>NC_134731.1:0-1368500 GCF_049634645.1 Pelodiscus sinensis | reverse complement strand
TCTTTCCTGCTGTGTAGATTCCTAAAGGAAAGTCCAACTGTTCATTTCCTAAAAATTCTACTTTGTAAGTCCTCCATCGTGCTCAGTGCAGTTTTTCAATGTCCGTTTTCCTCTCACTAATGCTTTGCCCACCACTATCCTGAAGCTGATAAATTGCTTGTATCTGATTCCATTCCAAAACTAGCACTGTTCCACCCTTTCCCAACCTGTTTCCCCTACCCACACCGGACATAACTGACCTAGGAATTTTGTGACTGGACTGGATAGATATTTGGATACTTGGGCATGAAAAGTACTTTCCCTGTGGCCTGTTTTATAGTATTTGCGTAAGTGTGCTTGTTGGAGCATGTTTGCGCCGTCTGTACATCTTAATCATCTTCCTGGGTTAGGCTGTACTGTGTTTTCACCTAAAATTGAGTTTGTGTGTGTGTACGTGCACATTTGTGTTTGTGGTTGAGTAGCCGTATAAAAAAAATCCAACCTAAATTACTTCAGTTGATTTGACCCTTGCACCTGGTGCGGCGGTATCTTCCATATGTTAAGCATGCTTCGCCTTCTGTATGTAGTTCAGCTGGATTTCAGGAAAAGCCTAGGCAGGTGGCATGCACATTTGTAGTGGAGGGGGCTGAGTGGGACACTAGTTTAGACCACAGTGGAAAAAGCTGGCTTTTCACTGCATGTTGCTCCAAACTAATTTGGCATCGAACAAGAAGCATGAGTGAGAATCTTCCTGGTATTGTCTTGAATAACCTCAAATCCAGGATTTTGGGCTTGTTCACCTGCATTGGCGTTAAGGTTGCCATCTGTCTACTCACAAACACAAACCTCTTCCCCCAAAGCAACACCCCATTCTCCTTCACTCTCACCCCCATCTTCCTTCACTCACCAGGATGGGTTGGGGGTTGGGCTCTGGGGGGTTTGGAGTGTGGGCTGGGGTGGGTAACTCCTTGCCCGCCCTTGCCCCACACTGTTCCCAGAAGCAGCTTCATGCCCCAGCTCCTATTGATGGTGGTTGCAGGCTAGTGGGAGCTCTGGGGGCAGCATGCTCAGAGGCAAACATATACCTTGTGTAGGGGCCGCAGGGACGAGCTGCCTGCTTCCCGGGTTGTGGGCCCAGGGCAGGCAGAAAGCTGCCTTAGCCCCACTGCCCCAGTGCTTCACTTTGAGCAGTTTAAAATCACTTGGCTTGGCTGCAGGGGCTTCTGGAAGACTGATTTCAAGAGTCACCTGTGAGATGGGAGGGTTGACAGCCCCAGTGGGAGGTGCAAAGTTGAAGTGTTCGTACCATTTGTCATTGGTAAGGCTCATACTGTGCAACTTCAGTGAATCAGGTTTTCAAAAGTACCGAGACTGAGGTGGTCTTACACTAGAAGGGGGGCTCACCTAGATACTTACCCTCAAATTCTCCCAGTGGAGATGCAGCTGTTACAGGCAGAGTTTTTGACAGAATAGCTTAGCCTAGCTCCCCAAAGAAAATAAGCTATACCAGCAAAAAGACTTTTGGGGGGGGGGGGGGGGGGAGTGTCCCAGTAAAATGGCTCAGTGTAGCTGTTAATTTGAGGGGGGGGTTGTTTCTTACACATGGCTTGTGATGGGTCCAGAACCTACCCCTGCTGTCTCTGGATTCATAGTGCATTAGGAACTGCGTGGGCAGGCAGCCTCACGTTGGGTCTGGGACCTACCCCCGTTTCAGCTCTGCCTTTCAAGTGTATTGAGAGCGAGGGGGGGCAGGCTCGTGCTGGATGTGGAACTCATTGCTCATAGGGGCTGCTGCTACCCTGCGCTGCTGCCTCTCCGAAGCAGCAGGACTGGGCGACAGGCAGCTGGTCTGCAAGGGGAGCTGGTTTTTAAACTGGCTCCCGTCGCGGATCAGCTCCCTCCTGGCACCCCGTGCTGCTACCTCTGATAAAGTGACTGCTGGCCCCGCCCTGGGGACTAGAGGCTAGTAGACTAACCGATAAGAGTTACTCCACCATTTAACATCCCTGGTTTAAACCAGTGTTTCAAACACCATTTCTGCAGCTGTGCTCTTTCTGTCCGTGAAAGAAGTTGTGTAAAAAAGATGGCATGTGGTCTGTTTGGTTGTAGCCTCTAGGATTGTATCCATCTTTAGCTATGCTGAACTTTTGTCTTGGCTATGCCTTTTCAGTCTCTGTGCTCTCCTCGTCAGTGTGTCGGTTCTTGGTTGACTCGGTCCTCTAGCTGGGAACTTGGACTAATAGCCTGTGACATAATTCAGTGTTTGTATGAAACATGGCAGGCTTGGAATGCAGAACTTTTTTCCTCTTGGAAGGACTTATTTTTAAAACCAGTTTTAATGTAATGCTCTGATTATATGGCATGAAAACATTTATCAGTGTCAAGATGTTAGCAGCGTTGTTGGTCTTGTGTATAGAAACGATAGTCGCTAACCACTTTCTTGTAAACTTGATAGGTGAAGAACAGAATAAAGAAGCGCTGCAGGATGTGGAAGATGAAAACCAGTGAGACACCAAGGCCAACAAGAGAACCCATCTCTGACCACACCCACCCTCCCTGACAAAATCCCTCAGTGTCACTCTGAGAACCACCAAATCTGACTTTTACATTGGGTCTCAGAATTTAGGTTCCTGCCCTATTGGGTTTCTTTTTTTTTTGTTTTGTTTTTTGTTTTTGGGGGTTTTGTTTTTTGTTTTTACACAATTTAAAAGTTCTTAAAGGCAAGAGTGAATTTCTGTGGATTTTACTGGTGCCAGCTTTTAGGTTCTTTAAGACACTAACAGGACTGCATAAAGGTTTTTTCAGCATTACTGTATCGTCTTCTGCCAGATGTGACTATTATTAGAAGTGATTATTACATCTGAAAGCCATTAGACTTTTAGGAGAGAGATTTGTTATCGCACTTGTAGGGCGCATGTGGTGGCATTTTTCCTTTTTTATAATTGTTTAAACTGAATTTTATACCAGTGTTTAAACTTAATTGGGTGTTTAGCTTGAAGCTTCAGGTTGCATTGGAACGTTCATTGTAGTGATTTTACTGTTTAAAAAAAAAAGTTTCCAAACTGCTGAGATGTTGCTGAAAAAGGTGGCGCTGGTAACAGTTCAACAATCCGTGGCTGCTCATTCTTGCCTACTTTTTACTTTTCCTCAAAGCAGGTTAGCATTGAAGGTGGCATTGAAAAGCCTGCATGCGTGTTCAATATTTTTTTCCCCCTTCCCCATCCCTATCTCCCTTCGCTCGCTCAACCTCTTTTGTTCAGTATGTGTAACTTGAAGCTAATTTGTACTACTGGATATCTGACTGGAGCCACAGATACAGAATCTGTATTGTTCTTACTGAAACACAGCATGGAATTAACATTAAACTTAAATAAAACAAACCTAAATTAAAAAATGCCAAATACTACTGTGAGTTCCTCTTCTGCTTGGATTGGAATTTAGCTGCAGTAGACATTTCATTCAAGTAGCAGGATATTTGAGTGAACCAAAGGAGGTGTATGCCCGCAGAAGAAAGGAGATTCAGAGAGCAGCAAAAGTTCTTGCTGAAGATTTGAAGATGGTATGTGACAGATGTTCACAAATTACTAGTTTGCAGGTGCCCAACTTGAAACCCTTTTAAAATCAGGCAGCTCTTCTGGTGTCTGTAATTGAATGCCCAGAGCCCCCATTTCTACAAGAACTGGAGCCATTAATGTTCCTAGCACAGGCTGCTGTTGAAGTGCTTGAGGTTTGTGCCAGGGTCTAAGATCTATTACATACGTGGCTTTTTCAGCCTGCATGCAGCGTGGAGGCAGAACCAGACAGGTCAGTCGCTGGCTGTGGGGCACTGCCCCATCTCTGGAAGCTCTCTGCAGCAGCAGGCTCAAGCATGCCTCTGCTGCTGGTATTCTGAGATTCGAAACTGTCAGACGTTTAACCGAAGCTGCGGCTCAGTAACGTTAACCATCCGTCTTGGGATTGTTGGCTTTCTGGGAAAATTGTCCCCTCAGCTCAGCCAGAAGTGAGAGGAGTCGTCTTTCTGCTCCCCACTTGCTGGGAGCTCAGCTGGTTCTGCTGATGGATTTAATTTTCCCTCACCCTAGGCCAGGTGGCGTTGCCTCTGCAAGACAGGTGTGGAGGGTGAATCCACTGGAGGAGCAGCAGCCCAGGCTGGGTATGGTTCCATGGCAGGCAGGCAGAGAGGCAGTGGACTGGAAAAGAGCATGCTCCGGGGCAAGCAGCCCCTCCATCTCGGAGGGGAGTGAAGTGGAAGGGTGGCATACCAGACAGGAAGTCCCAGCAGCCATGCACCTCCTGACTGGAGCACAGCTGCTCCTCGGCCTGCAGGTTGTGGATGGAGAGGACTAGGCGGCGTATGGACAATAGCAACATCGGAGAATGTGGTACGGGGCCACCAAGCCTGATTCCTGCTCCCAGGTGCCTCTGCCTCCCCCCCACGCCAAGGTGAGCGCTCCTGGAGAAACGCAGACCTGTCTGGCCCAGAGAGGCTCCAGGGTTAGCGCCAGGCCGGTGCCTACCTGAGCCCCAGTGGTGCATAAGGAGATGGCAGGAAAGCACTAGCCACTTGAAACGTTTTCAGAGTGGTGGGCGTCCATTTTTGCTCCTATTTTTAAAGCAAGATTGAGGCAAACCACTGAAGGGGGAAGGAACTGATAAAAGCAGGATTTACCCTGCTCGCCTTCAGTCAAACGCTCCGGCAGATGGATTTAAAGGTGAGCTGCACTGTGTGGACTGAGTGAGTTGGGAGGCCTCGCAGTGCTCCAGGCCGGGGTGTGCTGGAGGGCTTCATGGGACCGGGATTTCCTGCCTCCCTTAAAGGGCCAGGAAAGTACCAGCCGTGCTGCTGGCTGCCAGGCCCAATTGCCCATGTTTCTAGACTCTTGCAGGGTGCTGAGTTCCCACCACTTTCTCTTCCCAGCAGGTGCCTGTGGAGGGATGAGGGCTGTGGATCCAGCTGCGGAAGAACCGACCGGTAGGAAGGGGCCTTGGCCCATCACTTACTTCTACCCCAGATGGTTCTTCAGTGAGCACTAGTCAGGATTTAACCTGAGCCACACTTATTGGCAGTATTGGAAATATGCCGAGTGGTCAGGGACTTGTCGTTTCTAAGTGGGAGGGGGGAGATTTTTACCTGAGTGCTCTTCTCAGCGCCCCCCTCCCGGCCCCCCACACTAACACAAGCATCTGACCCCCAAGCCCCGTGTCTGCTTGCATACGGGCAGGGGTACAGCGCTTTGGTTCTTGGATCAGATGAGGAGAGTTCCTGGCTGAGTGGTAGGGATGGGAATGGTACAAACAAGGTGGCTCAGTGAGCCTAGATCCTGCCATATGCTGGAGAGGCAAAAATACAGGTTAAGTGACACACTGAAGCAGCCCCTGAAATACAGGGGGAGAAAATGCCTCCCTGCAGGCGTTACCTAGAACAGTGTGGTGGTTTAGTGCTGAAGCAACAGAAGCATCTGTCGGCCTCCCACCGCCCCTTTCCAGACCTAGAACGCCCAGACACTGGGGCTGGCAAGTGATTAATTGTGCTGTTCTATTTAATAAGTTAAACACAAAATACCAAGTGTAGAGTGTCCATCTCAGAGGGGTCGCCGTGTTCGTCTGGATCTGCAAATGCGACGAATCCTGTGGCACCGTATAGACCAACAGATGTATTGGCGCATAAGCTTTCGTGGGCAAAGGCCCACTTCGTCAGATGCATGTAGTGGAAATTTCCAGAGGCAGGTATAAATATGCAGGCCAGGATCAGGCTGGAGATGACGAGGTTAATTCAGTCAGGGAGGGAGAGGCCCATGTCTAGCAGCTCATCTGGAGTCTCCTCTCTTGGTGTTCACACCTCCAGATGAGCTGCTAGACATGGGCCTCACCTCCCTGACAGCATTAACCTCGTCATCTCTAGCCACAGGACTCCTCATTGCAAGTGTGGAGTGGTCACATCATATTTTATTACAGGTATTTGCACCGTAAAAAAGAAACTGAAACACCATTTCTCTTGTTCATCTTAACACTATTGTAGTGCAGGCTCCCATGAAAATGGAGCATAGAACTGTAACGTCCAAAAATAAAACCATGTGAAACTTTACTCTGGCCACATGCCAAGTGTTGCCAATTCTGCTGTCAGGCTGAGACTCTTGCTGCCAGTGGGAGCGCTGGGGAGCCACGTCTGCAGGTGGTAAATATAAATAAACTGTCTCTTAGCCCACCAGTGCCTAATCCCAAAGGTTGCAGACCCGCCTTAAGAACCTGCAAGTCCACTCAGTCCTACTTATTCCAGCAACTGGCTAAACAAGCTTTTTTACATTTATGAGAAATGATGCTGCCTCATTGTTTACAATGTCACCTGCAAGGGAAGGGTTTTAGTGGCACTTTCAACCAGCTGTCACAATTTGTGCCAGATGTACCTACAGATTTTTCTCTTCATGTTTCCATCCCCATTCAAGGACCTGTATTGAGTGCCGATGAAGGATTAACAGTCCAAAGCAGTGTGGACTGATGTTTGATTACTGGTCACTGTTAAATAATCAGAACAAATGTTGTACAAAGTGTGAGGTACAAAGTGTCTATGGAAAATGATGATTTGCTGAATGCAGTTATCCATTGCAGGCCTTGTTTTGTACATGGAGTTATAAATACAAGCTGTTGCCTGGTACTTCAGATGTTTGCTCTCGTGCTAATCCTTACCGGGTACTTACTTCACAGCATGCAGGTTAAGTACTCCACTGTGATGTTTCAACAGATGGCCCTGTAAGAAACCCCTCTCTACCCAAGGGACTTCTAACTGGAGCAGGGGCTCCAGCCTTTTAAAGCACGAGATCTCTTTTTGAATTTGTGCCTCAAACCCAAATGCCCTGACTCTGCCTCATTTGTGCCCCTTCTGTGAGGCTCTGCCCCTGCTCACCCTATTCTCCCTCCCTCCCTCACTTTCATCAGGCTGGGGTAGGCAGTTGGGGTGTCAGAGGGTGTTCTAGGTGCAGCCTCTGGGGGTGTGTGCGGCTAGGGCAGGGGCTTGGGCTGCAGAATTGGGTTCATAAGGGCTAGGGTTCTGAGATGAGTACCAGCTGGGCACTGCTGACCCCTGCGTGGTGGTGCAGGGGGGCTAAGGTAGCTCACCCCTGCCTTTGAACCACTCTGAAAAGCAGCCAGCACACTCCATCCCTAGCCGTGCTGTACCCCCTCTGCTCTGTGGAGATAGGATACAGGGTCGGAGAGGGGGCACCCTGACATCAGCACCCCTCCTCTCCTGCCCAGCAAGCAGGAGGCTCGGGGAGGAAGAGGCAGCTCCAAAGCAAAGGGCAGGAGATGTGCAGCAGGGTGGTGTGGGGTAGCTGGAGTGCTGCATTGGATAACCCTTTAGCCAAACCAGTCAGGCTCAGCTGTCAAAGCTCCTCATCTGCCAGTAGATCCTGGGGGTGATCATTGAACTAGAGCATGGGGAACAGCTTCCATGCCAAACAGACGGCCCCGTGGTGTTAGCGCTAATTTTCCATAAACTAGAACCAGCCAGCTGTACATCCACTTACTCACCCTTCTCCAGGAGGCTTGTTACTATCAAAACTATCTGGTGGGCCTGCAGTGAATTGTTACAAGTAGCCCTGACTACTCCTTCCCTCTTTCCAGATGTTGCAACTGGATTCCTTAACTTGCCCCATTTATCTTTTGTGGCACAAGAGAAGCTGTGTGGTCTGTAATTGAGCGGTCCTTTCTCTGTCGGGCGGTAGCACTATATTGCCCGTTCTTCTGTCTCTCATGCTTTTTCAAAAATATTAACCAGTGGCTCTTTCTTCAGGCAGCTCCTTGTTAATTCAAGGATGCATTTCATGGGGTCCTGGTGCCTTGAGAACATCTTAAGCGGGAAAGACTCTAAGCCCAGGACCCTACCCCCTTTCTGGTGGCATTCTGTCAGAGCATGGGTTCCCAAACTGGGGGAAGGGGGGTGGGGTAGGGCATGAGGTGACCCAGCCTCCCCTCTCCATCAAGGTTGGCTGCCCTGTTCAGTTTCCCCCCCCCCCTTTTTTTGCTGCTATTTTGTGGAAGACCTTTTGCACACGAACGCTGGCACAAAACAGTTCTTGTGCAAGCAGCCTGGAGTGCAGACATAGCCTGGAGATACTTGACATGGCTCAAAAATTTCTCCATGGTAGAGCAGTTCTTAGCGCTACCGCTGGGGAAGTTTCTGGTCCGTCCCTGTGCACCATGGTGGGGAAAACTGGCCTCAAACAGACCAGCCATGCTCAGTCCATTTAGCCCAGTATCCTGTCTGCTGATGGGGGGCCAATGCCAGGTACTCTAGAGGGCGCGAACAGATGGGGGGAGTTCATTGCCAGCCTCTGGCAAACAGCCAGGATGGTGGCCCTTGCCTCTAATAGCCATTGATGGACCCAACCGCCAAGCTCTTTTTTTGAACCCTGGTGAAGTCCTGGCTGTCACGGTGAGCCATAGCCTGACTCGGCAATGACTGAATAGCACCTGCCTTTTGTTTGTTTTAAACCTGGTCCCTGTTAATTTCCTTTGGTGATGCCTAGTTCTGTTTTGGGAAAAAAGTAAATAACTTTTCTTTATTCACTTTTTCCACACCACTGATGATTTGTAGCCCTTGTGCATATTCCCCTGTAATTGCCTCTGGTAAGGCCCAGTCTTAATCTCGCTTTATATGGAACCCTTTCCAAGCAACCTTTTTCACTGCCAATATGGCTGAGATGCTGAGGGAACCACAGCTGGCTGCAGTATACATGATGTGGGCATCCCATGGCTTTGTACAGCTGCATGATGATGCAGCACTGGGCCAAGAAGAGGAACTGAGCCAGTTCCTGGAACACCCCCCCAAGCAGTGTGGTGCTGCTCTAATCATCACTTACAGGGATTAAGCTGGTGCATGCTGGTCACATAGCAGGTCTGTATCAGCCCAGGACCGTCACTGTTCTGGCAAAGCAGCTCCATCCATGTCCAGAATAAATTATGTGCACCAAGGCCAACAGCACAGCTTGGGTCAGTTGTGTTCTAACTTCTGGTACAGTGGTTTTATAGCTGTAAATGAATGGGTCAAAGCTAAATTGCATTTACTGGTGTGGCTGAGAAGCATTTTCTCGTTCTATGTGACTTCCCTACAGGTTTATATAAAAAAATAATTTAAGGTGGGTGCTAATAGCATTTAGCTCCAGGGCTAAATCATTGACAAGAGTAGAAATATTAAATCAACTTGCCCCTTTGTTAAAAAAGATTTATTTAGCAGACTGTAGGGAGTACATCACTGAGGGTATACAGCATTAGTGCGCTGTATACACCAGCATGCCATGGTGGCCAACCTGTTCTGAAGCAGTAGCTGCTAGGGTGACCTAGCCCCACTGACCCAGCCAAAGAGCCACCTGGGGCTAGTGTGTGTAAAGCAGTCCTGGCTTGGTGCAGTGTGTCTCTGGATAGCGTATGGGAGCAAGCGCTGCCCCCCAGTAGCAGCAGGTCTGTGCGCTTGCTCCTGCCCCAGGATTAGAGCATGTCGTCGTCTCGTCCCTCCCCCCCCCCCTCCCCAAGCAAGCGGGCAGGGTGCCTGAACAGTAACTGTGGAAGTTGCCACCCTCTGGGTTTGAGCTGGTTACCAGAACACAGGTCACTGCCAAGTTTTTCCTCCCAAATTTATGTATTAAAAAAACCTCTAGCAACACTTGTGGGGGGGGGGGGGGGGGGGGGGGGGGAGAGAAGAACCTCTAGCAACATGTGTGTGGGGGGGGGGAGAAGAGCTGGGTCTCCCTGCCTAGCCAGCTGGTGCTGTTTTAGTTTTAACTATCCCTTCACTCTAGTTAAAATGACACAGCTCAATAGTTAATGGCAAGGATTCCATGCGGCGCTGCCCTGATGTAGCAAAGCAGTAAACCCCAATGAACCAACTGTTCATTAAAAGTTTGTGGAAGGCCTAGACACCCGTTGCCATGTGGGGATTTAACCTCAGGTGCTGCAGAGTTACCACCCCACATAGCAACTTGTGCAGACCCCACTGGTTTTAGGGAAGGTACTTTTTTTGTAACAGATCAGGTCACTTGTGACTCCTTTACAAGTGAAGCTAAGGCAGGTCAGCAGCCAGGGCCAAACACCACATTCCAAGAGGAGGGGTCTGGCAGTCGTGGGTGGGTATGTGACGGGTACCTGCAACAACGAGGAAGTAACTTCAGAGCATAGCAGGAAGGTGGGGCTAAGAAACAGGGCTACAGGGTGGGAGACGGGGGTGGCTTGGGAAGGCAGGTTTGATGTGAGGAAAAAAGGGTGCTTTACCTTAAGTGTTCTTAAATCAAAGCTCCCACAGAATCTGCCTCTCATAGTGCAACTCGCCCACTGCACTAAAAAATATTTACAAGATTGTATCCATTTATAATATATGGCTTAATATTTTTATACAAAGCATCAGTCACAGAGCAAAATTCTTCGTAAAATGCTCTTGGGTAAGTCTGGCACTTTACTGCATTGGCTAATATGGATCTGCCACTTTGGTTTGCAGGTGATTGTGCTTTTGCACATATCACACCAGATCGAAGTTGGTGATTTCACTTCCGGGCTTGGTCTCTGCAGTAACAACAACCTTGACTCCGGCTCAGCTCAGTCACATACACGGGTTTCATGAGCCCCAACTGTAGAAGCAAACTCGGAACCAAACTTGGCCAGTGCTGAGAGACTTTTGGCAGTTTCAGATTACAATCTCTTGTGTTCTATGGAAGGACAGCTCTTTGGTAATTATAAAGGAAAAGAGCAAAGCAGCCAAAAAAAAAAAAAAACCCTGCAAGGGAAGTATGTTCAGCCAATGTATAAGATGCAATCCATACTGATGGAGGAACAGATCCCTTCTTGCTGACAAATTGTATCATCGAGAATTCAAACGAGGGGCAACCTAAGGAAAAAAAGAGAAAAGTGGAATGGAAACAGATCCGACAGCAGCTTTTAGCAATTCGGCCATGAAGATACCAACAACTGGATTGGAGCAGAGTTGAGGATGCAGAATAAATAACCTGTTTTGATCAAACAAACTCAGCCAAATTCTGTAAATCAGGAAGCGCACACACCAATCAGCCACTGCAGGAAGTCGGGGAGAAATACCTATTTCTTAAATCTCACTGACTCCCAACCATTTACCCCAGTAAGTCTTCAACCAGGGTTCTCTCTGGAGGAAGCTCTACTTTCCTTGTTCCACCTGGTAGAAACTGGGGTCACATGAAGTTGTTCCAATTAGCAAACAGTGGCCAGTCTCAAAGGGCTGAGAATCGGACAGTATTTTGGGCTACATCATAATGAAGAGCAAAGCTGGGCCTTAACCAGGCGGCGCTTTGTCCATAGCACAGGGGCAGTTGCTTCTTTCAGTGTCCTGGCTGAACACCAGCCACCCGTGAAGTCGTCTATTGTATGTGACTCAGTGACTCGCTCTCTCCCCAGCCCCGCTCTGTAGGGCGGCTCGCTCAAGTGGGTCCATCCCGCGGGAGGGGAAGTGGAAAGTTATTTCCCTCGAGGGGGTTACCAGGGTGTTGGACTTGTCTGAGCTGAAAGGGTCGTGCAATTGGCTGGGCTCCTTGAGGAACCCGACCATGTGTGCACAACGGGGAGGGGGCCCAGAAGCCCCAGCCAGTTGACCACATTAAGCTCCGGTCAGCTAATGCAGCAAGACCCAGGGCAGGACCCCCCCCCCGGCTCATCTCACGGAGCCTGCAGGCGGCTCCTTTTGGCCTGCTGGGATGTGGCAGCAGAGGGGAACACAGCTGGTGCTATGGCGACCTCAGTCCCGGGGGCAGGGGGAGCTGATCTTGGGTTAAAGGATTTTGTCCTTGCTGCTGCTCTAAAATCAGCTTCAGCCTGTGGGTTGGAAACAGAAGGTGGGAAACTGCTCTGACCCACTCCAGCTGTAGCCCTAACATGTCTCCGCGTGGGGAAGCCGGCGATCCCAGTGTTCTGTAGGGGATGCGCTAAGAGCAGCAGAGACTGCACGTTGAAATGTGGCTAAACGAATTCCCGCCCTTCCCAAGCCCTGCAACGTCTCACACCACAAGGCACTTACCACGGCAAGGTGGCCATTTTTGGCTTTGGCTATGAGCAGTTCAGATCCTGATGTAAAGTCAATGATTCCTTCTTTGCCCTGCCCAATCGTAAATTTGATGCTGAAAGAAACAAAGGGAGAGTCTGCACGTGGGCTGTAAGCAGCCTCTTAGCTAAGTCCCACCGGGTTCGTGAAAACGCGAATCCTGGCTGTTACGGGAAGTGCCCGTCTGTCCCTGTCCCTAATGGCACCGCCTCGCTGTAGCTCGTCATTCCATGCCAGGGTGCGTGTGCCACATGCACGTGCCAGGTTTTGCCCCCAATGGGGTGCACAGGGCTGGCACAGGCAGCGTCTGGAGTCTCGCACGGATGTGCCGGTTTCAGGGGCAGTGCTGGCAGCTGCCCCTCCCCTCCCAGTGCAACTCAGAACTGGGCCTCTGACCAGGGGACGGCGAGAATGGACGTGAGCAGCTGTTAGAAGAAGTCGGTGGCTGGTTTTTCCTTGCCTGCTTGCTCATGCCCATTCCATGTCCCGTAACTCACAAGCAGCACTGCTGGAGGAGGCAGGAGTTGATGGATGTGGAGACTGTAACGCTGCTTTGCCAAAGCCAGCATCCTCTCAGGCTAGCTGAGTGAGGCACAGTGAGCTGGGAAATTATGAACAGGCAACCAGGTCTTGGATTGGAACATGCACCAGGAAAGCGGCTGCTGATGCTGCGTTCTCCAGGAACGAGCCGGAGGTGTGGCCTGTGCCTGCGTTGGATGCAGGCGCTGATCTAGGACAAAAGTCGGGGACGACACTGGGGGACCTTCATCCTGCCAGGCACACAATGAAAAGCTGAGGTGACCTGCCAAAGGAAGTGGGGGGGGGAGCGGCACGCTGATGCCTACACCTCTCCTCACTCGCATTGTACAGGGGCAGGAAGAACACCTGACTCGCATGGAGCTGAGATACCAGCAGTGGCATGAAGGCCGGGGGCGGCGTGATCGTACCCAGCCCTTAGGAAGGGCAGACACTGTAGAAAGGGCTCTAAAGTCAGGGCTTCAGTCTCAGAAACTCGCCTTCCCCAAGTGATGGCTAGAAGGAAGGAGGGAAGCGAGCAGGAGGTGAGGCGTTTGAGGAGAGGACCAGCGGGCCTGGCAATGATCCGGTCGAGATCCCCGTGGGGACCCAGATCACAAACCTGCCCAAAGTCTTTCCAGGCCTTTAAGGACTCGGATCATTACATGCGAAGATCTCCCTGGGACGGGAGGTGGAAAGGCAGTAGGGCTGCCAGGTGCACCGTGTCCCCCCAGAGTGCCAGGCCTTGGTGCTTGGACTGGAGACGTTTCAGATGGGAAATCCACGGAGCCAGGCGACTCATTGCTCTCTCAGAGCCTGCTGGCCTGTTCCTCAAGGTGCAGCCATGCTCCCGGGGCGCAGAGACACGGCTCGGCCAGGAACTGCCTGCCCCACCTAGTGCAGGTCTGGGCGGGTGGGAAGCAGCCAGGGAGTTGCCACCACGTCATGGAAATACCAAATCAGTGCTGGTGAGGCCGTGCCAGGGGCTTTGCCGTGTGGCTGGTGCCAGGCACAGAGCAGGGAGCCAACCCATGGCACTGTGTTTTGCCTGGTACAAACAGCTCCGTGTGGGGAGTTCCCCACCGGGGGGATTGCCGTGGTGGGAGCCCTGAGGCCAGCTGCCAGCATGTTCTGGACTGGGGGTTTTCCAGGGGGGCAGCGTGTTGGATGCAGAAGTGGCCAGGGTGAAGGGCGTCTTGGCAGAGGCCGTGAAACTCTCTGCTTCCCACCGCCGTGGTGAGGCCGAGCGCCGCGGGCTGGGAGGGGGGGGCCATGGAGGAGGCTGCCAGGCTGCGCCGGATCCCGGCCCCGTGAGGGTGGGGGGGTGCTCCCCCCGCTGTGTCCCCTGGGCACTTCACGCAGTTCTGGTGGCTGTCGCTGATGGGCTCCCTGCGCTGTTCACCCCAGGCTGGGCCGTAGGCGCTGCTGCTTATTCCTGGAGTCTCAAACGCTGGAACACCCGGGCCCCGTTCCGGAGCCGCAGGGCTTTCCCGCCCATCCCTGGCAGGGTGGGGGAAGGAGCCGGCAGGGCTGTTAACGTGCATGAGTCCGGAGAGCGAGGGAGCACGGGGGCAAGCGTCTGGCACCGGTGCATGTAGCGAGCGTGTGCACCTGACACGGAACGGACCTGAGCGTGCAGAGAACTGGCTCTGATGTTACACAGAAGCACCTAGACCAGGCTGGGCGAGACCACGTCTGCAGGCGGATCCGGCCTTCGGCTGCCTTGCTGCTCCCCTGCCCATAGGCCAAGCGAGACCTGGCCCCGGGGGGAGGGTACAAAGTCTCTTCCCCCTGCCGGGGCGCGGCACAGGTGGGGTGGGGTGGAGGAGAGAGACTTCGCCCAGGCGCCTCCCAAACAAACGGGCAAGTCTCCCTCCAGCCCCCTGATAGGGCCGCGCACCTTGGGTCCCCGGAGGGAGTCCAGCTGGGAGGAGAGGAGAAAGAGACTATTTCCCTAACCCCCCCCCCCCCCCCCCCCCCCCCCAGTTTCTTTCTTTGGGGGAGGGAGCGCAAAGCCCCCACTGGCCTGGGGCCAAGTCTCCTCAGGCCGCCAGGGGTGCACGGTGCCTAGAGGGAACAGTTCACAGCTGGTGGTTCTCTCTAGGCACCATGCGCCCCTGGCAGGCGGGGGGCAAAGACTTCGCCTGCTCCTGCGCCGCAAGCCAATCAGGGTCTGTGGGCGGGGGAATCACTCGAAGTCTCTGGCCCTGCCAAAGTGCCCCCCCCCCCCTTCAAAAAGGATTGCCCACCCCCGGTGCAGGCTGTTACAGGCTCCATGCGACCAGCGACTCATCCCTTTGTCAGCCACAGGAATGTAGCCATGGCCTGGCCACCGTGGCAGTCTCCTGGGGCAGGACGTTCCGGGAACGTGCAGTTTGGCAGGGCTAGGTCACTGCCCCAGAAAGCCTGAGCCCTGGTCAAAGGAGGATTTTCTTCCTGAACTCACCTGCCCTGACTGATGTTGATGTTGTTGACCTTGTCGGCACTCATGGCGGTTTTGGTTAGCGTCTCAATGACGTGATCGCTCTGTAGGACAACGTCTCCCTGGAAAAGCCAAGGAGAGAGCTTTGTCGTCGCCGGTTCTCAACAGCCTCTGATCTCAGTGTGTGAGCTAGAGTAGCCCCCGGGGCCCGCAGGCCAGGCTGCCTTTGTACGAGCATATAACCCGCCACAGCTCCCCCTGCTACTGACCCTAGACCCACACGCTTCTGAGGCTGCGGGCAATAAAGCCAGGACTCAGAGCCATTCCAAACTGCTGCAAGAGCCAGCAGAGAAGCCACTGGCACAGGACAAGGGGCAAAACCCACCAATTCGAAAGGTGACAAACTAGGAGCAAGTCAGATCTAGGGAGCACTGTGCAGTCCATCTATTACAGCTTCTCCCCCACGCCCACAGCCGGCGGTTCCACAGCGTGGGCCGTGGTGGTGAAAGGCAGAGGAGAGGGTCCGTACCTTCTGTTTGTTATCCTCACAACGCACGTGGAGCACAAACAAACTGTCACTCAAGCTGCTGACAGAGATTCCTGCAAAACAGAAAGGCCACCTGACTCCAATGCAGCGCGCAGCCCGGGGTAAGAATGGAACAAGCTGCTGGTCTGACTCAGTCTGGCTGTTCTGTTCTTAACCGCGCTGGGAGGTGCTTCTCCCCACTTTGCAGATAGGGAACGGAGGTGCAGAGAGGCAGACCCAGATCTCTTACGTTCTCTAAGCCCTTATTGTTCTGTCCCTATGCCTACAACCTCGCAGACATCAAGGCCTGGCCCAAAATGCAAACGCGCATTAATGACATTGCTAAGTCTGAGAATATAAAGCAAGTCAGAAAACACCTGACTCGTGCCTAAGCGTGAGAAAGTAGCTGAGCACCACGCAAGGAAAATGCTCTTCCGTTTGGAGGTGAAGGAGAGACACCCGAACGGGCCCTCCTACGGAGTCTGACCCGCGCACTCTATCATGCGTCAGTTCTGAGCACTGTCGTCTCTAGGCACTTTCCAGTGGTGCATTATTGTCAGTCATCTCTCCCCTCCCCCGCGGAGAACTGTGCAGCGCAGCAGTTTGTTGAGAGGGGGTTGGGGGTTTTGGGTTAATTTATACGGGGGCTAGGAGTGTTTCCAATAAAGATCTAAGCAGCAAACATTTTGCAGCTCAGAGCCCCAGCTTTCACTGACACGAAACGAGGGGGCTTGCAGGCCCAAACCCAAGTTAGGGGTGGGTGAGGAAGGGAGAAAGGGGCCTCGTCAACGCTGGGACTGAAGGAAGTTCTGGGGCTAAGGGGGTGGCAGTAAGTAGCTATGAAGAGATTTCACAGACAGACAAAGCCAAGGCTTGGCCACAGAACAGCGGCCCCGGGCTGAACTGGGTACAATTATCTCTGCATAAGAGTCCCGTGGCAGCATTGTGTACCGTATCTAGTGAATAAAGGGTTACACGAATGCCAGCAATAATCTTTACAAGATCTCACCAAACCGAGTGACTGGGCAACACAATGGCAAATGAAATTTAATGTTGATAAATGTAAAGTAATGCACATTGGAAAAAATAACCCCAACTATACATAGAATATGATGGGGGGTAATTTAGCTACAACTAATCAGGAAAGAGATCTTGGAGTCCTCGTGCATAGTTCTCTGAAGATGCCCACGCACTGTGCAGCGGCCGTCAAACAAGCAAAGAGGATGTTAGGAATCATTAAAAAAGGGATAGAGAATAGGATGGAGAATATCTTATTGCCCTTATATAAATGCATGGTACGCTCACATCTGGAATACTGTGTACAGATGTGGTCTCATCTCAAAAAAGATAGACTGGCATTAGAAAAGGTTCAGAGAAGGGCAACTAAAAGAATTAGGGGTTTGGAACGGGTCCCATCTGAGGAGAGATTAAAGAGACTGGGATTTTTCAGCTCAGGAAAGAGGAGACTAAGGGGGGATAGGAGAGAGGTCTATAAAATCATGAGTCGTGTGGAGAAAGTGAATAAGGAAAAGTTATTTACTTGGTCCATAATATAAGACGTAGGGGCCACCAAATGAAACGAATGGGCAGCAGGTTTAAAACAAACAAAAGGAAGTTCTTCTTCACACGGCGGGCGCATAGTCAACCTGTGGAACTCCTTGCCAGAGGAGGTTGTGAAGGCTAGGACTAGAACAGGATTTAATAGAGAAATAGATAAATTCTGACAAGCTTCCGTCTGCGGCGCCGGGGCAAGCCCAGCACCCATAGTGGAGCACCAGCAGGGACATCCCCGAAGAAGAACAACTAACTCGTGTCCCACAAAGCCGAGGGATTAACATTGCTCTGGCTGGCGTTTTGAGACTGTGAAACTCCCTTGTAGCAAGTGAATGTGGTTGATCAATTATAGAATCATCCCCAAAACCACACTTGTACAAAGAATATTTTCAATGCTAAACCTCACACTCTGCCTTATGCACTGGTCACCCGAACATCTAAACCTCCGGCTACAGTCATTAAGTGAGCAAAATCACATCCTGCAGTTGCTTTACCTGTCAGATTGGCATAGTCAATTCGTTGTTTGATCTTGGCTTCTTCAACTATGAAGATGCTATTCTGGGTAAGAAGCAGCTGCCGCAGTCTAGCCTTGTACCCTTTCCGGTCATACTTGGTCACAGGAACAGCGTACTGAAACAAGCGATAGCATTTCCTACAGTGAGACGTGTTTAACTGGCAGCTCCTTGCCCTCGGGCGCAGAGAGCACTAACCAGTGTCTGGTTATGAGTCACAGAGGCAAGATGGGCGCGGGAATGTCTTTTATTGGACCAACTTCTGTTGGTGAGAGAGATGCTTTTGAGCACAAACAGCCGTTGTGTCGGGTCTGGGATTTGGTACTTTCCATGGTTACGTATCCTCCCAGGCCTGAGGAAGAGCAGCTGTAAGCTGAAACGCTTGACTCATCAACAGAAGTTGGTCCAATAAAAAGTATTACCCCCTCCCCCCTTGCCCCTCGAACATCATGGGCCCAACACAGCTCTAACTGCATACGGACAAGCATTCTGGTTTCTGGTCTCAGGACTGCCTACATGATTGAAGCTGGTTCCAAACCTACACTTCTTTACCAACAAGAGGTCCGGTTCTTTACCACCCAGGTCCCAGTGGTGTTGAAAGGTGAATTTAGCTCCTGTCTCTAAAGCACTGCGGCTTACAATCGCCCCTTTCACCTAAAAATCTCTAAGTATCATCCCCACCAGCAGGGGAACCCCCTTTTCAATTCCAAATTCTGCACCCTCATCCAAACACACACAAGCCTCAAATATAGCTGGATCATACCACCTCAGGGAAGCGTTACCACCACGGATACCTCCTGACCAAATGCAGAGTTCTTAACACCTCATGTCAGGAAATCCAGACATTTGGTAAACAGTTCGCTTCTACGGCATCCCCACAGAACATTTACAGTAACCACGGGCACCAAGCTCACCTTGATAGTTTCATTTCCTAAAACCTGAAGGACTTTAGGATTTATCTCCTCAGTGCCTAAGAGAGAAACCAAAGACAAGGGCGGGAGTAACACGCCGGCAGGAAGAAACAGGAGTAGAGAAGAGGGGGGAAGTGAATGTATTCCCCGCTCAGGCTAGTGTGCGCTACTCACCAAGTCGGGTGTTGATGAACAGCCTGGGAACACTCTGAGGATAATTGTCTTTTTTATCCTTAAAGATCTCACTGGCAACCACTTTCTGATCCAACTGCAAAGAGAAAAAAGGAAAATCCTCAGCTTTGCCTGGATCTGTGTAACAGGGCACGTCTCTGAGAGACAGAGCAATAGCTTCCCCAAAGCTCGGTAAACAAGAGAGCCTAGAGTTCAATGCCAGAAGGGCCCATTCTGATCACGTAGTCTGACCTGCCTAGAGCAGGCCACAGGACTGCAACAAGCACTGCCCATCACTTGTGAAGGCTCCGCAGCAAGGAAGACGTCCAGCCTGGACAGCACGCCTTCAAGGGAAGGAGAATACCATGAGCCGTCCACTGCTCCCAGGGTTCATCAATCTCAGGGCACCTTGTACCTACTTGGAAATTGTTTGGCTTCAGTTTGTAGCCACTGGCTCTTGCAAGCCTTTGTTAGGCATTGGGCGACCTCCATGCCGGCTGATCGGGTCACCTCCAAACAGCTGGAGCTTCCTTCTCTCACTAGAAAGAACATTCCCCAGACCTGGAGTAATTCTGCTCTTTTCTGAAATCCCATTTTCTCCTCACCCTTTCTGAAGCGGGGACACCAGAGCTGGGCAGAGTAACGATCGATCTCGTTAATGCTGTGCACCGTGGTAACAAACCCGCCCTATTCCTGCTCCGGCTTGTGTCACTACACACACCATTTGTGCGGTTATCCCTGCCCTCTCGGCGCTCAGGCACCGCTTTCCCAGGCAGGCCCCAGCCACGCAAGCAGAACCCACGTTTTCACTTCTTCGACCCAGGCCCTTGCAAGCCAACAGCTGTTGCCGTATGCGGACTGGCATTTGTCCAGCACAGACTGGCATTTGTCCAGCATATTGCCATCGAAGATTTGCAGCATGGCTGGGCCCGGCTGGGCCGGGTTAGCGGATTTGGGCGGGGGGGCTCAGGCCACACCACAGACATTTGGGCTGGGTTGGAGCTGGGCGCTGACAGCCTGCGAGGGGACGTCTTGGCGCTCAGGCTCCAGCCCACGCCCGAACGCCAACACACGACTTGACCCAGGCTCGGCGACTCAGCGGTGCAGGGTTTATTGCCGTGTGCGTGTGCCCGACACACACTACACGCATTAGGGTGAACGCGTCCATCCTGAGGGACAGCCATCGCTAACTAGTCGGCAAACAAACAGCCTTCTGGTCCGCTCCCGGGTGGGAGGCCTAGCATAGCACAAGGGAGAGCCCAGCCAAGTAGAGAATTTGATGTGATGTGGCAGTAAGTTAATGAAGGCCACAGCACTGTCGATAACCGAATTTTCCGGATGCAGGTCTTTTTGCTGCAAATTATTCTCCGGTTTATAGAGCACAGGCATGTCCTGCAGTAGAATACACGCAGAGACCAGCACTCGACACCAAGCTAAATGAGTAAACGAGTCCAAAATCAGGAATTGCAAATGCCAAAGTGCGAATTCAGTTACACTGACATATTTAATATTTTCCCTGCTTTATTCAGTTTCTATACAGCTGTTCTGACCCTAGGACTCTGTTCTCTAACTGACCTGATATAACATGCCTCAAACTACTCCCCAAAAGACACTTCTCCCATGAAAGACACAAAATACACAAGCACAAGGGCAACCTTAATTCTGACATTTCCTACATTTTGAATGCTTCACGTGTAGTTTGGAGGAATTGACTTCTTAACACCCCTCCCCCCAAAATTACAGCAGATGGACCTGTATTAACTCCAGCTTGATCTGCAACAAGGTTTGGGATCTTTAGATCCGTAGCACAAAAATCAACCACTTGAGCTGATGAACTAACTACTAGCATTAGTAGTCTGTTATCCCCTCAGTGGATTAGCCACTAAAAATGAGACAGTTGTGAAACCGTCAACAAGCATGTGTGAGACACAGGCGCATATGTGAGGGGCAGAGAAAGCCAGCGTTATTAGACACAAATGCAGGTGGGGAGGGCAAGGCGGAGCGAAGAGTTCACTAGTGGTTATAGATCCTTCTTCCTCCCAAGCTGCCCTCTTTCCCTGCTGCTTCTAGATTCCCCATGGGCCTCCTGCCCCCTCCTCCAGCCATACTCTCTCACGCCTTAGCTCCTTCCCTCTATCCCCAAGCTCCTGCCCTGCTCCACATATAATAATTGATGCAATTTCAGAAAAAACCCTAGGCCTGAATCGGCAAATATACTTAGGTGCCTAAACCCCAGATTAGGCTCCAAAACACCAGATTTAGGCACCAACACATCCACAAAACTCCCACCGAGATTCACTCAGCACCTAAGTCTTCAGGGTAAAGTTTCCCAAGTTTCTGCCTCCGCCCAGACAGCCAAGCCCCAGAGGGACTCACGTGTGGGGGAAGATCGGAGTTTGGCTGCCAAGGAAGGCGGCAGCTGCGGAGGAGGCGGTGGCAGCACCCCCCGTATGGTTTTTATCCCAGGAGTCATTGGGCCACAGACTAACTCTGGAGTCCAGTGGCTGGGCACCCGGAGGGTGGGAGACCCTGGGTCCAGTCCCTCATATTAACAGGGGAGTCTGCAGGCCCCTCACATCGGAATAGCCCAACATGCAGTGGTTAGAACTCCAAAGGGCCTAGAGACCCCGATCAAACCCTCCCCCCCCTCCGGTGTGTGTCTAACTCGCTGCCACTGTCGCCTGGGAGGGGCGGGGATTCGGCTCCCTCGCCTGGCTTGTGTTGCCCATTGGCTAGTTCAGGTGGCTATCCGCCTAAGGAGCCAGACCACATTCTGAGACCTCTCCCCATTCACTGTGCACCCCGGGGCTGACCCAAGTGCCGGTGTGGATCCCAGCCACACTCCAGAGATTTGATCGGTAATGGAAGTGTCCGCACCTGCTGTTTCCACTCGGGGCTGATTCGCTTGCAGTAGCTCCACACCATGTTCTGCATGCACAGATGCCTCAAGAGCTCAGACACCTGCAGGAACAAGAGGGTAAGCGACGCCGGCTTCACGCGGAACAAAGGCAACGCAATTCGCACGGGCTACATTCAAACCCTTCCCCTGCAACCCCACATCACGGCAGACACATTTTAAAATTAAAGAGCAACCAGGAATCTATGGGCCTCTGCCGAGCCAGTCTGGCCTGTGCAGTTCTCCAAGCAGACTGTCTCGGTTCAGGGTTGGGAATTTCCTTCATCACACCCTCCAGCCTGGCTTGGAGGTACCTAGGAGCCTAACAAGGGCACACAAGAATCTTAATGGCCTATAAAGAGCCACTCCGGCGATGTTTGGAGAATATCGTCTAAAGGAGGCCTTTGGGTAAGATTTGATGGGATTATTTTGCTGCTCAGGGCTCTTTCAGGTGGAGACAGCATGTGCCCAGGGCACTGTCACCTTTCTGGGTTAAGGCCACTCTTCAAAGCATAAAGTAAAATGCTGGTCAGGAAAACAAAACATTTATAACTTTCTTTATTGGTAACCCAGTACCATTCCACTGCTATCCGCCCAGCGTAACCACTCAGGCAGAGGGCATGGAACTCAGTACCCAAAGGGTAAAACGGTCCGAAGAGCCGACCAAAGTCCCTGGGGTGCTTTTGAAAACGTTACCCTGAGCTAACCAATTCCTAATCTCAACACCCCATCACTAAGTCACGTCGACAAGCCTGGAACATCTGCCCAATGTGGTAAAGCGCAGGGCCACTTCGAAAAGTCGCTTTTTAACAATGTCGTCATTGGATACTGTTTTCAGTTTCACTTTCTGACTCCATTTTCTTTTCCCTCCTCATCCCCTCTCTGGCTCTGTTGTTTATCTGTACTCTGGGCCTCCTACTCCTCCATCAGAGGCAGCAAGGAGAGGGGGGAATAGGAGCTGGTTCTGGGGGGGAGCTGGCTTAAAAACCAGTTCCCCCCAGCACCGTCTCCGCAGGGGGCAGGGAAGTAGCAGGGACCAGGTGGAAGCCAGGAATCAGCTGATTCCTGGCTCACTCCCAGACTCTTCATACATTTAAAAATCAGAAGTGTAGCGGGGGGGACCCAGTGGGGCTGGGCCAGCTGATTCCCGGCTCATGCTGGATTCTCCCTGCTGCGCACCAGCCTTTTAAATGTATTAAGAGCCTGTTGGCTCTTAATACAGTTAAAAGGCAGAGCCCACAGTAGGGTTCACTCCTGGGGCCGGAAGCTAAACCCACTGCGGCCCTCCCACTTACTGACTAGTCGATGGAAAATCCATCGACTAGTCGATTAGCTAATTAACCTATATTTAACATCCCTGCTGACCACAGTAACAATTATATACAAAATAAGTGTAATAATTAATAGTCATTATGTATTTTCACAAAGATACTCAATATAGACATTAATTGACGATTTGGTTATTTGTGTAGCAGGAGAGTCACACACAGCAATTCTTTTCTCACGTACCACAACCATTAATGAAAATTCTACGGGGCCTCACTGTTCTCTCAATGATCTCTGTCTGGTTCATGGCCCTCAAAAGTTGAAACTACCATGCAGGACTTGTACACAGAGCAGTCAACTCCTCTTTTTCCGCCTACCTCACAGAGTGACGGAGGGGGGGTTGGCCACGATTTGTCCAAAACATTCTTTGGTAAATTGCGTTTCAGGTTCATCAGGAAGGAGTAGCGAATGTAGTCTAGGAAGTATTCATTCTCGGAGCAGCGAGGGTAGTTCCGGTAAATGAAACCTTTAATAAACCTGGATGGGCAGAAGAGTGAGATCAGTAACATCCTGGATGAGTTTGACACAGATAATTAGTCTGAAGACTCTACGAGGGGTCTTCCATTCTAATCATCTATGGCTCTCCAATGAACCTATTAACACCCAAATTTCCAATGCTCCTATGAGTGAAAGTAATCGACTGTAAACAAGGAACTTAACATCTGGGGAAAAAACAAACTAGAAACTATGAGACAAATAGAAGACACACTTTGTATGGGAAGGGGAACTGGGCAGGGGGCTGCAAAGAGCTGAGCACATGGGCCCTATCAGTGATACTGAGGCAGAGAAGTTGAGTGGACAATAGAAGGAAACTGTCCACAGGGAGAGAAAAGTTTCTTGGTCTTTGTTCAACCGATTTTTTTTAAACTCATAGAAACTACACCGAGAAGACAGTTTATCCCCATCTGCTCATGGTTAGAAACTAGGTTTTGAGAATCTCCCCCTACAAGACAGTCCATGTGACAAAAGTTAGTTTGTTTTTTAGACACACCGTCTAATTGTCTCCACTGCCCACTTTTTCTTGGCAGCTTTTCGGCGCCCCTGGGTTCCACGCCACCACGACTGGATGGTTATCGCTGAAGACAGTAAAAACCAAAAGGCATTACATTGAAACACCTTCCTTAATTCCACACAGTCCAACACATTCCCTCCAATTTACGATTTTTTACTTTTTATTCTTGCATCTCAAATTCAGATCAACTTCTATCCCTTCCATCCACCCCCTCGACAGAAACAGAGCAGGCACTTCCAGCTCCACAGGTAATTAAGCCATAACCCTATTCTGGTCCCCACGCCCCACGCACCTGAACGTTTCATGTGCAGGAATTGCTGTCGCCGATGGAAGCCTCTCCAGGAGGCCTGGATTTTTGTGGCTGAAATTAGAAAAGAGCTGTCAATTAGAAATAGTGGGCAAGGTCGGGTCCTGATAGGGAATGTGCCAGTTCAAAGCCAAAACCCAAGGCGCTCTGAGCTCTGTCTGCTAGACCAGCTGGTTCAGCGTGTCGGACCTACCCAGGCTCTGCTTGCGCACCTCCAAAGCATCTTCCGTTGCAAACAACGTCTTGGGAAAACGAATAAAAATCTTTGTTCTGGAAAAGGAAATGTCCGATTATGCACAGGAGACCAGAGGGGCTACCTCCTGCCCCCACCATCCTCATTAGGACTTCTGCCCTCTCACCCACCCTCTAGACAAGGGCCAGATTTAAAACCCGACTCCTGGTGACTTAATCCCAAATCAGAGAAAGAACGAACTGACCGGCCCATCTTATATTCTTCCTGTTTGTAGCCTAGATGTTTCACAAGCACGGCTACTCCGTCATGGGGGCGCCCGTCCCACATGGGCCACGTGTCTGAGCAGAGCGATTTGTACCTGCAAAGAGATGAAGGAGGGACTTAGAATGGGAATTAAAGTAGAACCCTTCTGGCGTCTCAGAGAGCCATTCTGGCCTCAGTTAACTGACTGCACATTTGCTGTGTAGATTAAGCTCCCTGCTCTGCACATGCCAGTGCAGATATTGGGGGTGGGGGTAACAGATCTTAGGCAATTGCTGTAACTCCTACCGCTGCAGGAAAATTTCGTATTTCCGCCGATAAGCAAAACCAGCTCTGCGCACTCTGAGGTTTTCCATCAGCCCCAAGTATTTCACTTGATGTCGGATTAGAACTTCATCGAAGCGACCTAGAAATCATGTAAATGGTGGGTAATTATCACATTGTCAGTCTGGAAAAGGAACCATTCTGGTCTCAGCAATTCATAATTACTCTGCTAGCTAATTGGAACGGTCAGGAAGTCAGCCAGGCGCCACCTCAGCGCACAATCAATTCACCCTGTGAAGTCAGCCTTCCTCGCCCACCCGACACTACGAAGCTCTCCGTCTATTACAGCCAACTCCAGCACTGGCCAGCTCAATACCAACTGGTCTTGCAGGCTGCTTGTGTTGAGCCTTTCTATGGGCTGTGCAGTAAAATCGCTGAATGAAGCACAAAGCAGATTCAAAGAAATAGGAAGAGTGTTTGCTGAAGCCAATGTTAACATCAGCTTTGGTGCTTCTTTTTGCTAGCCAGGAGGATACAACGTATCTAAACATATTCCCTTAAGCAGTTCCGTAGCTTAGCTACATTCGTTTGCATGCTTAATGATTACATGTTTTATTTTGCTAGGAAATGCATTACTGACCCTGTTCTATTTATCACAGGATTCATTTTGCACCCGTGATTTGTGTCAAGCTCAGTTTGAACGGCAATTCAAAGTCCACGGAGAGAGGCACAAAACCAGCATGCTCATTTTTTTAACAAAACTACCTTTAGCGATACACACAAGCTTTGCATTTAAAACTAACGGTTATTTGAAGCTAACGAAACTAACTGATTGATTCTGGTTCCATGCCCCTCCAGACGTTAGAACTAGGGGGTCTCATTGTCTCCTCCTAGGACAGGCCCGCCAGTGGGGAAACGGGCGGGGAGGACAGGGAAAGGGGGCAGTTGCCTCACGGCCCGGCATTCCAAAAGGGCCCTGGGTTTCTGGCCACCGCTGTCGCTTAAATCATTGCTGGAGCACCAGGCAGCACGCCCCAGTGGCTCTCAGAGCTGCCTGGGGAGGTGGGGCGTGGCAGGGCACACTTTGGGGAGGAGAAGGGGGGATGTGAATGCTCCAGATCAGGCGGCACAGAGTGGCTGCCACCAGACTCACCCCTCTTGGGAGCATAGATCCCGCCCCCACCAACCTTGCCCAGGGACCCGGCCAGGCTGCCAGCTCCCCTGCCTAATTTTACTCTCAGACTGGAAGAGGCAAACTAGCTTTCCTGGGTTCTTCAGCTCCACACTGGTTTCTTAGTTTTTAGTCAAGCAGTCACTGAACTGAACTAGCTGAATAGGGCGAAGTGGAGACAATACGCTCTCTTTGGCTACTGCTGCCTAAAGCTGGTGTAGTGCAAACTGATTTCGTTTTTCATCGAATACAAGTTTATTTGTTACATACAAAATAATTATTTTTATCCACCTCATCATCAGCACTGCCATCCCCACCAGGACCACCCCACCGCTGCCACCACCATGCAGGCAAGTCTGGGGATTCATCACCACATCCTTTGGCCTTCTGTTTCCTGAGCTTGGAAGATGTTTTGACCAGACCACACAGGACGGGGACGCTGGATAACATCCATGTCTGCAGCCAGATCATGAGTCATGTCTGAGACGTGTCTTTGCAACACCTTGCTGGCCCAATGCAGTAAGCTAAGAGCACTTTTCGCCTGCCTGCAGGGCGTAAACGGGCCATGGGCCCAGTGCTGTGCGAGGGATCTTCCCATAACCAAATTGCAAGCACCAGGAACAGAAGCTGCATTTTCCTGCCTGTGCTATTCTGTTCTCTTCCCTTTGTGTGTTTGGTTTGTCCTACACAGCATCAATGGCAAAATACTGGCGATACCACCTGGCGGTTCCCCAGCAAGGATACCGGATGCCATTTCAAAGACTGTTAAGCAAGAGTTTCCCTTGCTACGACAATGGGAGGGGGAAAGAGGGAGAACAAGGAAGACTGTCAAAATAAGAATTGAATTATGTTTCAATTTTCAACTCTGACAAGTTTAAATGGTTTCCCCCTTTATTATATATGTTAATACATTTTATAATCATTTCTGGTTTGGCGAGGAAACACCATGCAGCAAGGTCTCTGGCAATAAAACTCAAACTCAAATGACTATTAATCCGATGACAAACAGGCAGCAACAAAATGCAAGCTTTAAAAAAGATCAGAAGCTTTTACGGCCAGAAGAGGGACCGTCTCGCCTGACCTCCTGTGTAACACAGGCCATAAAGTAACCTAATAAATATTTTAGATTCTTACGACACAGAAAAGAGGTAAGAACCTGAATGGAGAGACTCCGAACATTGACGCTGGCCCTTCTACATCCTTGTAGTGCTTCTCTAGCAACTGAGTCACTAGTACGAGGGCAAGGAAAATTTATCACGCATACAAAGCAGACACAAGCTTGTCTCTTTCACCAACGACAGTTATCACCTCGCCCACGCGACTCTCTACAAATCACTATTTTATTCTAGTGGAATTTGGACGGTGGCACAACCTGATCAGCACTCCCATGTTCTAGTCTTGGGTGTGAATTTCCTGCACACCCTAAAGACTGGAAATTGTCTGCAGGGGCAGACGAGAGGGAGTGGCACTAAAACCTTACCAGCTTGTTTAGCATCGTTCGGTTTAATGCAGCGAATGTACGATGGTTCCTTGGACATCAGAATTTCCATTAATTTGGCCAGACTATTCTTAAATTGAGTTGCTGCCTAGAAGAAAGAAGACAGACACAGCTACTAAGTCTAGTTCTTGTGACACTGTACCACACACACAAGGCCAAGAACAACTTTTCCAGTATCCAATCTTGAAACATGCTAGAGAAACCATTTTACCCCCTAACGTTAGAAAGGGGGAAACCTTCTCTTCAGCAGCCGGAAAGGACCTTGTCTCAGTCCAGCTCTTGTGTTCTTACCGTTTCAGGTCTCTTTTTATCTGTCAACTCACTCCTCTCAAAACAATGGTTTATGATGGGATTCTCCGAGTTGCACATGGTCTAAAAGGAAACAGCAGAGGACAAATTCATGACAAAAAGCTTACAATTGGACTGGGCAAAGTCTTAGAACAAAGTACTTTTGGGAGTTGGCAGGAGAACAGACGAGGCCCCCTTTGTCTTTCCTACTCTCAATTTTGATGATAAATCTCAATGGTAAAACAAATTCTGGGACTTCAAATTTTCTGAATAGTTGACCACTGTGCAGAATGCACCTTGAAGATTGAAAGGTCCAAGTCACTGATGGTACCTTCCCAGCTCTCTGCGTTCTCAACGTGATCACTTACAACGTTCACCGAAGCAGGCGGCGCTCTCCACACTCACCTCCTTCAGGTTCCGGAATAGAAGGTCGTTGTTTTTATCCAGAAAACCTAGAGAGGAAACAAACAACTCAATCTGCTGGTGCTGTTTCACACAAGTCCTCCCCAGTAAGGCAGGAGCTTGAGCTAGGAAAATAACGATGAATCAAATTACCTACTTAGCTATTCTGTGGCTGTATTAATCAGGACGGCAGGAGACAGGAGGAGAACAAGAAAATGGGACTGTCTGGAGTGGGGGAACCAGGAAGTGACCCTGTGTCAGGCCACGGTGTAGTTGTGTGACATTTACCTGTGACACTGTAGGTGACCTCCCCAGCATAGTGCAAGAGACGAAACTCCTCTCGGCCTAGAGACTTCCGAGTCTTCTGGTCAGCCAGCTTGTGTCTGGGAAGAGAGCAGAACGGCTACCTAAGGAGAGGATACTTGGCTCAAAGTAGACAATGTCCCAGTACTACTGATGCCACATGCAGGACCATCACAGCTCTTGGCAGGAGGATGGGACCAGAGGAATAAAGGGGGTGGGAGCTGGAGAGCAGCGGCTCTGTCGCCAGTCCCAGAACAACAATCAGGCTTGTTCCAAGGGGCAGGGGATTTGCTTCGTTAAAAGCGAAGGGGTCACTGTGTGCGCATGTGAAACCGCACTGGAGAGATCCGGTTTCTGGCCACAGAGGAGTTTGCTATCGGGGACCCGCCCTCAGACGGTGCTACAAGGATGATGCCGTTCAGGCCTTCAACTGAGCATATGGAAAACTTCAGGGAGGACTGAGAAGACGGGATTTGCTGGTGTTGCAGGTTTTAAAAGGACCATCCGAAAAACTGGAGCTAAATCAACCTGCAGGGCAGACTAGGGACTGAAAGTCCCCAGCATTGCATGGAGGGCAGGGATACTGTAGAGTCAAAGAAGGGGCACTATCCCAGGAGTCAAACCAGGTTCCCTCTGACTTTTTCTGTTCGTGTGTGGAATAAATGTTGTGTCCACAGAGACATGCAGATGTGCACGACTAGTATTAACACTCACAGCCAGCTGCGGGCATTAGGCAGCGTGTGTGTGGGCAGCGATGCCGGCTAGAAAGCAGGAAGCCCTTGAGAATGGTGCTACATAAAAACTTACAGGGATTCATTGCAATAGCAGCAGCACCATTTAAATCTCACTACAAATCAACCCGTTCTGATTTCTGGTCCAGGCTCTACTGAGCCTTAGATTGGACTCTTGCAAGAGTTTGCTGGCTGATCTCCTGGAACGGTTTCTTTGGTTTCTATTTAACATTCAGCAGCTTGGCTGGCTATTTATGCTCCCGATTCCCGCGTAACCCTTTCTTTAGTGACAGCACTGGCTATTTTTGAAAGAGGATTAAGTTAAAAACTTCCTTAGAGCCCTTCATATGTGTGTCATATGAGGAGCTTGACAAACAACAAGCTTTCTTGTCTGACTTCTCTAGCACCTGCTTTGGCTTTATAGGTCTCTCTCCTGTACGAGGTGTGGGCTGGGGATGGTCTGCGTGTCTCTTACAAGCAATGTTATCTCATGTGCGTTCGCTGTACTTATGCGGCTTGTTTTTATCATTCGGTCATAAAGGGAAAGAACAGGTTGAAGACTTTAGGTAGGTTAGACTGGGCTGGGCAGTAATTTTTGATGGGGGGGGCACACCAAGATTTTGATAAGTGGCCGAGGGTCGCACTGTTCTGGGGAGGGGGTGTGGGCTCTGGATGGAGGTTGGGTGCAGGGGGGAGCTCGGGGTAGGGGATTGTGTCTGAGGGGGAACTCGGTGAAGGAACTGGCTGTGATCTGGGGCAGGGGACTGATCTGCAGGGATCCATTACCCCTCTTTAGCTCACTATTAATTCTTCCTCCTAGTAGATTTCGTCCAAAATCGTTTTCAGCTTTGTGAAATGGCCTAGTCCTGCCTCAATGCAGGGAACTGGACAAGGTGACCCTTCCAGGCCTTCATTTCTAGGGTTCTGTTACATTTTGGTGTATTAGCCCTTCCACAGAAAGCAGGAAAGTTAAAATCTCTCATGAGCGCTAGCTCAGGTGTGTTAGCTACTTTAGTTATCTGTTTGAAGACTGAATCATCCACTTCCTCTTCTAGAGCAGGTCTAAAATAGACTCCCTGCTCTTCTCTCTTTTTATTCTCATTTCCCTTTAGCTATACCCACTTCTGCTGTGGTCTTAACTCAGAATCTGAACTCTCTGGGACAGCAAGCGTCTTAGGTCCTACGCACGTCTCAGCACCACGGGGCTTCAACCGGCACCTCTGGGTGCCATGATCATACAAACGGCACAGCAGAGATTTAAAGCCCATTGGACTATTCGGTGTCTTGTCCCTCACCAAAGACAAAACTAGCAGCAGCTATTTGAACTCACGTGACAAAATGAGGATGATTCTTCACCGTTTCCTCCAGCTTCTCCAAAAATGTCATGTCTGTGGCATCCCCGGGTCTCAGACACTCCTCATCCTGTAGCGAGAAGGATCGGCAAACAGCAAGGTAACAAAGTGCACGTGTTCCATCGACACACATCAGCCAGAGCTGCTGAAGCGATGCCCTCGCCTGGGTTCTCTAGCTGGTTTCAGTCTTACACTAGAGAGGCTGCGTAATTCGCTCATATAATTGTTATCAATGGTTCAGTTACAGCAAGGGGGGTTCTGCAGGGATCAGTTCTGGGACTGGTTCTGTTCCACGTGTCCACCAGCAATTCAGATGATGGCACAGGACACGCTTATGCAGTCACTAGGCGATGTACCCAGCACTGCTTGGGTCTTGAACTGCAGTACTTTTGGTTTTTTGGAAAACAAATGAAGAGTGGATATGTCTTAGCCCAATGTTGTATTGTTTTTAAATGAAGGAAAATGAAGGGGGGAGTGAGGGTTCAGGGGTTCAGGGATGTTAACAAATCTCCGGGACCAGATGGCATTCATCCAAGGATTCTAAAAGAACTCAAATGGGAAATTGCAGAGCTATTATCTGTGGTTTGTAACCTATCCTTTAAATCGGCTTCTGTATCTAATGACTGGAAGGTAGCCAACATGACACCAATATTTAAAAAGGGCTCTAGAGGTGATCCTGGCAATTATAGACCAGTAAGTCTAACTTCAGTACCAGGCAAATTAGTTGAAACAATAGTAAAGAATAAAATAGTGAAGCATGTAGAAGAACATAATTTGTTGGACAAAAGTCAACATGGTTTCTGTAAAGGGAAATCCTGCCTTACTAATCTGTTAGAGTTCTTTGAAGGGGTTAACAAGCATGCGGATAAGGGGGATCCAGTAGATATAGTATACTTGGATTTTCAGAAAGCCTTTGACAAGGTGCCTCACCAAAGGCTCTTGTGTAAATTACATGGCCATGGGATAAGAGGGAAGGTCCTTTCTTGGATTGAGAACTGGTTAAAAGACAGGAAACAAAGGGTAGGAATAAATGGTAGATTTTCAGATTGGAGAGGGGTAACTAGTGGTGTCCCCCAAGGGTCAGTCCTGGGACCAATCCTTTTCAACTTATTCATAAATGATCTGGAGAAAGGGGTAAGCAGTGAGGTGGTAAAGTTTGCAGATGATACAAAACTGTTTAGGATAGTCAAGACAGAAGCAGACTGTGAGGGACTCCAAGAAGATCTCACCAAACTGAGTGATTGGGCAACAAAATGGAAAATGAAATGTAATGTGGATAAGTGTAAAGTAATGCACATCGGGAAAAATAACCCCAACTAGACGTACAGTGTGATGCGGGCTAATTTGGCTACGACAAATCAGGAAAGAGATCTTGGAGTTATCGTGGACAGTTCTCTGAAAACTTCCACACAGTGTGCAGCGGCGGTCAAAAAGGCAAATATAATGCTAGGAATTATTAAGAAAGGGATAGAAAAGAAGACCCAGAATATCTTACTGCCCCTGTATAAAACTATGGTACGCCCACATTTTCAATACTGTGTACAGATGTGGTCTCCTCACCTCAAAAAAGATATTTTGGCCTTGGAAAGGGTTCAGAAAAGGGCAACTAAAATGATTAGGGGTTTGGAACGGGTCCCATATGAGGAGAGGTTAAAGCAACTGGGACTTTTCAGTTTAGAAAAAAGGAGACTGAGGGGGGATATGATAGAGGTCTATAAAATCATGAGTGGTGTGGAGAGGGCCGATAAAGAAAAGTTATTTATTAGTTCCCCAAATAGAAGAACTAGAGGACACCAAATGAAATTAATGGGTAGCAGGTTTAAAACTAATAAAAGAAAGTTCTTCTTCACACAGCGTGTAGTCAACCTGTGGAACTCCTTGCCAGAGGAGGCTGTGAAGGCTAGGAATATAATAGAGTTTAAAGAGAAGCTAGATAATTTCATGGAGGTTAGGTCCATAAAAGGCTATTAGCCAGGGGATAAAATGGTGTCCTTGGCCTCTGTTTGTCAGAGGCTGGAGAGGGATGGCAGGAGACAAATCGCTTGATCACTGTCTTCGGTCCACCCTCTCTGGGGCACCTGGTGCTGGCCACTGTCGGCAGACAGGATACTGGGCTAGATGGACCTTTGGTCTGACCCAGCACGGCCGTTCTTAGGTTCTTATGGGGTAAGAGGAGGCAGGGTGGGTGGCTTAGGGCAGAGGGATAGGAGGTTGGTGGGGGGGGGGGGCTCAGGGCAGGGGTAAGAAGGGAGGGACTAAGGAGGAAGGGGTGCAAAGGTCCAGGGAGGTGCAGGACTCAGGGCTCAAGGCAGGGGACTGGGAGGTGTGTGGGGAGTTTACCGGGGCCACCCATGGTAGGGAGGGCGAGACGGCTCCAGCAGTGGCTCTTCCCAGGGGACTGTGGCCGTGCTCTGCTGCCAGCGGCTCCTTCCGAGTGGTCAGGGCTGCACTCCCCAGAGTGGGGGATCCGGGTCTGTGCGCTTGTCAGGTGGGAGCTGGGGCTCTGCGGGGCGGCCTCAACCTCCTCTTCCTGGGGGGGCAGGCTCTGGGTTTGGGGCAGGAGCTTCTTACCCGCGCTCTGTGTGCGTGTGCGTGCATGGGGGGGCATGCCTAGCCCCCACTAGCCACAGGGCCGTGACGATGCAGCGGGGGACTCTCTTGCCCCAGCTCAGGGCGTAGGGACGCGGCCGCTGCAGCTGTTCCGTCTCGCTACCACAAGCAGTGAGGGGACTGAGGCACAGCGGGGCTGGGGCAGCAGGGCAGGACACCCGTGCACGGGTTTCATCCCAGGGCTACCCCAAGGCGCCAGCCTTGCCCGCGTGGGGCCACGTGCACAAGTCCTGGAACTTGCAGGAGCCGAGCAATGTCGTAGCCTGGATTGCCGGCTCCCCTCCCGTATCCGGGCCAATTCCTCCCCCGCCGCCGAGCAGGATCCCCCACTGGGTTGAGGAGGGGAGCTGAGCAAACCCGCTCTGGCGCACAGTTCAGCTGCCACAGTGGCTGCTCTCACGGCTGCTGGGGGCAGGCAATGGCCGTGTCTGGTCTGTCTGAACTGCGTCCACACGCTGCTCTGGCTGTACTGTACGGACAGCCTGAGAGCGGGGCAGAGAAATTACAACCCTTTGCAAAGGAGCGTTTGACTGGCCATGCAGTCTGATCAGCAGCCCCTTTCCCCTAACAAAGGGACTCGCCGCAGGACACTGGGAGAGAAGAGCATTTGAGGACGGGCAGGAAAAGCTTTGGTGCAGACATTTGTTTCCTGCTGATGGTTTTCTTGGAAGATTCTTGCTCCAGTCTATACTCTCAGTGAACAGGAAATATATTTGTACACAAGCACCCCATGGCACCGGAGATACACACGTCACAGTGTTGTGTGGCTAAGATGCCAGCAAATGCAAAAACAAGCATGAAAGAGAGAAAGCTCTGGATCTACTGCACAGGTTCATATCTAGCCCTGGGCTCCACTCACTTCTTAGCCCCCTCCACACCCTGTACACCAGCCTCAACTTCCTGTTCACCTGGGGCAATTCTCTTCCCGCCACGCTCCTACAGATCTTCCCTTAAAAACATGTCACTAAATACAAGGCTGCCAACTCACCAAAATAGAAATGATGCCTTTGAACTTCTCTTCCACCAGATCACAAATGATTTTGTTATTGAAATACTGGACAGGTTCCCACTGCCATTCAGAAAGAGACACACACAGTTAAAGTCTGATCAAAGATCTTGCTTCTGCACTGGAAGGAAACAGTTGGAGTGATCAGTGTATTTCAGAGGACAGAAAACATTTAAAACAGTCTTGAGGCCCACAGCTCACGGACAAAACTGCATTTCTTTCATCAAGGTGCATTTATTTTTATTTTTCTGTTTATTTGTGTTTTTTCGTTTTGGCCAGAGATCGGGCGAACATCTTTGGCCCATCGTGATGAAAAGGAGGGAACCTCTGCCACCGAGGACTCCATTCTGAAATACGGGTGGAGGGGGAAGTGGGACTCAAATAGAGCAGGCAGTTGCAGCTAGGGCTATGCAACTTTTTTATGGCATAACCTAGTGTGGAGCTGGGTTCTTGTGCCGCTGTGCACACGCCACACACGCACAGAGGGATGATTCCTGAAACCACCAACTCCCCCTGCCACCGATGAAATATTTCTCCGTGTTCCAGGTCATCCCGGAGTCGTGTCAGCAGTTTCTGATCTCAGTCAGATCTGTGACCAGCGGCCTCGCAGCCTCAGACAGCAACCGAGCCCTATGGCTGCTGCCACCAAATTCAAGAGAAAGAACCGCGTCAGAACTGGGAGCCAGGCCGGCCCCAAAGCAGCTGTCATTGGTGGGGGCCACACACAGCAAAGGGAGGAGCTGAGACATTGCTAGAGGGCTGTCGTACAGCATCCTCATTCTCCTAACTGGGTCCTTGTACAGCACCTGAATGGCCTGCAGCCCGGAGCATGTACCAGCACAGAGGGCCCAGACAGCAAGCAAGCCGAGAACCCTCAAAGAAGCTTTTGCTCTTTCTTACTTACATGCTGCATGCAGAGGGGCCGATAGTCTCTGTGGGCTCCTGGGCAAGGTGTGTGTGTGGGGCGGGGCCGGAGCAGTTAGTCCAGGGTGCACCTCGCTGGCTCCCAGACAGTGCTCAGTGCCACCTGGAGTACACTATATGCAAGCGCCCTGCCTGGTCCTTAGTCCTGCTTGGGGCATACAGCGTGGTGCTCAGCAGGGATTCAAAGGGGCCAGCAGTGGTGGCAGCCGGGAACCCTGGGCTGTTTGAACTGGCAGGCCTCCGGGCAACTGTTCCCTTTATCCACCCCCACCTCCCCGCCGGAGGGCCTGAGAGCAGCACACACGAGATAAACATCTTCGTTCTGCCCTCCTACAGATCTTGCTCGGAGACTGCCAGGCAGGAGTTTGGGGTTTTCTAAAGCTGGACTTCGGCAAGAAATAAACTGAACAATTAACAAAATAAAAGGTAGGATCTACATTGTCTGGCAGCAAAAGCCCAAGCGTACAGTGCCGTGCAGCATTACTGACAGGACGTTGTGACATTCGATAGCTCCAGGTTACAAATGCCAGAGCTGTCACCAAACTGCAGGTGCCAAGGAAGGCAGGAGTCCAAGTGCCAAACATACAGCTTCAGGGCCTGCAGGCGAGAGGACAACTTGCTTTGGGTGACCATGGTCCCATGGGTGTTATGTTTTGTATAGACAAGGGGCTGCACGACAAGATCGTCACTAGAGCGGGAACAGGTCCACTTCTAATCTGAATGGGGTTTGCTTGAGTAATTGTCACTTCTGCGAGCAGATGAGTGCACATGTAAAAACCGAGCCCAGCCCGAAGTCCCTTTAGGATGAGCCAGTTCTGGTGGATCGCACAGATGCTGAGACAAGGTAAAAATAACCATTCACCTCCAAATTCTTACTTTACACACTGTAAATTATCACCACCCCCCTTTCATTAGTTGGCCTCCCCCAATAAGAGGAAATGTTACAAAACGAGGTCTTGGCTCTTACCGCGATGCCTTCCGACTCATACTCCTCTTGCTCTGATTTTAGGGTGAGTTCTATGAAGAGCTGCTGCAGTTTTTCATTGCAATAATTAATACAAAACTGCTCAAAGCTGCAAACAATCAAAATCAGCAAGAATTAGTCCCTCCCACGCTGTACGTCAGCAAAAACAAAGCCTGCACCGTTTTGCCCACGAAACATGCGCACTCTGGGTACAACTCAAGAGAGATGCAAGCAAGAGATCTCCAGACTCATCCAAGCTCGCAGAGATGAACAGTCAAGACTGGCCCAGAAGAAGGAGCCAGCAGAGGTGAGTAAGGAGGAACACGGACAGCGCAGATATAAATAAGGTCCTAGCTCCACTGCAAATCCAACAACATCACTGTTTGGATATCTCCCAAAATTACATTCCAGAGAATAATTCTGTAGCTATGCTCTCTCTCACTACAACAAACGTGCTGGAACAGGGGTGGGCAAGAATTTCTGGCGGGGGGGCCTCTCCACGGTTTTGGAAAGTGGTCATGGGCTGCACTTTTCTGTGGAGGATGTACAGGGTCTAGGATGGAGGTTGGGCACAGAAGAGCACACGGTTAAGGGACTGGGATGCGGGAGATGGTATGAGGTCTGAGAGGAAGTTTGGGCAAAGGACGGGGTTGTGACCTGGGCCAGGGGATAGGCAGGTAGGGTCAGGGAGGGGGTTTGGGTGCAGGACAGTATTCTGGCCTGGGGGAGGGGCACCAGGAGGGGGTGCAAAGTCTGGGAGGGAGCTGTGAAGTGGGAGAAGGGGAAAAGGCAGTGGTGTGGGTGGTGACTTGGGGCAGGGGACTGGGCTGCAGTACAGGATTCTGGCCTGGGGGAGGGATGTGGGAAGGGGTACAGGGTCTGGGAGGAAGTTGTGACCGGGGGCAGGGGGTTCCAGAGGGCTTAGATGGTGACCTGGGGAGGGAGCTGAGGTGCAGGAGGGGCAGGATGCCAGAGGCAGGCTGTGGCTGGGAGGCGCGCACCTAAGCCTGGAGCCCTGCAGCACCCCAAGCCAGGCTGGGCTCCCTGCCTGCTGCAACCCCAAATCACTTACAACCCAGCTATGGGAGGGGGAGGAGACTCACACGGCTCCCATCATCCAGGCCAATCTCTTAGCTCTTATTGGCTGGTTGTTTCCAGCCAATAGGAGCTGAGAGATTGGCTGGAGTCAGTTCCTATTGGTCAGTTGTGTCTGGCCTCGGAGCGGAGGATTGGGCCGGGGGCGGGGAGATCCCATGAAGCAGAGAGCAGGTGAAGTGAGCTTTAAGCCAGGGCAGTGATGTGCCTGAGGGTCCCGGCAAGGGAGTCCGTGGGCCGGATCCGGCTGCTGGGCCATCTTTTGCCCCGCTCTGTGCTGGAAAGAGGACACATACCCACGCCCCCCACCTGTGTGATCGCAGCTTGTGTGGACAGGCTCCTAGAGGGGCAGGTCAGGTCTGCACCCTGGGAACACTCCCATGACGAACAGCCGTGCAGGGCAGTAGCAGGGTCCCCACTGGGCACGCAGGCCCCATGCAGAGATGTGCAGAAGGCGGGTGCCTACCACCCGCGGGTATTTTGTTGACTTCCTGGAGCTGAGCCCTAATCTCTGGGTCCATCAGCCCCTCCCATTCAAAAGCCCCAGACATAGGGAGGCGTGTTAGTCTAAGGCTGAGGGACGGCAACCAAGTATCAGGATTAAATCACAGGGAACAAGGTTATTCAAAGTCTGAAGATGTTGGTAAAACAAACCTGTTGTGCTGGAAAACCTCGAATCCATAAATGTCAAGCAGCCCTAGGACGGTTGCACTTCTCCAGCCTGGGCATTCTGCCTCCTGCAACAAAGGCACCGCCAGCTGTAATCGGTAGGTTGGGGGCAGACGTGACCCTCCACCGCGCTCTTCTCGCATACTGCCAGTGCTGGGTCCTCGCTCTTCTCATGAGGACCGCGCTCAGGAAACCATTGTTCGGTATTGAGCTGAGCCCTTCCCCCGCCTCAATGGTTTGAACGCCCTCTTCCCGTCCACTCAGTAGCACAGTCGTCTGGGACCATGGAAGTGCCGCTGAGAAGCACATTTACCTTGAACGCCAGAGACTTGTTAATCTTATTCACGAGCCAGGAGAAGGTGCGCCCGTAGATCGCCTTGGCTAGAGCGTCCCGCGCATAGGCTGCCTGCTCCAGATTCAGAGGGCTGACCAACTGCATGTGAAGGGAGAAGAGACACGTCGCTGTCTTTGTAACTCAAACCAATAGCCAGCAGTGTCGGGTGCCACCGGCAGCCACTTCTCAGACCCGTGAGCAATCAGTAAACGGTTTAACCAGACACCAAAGCAGAGCAGATTCGCCGACTTCCATTCTGGATGTTCTTACCTCTTCCCCTTTTGCTATGATCGTCTTGTGGATCAACGCTTCTCGGAGCACAGAGCCCTCAACGCCCAGGAGCTGCAAACCACCACAAGGAAAACTCAATTAGAGAAAGTCTGGGTAAGTCCACCCCTGCTTTAGGAACACTAGGCCCCACAGTCCTGCTCTTCACGGATGAGTGCACCCTGCCCCTGAGGAGAGACAGTGATGCACTCTTCAGTCTAGCAGACCCATGCGCAGTATTCACCCCACAACGAGATCAGAATGCCTAGACGTGTTTACTGGGGCCCTTCCAGCAGAGTGCGCAGAAACTAACGACCCTTTCTAAGATTCACCCTCTCCTCTCTGTCCAGGCAGTCCCCACGCTCCCCTGGCTTGTCCCAACCATGATTATAGCAGCCACCTCCTCCAGCTTTGAGGTCGTCTTCCTTGCCTGGCACTGTGACCATGCCCCGCCCACACTGAATCTTATCACTGGTTTCCCGTCTTCCCTATCAGCACCCTCCACAACTGTGCTCCTCCCTTCTCCTCCTCGCGTGTTCCTGCACAACCCCTACATCCTTCAGCCTCCTCCGCTTTCGCAATGCTACCAGCTTTATCTGCCCGCCTGTCGGCTTTTCCACAAACACCTCTGCCCTCTTCTGGGCCACCACCCTCTCTGACCGAGGTGTACGGCCACTTCCCTCTCCTCAAGACCCAGCTCTGCTGCCGTGCCTGGAAAGAATCTAATCAAAGGCGGGCCGAGGAGCGAACGGGGAAGGTTGACAACTTTCAAGTGTTTTAATGCAAATACATAAACAGTATTGTCCGTCACCGACCATATCCCGCTCCTTTACATTGGAAGCCCTGTGGGGACGGAGGGTGCCTGCACTGCCCCCCGCACAGACACAGCACCCCAACCAGAACATCGGGACGCTCCCGGTTCAATACTAACTAGTGAGTGCCAGGCACCTCATCTGCTTGGCAGGGGAAGGGCAGAGTCAGAGAAAGCGGAGGGGGGTGTCAGCGTGCTGGGGAGACACGCTCACCACAGCAGCTAGGAATTTGGGAGCAGGGTTAGACAGCCCGGGCGCCCACTCACACTGCAAGCAGGCGGCTCTGGGGCGCAAAGGGGAAGCGGATGCTTCTCTCTCTCGACAGCCACAACGGGGGCTTTGGAGAGAAGGTAGGCTCCACGTTTAATGCCCCTTCCAGGCAGGGGGTGTATGGAAAATGAAGTCCCTGAGTGAGATCTAGCAGCAGGATCCTGTCAGGAATCCCAGAACTTGAGGTTATAAGCAGCTAAGCAATGCTCCAGGACAGTGGGGTGTTTACGCCGTCAGCACTGGTACAACTCAAAGGTCCTGCATACGGGTACGTGGATACACATGTGGGGGTAAGTTAGAAAAGAGAAGCGAGATATTTGGGCCAAGTCTACACTACTTGTTTCGTCAGCGTAGGTAGGCTGGCAAATCCCACTGTGCAGACACAATTTATACCAGCAAAGAGAGAGCCCTTCTGTCAGTACTGTCCCCGCAATGGGTTTGTAGCATAGACTAGCCTCTAGAAACAGGAGCCAGCAAATACAGGGAGGAAGTAGAAAGTACAACAGAGCAGAGGAGAGAGGAGGAAAGATGTAAAGTGAGCAAAAGAGACAGCGCAAGTAGGGCTGTCGGACGGCACTTGAGGAATGGTCACATAACCAATGGGGAAGCAGTCATTCAAACATTTATTCAGCAAGATTTTTTTCTGTACTGCAGCAGCTCACAACAGGTCAATTACTACTCAGCAAATCTGTTTGACAAACAGGGGACTGAAGGGTAGCGCACCAGCAGCACATAGCCGTGTTATGCCTAGAACGGAAGGGAGGCAGTGGCTTGGAGAAAGTGCATGGAAGAGATTTTCAGAGGCCGAGACAGACACGTGACTTTCAATTGATTGCGTCCTTTAATAGCGTCAGGACCTAACAACTGCTGCGTTTTTCTCTGGAGGAACACGAGCAGCCCAGAAGCGAGGCCACGGCTGCCTGGGCACAGCTCTATGGATCACACTCACCCTGGCCAGATACTTAATCTGGTTCTCTGTGGTCACCTGGGCGCTGCCCTGCTCCTCGGCAGCAAACTGCACGTTCCCCAGGTGCAGCACGCTAGCGACAATACTCAGCAAATCCTAGCACACGAGAAAATCAAAAGCAAACTGGTCAAGGAGATGGGAATGCATGTGGGTTATGCCACAGTTGGGAGGGGGGAGAGGGAAGCGTCTTTGGACGTCCCCTCGTAGGAGACATTCTGCATTTAGCTCTTTGCAGAGCACACCCCCAAAGGCGGCCTCCTGGCAGACAGAACTAACGGAGGCAGGACAGTCCTGGAAGGGGAAAAGATCCAGGCCTCGTCCACACTACAGAGGTTTGCTGGCAGCACTTATGCTGCTTTAAAAGTGCTGTTGCACATCCACGCTAGTTCCTTGTGCCGGCTGAGAGCACCCACTCTACCAGCTCTTGCATCGACATGGCGAGCAGGGCACGGTGGTAGCTAGCCCACCATGCAGCTGGCCACAAGGTGCTTGGGAAGGACTTGCAATGCCGCATGGGGCAGGGACAGCACCGTGCAAGGGAGGTTTCCCAATCCCACCCTTCCCTTCCCCTGGAGGGAATCGAGAGGAGAAGAGCATCTGGGATGGGGGAGCCAGCAGGCTGACCCACCCACCTCGAGGTAAGGGGAGGGGAACTCCCCCTTAAGTCAGCCCCTTGCCCAGCTCGGTTTGGCACAGCAGTCTCTCCTGAAGCCGACTGCTCTGCCTGCCTGCACGCCTGTGATTCTCGCCAAGTTCTCCCACAGCCTCCTGGGCAGCTGAGAGTCTCCGTGCTGAGGAACGTCAGAGCAGCCCAGCCCAGTCCCGCACCCTGCCGAACGAGTCTGCCTGCTGCTCGCGCAGGGCCGAGCAGGCGCATTCCATCTAACGGCTGCTCCTGCCCCCCAAGAGGAACAGCTCCAGAGCTCTGAAAGGGGAGGAGACATCCTGGCAGGACAGCAGAGCAGTCGTAGCAAGCACTGTGGGAGACTGGCAGGAGCCAGCTATGTGGACAAAACAAACAACAGCATCTGCACTGGTGCTTTGCCGCTTTAACCGCGCCACAAACAGCTTGTTGCCTCTCTCTGAGATCGTTCTATTTGGTGGCACAAGAACAGAGTTTTGTCACCACATTAGCCTGGCTCTGTGCACATTTTGCCTGTTTTGTTGGCAAAAGGCAGCTTTTGCCGCCAAAGCTTAGTTGTATAGACAAGGCATTTCTTACCTCTACCTCGTTGTCACTGAAGTTAATGACAGACAGGGCCCTTCGCACAACCTTCCAGTCGTTCTTGTCACTGATGGAGCTGACCCTTGCACACTGACCCTAAAGACAGATTTTGAGAGGATCATTCCTACAGTAGGACGGATTGTACACTCAGCACACGTGGCTCTGTCACGTGTGAATTGTTACCGAAGGCGCCATCTCACCGACAGCTTTGCGACTCAGGAAAGACACGGAGAAGTAATAAACTAAGACTCACAGGAGAATTAGTAATGTTCATCCTTATTAAAAACTTGCACCCAGAAAGTTTTGCTCTCCTTACAGGTCAAGACTCGGCTCTCTCTTCCTACCCCACTGGTGTCTATCAGTAAGGAGAGTTTTTCCTTTCACTGACAATGCAAACCAAGAAATCAGCAAAGCGCTGCCCCTGCTCACACCTTGACTAGATAATGGTACTGCTGAGGATTCTTCTCCAGGCCCAGACGTCGCAGCAGGTCATCTTCCCCTCCCTCCAACAGCTGGTAGAAGATGTGAAAGTTCCTCTCTCCATGATTCTGATGAACAACCCGAGACTTCTCCAGGAGGTAGTTCAGGATGTGACCCCCCACAGGTGCCCCCTAAACCAGAGAAGATAAAGAGAAGCAATTCACAAGGACAAAGGAAAATTCTCTTGCTTCTCTGACAGCAGAATATCGAAGACAGAGAGTTTTCAATAATGGGTCACAAGAAGCAGAGGTGATCTTGAGACAGTATTTGTTAGACTGTGCTGTGACATGACAAGCTGCAAGTTAGGACTCTTGGACTCCCACAGAGCAGGTCAAACGAAGTATTAGAGAATAACCCTCAAGATACAAAACCATTACACAGCTCACCGTGACTGTTGTGGTCACTACTGGTCACCCCAGCACAAAAATCTTATATTTGCCTCAATATGGATTCCATCCATGCCTTTAATAATGCTGTTGCCCTTCTCTGGATCTTTTCCATTCCTGCTATATTAGAGCCAAGAATGAGAGCCATGTCGAGAGAGATTTAAAAGCTTGGGATGATTTCGATCTACCTAGGTTTTTACACTTTGTTAATTTTCATGGCATTGTGGCATTTAGTTTAGAGAGGAAACAAACAAAACACGACAAGATAAGGTTGCCTCCGCAATCTTGATTCTGTCCTTTTGCGCATATTCAGAGTCTTTCATTTCAGGATCACATGTTCTCCCTCCCCCCACAGGACCCCTGCATCCTCCATGTTTTTTTCTCTCTCTCTCTCTCTCTCTCTCTCTCTCTCTCACACACACACACACACACACACACACACGGAGATGATTCAGTCAGTGCTGTGTTCTAACTAAAATGGAGCAGAGTTTGATATTTTTCTCTAAAAGCAGGTAACCAGCTAATAGAAGATTTGTCACTGGATGATCTTTTCTTGGCTGTCCTACTTTTCACTGTCGACAGATATGTCTTACAAAACCACAGACGAGCTATTGGTAGCGTGGTACAGAGGGACACTAAAGAGAAAGGGCGTAATAAAGGGCCCAGAAGGATCTGCAGGGGGCTCTGCCTACAGACACTTAATGTAAACAAACCACCTTGTAGCCCGCCAGTAAATGTTGGGTCCACACGCAGGGTCCACAGGCTGCAGGTTATCCAAGGCCAGTATAATGGGAAGGTTTCTGTTACATCGAGGGTCATTTTTAGCTCTCATTTGCATTCTGACAAAGTTTGGGATTTGTGCCCACAAGGATAATCAGATGATGGGGGCTAGACACACAAAATCTTTCACACGACAAACTACATTTTTCTTTCGGTGTTTACCCCAGCAGAGAGAGCAGCTCATTCACAGTTGCTGGCAGATAATGTATTCTCCTGCCACACTTCTGCTGTGTGTCTGTACACAACTACAACACTGCAAACACATTTCTGCCTCCGCAGGTTTTCCTCCCTCTCCTCCAATAATACTCACCTCCAATTAGACAAACTCCGTGGCATTAATATACACACAACAATTTGCTGGAAGCTACGAGGGTTGCTGCACACACCATATACCAGAAACAAGCCCACAAAGGCAAGTGCAGGAAAATTTCAACCTCCTAATAGTAAATATTCTCTACTACTCCGCCCACAAGCACTTACCTGCCCACTGCAACCTTAACCCTTCCATCACCTCCTTTAACAGCCATTGTGCATACAGCCTGTTAGCAAACTACCCTGCTCTCAGCACAACCAATCACTGCACTATGCATACACAGTTACTAGGGCTGGGAAAAAGTTAGCTGGTAAAGGTGTCTGAAGAAGCTGGAGAAAAAGAGGGCAGAGTTATGGCTGCGGTGCACACCAGTTGCAGTACCAGAATGAGTGCTTGTGGGTGGAAGGATAGAGTCTCGGTACTTTTTGGCTAAACTTTTCACTTCCTTAACTGTTGTGTTTGTGTCGTGCATGTTGCAATTCTCACTGCTTCACAATGAAGTGTGTGTAGTTATAGTACAATTATAAATCCTAACAACTCTAGAAAGATCTCGGTACCCAAACTTTTCTGAAGCAATAGACTCCTTTTCACCAGAGGCGTTAGGCTTTTCACTCTATGTGAACTGCTGATGCAGATCTCAGCATCTGTGTGCTTGGGCATCCGAGCAAGACTACAATGAGTACTAATTCCTATGTATGTAAAGCAGATTTTCACCTTGTAATCAAACTGCACATCCATGTATTTCCCAAATCGGCTGGAGTTATCATTCCGAAGGGTTTTGGCATTTCCAAATGCCTGAATTTAAGGGGAAAAAAAAAAAAAAAAAGAAAGAAAGAAAGAGGAAAAGTAAGCAAGTTTCAAAAACAGGAATTTTAAAATATTTTTCACAAAGCTGCTGGTGGTTTCCTTACTGGCCCAAAGACACAGATTTGTCTCACGCTGAGAGACATGCTCCCGCCGCTCTTTGGGACTGGTTTAATTATGTCAACAGGCCAGCTCTCCCCCTTCGGCATGCAGTGGCTACATGAGAGCGCTCACAGCAGGGAAGCCGGAACCAGCCTAAGACGAAAACAAGCCGCTACCTGAGTTCAGATTGCTTGAGCTGAATACCATCCATCACCTGCCCGGGCCTGTTAAAGTGCTCCTCTCTCGCCAAGCCACGACTTAGCCTAATACCATTCCTTGCTAGTATACGGTCCCGTTAAGGCTTCTTCCTCCACCACCAGCGTGATTCCGTCGGACACAATGGTCACCGCCCTGCCCCAGCCTGCCAGCCCCCCCAGGCCCACGCCCATGACAGCGGTTTGGATGGAGGGGAAAAGCAGGAAAGGGAACTGGAAGGATCGTTCAGCGCTGGGCTGAACGAAAGGCCACTGCAAGAGCAGAAAAGCGCAGCAGCAAATACAAACCTGACTGCTTCAGGGGACAGAGGCCCACACAATGGCATGTCTCACATCCCGCCCTCCACATTACCTCTAAGACTGGGTTGGACTGCAGGAGGCGATCTTTCACTGTTTCAACTTGGTCGCTGGCTGGACATGTCACTGCATAATACTGCAGGATTTTTTTGGTGGCTTCAGTTTTTCCAGCCCCACTCTCCCCAGATATCAGGATGCACTGGTCCTTCCTCTCCATGCGCAGGGAACGATAGGAGTTGTCAGCAATAGCGTAGCTACGGAACAAGGAGAACTGGAAATTAAGCCGGTTTCTACAGATGTGAAAGCAAGAATCTCAGATCGGTTTTTACAGTCTCGATCCTGTCACAATCGCAACCAGAAAAACGCCAGCTCCAGCCACAATATTCTAACAGCGCCACGTCCTAGAAAAGATGGCTCTTTGAAACAGCGTTCACCTGGATTGAGAAACTCTGATCCAAAGCTTCTCTGATTACTGCTCACACCAGTTTTCTGAATTGTCGGAACACACCAAGTCTTGTTTAAATGGAGCTGGATCACAGCATTTCAAACACATTCTTTGCAAGGACGGAAGCATTAGTGAGCAACAGTTTCTTCTTTAGCTACTTCAGATTTTGCTTTGTAAAAATGTATTTATTATAGTTTGCAAATTCCTGTCCCTTCTCGATCCAAATTCCTCGGCCAGGGCGTTTCCCTAATCAAAACAACTGAATAAATGTAACCTGTATTTTAGGCCTGGCCTACACTAGGAGGTGAGCTGGGCTAGGTCAATTTTATAACAATGAGATGACACCACCTAGCCCGTTCTGCCAGCTTGAATCATGCTGCAAGTAGTGTCATCGGGTTCTCTGTGTGATCTGTCTTGAGGGTAAAGTGGCAGCCACTCTGCCCGCATAGCGATGGCTCCCTGGAGAAGTTTGTCGACATGTCTGGAGGGAGGGCGGGAATCCTCCCTGCCCAGCTCCATGAAGCTCTCATAGAGCAACTCTTTCGTCCATCTCACAAGGTTCTGGGGAGGCTGCCTTATTCCGCCCTCTGCGGTAGGCCAGTAGTGAGTGGTCTGCTGTCACTGCAGCACAAGGCCCAGGGTTCTGGCCACATTCAGTCAGCATCTGCTCCCTAGCGCTCTGTAATTCGGAGAGCAGCCTGGATGAAATGGGGGAAGCTCTGTAACTGAGAGTGCTGAGACAATCCACCACCGTTCACTCCTCCCCAGCAAATCATGACCGCAGGTCTGCTGCCTCTTTGCAAAGGGCCTGAAGGGATTATCCTGGAGAACAGGTCCCCTTGTATATGGAGGTGGGGGGGGGGTGAACGCACGCTGGCTGCGTGAGCCCCTACAAACCCGCCCGGTTCCCTGCCCCTCTCATGAGCTGGACCCGCCTTTGCAAACGCAGACACCTCGATAACCTGTACTTTGCAAGCACCTGGTCTGTTTTCAAAGCAGGAGCAAAAGAGCAAGCACCCCAACCTGCTGCTTACCAGGCCTGCCACCAAACTGAGCTCAGCTGCTCCATGCTGTCATGTCTTTACCTGCCCGGTAGGGGCCTACTATGCAACCTCTGGCCTTGCACGTAACGCGCCTTTCAGGCAGCGCAGTGCCAAAGAGCTCCAATGCCTCTTCTCTAAAGTCGGCCCTGGCGCAGCTGACAGCGACTCTGTTACACCCTCCCCACGAGCCTCCAGCACTTCGGCTATCAGAGCAGAAGGCAGAAAAAACGTACATGGGATGAAATGTGCAGTGAGCACAGTCACTCCACCCGCACCGCCAGGGCACAGGTGAATGCATGGAGGAGAGCGGGGTTACAAACACCAGGAGAGGAAACAGGCAGGGACCATGAGCGCAAGGCGCAGGGTGGGACCCTGAGGCTGGGAGGGAACAAATGGAGCTGAGGAGGGACCTGGGAGAGATGTAGGGAAAGCATCTGGAGCAGAGTCCCCCTGCAGCCTAGGATAAACCACCTGCCCTCCTCTCCCAGCTGCCCGAGGATGCCGGGAGCGGGTGGGAGGGGAGTCGGGGACGGCTGTCCTTCCCACCACGGATGGCTACGGGGGTGCGAAAAGCCGCTCGTCCCCCCTTTCGGTTTCTGTTCCGTGTGTTCTCCAAATAAACACACGTGATTTCAGAACAGGGTCTTCACTGATTCTGTGCACTGTGCGCGTGGCAGGGCAGGGATTACAGGCCAGTACTGTAACGCTGGGGCACCTCGTTAGGAGCAGCAGGTCAGTCTGTCCCACCGCTGCCTGCTCATTCGTGGAACTGGTTTTCAAAGCCTCTGAGTGGCAGTGCCCCATGCTGTGCTCTTCTCGCCCTGGGGCCCCGGCTGCTCAGAATTAGCAGCTGGGCGACCTGCCTCGACCTCCCCCACCCACCAGAACCCCTTCCCTCAACTTCCACGTGTGTTACGGAGCACACAGCGAGCAGCTGCACTAATGGGAATGCTGCTTTTGCTGAGCTTTAACCTCGTCAGACTCCAAAAGGGTCCCTTTGAGGGCCAAGGACACACTCCACCGCCACTCAGCCTGTATCTGAGCTGCGCCTTACTGCGGCCCAGGCTGTGAGCCATGGGAGTGCGGGGTAGCTGGGGGTCCCAGGATCCCGCTCGGCATTTCAACACCTCCCACAGTAATTTTCCAGTCGGGTTGCAGATTTCCGAGGAGATCAGAGTTCCTACAGCAAGGCGCCTTGCGGCTGTTCCCGACCATCGGTGAGATTGCCCTTGGGATCCACCAGTGCCTGCTGCGCCCTCGAGAAGGGCCCCTGCGGTTTCTGTTCTCTCTGGCAGGTGGTCAGGTTCCAAGACAGGGAGGAGGGGTGTGGCAAAGCCCTCCACTGCGTCCTGCACGTTTCCCAAAGCCACTGCCCCTCCCAGCAGAAGCGTATCGATTGCCTGGCTCCTGGGATTGCAGCAGCCCCCGCTCTCCATTGATTCCCAATGACCGGTAGCTTGTCTGGTGTTGCAGGCTTCCTGCTGGCTTCTCAGCTGTCAGAGCGGGTCTCACTCTGCATTCCTGCGCTTCAGGGTGGGGAAAACAATTCATCAAGTTCCACGAAAGCAGCCTGAAGCCAGAGTTCCTTCCAAGCCACGTGGCAGCCCCGCTTCACAGGTGATCTACCAGCCTGGCCCAGTCGGAGGCTCAGGCTCCGTGCAGGGTGGGGCTCAGGACTCCGCCGGGAGGCTGCGCTGCCCCACAGCAGAGGGAACACTGCCTGGCGCAGGCGGGAGTTGTGCTTGTCTCATGGGATCAGAACTGGCCTCCATTGTGTCAAGACGACCCACTCCTGCCAGCATCTGCCAATTGCTCCGCTCAGTGGTTCCTGCACATCCATGCGGGGGGCTCTTCACGTTCTTCCTTGCATCAGTGGCTCCCGGCTCGGTCTGGAGGAACCGCAGCATGCGAGAGGTGTTTGCAATGCAAGCCTCTCCTGAGCGGGGTCAGGGATAACCAGGGAAAAGAGGCTGTTTGCTGCTGCTTCCAAGCAGAAAGGGAGGGAGGAGAGAAGTGCATCATGGAAGGTTGACAAGGTGTACTCAGAACCACTTTCTGCAATGATTGTCCCCCATTGGGAGTCTAACCCAGAATGCAAAGGGGTGGCAGGGCACAGGGCATGGCTGGTGACGCTGCAGGCAGACACCCTACTGGGGACGCACACCAGCGACCTCCGTGCCCAGTGAGGACATGCGCTTTGACTTTGTGAATCTGGGTGCCAAAAGGTCGACTTTAAATCAATGCAACTTCACTTGGAAATGCAACACACCCCGAGTTCTAGAATCTGCTCCTAGGCGGCATGTTCTTTCTGAGGGGGTTGTACCCCCTGACGTGCAAGGGGAGGGCCGCTGCACTGCCTACCTGATATTTTATGACGTTGTCCCTTTATTTAGGGATAACTGCTCTCCACAGACACTGTAATAGGCCTTGTGCCTTAGTTTTCCACCCTCCTCACATGGTGACTCATCATTACTTTGGCTGGGGAAATTCTAGCCAGGCTGTCTCAGTATTTTCCCAATAATGCTGGTGGCTCATCGTGTGTCTTTTCCTGGGTAGTACAGTACTAGTCTTGTCGGCTGGAGAGGCAGCATCCCTCAACTGGCTGACCCTGCCCTCCTGTGAGGTAAAGGCAAAGCTTTACAAACCCAGTTCTCGATATACTTACATGAAACACAGCCCAGGTACCTATCTCGTAATGATCATTCAGTTCAGAACATTACAAGCTTTCATAGACCACCTTACTCCAGGTTTTATACACAACACCACTGTATACAACCAGCTGAGTTAATTGTTTACTCTTGGGAGTTCAGACCCCTGGCTCTCCCTCAGCAGTGCCTGTACGCGGACTGTCACAAAGACATCCGGCATCCCATGTCCAATGGGATAAAACTTTCTGCTTTTCAGTGACAAGGTACCATGGACTCCACGCACCATTGGACGTTGAAGCATTCCCACTAGCTGTCAGGTATTTTGGTATTTGGACAGCAAGGCAGAATTCTTTTCATTTTATACAGCCAGTTTACAAAGTTATGGAAAAATGACCTGAAGGGCTACTGACTGCAATAGATAAAACAGCACATGGCCCCATGCTTGAATCGAGCGTTTCCCACAACATTTAAAAATACACAAATGTTCACATGATTTCCTGAGCAACAGCAATGCCCCTAAGACAGCCAGTCTGGAAATACTGTCTCCTGTATCTCAGTCACGTCTGCGGCCCCTGCACTTATGTTTCCAGCTGAGCTGTACAGCTACAATTTCTCATCGAGGGGGAGAACTTTTTCTGTTTTTGGACTGCTTTGAAAGATGAAGACTGTGCAGGCCCTCTCCCCCCCGGCACAAAGGATAATGGAAGAGCAGCAGAATCGGGTAATGCTTTCGTGCTGCACTCCTCAGGCAGCCCCGTCTCAGACACTGTCACTACAATTCACACAGATGTACCTAGAATGCACCGGGGTGCACTCGCAATGGTCACTCTCACTTTCCCATGTGTGTACAGAAGGAACTCTGGTGCATGCATCGTGTGGAAGCCAGGCGTGCGGGGCTGGAGAGTGGCAAGGGGCTGCGGGCTGGGGAAGAGGATTGGTGTATGGGGAGTGCGGGTTCTGGAGTGGGGCTGGGATGGGGAATTTGGGGTGTTGGCTGCCCTGGGGACAGTGGCAGGGAGAGAGGACTCTCCCCACAGCATCCTGGCATCGGGGCGGGAGGAGAGGCGTCTGACTACGCTGCAGCCCCGGATGCCCCCAGCCTCACTCCACTGCCTGTGGCCACGCAGTGGAGTGCAGGGTGCACGCCGGCGCAGCTTTGCTAATTAAGTGCATGGCCCTCGGCGGCCTTCGGCGCGGCCACAGGTGGACCCCTTAGTGGGAGCATGGCTCAGCAGAGGGTCTGTGAGATTGTAATTCTCCTCCAAAGAACTCTGCAGGAAGGGAGGGAAGAGTGAACCACTTCTAACACAACGTACCCCACTGAGGGCCCAACACACACAGGCCAAACCTCTCTGGTCCGGCAGGTCCTCAGAGGTTGCCAGTGGCAGGGAGCTCCACCAGCTGGAGCAGGCTGGCTGCCGGGGGCAGCAGACTGGGCCAGCCAGCAGCCAGGAGGCAAGTCCCAGGAGAGCCTGAGGCCTGACCTCCCCTGGTCTGGCAAACTCCTGGGTTTGGGACTGCTCAGGTCCTGAGGGTGCCGGACCAGGGAGGTCTCACCTGTACAATTCTAACGATTCTGGATTTTCCCAAGCAACTCTGTTTCTAGCACCGCCTCACCATGCCTGTAGCATCCTCCCCTCTCACTTGCACTGGTGAGTTACCTGCCAACAACAGGAAACCGCTCACATAACGCTCCCTGGCTCTTCAAAATAATCGTGTTTATTCCTTGGAAGGCCTTTGGGAGAAAGAGCCTTTAAGAGGTCTCCCAGGATTGGGCCCTGGCTCCGCAAGTAGCTTGGTCAGCTAGGCTCAACTCAGCTGCATCCTCTCTCTTTTGGTCTGACAGAAAAAAAATCAGTGACATTCAAAAATAGCTTTCAAGCTTCAGAAACCTTATTTTAAATAGGAAATTAGGAACATTCGCCAGGCCATGCAAACAACAGTCCTTGTTCCAACGGGCTCATGGTATCTTAGCGACAAAGGCAAGAGCCGATTATTGCTGGTCAAGCAGTGACAGCGGAGGTAGGAGAGGAGCCATTTACACCCACACTCAAGTCACATGCTGGATAAGCTGCTCAGCAGCAAGGGAAATGTAGAACCAGCTCATCTAGTTAGCAAATACCCTGGGACAACGGGGTCTCTGGTCCTGCCTGAGCCGAATCAGCATCTGAGACTCCTCCAAGTCTGAAATCATTTGGCCAGGAAGGAACCAACCCGCCCGTCAACCAAGACTCTCCTAGGCAACTCATCTCTTTGGAAAGAGAAACAGGAATAAAAGTAGCCACACATGGCACCTGCGAACGGGCCCTTTCGCCCCCAATCACTTCAGTACTCTGCTTGAAAGATGGCAGGGGGAGTCTCACAGGTTTGCTTTTCGCATATCAGCATGACACAGGCCAGGTGGGAATGGCACACACGGTATTGTTTACCCACAGGCCACTCACAGGTGAGGAGAGACTTCATAGAAACTGACGCCTCGGTATCGCTCCATGTGTTGCTTGCTGTAGATTTCCAGGTCCTTGTACGGATTTACTGACACCAGAACTGAGCCAATGTAAGTCTGAAAAGAGCAGAAAAGAAAAGCATGACGTGAAGGACAGCACCTGCCTCCAGAATTACTCTGCAAGCCCAGACATTGGTACAGGGACAGCCGGCCCGCTGTCAGGGGGCTGAAGAAACCTCACAGCTAGTCAACACAGAACTTGTGCTGGATGTGTCCTCCTTACCAAAAGTGCTGCATTTACAGCTCTGAGTGACTGCTCCAGTCTGTCTGGAAAGCCCAGCTTCAGTGCTGGGTTATTTTTGACCATTTGTTCCAATATTCGGGATAAGCACTATGACTGGGTTTGTTAGCACCACAACAGAATAGCTAGCTCTGTGAAGCTGGACGTTGCTGTAGGGTCTGGATTTTCAGTGGTGCGAGGCACTCAGAATTCCAGCCGAACTTAATTGGAGTTGCAGATACACAACGATCTGAAAATCAGGCCCTGTGTTTGCCAGTAGGTCAATACAGAGACCAGGTCTGAGAATCCAGACCATGGGGTATAAAAGGGGAGCTGATGGACACCACCACTTCTGGAGCTCACACCTGCAGAACAAAATCAAAAGGGCCAACTCTGAAAAAATATCCACATTCTAGTCCAAGCTCAGCACACTGGCTGCTGCTTTGCTACTCACATAGATGAGATTCTCCTTGAATCGCTTGCGCAGGTTTTCAATAAAGGCGGCTTCGCTAGTAAAGTTCTCTAGCAGGACGAAATCCTGAACCCCCACACGGTCACGGGCTGTCAGAGCACTCTCCATTGTCAATCGCACACCGTCACTCCCTGCTCCCTGCAACCCAAACCAGTGAAATCGTAAGGTCTCCACCCCCAAAGATGAAGACGCACGGTCAGGATACGAACAGTAGAAAATAAAGCAAACTCCAGGCACTTCACACTAGCAATGGCCCGTTTGCCAAAAGACGAAGCAGCTTTGGGGAGGAAAAGTTATTACTCAAATTCCAATCAAAAAACTGGATCAAATAAATGTCGCAAGAAGGATCGGTCAGGAAGTAAGTCTGAACTGTTTTCCTATTTCCATAGCTTGTGGTAAAGGACCTGCCTTGAGGCAAACAGCCTTCCAGGGAGCAGTGAATGGTTAGACACCATGTAGGCGGACAAGCTGGCACCCCTAATCCAAGCACCTTTTCCTGACATCTGTCAGCAGCACAACTGAAATGATGACACAGATCTAAACACAATCATTCATACGAGACAAGGGATTTTTTTTTCCTCTTCTCTCATCACTAAGCTAGTGAGAGAACATTGCTCCTGCAAACGCACTCACGCGTTACTTTTTCTCTCAACTTCGCTCAGCTCCTCCTCAAGCAGGGGGAGAGCATACCCATCTCCTCCTGCACTTGCCCTGGAGAGCACGGAGGGGCCCGCAGAGCACTGCTCTGACTGCAGGTGGATGTGCACAATCTCACCCCTGCAGAAGCTCTTTGCCAAGAAGAGCACATCCCACCCCTAAGATTCCCAGCAGAGCGGAAGTTTAAGGAGATGCACGTACAGTTTTCCAACCAGCTTTCTGCTCCGAGTCGCTCCCTTTCCGGTTTCTAACATTTCAGTAGGAGCTGTGGAGGGTGAACCTATGCTCAGACTAGTAATTGCATTGCATTGCGAACGCCAGCACACACCTATTTGATTTTGGTAGCATCCCTCCTACGAATCACACGGCCAAGTGCACTGCCCTACCACAGAGATACAAACCGAGAGACAGACAAAGGCACGCTTTCTGTAGAGGCTGAAGGAGAAGGGGGCTCGTGAGGCAGATACAGGGGGACGCTCCAAGCGCAGGATACAGAAGAAAGCTCTCGTGCCAACTGGGGACAGATTGAGTGAGGCAAGAAAGAGGCAACTGGGGCTAAATAGAAGAGGGAGCCAGGCAGAGACACGTTCCTGGCATCTCTTAGCCCACTAATATCATCACGGAGCACCGCACAGGCAACCAGCTGGTCTCTCCCACATGGAAAGGAACAGCGGAACGGCCTTGTAGTGAAGGAACTAGTTGAGAACTTGAAAGTGGAAGACAGTATAGGGGACAGTGATCATGAAATAATAGAGTTCATGATCTTAAGGAAAGGTAGAAGGGAGACCAGCACAATTGAGGTAATGGATTTCAGGAAGGCAGATTTTGATAAGCTCAGAGAACTTGTAGGTAAGGTCCCATGGGAAGCAAGACTGAAGGGAAAAACAACTGAGGAGAGTTGGAAGTATTTCAAAGGGACGTTGTTAAGGGCCCAAAAGCAAACAATTCCGCTGTGTAGGAAAGATAGAAAATATGGCAAAAGACCAGCTTGGCTTAACAAGGAGATCTTGCATGATCTCAAAATAAAAAAGGAGTCATATAAAAAATGGAAACTAGGACAAATAACAAAGGATGAATATAGGCAAGCAACACGGGAATGCAGGGGCAAGATTAGAAAGGCAAAGGCACAAAATGAGATCAAACTAGCTACAGGCATAAAGGGAAACAAGAAGACCTTTTCTAAATACATTAGAAGCAAGAGGAAGACCAAGGACAGGGTAGGCCCACTGCTTAGTGAGGAGGGAGAAGCAGTAACAGGAAACTTGGAAATGGCAGAGATGCTCAATGACTTCTTTGTTTCGGTCTTCACCGAGAAGTCTGGAGGTGTGCCTAACGTAGTGAATACAAGCAGAGAGAGGGTAAGTTTAGAAGATAGGCTACACAAAGAACAAGTTAAAAATCACTTAGGAAAGTTAGATGTCAGCAAGTCACCAGGTCCTGATGAAATGCATCCCAGGATACTCAAGGAGCTGATAGAGGAGGTATCTGAGCCTTTAGCTATGATCTTTGAAAAATCATGGCAGACAGGGGAGATTCCAGAAGACCGGAAAAGGGCAAATATTGTGCCCATCTATAAAAAGGGGAATAAGAACAACCCAGGAAACTACAGACCGGTCAGTTTAACGTCTGTCCCGGGGAAGATAATGGAGCAGGTAATTAAGGAAATCATATGCAAACACTTGGAAAGTAATAAAGTGATAGGGAATAGCCAGCATGGGTTTGTGAAGAACAAGTCATGCCAAACTAATCTGATAGCTTTCTTTGATAGGATAACGAGCCTTGTGGATAAGGGAGAAGCGGTGGATGTCATATACCTAGACTTTAGTAAGGCATTTGATACGGTCTCGCATGATATTCTTATTGATAAACTAGGCAAATATAACTTAGATAGGGCCACAATAAGGTGGGTGCATAATTGGCTGGATAACCGTAGTCAGAGAGTTGTTGTTAACAGTGCTAAATCCTGCTGGAAAGGGATAACCAGTGGAGTTCCGCAAGGGTCTGTTTTGGGACCCATACTGTTCAATATCTTCATCAATGATGTAGATATTGGGCTAGAGAGTACGCTTATTAAGTTTGCAGATGATACCAAACTGGGTGGGGTTGCGACTTCTTTGGAGGATAGGGACATAATTCAAAATGACCTTAGCAAGTTAGAGAAATGGTCAGAGGTAAACAGGATGAGGTTTAATAAAGAGAAATGCAAAGTGCTCCACTTAGGAAGGAACAATCAGTTCCATACATACAAGATGGGAAGCGACTGTCTAGGAAGGAGCATGGCGGAAAGGGATCTAGGGGTCATAGTGGACCACAAGTTGAATATGAGTCAACAGTGTGATGCTGTTGCAAAAAAAGCAAATATGATTCTAGGTTGTATCAACAGGTGTGTTGTAAGCAAAACTCGTGAAGTCATTCTGCCACTCTACTCTTCACTAGTTAGGCCTCAGCTGGAGTACTGTGTCCAGTTCTGGGCGCCACATTTCAAGAAAGATGTGGAGAAATTGGAAAGGGTACAGAGAAGAGCGACAAGAATGATGAAAGGTTTAGAGAACATGACATATGAAGCCAGGCTTCATGAACTGGGCTTGTTTAGTTTGGAAAAAAGAAGATTAAGGGGGGACATGATAGCGGTTTTCAAATATCTAAAAGGGTGTCACAAGGAGGAAGGAGAAAATTTGTTCCTCTTGGTTACTGAGGACAGGACAAGGAGTAATGGGCTTAAAGTGCAGCAGGGGAGGTTTAGATTGGACATTAGGAAAAAATTCCTAACTGTCAGGGTGGTCAAATATTGGAATAAATTGCCAAGGGAGGTGGTGGAATCTCCCTCTCTGGAGATATTTAAGAACAGGGTAGATAGACATCTGTCAGGGATGGTGTAGACGGAGCTTGGTCCTGCCTTGAGGGCAGGGGGCTGGACTCGATGACCTCTCGAGGTCCCTTCCAGTCCTATTATTCTATGATTCTATGAAATGACCCTCCTGGGGATCTGTGCTAAGAAACTTACACTGGGTTATGAGCCTTTTCTACCTGTGGCATTTAAGTGGCCCCCACTCTGCTAGTATCTGGGAACCTTACAATATTTAAACTATTTAGCCTCACAGAACCCATGAAAGCAGGGGAATTTAATCAGAGAGAAGCTAAGTAACTTGCCCAAGGTCACAGAGAAAGTTAATAGCTGAGCAAGGAACTGAATCCAGGACTCTCAAGCCCCACGCAAGTCCCCTAAGCAATGGCCTGCCCCTCCCTCCACAGTAATACCTTGTAGTTCTTAATGCCACTACAGGGAGGAAACCGGGGGCATTACTCCTCCCACGACCTCCCACTGCTTCACTTGCAGCCCCAGCAACAGCGGGAGGGTGAGACTGGAGTGTTTCTAACACACCTGCTCTGGGAATTGCCCTGGGGCTGTTCTATGCTGGGTGACACAGGAGCTCAAACCAGATACTCACAATGGCCCCTTTGGCCCTCGGAATCTCGCTGACATGACCGGAATGCAAACAGATCAGTAAATACATAGTAATACAAGGGAACAAATCTACATTGGTCCCTGAAAATCAAACAGATGGTGCCCCACTCTCTTTCTCCATCTCCAATGCTCATTAATTTATTACATTTTAATTTGATCTACTTCATGTAGTCCCTTAGGCAGATGCAAATTTGATACTGTGTCCCTGGGCTTGAACAAAGACATTAACTGGACGTTGCATTATAAAGCTAGTCTGCCCTGCATTTAACACCTCATTTACATCAAAAGCGAAGTACAGGACACTTCCAGCCACTTAATTAGCGTCATTAGCACCAGTCCTGCAACTGACAGGTACCTTCTCCCCCTTCTCTTTCTGTTACAATTACTGGGTTTCTATTCTTCCTCTTCAGCTCATCTGAAGAAGTGGGTTTTGCCCATACTATATCTGTGTGTGTTAGTTTCTAAGTGCCACAGGATTACTCCTTGTTGGCTACAGAAGTGTTTAAACCTGCACAGTCAGCTTTGGTAAATTTACTGAAAGACCCACATGCAGTTTTATAACTCATCCTGTAAAAGAAACTGGAAAATAAATCAGATCCCACTCCCCTGAAGTCCAGTTCTCAAAAGTGCTCAGTTCTTTCCTCGGCCTCGCCCTCAGCCCAGGACACACCATTTCAAACTGCGATTAAGGAACAGCAGGACGTCCTCCCTAAGAAAAAGAACACTTTTCTTCTGACCTATCCGCGGAGACTAACATTTATGACTAAGGCTATGTCTACGCTGCAGAGCTTTTCCGGGAGACCGCCGGGATCCCAGAAAAGCTATGCCGTGTCCAAGGAACACGTCCGCTTTTTCAGAACAGTTTCCAAAAAAGCGGACGCATTCTTTCGCCATCCATGTAATCCTCATTGCATGAGGAAGAAGGGATGTTCCGAAAGAGGAGGTTTTTCCAAAATTTGGTCCCATGTAGACGGGCCAAATTTTGGAAAAGCTTCTTCCGAAAGAAAAGCAGAAAAAGACGCAATTTGCGTATCTTTTTCCGACTTTTCTTTGCGGTCTAGACAGCCTAAGTATCTTCCAGCTTCTCCCAGTACATTTCTCACTCAGATTTCCAAGGCTCTCGCTCAGCAGAAACAAAGAAGCCATGTTGGATTTTCAGCGAGTGTTTACCATTTTAAGAATGACCAGGAACAATTAGACTGCCTTCGCTCTAATGTATTTACACAGCCTGCAGGAGAGTCAGGCTTTGCAGAACCTACGTTTTCATTTCAAGGTTTGAGCCCTCCAGGTTGCAAAGATAGCCTTCCAAATATAAATTTAGTGGAAATGGTGTGCAGACAGAAACATGCTCTCAGCTCCTCCATGCAGTCATTAATTCTGACTTGCTACCTCACAAGTTTAATCACGCTTTATAAGGGTTAGCATTAACTATTTTGCAGCAGAACATTTTCTGCAGATGGGATGCAGAAGGGGGTGGAAAGCAAGGCTTGCGAGGTGGAAAACTGTGCATAGCTGCAGAAAAGGTTACGCACAGGAAAGAATGGCCAAAAAGACAGAGAGAAAGGATGATGGGGAAGGAAGAGAGAAGAGGCAGAAATAGCAGTGATTACTAAGGGGAGCACATTTTCTCACTGAGTGATAAGTGTGGCAAAAAGGTATTGAACAAAGAACACAACTAAAAGGATGGTTGCTTTAATCTAGCGAAGTACATACATCTACATACAATCAGACTAGAAGTAAGGTGCAAGCTTTGACTTGGGAGAGTCATCAATCCCCAAACCACCTCACCAGGAGTTGTGGTGCTCTCTTTAAAATCAAAACGGGATGTTTTTCTAAAAGACCAATCGCAGTAGGGGACTTGAGGCTGGAATGGACACAGGGAAATGCTATGGCCCATGCTTTGCAGGAGGACACTGCGATGGTCCTTTCTGGCCTTTGCATCTGTCCTTCCTCTGTGGTATCATCTCATCTATCGGCAAAGCAAAACGATGGCATTCAAAGCAAAGACTGATCTCTAGTCCGAAGTTACCTTTGAGAAAGGTCTTCTTCTCCAGCTTCCTGCTTTCTTCGGAAACTCAGCGTTTGCCTCTTGTAACTTCAAATATACCAGAGCTAAGTAACCTGGACACTGTCTGAAAGGGGTGTGTTGAGGCCAAGGGTCAGGATCAGGTGGAAAGGCAGAGTCTGCACAGACACGTTGCTCAGGCACCTTTCCATTGTAACCCCAGTGTCGGTGCCCAGCCTCCATGCCGTGGTTCTCAGCCATACTGGCTTCACTTAGCATGCTGGCCCAGCGGTGCCAACAGAAGCTCTGCCCAGACTTGCCCTGCAGTGCAATCACAAACACACCGGATAGCAATTGTCCAAGAATGGAAGCACTGCTGGGAGGGGCCACTGCCAATTTTACAGGCATTGCTAGTTATTACCACCGCCTGATGCAGCAACAATTCCCTAGTTCAGGGATCCCAAGCAGCTACCTTCAGCACTTTCACTGCCCAGAGAGAACCACCGAACTGAAGCGAGCACCTCTGGTGCTTGTGACACAGTACCGATGCTGTGTCTGGCAGTGGGCAGGCTAGGGAGAAAGGACGCCTCACTAGTATGGGAGAAACTATGACACAGTCCTGTGGCACGTGAACAATGCTGTCAGCACTTCCGCTGACAAAACACTTCTACCCCCAATGAGTAGGGCTTGCTGTGTCGGCAGGGGAGCACTCCTGGCACTTGCCAAGGCATCACTTTGTTTTCCGTGGTGGGCAAGGGGAAAGTCTGTTTAAGCACCAGTGAAGAACAGAAGTTTTGTCAAGCAAGTGCAAGTGTAGATGCAGCCTCAGTTTGCCCCGTGGGAGTGACAGGGGGGTTGCCCCAGAAATCCAAACAGACTCAGGCTTTGTCTACACTACACAGCCTTTAGCAACACGGCCAGGTGGCTAGTAGTCGGGCAGTGTGCCTGCTTGTCTTTTGCCAACAAAATACTCCCACCCCCTAGCTGCAGGGTTCCTGCTGTCGACAGGGGAGAGCTTCTGTCCTATTGCACAGCCACTTGCTATGGGAGGAATCAGAGAATCCTAGGACTGGAAGGGACCTCGAGAGTCATCGAGTCCAGTCCCCTGCCCCTATGGTAGGACCCAGTACTGTCTAGACCATCCCTGATAGACATTTATCTAACCTACTCTTAAATGTCTCCAGAGATGGGGATTCCACAACCTCCCTGGGCAATTTATTCCAGTGTTTGCCCACCCTGACAGTTAGGAACGTTTTCCTAATGTCCAACCTAAACCTCCCTTGCTGCAGTTTAAGCCCATTGCTTCTTGTTCTATCCCCAGAGGCCAAGATGAACAAGTTTTCTCCCTCCTCCTTGTGACAGCCTTTTAGATACCTGAAAACGGCTATCATGTCCCCCCTCAATCTTCTCTTTTCCAAACTAAACAAATCCAATTCTTTCAGCCTTCCCTCATAGCTCATGTTCTCTAGACCTGTAATCGTTCTTGTTGCTCTTCTCTGAACCCTCTCCAATTTCTCCACATCTTTCTTGAAATGTGGTGCCCAGAACTGGACACAATACTCCAACTGAGGCCTAACCAGCGCAGAGTAGAGCGGAAGAATGACTTCTCGTGTCTTGCTCACAACACACCTGTTAATGCATCTCAGAATCATGTTGGCTTTTTTTGCAACAGCATCACACTGTTGACTCATATTTAGCGTGTGGTCCACTATAGCCCCTAGATCTTTCTGCTGTACTCCTTCCTAGATAGTCGCTTCCCATTCTGTATGTGTGAAATTGATTGTTCCTTCCTAAGTGGAGCACTTTGCATTTGTCTTTATTAAATTTCATCCTGTTTACCTCAGACCATTTCTCCAATTTGTCCAGGTCATTTTGAATTACGACCCTATTCTCCAAAGTAGTTGCAACCCCTCCCAGCTTGGTATCATCTGCAAACTTAATAAGAGTACTTACTATGCTAATATCTAAATTGTTGATGAAGATATTGAACAGAGCCGGTCCCAAAACAGACCCCTGCGGAACTCCACTTGTTATACCTTCCAGCAGGATTGTGAACCATTAATAACTACTCTCTGAGTACGGTTATCCAGCCAGTTATGCACCCACCTTATAGTAGCCCCATCTAAGTTGTATTTGCCTAGTTTATTGATAAGAATATCATGGGAGACCGTATCAAACGCCTTACTAAAGTCTAGGTATCCCACATCCGCTTCTCCCTTATCCTAAAGCAGGGGCCTTTTCTAAATCCCTGTGAATGCCAAAAGCGTTGCCATTCAATTGGCAGTGCAGACAAAGCCTCCGTGTGATTCGACTGCCCGTCCCACTAACAGAGCATTCTGTGCCCTCTCCCTCAAACAGGCCTTTGTTGCCATCCTTTGGTGGACTCGCAGAGCTAACACACTGAGGAATGGATGCTCTTGAACTGATGGCTGGATACGGACTGCAGAGGAGCCATTCCCGGGTTATGTGACCCCAACTCGCGCCTCTAATCTCTCCTCCAGAACACGCAGTACAACAGTGGCGCAGGGCCAGAAAAGCAAAAGCAGTTACTGTTGAAAGACGGGCCTGAGCCAGCACGGCTACTTCCACAGGCCTTTTCCTACCCATAATTACACGTCGGGACACGGGGAGCAGATGGGCTGGGTAGAACGGCACCAAATGACACCGAGCCATAGCTGCTTTACACCAGCCCAGACTACACGGTTGACTCTCAGGGGATCAGAATTCCCCACCTTCTTGCTCAGTTCCTTGGAATACAACAGAACTCGAACACAGAGCACTGCCGGGGAAGGGCTGATAAACCCTCCATGTAGGCTGGCTCACTAAACCCTTACCTAGCATTTCAGGGCAGACACATTTTATTTGTAACTAATTTTAAATGCTGAAGTGCAGTGGACTCCCCACAAGCCAATGAAACACAGGGCCTTCTGAGCTCTGCGGGACGCATTTACAGAGCACTTTTCAGTCGCCCTTTTTAAAGTTAGTTTGAGCTTCCCTTTGACGTCTTCCCCGTGAATGACGAGAACGAGATTGCCTTGTCAACGAGTACAGGGGGATCGTAGGGCTGATAAGATCTCATGAACCTCTGGCCACAGACTGCCTGAGAGCAGGGCTGCATAACACACTAATACGCTGCCTTGGGTGTAAGAGTCTTTTCTTCTGTACCAACATTTCCAAACAATCCCATTTTGCGGGTCTACCAGAATGGGTAAATGAGCTAGTAAGCATAACAAAGCATTTTCAGGCAAACAGGTGGGTCTGTTTATTATAAACCACTATTCTAAGTTACACGCAACAGGTGATCAAAAAAGTGTCGCCCCTCCGCCTGGGCCAGCCATCTCTCCAGAGTTTGTGAAGCACTTGGGAACCCGTGCAATAAAGGCTGTTATACAACAAAGACGACTTTAAATCATCAATCCCACTCTAAGCTCAACAGAATGTGTGCCTAAATCCCCAAGTCACCTCTGAAAATCTCACCTGTATTATAATAAACTGGCTAATATCCCCATCTGCAGAAGGCAGAACTATACAGAAACCCATTGGGGAGGCTGCTGCTGTAGTAGATGATCAGGAACATTAGTCCTGATATCCGAATTACATATGGTTCAGCTGAGAACTCCAGAACCAGCTCCAGAAGAGGAAGGAGTGGGAAAGGAGACAAGGACCCAGATTAGAATCTGGACTGAAACTCAGGTCACACAGCTCGTGTAGCATTTTTCAACGCAACTTGGAATCTGAAAATCTGCAAAATTTTCTTCCTGGTCTCGGCTCCGCTCTACTCAGGGAAAGAGATGGGATGTGGGCTGGGCTGGAAGGTGGCAGGAAAACAAATTGCTTACTCCTTGGCTTGAGTCTCTCATCTGCAATAAAATTCAAAGCCATTGTGAGGAGCTCAGAGTGCTACAGGGCTACTAGCCATAAAAGCCCCTAGACAGATGCGGGAGTTCCAGAAGTCGCCTCCTACCCAAACAGCAAGGAAATATGAGTGATTTTTGGCACAACAGCGGAGACAACTAAAACAGAAGTCAGGCTACCCTGGGACTGGCGAGCTTACAGACAGGCATTTTTCTGCCCACCTGCAATACACCCTACGCCCACTTCCCTTGTGACTTCCTCAGGCAGTTGCGCCTAGCAGGTTGAGCAGCTCTGCTTTAAAGCACACTACATTTTTACAGAGAGTTACAAACGACAAGCAAAAGACAAGGGTGGTGAGGTAATATCCTTTACTGGACTGGGCTCTGCTGCTCAAAGCAGCGAGTTTTAGAGCCACACAGTGCTCTTTAGTCCGAGAGCTGGAAAGCTGGCCTCTCGCCCCAGAAGAGGTTGGTCCAGTAAAGGCATGACCTCACACGGGGGCTGTTTACAGAACACACTTTCTCTCTTTGTTGGCTGTAGCGTAAATATTACAGGAAAGAGAACTCCTGGAGTTGGTGTTGCAGAGCAGTGTTTCCCAACCTTTTTTATAAAGTACCCCTTTAAAAAAATAAAATAGTACCCCCAGGACCTACAGTTTTCAGACGCACAATTTTTCCCCCCCTACCATTGCAACACATTTTTGAAAACAACTTAATTAATTGTAGCCAGGCGGGTGATGAAATTTTTGGGTGTAAAAAGTACAAAAATAATAAAGCGCTGTAAAACTTAAAACAAAAATTCAGTTTTCTCCAAATTTCAGTTGTGTTGACATCCTCCCCCCCCCCCCCCCGATCTCTCTCGAGTACCCAAAGGGTACTCATACCACTGGTTGAGAATCACTGTTCTAGAGGCTGTTGCTGCGAGTTTGGGGAACGGGCTGATGTTGAGAAACTGGTCTTCTCTCCCAGTTGTTGTCCTTCATTCATTCCCCATTTCTTCAGAACTGACTTCCACACTATTGCTCTTGTTCTGAAAAATGTCTGAGGGGGAGAGGAATGCCACTCCTTTGGCTGACGCCTTTAAATAGTTTAATTTTGAAGGCCCTTCATATGTTGACTATTAAACACAAAGGACATAAGCTGGAACACTTTAGAAACACGAATGACACAGAAAAGGGGAAACAGCCTTACTTTTGGCCCAGTAAAGCTTTCTCTAATTTTCCTCCCAGCAGTTTTTGTTTTAAAATGGAAGATATGGAACTCCTGCGACTCCAGCTATCTAAACTCCAGATACATTCAATTCCCTAAAACACAAAGCAGGAGATGTTGGCCATTAAAATCATGCTGGGTGAATTTGAAATATGTATTACATATTTGTCACAGGGATTTGGAGCAGGAAGAAGGGAGAATCAAAAGTATAGAGAAAAAGGTATGTAAGTGAATAATTCTATTGGAATGTGGATATTGTTGCAATTTATTATGACTCCTCATACCAGAAATGTGTTTGAAACTTGGCATGTTTGACAACAAGATTCCTGCCCCCAAGTAGTTCATAATCAAAATGAGACTGAACAAATAATTACAGAACAGAAACACAAGCAAGGTAATGCTGATTTTACAAAGGAAGCGGATCATATCATTTCTTCTGTGTTTTGTATGCAGCTTTATATTCTTTTTTAAATGTCAGAGAGCAAGTGTAGATAAACCTGGGACGATTAACAATGGGAAGTAAAGTGGCTTTAAGGAGGCGTTTGAAGGATGAGAATGAGGCGGTTTGTTGCCTAGAGGGGACAGCCATATTTCAGTCAGCAAGCTAAACAGAAAATATCTCTGAGAAAAAATAAGTGGGCAAACCAGAAAGAGACCAGGGTAACTTAGAGTCAACACAGAGGATTTCTATTTTTAGGGAGCAGGCATTTTTTCTCTTTACCATGTGGCACCAGCTGTGTAAATCAGTTAAAAATACTGTTAGTTCTAGTATGCATGACATACATTAGGGAACTAAAACCTAGACAGACCTGTTGTTAGGTCAAGGCACAACCGGTTGGATAACTGTTCCCAGAGAATAGTTATCAGTGGTTCAGTCAAGGTGGAAGGGTATTACTTCGAGGGATCAGCCCTGGGTCCACCTCTATTTATTCTCTCTCTAAATTATTTAGGGCAGTGTTTCTCAAACTGTGCTCTGTGGAGCCCCAGGTCCGCGAGACATCTCCAGGGGGTCCGCGAGGTTGGCAAACTGGAAACATCGATAGGTACAGCACATACAATCAGTGGACCGCTGGGGCACTGCATAAATTTTTACGCATGGAAAGGGCTCCGGAGCCGCTGATTTAGAGAATGGCAGAGAATACGCTTGTAAAGTTTGCAAACAATGCCAAGTTGGAAGGAGGCTGCACGTGCTCTAGAGGATAGGATTAAAATTCAGAATTATCTGGACAAACTGAAGAAATCGCATGAAGAAAACAGGATGAAGTTCAAGAAGTACAAATGCAAAGTCCTCCACTTAGGAAGGAGCGCTCGATTGCACATGTACAATATGGAAACGACTGCCTAGAAAGGCTTATGTGGAAAGATGCTGAGGGGTTACAAAGATCATAAGCTAAATGAGTCAACACCGCAAATGTTGCAAATAAATAAATAAATATATTTTGCAATTCTGGGATTTATTAGCAGGGAGGAGTGGGCACGACACAAGAAGTGATTCTTCCGCTCTACTTCCAGTATTGTGTCCGGTGCAGTGTGCCACATTTCAGAAAGGATGTGGGCAAAGTCCAGAGAAGAGTGAAAAAAGATTAAAAGATCTAGAGCACATGACCCGTTTGGACAGACTGAAAACAGTGGGTTTGTTTAGTCATACTGCTAGGGCTTTATTGAGCTACACAAAGCTCAAGCCATGGGTCTGGAATCTCACGGCCACGTCACAGCGCTCATGTGACACAGATGAAAAAAGCAGAACAGCCCTTTCCCGGGAGCTTTGTAGCAGCTTCCAGGTCACATGGAGAGGCGAGGTGCAGAAATGAGAGGAAGACTCTGCCCCAGTGACATTTTTAGTAACTTCAGGGCATCCATCAGCACCCCTCCAAAACCCATCTCACATCCCCCCCACCTCATCTCACGTTCTGTGGTACGTGATCATTACTGGCCTGCAAGCATTGCACTAATCCCCTCTGAAAATCTAGGCCCCAAACACTGGGGCATCACACCTCATTATAACTACTGCCCTATGCCCTTTCCTAGTTCTACATCCCTAATCTGCAGGTTGGACACGGTCCCAATTCTCCCGCCCAACACAATGATCTAACACCATTATGGGTTTCAGAGAGAGCAACCGAACCAGCCTTCTAGCACTCCACCCAGTGGGTACGAAAGACTCCTCTAAATCTCCTTCCTTCTCATAGGAACATCACACGACAGCCTGACAAGCACTGGACTAGTCCCCCCTCCTCTCTGGATCAACTTCACCTCTCCTCACTCACTGCTATGAATTCTTTTTACATCATACTTCGGGGAATCCCTCCTTTGCATCTTCTGGTGGGACATGCCTGCTGTCACTCTCATTGCCCCCTGCGAGAACAATCCCCAAAACAAGCCTCTAGAGCTCGGTCATGCCCATGGGGAGGGATTAGGTGGGTGCCACCAGGATCCAGCACACCTTCACGTAAATGCCAGCGCTGGTCTGAGGTCCCAGCTACACCAGAATGCAGATCAGGATCCAAACGGCAATAAATGCCACCAATAATGCAGATATAGTGGTAACAGGAACAAAATAAGCTCTACGGTAGATGATACTCAACTGGTTTTAGCACCATGCCACAAAACCTGCTCTGAGTCACGTTAGATGAATGAGAGAACACCGAGGGCTGGTAAATCGATAACACGCATGCAACTTCGGTTATATGAATGGCGTAACTGATGCTGATGTTGTCAGAGCCACTGACCTCAGTGGCTACGCTTGCTGTATCGATGGGCAAGGGTATCCTGTTGATTTCCTGGATGCTTCTTGGGAAGGCGGAATACACAATGGGGGAGTGCTCTCCCATGCAGTTAGCGAGTCTGCACCAGACGAGCCAATTCAGTACTCGCTGCCTTGCCTGCAGCAGTGCCAGGCTATGGCCAAGTGCCGCCACAGACCTATTGATGCTGCGGGCCTGCACTGGGGCTAAAGGAATAGTGGGAGAATTATAAGAAAAGTAGGGAAATGGGAATTGGCTTTCTAGGTCAGTCCTGTATTTTATCCAGTCCTGCACTCTGCCTCAGAAGGGCCAGTGAGAGATGCCTCAGGGGAAAGTGTCTCACATTATACAGAATCACGTTATGCAGATTAGGTCTCCTCCTAATCCCTATTAATTAGGGACTGGTGTAAAATCAGAACCGTGAGGTTTTTAATACCTCTTTCAACATCTGTTAACATTAAATACGACAACTTGGATACTCTCATCCGTGTAAGTGTCCAATCATTTTTTGAATCTTGCTACGTTCTTGTAATCAACGATGTCCTGTGGCAATGAATTCCACAATCTAATTACATACCGGATGAAAAAGTATTTCCTTACACCAATTTTGTATGTGCCTTTTCATTTAATTGACTGTCCCCTTCTTCCTGCGTCATGAAGGAGAAAAAAGTTCCCAGCGACTCTTCTTTAGACCATTAACTATGTGACGTGTTTGTCATGCCTCCTCCTATCGGTCTCCTTTCGAAAAGAAACGACCCTCATCTCTTCACCACTCGTCTCTGCCCCCGCCTAATTCTGCCCTCATGAGGGTAGACTGAGCTTTACTGGCTGCTGCTCCAACACAAATGATGATTTAAAACAAAAGAGCAGCTCTATCTGATTAGCCCAACTGCCCATCTATCTAGCCCAGCATCTTGGCTCGGACTGTGACTAGTAGCAGGCATTTCAGAGAGAATGAACAGGCAGGGCAACTCTGAGTGGCCCATCCCTTGTCACCCAGAACCAGCTTCCGGCACTTGGAGATTTAGAAACATCCACAGTGAGGGCCTGGGGTCAGTAACCACCGACGGACCCGCCTGCCCTCCCGTCACGTCTAACTAGCCCTGGGGTCAGTAACCACCGACGGACCAGCCTGCCTCCCGACACGTCTGACTGGCCCTGGGGTCAATAACCACCGACGGACCAGCCTGCCTCCCTACATGTCTGACTGGCCCTGGGGTCAATAACCACCGACGGACCAGCCTGCCTCCCTACACGTCTGACTTGCCCTGTGGTCAATAACCACCGACGGATCAGCCTGCTCTCCCTACACGTCTCTCATTCTTCCCTGAGCTTGGTTACATTTTTGGCTTTCACAACATCCCATGGCAACGGGCTGCACAGGCCGACTGTGCATCATGTGACGTATTTCCCTTTGTTTATTTTAAAACCGACGCCTGTTCATTTTTGCCACATTCCCTCTCCTCCTCCACCCCCACTGCCTCCCTCCAGCTCCTCTCGCACAGACGGTGCAAGGGGTCCGACAGGAGGCCCACTGCAGAGACTGTCAGCAGGGAACTGGACTCCTTGCCCATGCCGCAGGCTGCGTGCTGTGCTTGAACTGCCCCTTGGCAGCCAGGGAGCGGGAGGTCTCCCTGGGGGTCACCACTTCATCTAGATTGGTGTCTAGTTGCACAAGAGGCTACATGGAAAGCACTAGCGAAGTCAGTCCCAAGTAAAACGCTGCATGACTAGTTTGCACCGTGCTTCATGCTAGCCACTGAAAGGCAAGCACAATATTTATATCCCAGTGGATATTTGTCATAATTGTGTCTGGATGCAAGTGCCAGCGATTTTTCAGTAATCAAGTTCCTGTGACACTTTTGTAACTTTTGGTCTGATTTTGTAAACCAGTAGATTTCAAGTGAGGTGATCAGGGGGGTTCACAAGAGAAATCAGACTCCTGAAAGGGACACAGTAATCTGGGAAGGTGGAGAGCCCCTGACCTACAGCACTTTCACATGGTCCTGAAAGTCCCCCGGGGCAGTTCAAGAGCAACGCACAGCCTGTGGCTTAGGGGTGAATCCAGCAATCCAACCCATTCAAAATCCCTCTGGCTTGCCCCGATCAGGGCCTCCCTGCACAGAATGCACTTGTGCCGTGGGGGTTGTAAAGAATGCACCATGCCCCACCCCGCCCCACCCTCAGTGCCATGTGTTATGTTCATAAGACCCAAGTGGGGGACACAATCTATACACATTAAACGTGCGTGCTTGCAAACTTACTCAACTGGAGTCCAAATTTCATAATTATTCATAAAAAAAAAAATCGGAAGAATTCCTGAAAGTTAGGATGAGTGGCATCTGTGTGGCAAACAGAGCCCGAACCCCTCATAAATATGAAAAGGAACCTCAGAACCGGATACATGCCTCCTCCCCAGAGCCCCAGCACGTTCCTGACTGTCCCTTCCCTCCCCTGTACTGCCACATACTCATCTCCTTGAAACACAGCCCCCGAACTGCCTCGCTCAAGCACTCGAACGGAACTTTCCAAGCAGCAGTTTCCCACTTGAATTTGTGCGTGAGACGCGTAGGGGCTTCATGCTGACCCCCTGAGGCATTCTCCCCGCTCCGCTCAGGCTGGACACACAGGAGAAAAACTGCACAAGAACACAGCAGGGAAAGAAATCTTACCGCCGCCCTGAACTTCATTTCTGCTCCTTCCCAGTTCACACAGCACCTCCAGAGAGTCAGTTGTGCAGTTTCAAAGCAAGAAATCCGAGGACAACTCCTTTCTTCAATCAGGTGCCTGCTTTTATTTTTTTAATGACATTTTTAGTACAGTCAGGAACCCCTCCCGCTTACCCAACTCCGGCTGGAGTCTGCTAAAGAAGGCGTTCTATGAGGAGGAGAGGGAGCAAAAGGATCCTCCTCCCCTTCTCCACAGAGAGACTGACACACAGATCACAAGCTGAAGCCGGAGATAAAAGACGCCTGCTGCTTGCATGTGGAGCAGAAGCTGTCTAATGACAGAGAAAAATGGAAAGAAAAGGAATCAAGGAGGCTGGAAACCTTGGGACAGACCCTACAACTCAAAACCACGGGGGGCGGGGGGAGCAAATACAGCTGTATGTTCCACAATGGCAAACTCTGCACAGAAAGGCAGCTACAAATTGGATCATCATCAAGTGGGCGACACTGAATCAAACTCACACACACTGACAAAGCAAAGTTCGAGAGCCGGAAGCTGTAGCTCCTCTCATGACTACAGCAAACCAAAGAAACCACTGGCAAGAACTCTGATGGTAGGAAATGGCTGATTGTCTTGTTTGTACTTGCAACTGTTTGGCACATGCCGCCAGCCACAGTCTCTGCCAGAATCAAGCACCCGCACCTGAAGCTCCTATAACTAGCACACCTGAACCATGTATCCCATAATGCTGAGCATTGCGGCCAGCAGCAGGGGTTTCTGGGTAACTTCCCAACATGAGGCACTTCATTATGGGGTGGAATTAGGCCCCGCCCCCTACTTTGGGGCAGTTACAACAGTTTCCTGGCCACGCTGGAGCAAAGTCACAAGATGGCAACATTTCAGCAGGGTCTCCGATACTGTCCTGCTGTGCCATGGGGCACTCATGAAGCACACCACACTCCAGCTCTTCGGGGCCCCGCCGCCGCCACCAGGAATCATACAACACTGCTGTGATTTAGGGCAGAGGGGCTGCTGCGTTAGCCTGCTTCAGCACAAAACAAGGAGTCCTGTGGCCCCTTAAAGACTAACACATTCAGCTTTCCTGGGCCCATACATCTGACAGCGTGGGCGCCAGTACACAAAAGCTTATTCCCAAATAAATGTCCTAATGTTTAAGGTGCCACAGAAGCTCCCTTTTTTTCTTGGAGCTACTGTAAGCTCTACTGGAGGCAAAGCAGTCTCTTGGGGGGAGGGAGCGACTCCCCACTAAGTCAGGAGATTTGAGTTCTTGTTTACCTAGGTTTCCATAACAAAAAATGTTAAAGGCTAAAAATGTTCCAGCTATATAATTCTGATTTGCAGCAATGTTGCCAGCTGCAGAAGGAATTTCTCGAGAGGAGTCCTGGTGCAAGCTATGCAGACCATGCTGCCATGAATTTCCCTTTTATATTGACTACGCTGCTCTTCGAAGAACTCGTGGCGTGGGGTTCCACAGCTAGCCACTAGGTGGGCAACTTGTTAAAACTACAAGAGCAACCCCACGTGCTAGGTACTAGCCACATACAGAGAGGACAAAGCCCCTGTCTGAAGTCTACACAATGTCACCCTCCTCGACTGAACAATGCAGTTGTTCAGTCTCAATTCAAGAGACTTGTGCGCTAAGTGCCTTCTAGAGCCAGAGGTGGTTCTACTCAGGGGCGGCCCATGACTATAGGCCGACTCGGCCGTCGTCTACGTCGTCGCCTTCAACGGTGCCCGATGATGACATCACCCCATTGACGGGGGTGCCGATCGCACGTTCTGCCTTGGGCACCAGCTGCCGCAGCCGGCCTCGGGCCGCTCCTGGTTCTACTCAGACCCAAAGGAGACCTCGTTCAGATTCCTGTGTGCTCTGCAGAACCATGTCCTTCTTTGCACCATCAGGTCTGGTAAAATGAAGCTATTCCTGATTCCCTGGGTCATCAACTCAAACTTTTCTGCGATTAGCAACCAGTCCTGGAGCTATTTCAGACCATCAGTATTAGTCGCTTTCCAGTGCTGACTTGGGGAGGCCAACGGAGTACCCAGCCAAAGCCCCTTACTATTCAGTAAAGCCTGAGAGGAAAGAGGGGAGGCGGAGTTCAGTGCAGGATGGAGGGGGGACAGTAGAAAACAGAAGCTGGCTTCCTTCCCTGAGCATCCTACTTAGGAGTAGAAGTGAGGATACGTTTATTCTGCCATGTTAGGCTGGTGATTCTCACCTAGGTCGTATTCCAGCTCTACTGTTCAAGCCACTCAGTATTTTTATCTGTGAATTATCTGCTTGTGTCTAGGAGCTTCGTGGAGACTATGAAGGAGCACAGCTTGCTGGCAAACAGTGACCTCGCCAGCAGGCTCCTCATGGAGACGAGCAGAACTTGGGGGGCGGAAATCTAAAAACGCAAATGCTTCTCACCCAGTGGTTACTCGACCTTAACTTCCATGCACTCCGAGAATTTCAGCTCAAGGAAATGGCCTATTTCTAGTCTTCATGGCTGCTGGCATCACCTCCAGGAAACCCATGTGAAGGGTTTGCCCCCATTTTCTCAGTGAGGTGTCCCACCAGCAATATGAACCCCTTAGATTTCCATTATCAGCTCTCCTGCTCGGATATGAAACAGGGCTGGACACGGATAACACTGGGAGCGGAACCTCGAAAGCGGCGCTGGCTCCCTGGATGGGCACTCAGACCAGACTGAGCCAACCCTCAGATTGCAGCTCAGAAGCACAGTACATTGCAGGGGCCATCTGTAGAGGAAATAGCAAGGCCCTGGACATCTGTGGCCCAGATCCTAGGGCATCTGTCAAAAGAGGCGGGGCATGGGCCTGGCCAGACTAGTCTGCACAACTGCATTGTTTCCCTGCCGTTCTAACTGGCTGCAAATTCCCTTTCCACTTCTCTTCAACGTCTATGGCGTTTCTGGGAGTCACTGAACAACTGCTGCAGCCTACTAACAAGCAAGCCAGCGGGGAAAGAAGCTCAGGAAAGCTCTGGGATTCTCAGAGGCTCTATTTAAAATGTGCCCTTTAAGCCTTGTGTTTACTGCACTCTGGCTTCGGAAAGCACTTGAAAGTACACGGTGCTACACTCGCACGTTAACACAACCCACACTGTGGCCCTACAGCTGACCCCTGCTTGAAAGGGCATGGCATGTTTACACCTGCAGTTGGCCCCACCTCACTCTGGAAAGTGACTCGGCCTTTAAAATAAGCCTCAAAGCTAGAGAAGCAAGTGTATTAGGAATCTGTTTGAAGAGCTGCCCTGTCAATCAAGGCTTTTTTTTGAGATCACATCTGCACAGCACAAAACTGTGTGTCTAGTGGGTGTGTGGGAAGGGGCACGGGTACTGGAGCATGAACCCCTGAAAACAAAACAAGGAAAAACACTGATCAGTTCTGCAGCAAAGCAAACCCTTGCTGCTGCTTTGGACTCTGGAGGCAGGAGTACAGTTAAAACCCAGTTCTGTTCAACTTACATTCCAGGAATAAGCCATGTTTTAACCACGCCAGGTCACCGCTGCGGGAGCAGCGTCCCCTGACAAGAGACGTATGGCGTGGATGGCACCTGAGCCTTTCAGCTTTGCTGTGGCCCCTTCAGAGGAGAATCAGCTCCCCTAGCACATCTCTGAAATCTCCCAACCCTTCCCCTGGATTCCAGCAACCGAAGGAAGAGACACTGCACTACGTGTGGGGAATTAAACAGCTGCACCCCAGAAGATTACTAGTAAGGATGTAAAATTGCAGTTATCTAATTCTGTAGGCGATATAATTGATATTGATTACACAACTAGTCAATAAGGACCGCTATGCAGAGCTACAGCGGGGTAGCTCTAGGAGCTGGCTCAAGCTGGGACTGAGCAGTCCTGGCTTATGCCTGCTCCGGGAGCCACCTGCACAGTGACTCTGCATTTTAAATGTAAATAGAGGCAGGGGAGGCCGCACTGCAGAGATGGTGCTGGGGGAACCACCGTGATCATCTAACCTGACCTCCTGGATGGCACAGGCCACAGAAGGGTCCCAAAATAATTCCTGGAGAAAAACATCCCACCTTAATGTACAACTTGCCTGTGACTGGAAGAATTTACCAGCTAAAGAGACAGGACACACAAGGAGCCCAACCAGGCTGGCTACGGGGGGCTGGTGGCCGGGAGCCCTGACACAGGAGTCCAGTGGAGCCAGAGGTGGCTGGTAGGGCCGGCGGCAGTGGGGTGGGCGGTGGGAGGGAGGAACTGGCAGCCCTGCTGTGGCTGCAAGCCCAGCTGGGCCAGTAGTGGGGGGAGCTGGCTGGGGGGCTGGCAGTCAGGCCATGAACAGAGCTAGGCTGGGGGGCCGGTGGCAGGGGGCCAGAATTCACCTCCCCTAGTGTGGCAAAATCCCTAGTTTGGGACCGATAAGGTCCCAAGGGTGTTGGACCAGCGAGGTCCAATCTGTATAATCTCCATTTTACAGATCAGCCTGGGGGCTGGGAAAGATGGATTCATCTGCTCAAGGCCACAAATGGGAAGTTTGTGGCACAGACAATAACTGAACCCAGTTTCCCATTGTAGTGTCTTAACCCTAAGACCACCCTTCCATTAGCTGTGGGCTGTGTAATTTGCATCTGGCCAGACGCACTGTGTGTGGGAGAGAAACCTGATTTGTCTCTTTGGACACCGACAGCACACCCAGAAACTAACCGCCCTCCCCACATCACCCTGCAGTTCACCTACTAGCTTTCCAAGCACTGACGCTGGGCAGGAGAACAGAAGCCAGGTACTAGCAGGCACAGGACAAGAATCCAGCCCAGACCCCAGACAGCAGGTAGACCGGCGCCTGCCCAGGGTGAGCGGTGATGTTAAGCCACATTGACCCATGGGCCACATTCTTCAGACTAACATCTTCCCCATCCTACTGGCCTGCACCTCCTCTAGGTCACACAAGCAAGCGCTCTGCAGCTGCCAAAGCCCTGACCAGGACAAAAGAGGCAATGCTCCTGCTTGCGGAGCTAGATAGCTGCAGCTGCTAGAGGGAGGGGTGCAGTGTCCTGACCCACTGTGGGGACATAGGAGGGGTCAGACAGCACACACAGCCACCCCCCGCCTTCTGTTTAAAACATTCCCACCTGAGCCGTGCGGCTGCAGGGCAACCCAAGCAGCTTCTTCCTTGCCAGCTAGGTGGAGGTCAAGGACAGGCCCAGACCCAGACGCCGCAGCTCCCCAAGGCAGAGATGTGGGTCAACTTCGCCAAGCCCCTCCGCTCAGCAGTGACTCACTGCAGCCCTGGACGAGAGCACTGGGACTGCTCTGCTCACTGCTGATAAGTCGCATTCAAAACAAGGGCGAGGAAACTCCCGAGAACAGGAAGTGCCCAGCTGCCCCGGCACATACCTGGGAATTCCGTCATCTGAAAGCTATGTGGCTGGATGCCACCGGAACCACCCTGCCCCAGCTAGGAGGGCTGCAAAAGGGACGCTCCCTTCCCACGCCAAGGAATTCTTTTGGAGAAGGCAACTGGCTTCTTCACCCCAAAAGCATCCTTCAGATGCTCGGCCCTGCATACGTTAGGTGTCCCAGACTGGTAACAGGAACTCACAATACGGCCCTGAGCCTCAAACCACTCCTGTCCAGATGGATGGCAGAGCAGCAAGAACTACTGACCTCCATGAGAACAAAACATGCGCCCCAAGGGAGCAGAGACCGTGAGCCCTGGGGCCAGCAGCCAGGGGCCAGCATTGGCCTCCTTTGGTCTGGCAAATTCCTTGGTTCGGGACCACTCTGGTCCGGAGGGTGCCAAACCTGGGAGGTTCAACCTGTACTAGCAGAATTATTTCAGAGTCATTAAGCGAACAGTCTGACCCATCCAGCTGGTGTGCATTCCTTAGAAGTGACTTTCTCAATGGTCCCTCCCAGTGGCAGGACCTGATCTTCCTTTTATGGGGAAAAAATGTTTTCACAGGAAAAGTTAAGTGCCCAGGGTCTGCGCATATGTCAGTGCTTCCTGCAGCCAAAGGCTTCTCTAAAAGCACATTCTTTCCACAGGCACAGCAGAATCCACTCCCTCCTCATTACCAAGCAGCTCCTCTTTCTCCAAAGGCTGCTACAGACTTCACTCGCTTCCTGCACGGATCCCCCTTCCCTCGCTTGCCATGTGTCACCTGTGGCAAGGAAGAGGTGAGCCAGCTTCCCAAATCCCTGGGAAAGGACTTTGATACCCAAAGACAAGAGCTGGCTGAAGAGAACTGGGCACGTTTTATAGGACGCACACAGGTTTCGGCATGTGTGTCCGAGTGGAAGAATCCTGCAGGAATAGGAGCTCTAGCTTTCTAAACATGGGAACAGCTTTAAAGAGACTGGGGTCAAAAACTGAATTCCAACTAAACCTTCTATCCAGCGGGCATTAGACAGGGAGTGTATGAAAAGTGCTGCTAGCCCTGCATTTCAGATGAAGGAAACAGGATTTCCCTCTGCTACTCCCCCGACAAGATCCCAGGGAAATGTTTCTAATAATAGGAAATGACTATATAAGGCCAGATCGGCACTAAAACTCTCTGCAATAAAACAGCAGTGAAAAGGGAAGCAATTCCCAGAATGGGGTCCTGCACACTGTGCTATCCGCTAGAAGGGTAACCCAGGGTAATCCGGCAACTCCCACTGCCAGCAGAGGGTGGCGTGGGGCCGTTAGGCAGCCTGGGTGGCCATTGAAGCTGTCTCGATTGCAATGAGCACTCCTCCCCAGAGCAAGCAGCACTACCCCACAGTCCAAACGCAGGTACAACAGCACAGGGAAACGAGAATAAACTGACGAGAGTGGCTATGGTCCCTCCCTGCCTATCTACGCACTTAAAGGCGAGAGAGCCCACACGCACAATGGAATCTCACATTATCGCACTGTGTTGTCATGTTTGCTTTACACACACGGGCAGAACATCGCTCCATGGCTGTTTTTCTCCCCAGGGCTCTGAAAGGTACCAATGTCCTGCAGCACCTCCTGATGGGCGGAGCTGGCACTAGATCAGCCGAGAGCTTCCCTTACTCCCTGCTTCCACCTAATTTCATGATTTGCAGGCTGATGTGAAGCCAGTTAACAGTTCAGCTACTACCAGCTATACAAAGAGTTATGGAAATTTTACAAAGATGTCAAGACCAAGTGGCTCTCTGAAGCGATAACTGTGGTGGAAAAAGCGCACATCTCGCAGACTGTCACAAGAGCAGCACAGCCCACAAGTCCAATTAAAGAAAGACTGTCCTTTGGTTCATGCAAATTAAAGGGAGTTTCTACAACGCAGGCCACAAACCACTGCTTTGCAGGACATGATCGAACAGGAATGTCCCACTATAATTCCTGGCGATGGGTTTTAAGTTCCATGTGTGTTTTGTCTTGGGAGAAGGCCACAGACTTTTCATTGTAACCTAGGCCTGCTGCCGTAACACGTGCTGATGTATTATCTTGGATACACAATAATAAGCAAATTATAACAGAGAGGATGGGCTACTAGCGTAAGCGACATGTTTGCTGACCAGAACCGAGTTCTGGGGATACAATCTCTGCTTTATGTCATGTTTGGAATATACAGACTGTTCATCTGTCTGACTGGAATGTGCCACGCCTTGGCTGGCCAAGTCAGAGTCCGCAGAAAGGATCGTTTTATATTTCCATTTAACCTGACCCACTGCTGCAATCAAACCACAGCCCTGTCACAATGCTACACACCTAGGAAAGCATCTGCTCTCAAAAACGTCTTGAACCTTTCCGCTCATCTAGCACTTCCTTCCTGAGGTTTCACGTTCATCTTACAACTGAGGACACTATAGTCCTTAAAGACCTCTAAATGGCACTTGAGTGCTTGCCCTATTATACATTTGTGTGTGGGAGCAGTTTCCTATTTGAATTCTGAATGACAGAGTCATGAATCTTGACCAAAACTCACACCAACCAGATGTGAGGATAATACTCTGTTCTCAATTTTCCCTAGCCAAATCTAGATGCCGACTGAGCAATAGCCACTGTGTAACTATTATGAAGCAGTTCAAAAAAGGAAGCCCTGCTGGTGCTGTCGGCAATCTATAGCACGTGAAAGCTAATTAATTTCAGAAAAACAGAGTCTCGGGGCACTGACAATGAACAGAGTGTGCAGATAAGCAGCCTCTTGTGTATCCAGGGACAGTTTGGTACAAAGTTCCAATTCTAGTCCTGATCCCTAAAATTGTCGCCTTCCCTACTGATGCTTGGTACTGAGTCTCAAGAGACAGTTAATAAATCGTTTGTTCAGTTACAGAAGGTCAATTCCTGGAGAAATGAAAGATTTGTGCTGTGCCTACAACAAGAGATCAACAAACACGAGACCAGCAGCTGGGAAAGCAGAGATCAACTTAACTGCCCCAACCAAGTGTCACAGGTAAAGTCTGCAGTTTCCCAGACACACAGTTTGCTGTGGATAAAGTCTCTTGATGCAAAGCTGTGATGCGGGAGCTCAGCTTTTTCTTTTAAATGTTTCTATCCAGTTCTGATTCCAAAGGAAACATGAACTGAGAGTCGTTGTCTGCCTATAACTGCAGCCAGTCGGCCACACTAAATCTGAGCCGTGAGCTGCCTCTCATTTCAGTGGGTTAAGCCCGAAAGCCAGAGAGCACTAGTTAAAAAGTCAGCACTCTTATCTATTTGGTCATGGATCCCTGGGAGACAGCCAACTGCTGGGCTTAACCCAGAATATCAAGCTGTCTTCTGCACCTTTCAGGGTGCCAAAAGACATAACTGGCCCCTACCCAGCTGCTCAGCTTCTCCTGGACAGCTTCATTAATCCAGTTGTGTCTTGTCTATTACAAAACTCTTTCGTGCAATGAACAAGTGGGGGCAGCATAAAACAAACAGAATTTGAGATAAGAAATAAGTATCAAATGCTGCAGAACAAACCGATTTCCTTCCATTAAATAATTAAAATGGGTTGGTTGGTTTTTTATTTGGACGAAGTTGCTGAATTTCCAGTTCGGAAAATGTGTGTCCCGTGACAAAGAAAGCTCAAAGCCCTGCATCAGAGCCAAGTGCAGATAAGGGAGGAACCTGCTGTGACCACTCCGTCCCTGTGGAAGATAATTAAGTCCTGGGGAGCACATCTAATAACGCTGCCAGCGTCAGGTTTAGATCCCACATCGGGGGCAGCGTGCTTTGACTTACTGCAGTTAGGGCACGTTAGCAGGGCAAAAGGCGAATTAAGCTATGCAACCTGGGGTACGTAAATTGCGTAGCTGATGTCGAAATAGCTTAATTCGGCTTTTGGCGCTGTCTGCACAGCAGGAAGTCAAAGGAAGAACACTGTTCCTTTGACTTGCCTTACTCCTCAGAAAATGAGGGTTATAGGAGTCGGAGTAAGAAGTCCTCCAGCTCGACAGTATTTCAAAATGACCCGCTCTTTGGTATTTCAGAATAAGGTCAGTTATTCCGAAATAACGCTGCTGTGCAGCTACAGTCTTAGTGCACAACACCCTGGAACACAGCAGATTTACACACTGGCTTGCTGTGCAGAAAGCACTCATGCAGACAGAATCCTAGAACACTAGGACTGGAAGGGACGTTGAGAGGTCATCAAGTCCAGTCCCCTGCCTGCACAACAGCACCAAGCACCGTCTAGATCAGGGCTACTCAACTTGGGAAGCCCCAGGGGCCACAGTGATACTCACAGCACATGCCAAGGGCCGCAACTTAAGTGTGGTCGCATGTACATGCAAATATATATTCAAATATATGCAAATAGCTTCTTTTACACGGAGGGGCATGAATACAAAGATTAAGGCAAGACGACACAACACGCAGGCCCCATTTAAGTCAGTTCTGCTGATATTAATAAAATGCAACCGTTACCCGATTCCCACCCATATGACAGCACTTTGAATGAGCAATGACAGTCCAGGAATTGAACTACTAAAACACATGTCAACAGACCACTATTATATTGACTCGCCATTATGGAGCAAGTTCCCAGTGGAGGCCGTGTTCAAAGGATCCCACCTGCGGGCTGAGCCCTGTGTAAATCCAAACAGGCTGTGGGCTGCATGTGGCCCACGGGCCGCTTGTTGAGCAGCCCTGGTCTAGACCATCCCTGGCAGGTGTCTGTCTCACCTGTCCTTAAATATCTCCAGAGATGGGGATTCAACAACCTCCCCAGGCAATTTATCGAAGGCCGTGTCTAGACTGGCCAGTTTTTCCAGAAAATCAGCCGCTTTTCCGGAAAAACTTGCCAGCTGTCTACACTGGCTGCTTGAATTTCCGCAAAAGCACTGACTTCCTACGGTAAGAAATCAGTGCGTCTTGCGGAAATACTATGCTGCTCCCGTTTGGGCAAAAGTCCCATTTGTGCAAAAGTGCCAGTGTACACAGCTGAGATTTGTTTTGCGCAAAAAAGCCCCGATCGCGAAAATGGCAATTGGGGCTTTTTGGCGCAAAAGCGCGTCTAGATCGGTCACGGACGCTTTTCCGCAAAAAGTGCTTTTCCAGAAAAGCGTCCTGCCAATCTAGACGCTCTTTTCCATTAAAAGCATTTCTGGAAAATCATGCCAGCCTAGACGTAGCCCGTGTTTAACCACCCTGACAGGTAGGAAGTTTTGCCTAATGTCCAACCTAACCCTCCCTCACTGCAGTTTAAGCCCATTGCTTCTTGTCCTGTTCTCAGAGGCCAAGTAGAACAATTTCCCCCCCTTTTCCCTGTGACACCCTTTTAGATACTTGACAAGAAAGCAAGCAAGTTCCCCCTAAGCTGTGCAACTGCGCAACTTCCCAGAAAGCCCAGTGTAAGGGGCTCAAGGCAGCAGCACAGAAAGATCATTCTTCCGAGGCCTGGAAGTGGCCATGGCCCAGCCCTCATCCCATACCGCCTCTGCATCTCAACCCACAGTCCTGAACCCCTCCCCAAGCCCTGATGAACCTAACCTCCATGAATTCATCTAACTCTTTTCTGAACCCTGTTATAAGGTTCAAAACATCATCTGGCAAGGAGATCCACAAGTAGACGTACATTGTATAAAAGATACTTCCTTTTGTTTGCTTTAAACCTGTGGCCCATTAATTTAATGTGGTGACCACTAGTTCTTGTGTTATGAAACAGAATAAACACCACTTCCTTATCTATTTTCTCTACCATCATGATTTTATATAAACCCCTATCATATCCCCTTTTAGTTTTCAGCTTGGAAAATCGACAAGTTCTAGAATCAGAGAACCATAGAGCTGGAAGAGACCTCAGGAGGTCATCAAGTCCAGCCCCCTGCCCTAGGCAGGACCAATCACAACTAAATCAACCCAGCCAGGGCTTTGTCAAGCCAAGACTTAAATACCTCTAGGAATGTAGACTCTACTACTTCCTTAGGTAACCCATTCCAGGACTTTGCACTTGTCCTTCTTGAACCTCATCAGATTTCTTGTGGCCCAATCCTCCAATTTGTCTAAGTCACTTTGGACCCTATCTCTGCCCTCAAGCGTATCTACCTCTCCCCCAGCTTAGTGTCATCTGCAAACTTGCTGAGGGTGCAATCCATCCCCTCATCCAGGTCATTAATAAAGATATTGAACAAAACTGGTTCTAGAACCGAACCTTGGGGCACTCCGCTAGAAACCGACCGCCATCCTGACATCGAGCTGTTGCTCACTACCCGCTGGGCCTGGCCTTCTAGCCAGCTTTCTATCCATCTCACCATCCATTTATCCAATCCACATTCCCTTAACTTGCTGGCAAGAACATTGTGGGAGACGGTATCAAAAGCCTTGCTAAAGTCAAGGTAGATCACATCCACTGACTTACTCATGTCTACAGAGCCAGTTACCTCATCATAGAAGCTAATCAGATTGGTCAGGCACAACTTGCCCTTTGTGAATCCATGCTGACTATTCCTAATCACTTTCCTCTCATCCAAGTGTCTCAAAATGGATTCCTTAAGGACCCCTTCCATGATTTTTCCAGGGGCCAAGGTAAGACTGACTGGCCTACAGTTCCCTGGATCGTCCTCCTTCCCTTTTTTGAAGATGGGCACTATATTTGCCTTTTTCCAATCATCCAGAATCGCTCCTGATCTCCACGACTTTTCAAAGATAATGGCCAAAGGCTCCTCAATGACATTTGCCAACTCCCTCAGAACCCTTGGATGCACTAAGTCCGGACCCATGGATTTGTGTACGTTTAGCTTTTCAAAATAGTTCCTAACCTGTTCTTTACCCACCAAGGGCTGTCCATCTTCATCCCATCTTGCATCACTCAGTGCATTAGTCCATGAATACAGAGGCAAAGAAAGCATTGAGTGCTTCAGCCTTCCCCACATCATCTGTCACTAGGTTACCTCCTTCATCCAGTAGGGGCCCCACACCCTCTCTGATCACCTTCTCCTTGTTAACATGCCTGCAGAAACCTTTCTTGTTACCCTTCCCATCCTTAGCCAGTCGCAATTCCACTTGCGCTTTTGCCTTCCTGATAACCCCCCGGCATTCTCGAGCTATACCTTTAAACCCCTCTCTGGTCATTTATCCAAACTCTCCATAGTCTTACTCTCTCTTCATGGGGCAGCTGTTCCACACCCCAATCATGTCTGTAACCCTTCTCTTCACCTTTTCCAATCCTATAAACTTTTTAAGAGATGAGGTGACCAATCTGCACAGTGTTCACACTGTGGGCATAGCATGGATTTACAGAGAGGCAACAGGATATTTTCTGTCCCAACATTTTGTTCACTTTTTTGACAGCCACTGCACGCTGAGTAGATGTTTTCAGAGAACTCTCCACAATGACCCCAAGATCTCGCTCTCCAGTGGTAACACTTCATTTAGATCCCATCATTTTATACGTATAGTTGGGAAGTTTTCTAACGTGCGTTACTTCGCATTTATCAAAACTGAATTTCATCTGACATGTTGTTGCCCCATCGCCCAGTTCTGTGAGCACCTTTGCACACTCATCGCAATCTGCTTGGAGCTTAACTATCTTGGGCAGTTTTGTATCCTCATCAGTACCCGTTTCCTGATCATTTATGAATATGCTGATGAGGACTGGTCCCAGGACAGACCCCTGAAGCACCACTAGTTACCTCTCCAGTCTGAAAACTGACCTTTTATTCCTACCCTTTGTCTCCTGTCTGTTAACCAGTCACCAGTCCATGAGAGGACCTTCCCTCTTACCCCATGAGCATGCTTGTTGACCCCGCAAAGAATTTTAATTGACTGATGAGACGATTTCCCTTTCCAAAGTGATGTTGACTCTTCCTCAAAAAAGTATGTTCACCTGTGTGTCTGACAACACCGTTCATTGCTATAGTTTCCGCCATTTGTCTGGTACTGAAGTCAGGTTTACTGCTCTGTAATTTCAGAGATCACCTCTGGAGCCCTTTTTAAACGTTGGCATTACATTAGCTGTTCTGCAGTCACTTGATACGGAAGCAGATTTAAACGACAGGTTACAAACCACAGTTGTTAGTTCTGCAATTTCATATTTGAGTTCCTTCAGAACTCCTGGGCGATTGCCATCTGGTCCTAGTGACTTACTAGTTTTGTTTATCAATGTGTTCCAAAACTTCCTCTACTGACACCCCAAATCTGGGAGAGTTCCCCAATTTGTCATCTAAAAAAATGACTCCGAGATTTCCAAAATCATTCTGAGACGTGCAGACCCATGCAAAGAATTCATTTAGTTTCTCCACAAAGGCCTTATCCTTCAGTGCTCCCGACCAGACAGTGACTATTTAGCAGGCTTCCTGCTTTTGACATAGTTGTTTATGCTCCTTTCTATTTTCCTGGTTAGGATTTAACGGTCACATTTTAACGGATTCCTTTTAGCCTTTCACTGGTTTTTCACTTGGACGTTTAGCCACAGTGGCACTTGTTTGGGTCTTTTACTAGGTTTTGTTTGGGGTATACGGTTAAGCAGAGCCTCTATTATGGTACCTTGATAAAGTTTCCAAGCAGCTTGCAGCGATCTCACTTTTGGCACTGTACCTTTTAATGTCTCCTTAACTAATCCCCTCATGTTTGTGTAGTCCCCCTTTCTGAAATTCAGTACACAGTGTTGGGCTCTTTTCCCCGCCACAGGGAGGTCAAATGTAATTATATTATCATCACCGTTACTAAGCAAAGGAGCTAAATTCACCTGTCGGAACAGATCCTGTGCTCCACTTAGCACTAAATCAAGAATTGCCTCTCCTCTTGTAGGCTCCAGAACCTGCTGCTCCAAGCTGTCGTCATTTAAGGTGTCAACAAACCTTTCTTTCTGCGTGCCATCCTGAGGTGACATGGACCCAGTCAACTGTTGAAATCCCCCACTGAGTTTTATTTGCAAGTGTCTCTAGTCTCCCGTAGCATTTCAGTCACTCACCATCCTGGTCAGGTGGTCTGTAACAGATCCCTGCTGCTATGTTCTTATTAGAGCACAGAATTGCTACCCAGAAGGATTCTGTGGAATAGTTTGGTTCATTTCATACTTTTACTTTGTTTGTTTCTGCGCTCTCTTTCACATGTAGTGCCACTCCCCCCAGCACAACCTGTTCTGTCCTTCCAATATATTTTGTACCCTGGAATGACTGTGCCCCATTGATTAGCCTCATTCCCCCAAGTTCCTGAGAAATGCCTCCCCATGGCCGCTGCAGGGCATAGCCAGGGGAGGGGTGCATGTCCCCTGGATGCAGTAGGTCCAGGTTTCTCTGCCCTCTGTGCTCCCCAGCCAGAGTGAGAAATGCAAAAAACTGTGCACTTTCCCCTCGCTCCCTGGTGAAGGGAAACAGCCAGCAATGCTCCCATATGAATGGGGGGAGGTTCCACCCTCCTTCCTGCCCTCTGTAAAGGGCACCCCAGGGCGGGAAGGCTTGGGCCTGGGTTAGGCCCGCATGGGGGGACCCACATCCCCAGAGACAGCCCCTTTCACCTCCGCCTGGTGATTCTGTCTTTTCTGTGTGGTTTGATGAGAAGCAATCCCATTCCAGGCACATCCCCTTGTCCAGCCCCTGCCCTTGCTTAGGAAGCTGTATACGGATGTGGTGGCCCTAGCTCTGAACTGTTTAGGCGGAGTCCCTGGATGGACAGACACACAGATAAGCTCTCCATGAGATGGAGGAGGGTGCAAGATGACAACTGCCCAAGTTCAAGACCGAGTCTCACCTCGCCTCACTGACGTCAACATTCTTGTCATCCCCACCGAAGGGTCTGGCGTAGACCACTGCCAGAAGGCAGCGCACCGGGCGAGATGGACCCAGTATGGCTGTTCTCAGCCTGCCATTGACTTCAGTCAGGCAAGACTAAGCACTGGACATGACAGCTGCTCCCCACGGTGCTGGTCTCCCCTTCAGAATTCTCACCAGCTGCATGTCCTCACCCGATGCTTCCAGAGGGCACGCTTCCTCAGGTATTAGCAGGGGAGAGGGAAGTCATAGTAGAATCTAGTAGTCGGACCAGAGGACTAAGTAAGGACTCCTGGATGCTCCTCCCTGCTCTGCTATTGACATGCTGTGATATCTTGGGCTCTATCACTTAACCTCTGCGCATCTCCCCTACTCTTAAGACAGGGATAATATTGCTTCCCTACGACATGGTATTGTGATACTTACATATTTATAAAGTACTTTGTAAATACACTTCAACCTCTTTAATCTGGCAACCCAGGGAAACAGGGTTAAAGAATTTGCCAAGCCAGGGAGGGCACTGCAGGGTCTGGGAGTGAGGGGTTTCGTGGTGGGACACTTACCTGGCACCCTGCTCCTGGGTGAACACACAGCTCTACGCTCCCTGCTGCCGCAGAGCGGTGGGGAAAAGATCCAGGGGAAGCGCTTTGCTAAGTTGCTGTTCCCCCAGCTGGGGGGCGGGGGGAGTGGCAGTACACAGAGCTGCTTTGCCCTCTGCCTGCCAGGGCCCATGCCACAGGTGTTCCTGGACTAGTGAGGCTGGCGCGTACTTGACTCTGGTACATTTCCCTGTGGTCCTACAGAAGAGCAAATGTATTCGTGTACACCCTCTGCAGCCGGCGCAGGGCTGGCAAGGCACGGCTGACAGGGAGCACAACAGAGAGGTGCTGCTTCAGGGGGAGACCGTTCAATTTCTGCCCGTCGTTTCCTAGGTCTGGATGAACGACTTCGAGTGCTTCGTTAAACCGACAATGGGCTCGTGTTAAAACGTGTGTGTAACGCAATGTTGCAGCTCATCTATTTAACAGTGAAGATTTATACTGCAAGCATCAATCTCCAATAGGATCGGGACGGGACCCTACAGCACTGAGGAACCGTTTCCCTTCCTCACATCGCTTGCAATGGAAGAGGAGAAGCTGCTAGGAAGGGTGGGGCGGGAAGAATACAGTTACCATTAAACAAACAATTTTATATCAACAACCTGGAGCAAGTTCTCCTGACAGCACTATAAGCAAAGCCTGGTTCTCCCCACTGCTGCTCACAGCACCATCCGCTGGCCGGGCCGGGCAGAGAAGCCCAGAGCCCGAGTGCCAGGCACACTGGGCACAGACGCTGGTGAGGCAAATGGGCAGGATGAGACGGGGAGGCAGGAGAGGTGATGGGATGAGCGGCAGGAGTGAACACAGAGACGTGAAAGGCCTCAAAGGGGAGGACAAGAAGCTTGTACTTGAGACGGGAAGCCAGCAGAAGGACTCAGAGGGGAAAGCCGAGTCCCGTGCCAGAGGGGTCTCCGCAGGTGCACTCGGTGTGGATTGGAGAGGCAAGACGGGTGTCAGGGAGGACGACTAGACAAAAAACAAAGGAGTGCTACGGATGTTTTCTGAAGGAAGCAGCAGCAAGGTTTGGACACACCCAGATGTTGTAGAGAGAGACAAGTGCCTCCCCCACTGGCTGACCAGGACCGACCGGCAGGAAGAGCAGCAGCAGTACATATGGCATTGGCACCTGACATTTGTACTGCCCCACTGTCTAGACCAGTGGCTGCTAGTGCCTTACTCACACGAGTGCCCCACCAGCAGAACTAGCCGGGGGGAGGTCTAGACAGACACAGCCTTTGGCTTACAGAGGGAGCCGATGGCCCCCATTTCTAGCTTGTCTCAGCAGCATGGAATGACGGGAATCTGGCAGCATGGTTCCTGCAGTCTGGGAGGGAGGCTGACTTTAATCATACTTTCCACAATGGGGAGGAGCAGCAAAGCACAGTAAGCTGATGGGCGTTTTCTGTGTGTTCAGAAATTCCTCCCTTTGACTTGGTATCCCAGCCCGCTCTGCCTCCCCTCCAGCACTGTACATCGGAGGGGGAAGGGAAGAAAGAGCAAACAGAGGAGAAGTCAGACGGGGAGTCCTCCACATTCCCAGGATTCCTTTTATATGCAACAGGCAATCCAGGGAGAGCACAGTCGCCTGATGGTCTCAACTTCCACAGCCTGGGGAATTACTAGGGTAGGAAACCAGTCTGAGCGCCTTCTCCAGGGTGTGGAGGCTGCAGGAGCACTTCTACTCAGAGCCCGAGCTAAGGCTGCTGAAGCAGACACTTGGAGGTTTTACTTTATAAGAGGGAATAAACAAACCCTCAATCTGAAATATGGTCGCAGTCCAGACAACGGCTGAATCAGCACTTGCGTTTTAAGCAGACGGCCAGGTTCAGTGATCCCTAGTTACCGGGCTGTAAGCCCATGTATCCACCCATGCAGCCTCAGCCCCTCTACTAGTCTTACCCCAATGCCCTTCCCAGGGCCTCGGCCATCAACGTTTAAACACACAGTAAGTGCTATGGGCACCCACCCGCCCACCCTTTCTATGGAGACTGGGGAAAGACAGGGAGCCATTTCTTCACGACGCCAAGCGTGTACGGAAAACACCCCCGATAACACCTGGCGAGAGAGAATGGGGGATGCATCCCCACAACAGACCTCTAAAGGTGGGCACTGTGTGGGGGAAGGGATGGTTATTTGGAAAGGTACAGGACATCCAGGGGTTATGGCTGCTTAGCTGAACCCCCAAACTTTCAAGACCTTGAAAACTGAAGTGTGTGATTTAAAATCATCCACAACCCCCCAGGACATGACTGACCCATGCCAGAGACGTGACTGACCCATGCCTTCTCCTCCCAGCTGTCTCCCAGAAAAAATGTTAGAAATGACATGGTTCCATAGCTCCAACACCAGAAGATCAATCATATACATTATCTGATCGTGGTATATACACATGCACACTCCCACAAAGAGCCTTCCCGTCCACTGGACAGCCCCCGGGGCCCTGCGCTCTGGGGGCCCCATGGGCCAGGCCCACCCTGCACTCGCCAGTGGTGGTGGGAGCCATGGGCAGTGGAGCACCTTGGGCCCAGCCTGCTGCACACCCCCAAGCAACGCAGCTGGGAACCTGGCTCAGTGGAGCGCACTGGGCTGGGGCCCAGTCACTTCACTTCTCAACACTGAGGTGGCTGACTCCTCCTGCCGGAGCCAGGCCCCTGCTAATCCCAAGTCACGCTGCGCCGGGGGCCTTGAGGGCAGGGGTGCAATGGGAGTGGGAAGGGGCAAAGCAGGGGTAGACAGAAGTGGGGCAGACCTGGAGTGGGAAGAGGAGGGCAGTGGGAAGGGTAGACCTGGGCCCCAAACACCCCCCTAGAGACAGCGCCGCCTCCCCCCCCCGCTTTCTGAAATATACCCGACCCCATTTCTAGTGCATGGGCCCAGGCCCTAGACCTGCTTGCACTGCCCAATTGGCCATTCACATCACCAGCGCCAGCAACGCTCTTCTCTCTACATCTTTCATCACAATAACTTCAGACTCCCAAGGCGCTCCACGCTTCCCCTGACCCTGAGAAATGCCTCGAAGGCGCCAAACCAGACCCTTCAATCTGCTCCCAGTTTTATCTGCTCCCCGCACTCTCTCCACAGTCACTGCAGCAGCAAGCTTGCAGATCATCCTGGCAGTGGCCTTTAAGAAAATGAAGGCAAATGACAACTAAATGAAAGAGACTGCGCCAGTCCTCATCTGGACACAGATTTCAGGTAACCTAAGGAACTATTTTCCTTAACTGACTATGTACCAGAACCACAAACAGCTGAAACAAAGGCAGCAAAACCATGACGCATCTGAGGGCTACTGGGTACAGTCACATACTCTGACACATCCCTTCAAGTAGCAGAGCCTGCATTCCCCAACTTTCTCACAGGGAGTGTGGTATCACTACATGAGGACATTGTACAGACGGGCACCAGGGCAGAATCTGGCCCTGAAATGAAAAAGTAACAATTCTGCTGATTACATGTGAGCTAGAAAAGGATCCTGCTCACACTCCCACAGCACTGCAGAGCCAACTTAGCCGATAGGAATACTAAGTGGCAAGCCCTGTTTTGTCAGGAAAGCAAGCAACTCTGACTGGGACACACAAGGAACAATCAGTTGCACATAAGACCAGCCATGCTGGGGCAGAGCAATGGTCTGTCTAGCCCAGAAGCCTGTTTCTGACAATGGCCAGTGCCAGATGCTTCAGAGGGAACAAACAGAATAGGGCAATTTTGAGTGATCCATCCCGTCATCTCATCCCAGCTTCTGGGAGTCGGAGTTAAGGACACATGGCGCATGGACTTGCATCCGTCTCCATCCTGGAGAATAGCCACTGACAGACAGACCTACCCTCCAGGAACATACATAACTTTATTTTTTAAAACTCAGTTATACTTTTGGTCTTCCCAACAGGCCATGGCAAGGAGTTCAAGAGGCTGACTATGCAGTGTATGAAGAACTATTTCCATTGGTTGTTTTAAGCCTGCTGCCTGTTAATTTCAACAGGTGACCTGGCCCTTAGTCCTTGTGCAATGCAGTACAGGAAATAACCCTATGCTATTCACTGTCTACACACTGTGATTTTAAAGGCCTCTATCATATTCCGCCTTAGTCATATCTTTTCTAAGCTGAACAGTCCTACTCTCTAATTTTCCATCTTATGCAAGTTATTCCATCCACTTAATCATTTTAGTTTCTCTTTTATTCACCTTTTCCCATAAAGTGCTCCACTAAGGAAGGAACAATCAGTTTCACACATACAGAATGGGAAGCAACTGTCTAGGAAGGAGTACGGCAGAAAGGGATCTAGGGGCTATAGTGGACCACAAGCTAAATATGAGTCAACAGTGTGATGCTATTGCAAAAAAAGCAAACATGATTCTGGGATGCATTAACAGGTGTGTTGTGAGCAAGACATGAGAAGTCATTCTTCTGCTCTACTCTGCGCTGGTTAGGCCTCAGTTGGAGTACTGTGTCCAGTTCTGGGCACCGCATTTCAAGAAAGATGTGGAGAAATTGGAGAGGGTCCAGAGAAGAGCAACAAGAACGATTACAGGTCTAGAGAACATGACCTATGAGGGAAGGCTGAAAGAATTGGGTTTGTTTAGTTTGGAAAAGAGAAGATTGAGGGGGGACATGATAGCCGTTTTCAGGTATCTAAAAGGGTGTCATGAAGAGGAGGGAGAAAACTTGTTCATCTTGGCCTCTGAGGACAGAGCAAGAAGCAATGGGCTTAAACTGCAACAAGGGAGGTTTAACGTTGGACATTAGGAAAAAGTTGCTGCCTGTCAGGGTGGTTAAGCACTGGAATAAATTGCCTAGGGGGTTGTGGAATCTCCATCTCTGGAGATATTTAAGAGTAAGTTAGATGAACATCTAACAAGTCAGTATTTGGTCCTGCCATGAGGGCAGGGGACTGGACTCGATGACCTCTCGAGGTCCCTTCCAGTCCTAGTATTCTATTATTCTAATTTTTTAGATGAGCGACAACCACCATACACACTATTCAAGATGTGGGTGTACCATGGATTTATAGTAACACTGTAGTATTTTCTATTTTATTACCTATCCCTTCCCTAATGTTCTTAGCGTCCTGTTAAACTTTTTCGATAGATGCTGCATATTGAGCAGATGTTTTCAGAGAACTATCCACAATGTCTTCAAGACCTTTTTTTTTTTTTTTTTGGAGTATGATCAAGCTTTTCCCACACAAGCAAAGTTTCAAAACACAACCTGACTTTACTTCAGGCATGATTTAAAGTTTAAATTCGAGTTCAATTCATATAGTCTTAGAACTTTTGAACTGTCTCTGAGAAACTCTAATCCCTTACTACGCTGCTCTCTCATTCCCATTCTAAGGCCTGGGGAATACCATAATGTCTTGCAACATTACTGTGTTAGTTTTCCTCAAAAAATCTGTCAGGCAGAGAAACATGTAATACATTTTTCGTCCTTTTGGAAGGTGAGACAAAAGAAATCTGTAATGGAAGGTTACCTTTATAAACGTTTTCAAATGTCCTATTATTCTGAATCTCCTACCTCACGGGGATTGCATTCACTGGGCAACATCTGTATAGTGCATTGAAAGATATCTGTTTTATATCATTATGCCCTTGATAAACAGAATGGGTGCAAGGGGGAAACGTGCTCTCTAAAGAGAATACTGTGCTAACAAAATGACAAACAGTTGAGAAAAAAAAATAAAGCTCTCTCTGCTAACCTTCACTGTCTGCAGAAAATGAAGCAAAGGAGTTGTCTGTATTGCCATCCAAGTTCTAAGTGAGAGACACAAGCTTTGGCAGGCGGATCTGAAGGCATTGCTTCCCCTCCCAGCACACAGAAGCAGCAATTCTGAACCGTCTGCAAGATGTTTGGAACAGAAGACAACTTGCTACTGACGCCTGGAGAGATCAGCAGACAGAACAAGGTTTTTCTGTGTCTAATTTATAGGATTCTGTGGGAATTCTCTAATTACCTTTAATACCTCTGACAGCACAATTATATTTTTCTTTTCAAAACTGCCTTGTTGGGCAAAGCAACAATTGCTACAACTAGAAACTGCAACCCAGAAATATAGCTTGTAATGCCCCATTGTTTAGTATTTCAAATATATATTAATTACCGATTTTAAACAGAAAGTTGATTATAAAATGGTGTCCTGTAATTTGTGGAATCGGACATTTTAGTTAGGAAAATTAAACAAGTCTGGCTGCTGAAAGGAATTTCCCTGAGTAAACAATGACTCAGTGCAAAATGTACATTAAGATCTACTAGTAACTGTTAGCAAGTTTAAAAAAAACCTCATTGCACTACACAAATATTTCAGAGCAGAAAAGAATTTTCTTCTATTTCTCTGGTTTGCTGCTATTGAACAGAATTTCACTTCTTAGGCGGTTAAACAGACCAGGGTTTCACTATTTTTCTATAGGAAACTGACATCTACATTTATAAACTCTGGATGATAATCATACCAGTAAAGGTCAAACATCTGAATTTTCATACTCGTCTATCCTGGCAAGCTCTCTGCTATTGTAATGCATCAGTGCATACACTTCCTTCTTTGACAGAAATGTCCTGTTTAAGTTAAAGATAAGGTGGACACAAAAACTCCAAAGACAACTGTAAAATTCTTAGTGGATGGAAATAAAGAATACAATGAATGTTAAAGTCAGGTGAAGCCTTAGGATACATGCTGCTTTCAAGCTCTGTTATTTTTGATAACTCTGCTCTTTTTAGGATATAAGATTCAGCATGTGTCCAAACAGCAGGTTGTCTGCCATCATACCTGTTTTTGTCTTGACTCCTAGCATTCTGCCTGTTTTCCTAAGAAAAATGTTTGCAGTGCTCAGCAGCAGCTGCCCATGCCAAGAACAATGTATTCATTTTTTTCCAGGCAACATCTACTTTCTGCCTAAGATTAGGGAATTCCTTTGCCACAGAAGTCACAATGTCTCTTATATGATGGACGCCTTCCAGCCACTGCAAGCTGCTGCTTCCTCCACCTCCTTGCTGTTTGTGCCTACAAGCCAAGCAGGGCAGAAAGCAACACCCCAGAGTACTCCAAGGTGCCATTTGACAAGAAGGCAAAGACAACTGCTCCAGGTTGCTGAATTGAACTACGGGGAGGGCAGAGAATGACCCAGACTGAGCTGTTGTGAAGTCCAAACTGATAGTTACTGGCTTGGACGTTTGTCAACTGCCAAGTGCACTTCCAAATGAAAGGAGCAGCTGTCTCACAGGACAGCTACCTACGATAGCCGTCTTTGTGCGCAAAAGTGTTTCCTAGCACGCTGGAGACCGACTACCACTCTCTGGCAGATGAGTTTGGTCCAGGGAAGATAACAGTGAACCACATCAGAGAGACTTGCCAGGCCCCTGGGCAAAGTGGAAAGGGGCCTAGTTCCATAGCCCCGGAAGGGTCATGGCTAGAGCTAGCTTCTCCCACCAGCCTTTCAGGGACAACTGGAGCATGCCACGCAGGGCTCTGGCAGCAATATAAAAGGGCCTGAGGGTCCTGGCTGCTGCCACAATTACTGTAGCAGTGGCCGGGAGCTCCAGGCCCTTTTAAATCACTGGGCCCCACTGCCCTCTTTGCGCACCTCTCGGACCAGACTTGTGAACTGCAACAGAGCAAGTGTTACTGACTGAGTGATCAACGTAGCTCATATCTGTGAAATACATAGGGCAAAATATTAAGGGTTTTTTTGCCACCAGAACATGATACATGTGACTCGGTTACAACAAAGACTGCTCGAGTTCTGTCCGCCAGTAGCTTCTGTCACAACTCAAACTTTGCCAGACTTTTCATATTTACACCTGCTCTGTTGTGTCAGCGAGTCTGGGCGGCTATCCCACATTGCCTCAACAAAGGAAAAATTGCCCAGAGAACACAGACAATGCATTCCAGGATGCCCTATGGCAGGCAGAGCCAGGAGGATCAATCAGTCCAGTTACTGAGGCACAGTGAGGGTGGTCCCAATACTCCATAACATAAGAGTGTGATGCTGTGAGAGGAAAAAAATAGCCAAACACTAGCTCATCTAGGTGAGAGAACAATCTCTCTCTGTCCAGATTTCTCTGGTGCTATGCATACTTCTAGAAAAACCGCTTGTCCCATCAGTCTGAGAACTTTACTGAGTCAGTCTAAAGCTACTGAAAACTAAAAGCTTGTGTCATGTTGCTGCAGTGATAGAGGGAGTTGCCCACCTCCAACCAAAGCCTTACATTAACTATAATATCGCAGCACGGTCCACAGCAAACCCCGGGCTCCATTTCCTTTTGTAAACTCGCAAAAAATACAAACTAACTGCAGGCAAGATTCTGGGAAGAAGATTCAAATCATTAAAACAGATTAGTCAGATACTTTCTTTAATTACTATTAAAAATAATCACACTCACTTACGTGGGATTATGACTAGGGCCCTGACAAATTCACGGCCCTATAAAAAGCATCTCAGACCATAAAATCTGTTCTCTCCCATGAAACCTAGTCTTTTCTGTGCTTTTACCCTATACGATACAGATTTCAAGGGAGAGACCAGAGTTTCTCATACTGGAGTTTCCAGATTCAAAAAGAGTTGCAGGGGGTTAATGGTTATTTTAGGTGTCTTGTGTCACCATTACTTCTGCGGTGTCCTCTGAGGTGTGCAGAGAGCAGCAGCTGTTAGCCAGGCACCCAGTTCTAAAGGCAGCACCCTGCCAGCAGCAGCGCAGAAGTAAGGGTGGCAATATCATGAACTGGGTGGCCAGAGAGTGGCAGCTGCTGACTGAGAGCTCAGCTCTCGAGGCAGCAGCACAGAAATGAGAGTGGTACCATTCCAGGCCAACCCTCCTTTGTACAGTGCTTTGAGTTCTGGGTATGCAAACTGCTAAATAAGAGCAGACTATTATTATTCCAACATAGTCTAAGAGACATCCCGAAAAGAGCATTTTATCAGCGAGGGCTTATCTACACTGCCACTTTACTGCGCTGTAACTTCCTCCTTTGGGGGTGTGAAAAAACAAACACACCCTGAGTGCAGCAAGTAAAAGCGCTGGAAAGCACCAATATTACATGCTCCCAGCAATGTTCTAATTTTTTCCCATCTGTGTGCAAAAGACATGTTATGGGCACTGAGGCATGTGCAGACATGCACCACCAATAGAAACACATGCTGCTCGCTCTGGGTGCTCTGCTAATCACCTGGGCAGCACCTGAATCTCTCCTGGGCAACTGCCCAAGTGCTCAGCTCATAGGGAACACTGGCTTCCAGAACTGCTTAGCTGCTCTCCTCATGCAGATGGGTTACAAGGTCTCTGCTGGTACCATGAATAAACCGCTGCCTAAAACTGCTGCCATGCGTGTACTTTAAACTTAGCAGTGTAGACAAGCACTAAGGCACACAATAGGAGCCAAATATGTACCTAAAATAGATACATACTCATATTCTTTAGGATAATAAGAAATAAAACTACGTTTAAAATTACATACAATTACCACCTCTACTATAGCAAAGGCACAATCAGCTTCTTTCTTCTGCATCCAGCCACATCCTTCTCTTAATCATCACTCTAGATGATCTTATTAACATGTTATCTAAAACTCACACTGTCCTCCCAAAGAACTTAGGTTTGGTCAGTCCTCTTGGGGACATTTTGGGGATCTAAGGTTAGTCAGTCTTCTTGGGGGCTTCACTTTGTTTTAATTAAAACAACGTAGGGTGCTACAATACAAACAGAATAATAATGCAACTCGTAACATTATGGAGTGAAAAAGTTTGGCGATTATGAAGGGACATATTCTGCTGAGGTAGATCAGCGCGGAGATGGTTTTTAACAAGTCTATACTGGAGTTTTAAAGACTCCAGCAAAGCCTTCTCCTCTTGGGGAATAGCTGGTGGGAAGTTTTCCCCGGGGGGGGGGGGGGGGGGGGGATGTTCAATGGGCAGGGGGAGAGCCAGCGCTCTCCTGAGCTACAGGAAGTTACCTCCCCATTTTGCTTCCTAGCTGCCAAGAGCTCCTATTTCTAAAGCACAAGAGCAAGTCCAAGTATGCCTGACCCAAGCACTGTGCACACCTGCTCCTGCTCAGGTGTGTGTACGTACATAGAGACACTCACAAACACACACAGGCAGCCACACATATACATGGACACACAGTCACACACACACACACACACAGTCACAGTGTCACACTCACAGTGTCACACTCACACTGTCACACTCAGTGTCACACTCAGCGTCTCACACACACTCACACAGTGTCACACACACACTCACACAGTGTCACACACACACTCACACGGTGTCACGCACAGTGTCACACTCAGTGTCACACACACTGTGTCACACACAGTGTCACACACACTCACACAGTGTCACACACACTCACACTCACACACAGTGTCACACTCAGTGTCACACACACACACACTCAGTGACACACTCACACACACTCACACACACACACACACACACACACACTCAGTGTCACACTCACACACACTCACACACACTCACACACACAGTGTCACACACACACACACTCAGTGTCACACACACACACACTCAGTGTCACACTCACTCACACTCACACACACTCAGTGTCACACTCACACACACACACACACACAGTGTCACACTCACTCACACTCACACACACTCAGTGTCACACTCACACACACACACACACAGTGTCACACTCACACACACACACACACAGTGTCACACTCACTCACACACACTCAGTGTCACACTCACACACACTCACACACACAGTGTCACACTCACACACACTCACACACACTCAGTGTCACACTCACTCACACTCACACACACTCAGTGTCACACTCACACACACACACACTCAGTGTCACACTCACACACTCAGTGTCACACTCACACACACAGTGTCACACACACACACTCAGTGTCACACTCACACAGTGTCACACACACACACACACTCAGTCTCACGCTCACGCGGGCCCGGGGCGCTCTCTGACTGGCCGGGGCCGCCCCCGTCTCGCCCCCCCGCGCCGCGTTTGGCCGGCGGGTCCCTGCAGCGCCCCGGGCCGGTTCCCCGCGGGGGGGTCCGTACGAAGCGGCCCCCCCGGTCTGTGGCCGCCGCCCCTCACCTGTGCGACCGGCCCGCCCCGCGCGGGAAGCAGCGTCCGGAGTGGCGGGTCCCCGCGAGCCTGTCCGACCCCCACGCGCCTGCGCGCCCGGGCCGCGCATGCGGGGAGCGCGCGGCGAAGCCGCTGCCCTCACTCGGGCCGGGCCGTTCCTGCCCGGCTGGGCCCCGCCCCCTCGGCGCCGCTTCCCCGCATGCGCGGCCCGCCCCGCTCGCGCCACTTCCCGTCGCAAGGGCCGGAGCCGCGAGCGCGCACCTGAGCCCTCCCAGCGCACGTGCGTTGCCCCCGCCCCGCCGGGCCACGGGCTGTGCGCGTCCTCGCGGCGCGCTGGAGGCCCGGGGACCAGCCCCTGCACGGGGCCGTGTGGACACGGGCCGGCTTAGCCCCAGGGCTGTCTGGCACTAGAACCCCAGGCGGGTTCCACCGCTTGGGGCAGAGCGGGGCCCTTGTGCGAGGCGCCCTGGGCCCTCCTCCCAACCGGGCACGAGCGGGCGGACAGCGTGCACGCGCTGCAGGTTCTTGCACCAGAACCCGCCCGTGTAGACATGGCACAATAGAGCTTGTGCTGCCTCCAGCTGCGCCTTGGGCGCTGTGTAAGCAGGTGCTCGGGCTGAGTCTACACGGGCATGATTTAACAGAAGAGCTTTTCCGTTAAAAGTATTTGGGCAAAAGAGCGTCTACACTGGCACGTGCCTTTGCGCAAAAGCAGCCATGTCAGTGTAGACGCTCTCTTGCGCAAGAGGACTTATACCTGAGCGGGAGCGTCAGAGTATTTGTGCAAGAAGCACTGATTTTGTACATTACAACAGCAGTGTTCTTGCACAAATACTCGCAGCCAATGTAGAGAGGCAGCAAGATTTTGTGCAAAATCTTAACGATGTAAACACAGCCAGGGTGATTAAGACAAGGGTTTGTTAGATGTGTGTTTCTCAACCTTTTTTTTTATAAAGTACCCCCTTTAAAAAAAATTACCAGTACCCCCAGTACCTACAGTTTTCAGAAACACAAAAATTTCAACATATTTGTTTAAACAACTTAATCGTACCGGAGGTGGGCAATTAGGATTGGTTCCACATGCCCTGATTTGCTGCTTGGCTTATAGTGAGCATGCTCAGTAACACTGTTGACTCTGCTGTCCTCACAGCCTCCCTCATACCCTCATTCTGCCTCCACTGTCATGGCACGCACATGTTGCCCCTACCCAACAAATCCCTAAGGCTATGTCTATACTGCAGCCTTCTTCCGCAAAAGCTTATGCAAATGAAGCATGGAATAGAGTATCACTGTGCTTCATTTGCATAATTAGCAGCCATTTTTGCACAAAAACCCCCTCTTGCGCAAGAGCTGTTCTTCCCGAAAAAATGCCTCTTGTGCAAAAACTGATGCTAATTATGCAAATGAAGCATGGCAATATTCTACTCCACGCATCATTTACCCAAGCGTTTGCAGAAGAAGGCTGCAGTACAGACCTAGCCTAAAAGGGGAGGTGCCAACTGTGCTATTTTTGCTTGGTTTAAAATTAGCAGAACGGTCATTTTTAAATGGTCTTTTCACAGAACTGCAGCAAGAGCTAAAGAGCCCGGCTCCCTACAGATGATGTTACTATACTAGTCTAATCTAGCCTCCAAGGCCACCTTCAGCCTGCTATTCATGCCAGTGTTGGGCACCTCACTTCCCCTGCACACAAGACACAAGCAGTGAAGACGTATGGCCGCTCCAGCAGATGCCCTACAAGACTGGGAGTCAGGAGACCTGGATTCTATTCCTGGCTCAGACCTCAGAGTCACTTCCCCTCTCTGTATCTTCCCTCCACCGCTTTCCATTGTCTATTAGACTCCTGCAAACTCTTTGGGCGAGGGACAGTTTCTCCTTCTGCATTTACAAAGCATCTAGCATAATGGGGACCCACTTTCCGTTGAAATTGATGGCAGGATGGTAATATAAACTCCATGAACTTATTAACTGGAAACACCTCTGTTGGGAAGTGTTCTCATTCTGAAGTGCACAGACACAATTTCTAATGAGATGGAAAAAATAGTTTTACTACTTCTCCTCAGCGATTCGGGGTCAGGCAGGAATCAGCAGCAGGATAAATTAGTTGCTGGGCCCAGGCAAGCTTTAGTGTAACTTCACTGAAGCCACTAGAAGAAATGTAATTTATCACCATTTCAATTCACTTGCTATTTTGTTGCCCAGTCACCTAGTTTTGTGAGAAAACTAGTATCAGCACCTGTTGCTGCAGTGGCTTCAGGGTGCCTGCAGAATGCCTGCAAGCCAGCGTTGCATCAGATTGTAAACAAAGGGCCTGGAAAGCCAATGTGGCAGAGAGACGGAGACAGCAGACAGGGGAGAGGCTAAAGCAGTATTCTCCAACCTCTTTATACCCAAGATCCCTGTTAGAATTTAAGGACAAGCCAGGATCACCCCTGCTCCTTCCCCAAAATCCATCCTGCTCACACCCTCTCTCCCTCCCTTGTGGCTCGTTCTCTCACACCCATACTCACCGTCTGACCTGGGGTGGGGAAATGGGGTGTGAGTTTCAGGGTGTGAGCTGGGACAGATGGGTTTGCAGTGTGGGAGGGGACTCTGGGCTGAGCCTCAGGCAAAGGTGCAGGAGAGGTGAGGGATGCAAACTCTGGAAGGTAGTCTGGGTGCAGGAGGGGGTTCTGGACTGCAGATCCAGGAAGGGGGATAGTGTGATCATGGTTCATCACTGCTGGTTGGTGGCGGGGGGGGGGGGGGGGAGAGGATAAGGCAGGCTCCCCGCCTCCCAGCTGTTCTCAGAAAGGGCCTGACTGTGCACTGCCACTCTTTTGCAGTCACCGCTCCTGTAGCTCCTATTGGCCACGAATCCCCATTCCTGGCCAATGGGAGGTGCTTGCAAGCAGGAGCAGCTAACCCTAACTTCGTCCCTCCTTCTGAAACCGATGGAGTATGCTGGCTGCTTCCAGAGGTGGCGTTGGGCCAGGGCAGGCAGGGCACCTACCTTAGTGGTAGCCCAAAGATCACAATCCAATGGGAAGGTTTCCAGGATTGGCCAATTGATCACGAATGAACAGTTGGTGACCAACGGGCTATGGAAATGGAGAGGGAGACGCAGCAGGACATAATGGATCTTCTCAGGCTGCAAACACCAATGCTGCAGACCTGGTTTACTTACAGATGTGCAATTCCCAGATGTGTAATTCACCACCCTCTGCAGTTCTTAGTGGCGAGGAGTCCTGTGGCACCTTATAGACTAACCGAAGTGTTGGAGCATAAGCTTTCGTGGGCAAAGGCCCACTTCGACAGATGCATGTAGTGGAAATTTCCAGAGGCAGGTATAAATATGCAGGCCAGGATCAGGCTGGAGATGACGAGGTGGATCCAATCAGGGAGGATGAGGCCCACTTCTAGTAGCTGATTTGGAGGAGTGAATACCAAGAGAGGAGAAGCTGCTTTTGTAGTTAGCTAACTACAAAGTGAATGGCTCGCTAACTACAAAAGCAGCTTCTCCTCTCTTGGTATTCACACCTCCAGACCAGCTACTAGAAGTGGGCCTCATCCTCCCTGATTGGATCCACCTCGTCATCTCTAGCCTGATTCTGGCCTGCATATTTATACCTGCCTCTGGGAATTTCCACTACATGCATCTGACGAAGTGGGTCTTTGCCCACAAAAGCTTATGCTCCAACACTTCAGTTAGTCTATACGGTGCCACAGGACTCCTCGCCGCTTTTGCAGATTCAGACTAACACGGCTACCCCTCTGATACTTGCAGTTCTTAGAACTCCCTACTAGCAGCTCCTGACCAACATTCCCTATAATCTGTGCACTTGGGCTGCCACTCGGGAGACAGTCAAGTGCCTCCCACCTGATGAGCAAAGTGCCCACATCCAGGTTGTGTGTTTCTATTGGTCATGCACACCGGCGCATGCCTCCATGCACATCAAAATATATTTCGCACATGGATGAAAAAACCCTGCTCGTGAATGGAAAAGACTAGAGGGAACATTGCTGCCAGCATCCCAGATAGCATTATGGAACATATCCTTACCCCTAACCCTCCAAGCTGGGGGACAGCAAGGGAAACCATGGCTTCACATATCTCAAACGTGGTTCTCATAGGTCAGTGTATGTGTAGGCACAAGAGACTATATTTAGGCAACAAAATGGACAGAAATGTTTCTGCCTCTTCAAATTCAAAGTACACTGTGTTAAGTTTTGCTTCAGAAAAATATACAAAAATCAGACACTGGTTTTGGCACTCTCTTTTTGGAGAATAAATTTACCTTAGTTCAAAACACACTGCAGAATGCACAGCCATATTCAAGGTACATAGACGTGTAAACGTACTGCAAGTGCCACAATTCCTAGCAGGACCCAAAGCACCAGGCCTGGATAGCAATCCAGCAACCCTGCCGTCACTGACCACTACAATCCTCTGTCAAAGCCCCTGACAAGCACAAGTCTCCATGTTGAGCTCTTCCAGTGGCCCTATAGCCAAAATGTATTTTAGTGTGAGTATAAATACGACTATAATAATGATGTCAAGTATCAGAGGGGTAGCTGTGTTAGTCTGAATCTGCAAAAGCAGTGAGGAGTCCTGTGGCACCATAGACTAACAGATTTACTGGAGCATAAGCTTTCATGGGCAAAGAACCACTTCGTCCGATGCATGTAGTAGAAATTTCAGAGGCAGTTATAATGATGACATAAGTACAATGTTTGCTATGAGGTCTTTCTACTTGTTAACATTACACATTAAGTCATGCTACTTTCTGCATTGCAAACTAAGCTGTGTACTGGTCTTATGTTATTTCTTTAGTAACTTTGTCATCCTTTCTAAAATGTAAACCTGGCTGAAATTCTCTGTCAAAGTGGCGTGAGTGGAGGATGTGTACATACTTTTAGGCTTACCCTGAACTTATCACGAAAATCCAGATAGTAAAAAAGAAGTTAGAAACTTTGAAACAATCAGGAAACATCCATTGTGTGCAATGCTAAACAAGCTAGCAGAATTGACAAATCTTGGAGACAGGCAGACACCCCCACAGGGAGACAACAAACAAGAGATAACAATAGGAAGCCTGAGAAACATCAAAGGATAACTGTGGAAAACTGTATCAGAGGGGTAGCCGTGTTAGTCTGAATCTGCAGAAGCGATGAGGAGTCCTGTGGCACCTTATAGACTAACTGAAGTGTAGGAGCATAAGCTTTCGTGGGCAAAGACCCACTTCGTCAGATGCATGTAGTGGAAATTTCCAGAGGCAGGAATAAATATGCAGGCCAGGATCAGGCTGGAGATGACCAGGCCTCATCCTCCTTGATTGGATCCACCTGGTCATCTCCAGCCTGATCCTGGCCTGCATATTTATTCCTGCCTCTGGAAATTTCCACTACATGCATCTGACGAAGTGGGTCTTTGCCCACGAAAGCTTATGCTCCTACACTTCAGTTAGTCTATAAGGTGCCACAGGACTCCTCATCGCTTCTGTGGAAAACTCTGAGACTAACACCCTTTAAGGATTAATGACTGCAGCATGACACTGCAAAATCCAGAGGCTCAAATGGGAACTTACAAATACAGCCTCTCCCCGACTTACAAACCAGTTACGGACCAAGTAATTGGTCCGTAACTCGGTTTGTTCGTAAGTCAGACCCCATAGAGTTACATGCAACCGTGCTGTTCGTAAGCGTGGATCGCGTTCATAACTCGGTGTCCACCATTTATGACAGCTTCGGTTGTAAATGTGAATGGTCGTAAGTCGGCCGTTCGCAACTCAGGGACCAGCTGTATAAAAATGGGGTGTACTGCCATGGTTCTCTGGGTTCAATCATGCAGAGCCCCGTGGAGCACTGGATCATGATCAGCTCCTCACTTATATTCAATCCAATTGCCCACTGGATTGCCTCAAGCTACAACAGACTGGTAGCTATAAGATTATCTGCAGGACCCGTGTGTGAGAGAGAATGAATATACCGCTCTTCATATTGCATTTGCAATAAATGCAGCATATTGCCTTTCCCCCAAGATCTTGTGTGTTTCTTATAACAGCCCTTGTGTCAAATTCAGCAGAGATTCACTCCACTTCTGCATTCTATGATGGCCATAAACTTTCTCCTTTTTGACTCACAGATAATAGGCAGGAATCGGGATGCAATAAGCAGCTATAACGAGATATTCTTCTTACTGAGATCTGATATAACGAATAACCACTGCTAATGCCCCTTCAACCTAATAAAAGCATACAGACTTGGTGCCTGCATAATTTACACTTCTCATCCCAATCTTCTAAATTCCATCAGCAGCGGACTCACTTTTTCTCCATCTAATATTCATCAGATATTATTCTATGATTTTTTTCTTTTAGTTTAATACCATTAAAGATGCTTCTCAAGCTCCAGACTTTCTACAAAATCCTAAAAAGAAGAAGCTGTCAGAGAGCTGTCCTGCAACCAAGACAGCTGACCAGGGAGATGCTAACCCTCTGAGACTAGATGAAATTACGGACTGGCTAAAATAAATCTCAAGTGAACAGATTACCTTGAGAAAAATATTTGAAGATAACAGAACAAAAATATTTCTAGTACACCGTGAGTTAATTTGCAAGGCTTGGCAGCAAGACTAAACGAAGCTGAGAACAGAATCTCCCCACTGTATTATGAATATAACAGGAAAGGACTATTAAACACTGCAAGAAAAGGTTAATGATCTTGAGGGAAGATCAAGCAGAAACCATCTGAGAATTGTGGGTCTCCCACAGGGACTAAAAAAAAAAGGAAGGCTGTGGAATTTTTATGCACTATGCTCCTAGCACTTTTGTTTCGGTGCTCAGGTCAGTACTTTAGACACTGAAAGAACTCAATTGCATCAAATCTCATCACGATATTTTAAACACACAATACTAAGGAACTCATGTTTTAAAAAGCCCGTGAACTTAAAAATCTAAAATGGAAAGAACATAAGATGATGGTTTTCCTGGATTACACCATTAATGGGCTTGGAAAAAAGGGAAAAATTCAACAGATCAAGTGCCTTAGCCAAAAGGCAAGTGTTTGACTACTTCATTTTCTTCCCTGCTACTTTCAAATTAGAAAGGCAAGATGCTTAGTTTTATGACAGCAGGAGAAGATGAAAAGTATCTGATCTCACTACAGGAGAAGACTTCACTGAGGACACTGACCTGATGAATTGGAATAACCTTTGGTATATATGGTTATGACAATTTTCTTTCACTATTTGATCTGAGGAAGTGGGTCTGGCCCATGAAAGCTCATCACCCAATAAACCATCTTGTTAGTCTTTAAAGTGCTACATAGTCCTGTTTTTTGTTCCAGCTACACCAGACTAACACGGCTACATTTCTATCACTATCTTACCAGGTCAGTCACTGAAGTGCTGGAATTCAGATCTCAGCAACATGTTGCTCAGGGCAAACCCACCACTTTGTGCCCTCCCTTCTCACTTCTACCTTGTTCAGCTTTCCCAGTTTCACCAGCAGAGGGAGCTGGCTGGGGAGCAAGTAGGTGAGAACAGCAGCTCATCTCTAAGGGTATGTCTACACTACCCCGCTAGTTCGAACTAGCGGGGTAATGTAGGCATACCGCACTTGCAAATGAAGCCCGGGATTTGAATTTCCCGGGCTTCATTTGCATAAGCGGGGCTCCGCCATTTTTAAATCCTCGCTCGTTCGAACCCTGTGCCACGCGGCTACACGTGGCACGAACTAGGCTTCCTAGTTCGAACTACCGTTACTCCTTGTGGAATGAGGAGTAACAGTAGTTCGAACTAGGAACCCTAGTTCGAACTACCTAGTTCGTGCCGCGTGTAGCCGCGCGGCACAGGGTTCGAACGAGCGGGGATTTAAAAATGGCGGAGCCCCGCTTATGCAAATGAAGCCCGGGAAATTCAGATCCCGGGCTTCATTTGCAAGTGCGGTATGCCTACATTACCCTCCTAGTTCGAACTAGGAGGGTAGTGTAGACATACCCTAATTGTCTCATGAAGAATCAAGAGGGTCAAAATTCAGACTCAGAGCAGCTCCGGCTGCTGCTAGCAGCAGGCTGAAGTGCTGCACAATTGACACACTCTCCTTGCCTCCATCTATCTTCTCCCCACCCTCTCATGATCCCAGGACAGTGGGAACACATGCACCTTTGACTTCGAGATCCTAAGTCCAAGCAAACTGCTTCCCCAGACTTGGGAACTCTACACCGGAGTATCAGCAAGATCCAACAGAGAACTGTGATTCTGTTTTCTAGCTGAGGCATTCTCCCTCCCACTACATGTTCCAACTACTCTGACACCGTTTTCTGTTTTTTAAATATTCCCTTTCATCCCTGATGATTTCAGTTTGTTTCATCCCCATCTAATTTCCTGGATTCTGGGTTTAGAGTAAATCTGGAAATATTCAATGCTTGTGGCCTAAAATGCACTCTTAAGGAGATACCAGAGCTAAACAACGTAATCAATATTTCAGTTTGATTGTTTCAATTCTCTAACTGTAAAAAAATCTGATCTCTTAAAATCTTATCCAAGAACAGTTATCATTGCTGGTTATGATATCTTTTCAGTAATTGGGGTGTATTACTAGGAGATTATTAGGGTCCCCCCCCAATACAATTAGTTAAGGTGCTTTTTCTTTACTTTTTATTTTTGTTAAATGAGTTGAAATAAATGTTGATTTATCTGCTGCTGTGGCTCTCACATTATTCTGGAGCATGCACAAGAGCAAGGTTTAGGAAGAAGTATTCTGCCAAAGAGCTCTTATCTGCAAATGACCCAGTTATATGAGAATAAAGTTAAACAATCTGTATAACTCTTGTATATCCACTATAGACTTGTTCTTAATGCATCATTCTGGGATGCATTAACAGGAGTGTTGTGAGCAAGATATCAGAAGTCATTCTTCCACTCTACTCTGCACTGGTTAGGCCTCAGTTGGAGTATTGTGTCCAGTTCTGGGCACTGCATTTCAGGAAAGATGTGGAGAAATTGGAGAGGTCCAGAAAAGAGCAACAAAAATGATTAAAGGTCTAGAAAACATGAGTCATGAGGGAAGACTGAAAGAATTGAGCTTGTTTAGTTTGGAAAAGAGAAGATTGAGGGGGCATGTGATAGTGGTTTTCAAGTATCTAAATGGTTGTTACAAACAGGAGAGGGAAAAATTGTAACTAACAATGGTCCAAGTAATGACATTATTCAAACACCTAATGGATATTTGATCTAAACATTCCTTATGACTCACATTATAAATTGTGTTTCCTGGAACATTGAAAAGTTCTGATTCTGCATATGCTGATTAATGTATATGGACCAAATAATCATAGAATCATAGATTATTAGAACTGGAAGGGACCTTGAGAGGTCATCGAGTCCAATCCCCTGCCCTCATGGCAGTACCAAGCATCATCTAGACCAGTGTTTCTTAAACTGTGTTCCAAGGTATACCGGTGTGCTGCAAGGCAGTTGGAGGTGTGCTGCAGAGAACAACAGAGTTAAAATGGCCGCCCCTTAAAGGGGCAGGCTACCTCCCCCCCCCCCCCAACAAAAAATCCTCGGTGATCCTCATAAAAGAAAATTATTGTTTGTTGTTTAAGAAACACTGATCTAGACCATCCCTGGCAGGTGTCTGTCTTACCTGCTCTTGAATATCTCCAGAGATGGAGATTCCACAACCACCCTAGGCAATTTATTCCAGTGCTTAACCACCCTGACAGTTAGGAAGTTTTTCCTAATGTCCAATCTAAAGATGATCCAAGTTTTTTTTCATGTTAATTAATATCCCACTAGACGTAATCATCATACTAGAAGGTTATAATGAGGTGTTTGACCCTTTTTTAGGAACATTATGCCAACCCCTACATAAACAATCACGTGCCAGAAACATTATAAAAAAACTCTGAGAAGCAATTATGGTTAAAAGATTATAGCAGTTGCAGAATTCTACAATTAAGACTTTTACTTTTTTCCCTCCTCACATTCCACATATTCACAAATAAATTTCTTCCTGATTTTATGGTTCTGGTGGATTCAGTACATAATAAAGAAATCAGGTCTTTCCATCTCTGACCATAAACCAGCGACATTAGAATTTTTGCCTCCTGAGATACATTGGTTTTGTATAGATGGAGTACAAACTCTTTTCTCTTGAAGGAAACATTTTTAGAAATGTGTCACAGAAAAAATTAAGCTTTTCTTCTAAATACATGACACACCAAAGAGATCCCAATCGATCCTTCAGAACACATTACAACCTTTTATTAGGGACAAGATCATTTCCTACAAAGTAGATAGAAACAGGATTATCCAGGATTGGTTCCTGGAATTAACCAAATAACTTTACGTCTATGGATTCTGAATGTGCAGAATAGCCTTCTCAAGGGAATCTTTAAAAAAATTAATCACTCTTCAGTATGAATAGACTGACAAGACAAGCCAGATTTGCTCTTCGTAGATGTGTATAAACATACTGAGTGTTGTGGGAGAGAGACCAGGGATAATTCTTTCATACAAATTAAAAGTAAGAGGTCAAGTGTCCCAAGTAATCTCACTTAAATCAGAAAAAAGGCATGTTTTTACTAATAGAAAGATATCAGTGATCAGAACTCTACCAAATACTTTAGAACAATGATTCTCTACATGGCCTAGAATAACTGAATAATTTTAACTTCCCATAAATCTCAAACGAGCAGAAGGCCAGACTTGGATCAGAGGAAGTTCAAAGTCACAAGAAGAAAAGAGTCCAGAAAAGACCTCCGTCCCTGATGGCTAGAGCCCTACCAAATTCATGGTTCATTTTGGGTCAATTTCAGTTACAGGATGTTAATATCATAAACTTCATGGTTTCAGCTATTTAAATCTTAAAAATCATGGTGTTAGAATGGCAGGGTCCTGACTAAAAAGAGTCGTGGGAAATCACATGGTAATTGTAGGGGGTTTTAGTATTGCTACCCTTTTTCACTGCCGCTACTGCTGCTGCTTTCAGAGCTGGGCAATGGGAGAGCAGCAGCTGCTAGCTGAGAGCCCAGCTCTGAGGGCAGAGCCACCATCAGCAGTAGCACAGAAGTAAGGACAGCATGGTATAATATTTTCACCATACTTCTGCACTGCTGCCTGCAGAGCTGGACCCTCAGTCAGCAGCCACCACTCTCTGGCTTCCCAGTTCTTAAGGTAGAACAGAAGAGCGGCAGTATCGTGACCCCTCCCCGTAAAATAACTTTGTGACCTCATTGACAACTGTGTCTTGAGAACAATAAGGCTGGCTGAGTGCCTCTGTCACCGAACCATGTCTGTGCTCTGTCTCCATAAGTAACATGGAGGTCTGCTGAGAGTACTGATAACACCGGAGCTCCAAGGACCGAAGCTCTGAGGTGCCTGAACAGTGTTACTGTGGCAACAACTTTACAGCCTGCAGCACTTAATAGCGTGATGACCACTAAATGTAAAAATCATCCCCTTCCACATACCAAAGCCTTTATCAGGGTAACTCAAACTGTATATAACAAGCAACCCCCCTCAATGACCAGACTGCATTAGGAAAGAGATTTTGATCATCACTTGATTTACTGGAAACCATACTTCCTCCCTTTAAACAGAATCTAGAGACTAAGGAGTAGGGATATAGTCAACTTAAACATGCCATCTCCCATCAGTTTGGCCCTGAAGTTTGCACTCGCCCTGATTCTCTTAAACTGCTTTCATTTCTTCAGATACTACTCAGATTGCCAAGTCCTTTGGCAACACTATTTGCACATTCAAACAGCACATTTAAACAAATAGATTTCCCTAAAGAGAATTTGGAAGAGGAACTAAAGCAATTATTCTCTGCTAATAAATGGAAATAAATTTCAGCTGATGCTCTGAACTGTTTCTTGAAAGTCCACTTAAGATTATCCCAACAGAAAGTCACATGGAGAATCACTGTACCCATCTCCAAATGGTCGAAACAGGTCCCATTAGTCAGACAAACATTGGCACTGTGATTCAGCAGATGCAGACTTAATGCATATGCTCTGGGAATGTTGTTACACCCATATATTTTGGGTAGAACTTAACTGCAAAGTTCATTTTCCCCTATCAAATGCAATTGTATTACAAGCTAAACATGTCATTTTAAATCTAATGGATGTTAATCAGGGGCTGACTGGCAATCAAAACAGGCCCAGGAAATGGGTTGAGAACAGCTAACTTTTTCACGCACACTATCTTTCTTCGTTTACACTGTACTTGCTCTGTTATTTATTGTTAGTTACGGAAATCCACACACCCACAATGACAGATAACAGAACTCATTCAACCACTGCGTACTCTCTTCTCACCAGTCAAGACTCGAGAGACTCCATCACCGATTTCACCACTGCACAAAGCAGGCCTACGCATTGCTGTCATGCACCATTGCACATTGCGCATTGCATGGCCATTCCGTTGATTTCAACCATAACGCAATGTCATTCACTTTGGCGCCAAAGAAACCAAAGCCGAGCCAGTGCAGTGGCCCATGCCTGACCACACACACATACACACGTGGCCTCGGATTTATTCTGAAACATTTTGAATTTTGGTTTTATAGATTTTTTGGTATTAGAACAGTGGTCTCCAACCTTTTTACACCCAAGCTCACTTTTTAAATGTCAGAACAAGCCAAGATCTACCGCCCCATCCTTCCCCCAAGACCCTACCCCTTTCTTGAAGCCCTGCCGTTTCTATTCTCCTCCTCTCCACTTGCTATCCCCAGCCCTTATACACTCTACACTGCCACTTTTTTTTCCAATTCTTCTGTAGGAAGAGGTTTTTCCAACATTTGGCCTGTCTGGATGGGCTCAAATGTCAGAAAAATCCCTTCTTTTGGAAGCCCCCTTAATCCTCGTGGAACAAGGAATACAGGGTTTGCTGAAAGAGCATGCCCTGGTGGGGACAGGGGATAGGGTGCCAGTGGGGGACAGGGTGCCAGAGGGGAGCCGGGGGGGGGAGGGTTCTGCAGCGAGGGACAGGGTGCCAGTGGGGACAGGGAGTCCCCCACACCCGCCTCCTCCCGGGACTCCTCTCCCCTCCCCCCTCAAAGGAGGGAAGCCCTGGTGTGCGCCTCCTCCAGGGATGACGACAACTCCTCCCCCCCCCGCCACAGAGAAGGGAAAGCCCCAGCGCACACCTTCTCCACGGACTCCCCACTCCCCGCAAAGGAGGGAAAGTCCCGGTGCATGCCTCCTCTGGGGACTCTCCCCGCCCCGCCATGCCAGTTCCCAGCACACCACAGACCTGGGGGAAGGGAGCAGCCACTCCACTTCTGGAACCCCCAGAAGTGGCGCGCAGCTGCTGGACTTCTGTCCGCCCCACAGGAAGCCGCCACTACTCCGCTGGAGGTAGGTAGCGGGGCTTCTTGGGGGTGGGGGGAAATCAGAGGGGGGGCCACGAACGCCTCGTGATCAACTGGTTGGTGACCACGGTATTAGAAGCTTTACAGTGGATATTACGGTCCATTCGGACAACGGCCCACTGGGAAATTCCCAGTATCCCACCAGACCAGTCCGCCCCGATGTTAATTGGAATAAATCAAACCAAAACCGGGTAAGAAGAGTCCTTGTTCAGGACTGAGGTGCTTGGAAGAATTACAACTAAAGAAGAAAAGTGGCATTCAAAAAGTGAAAGAATTCTGTCCATTTTATACACATACACCCCCCCCCATATAGGCATTTAAAATTATTTCAGATTAGAGTGCCAAATATCCTCCTCTACTCCAAAATCCTCATTTATCAGCTGATTTATTGAGTACTGTGGCAAAGTGAGTCTTGACAAAGAGTATATAAAAGGAAAGGGTTTCAGTTTATGAATCAATGCAGGGAAGGTATTCCATGAATCCGAGTAGCCCGAAGAAGAGCACAGAAAGTTTGGTGAGAGACAGACAGCACTGTGCTGTATCACGTCAGAGACAACATCACTGAATCCCACCCTTTGTCAAAAATAGCATTAAGCTCTGAAAGGCCTGACCTCACAATACCAAATGCTGGTAGCAGCATCAACTAGTTGAGCACATCATGCAGATTTAAACCCTTCCCTCGAACAGAAGTGGCACCTTGTTTGGAAGTCGGCGCTTTTAAAAACAGGTACACAGACATTCTCTTCTAAAAACGGTAAACAAACCATAGGTTGAAAGTTAGATAAAAATTTACCTGCCAAGACCTGAACTATTTTGTAACAGAACTATTTCTTTTGCCACTTAAAATCTTTCCAATTTAGGATCCCTAATCCTAATCTAAAGGCTTTAGCTTTAGTACTAAAGAATCTATCTATATTTCTTCCTTGGAATTAGTAGGAATTGTTTATGATGTATAATGAAGATCTGGTTCCACCCCTGAAAGACAAGTCTTAAACTAGAATTCCATGTGTTTTTAAAAACGAGTCTCTCTCAGTATTTGACACACAAAATTGCCATGCTGTAGGGTCAAATAATGACAATTTCTGTGTTTGACTCCCCAGTTTTCATCTCATCCCTTTTTGTTCATTTCAGATTTGTCCTATGAGATTCTCCTCCCGGTTGATTTTAATTGCATATCTTGAGGCTACCATTCAAGGACAGTCCACTTTACTTGCCATTTCCCCTTCTATGGAGGGATGGGGAATGAAGGGATATAAGACAAGAAGCAAGAAATAACATGCTAATAATTGTATTTGTTGTATTCATTCTACTCCCACTCCCTAATACATTATTTATATTTATATTATCCTAGCATCTAGGATCCCTACTCCTGGGACAGGACCCTATGTTCTACACATAAATCTAATTCTTGTGATTTCAGTTTGCTTTCTGAATGGCCAAAGGGAAAGACAGCTTGTGAGTGGGAATCTTTTTTGCTTTTGTTTCGTGGTAGATGGGGCTATAAATGTGTTGTCGCAAATCTTGTTTTATAAGATGAAGAGAAAGAACAATGACAAATAAATGGATTAGTAAACAGGCCGTCCTCACTGTAAATCCAGGATACATTCAAAAAAATTTGGACTTATAGGGAAACAACTTAAAGGGGGGAATTTTTTTCCCACGGTTGACTTCCATTTGTGCAAACTGGGTTTTTTTTGCACAACTTAAAAGTGGGGAATGGGAGGACTTATAATATATCGGTTCCTACAAGTGCCAACAACTTCAGTGCAGAACAGATATATACCAAGACAACTTATAGCAGGGACACCCTGGATACCTTTCTATTACTTAATGACTAAGGACATATTCCTCCTTGCACACTAAATCCCTCTTATCTTTCCACAGAATCAGAACGTTGCCCATAACATCTAACTCTGTATTCCCAAATAAGAAGAACAGATAACAATAAGAGTCCTTAATGAAGGCAGACTGACACCCCAAACAACAAAGTCTTCATGATTCTCTCAATTCCTGTTTTTTAGAAGACGACCAGATTTTCCAGGATGCTGTCAAATGCTGAATACCCTCGAAGTGTGTTCTCCATAAAACAGAAATCATGTCTTCCTTCGCCAGCCTTCAGATCATCTCCAATTAAAAGAATTTAAGGCAAACAAAATAACGTAGATTAAAAAACCATGACAACAAAACTAGGTATTTAAATTATCTGCTTTGTTTACACGTCAGACCTACCCCACTTCTACCATATTGGTGTTTTCTTTTGCAAGTCTTTTTACTTTAAATGCTTATGTATATTTTGTTATGGTGAAAGTGTTAGACAAATGTAGACACTAAGCACAGAACCAGTACAGTGCTGGTCCAAGTTGAGCCATACTTCTGCCAACAGGCCTCATCCTCATTATGGAAGGACCACCACCTCTTTCTGAGAAGCAAGTTCAGTCACCATAACCACTGACTCTTTCGCCTCACTACTGCAATTGTCAGCAAGAATGACATTGACGAATCAATTTTACATCAACCAATCAGACATCGGATTATGAGACAAGGTGTAAAGGCCCAACCTGGTCACTAGCAAGAATGAGTTAACTCTAGTTCAGCTTCACTTTCTCCATGTAAAAGTAGCAGAGGAAAGGCAAGGAGGCAGAACTGACTGCAGGCCTATGAAAAGGCTATAAGAAACTGTAGCCCTGTCACCTCTGGCAGCTGGCATCATTTGCTAAATACTTGGTCTTGCCATGAGTGCAGGGGCCTGAACTAGATGACCTCTTGAGGTCTCTTCCAGTCCTATGATTTCATGGTGCAATAGCGTAGCTAAACATTGAGAAAACCATTTTATTGCTGCTACAGTTGAGCAGTCACATTAACAAGTCTTGGTTTTGTAGAAAATAGCGTATCCGCTCACAGCATCCCCTTTACACACTTGTCGTTTTACAGTTGCCACAAATGTTGCCCCATAACAGGAGCTGTTCTCAAGTTAGCAAATTATTGTTTTATGCCATTTTAATGAATATTTTAAACTTTTAAAAAATAGCTGAACAGCTTTTCTTTTTACCCTCTCCCAAGATGCAGGTACCCATCATTCAAGGTTTGAGTCAACAGCTCCTTTGGGAGAGATCGTTTGGGTCCAACCAATGACCTGTGCTGCCACATTGGTGGTAATGCAATTTCCAGGCCAGTTAAAAGGAGGATGGGAAAGACGATCATTTGGCAACTGAGAATTTATTATAGGGGCAAGGAAGTTTTACTTAATGAACGTTTGTGCAACTTGTAATGCAGTTAAGCTCTCCAGGTTTCATATGGAAATTTTAAATTGCTTAGTAAAATGGTAGTGAAAGGCAATTGGAGTAACAGATTATGCTTGCTTCAGCATGCCATTGCTTAGCACAAAGCACTTCTGCAATCAGTATTGCACAGATATTTAATAAATGCAACACCAGCAGAAAAATTATAGATGGAATCCAGGGTTGGATAGAGTAAGATTTGACTAATACATGTAGAGAAACGGAAAGTTATTTTTGCATATTACTATATACAGACCAGCATGAAGACTAAAAGGATGATCCAGTCAGTTGTTGGGGCATTAGCCTGGGATTATAGGAGACATCAGTTCAGTTCTCTGCTCCACCAAAACCTTCATATGTGACCTTGGGCATGTCATGTAGCCTCTTTTGTGTTTCAATTCCTTTTCTGTTTTGTGGGGAGAACAGTATTTCCCTACCTCACAGGGCTGCTGAATTCTTTAATGTATTTATTCCCAGAAGCCTCCTAGATTATGGTAATGGGAGCTATATTAGCACCTAAATAGACAGGGGCATATGTACGTAACTACATTTAGGTACGAATGATTTGGCTTAAATCACTTTAGAAAGAATTCAAATAGTTTACGATCGTGTCCTGAGTAGCTCTAGGATGTACAAAAAAACAAAACCAGAAATCTGAAGGAGTGAAAAGTCGATTTCTTTTAGAAGTGAGGTTTATCACTTAAAAAGAAAGACCCTCTAACTAGTCGCACCATATTCTTAATCCAGCTAACCTGACAACGGCAACATCCTAACTGAGGGCATACTTTGACAGTAAAAAAACAAACAATGATTTGTTACTTGACCTTCAAAAACCCAGATAAAAATATGCTGGAAGAGTTTACCTTTCTGAGCTGCCCATTTTAATTTTAGGTCCTTTCCATGAAATTTACACAGATATTGGAAAACTGAATATTTTGAATACAGTCTAAACAGAACACAAATGTTCTGTTCATGTGGAAGCCTAAAAAAAAGAGAGACGATATATTTTCTAGATTTTTAAAAACAAATCCACAGTGGTGCACACAGAAGCATTTAACAATACTTGTGTGATGAGCTATAAGTAAAAACCCACCCAACACTGACTCTCCATTAGTCATGAATATACACACACAGTTCACAGTAATGAGATCAGATACCCAGCTCTCCAAGATGCTGACAAAGTTCACCTTATTTTTCTTGATACATTGCTCTGCTTTTATTTTCCACTATTAATATTTATTAAGCTTTGCATTCAGTTTCTGAAATATGAACCCATTGGCAAGATGGGCAATGAAGATCTAAGAGGGTTTTTTTCCTCCACTCAAGCTCCTCTGAAGAAGTGGGTTTTGCCCACGAAAGCTCATGATATTACTATATATATTTTTCTCAGTTTCTAAGGTGCCACCGGAGTAATCATTGTTATCTAAGAGGCTGGATAGTGTTTTAAAACTGTTTTTTCGCCCCTCAGTTACCCAAGAAGTCCTCTCCCAGATTCTGACGCACCAAGTGCTCCTGGGCTATAACACTATTCCAATTACAAATCATGCCAAGTGTGGTGTGTACACACAAATTGTTTTGAACACTTTTGCCATTTGCTTAATTCCCAGTTACTGACTCTTCTTTTCCCTGAGGTGAAGTATACTACTGCTGAGTTTAAAAATTTCTATTTAAAAGACATGTTTGCATTAGCCTTCTCACATTACATTTTCTCCTGAACTTAAACAAAGGTAACTATTTGAAATTAACTAACTTCAAAGCAAGAACTGAAAAGAGAACAATAAGAAACCGGGCTTACAGTCTTGCACGCTCCATTGTGACTGACCACACGGATGATTTCTCCTGTGGGAATGTACTCAATTTGCAGTTCCATCTTTCCAGAACTAAGCTAATTGATTTCTCTGTCCTTTAGAGAAGGTGCTGACATCAAGGACAGCAACAGTAGTCCCTGAAACCACAGACTGAGTAGGTTCTTTGGTTCAGAAGTCCTACTGTGAGCGGAAGAGCTGAATCCTTGTATTTACACTAAATGTAGGTGTGAGCTAAAACTACAATTAAGTTCAAGCACTAGTTTCCACTAAACTCTGTATTGTTACAATGTGCCAAGACAGTTCCAGGAATCGTTAATTTATGTCCTCGCTTGTTGCTGTTAACTCCAGAAGTTCCATTTCAGACCCAGAGGATTTAAGTAATGTCAGGTTGCTATGGCTGGAATTTGACAGTTTTGGACACAAAAATAATATGCAGTAGTCTTCGAAAGGTCTACCCTGAGATTTTGTGCTGGAAAAATTCACTGTGTTAGGCTGCAAGATGTTGGATTTAAAGAGATGGTGCAAAAGAAAATACCAACTTTTTCCAGTGAAATTCCAGCAAGACCTTCAAATTACTATAGAACTAAATTGTAATTACTTTCTTCCTAGTTAACCAGTTCTGACAAACATCAAACACGCCAACAGTCAATAAAGAAAAGTTACTACACAGCTGCACTTTACTCTGGATTTGGCAGATGTTTAGAAACACTGCAAATGATCCCCACCCTCAAACTCCTAAACTAATATCCTGGACAGACCTAAGAAACAATACCAAGCAATTGACAAAATGCCAGATATTTCAAAACCCGCTGTTGATAGGTAGATATATCCACTCTCAGCAGCCACATTTCAGCCCATACACTTGTTTCCAATGGAAGCTAACTCCAGATGAGGAGGCTTGCTACTGAGAACATGTGAATGGGCCATTTCCCTGATCATAAATTTTTCATTCTTTCAAGGTTGTTTCAAAGGATAGAAATTATTGGTTCCTTTTCCAGAGCTATTTCCTAGGATAAAACATCATTGCTTCATTATTGCTCCAGCTAGGAACTGTCCTGTTCCCACAATTGTAAAGCAGTATCTAATCAATCCTTACTATCTTTGGTACTTAAGAATTCATATCTTTGCATGTGAAACATTTGTTTCTCAGATCTTCAGAGGAATAATTTCAATGACATGCATAAAACTTCTGGATCTCAGTAGCAAACAAAAACGGACAAATAGAAAAGAAAGTGAAAAAGCTAGAAGAATACAGAGAATAAGGAAATACAAAAAGAAAAGAGGAGAGACTCATAAAAAGGCAAAATGACAAAGCAGAGGAGAAGGGGGTGGCCATGAATTAAAGAAGCCAAAAACAACTGTTTGCTACACTGAAATTTCCATCACTACTTGTGTGTGATTGATCTAGTCAGATGCATGCACAGTTGTAGCCATGCAGGTCCCAGGATATTAAAGAGTCAAGGTGGGTGAGGTAAGATCTTTCATTGGACCAACTTCCATTGGTGAGAGAGAAGCTTCTGAGCAGAGAGACAGAGAGAGTGTAATCAATCAAAAATAACCAGATACAGTCAATTCCTGGTCAGAGGAAGGGCTGACAAATAACATTTTCTTATTTTTTTATTCTTGTGATGTCTTTTTCTTCCTGAAATTTCCTTGTGACTTATTTTTCTTCTTCTGGCATCTCACTCTGTTTCCTTCCCCCTTTGCTTCTCTCCCCAGTTTATCTTTCCATGTCTGAGATTTCCTTTCTGACTTCAACGTTTTCCTGCTGTGGCACACAAGCAGGAGAGAGCAGCCAGGTCTCCCTAAACCAGATTTTCCTGCTTTTTCATCTGGTTTCACTATATATATTGTCCTGGCATTGAGCTGTAATAGTCCTTGCATGGGAAAAAAGGCAGGACTCTGTTTAAAAAAACCCTCCGTTTACATTCATTATAACAGAAGCATCTGGGCAAACAAACGTAGAGTTTTCTCTGTCAAACTAATAGTTAAACCTCCCTAGTCCAGCACCATTGGGACCTGACCGGTGCCAAACCAGTGAATTTGCCAGACCACGGGAAGTCACTTTTGTCCAGCAGAATTACAACACTCCCACTGCTTACTGAGCTCTGAGAAGACATTTAGGGGTGAATTTGAGCTAAACAACAGCACAGAGCACCGAAAGCCAGGACTGGTGGCCGTAAACAAACTTTATGGGATCGCAGGAAACTTGGCCACACCCACCCGGCTAAACGAAATCATGCCGGACCAAGGATGGTGCTGGACCAGAGTGTTGGACTAGAGGGGTTCAACCTGTAGCTTCCACTGTCATTAAACAACACCTGTGTTGACAGGTTTGATATCCTAAGCCTTTGGCTGGACAAAGCATAAGAACATAAGAACGGCCGTATTGGGTCAGACCAAAGGTCCATCTAGCCCAGTATCCTGTCTGCCGACAGTGGCCAGCACCAGGTGCCCCAGAGAGGGTGGACCGAAGACAATGATCAAGCGATTTGTCTCCTGCCATCCCTCTCCAGCCTCTGACAAACAGAGGCCAAGGACACCATTTTATCCCCTGACTAATAGCCTTTTATGGACCTAACCTCCATGAAATTATCTAGCTTCTCTTTAAACTCTATTACAGTCCTAGCCTTCACAGCCTCCTCTGGCAAGGAGTTCCACAGGTTGACTACACGCTGTGTGAAGAAGAACTTTCTTTTATTAGTTTTAAACCTGCTCCCCATTAATTTCATTTGGTGTCCTCTAGTTCTTCTATTTAGGGAACTAATAAATAACTTTTCTTTATCGGCCCTCTCCACACCACTCATGATTTTATAGACCTCTATCATATCCCCCTCAGTCTCCTCTTTTCTAAACTGAAAAGTCCCAGTCGCTTTAACCTCTCCTCATATGGGACCTGTTTCAAACCCCTAATCATTTTAGTTGCCCTTTTCTGAACCCTTTCCAAGGCCAAAATATCTTTTTTGAGGTGAGGAGACCACATCTGTACACAGTATTCAAGATGTGGGCGTACCATAGTTTTATACAGGGGCAGTAAGATATTCTGGGTCTTCTTTTCTATCCCTTTCCTAATAATTCCTAGCATCCTATTTGCCTTTTTGACCGCCGCTGCACACTGTGTGGAAGTTTTCAGAGAACTGTCCACGATAACTCCAAGATCTCTTTCCTGGTTTGTCGTAGCCAAATTAGCCCGCATCATACTGTACGTATAGTTGGGGTTATTTTTCCCAATGTGCATTACTTTACACTTAGCCACATGAAATTTCATTTGCCATTTTCTTGCCCAATCACTGTTGCCCAAAGCAGCCACTGAACGAGTGGGGACAACTCTCCAGTATTCTGTACTATATTCTATCTTCCATGGTTTGGACCTCTTCCTAAAATGGCAAGATCCAAGAATGTGGAGGGAGAGAGATGAACTGTATCTAAATAACTAGACTCTACTTCTTTTAAATCCTGCTGTCCACAGAACACAATAGACAGCATTCTTCTCCAAGACAGATATCTGGAGAGAATGAGAAACTGAGGAATCACAATAAAGAACATGAAGTACTTACTCTATGTTCACACTCAGAGCATGAGCTACAACCCGCTAAAAACAATGTAATCGCTCAGTGATGAGTTTGTCTGTGACCTTCACATACATTGTTCTGAAAACAATTGGCTCATTATAGTCACATTTAGGTAGAAAATCTGCCATCACCAGGGTAGAACTAAAATATTCCTGGTAGTCATGCAGTTCTGTCCCCCCCCCTCCGTCCCCCACCAAAAAAGAAACCACAAAACCACCACAGGCTAATTTCTAACTCAAGGAAAACATAATTCAAGCTTTCTTGAACTGGCCCTTCCACTGCAGCATATGAGTTAAGGACAGGTTCATCCGAGTGTCAATGCTGAATGAGCAGAGAAGGAAGTAGTGGTGCTGCACACAATAGTCCTTATCAGAGTGTATTTTTAGGGCATAAAAACACACAATACATCTCAGAAATATTTCCTGTTTACATGCAGCTGTACTACCTATGTCCAGAGATACATTGTTTATCCTTTTGTCAGCTGAGAATTAGAAATTTCCTACATGGATACTAAATGAGGATAAGCTTCCTAAAGTTCCTTGGCAAACATCCTTCCTAGTTTAATAGAAAACAAAAAAAGTACTCTGACAATGCTGAACCATGAAGAGTTGCCATCATTATAGACAGAAGTAGTAAGTGACAATTTGCATTTTAACATGCAATACATAAATTTTGTTTAAAATACGTCTAGAAGCAACAGCTTCTTTGCAGGGAGAGGACAAAACATTCTTACCTTTTAAATCAACCTCTCCAGACTACTGGACCCCTTTCAGGAGTCTGATTTGTCTTGCACATCCCGTTTCACCTCACTTAAAAGCTACTTGCTTACAAAATGAGACAGAAAAAGTGTGTCACAGCACATTGGTATTGACCAATTGCTTACTTTCTCATTTCTACCATATTATTACAACTCAATTAAAATATAAATACTCTCCTTACACTTCAGTGTATAGTATATAGAGCAGTATAAACAAATCATTGTATGACATCTTAGTTGGTACTGACTTTGCTAGTGCTTTCTATGTAGCCTGTGGTAAACTGAGCAAGTATCTAGAAGAACTGATGTATCCCCTGGAAGACCTCTATCTTGGGTTGAGGCCCATTGTCTTAAATCACAAAATTAAACAGTTTTCTTGAATTAACATTAGAATAAATTTATTTTAAAATTAATTCAACTACCTAACTGACTTAAGCATTTTTAAAAAGAACATGCCAAGCAACATAGCTGGAGTCAACATTTCAAGTGTTTAACAAGTAAGAGGGAACCATCGCAAAGCGCTTTGGGCAAGGAGCTAAGTTGCAATCCTTTGTCTGAAATTGTCTGTAAAATTGTTTGGTGTGAGTGAAGAACATGTGTGAAAGCCATCACGGATGTGCAGATCCTCAAGGCGACATGAGACTCTTGGAGATGATCACAGAACATCCATTGTGCCCAAGGCTGAACAAATTAGCAGCACAGACAAGCCTTGAAGACAGGTAGACACTCCCAAAGGTGAGAATACAATTAAGAGATAGCAATGGGAAGCCCGACTATAACTGCAGGAAAACCCCAAGATTCACACATCAAGGACTGCAGCATGACAGTGTAAAACACATAGACTCCAAAGGGATCTTACAAGTACAGGTTGAACATCTCTGGTCCGGCAATATCCGAGGCCAGTAGCCCTGAAGGCAGGAAGTAGAGCCTCGCTGGCAGCCACCAGGGCCTGGAAGCACAGCAGAGCCAAAGCCAACAGCTATGAGAGGAGCTGGTTGCGGAGGCGGGTGCCCTTCTAGTAGAGCCCTGACTTCCACAGGTCTGGCAAACTCCCTTGTGCAGGTCCCAAGTGTGCCAGACCAGGGAGGTCCAACCTGTATAAAATTGGGGTGCTTTTGCCATAGCACACTGGATTCAGTCCTGCCTCAGCTTTGGATCATGACCAACAGAACCCAGCTCTTCACTCGTGTTCAATCTAACTGATCACCAGACTGACTTGAGGAGCTATGACAGATTGGTAACTACAAGCCTGAACCAAGAACTTTGAAAATGTAATTTGATTCTTTTAACTGTTTACTCTAGAGTCCTCTGACACTAACCATTTTATAAAGAGCACCTTCCAACTCCAATAACTAACCAAAGGGTAGTCCTCATGTGATGTTAAGGAGCAGGGATATGGGGAGCCATATAAACTTCCCTGCTCAGTGTTCAGCTCCTGAAATACTTGCAAAGATGCCCACAAATAGAATGTGTCTCCTGTTCAGCAGAAATTGGATTTTGGTCCCCTACAGTCACTAGCTGCGGTCGAGAATTTGAAGAACTGAGTCTTCTAGTCTTTTATATTTTCCCCATGAATCTCTTAATGGGAAGCTGAAAACAGATTTATATAAGCAATTTCAAATTCAGAAAGAAGAGCTTAAAAACTAGTTAAGTTTTTTGATGAAGTAGGGGCATTTGTTACATTTCCACTGAAAATGAAAACTACAAAAGTTCTTTTAGTGTAAAGCAAATTTTACACACCAATGGTACAAATATGACAATGGATACAATGTAATCTCATGTTATTTCAGACTATTAACAATATTATGTTTCAAGACTTAGAGCTGTATTACTTCTTGTGCTGATTCAGAGTATTTTCTGACCCCACATTTGTGTTGGCAACTGAACAGTTCCCAGTGCCAAAGCATTAAGTTCAGATACCTGACAATGTAAATCTGACACTATGGGAACTAGAAACCTCAAAGATGCTCTTTAGTCCAAAGCTCTAACAAGTTAACCAGAGCATTCTACCTGCTGCTATTTCCAAAGCTTAAATCCAAGGTCTTCTTAACCCAGAACATCTTCTACCCCAGCCTAGTTCACAGTGGCACAGTTGCACCAATGTGTGTATCTATGCTGCTGTAAAGTCACTCATGTAGTTGCTCTATGTCAACGGGAGAGAGTTCCCTCATTAACACAATAAAGTCATCGCCATGACAGCACCAGCTATCTCAGCAGGAGAAGCTCTCCCACCAGCACAGCACTGTCCACGCCAGCACTTCTGTTACTGTAATTTATGTCACTAAGGTGTGTTTTACATACATTTACATAAATTATACCAACAAAAGTGGTAGTGTAAACATGTTTCAAGACTATGAGCAGGAAGGAATCCATCCTGTTTCCTCCACCCATTCTTCAAATATACACACCGATGTCTTTTGCTTCTACATTTCCTTTTCCTGATTGGAATTTTGTGTTTCCTGTAGTTTCATTATTGACAATACACTGAGAAATAAGTAACCTCAATTACCTATCACAAGTTTGTGTGGTGCTGAAGTTGCTTTGCCTTCTCTAGAAAGCATGGCATCAAGGAGACAAAACAAGTACCGTTTCTTAGCCCTGCAATTGAAGGCTCTTTGGAGCTTTTTCAGTGACCCCCAGAATTTCATGACCTTCACACCCATTCCTCCCCACCAAATCAGTTGCAATCAGATAACAAACCATCTATTTTTAAGCTTCTTTTAATTCAATTTAACAGCTAGAAAGGAGGAGTTAGTATTATGTGACCAGTTGGCTCTTTGCCAATATCTGCTCCGTGGTCCATAATTTGAGAACTATTTTAATGTTAAGCAACGGCATTTAAAAACAATTTATTTCTGAAACCACATGATATTGGATTTACTCCAAGTTTCCTGCTAGTATAAAAGGTCATTCTTGTCCATGAGAGTACTAGGCAAATTCCTGTATTACCAATGAAAGAAATCAAGTAAAATTTGGTTTGTTGGATATGTGCTTATCTTTAACATTTCAAGCAGGAAAATTCCTCAGAAAGACTACTGAAACATGACATTGTTTTGATATTACTTCTGTTGCCCCACTGTTGATTGCTTCCAAAGATATCATTAGCTAACATTTATTCAAATTTCAAAAATACTTTAAAATAAGCTCATAAATGTATATCTAATAAATAAATGTTTTAAAAAATAATTTTACTTAAATTTTGAAACACTAAAAAAAAAATCTGACAACTGCATGGTTACTAAAATATACAAAAAGCAGGAAAGCAGCAGGTCTGGAAGCTGCTGCAGAATGCAACTACTTCAGATTAAATAATTGGAATAGAGATTTGCACTATGATCTCATGTTGGCCAGCATGGATCAAGAGTGGTCATTACAGAACCACCAGAGAGTTAACTCCTATGGGGACAATAGAAATATTTCCACAAGAAACTATTTTCTACTGAGCTTCTAAAAGTCTATGATCTCAACAGCCCTACCTCTGCACCTCTGGGACATCTCTGCACTGCCTGACTCCATCTCCTACAGAAGAAAGTCTATAATCACTAAGACACAAGGAAGGTACACTTCTCTGACACGTGAATCAATATAGCTAAGTTCTGACTTCAGAACTCATTATATGGCTCTGAACTGTGGGGTTTCTCTATGCCATTGATGTTTTCCTGTGCTGGTTCTTTCTCTGCTAAACTTCTGCTTGGCTGAATCTAAAAGAAAAGAAACATATGTTAAAAGTTTACATTTGACACACATTTAGGAACAGTGTTACTCTAATAGTGAATATGCAATTAAATGAGTAAGATGTCCCACGCAGACTTCTCAGAACTGACAAGTAATACAAATAGATTCCATTTGGTGATTACTGTTGCACTGAGATGACTATTCGAAAGTACAGCTAGGGTTGCCAGTCCGGTTTTTGGGCCCTCTGTCCGGTAAAAAAAATTCAGAAAATACTGGACATCTGCAATGCCCGGTATTTTCTGGTTTTCCGGCTGGGCGCCTGATGGAATCCTGGCAGGGGCGAGGGGAGTGGCTGGGAGGCAGGGCGTGATTGGCAGTTTTCTTGACTAGAGCCCTTCACGTATACAAAACCAGTATTCACATCTGATCTGCAAACATGGTCACCAGATGGAAAGCTTGTATCTTCAAATTTGCAGCCCACTACTCTTCACACCGTCTCACAATGTAAGAACCTCCCGAGAGGCCCTGCTCCTAAGAACAGTGCTGACGCTGATGTTTCAAGCCTCCCAGAGGGCACTGGCACAGCCGCAGATGCAAGACGGACTATGTATGGTATTTCACAATGACTCAAGCAAAGAATGCTGGTTTAGGGACAAGCAGAAACAGCCATTTCCTGTAGACTATGCACTTGTAACATGTTCCTCAGACAGATAACCTTCTGTTTATGTTTCAGTGTCCCACTATTTCTATGTTTATAAATAGGCCCAAAAAAGAATGAGGTAAGTCTATGGAGAACAGGCCTCAATGGTATTAGCCAAGATGGTAGAGGATGTGGTTCCATGCTCCGGGCAATCCTACACCTCTGATTGCTAGAAGCTGGGAAGGGAAAATAGGTGGATCTCACCAAAATTGCCCGGTTCTGTACACTCCCCCAAAGCTCTGGTACTGGCCATTGTTGGAGACAGGATACTAGGCAAGATGGACCGTGATCTGATCCACTCGGGCCGTTCTTACATTTTTACAAACATCTAGCTGCATATAAAGGGAAAGACACAAGACTCCTGCAGCATTAACCAAAACTCCAGAACATTTTACCTGGAAGGGCTGGCTGATACCAGCTATAGACTGCATATTATGGCTATAATAACAAAGGAGAAACTCTCCTCCTCCATGCGGGATCTCGTCAGCACTGATGTAAACCTGTCAACAAGACAGATGACAACCATCAGTAATTCCACTGACAAAGCAAGTAGTAAAAAGCAGCCTTTATCATCCACTAGAACTAGGTCATAAAAGACAATACTGAATCTTTACAAGGGATTCACCTTATATATGTAAAGCAGGGAGGGAGGAAAGGTATTTCTTAACACTTCAAGGGCTAGGGCTTCGCTTCTTCCAGGAAAGCGCAAAGGTGCTCACTCTTACCATGCTATGGATTTCTACGGAGGCATCTGTGCGCACATGATACTTCAGAGAGAGAAAGTCACAGGCTACCACTCTTGGCGCAACTTCTGTAGCCTTACATTAATCTCTCTCTTAGTAAGACAAAGTGGGTGAGGTTATATCTTGTATTGAACCAACTTCTGTTGGTGAGAGGGACCAACTTTCAGGCCACACAGAGCTCTTTCAGGCTTGGGAAAAGTGCTGCAAGTGTGCAAGGTGGAACTAATTGTTTAGCCTCATTAGTTAGCACATATCCTACTCTAAGGGACCAGTCAAGGTAGTGGCTTGTGAACACCTCTGCAGTTGTTGGACAAAAAGAAGGGTTACATATGATTGCAATAAACCACAAATCCAGGGTCTCTCTTCAATCCACAATTTTTAGTGTCTAGCAGAGTTATAACTTTAAGCTCCCAAGCCAGCAGGGATGACAGCCACCACAGGCCTTGGGTCAAGGTATGGGGGCAGGGCTTGCTCCACAACCCCAGCAGGGGCAGGGCCTCAGGTGGAAGGGATAGTGGCAGCCAGCCCTCAGCACTGCCCGACCACGGTACACCCTCCCCCCCAAACCCTCAGAGATGTGTGGAGCCCTGGCACGGCACTTCAACAGCAATTCAAAGGGACCAGAGGCTCTGGCCGCCACCACTGTCACAGTAGCAGCGTCTGGGAGTCCAGGGCCCCTTTGAATCGCCAGGCCCCAGGGCAACGGTCCCCTTTCCCCCATCCTGGTGGCAGGCCTCTCCCAGGCTCAACTCTTGAGTGCTGCATTGGTTTCATTTGAAGACAAGGCCTGAGAGATCAGAGAGCAATCCCTTTGTGAAAAGCGTTTAGCCACAGATAGGGTGTGTTTGCCATTTATCACTTTATTGTGAGAGTCCATTCAAGAGCATAGAGATTGTCTGGTTTCACCAACATTGTCGTTACTAGGCCATTTAGTGCACTAGAGGAGATGTGTCACATTATGACAGGTATGTACAGGATCCATGGATCTTGAAAGGTGGGATCTGCATGGGTTGCTCTGAATGGGTGTATCCTGGTCACTGGAGACTCTGCTTCTCACAATGGGCTTGGAGAGGATGGGGGTCTGTTTGAAGGCCTAAACCATCAGTGAACACTTTTCACAAAGCACTCAAGATCAGTCGTCAGCCTGGAAGCTTAAAATTATAACTCTGCTAGACACTAAAAATCCTGGACTGCGCAGTGATCCTGAATATATGGCTTATTACTACAACAATCTGTAACCCACTAACCCCCTCCCCTTAGCATATGTGCTAACATTGTGCTAAACAATCTGTTCCACCTTGCACTTAGCTGTGACACTTGGGCCAGGTCTAAACTAAAGGTGAAAGTCAACCTAAGGTACACAACTGCAGCTATTACAGTGGTGTAGCTGGAATCAATATACCTTAGGTTGAATTTCTGCAGCATCCCCACTGCAGGAAGTCGACAGGAGAAACTCACCTAACAACTTCCCTTACTCTTTGCATCACGATGGAGTACCAGGATAGATGAGGGTGCCATCAGTGGTCAATTTAAAGGATCCTTACTAGTCCTTCTAAATCGAACCCCAGGAGATCAATCTCAGGGTAAGTGAAGACAAGCCTTTGGAGTGCATTTCCCAGACCTGAAAAAGAGTTCTGTGTGGCTTGACATTTTCTCTTTCTTCCCAACAAAAGTTGGTCCAATCCAATATTAACCCACCCACTCTGTCTCTCCGATATCCTGGGACAGACATAGCTACAAACATACTGCATATATTTCTTAGTAAGCTGTATCTGATGTAAAAGGTATAGAACTACCCTCACGTTTCATAGAGATTGAAACTATCAGTGACCAGGGATAGCAGAAAACAACAGATCAAACCCCACATTGGCACTGTCACCTAAGCAGCTCTCTCTTTTCAGAGATTCTCAGTATCCACTGGAGTATAGGACTAGAAAATCTGATCTGTCCATTTGTTAATCCTGCACCCACAAGATTTTATCCCTAAATAAAAGGATGTTCACTTTATTTGCAATTAATCTGAACCTCTGTTTCATCTAATAAAACCTCTGGAACTAAACAAAATTTGCATGAAAAATAACACAGCTTTCACTCTTATTTTGATCCCTTTCAGAACAGTATCACTAGCTAGCTTTCTATGATTTTTTTTGTTAGTTCTGGACATCCAACTCTCCAGTCATCTGAAGTAGGCTGTGCCCACGAAAGCTCATGACCATCTACATGTTTTGTTAGTCTTTAAAGTGCTACCAGACTATTTGTTGATTTTTAAATTTATTTCTATGACACAGTAATTAAATTATATAAAAAGAAGCAAAATTCTCAAGAAAAAAGGATCAAAGATTACAACAAAAAGCGATATTAACTGGACATTCACTGATTCGCTATGACAAAATCAAATGATAGCTATGCTATAATGAACAACCCTTACTGTCATGGAAGCAAAAACAGATAGCCACTTATGTCAGAGATAGAGGCACATTTATCAAATATGACAGGGTCTCGCCAGAGGGTTACAAAAGAGTAACGGAAGGGAGGTATATTAGTCTCAGACTGAGTAAATCTCTGTTGCCAGGGTAAACTGGCAGGGGCTAGTCCAGAACCAGTGAGAACTTGCCAGAATCAATCACAGCAATTAAGCACCCTGAGCTAATTAAGTGGGCTTACAGAGTGAAGTGAGCCTAAGCTAGTTAGAACACTGATTAAAGAACCAGCTAAGAGTGGTTCTATAGAGAACTTCTCTGCAGTTAGTTAGCGCACAAGGAGTTACAAGCGCTACAGAGAGTCTGAGAGGAGCAAGCACCAGTGAATACTAGGAGGAAGAGTCTGAAATAAGGAAAGTGCTGGGGAAGGTGTGGGGAAGTAGCCCAGGGATTTTGTAGCTGTTTCACAGCTGGTATTGGAAACCTTTATAGGCAGTTGCTATTACAAGGCCCTGGGCTGGAACCCAGAGTAGAGGGTGGGCCCAAGTTCCCCCCAACACCCATGTCCCCATTTCTACTTGGGGAAAAGACTGGCTGAGGAAAAGACAGGGGTCTACCCAGCCCTGTATCGTTTGGGGGTCCATCGAGACTGTGGAGTTTCATTTCCCTCTAAGCCTTATGCTGCCCAATGATTAAAGTAGCTCAATGAACAGCAAGGTGATGCCCTAGGTGGTGTCTAAATTGAGGGCTGCTGTGAGCCTCTGAGGCAAGCAATCCAGCTGAAAGCACAGGACCCACCAAGTTTGAGTAGGAGCTTTGTCACACCAAAGAAGACACAGTTCTCTATACAATGAAGCGTTATTTCAGGGGTGGGGGGGCACATTAAAATAAAACACTGTCTTGGCAGCACACTCAGACCTAGGAAAGAAGTGGGAACAGAGAAAATGTGTTACATCATTTTGCAAAAACCCTAATAAAACGAAGAGTGGTGAAGATGGGCTACAAAGACTTCCTTATTAGCTAGCATTCCTTCAGCTGAAGAAAAATTACTCTTATATAGAGCACTGAAAACGAGCATGGGGGGAAAACAACAGAGGCAGGAGCCTTTGAATCCAACAATATTTGAAGTCCACACTAAATGCATACATATATATATATAATTCCCTCACTTGAGTAACATCTTCACTTGATGAAATTTCATCATCTTTTACCCATGCATAGGTCACATAGTCATTCACATGCCTGAAGGCCACCTGCAAGGGAAGACAGAAGTTATCAGCTCTCTAAAAAGTAAAGCAAGACACATTGGGACTATGTGAAAAACCAGAGTGTAAGAGATCTGCACTTTTTAGTATATATTACTGTAAATGTAACTACAAACATTTTAAAATTAAAACTATTTTCAAAACATGCCCTGAGCTTGCTTGCGTGTGTGTGTGTGTGTGTGTGTGTGTGTGTGTGTGTGTGTGTGTGTGAGAGAGAGAGAGAGAGAGAGAGAGAGAGAGAGAGATAAAGAGAGAGAGAGAGAGAGAGACTGATTTTCTCTCTGGCCTTTTCCTTCCATTAATGTTCTCCCTTGCTACATTATACCAGTAGGCAGGGACACTTTGTAGCAGGGATGGTTCTTTGCTATGTCGTGTATCTAGAACACATTGCATAAATAATAATTTACCACTGTTTACAAAAATAGTATTTCTAGGGATGTTAAAAATCATTATTTTTCTGTCCAGCTAGACGTATTACCAAATAACTAAGAGTTTGGTGGCCCTAGCCATACTGAAATTATCAGTGACCAGTAACACTAGAGAATAATTTGCATTTTAGGTCTCCAATTAAGGGAAGCATTCAATGTCTAAAACTACTTTACCACCCGCAACCCGCCTCTGCATTATTGAAAAGGCATTTTCATTCTGCAGAAAGGCGTGATGTTCTGGTAACATTACCTGGTAGAGCCCAATCCAGTCCCAGGTGCTGCTTGGAAATTCAGATACTGTGGAATAGCTGATTGTAACGTCCTGTGCAGCATTCCACTCACCTTCCGGATTCACAGTGACCAGTGGAGTGGACAAAAGAGGTTTTAGCTAGATAAAAAGGAAGCTTACTTTAAATAATGCAATTCTTTATATCCATCAGTTAGGCCTGTCTACACTGAAAGCTATTTACCTAGTCATGACCCTTGGGGGTGTGAAAAATTAGTTAGGTCACCCTGACCCACCGTGTAGACTCAAGCTAGGTCAACAGCAGAATTCTTCTGTTGACCTAGCACCTCTTGGAATGCTTTTCTCCATTTCTGTACTTAGTCCACCTCTCCAACCATATCTGAAGTGTCTATGCAGGCACAGCTGTGCTACTTCAGCATCTGTAGAGTAGACCAATGGTTCAAAGCCTTTTTCTTTCTGAGGGCCTCTCCAACATGCTACAAAACCTCCAAGCCCAGCAGGAGAAGGGGGCAGAGGGGAAGATGGGCAGGCTGTGCCATAGTCTGACCTCTGGGCTGGGGTGGCACAACAAAAATTATAATTTGGAGGATGGGAGATGGATCAGTACGACAAGTCTGAAAACTGCTCAGGGTTCAGGCAGGGAGAGACAGGAGCTGTGTGCAGTGAGGGAAGTAGCTCAGGTGCATGAAGAAGGATAGGTAGGGGCTGTGTGTCCAGAGGGTACCCTCCTTCCCCTCTAGTCACTGATTCCCAAGGGCTTTCCCAAGCACCCCCCCCCCCCCGGCTCTTACCACCTGTGCAAGCAGTAAAGAGGGGCTGGAACTGAGCCCTGGACACCAGCAGCAGGAGATGGGGGAGCACCAAGGTTGCCTGCTTCATGTCACCAACCAGAACAGCAGTAAACTGTTCCCACACTGCCCCATTCCAGCTTCCCACCTACAACCTAGCCAGGGGACAGGGCATTGGGGGACAAGGAGGAAGTACTGAGCTGCCCCCAAGACTGTCCCACTCTGCAGTTTGTGGGGAGGCAGCCTCAATTTTCCCATGGGACACCCTGAAATTGGCTCGCAGCTCCCAAGGGGACCCCACACCCCCTGCTGAGAACTGAAAGTGCAGACTAGCCCGCGATATTTCACCACTGGTTTTCTGCAACATCTGTGGTGGACCCTTAATCGCACAGGGATAAGGGGAACATTTGACAGCAAAAGCAGAGGGATTATGGGGGAATATTAGACATCATATAGCTGGACTCGAGTAAGGCTTCTGATATTCTCATAAACAAAGTATACAAATACAGTCTAAATAAAGTTGTTATATAGTACTATGGGCTTACAGCTAAATGAAAAACTGTTCTTAGAGAGTAATCGTCCTTTATGTGCTCTCAAAAGGGGAGGTCCCACAAAAATTTATTCACAGTCCAACATCGTTCAACATTTTAATTTACAACGAGGACAATGGGTGCTTATAAAATCTGGAGATGCCACCAAACTGGGAGGGGCTGAAAACACTTTGGAGGACAGGGTTAGAATTCAAAATACTGATAACTTGGAGAACTGGTCTAAAATCAACACAATGAAGTTCAATAAAGATGAGAGCAAGTGCTACACGTAGGAAGGGGAACTTAAACGTACTTATACAACAAAGGGGAAAATACATGGCTTCACAACAGTATGGCAGAAAAGGAGCTGGCAGTTACAGCAGATCACAAGTTGAATATGAGTCAATAGTGAGATATGGATATGAAAAGGGAAAATGTCATTCTGGGAAGTATCAATGGGAATGTCATATGGAAGACCATTCAGTTCCATTCAGCAGTGGGGAGGCCTCAGCTAGAATACTGAACCCTTCAAGAAAGACAAGAACAAAATGAAGGGAGCCCAGAGGAGAACTACAAAAGTCAGAGGTTTAGTAAACATGACCTGTGAGGAAGGGAGAAAGAACTGGGCATGTTAGGCTAGAGAAGAGAAGGCTGGAGAGGCCAAGATGAGAACAGTCTTCAAATATGTAAAAGGTTGTAATAAAACAGACAGTGATCAACTGGTCTCCATTTCCACCAGGTCAAAACAGGAAGTGATTGGCACTATTAACAGCAAGGGAGATCCAGGCTGGATATTAAGAAAAGCTTTCTAACTCTAAGGATAGTTAAGCACTCAAACAAGTTACTTATTATAGAGATTCCCTCATCCCTATCACTGGGCAAGGGGTCTGAGACCAAGATTCACAAACTGTTGTCAGGGTTGGTCCTAGTATACTTACGCCTTCCTGAGTGTGGATGGATGGACTAGACCAGTGGTTCTCAAACTTTGGGCTCCAGAGCCCTTTCCATGCGTAAAAATGTATGCGGAGCCCCAGCAGTCCACTGATTGTATGTGTTGTTCCTATCGATGTTTCCAGTTTGTCAACCTCACGGAGCCCCTGGAGATGTCAGGCTCTGCGGAGCACAGTTTGAGAAACACTGGACTAGACAGCCACTTGAGGGCTCTCTCAACTCTACAGTTCTATGATTATGTTCAGGAGCAACGGCTTAAAAGTTTTAAAATCCCTGAAAGATCTGCTTCTCAACCTGAGTCACGAGGCTAAATGTCTGAGGAAGAAAAAGCATTTGCCCATTTGTAAAAAAGACAGTGTTTGTCACATTTCTGCTTATGACTTACATAAAAAGATTCAGAGAACCTAATGTCATAGATCAGGATTAATTTTAGTTTTGCGTTTAAGATTACAATACCCTAATGGGGAGCTATTGGCTCCAGAATTATAAAACTAGGACAGTACCTGAAGGGCAAAGGTTCCTGTAACAGGTTTGTGATCACTGATGCCATAGCTCATATGACTGATATAGCTATTCAGGGTCACAGATATTGTCTGCTCTCCTTCAGACAATTCTCTGTCCTCTGATGGATGATGGGAGAGATTCTTCACCTTCCAAAGAATTCGATCTGTCCATGCTGGCTTCCGTTTCTTCCCACTACAAGAAGATAAGCAGAGAGAGTGAAAGGAGAAAAAAAAAGTGACCAAAAGCTACATTATGCAACCACATAACAGCTATTCAAAGTTGATCCGAAATCACCAAAAATTATTACAACATTCAAAGCAATCACATCTCAATTTCATTTTATAACTGCTCTCACAGGTACTACAGCCAGACCCATGGCTTATTTTATTTCAACTGAACTCCACTGTAACAGATCAGCTTTCATGGGTCCCTCTAACTGGAAAGAAATAAAATGAAGGAACGGGTTGGTTAGTCAGTCAGTCACATACAGGAAATGATGCTTTCTCCTAGAACTCACTGCAAGAACATGCAAGAATCTAGAGTTAATACCCAAACTACCCTGACCTCAAGCCAATGGCCTTCCTTGTGGGGCTTAGGATTTGGGTTCAGGCACTTCCTGCCTTTTGCTGATCTGTGTCAGCAAGCGAAGTTTTTTTTTTAAATATATTCTCGGTTCCAATTCTTTTTTTCTAATATTTTTAAAAGAACAGGAATAATTCAGTAGTAATAGCCATCTGGACAGCTTCCCTGATGCTAATTATGTAGCTATTTGTTTTTCCATACATTTATCACCTGGTATGAGAGACAACAATGGATTCTGGCAAGCTACTCTAGTGTGTACACAAGCTTAATATAGAAGCTTTTCTGTAATAAAATGCTTTATAACATCTAACAGAGGAGTGATATGTTATCGACAAGCAGCAGATTCTTGTATCTAAGTAGCCTGCAATTTATGCACCATGTCAAAACTGCAGCCAACCACTATGGTTTGGTGTTTCCTTTTATACCATATATCAACAAAAAGAGAAGACACGAGCCTTTCTGGATTCTCTCTGTGATGGGAAGATGACTTTAAAGCCACAGTCCTCTGTATGGATATACCGCTTCACAGTGAAATGGAGAAAAGATCATACCCTATGAGAGAGGAATTAGAATGCACTGCGTTGAACTGAATTACAAGGGTTACAGAGGCAGGATATGTAAGGAAAACTGTCAGTTTGACAACCTTCAACAAACTACCATAAACTGGAGGCACTGCTCACATTAAAACGAAGCACCCTTTCCCTTCCCTACATGCAGGTCTGAGTCACCTTAAATGAGGGAAGAATTTTAAGCAATCAAGCAATATACACATGAGGGAACCAATCCCGTGTATGCCAGTAACCATACAAACTGACAGAAATCTTTACAAGCTGTAGTATATGTCTCCTCTGCTGTGCAAGGCAATACCAAAATGAAGAACCTGAATACCATGTTAATACACTGTCTCCTTTATCTGGTGATATGGAATATCCAAATAGAGGTGGGAAGCTCAGAAGTATATACCACTATCCAGAACAATATAAATATACAAATCCATTGACAGATAGTGAATGACTGGTTGGTTGGTTTAAAGCACCTTTTGTGGACATACTGAGAATGCCAAAAGGCCTTCCTGTGCCCTCCTTAGGTGAGTCAAAAAACTTACATTAGTATTAATAAAACTGAATGGGCACATTAGAGCTGTTCTGAGTGAAGTGACTTGCATTACAGAGAGAGTATTCATTTTATTCATCTTTAACAAACTAATACTTCATTAATTACTGCGTCAAGATTTCTCAAGTCGCATCGTTACTTATAGTTCTTGGTTACGCGACAGCTATCTGATCATGCTCAGATGAAGAGCCCAGTGTTTTCAGTCCAGACAAATACATTAAGATTAGTCTCAGTGACTGATTCTCTTGAAGTGCCACAGCAGAGAAGATGATGCTACAACTTCAATTAGATTCAGGAAATTCCTGCAGAAAATCTGAAGTCTGATTTTCAAATATTTCACAAGAATCAAATCAAAATCTCTGAGTGAGCCTTGCTTTGATTCTGCAATATCTACAATCTAAGAAAGCCAGAGAGTTTTCGCCTTACTTAAGCCAAAATAGTGTCTTCTGCCCCCTGAAAATAAAAATAAAGATAAATATAAGACTCCTGAGGGTCAGGAGCCAGTTTCTCCATTGCAATGTGTCCTGCACATCTTGTAAAGATTGAAGCAAGTCAGAAACAAATTAAATTCACAGATTAAATATTTTACAATCTTATGTGTATCCCTGGGAGTGCACAGATGTCTTCCAGGGTATATATCAACTCATCTACATATTTGTCTCATTTTACAACATACAATGGCTTCTTTATACTGCTTTAAATATAGTATTTCAAATAATTTTATACGGTGATAAAAAGGAAAAAAAAATCGGCAATTTTTCAGTGTGCTGTGACACTTTTGTATTTTTGTGTCTGATTTTCTAAGCACGTAATTAAATGAGGTGAAGCAACTGAAAATTTCCCTGTGATGTTCCAGAAATTGCATCACTCAACATTAAATATCTAAGGAATAGAACGGACTGCAAATGTGCAGCATCTTATATTAATTTATTTAAAAATTCAGACCATTTGTTTTACCCCAAAGCTTTTAATTGCAACATTAGTCTCTTATGACAATTTATAGGCCTCGTTTGTGTGTTAACATATTTAAGTGATCAGACTTTTTTGCTCGCAGATAGAAACTGTTTAAGATATGAAAAATAGGGCTTTCAAATGTGGAAAGTTCCAATGTCCAGTGTTTAATATATTAATCTAGAAAAAGTGGTAAACAGAGAGGCGTCAAAACATGGTGAACAATTATTTCAGTTAGCCAAAACTAGAGATGGGGAGTTCTGGGGCATGTGGCATGCAGAAGTTGTTTTAGAAGAGGCAATTCTGGGTTTTTAAATGGGATGTAAATTCATGTTTTAGCGAGCGCCACTAATTCATGAGGACCGGAAAGATAACCTGCCCAGAGAAAAAGCATTTCATGGCTTTGTGAGGTTCCTTGAATCCTCCTCTGAAGTATCTGGTATAGGCCATTCCAAGAGATAGATAACAGTGAAATATCAGTATAGTAATTCATCATTCTCTTATGAAGTCATGAACATCAGTTTTCACATTCAGAAGAAAAAAAGCTAAGCACATTTTGTTTTAAAAGAAAATGGGCTCAGAATATGAGAGTATCAACAGAAAGGGTATTCTTTTATTAAAAAACAAAGTTTGGCATCTGAAGACAATGCTTTTGGATAAAAAGATTTGGTGCCTGCATTGTCCATCTAGCCCTTCCAAAAGCAAGCTCAGGTCCACATTGCAACTCCCATTCCCCTCATGTGACATGGATACCCAGCTCTCTTTAGCCAGAGGGGCTTGTTTATTCAGCATTGCCCCTTGAATCAGCTGAATAAATAATAGCTCCAATAGCCGCATGCAGTACTCAATACTGGCAGTGGATATCAAAGACTGGGGGAAGGATGAATCTCCCCAAATAGCCTTTGATGGCTCTACCCATGTACTGCCCCCTGACCCTTTCCTACTTCCTGATGTGGTGCTGGGGGGGGGGGGGGGCTCTTCCCCCCCACATATTTTGAGCCCCAGGCTGTGCATAATGGGGGCTGGCCTGAGCTCTGGCATGATGGGGGCAACGCCACCCACACTCCTGGCACTTCAGGGTTGGAGATGTGGAGGCTCTGGGACTGATGCACCAGCCCCCCACCCACCAGGCTGCAGGACTGGGGTGGGGGACTGCACTACTCTCCTGACAAACTGCGGGAACGTGATGCCCTCCCCCCAGCACTCCCCCCCAGGAGGGATAGCGCCCCAAGCACCTGCCAGCTATGATAGTCAACTAGCAATTTGGGACAAATCTAGGCCTATTTAATTGATCAGACTGACACTTACTATGGCACAAGGTTCAGCTCATCTCAATATAATATATAGTGTTTTTTACCTTGTGTCATACATGTCAGAGTGAAGGTTGAACTTGTAAGTGGGTTTAAATTGCAAGGGGCCCTCTATAAATTCCTGGAGAAAAGCTTCCTTCTTCTTTGCCATATTTAACTGAAGAAATAAAACAGGTATTATAAACAATGTGCTATTGAGGACAATATAAAGATTATGTTTAAAATCAGAGATAAAACAATCATTCATGAAGTGATGAGAAAGTGTCTTCTAAATAGGATTCAGAATTTTACATATTGCAATACTTCTTGCAAAGAAGATGCAAAGGAGCTTCCTTTGCTACTGCTAGAACCTTTACGCTAATTGTTCTAGAAACACCATAGTAGTTATTCTCGAAATGCAGATGTGCTATGGCCATCCCACTAATATTCTAAATGAGCTTGTGGGAGGTGCAGGAAGAGAGACAGACAACAGGACAATTTACAAGCCAGTAAAGTTCACTGAAACCTTCAGTCATGCACGGGCACTGCCCCTGAATCAGAATAAAACAAAGCAACAAATACAGTAGACTTCCGATAATCCAACATCCTTGGGACCCAGGGGGTGCCGGATTATCGGATATGCTGGAGTATTGGGAGGTACTCCGGCGGGGTGCTGTAACGGGTCAGGCAGGCGGGCGGGGGGTGTCGGGCGGGGACGGCGCGACGAGGGGCGAACCCTCCGCCGTGTTGCGGGAAGGTGTAAGCCAGCTGTGCGGGGCTTCCACCAAACAGGAAAACTCAGCTACCAGCTTGTAAGCAGCAGCAGTGAGGGGGCAAGAGGCAGGCAGCGTTCCCCGCCACCCACTCCCCGCCTTAAACAGCTGCCTGCCTCTCGCCCCCTCTCCACCGCCGTCTCTGGGCAGCTCCAATTGTCCAGCTGGCCGGAGCACTTCCGGGTTCCAGTCGGTGCTAGACTATCAGGAGTGCCAGACCACTGGATGCCAGACAATTGGAGTGTTACTGTATATATAAATTAAGTAGGGAAATATCTCAGACTGAAATGCAAGACTTCTCAGCTGTACCAGTCCCAGTAAGGAATGAATTAGGAAGAAGAATGGGAGCTCAAAGATACTCTAATATCAGCTTTTCTGAACATGGAACCCCACTGTCCTTGAAGGAGCTTTGACAGAAGGTGAGAGCAAAAGCACCAAAGTAAATAATTATGTAGCACATGTCAGCACTGAAGATTAAAAAGGGACCATACCTGGTCTTTTTCCCATAGTAGATTGTATCGGCTATTGCTTATTGATTCTCGGACAAAATGGATTCCATAATCTGCTATCCGGAAGTTTAGATCTCCAAACCAGAAAAGAATGCTATTTAACAAACAAACAAACAAACAAACAAACAAACAAACAAACAGGTAGTAAGTGTTCGTGGTTTCCTAAAAAGCTACAGATATCTGCAGGGTACTGAAGGGGAAATCATGTATACAGGGATAGACTGCAACAGAATGTTGAAAAACATACATATTCCACTGCTTAGATACTTTTCTAAATGTCTAATCTCAACACTACAAACAATACCTTCATTTAGTTACAGTTAAGATTTCAAAACATCAAACCCCACAGTCCGAAACTTTAAAGGAATGGTGATCAAAATTCAGGGATAGTATCCTGCATCCCTTGCCACTTTTACATTGCCTAGAAATCAACACACTCCAGCATTCCACTTACACTTTCAATTCCAACAGGTTCAATTTCATCAAACATTTTGTGCTAGACTGCAAATGTAATGGTACCCTCAACAACATTAAGGCACAATAACTTCCAAATAACCAGTGTATATGACAATAAGATGGATCAATTTACTTGTAGCAGAGTATCTTCAAACACTGGTAAAGTCTGCTAAACCTGTAGACTGCAAGTTTCTTGAACCTGGGGAACATGCTGCTTTTTTAATTTATTGGAGATGGGAAATTAAACCTCCATGGAGCAGATTATCAACAATATTGAACACAGTACAAAAGAAGCATGGAAATTAGACTTTCCCTTTCATTTTGGAGTTCCGTATTTAAGATTTTGCCCTGCTGGGGAGTATCCTAAGGCTTTGCTGAACAACTAATTTCTTAGGGTTTTTTTTAAATATAGGGTTGGTGCACTTTAGTGGGTCAGTTCCCAAAGTCGGGGAGGAGAGATAAAATGACTGAAATATGAAATACTTTTATGTTGGTGCCCTGCACTACAGATAACTCTTTTTTTCTAAATTACAAAATATTTTCCTATATGCAATGTTGTTGTAGCCATGTAAGTTCCAGTATAGTAGAAAGACAAGGTGGGTGAGGTAATATTTTCTACTGGATCAACTACACAGCTCTCCCTCAGGTCTGGGAAATGTTAGTGTTCCAGCAAAAAACAAAGTGAAAGACTGTTTTGCATAAGCAGTTCACATATTTTACAAAACTATTTAAGGTGAAGTGGCAAGTTAACACCATTCCATTGAGGGGATGGGAGAGAGTCCCCTCTTGAATGAATCAGTCCATTGGTGCAGGGAAGGATTTCCCCCTTTGAATGAACTCCTATTTTTAGTCTTTAAAACATTTTAAATAATGAAAAAATGAAAATCAGAGTAGTGGCCTGAAACAGATATTACAATACTTAACTTAGAAAACTGACACACAGTATAATACTCAGGGCAATTAAGCAGTAAAGTGCACACTCGATCATAAGTCTAATTTTTTTGGTAAAAAATGACGCAGCAAAGCACAAGGGCCAGCTTATGAACGGGTCATTATGTTTTTACCAATTTTTTTTTAACCTGGGGAGAGGGTCAGCAAACTTCAGTTCCCAGCCCAGCAGGGCAAACTACTGGTACAATGGGATGTTTTATGTACTTGAAGTGTTTTCAGGCGCAGAGCCCCTCAGCTCTCAGTGGCTGCTGTTTGCCGTTCTGGGTCAATGGGAGTGGCAGGAAGTGGTGGCCAGCACGTTCCTTGGCCCACACTACTTCCTGCCATTTCTATTGGCTGGCAACAGCAAACAGCAGCCAATGGGATCTGACAGGCTCCGTGCCTACAGACACTTCAGGGAAACAAAATGTCCTATCATGCCAGCAGCTTATGCTGACGAACTGAGACCAGAACTTTGCAAAGTGCAGACAGAGAGTCACTGCGATTTTTACAATTTTTTGTTTAACTTGGGGGGGATGTCAGCTTATGAATGATCAGGCTTATGACTGAGAATATATGGGTAACTTATCAAGAAGTGGTGGATGGAGGCTCCATCAGCAGATACTCCAGTAGGTAGATAAAATTGCAAAAATGCAGCAAAAGAGAAAAAACTCTACCTGCAGAGATAAAGGATACAGTATATGCATACAGTATATTGGTTGTATCTTCTGAAGGCCTCCAACCACGGGAAAGCTACACTACTCAGACCAGCTAACTAAATACTGCTTGAGACTGGCAGAGTACAATCCTGCAGTATAAGCCTCAGACCTCCAGATCTTTTCCAGATCTTTCCATTTGAATTCAAGGATCTCATCTTCACTGAGAAGACATTTGAAGTAAAAGTGAAAAGTGAAAAGTTCTCAGACAATCCTCTAAAACAATGTTATGGAAGTGAACCTAGGACAGACACTATCATCTCAGAAATGGCGCAGAAATAAAATTGTTCTAAAAGTTGGATGCAACACTCACTCATGGTCTAGAATATTTGGCACAGTCTCATCTTCAAACTGCTGCATTTCCAGAATTTTCTCAAAATCATCCAGTCGCTGCTCGGCATTCTCAATGTGAGCAGGCAAATGGCAGTTTATAAAGCAGATCATATGACCATAGAGGGACATGCGAATGGTGACTCCTCCTTTGTTCCCCTGATGCAGAAAATTAACAGCACTTTTTAAAGTTATAGTCAAAAGCTGCAAATTTATCCATTGCTACAACATAGGCAGCTTCAAACAGTGCTGTTAAAGATACATATTTTGGTTTTATTTCAAACGTACTAAAGCAACATGCAACAGCCATCATTCAGAAACCTCTCAGCCAATAAACATATGACCTATATTATGCAGGAGGTCATGCCATGGGATGATAATTACACTTTCTGGCTTAAAAAAAATTCTATCATAGAATCATAGAATGCTAGAACTGGAAGGGACCTCCAAGCACTATCCAGATACGAGGAGAGGCTGAGGGAGTTGGGTCTGTTTAGTCTGCAGAGCGAAGAGTGAGGGGGGTTTTGATAGCAGCCTTCAACTTCCTGAAGGGAGGTTCCAAAGAGGATGGAGAGAGGCTGTTCTCAGTAGTGACAGATGGCAGAACAAGGAGCAATGGTCTCAAGTTGTGGTGGGAGAGGTCCAGATTGGATATTAGGAAAAACTATTTCACTAGGAGAGTGGTGAAGCACTGGAATGGGTTACCTAGGGAAGCAGTGGAGTCTCCATCCCTAGAGATTTTTAAGTCTCAGCTTGACAAAGCCCTGGCTGGGTTGATTTAGTTAGGATTGGTCCTGCCTAGGGCAGGGGCCTGGACTTGATGACCTTCTGAGATCTCTTCCAGCTCTATGGTTCTATGAACAGCAGTTCTCAAACTTTTTGGGCTCCAGAGCCCTTTCCATGCGTAAAAATGTATGCGGAGCCCCAGCGGTCCACTGATTGTATGTGCTGTACCTATCGATGTCTCCAGTTTGTCAGCCTCGCAGAGCCCCTGGAGATGTCTTGTGGAGCCCTGGGGCTCCACGGAGCACAGTTTGAGAAACACTGATCTAGATCATCACTGACAGGTGTCTGTCTAACCTGCTCTTAACTATCTCCAGTGATGGAGATTCCACAACCCCTTAGGCAATTTATTCCAGTGCTTAACCACCCTGACAGTTAGGAAGTTTTTCCTAATGCCCAACCTAAACCTCTCTTGCTACAGTTTAAGCCCATTGCTTCTTGTCCTATCATCAGAGGCCAAGAACAACAATTTTTCTCCCTCCTCCTTATAACACTCTTTTAGATACTTGAAAACAGCTATCATGTCCCCCCTCAATCTTCTCTCTTCTAAACTAAACAAGCCCAATTCTTTCAGTCTTCCCTCATAGCTCATGTTCTTTAGACTTTTAATCATTTCTGTTGCTCTTTCCTGGACCTTCTCCAATTTCTCCACATCTTTCTTGAAATGTGGGGCCCAGAACTGGACACAATACTCCAACTGAGGCCTAATCAGCGCAGAGTAGAGCAGAAGAATGACTTCTTGTGTCTCTCTCAAAACTCCTCTTGCATTCCAGAATCATACTTGCTTTTTTTGCGACAGTATCACAGTGACTCATATTTAGCGTATGGTCCACTATGACCCATAGATCTCTTTCTGCAGTACTCCTTCCTAGACAGTTGCTTCCCATTCTCTGTGTGTGAAACTGATTGTTCCTTCCTAAGTAGAGTTCTTTGAATTTGTCCTTATTAAACTTCATTTTCTTTACCTCCGACCATTTCTCTAGATTATTCAGATCATTTTGAATTACGACCTCTATCCTCCAAAGCACATGCAACCCCTCCCAGCTTGGTATAATTTGCAGATTTAATGAGCGTACTCTCTATGCCATCATCTAAATCGCTGATGAAGATATTGAACAGAATCGGTCCCAAACCAGACCTCTGCGGAACCGCAATCGTTATGCCTTTCCAGCATGACTGTGAACCATTAATAACTACTCTCTGAGAATGGTTATCCAGTCAGTTATGCACCCACTGTATAGTAGCCCCATCTAGGTTGTATTTCCCTAGTTTATTGCTAAGAATGCCACGCGAGACTGTATCAAATGCCTTACTACTGTCTAGGTATACCACATCCACCGCTTCTCCCTTATCCACAAGACTTGTTATCCTATCAAAGGAAGCTTTCAGGTTGGTTTAACATGATTTGTTCTTTACAAATGCATGTGGGCTGTTACCTATCACCTTATTATCTTCCAGGTGTTTGCAGATGATTTCCTTATTTGCTCCATTCTCTTCCCTGGCACAGAAGTTAAACTGACTGGTCTGTAGTTTCCTGGGTAGTTCTTATTTCCCCTTTTATAGATGGGCACTAGATTTGCCTTTTTTTTTTCTTCTTCTGGAATCTCTCCTGACTTCCATGACTAGTTTCAAACTGGCTAGTACAGTGGTGACCATTCTGCAGCCTGTGGGCCACATGCAGTCCTCTGTGGTTCCACCTGTTGCCTGCAGACCCCCTGGCAACCTCCCTCCCCCATGTGCCTCTTGTGCACTGGAGCACCAGAGCCCTGCCCATCCTATTCCTCCCCCTCCCTCTCAGCACTTTCAGAGCATGCAAATCGCCTGATTCGTGCTCCGTCTCTGCTCCCCCCTAGAGCTGTCACACCGAAGTTCTTGGCATTCCAGCTCTGGGAGGGCGGGGGAGGAGCGGGAATGAAGCTCAAATCAGATGATTTCAACGCTCCAGAAGTTCTGTGAGGGGAGGAGCAGGTAAGTGTGGGATTCCAATGCCCCAAGGCGCAATGGGCGCAGGGGAGCAGAGCGATAGAATGGGGGGGGGCACAGGGCTGCAGGTGGAACCCCAGTGGGCCACAGGTTGCTGTGGCCCACTGAGGTGAAGGAGGGCCACACCCGCTGCCCACCCAACATTCTTGGTTGCCCATCCCTGCAGCAGTATATTTATTGCCAAACAGACCATAAAGCTCCCCGAGAAATACACATCATGTAGTCATGCAGTAAAACATGCCATCAGCTCTTAGGTATCTCCTTTACCCAATATCCATAAAGGCCTGTGCGCATGTAGTTAGTATGAATGTCCCGTATAAAGGGGATATGAGCATGCTTCACAAAGACCAGCAGAAGGAGTCCTTGCATTCGAATGGATGAGAGCTGCAAAAGAGGAAAAAAGGTCAAATCCAGGTTACAGGGAGTATTTGGGATACCTCAAATACTGGAGCTTGCTCCCCAGGGCCATTAGTTGGAGAATGCCACACCTAAGGTCTCATATTCCCTACATCAAGTTGGACAAAGTTTATCACCTTCTCATCAACTTCTGAGAATAGGCCACATACCCCCTGACTTGACCTCATGAGCACTGGTCCTCAGTATAGTGATGTAACACACCCATCTCACACCAGCGCCACTGAGCTTCACTAGTAACATAAGAAACTAACACTCAGAACACAGGAGGAGCTGCACTTAACAGTAAATATATAAGAATACCAAGTTTAGATCTTCAATAAATGGTAAAAATATTTTAAATTAAATATGGTGCATAAGTGGCTAATATATTATCTCTTCAGAACGTGCCTGACCACATTTTACTTTCACTTAATTCATTGACTACAAGTAGCTACCTAACCAAGGTTTCTTTATGAAATTCTAGACACTTCCTCAGAACATTAGTAAGAAAAACTCTTCTGAAATTAGCTGAATTTATTCCTTCATATTTAAACAGTTTATTTCCACTCATTTTACAAATAACAAAAATCTTACCAAGCACTATCAAAATCAATGTCATTCCTTGAGATGGCTGTAATGAAAGCAGTTGCCTCAGTAGATTATATTATTAGCAACAATACTATAGATCCCAAGTGATGCACAGAGGAAAGAAATATTCCAGAGACAAAAGTAAAATAGTCCTACTGTGGGCTCGAATACAACAGTTTAATTAAATCCACTCATGGACAGCAAAACTGGAGATAAACTTCTTCACTACTCTGTTCCTTTAGGAATTTACACTCTTTGGCGCATAAACAATACTACTGGGGATGTTCATGGCATGGGTTCTATGGCACTGACACTATGGTAATGAGAACCATACAAGTACCTAAAGATAGAAAATGTATTGTTCAGTACTAGAGCTGCAAAAAATGCCATTATTCCCAGCTCTTCAAAACTAGCACTGAAACGCCACAGATCCAAACGTTATTGCGCAAACTGTGACTGCCAATGTTAGGGAGGAATACTTTAGAAAGTGCCTGTGCCAACAAGCCAGCAGGCTACAAGTCTAACGGACAAATGTGCATATAGAGAGAACTATCAGTATCTGTGCAAAAATACTCAGTACCAACTGCCAAAGTATGCACTTGTTACCCAAAATAATCAGAGTTTGGAGAGAAAAATAATGGAGAAAAGGTGCTATTTACAGAATTGAAAAGTTACCTTAACATAACCCAAAGGAGAGAGTACAGTCATGAAGAACATGCTCCATGGATCATCAAATGCCAAGTCAGAAAGGAAATTTATGATCCTGGAGTTCACCTCCTGTAGACTGAACAAAAAAAAAAAAAAGGGTTAACAAAGATGGAGTGACAAGTGATACCATTACAAGGTGGTGCTGCAATTGAGCTAAAGGAAAGAGACAGAATGAGGTTGAGTACAGGGTGATTTGGCAGAAAAGAACCCCAACAGGCTCTGCCATGAGGTGACTGTTGCAAGGACAGAAACACCTTGGCTGATACAAGGGAGAATCTCTGAAAATACTTGGCTCTCATTGGCTTCTTTAAAAACTCTGCACTACACAGTGCTGTCAACAACTGCCAGCAAGAGAAGAATGTTTAAAACTTGTAGGTATTTGAGTAAGTGAACATGTATCAAGGCACATAAGGCCTGTAGCTCTGCTACATAAAAAGATGGGAGTTGGGGAATCAAGCAGACAGTTCATCACAAAATGTTCCTTATCTCTATCCACAGACACTAGTCTCCAGCCTTATGCTACAATCCAATTCATCACCTTTCACAATCGTCACAGGAGCTATGGCTGTTCAAAAGAATTGGGCAAGTTATGGAAAAACAACATTTTGGCAGGTAACACGTAGAAAACTGACCAGAGCATCCTTTATCACATACCTACCCGATAACATACATATCCACACTTGAGCCCTGTGAATTGAGCTGAAGTAAGACAGTGACATCAGGAGGAGGAGAAGCTGTGCCCACATTCCATGTTACCACGTGGAGTCTACATATAAAACAATAAGACAAAACTGAAATTTAAACACGTGAACACGGGAAGATCCACTTTTCCGCTGCTTAAGTCCCATACGTGAAAAAAAAAATACAAATAATGACAAAATTGAACATCATAAAAGCTATTGACTAGCTCTACAAAAATATAACAACTCGCCAATCAGAGAATGAAACCTGAATTCTTGGCACTTGTCCTTCAGCTTTTTTCCCCAGATCAGGATAGCCTCATCAAGAGTGCGAGAGACTTCCTCATGCATCTCATCGTCTGAGCTGATGTCTTCCACACAAGCCATGAGCTGTGCCACTCGCTGTCGGAGCTGTAAGCGACCACTGGACCCTGTACTGCTCAAACTTGCAGAGCGGCTACGGAAAGGGTGCAGGCTTTCTAAGTCAAACAGGGAGAGGGATGACGAATCCTGAAGCACATCTTCACTATTCAAGGATGCCATCGAGGCAAAAGAGCAACACAACTACACTGCAAAGCATCAGCCACATTACCCTTTAAATCCTGAATACCAGAAAACCCTCAGTGGCACACTCTCAGGGTTCTTCAGCTCAAATTTTAACTCATGTGAAATTCAGCATTATTCCAAGGTAAAAACATATAGGTGGGTGTAGAAAAGCTGAAAGAAATACAGCATTCAGATTGGTCACACACTGCTGCTGCTCATAAAAGCTGATATAAGTCCTGCCCCAACTCATACACTAAACTATTTCTTCCCAACAGATTTAACTCTGTTAAGAATGTGAGGTTTAAGAGAATTTATTGCTGATGGAAGCATGTGATTTGAATCAATCTGCAGTTAGAAGAAATGTAATCCCCGACTTCCAGGCATGTGCACTCCTCAATTCTACCTGAACACAGCACAAAAAGCCATAAGGATCCAAGAGCTTTAGATGAGGGGTTCCAAAAGCACAGCCCTGCCACATAACTTTACAAACTGTATCTAAGACTTTTTTTCAACATTACTATGTTGCAGATGGATTTCAAAATGCTCAGCGGCTAATTTCCATCTACCTTGGGTTCTCACACAGCTTCCCATATGGAAGTATCTGAGTAACTGACAATCTTTAATGTAACTATCCTCACGACAGCTCTGCAAAGTAAAGTAGAACCTCAGAATTGGAGGTTGTTCATAACTCTGAAATGTTCATAAATCTGAACTAAACTTTATGGTTGTTCTTTCAGAAGTTTATAACTGAACATTAACTTAATACAAAAATAAAAAAGGAGTCCTATAAAAAATGGAAAGTAGGACAAATTACAAAGGATGAATATAGGCAAACAACACAGGAATGCAGGGGCAAGATTAGAAAGGCAAAGGCACAAAATGAGCTCAAATTAGCTACAGGAATAAAGGGAAACAAGAAGACTTTTTATAAATACATTAGAAGCAAGAGGAAGACCAAGGACAGAGTAGGCCCACTGGTCAGTGAGGAGGGAGAAACAGTAACAGGAAACTTGGAAATGGCAGAGATGCTTAATGACTTCTTTGTTTTGGTCTTCACCGAGAAGTGTGAAGGAATGCCTAACAGTGAATGCTAATGGGAAGAGGGTAGGTTTAGAAGATAAAATAAAAAAAGAGAAGTTAGATGCCTGCAAGTCACCAGGGCCTGATGAAATACCTCCTCTACCAGTTCCTTGAGTATTCTAGGATGCATCTGAGCCTCTAGCTATTATCTTTGGAAAACTATGGGAAACAGGAGAGATTCCAGAAGACTGGAAAAGGGCAAATATAGTGCCCATTTATAAAAAGGGAAATAAGAACAACCCAGGAAACTACAGACCAGTTAGTTTAACTTCTGTGCCAGGGAAGATAATGAAGCAGGTAATTAAGGAAATCATCTGTAAACACTTGGAAGGTGGCAAGGTGATAGGGAACAGCCAGCATGGATTTGTAAAGAACAAATCATGTCAAACCAATATGATATCCTATCAAAAAAAGCTAACAAGTCTTGTGGATAAGGGAGAAGCGGTGGATGTGATATACCTAGACTTTAGCAAGGCGTTTGATACGGTCTCCCATGATATTCTTATCAATAAACTAGGCAAATACAACTTAGATGGGGCTACTATCAGGTGGGTGCATAACTGGCTGGATAACCGTACTCAGAGAGTAGTTATTAATGGTTCACAATCCTGCTGGAAGGTATAACAAGTAGGATTCCGAGGGGTCTGTTTTGGGACTGGTTCTCTTCAATATCTTAATCAACGATTTAGATATTGGCATAGAAAGTACACTTATTAAGTTTGCAGATGATACCAAGCTGGGAGGGGTTGCAACTAATCTGAAGGATAGGGTCATAATTCAAAATGATCTGGACAAATTGGAGAAATGGTCTGAGGGAAACAGGATGAAGTTTAACAAAGACAAATGCAAAGTGCTCCACTTAGGAAGGAACAATCAGTTTCACACATACAGAATGGGAAGCGACTGTCTAGGAAGGAGTACGGCAGAAAGGGATCTAGGGGTTATAGAGGACCACAAGCTGAATATGAGTCAGCAGTGTGATGCTGTTGCGTAAAAAGCAAATGTGATTCTGGGATGCATTAACACGTGTGTTGTGAGCAAGACACGAGAAGTCATTCTTCCGCTCTACTCTGCGCTGGTTAGGCCTCAGTTGGAGTACTGTGTCCCGTTCTGGGCACAGCATTTCAAGAAGATTGTGGAGAAATTGGAGAGGGTCCAGAGAAGAGCAACAAGAATGATTAAAGGTCTAGAGAACATGACCTATGAGGGAAGGCTGAAATAATTGGGTTTGTTTAGTTTAGAAAAGAGAAGATTGAGGGGGGACATGATAGCAGTTTTCAGGTATCTAAAAGGGTGTCATAAGGAGGAGGGAGAAAACTTCTTCATCTTGGTCTCTGAGGATAGAACAAGAAGCAATGGGCTTAAACTGCAGCAAGGGAGGTTTAGGTTGGACATTAGGAAAAAGTTCCTAACTGTCAGGGTGGTCAAACACTGGAATAAATTGCCCAGGGAGGTTGTGGAATCCCCATCTTTGGAGACATTTAAGAGTAGGTGAGATAAATGTCTATCAGGGATGGTCTAGTCAGTATTTGGTCCTGCCATGAGGGCAGGGGACTGGCCTCTATGACCTCTCAGGGACCCTTCCAGGCCTAATATTCTATGATTAATACAGCTTTGAAACTTTACTGTGCAGAACAGAAATGCTGCTCCCTCCCTTTTTTAAATTTAGTACAGCGCTATGCTCCCTTCCCCTTCACTTTTAGTCTCTGCCGCTGCCTGATTGAGTACTTCCAGTTCTGAGTAAGGTGTGCAGGTGACTGGTGTTTGTAATTCTGAGATTCTACTATATTTTAACCCATTTTCCAGATGGAGCACAGACTAAGGGTATGTCTACACTTGCACCCTCTTTCGAGAGAGAGATGCAAATGAAGACATTCGAAATGGCAAACGAAGCTGGGATTTAAATATCCTGCACTTCATTTGCATATTCATGTTTTGGCGCTATTTCTAAATAACAGACACTGTTAAGACGCAGTTATTTTGAGAGAAAACCCTTCTCTCAAAATAACTGGTAAACCTCATTGTACAAGGAATAAGGGTTATTTTGAGAGAAGGGTTTTCTCTCAAAATAACCATGTCTTAACAGTGTCTGTTATTTCGAAATAGCACTATTTTGAAATAGCACCGTAACACAAATATGCAAATTAAGTGCGGGATATTTAAATCCCGGCTTCATTTGCAATTTCAAATGTCTTCATTTGCATCCGTCTCTTGAAAGAGGGTGCAAGTGTAGACATACCCTAAGGTACATGCCCCAAGGTCACCCAGGAAGTCTTAGGAAAAGGCAGAGAGTTGAACCTGGATCTCCTTATTCTCAGGGTAGTGCCCTAACCACCGGAATATCTTTCCTCACTGAAAGCGTCTCTTTGAAATGTAATACTGAAGTTAGTCAAAATTAACAGTATAATAAGCTGATATCACAGTAAGTGATAGGCCTTTCATATATACTACAGATCACCTAGTATCAGAGAAACGGATCACCTAAGTGATCGTCTGCACTATGGTGGTAGGAGTAAATATAGATCTAAGAAAGTTATGCAACTTCAGCTCAGTGAACAGTGTAGCTGAAGTTGATGTAATTAGTTCTATCTACCACGGAGTTTCTGCAGCACTTCTTGATGAGATGAGGTACGGGAGCCAACGGGAGAGCGATCGAACCCCACTGAATCAATTGTTGCCCATCGATCCAGCCCAGAGAAGTGTCTCCAAATTAGCATTTAGGAGGAAAGCCAGATGGCAGTGAAGATAAAAAAGCCAGAAAACTTACTGAATACAAAAGCTCAATGTGAAATTATCAGCAAATATTGAGGAAAACGGAATTCCATGATGTTGCTAGTCAAGAGAAGACAGACATGGGAGGGGAACATAAAAACAGCTGGACGAGGTCAGACCAAAGGCCCATCCAGCCCAGTGTCCTGTCATTTTACAGTGGCCAAGGCCAGGTGCCCCAAAGGGAGCAAATACACCAGGGAATCATCAAGCGATCCCACTCCTGTCATCCTTTTCCAGCCCCTGACAAACAGAGGCCAGGGACATCATTCCTATCCATCTGGCTAATAAGTATTGATGGGCCTAACCTCCATTAGTTTATCTAGTTCTAGCTGGCCCTCTGGAAGAGCTGACACTCTGAGGATCTACACCAAAAAATGAGAAAACTTGTTGTAAAACCAAAGCATTCTCATGCCCTGCAGATGTAAGACAAATGTCAGAATAGTGAATGTATAGCTGTAGAAATGGAATGCAAAAGGCATAAAACCTCAGTACCAATGGCAATGGGCTGAGTATAATCCTCTCTAAAAGCTTAGCACTTTAGAAATCTCTAGCAGTACTGACTGATCCTCAACAATCATAGTAAGTAGGCATAAGATCTTCACCTGACAGCACAAGTAAATTGTCTTGCAAAATAAACAAACTACTCAAGGTATACTGTATTTCTACCGTCTCATGACAATAGTGAGCCAAGCATCTAGTGACCTGTCAGAACACTGTTCAAGCCAAAAGAACCATATTCTAGATCAGGGATGGGCAATAATTTCTTCAAAATTTTTAGAATGGCCCCGAGCTGCATCGGAAGGAGAGGGGCCTAAACCTGAAGGGGCGGGGCCAGGATGCTTCTGGGCTTCCCCATCCCCAGACCATTATTGATCTGGGGGTGGTAGAGGGCCTTTGCTGCCCTCTTCCCACTCGGAACCTATGCCCCTGGCAGGGCAGGAAGAGGCTTCATACATTCCCCCGCCCCCAGGCCAATCAAGGCTTGGGGGCAGAGGAGCGCATGACATCCCCTCCTGCCCCACAAGCAGCACATAGCGCTTCAAAGTGCTGCATGCTCCTGACAAGGCAGGAGGAAGCTTTGCACACTCCCCCGCCAACAGGCTCTAATTTCCTGGGGGCGGGGGAGCGGCAGGGCCTCTGCGGGTCGGATCAACCCCCTTGGCAGGCCAGATCCGGCCCACGGAGGCCCTTTTGCCCATCCCTGTTCTAGACATTTGGATCAAGTGGCAGGGTGGAGAGCATTCCCCAAGAATTAGCTCTTCCCAAGCATGCTTTCTGCAGAATACTGATTTACTATATGTTCCAGAAGACTGTAAGAAAGATAATGTTGTGCCAATATTTAAAAAGGGAAAACGAGAGGATCTGAGTAATTACAGCACTGGCACCTTGACATCACACCCAGGCGAAAAAAAAAGGGAGGGCAATATGAGATTTGGTTATAAAAGAAATAAAGATGGATAATGTAATTAACATAAATCAATATGATTTATGGGAAGTAGGTTTAATGAAACTACTTGGTATCATTTTGATGAGATTACAAGTTTGGTTGGTAAAGATAATAAAGTTGCTGCAATATATATTTAGACTTCTGTAATGCATTTACTTGGGACTGCGCATCTTGATTAATAAACTAGAGTAATCTAGGAATCTTAAATTGGGTTTAATCATCTAATTGAATAGAAAATGGAATTTCATTCGACTACTCCATTAGTCGATAAGGGGAGAACTGCAGAGCTGCAGTAGGGTTAGCTCCCAGTCCAGGAACTAATCCTGCTGTGGCTCTGCCTTTTAAATGTATTAAGAACTGCCAACCTCTTAATACATTTAAAAGGCAGAGGCGCAGTGGGGGACCAGATGAGAGACAGGAATCAGCTACACCTCTGTCTCCCCTGCCCTCCCGGAGACAATGCTGAGGAGAAACCAAGTTTTAAAGATGGCTTCCGCTCTCCCCCGCATGCTGCTTCTCTCTGATAGAGGCAGCAAGGGGGGAAGTGGGAAGCGACTAGTCGAGTCACTACTCATCTACCCAGAAAGCTAGTCACTTACATCCCTAGAACAATCCACAGTCATCATGGCATGCATTAAGAACTACATAGTTGACAGGTCTTAGAACGTAATTATGGACAGGGAATCAGCAAGCAGCTGATGTATTTCTAGTGGGGTCTTGCAGGGACTGATCCTTAGCCCTAATTAACACTTCTACCAATGACTTGGAAAAAGCAAAATAATTACTGATAAAATGTGCAGATGACATGAAGTGATAATGAAAAGAACAGGTTACTGATACAGAGCAATCTGCATCCCTTGACAAGTTAAATGAAGGCAAGCAATGTCCATTTTAATATTATTAAATGTAAGATTATGCTTCTACAACTAGGGATGTTACATATCAGTTAATTAAATAGTTGAGTAACCTCATGAATTCTTCTCAGTTAGTCGACTATTCTATAGTCCCTGGGGGCAGGGCCAGCACCCACTGTATCAGAGGCAGCAGCACGGGATGCCGGGGGGGGGGACCTGGTCCGCGACAGGAGCCAGTTTAAAAACCAGCTCCCCTTGCGGACCAGCTGCCTGTCTGAGAAAGAGGCAGCAGCCTATGTCTAGGAGAGGGCTGAGTTCCGAGACCCAGCATGAGCCAGAACTGAGCTGGGCTGCCTGCCCACCTGGCTCTTAATACACTTGAAATGCAGAGCTAAAATGGGGGTAGGTCCTGGACCTAGCATGAGTCAAGACTGAGCCAGGCTGCCCGCCCACCTGCCTGTACAGTTCCTAATACACTATAAATCCAGAGCTGCAGCAGGAGTAGGTCTTGTACCCATCGAACGCCAGGACTGAGCCAGGCTGCTGGCCAGCATGTTAAAAAATGTACTGGCAGGGAGGGGGAGACGCAAATGCGTGTAGTCTATAGCATTAACCTATGAACTTTGATCAGTTAACCAGTTAATCGACTATACTAATTCATCCCTATATAGATCGAAGAACGTAGGCCATATTTATAGGATGGGAGATCTCTATCCAGACAGGCAGTGACTGTGAAAAAGACTTAAGGGGTCATGGTAGACAGTCAGATGAATACAAGCTTTCAGTGCAACAATTGGGGGTATAAACGGGAGTATGAATAGAGAGGTTATATTACCTCTGTATTTGATGCTGATTCTGATGACCACAAGGAAGATGAAAAACTGAAGAGGGTTCAAAGATGAGCCACAAACACAATTAAAAGACTAGAAAAGATAGCAACAGATTCAAGAAATTACATTTTAGTTTATCAGAGAGCAGGAGTGATTTCACAGTCTATCAGTACCTAACTGGGAACAGAAATTTGATAATAGAGGGCTCTTCAGTCTAACAGACAACGGTATAACAAGCCAATACCTGGAAGACGAAGATAAATTCAGACTGGAAATAAGGTGCAAGTTTTTAATAGTGAGGTAGGGACTATGGTAAATTCTCTAACACTAGAAATCAAATCAAGACTGAATTCTTGATCTAAAAGACCTGCTCTAATTCAAACACAACTGTTAAATCTGAAACAGGAATTAATACAGGGGAGTTATCTGGTCTGGGTTACGAAGAAGGTCAGACTAGATCAATTGTTTTCACCCTGGGATCTGCAAATTATGTCTCTGATTACCAACAGAATCCATGCCTCCATTTCAAATTGTTTAGGGATCTGTGACTGAAAAAAGCTTAAAAGCCACTGGAGCAGATGATCACAATGGGCCTTTCTAGCCTTAAAAATCTATGAATCTCTATGAATTTCCAAACTTGCTTTATTTTTTAAAAGAACCCCCAGGCCTATACATTCTTGTTAACTGCCTGACAGAAGAGAAGCTGAGTTAGAAATATATTTACTGGAATAGTGCCTGCTTCACGACCGTAGACAAAGAAAGCACTTAGGCTATGGAAAAGTTTTGCCACTGATGCCTTATCTTTATTTACTTCTAGTAACTACAATGTCCTTTATATCTCCTTAATAAGATCAAATTGTGGGTTTTTTAAAAATATTTATTTACAATTGTATATTAATAGGGGATTTCCTCAAAGATCACATAAGCAGACACTGGTTCCCTAGCTTTTCTTGTGAAAAGACTGGCAAATGGAAATTGTGCACTTCCTTAAAACGCCTCAACTGCTTCAGGGTTTCCCAACCTATGGGAAATATGGGTTGCCATTACATTTCAAAAGGGTCGCCAAGTGGCTCCCCAGGTGGCTCTGCCCCCCCTTCTCCCTCTGTTTTTGAACTGCCTTGGGTCATCAAGTCTTCCTGAATTGTCAAAATGGGTCCCCATCTGGAAAAGGTTGGGAACCGCTGGTTCAGAGGGAAGAGAACATATCTGAGAAACTTTACAGGGCTTAATATCTGAGTCAAATCCCAATTTAAATTTTACGTCCACTGTTTGTATTTCTTGTCTATTACTGCCAATTACCCGTAGTGGTTTGTAAACAGAAATGTTCTCCCTTCTCTCTCCAGTCCACAGTCCAGTGCTTGTGACATCACACTTCAGCCCCCCCAAAAGATATAACGTTAAAAGCACTGGCCCGGAGCAAAAATAAAGTCAGATTCATTGAAACTCTTTCCCTTTGTATTTGCCAGCGAAGGGAAGAATTTTGGTTTCTGGTATGTTGTACTGTATCTAGATAAGTACAGCAGACATCATTCGCTACATTAAACATTAAGTGGGATTTTTTTAATTAGGAAAAAAACTGTTAAATAATCAATGTTCAATTCCCTTGTCTGAAATGACTCAGGTTCCAAAACTTTTAAAACTAGAAAATAAGCTTTTCTTCTTTATTCCATGTTACTATGCAAAGTTGGTAATTAGTATAACCCTTACTAATGAGCTGGGACAGCCATCACACGCTCCAGTAATTACAAGCCATTATATAAACTTTCAAGGGCATTTATTTGTTTTTAAAGGTCCAATCATGGATTTCAGCAGGTCATGAGATCTTCTAATCTCTGCTCTAAGGAGAAGAGCAGGTCTATATATTATTACATCTGTAGGGTTCATTCTTACTGCTCTGACAAGCCACAAAGCTCCAGTATCAGAGGGGTAGCCGTGTTAGTCTGAATCTGCAAAAGCGACGAGGAGTCCTGTGGCATCAGATAGACTGAGGGTATGTCTACACTACCACCCTAGTTCGAACTAGGGTGGTAATGTTGGCATACCGCACTTGCAAATGAAGCCCGGGATTTGAATTTCCCGGGCTTCATTTGCATAAGCCGGCCGGCTTATTCGAACCCCGTGCCGCGCGGCTACACGCGGCACGGGCTAGATAGTTCGAACTAGCAAGCCATTCCGAACTATCTGTACGCCTCGTGGAACGAGGTGTACAGATAGTTTGAACTAGCAAGCCATTCCGAACTATCTAGCCCGTGCCGCGTGTAGCCGTGCGGCACGGGGTTCAAACAAGCCGGCATTTAAAAATGGCGCCGGCCGGCTTATGCAAATGAAGCCCGGGAAATTCAAATCCCGGGCTTCATTTGCAAGTGCGGTATGCCTACATTACCCCGCTAGTTCGAACTAGCGGGGTAGTGTAGACATACCCTAACAGATTTATTGGAGCATAAGCTTTCGTGGGCAAAGACCACTTATGCATCTGACGAAGTGGGTCTTTGCCCACGAAAGCTTATGCTCCAATAAATCTGTTAGTCTATAAGGTGCCACAGGACTCCTCGTCACTTAAGCTCCATTGGTAATATTCAGTTATGCTGCTGATACTGCATACAATTAATCAGTTTTCTGCACTCAAACAGCAACTAGTATGAATGTGAAAGGTTTTCAGAACACAAACATATACCAGCCGCTAAAGCCTAAAAGAGCTGGGCTAATGAAGTGCAAGAAAATGGATGAAGATAGCATGTGAAAGAATGAAGATGACCCCTGTCATGGATCCACAAGATCTATACTAATCCCCAATTTTTGAACAGTCTCTTGGAGAAACCACTTTTAGAGTGCCAGACTGCCAAGTAATCTCACTCTAACTTCAGGGTAGACCACACAGACTTATCTTCTAAACTGAGCTACTGGGTTCCTGCTTTACACTGGGTGCTCTGCTCAACAAATATAACCAAGGCTTGAACATCTTCAACCTGGCACCCCTGGGAAACAGGGTATGCCAGATTAAAGAATTTGCCAACCCATGGAGGGCACTATGGGAGCAGAGCATGGTGCACTACTTACCTGGCACACTGTTCTCTGTGCTCCCCACTCTTCCCAGGCACTGCTGTTGGAATGGGAGTGTCAGGAAAAAGCCTCAGGGGAAGCGCATTGCTGTGCTGCCATTCCCACAGCTGAGGGGGAGCAATAGCATGCAAAGCCTCTTTCTCCTCTGCCTGACTAGGTCGGTAGGACAAGTGTTCCCAGATTAGGGACAACTGAAGTGCACAGATTCAAGTGCATACTCTTTCAGGACAAATGCAACCCAGCTAGTATTTGCAGTGACAACCCAAATAGTATTTTCAAAACAGTTGACTAGAACATAGCAAAGTCCGTAGGTTAGTATGAAGAAATAAAAGTTAAAGTTAAAAATGAAGAAATAAATGTTAAAATAAAGTTCTGAGCACTATGATTGCTCAGAACTCCAGGATATAGAGGGAGAAAAACCTGTTGAGAATCTGTGGGTTAAGTTTAGAGGTGCAAACAACAGCAGTGATGTTGTGGTTGGTGTCTACTACAGGCCACCGAATCAGGTGGATGAGGTAGATGAGGCTTTCTTCAGACAAATGAGAGAAGCTTCCAGATTGCAGGCCCTGGTTCTCGTGGGGGACTTTAATCACCCTTACATCTGCTGGGAGACCAATACGGCAGTACACAGGCAATCCAGCAAGTTTTTGGAGAATTTTGGGGATAACTTCTTGGTACAAGTACTGAAGGATCCAACCAGAGGCCATGCGCAGCTTGATCTTCTGCTCACAAACAGAGAGGAACTAATAGGGGAAGTAGAGGTGGGTGACAACCTTGGAAGCAGTGATGATGAGATGGTAGATTTCAAGATCCTGACGAAAGGAAGAAAAGAGAGTAGTAAAATACACACACTGGACTTCAGAAAAGCAGATTTTGACTCCCTCAGAGACCTGATGGGTAGAATCCCCTGGGATGCTAACATGAAGGGGAAAGGAGTCCGGGACAGCTGGCAGTATTTTAAAGAAGCCTTATTGAAGGCACACAAAGAAACCATCCTGATGCATAGCAAGTGAGGCAAACATGGTAGGAGACCAGACTGGTTAACAAAGGAAATCGTTGGTGAACTTAAGCCCAAAAAGGAAGCTTACAAAAAGTGGAAACTTGGACAAATGACCAGAGAGGGGTTTAAATGTCTAGCTCAAGAATACCGGGGGGTTATCAGGAAGGCAAAAGCGCAATTGGAATTGCCACTGGCAAAGGATGTGAAGGATAACAAGAAAGGTTTCTACAAGCATGTTAAGAAGACGAAGGTGATCAGAGAGGGTGTGGGGCCCCTACTGGATGAAGGAGGTAACCTAGTGACAGAAGATGTGGAGAAAGCTGAAGTACTCAATGCTTTCTTTGCCTCTGTATTCACGGACAAGGTCGGCCCCCGGACTAACGCGCTAAGTGACACAAGATGGGATGAAGATGGACAGCCCTTGGTGTGTAAAGAACAAGTCTGGAACTATTTAGAAAAGCTAAACGTACACAAATCCATGGGTCCGGACTTAATGCATCTGAGGCTACTGAGGGAGTTGGCAAATATCATTGAGGAGCCTTTGGCCATTATCTTTGAAAAGTCGTGGAGATCGGGAGAGATCCCGGATGATTGGAAAAAGGCAAATGTAGTGCCCATCTTCAAAAAAGGGAAGGAGGATGATCCAGGGAACTATAGGCCAGTCAGTCTTACTTCGGTTCCCGGAAAAATCATGGAAGGGATCCTTAAGGAATCCATTTTGAGGCAGTTGGAATGATCAGGAATAGTCAGCAGGGATTCACGAAGGGCAAGTTGTTCCTGACCAATATGATTAGCTTCTATGATGAGGTAACTGGCTCTGTGGACATGAGAAAGTCAGTGGATGTGATATACCTTGACTTTAGCAAGGCTTTTCATATGGTCTCCCACAATATTCTTGCCAGCAAGTTAAGGGAACGTGGATTGGATAAATGGATGGTAAAATAGATAGAAAGCTGGCTGGAAGGCTTGGCCCAGTGGGTAGTGATCAACGTCTCGATGTCAGGATGGTGGTCGGTTTCTAGCGGAGTGCCCCAAAGTTCGGTTCTAGGACCGGTTTTGTTCAATATCTTTATTAATGACCTGGATGAGGGGGTGGATTGCACCCTCAGCAAGTTTGCAGATGACACTAAGCTAGGGGGAGAGGTAGATACACTTGAGGGCAGAGAGAGGGTCCAGAGTGACTTAGACCAATTGGAGGATTGGGCCACAAGAAAGCTGATGAGGTTCAACAAGGACAAGTGCAGAGTCCTGCACTTGGGACGGAAGAATCCCAAGCATTGTTACAGGCTGGGGACCAACCAGCTAAGTAGCAGTTCTGCAGAAAAGGACCTGGGGGTTACAGTGGATGAGAAGCTGGATATGAGTCAACAGTGTGCCCATTAGTAAAGAAGGCTAATGGAATATTAGGGTGCATTAGGAGGAGCACTGCCAACAGATCCAGAGAAGTGATTATTCCCCTTTATTCAGCTCTGGTGAGGACACATCTGGAGTATTGTGTCCAGTTCTGGGCCCCCCCACTAGAAAAAGATGTGGATGCATTGGAGAGGGTCCAGCGGAGGGCAACCAAAATGATTAGGGGGCTGGAGCATATGACCTATGAGAAGAGGCTGAGGGAGTTGGGTCTGTTTAGCCTGCAGAATTGAAGAGTGGGGGGGGGCGGGGGGATTTGATAGCAGCCTTCAACTTCCTGAAGGGAGGTTCCAAAGAGGATGGAGAAAGGCTGTTCTCAGTAGTGACAGATGGCAGAACAAGGAGCAATGGTCTCAAGTTGTGGTGGGAGAGGTCCAGGTTGGATATTAGGAAAAACTATTTCACTAGGAGAGTGGTGAAGCACTGGAATGGGTTACCTAGGGAAGTAGTGGAGTCTCTATCCCTAGTGGTGTTTAAGTCTCGCTTGACAAATCCCTGGCTGAGTTGATTTAATTGGGATTGGTCCTGTCTAGAGCAAGGGGCTGGACTTAATGACCTTCTGAGGTCTCTTCCAGCTCTATGGTTCTATGATTCTATGAAAGCACAGTTCATTCTGTTTAAGCCACATTTACCAGTCAAGCTGTTGTCAAATCCATTTTCAGCTCTGGTTCTCTGACTTCCTTCCTCAGTGTTTGTCTAAATTTAAAGCACTGTAGCTGGGCCACATTAGCACTTCAATATAGACACTATATACAACTGGAGAGGTTCTCCAGTGATGGTAGCTAGGTCAACTGGAGAATTCTCCCATTGACCTAGAGCTGTCTGACTATACTGGGGGGTTAGATGAGTTTGACTGCATTCTCATGGAGCTGTGGATTTTTCACACCTCTGAGCCATGTAGTTCTCACTCATTTTGTATGGGCGTAGTCAACTCTCAAAGCAAACAACTCTTTTGCCCCACACAGGAAAGCAATGCAGAGTAGGTGAAATCGAGGCACACAGACTGCACAAAAACATTGCCAAAATAATTCCCACTTTGTCACAACCCCCACGTTAGTTCTGGAGTAGGGATGTGAAAGGTTAATTGTTGCAGTTAAGCGTTAACGGATGAGGGCTGGAGCTGCAGGGGGCTGCTCCAGTCGTCCAGGACTGAGCAGAGCTAGCAGCCTCTATTCATGGTGGCAGGTCTGGTCTCCGCAGGTAGGTGGGCTCCCCCTCCCCCCCGTCCCCTTTTGTTTAACTAATTAACTAGGATTAACCAATCTAAGGCTTGTTTACCTGAGATTCTTCATGATCTGTACATCAGTTGACTGGTTCGGACCTCCAGGCTTCATTTTTGCCCTCCCCAAAGACCTGCTGAGAAAGCAAGAGCTCTTGTCAGGAAATGGGTACATCCACAGGCAAGAGCCATAGACCGAATGCCAGGAACCAACAGCACAGTGGGATCCCAGTTTCGTCCCCTTCCATCCATATGCATGTACCAGAAAAAAGGTGTATCCCTGAGCCCCTACCCACACCATCAGTATACCAGTATACTGCGCGCCCCTGAATACCCAAATATATTTAGTAGGAGAAGTCCGAGTCACCCATAACCCATCAAACACAGCCGGTATCCTTCCTTTCAAGGTATATACACACACCAGGGGGACCGTAATCCCCAGGCTGTCTCTATCCCTCTACTACCCCCACCCCCCACACACTTCCGGGACGGGGACAGTCCCAATCTCTCTACTCCTCCACCCCCCCACACATCCTGGGGGTCTCTACCCCTCCCCGCACACACATGCCGGGGGGGCCCTCTCTGTCCCCCCCCACACACACCCCAGGGAGAGATGGTCCCTACCCCTCTGTCCCCCCGCCCACACATCCCGGGGGGTCCCTATCTCTCCGTTCCCCCCCCCCGGCACACACATCCCAGGAAGGAATGGTCCCTACCCCCCCCCGCACATCCCGGGGAGGAGGGATGGTCCCTACCCCCCCCCCGCGCACATCCCGGGGAGGAGGGATGGTCCCTACCCCCCCCCGCACATCCCGGGGAGGAGGGATGGTCCCTACCCCCCCCCGCGCACATCCCGGGGAGGAGGGATGGTCCCTACCCCCCCCCCCCCCCGCGCACATCCCGGGGAGGAGGGATGGTCCCTACCCCCCCCCCCCCCGCGCACATCCCGGGGAGGAGGGATGGTCCCTACCCCCCCCCCCCGCGCACATCCCGGGGAGGAGGGATGGTCCCTACCCCCCCCCCCCCCCGCGCACATCCCGGGGAGGAGGGATGGTCCCTACCCCCCCCCGCGCACATCCCGGTGAGGAGGGATGGTCCCTACCCCCCCCCCCCCCGCGCACATCCCGGGGAGGAGGGATGGTCCCTACCCCCCCCCCCCCGCGCACATCCCGGGGAGGAGGGATGGTCCCTACCCCCCCCCCCCCCCCCCGCGCACATCCCGGGGAGGAGGGATGGTCCCTACCCCCCCCCCCCCCGCGCATCCCGGGGAGGAGGGATGGTCCCTACCCCCCCCCCCCCCGCGCATCCCGGGGAGGAGGGATGGTCCCTACCCCCCCCCCCCCCCGCGCATCCCGGGGAGGAGGGATGGTCCCTACCCCCCCCCCCCGCGCACATCCCGGGGAGGAGGGATGGTCCCTACCCCCCCCCCCCCCCGCGCACATCCCGGGGAGGAGGGATGGTCCCTCCCCCGCGCACATCCCGGGGAGGAGGGATGGTCCCTACCCCCCCCCCGCGCATCCCGGGGAGGAGGGATGGTCCCTACCCCCCCCCCCGCGCATCCCGGGGAGGAGGGATGGTCCCTACCCCCCCCCCGCGCATCCCGGGGAGGAGGGATGGTCCCTACCCCCCCCCCCCCGCACATCCCGGGGATGGTCCCTACCCCCCCCCCCCCGCGCATCCCGGGGAGGAGGGATGGTCCCTACCCCCCCCCCCGCCGCGCATCCCGGGGAGGAGGGATGGTCCCTACCCCCCCCCCCCCCGCGCATCCCGGGGAGGAGGGATGGTCCCTACCCCCCCCCCCCCGCGCACATCCCGGGGAGGAGGGATGGTCCCTACCCCCCCCCCCCGCGCACATCCCGGGGAGGAGGGATGGTCCCTACCCCCCCCCCCCCCCGCGCACATCCCGGGGAGGAGGGATGGTCCCTACCCCCCCCCGCACATCCCGGGGAGGAGGGATGGTCCCTACCCCCCCCCCCCGCACATCCCGGGGAGGAGGGATGGTCCCTACCCCCCCCCCCCCCCGCGCACATCCCGGGGAGGAGGGATGGTCCCTACCCCCCCCCCGCGCATCCCGGGGAGGAGGGATGGTCCCTACCCCCCCCCCCGCGCACATCCCGGGGAGGAGGGATGGTCCCTACCCCCCCCCCCCCCGCGCACATCCCGGGGAGGAGGGATGGTCCCTACCCCCCCCCCCCGCGCACATCCCGGGGAGGAGGGATGGTCCCTACCCCCCCCCCCCCGCGCACATCCCGGGGAGGAGGGATGGTCCCTACCCCCCCCCCCCGCGCACATCCCGGGGAGGAGGGATGGTCCCTACCCCCCCCCCCCGCGCACATCCCGGGGAGGAGGGATGGTCCCTACCCCCCCCCGCGCATCCCGGGGAGGAGGGATGGTCCCTACCCCCCCCCCCCGCGCACATCCCGGGGAGGAGGGATGGTCCCTACCCCCCCCCCCCCCCGCGCACATCCCGGGGAGGAGGGATGGTCCCTACCCCCCCCCCCCGCGCACATCCCGGGGAGGAGGGATGGTCCCTACCCCCCCCCCCCCGCGCACATCCCGGGGAGGAGGGATGGTCCCTACCCCCCCCCCCCGCGCACATCCCGGGGAGGAGGGATGGTCCCTACCCCCCCCCCCCCGCGCATCCCGGGGGGCCCCTCGCTCTCTACCCCCCCCCCCCCGCAGTGGTGCCGCACCTGCGCGGGGCTCGCGCCCAGTCTCCTCAGGCCCGGCGCGCGGGCGGCAGTAGCGCTCTGCGAGGCGTCCGGCCGCGCCCTCCGCGACAGGCTCACGTGACCAGACCAGGACGCGGCCTGCCAATGGGAAGAGGGGGGCGGGCTCCCCCGAAGGCGGAGGGGCGGGGCCCCTGCGGAGCGAAAAGGGAGCCGCGGCCACGTGACGCAAACAGAGGCGCGTGAGGGAAGCCGGAGAGCCGAGAGGGCGGAAGCTCCCTGCTCCTTCCCTTCCCCCTCAGGACTGTGCGAGCAGCCCGCGGAACTCCCTGCCACTGGACAAGGATTGGGAGCTGAGCACCTATTGCTCATTCCTTTGCCACAGCTAACTGCAGCCCCTACCCCCACTAGTAATATAAACGCCATTTAATTAACTTCTTAAATATTAACATTTAAGTGGTTAACCCATTAAAGGGGCTGTGGAGGGCTTGAAGTCATCCCCCCTACGACAGGGGCAGCTTTCCAGCCAGGCTAACCTCCCCCCCCCCCCGCCCCTCCACCTATGGCACACCCAGGCTCACCCACTGCCAACCAGGGCTAAATCCAGCTGAGCTACAGGAGGGCCCTGCTTGCAGTGGGCCTCATTGCTAGAACAGCCCCCCCTGCCCACACATTAATGCTGGATCCTGTTAACCATTTAACATCCCTAAACCCCTGAGGATTGGGGGGCTAGAAGTCTACTGAGGAAATAGCACATATTTATACTGAAAGTGTATTTTCCTATATTAGAAACTCTACCTGTTCTCCTGAAACACACAGCTGTTCTCAGCATAGCCCAGTACAGCCCTACCTAGACAGGAGAGAAAGACCTTTAGGCCTTGTATCACTTTATCAGGAGTCTCCTCATCAACTGGGAATCAATGGCTTGACAGCAATGATATTTCTCGATTTAAAAATAGGAAAAGGAAAACCTTTCTGTGAGTAGCTCAGGATACCCCATTACAAATCTGTGTCCCTTTTCCAAAATCCCCAGTTCTAGGATGCCTCTACATAGCACTGTAACTCGAAATAAGATACACAATTGTGTATCTTATTTTGATGCTATTTCGAAATAGCTTATTTTGTCATTTGTCACGGTCTACATAGCTCCAAATTTTGAAATAAGCGCCATTCTGAAACATCCCTTATTCCTCATAGAATGAGGTTTACAGGGACATCGGAATAGTGCACCCAAAACAACAGGCTTGCTGTGAAGACGCAGGATAGCTATTTAAGTATACTCTGGTATCCTGAAATAGCGTTGCAGTGTAGACGTACCCCTAGTGAGCTGCCACAGCAGTAGTGGTAGGGCTAAAGTACCTACAACATTCACAGAAAGGACAGCCTAAGTGCAACTCTCATCAAGAAAAGGGGTCCATGAAAAATAACAAATGATCCCTTCCCCCAAGATGGTCACTCTAGAACCGAGAGAACCCCTCCATAAATTTTTATGCTGCCTTTACTCTGTCAAATACCCACTTCACCAAAATTTTAATATTAAAAGACCAGCAAGATATTCACACAATAGACTTAACCAAATAACATTTTTACCATTGTCTTCTCTCCTCTCTTGTTATTTGCATTACATCTAATATATTAGATTGTGTATACAGGTAACATGGTCAGATTCACATCTTACATCAGTTTTACAACAGGAATTCCATTTCACTCCTGATTTACGTTAGTGTGAGATCAGAATCAGGCCTTGTTTGTTCTGTAAAGAACCCAGCAAACTGTAGGTTCCTCTCCACATAATTCTATGATGATTACAGCATTTATCAATATGTAAAATCTCCTAAAGTATTAGAAACACAGAATAAACAGATAAGTAGACTCCAAAAATCTCTGTCTAAGATTTTATTAGATTTGTTTCCAATATGCCTGTATTGGAAGATTAGGAGACAAAAGGCACAAATTCACATTAAAGAAACAACAAGATAATCTAATCATTTCTACAAAGTGTATGTTGTAAAAGGATAGCACTATGAACCAATCAAAACTTGTCAGGGAGTCCCAGCAGGGGCTGTAGGAGAATAAACCCAGAAAGGTGAAAGTGTGCTGGGAATACAGAGTGTGACTGTGGCATCCATCAGGTAAACTCCAGCTAAAACATCCCAGCCTATGGGCCTCTCCACCAAAGCACCTGCTTCCGATTGGAACTGCAGTATTTTAAAATCCAACCAGGGCACCCAGTTTGGATCTGAAGAGAATGAGACAGCACAACGATCCCCCTAGAACAAACAAACATCTGATCATTAAGCCCTCCAGGAGCCAGCAGGTTTTGGGTTCTTGCCCAAGCCAATGCAAGAAATATACAGCACACTAACACAATCTGTGAAGACTGTTGGATTTCACTATGCTCTCACTAGTGGGAACTAAGGATCAAGACTACCCTTGACAGAGATCTCTTCAGGATTTCTCTATCCCAACTTTGAGGAAAACTTTCACTTTGGATAAAAGGTGAATTTTTTAAAATCATGTATTTAGCTTGCAGTTTCCTGCATTTTTCTGGTAATTACTGCTAATCAGGAAAGCTGTGTGTTTAAATACAAGCTTTCACACTCATACACAATCTTTTTCTGATCCCATCTTTAGAATCCTCACAATCCGTTTCCATGGAGATGAAATGTTCAGCTAGAAAATCTCTTGGATAAAAAACACAAGTATCTAAGAACAATCGTGTTACATATTCTCAAGTTATCCCCAAGTGTAAGAATCCCTCATTAAACTCTGCAACTGGCAAGATGTTAGCAAATCAATGTGTCAATTCTTAATTAACATATTCTAGATTGAGGGAGCTCTAATAAGGGACAAACGCTCCTGGACTCTGCTTCTCAAACTTCTAGAGAAATAGCGCCACAAACATTTTGCTGGTCCCAAATAGTCTTGAAGATTAAGGTTGAATAGCTCAGATTTAATAATGTGCTGGTTTTACATCTGCCTCATGAGTATGTGAAAATCCACATTCCCAAAAGCCCTCTGAGGTCACTGAGAAGGATCAGCCAGCCAGAGTTACCAGTACAATTCAACAGAGCTTATTGCACTTAGACATCAGTAAGGCAAAAGAACAGACTTGCGGAAAAAAAAGGGGGGGGATAGAGGGGAACTGCCGCCTGAGTGAAAACCAGCCTCTTCCTCCAGAGCAAGCCCTGTGCATCCCTTTCCTCTGCACTTAGAACAATTCACCCCCGCACTTTCATTCAGCTTGGCAAGGGATTGATTCTGAATCTACTAGCTGAGGGAGGTTTGTAGGAAGGCTGAACACATGCCAGGCATACTGAATGAAGCCTGCATTACTCAAAAAATAAAGTAGGGGGGAGGTGGAAATGGTAACATCACAGCTGCCTTTGGCATTTACATTTTACTTTACTTCAATCCCATTCAGAGAAGGGGAATGAAGTTTGATTACATAGCTGCTGGCAGAAGCAAGCCAAACACTGGCCTCTACCAATCAGCCAGGAAAGCCCTTGTTTCTCCTAATCATGTTTCCTCATGTATTTAATAAAGTAGTGTTTGTTTGATTCTGTCCAGCTTATCTGATTGTCTAAAGCTGAGATACCACCATAAGGACACAAAGAAAGAATGGGTCCTGGAGCAGTTTTCTGCCCCTCAGCAGCATCCTTTGCAACTCTAGGAAATTGCAATTGTCTTGTGCAAAGATTGCTTGGTCTTTCACATGGCCTTTTTACAGCACAGATGCAAACTAACTTCTAGCAATTTCATAATGGGGAGTACACAGAAAAATATTATTGCTGAACAGCAGCACAAATCCAGGCATCTGAGCGTGATAGGCATAAATAATCTCCATATCCAATCAGGATCACAAAATTCTGCTTGTCCTGGGAGACACATTTTCTTTTGATGGACAAATAAAATAGCATTTGTTTTACAAATTATGATAATTAATAATAAAGGGCAGCCCAGTAAGATTGTGTGACTCTTCAGGCAAGTTATACCAATTTTAAAAGGCTGATTTATATACACAACTGGAAAGCACCAACATGGTTCCAAGGGCCAAAGGAAAGACGCATACCTAGATAAAAGATGCATTCATGGTCTCGGCATTCACACCCAAAGGATAACTGCTGTTCAGTTCCTTTAAGTTGTGTGTTTAGACAGACCAAGTAATGCTGTTGCAGTGGCCACATATGGTGGTATCTTAACAGCAGACCTAGCCTTGGCAACACAGGGCTGTGCACTGGAGCTTGGTTGCCAATAATATTGTCAGAGCCTAGAATTCTGTGGAATAGTTTTGCACTCTAAATAGATACTGACAATTCCCCTCTCCACAAATGGACACTCAAAGAATGGTGAAGCGCTGAGTCGGGACAAAGGCAGCAGTTTATCCCAGTGTTGAAAACAAAGGAAAAATCTAAATCACCACATCACAAAGACTATTTCAGGTTAAAAAAGCCACGCGGAAATCAAACAGGGCCACATGGAAATTGGTCTGAACCAGGGACACAATGAAAAAAGGAGGGAGGAGTCATAAATATAGCAATCTATTAGTCACACGTCTCCAAGGAGCTGCCTCCTTCACATACGTGCTAACACTGGAGTGCTTGGTACCAGACTGTCTATTTGCTCACAATATTAAAGGGCATCTAGAATTAGCTATGGGAGATTTAAAATCGCCTGCCAATTGGATATAGAAAGGCTTGGTCCAGAGATGGTCCGTTGATCAAGAAGGTGAAGTCTCTGGGCCTTCCTGCCGACTGTCTTGCAAACTAGGAGAAAGAGACATCAGGAAAACATTTCAAAAACCATTTCTGAAATTAAACACGCCAGTCAAGATGCAATATTGGCAGCCCTGAAGGGAAAGTCCTTTATTCAGCCACAGGCTTAATCCAGCATAAGCAGCAGGACTCCATTCTGTCCCATCAAGCTTCAGATCTAACCTTTGACCATGTCAAGGTCAATCAAGAGTCTATCTGCAGAGACTGCAAAAGAGGACAATCTATCTAGCACCTTCCATGCCAACAGGTTTCTGGGAGAAGACCCTAAGCTCAGTTTCAGATGGGATGTGGTTGGTATAAAAGAGGAAGAAGCGGACTATGGGGTTTAGCAAAACACAGGGGCTGACTAACTAGCAGCTTAGTCAGGGGCTGGTGGAGCAGAGAGGGAAGATTACGGTTGGAGTGGTCACCAGAAGCACAGAGAACGAGCCCCCAGCTCCCAGATCAGCCAACAGATACCATGGCAGGGAAAGAGGAGAACATTCAGGTAGTGACAGTGGAAAAGGGAACCCAGGGCCACCGAAGGTCAGTGCCACACCCAACAATGGGTAACCCTTTCATCACCAGAAAGACAACAGCAGAAGCATTTCTGGAGTAAGTGCCTTTGAATTTCTACCACTTTGAATTTCTGATCATTCTAGAGAATGGGAACCTTTCCTTCCTTCCCTTTAGGACTCCCCAACCTTAGCAAAAATATATATCCCAAACCCTTAAAAAGCGGGGGGGGGGGGGGGGGGGGGGGGGGAGAATGGTGGAATGACAATAATGGAAAACATTCTTTTCATGTTGCTTTCACATTCTTACACCTCTCTGAATCTGGGTCTCTTGTCTATTTTGACTGGGTGCTCAACACACAGGCCATTTTCTACTCTATGTGTGTAGACTACTTAGCATAATGCTATGTAAAGGGAGGTGGAAGATTTTCAGGAGAGGTGTGCCAAGGAAGTAGGGTTAAGTGGTTAGGTTAGGAAGGAAGGGGAAGGCTCATAGGAAAAAGGATGGCAATGTTGATTTTAGTTTGAAATGTTAAAAATTAAGATTATTTTTGATATAGGCTGGAACAGAACCAATACGGTTTCGATAGAACTGGGAATAATCTGACTATTAACAAAGGAGTGAGATTACGACATGCCTTTCACCTCATTGCAGCACCCATCTGGTTCAGACATTGTCAACCAACCAATGAAGGTGCATATGGTTCTTTATGTCTGTGTAGAATCTAGTGTTAATACTCTTCCTTTATACTGCAAGCTAATGGTTCTTATCTGCCTCTTAACTATCTAGTCTTTAGGCGCTAATAGACTATCTGCTGATTTTTAGTTTTCCCTCTTACATACTGGCTTAGCTTTCCCTTTGAAATTTATCTACCCACTGCCTCTCCCCCCTACATTCACTTATTTATTTTTGGTTCTGGACTTCCAACACTCCGGAAGCTCATACCACCACCTACATGTTTTGTTAGTCTTTAAAGTGCTACCAGACTATTAGTTGTTTTAAGTTTTACCTTTCCCTTTGTCTAGCTTATCTTTTCAGACTCAAAGGTACTGCATCTTTGTCTATTTACAAAGCAAAGAGCATACTATAGGAGCTACTGCCCTCTAGATAAATAATGTTATCAGTATAACCTTCTTGTATAACCTTCTACACTACACTTTTTTCCTCTTGATCAGTGGTGCCTTTCAGGCATTTGGCTTTCACCATTTTCCCACTAATATTGCTAAAAGTCTATGGATAAAAACATTGCTTCCAATCCCATAGCCAGTTTGCTTCATGTCAGCAGTGCAGAAGTATAAAAAAGTTGTTCTAATCACCTGTACATTGCCTAAAGCAATGGCACAAAAATTGACTAACAAGGAAAAAACTGAATTATGCAAAAATATTTTGGCCTCCAAACAGGGGTGAAAGGAACTTAAATTTCTTACAGATACTATCCTATTGCAACCGAGATCTTCTTAAATAGCTCCCTGCTGGCTTTTACCACAGCTCAGCCAGTTCTTGCCGGAGCTGCGCCTCCAGGCACTCCCCCTTATTTTCACCACTGCCTCCAAGTATCAGAGCACCACAGTGTATCTACAGCAATGCTCACAGAGACAAAGAGAAAAATAGAATCTTTTGATCTATGCATGTTGCCCCAAAGCCTTTGCCTGTAGAGGAATATCGTTGCTGGGCACAACCAAGGCAAATACACCCTTAACTGTCCAGAAGAGCAAGGCTGCTGGACTCAAGCTCCTTTATTAATTACTGAAACTACTGAAAAGGCCCCTCTCTGAAAAATGACGGGAACATTACGCAGAAATGAGTCATCAGTGTACCTTTGTGTTTACTGTTCTAATGTGATGCTTTCCTTAACACTTTCCTTTTGTTCACAGTTTAAAATCGTTCTTAAAGTCAACTGGCATTGTGAAAAGTGTCTTTATAGAGATGCTCGTTTTACCTTGTAACAGATTTCTGACTCCCATAATCTCTGTACTGACTATTTGCTGGCCTGAATTGATTTGATTTCTGCTAAATTGCACTGAATGTCAAAACAAAATGTGGGAGATACTCTGGGTACATACAGTGCACAAGGAGGAAGCCACATTAGTCATCTGCAGCTGTCATTCCTTTCACAGGGTCTTTTTGTCTCATCTGAAAGAAAATAAACATCGTTAGCTATTTGATCCAACATATGCTGGTAATCATCTCATCAGCCCCATATTAGAAAAGGGCATGAGGATGAGAATTTCTCTGCCTCAGAGGTGAAGTGCTCACATTACTGAAAATTGTTCTAAAACAGTTTGTAAAACACAAGCTGTGCAGGTCCTGAAATCACTTCTAGCAAGGCTACAGCCCCTTTGAGGGTTCTATTATCCCAAGAGCAGAAAGCATAGGGATGGTACTACAATCAAGTACATTTCAGAATGTGAAAGAACAAGGAATACTCTTTACAAGAGTGTGAGAATTCCAGCACCAAATCTACATTTCTCAAAGCAGCACACAATACCTACTTATCGAACTCATGGAGCTGAATACTCATTAGGGTAACAAGACAGACAATAGTGTCATTTATTTTGAAATAGCAACAGATCTTCTGAATTACCAATTAAACCAATAAAAAAGTTGACCATAGCAACACAAATAGTCCATGTTAATTAGAAAGCCAGAACTCAAAAGAATCTGACTCAGGTTATGCAGCTTCAGCTATGTAAATAGCATAGCTAAACTCAACATGCTTAGGTCTCCTTACTGCACATATTAGATGCAATAAATCGACCCTGTGGATCGATCACTGCCTATCAATCCAGCCCATAATAAAGATACACCCTATATGGTCAATCTGACCCCTAAACCACCATAAGATTTATGACCCATGAGATAAGTGAGCACATTGCATGCCATGACAAGCAGGTATGCCTTCTTTCCCAACCCCATAGTGGGCCTAGAATCCAGATAGTGCCTCACAGTCCGCACCTGCTCTCCTCCCCACTGACCTCATCCAGCTGTTTCTTGGTCTCTTCCTCCATCCTGCGAATGTCATCCATAGTCAGATCAACCCACTTATCAAGCCAGCAAAATAACTGCCGATGGAAATTTGTGAAGAGACGTTTCTCTTGCTGCAAAAAGCAAAGATGAGGGAACAAGCTTAAAAAGCTCCAGAAAGAATCTCCCAACATTTCAGCATGCAGCACAATATGTACAGTCGGTCAATGTACAGTGTCAATAACGTGTGCACTGGGAATTGTTACAGATCTAACTTCCCTCTGGGATCACTTTGCCTCGCAAGTGGGGGGGGGGGGGAGAGAAAAAAAACCCAACTATTTCCAGTTCATTACAATTGAAATTCCCTTGTCAGAGAAACCAGGGATGCTATGATTTAGAGTTCCAGATTTTTTAAGTGTCCATAAATGGAGCATATTGGGTTTTCGCCTATAGTTAGGGGTATACAATAAGGTTGTCAGTGGAATTGGCTCAGCAGTCTCTTGAGAGTATGTAATAGGCTTAAAAGAGAAGGAACTACCTCTAACTATTTGACATGCAGTTATGGATTTTGCGATTGTTCAATTTGAAAGTCCATTAGCAGTGTTAGATTAAAGAAATTTGGGGAGGTGGAAGGTCCCAGAGGAGTTGGGTCCTGGCTTTGGGGAGGGAGGCCCTGGTGAAAGGGATTGTCAGATCCTTCCCTTGGAGGATATTCGAGAGCAAGAACATCCCACACTCACCCGGCAGAAGAGCCAGTCTGTGGGCTGGTTCTGCTCCCCCATCTAACCCATTAGCTCTCACTACAGCATCCAGAGAGAGCCCTCCACTTGCCATACCCCTCCTCCTTCCTGGCCCTGTGTTGATGTTTGGGGGGGGCAGGAGGAAGTGTGTCCATGTCCACCAAGTACACATTGACTAATTCAGGCTTGCCCATCACATCACTTCCATCCCTGGTACAAGAGGCATCAGTTCAGTCATTTTGCCTTAATGTTCTATTCTTATTCTCTGCAGTGTCTACTTAGATAGTAAGCTCTTTAAGACAGGGCATTTCTTTTGTGTTTGTTAGGTACCATGCCCACTTCGGGCTCTTGATAAGCAAGCAGCACTGAAGAATAGCACTGACTCTCCCTCATCCACCTTCCAGCATGGCTGCTGCACCTGGAGACTGACAACTCCTGTCAAAGTCAATGGAAACAAAAGTAATCACCCAATGTCTCGAATCCCCAAAGAAATGCATCTTTTCCAAGTCCCCCATCCAGTGTCTGTGTCTGAATTTCCATTCATGAAGCTAGGACAGTGCCATCCATTCCTTAAATAAGGAGGTGAACGCCTCAATTATTTACTTTAATTGTATCATATTATGATGTTATCTGATTAAAATGTGACCATATAGATTACAGTGGCAACCACTGTTATATATTTGCAACAAATCTTGTACAAAATGTGGCGTGGAGGGTATCCATGAAAAGTTATGAATATTAACTCTGTACCTGGATCTCAAATGATTGGCCAGGCCCTTGTGATAAGACTCATGAGGTATTTAGACAGCACATTATGAAGGAGCTACTCAGATCACATGGAAGATGCCCATCTGCACCTAATGGACTCTCCTGTGAACATTCACACTAGAGGGTCACTAATGGTTTCTACTGTGACTAAGCAAATCTGTGTATGGACATGTGACTCCATCTTTACCTGTAATTTTCCACTAGCTGTACTGAGGGCTTTGTTTGGGACAATGGATTTCTCTCTACATGGCAGAAGCTATAAAAGCCCTGGAAGCACCACCAATTTTGCCTATTTCCTGCTCCAGCCTCCAGACTACGGACTTATACTAATGGGAGCATATTACCAAAATGACTGAGGTCCTGTCAATGATTTGGAAGCAACCAGAGACTTGACTTACGCCAGCAGTTTATTACATTACTACTACAAGCCTGAACCAAGAATTTAATGTATTTGATTCCTTGAACCAATTTTAACTCTTGCCTTTCTTTCTTTTTATAAATAAACCTTTAGATACTAAAGAATTAGAAAGTGTGATTTTGGGGTAAGATCCAAGTTATGTATTGACCTAGGTGTGTGGCTGGTTCTTTGGGATCAGAAATTTTTATTTGATGAGACTAGCAGAAAAGAATTACTCATCACAATCCAGTGTTCTTGGGATGAAGCAAGGACTGGAAAACCTCAGGAAACTGATTTTATGACTTCTCGTTAGCCAGTGCAGAAAGACATAAGTTTACTTTTATGGCTGGATTATTCTCATGGGGGAATAATCAACAGCGTTAGGGTATATCTGCCCTATTTCTTAGCAGTTTATGAGAGTGTGAGAAAAAAACGGTAGTTTTTCCGAAAAAACTTGAATTACAGCCACACTGCAATCACATTCTTTCAAAAGAAAATAGAAAGAACAGAGGGGGTTTTCCGGCATTGGTAAACCTCTTTCTATGAGGAAAACGACTTTTTCCAAAAGAGCTCTTTCAGAATACGGTGTGTGGGGATGGGGAAGATGGAGTTATTTAGAAAGAAGAGGAAAGAAAAAAGCACAGGTGCCTTAATGGCCATTTTGTCCATAGTAATCACAACTTACATGCGAGAAAGCATCATTCAGTGTGGACGCTATCTGTTGAAAAAGCAAATCACTTTTTTGATGCACTTTTGCTGTGTAGACACTCTCTTTCGGAAGAAGTTTTCTCGGAAGATCTCTTCCGGAAAAGCTTCTTCCGAAAGAAGCCTGCAGTCTAGATAGACTAACAGGGCAGGACAGGAGAATCATACTAAACACGCTACTGAAGGAAAGGAGTGGGTTTTTAAATAAGTTGTCCGTGGCCAGTTACAAGCTCCTGAGGTTATTGTAGAAGAGGCTGAGTTATTTATTATTCATTATCTAGTACAATCCAAGAGGAGCTGGCCGCTTGCACCGGCATTCACACAGCCCAGCCCTGAGGAGCTTATGACCTGAAAGACAAGATGCTGATGAAGAGCGCAATGTAAGGCACACTTTGTTCATGGCTGGTTTGTTTTGTAATTAACAGTTGCAATCCACAGGCAAGTCATTCTCAATACTAAAAACATGTTTTTTGGAGGAAAATTGTTTATGGAACCTAATTATGCAAAGGAATCCCAAACACTAAGACACTGATGCTACCAAAGCCTTATAAATGTGTATTATGTTTCTAATCACTTTCACAATTTGGTGCTTATGCTCAGCATAGTTGCAATGAGCAGCTTACAAACACTGCAAGGGAAGAGTCCAGAAACATTTTTAAAAACTTACGATCAAGAAAATGTCTAAGGTTTTATAAAAGGTGTGGGGGTTTTTTTGTTTTGTTTTTTAAACAAGAACCTAAATATTACACCACATTTTACCTGACTTTCATTTAAAGATGAATTATGTAAAGAAGATTCTTTGGGAAGTATTAAACACTTCCTATTTTTTATAGATATGAGCAATGTGGCACCTATAGTCAGGCAAGCATCTGAACAGGAGCATGAGGCAAAACAAGGAGATGGCTTAGAAATAAAAAAAGAGAAATATATCAATGCATTGATAGTCCAATAATGACAGGTCCTAGAAAAAGAGCTTAATTGGTTTAGTTTTCAGACCTATAACCAGGATCCTAGAAGGTGTTTAAGGGTTCTGTCTAAAAGGGCTGTCATTTGTGGCATCCTAAATAACTTAGTCACACCACCTAACTCACTGACTCAGAAAAGTGGGCAGTTGAATTCTCTTAAAGGGCCACACTTAACTGGAAAAAAATAATCACAATTATCTGAAATACTTCCCCTTCACCGTTGTTACAGTAACATTTGGTGTCACAACTAAAACACAGTAGTAGTTATTTTTCAGTTGGTTTGCTTTGTACATTTGACTTGACTTTGCATACAGTCAGATTCACCGATACATCTGGTAAACTTCTCATTTAGTTTGCTGTATGAAAGTCACACGGCAAGGAAGGAACGACTCAAATTTGGAAAATGTCACTAAAACCACAAGAGCCATTGGGGGACTAAATCAGGTCTAGTAGCTGAATTAACATCACTCATAAATTACCATGATTTCAAGTGAGTGGCATCTTCTCCAGGTGAGAAGAGGGACCAGGGACGCTAGTGTGCTGAACAGATAGGAAAAACATTTCTGCAAGACTTGTTACCTATTGATATGAATCTCAACTTTTCTTGCCACCCTACATTAGCAGCAGGTAATGGATTAATCTTATGTGGGCCCAGCACACAGATTGACTCCACCCTATGCCCCTGCTCCAGCCTTAGGCCCCTCCAGCGCTCTGCCCAGAAGTCCCTCCCCTGTTCAGCCTTCTCCCTCCAAGGCACCACACTGCTCACACTGCAGGGGGAAAAAGGGATGAGAAGGGGCAGAGGACTGAGCGGTGAGTGGGATCTCAGAGAAAAGGCCAAGAGTGATAGGGCCTTGGGATGCAGAAGCAGAGCCATGGTCTTTCTCTATTGGCACTATGCCCTTGCACAAACCCAGTACTGACCAGATTCACTTACCTTCTGTATAAAGTTCTCAACTTTATTTTGCAGACCCCACCACTTGAACTTGACTGTTACCAGTTTGTAAGCACACATGTGTGGACAATCTGTTTGTTTCCCCAGCTCTTTCTGCAAAGAGAGAAGGATAGTCACATGACTCACTGAGATCAGAAACTGCAGGAAGCTTTTTCAGGGACAGAACCCACAGGACTAGTAGCCCACCCATTCAGGACACACACAAGCCCCTTCACTGAAACAGATGAGAACACCTCCTCCCTTTATTACACAAATTAGCATCCATCCTCCACACACCCTGACAATCACACTTAAGTCACAAAAACAACCATGATGTGCTGAGATCTGTAACCCACACCTTCCAGTTGGGGCCTAGAGGACCACGTCCAGTCTTGACAGATTTAAATTTTGCTGGGTCTTCTTCCTGCTTGTAATCCTGTGGGAAATATAAACATATTTAGTCATAAGAACCAGCTATCAGAATGATTCTAGGCACTAACCTCTCCTCCATGTCCTTCTCAAGACCCCCCTTTTTCATGAGCCTTTAAGAAAGTGGCCAAGGAAAAATAAAAGTAAATAAATAAAAAATCACTTCCCCATGCTGTACATTAGCCCTAGCTGAATAAGAGTATGATAATATTGATATTACCTTTGTTACCCCACCAAATCCACTGGTACATTGTTTCTGATACTAGTTTGTAAAGCTGTAAACCTCAAGACAAGGTTAACATCACTAGGAGGTGACTAGAACTCACAACTGTTGTAAGAAATAATGAGAATTGCACTCTGAGGCAGAGATAGCTTGTGTATCTCTAAACATTTATATCAGGCAGTGTTATACAAACAGCACCACTCATGTCAGAATGCACTCTGCTACTTCCCTGCATCAGAGAGAAGATGAAAACACGTTAAATCCTTATTTTTGAGGTGACTCTTCCAAAACAATTGCTTTGGGATTCAAGTTCCTTATTAGTCACCCCAGAAATTAATTTAGAAACTAATCCCACTTTTTTTAATCCAATGATTTGGAAGGGCAATTAATGATTTTGAACACTTGAGGTTGGCAATACTCACAATGAGACTAACTGCAAAAAAAGTAGGGAAATTCAGATTTTCATTGGATTTAGGGGCAGAAGAGTAAGATGTGGCACCTTTTTATTCAGACTTGCTCTTTGGGCGTAGTGCAAATAATAGCTATGGGCCTTGGTCACCAAAGAAACCTTTACTCCTGGCATCACTGCAGAGTCAATATGGCCCGGGAGAGCAAACCAAATTGTTCTTGAGCAACAGACTAGTCAAGTTCCATTCAGAGATCCAGACTGTGCCCTGATTTACACCAATGTAACCCAAAAAGAGATATGAAACTAAATAAGCATTACTTAAATCTGAGTTTAGCAGTCATCTTATTACTAGAAATAATACACAAACCAGAATTAAACTTCAGGTGCATTCTAATGCCAGGTTAATTTAAAAAAACACTTCTTTTTATTCCAATTAAGCAAGTTTGACTTGAAAGTCACTAATGAAGAACCCACCATGCCATCCTTACAGATACTTTTTATGCAGAACCACACCTTAGGTTACAAAAGTGACTCATTCTTCTTACAATAGGGTATTAAACACATGATCACACAAATACAAATGTTATATCTGCACATATAAATTACACAAACAAGTTAATTTAAATGATTTAAAATATAAACAAGATAATAAAATTTATTTACAGTCTTACTGATAGAAGAAAGAGCAGTTATTTTGTTTTCTATTGCTTGCTGAATAAACAGCTCACAAAAAGGGTAGGGACCTTCAAGGACACAAGATTCAATCAGTATATTAAGTAAAACTTTGGGCTTGATACTGGAGTGAAGCTTTATTTTTGGATTCAGATATTGGAGTTAGTTTAAAGTGAGGGTCAGGAGTTAGTTTAAAGACTTGGATTCTTGTCTCTCTGGACTTATTTGACATACCACACTATACATACTGTACACCATTAGAAGGCAAGTGAGAGAAAGGAAATTAACAGAAATTGTTTAAAGTGCATAAACTTGGGAAACATTTTGAAAAATGTGACTTCACGTGCACAACCATAAAATATTACTCTGGCATCACAGCTATGAAACAAATCACCAGCTTCAGTACTATCTGAGCTAGTTTGGACCCCTTCCTATGCCACCACTTTTTTGGAAAAAAGAAATCCATGGATCAATGTGGTTTAAGTCCAGTCCCCATCTCCTCCGCACAGCTACTCTCAGGCTTATGCAGTCCTTTTCTCTTGCTCAAGATCGCTCATATTTCCAAACACTCAGATAAAGGTGCCTCAAACACCTGTTCCAAGAATGCTTTGTATGTAGAATTTCATGCCATGAGCACGATAAGTCACTTCTGGGAACTGCACCAGAAGGTACATGGGAACTATGACTTTGTTTGGTGTATGGCACCACAATATGTGTAAGTACACAACACCGATATGTAGATACAAGCGATCATTCCATGGAAGGGTTCTGGTGACAATACAAGTCACCAAGGCAGAACTCATGGAGATTTGCTGCAAGAACCAGAGATGGATTTGATTTTGTTATTACAACAACATAAAGCCCTCAGGATCAGAATAGCATGTCAATTTCAAACCACATGGGTTATACTGCGACAGAAACAACTTCATTCTCTTTAAAAGGTGAAGAGCCTGAAAAAAGTTAATGTGGGGCATATAGCACCAGCCAAAAAAACAACCTCATAATTTTATTTTGTCAGTTTCCTCCAGTCTCATCTGTCCTCTTCTCCACTGACTATTTTGTGCTGCTTTAATATCCAAGCTCTTTGAGACAAGGACAAACTCAGTACTTGCTAAGCAAAGTGCTAAGCAGCTATGACCAACTACAATGCTATATACAGTTGAACACCTAGCTAGGCATTTCTACTATGGACATCTTTATAGTAGTTGGGTACTGAATATAAAATTAAGAGTTACATCAAAGTTGTCCATAAAGGACTCTACTGTTCTCCACTGTTGGCTTTAGTCACCTGTCATGCTGAGCCAGCAGGTTGTATAACCTAAAAACAATTCACATGGACATAAGAGAAGAGCACTGAATGGTAAACTTGGCTCTTCCTTGAACACTGTTAGTAAAGCCATTTTAAACAGGCTAGAGCCCTTGCCTGTATTGTTAGAGAATTACAAGTAGGTACTAATTGTACTTGTCTGTGTTTAGCTACAACTTTGTTAGAAGTTCAACAACATGACAATTACCTTTTAGATGCTAAGCTTCTGTTCTTGTCTAAGATATTTAATTACTAGAGTCTACTGATTCAGAGATCAAAAGGATAGCAACATGTTGCTAGACCTAGTGGTGTAATAAGGTCATTATCTTGATTTCTCTGAAGTTTGTAGTAAGCTACTTATGAACTGTCTGAACAGTCCATTGAGTTACACTAATGAATTCAACTAGTTATTGGTGTGTGCCTAGGAAACAGAAATTTATTTCAAAGCACGTAAGTACATTACCTATTCTTCATCCAAGGAATGCCTGCAGTGATTATTTGCTGCCACGAGGCTTATCAGCTGAATTTCAGGTACAAAGGAACTTTCAAGCCTGATCCTTATCTCAGATCTGCTTAAGCTTTCCCTGACAAAGTTTTAAGTCCCAAAACTGTGGTCTCCAGGTCTATTCTGGATTAGCACTGCAATTCTCATGGAAGAATTTGAACAAATTACACAAATAGACAGCCTTTTAGGTTATAGACTATTGAACTAATTATAGAAAAACTTACAAAATCAGCAGTCTCACTATCTCTGCTATAGTGATAGAAATGTAGCCGTGGTTAGTCTGGGGTAGCTGAAGCAAAATGCAGGACAATGTAGCACTTTAAAGACTAACAAGATGGTTTATTAGATGATGAGCTTTCGTGGGCCAGACCCACTTCCTCAGATCAAATAGTGGAAGAAAATAGACACAGCTATATATACCAAAGGATACAATTAAAAAAAATGAACACATATGAAAAGGACAAATCACATTTCAGAACAGGAGGGGAATGTGGGGGGGGGGAGGGGAGGAAGGAAGGTAAGTGTCTGTGAATTGATGATATTAGAGGTGGGGAGAGTGGGACATCTATGAGCTAATAGTATTAGAGGTGATAACTGGGGAAGCTACCTTGGTAATGGGTAAGATAGTTTGCGTGTTTGTTCATTCCTTCCCGGAGAGTGCCGAATTTTAACATGAATGACAGTTCAAAGGATTCCCTTTCAAGTGCAGATGTAAAAGGTCTTTGTAGCAGAATGCAGGTGGTTAAGTCATTGAGAGAGTGTCCTTTCTGGTTAAAATGGCAAGAAACTGGTTTTTCTTTGTGATCTTGTCTGATCTCTGTTTTGTGGGCATTAATCCTTTGGCGAAGTGTCTGAGATGTTTGTCCAATGTACATAGCAGACGGACATTTTCGGCACATGATAGCATAAATTATATTTCTGGATGCGCAGGAATATGTGTTCTTGATCTTATAACTCACTTGGTTAGGTCCAATAATGGTATCAGCAGAATGAATATGTGGACAAAGCTGGCAACGGGGTTTGTTGCAAGGGAAGGTACCAGGGTTGGTATTAGTGTGGTATGTCCTGTGATTGTTGGTAAGAATACCTAGAAACCATCTACTTCAAGACAGACCCAAGAAAACCAACAATAGAACACCACTTGTCATCACCTACAACCCCCAACTTAAACCTGTCCAACACATTATCAATAAACTACAGCCTATACTGGAACAGGATACCATACTCCAAGAGGCTCTGGGAGACAGACCCATAGTCTCCTATAGACAACCACCTAACCTCAAGATGATTCTTACCAACAATCACAGGACATACCACACTAATACCAACCCTGGTACCTTTCCTTGCAACAAACCCCGTTGCCAGCTTTGTCCACATATTCATTCTGCTGATACCATTATTGGACCTAACCAAGATAGCTTCCCCAATTATCACCTCTAATACCATTAGCTCACAGATGTCCCACTCTCCCCGCCTCTAATATCGTCAATTCACAGACACTTACCTTCCTTCCTCCCCCTCCCCCCCCCCGCATCCCCCTCCTGTTCTGAAATGTGATTTGTCCTTTTCATATGTGTTCATTTTTTTAACTGTATCCTTTGGTATATATGGTTATGACTATTTTCTTCCACTATTTGATCTGAGGAAGTGGGTCTGGCCCACGAAAGCTCATCTAATAAACCATCTTGTTAGTCTTTAAAGTGCTACATTGTCCTGCATATCTCTGCTATGAAACTGACCTAAGAACTCTATTCACATCTGTGTGCACGTGTATAAATAAAATAAATGATCTTTTAATCACAGTAGGCCTTTTCTTTTTAAATTAATCTTAGGATTAGCTAATAAGGATGGGTTGTAAGCATGTATTTGGATAAGAGCTGAACTATTCTTTGACTTGGTAGTAATATATGTAATCTTTTGGGCTTGGAAGAACTTTAAAAAATGGTAAAGAAGGTTTTTAGTAACACTTGCTATATTAAACTTATCTGTGTGGGTGGGAGCCAAAGGCTAGACTGTTTAAAAGGAAATGTATTTTGGCTTCCTGGTAACCGGCAAGATATTATGGAAGCTCTGTAGTCACTGGTTTAGTGAAATCTAATTATAGAATAATTTTGAGGATCATCTGCTGAATTCTTTGCAGTTTGCACTGATCAAGTACTTTCATTATAACTCCTCCAGTGACCATAATCACATCTACTTTCTCCTTCCCTCTTCACTCCTTGTATGATTATCTGCAGAGCCATAATTTTCAGAAATGAAGTTTGTATCAATCTTCCTTTTGTAATATTAGTGCCATCATATGTAATACTTTACCCACCAGCATACCTTGGAGAGCACTTGGTTCCGATCTGCAATGTCTATATAAACTGCTTCTACATTCTTCCATACGTCTGGCTCTAGTTTATGAACCTACAGAAGAAGTGGGAGCCAGATTTGTAAGTCAAACTATCTACACATCATCCCCATTCCCAGTTAGAATGGAGAACAAAGATAGTGCACTAAGCTCCCCGCTACCAGGGGGTCAGCTGAGGGTATCCAGTTAATGATGAAAAAGAAAAAAAAAAATCAAAGAGCGATTCAGAGGTGAAGATGCAAAAAAACCACCAATTTCTGCACAAGAGCTACAGGAGCATAGTTTTTTTTTTTTTTAAAACATCCATTCCCACCCAGAGCAGGCAGAAGGGTGTCTAATCATAGGGGGCATAGTTTCCTTGTTAGCCTGACATGAGCTATGTTAATCCCAAGAAAGTGAAGAGAATAACAAGACTGAATGAAAAACAGGACAAATGACAGACCTATCTATTTTAATGCCACAAAGTTTTGCACAGAAAGTACTTACATTCTCCTGCATTCCAAGGTCTGGTTTGTGCCAGGTTTCAATTTTGATCAGAAAATCATCTTTCATGTATTCATTCTGCCATAAAGAAAAATTTTGGTTACCTGTTAGGATCCAAGAGACTAACATGATCTTGTTGCTGATTTCCGTTTAGCATCAAAGTTATAATATGGCTACTCCCAGACCAGGATTTGGATGCAGTGACAGTAGGATTTCTATTTGCATATACACTTCTAAAAGCACCCATCACAGGCTGCCAGATAGAAGATTAGGTTAAAGCAGAAGTTGTCCATAGAAGACACTTAAGTTTGACACCCAAAATATTGGAGCTTGTTACCTATTTCATTTACAGGGTGTTTGATATTTTTAAAGAAAGGAATGAAGACCCAAGGGTGAAGCCTGTTTAAACAGAAGTAAACCAAGCTTTGAGGAGTTGACAGATGTGGAAGAAACAGGGCAGGAGTTGGCTTTTCAAAGACAGAATATAGATCCAGAATTGTGTTCAAACTGTCCTTGGAAACATGCACTTTAGTCTGCAGGCAAGTACTGAAACCAGACAATCTGGCATTCAGAGGTTTGCCAAAGCTACTTGAATTTCTCCTCCCTAATGAGTAAGAGATGCCAGTTTCAAGCAGTGATGGAGCTGGTTGGAAAGAAGGAGTAACTACAAATCCTTGGCAGTGTAGGGCAAGCAAAGACTAGTGGAACACTTGATACAGGGCAAGTTATTCATGGAATTATGCTGGCCAAAGGCAGCAGAACTGGATCAACTAGCTCTATATTTGTTCCACCTATCTGCCATAATGACTTGTTCTGAAACATGCAAAATCAAATGAGACTGCAGTAAATAAAGAGTCATCTGTGTCACTTAAGATATTGGTTTGAGAGGAGATGTTGGGATCGAGTTCCTCATTCTGTAACTGGCCAACTGAGAAAGCAGGAACTCCACTAGCTCAGGTCAGAGGCTTCCCTACACATATAGGTAGCACTTTGCTCCAGACAGAGATTTACACACACTTCCAAGCAAAACAGATTACTAATTAAAGCAATACTTACTGTAATAACTGCTCCAAGAAACGAACACATGAAAAGAAAGAGATACAGCATATTAATGAGAAAGAAAAGTTACACTTGCAGCCACCTCCACCCAGTATCAGCAACCAGGGGACAATTCTGGAGAGTGCTCAGAGGCAATTGCCAGTTTCTCTGAAGGGAGAGACCCCATTTTCCCAGTCAGAGTATAGAGTCTGTCAAAAATAACCTTGCCTCACCCCACTCAAAACCTGGAAATTCTCAAATGTGGTGAAACCCAGAACACTACTAATTATGTGCTGTACTGTTCGCTGTTGGATTTCATCCAATTGGATAAGAAAATGGAGTAAGTTTGATCAGCTGACTGCATTTTTATCAATCATTCTTCACCTTGCAGATAAGCTTTTGTCCAGTTCTGCAACTGAACGAATGCTACATTTTAAGCCAATGCAGACCTTATCACTCCTACATGTGGTAACTGGACTCTTTACCCTCTGCATCTTCCCTGATCCTGGTAATCAGACGCCTTGGATAGCAAAGCTCAATTATTTATCAGAGGGAAAAATAACTGAAGATCTTGTAACGGCCATAGTCCATTCCATATTGAGCCTTCAAGGCCTGTCAGTATTTCCATTATAAAAATAATGATTTCCACTGAGTTAGAGCAAGGCTCTAAAATTTGACACTTAAATCTGATTCACAAGATCTCCACTAAAGAAAGCAATTTTGTCAACCCAATACTATTTTTAAAGGGACAAAAAGGACACAAGAGGTTCAAGAAATGTCTAATACACAAATCTGAATATTATTATAGAAAATACACTGGTCTGACCACTAGGTTTCCATATTTAACATACAGGCATTTAGAATTATAGTAAACACAGGTGTATTGCATCTGCTCACACACACATACGTGGGGATATCCATGTATAAAATACACATTCATCACCATAGCCAGTGTGCAGTGTTCCCCGTAAAATGCGTGCTTGTGCAGCCACTCAGATTCAAATGCCGCCCAGCTGATTAGCAGGGCACCCACAGCTAAGTTTGTGGGTCTCTGGTGATACACATTCTCACATCTTGGTGCACAAACAATGTATTCTGCACATGGATGGAAAAGATTAGAGAGATCATTGTTCCTGAGCACCTCACATCAATACATTTAATCCCAGAACACTCTTGTGAAGGAAATGTCCTCAATGCAGATAGGGAAGGAGGCACAAAGAATACGTCTATGGCAGGGCTGGTAATTGCACCAAGATCTCAAATCCTAATCCAGCATCTTATTCACAAGATCATTCTTCCTATCCTACTACATTGTTCCCCTCTACTAGGACTTAGACCAGTGGTGGGCAACCATTAGCCCCTCAGGGTAATCTGGCTGCAGGTTGCGAGACATTTTGCTAGTGTTGACAGTCTGCAGGAACAGAGAAGGTGGCCACTAAGAGCTACCAAGGGCAGAGCCTGAGAACAGCCAATATCAGTAAAACTCCTTGCAGCCTGCAATCAGCTTACCCTGCAGACCACAGGTTGTCCACCACTGACTTAACTGTTCTAAAACTCTGAGCAGATCTGGAGAAAACCCAGATCTCAGTGAGAAATACTGTAAACAGTAAGTTATAGATTGAAACCTCATACAAGTGGTCTTTATATTTATGTGAGGGAGTTTCAATTCAGACTACCTCAATAATGTTTAATTCTTTCCTCCAAAAATCACACTTTTTTCATGCCCAAATAGACAATATTCAGTCCAGAAACAATGGCAGGTTTCAAATCAAATACCTCCAAGCTTATAGAGTTAGAAATGGGAGCTTTCCCATCTTTTGACAAAACCTTCTGCTTTTAGCACTGTGAAAGGTCTTTTCTTTGGCCCTGACCAACACAATGTCAGTGCGCCATGCAAATATTTGTGAACGAAGCTTCATAATGCCCCTGAAGCAGCATCTCCATTTTATTCAGTGGGGACAAACCAAGTTGTGGGTTTTTTTAAATTCTCATTAAATGTAGATGCCCAGCTTAACACAGGAAGTGCCTGAATTTTCTGAGGGACCTGCAGCTCCAGCTGAACTCAATGGGAGTTATAAGTCCCGAGTACTTCTGGATGTTGGGCTGCAGGAATCTCAGACTGACACCCAGAAAATAAAGAATACACAAGTAGTTCACACTCCTGAACATTTTTGGCAAGATGACATCCAACATCACAGAGCAAGTCTTTGGAAGAACCAAGGCTAGAACTAGTTGTTGTAAGTGCTAGTTCAGAGCCTTAACCACAGCACTATCTTCTCAGAAGTTCCTTGCTTCTTTCTCTAGACAACCTTTAACTTCTGTAGTAAATGAGAAAGTGGCAAAAAAGATGAGCTTCACATACTGTCCATATTAGCACTGAACAAGGCAGCAGTCTTGTAAAGAATACTGTATGTGATCAGTACCACAATGCATATGCAAAAGGGGACAGCATTACTTTAGGCTCCTAAGTTTTGGCATTTCCTAACTTTTGAATAATTCCCTCCTATTGCAACAGTAGTTGTGACTCAAAATATTATTTTGCCTAAACTTTTACAGGCTCTTTCTTTGGTGAAGCTTGATAAATGAATTGAATACTTGTGGAAGGAGGGAACACCAACTTGAATGAGGCATAGTATGGGCAGAATTCATTCAGTTTTTAAGAACTGAATTCACTTCAGGCCTAACCCTAACTCCTTGGCCACCCTATGCCAGTCTGACTGAGAAGCTTGTCAGTCATATCAGCCTGAACTAATCTGTTCGGTGTTTTATGCTGCATATCCAGGCAGAGAGTAGCAGGAAGCGATGTATGTCAGTTTACTTGTGACTTAAGTACCTGACCTGATCTTTCCTGAGATGAATTGTTAATACCATAAGCCATCACACCAGATACAAACTAGTTCTCTTCCCTGCTGCCCTGTTACTACCAACCCAACTAACCAGAAGCTTCAGAACCGCATTTCTGAGCATTTCTTGATTTAAGTCAGGCCTGGCATATTACTGAAACAGATTTTTTTGTCAGCCCTCACATTAGAGAGTGTGCAGCTGTCTGCTGCTCTGGCCCCCTCAATAACGGTTTTGAACCCATCTGTACTGGCATTAGTGATAGCTGAGAAAGCTCTTTCATTCTATGCCATCATTTTCAATTTCAAACAATCTGGAAGTTTTCCCTTTAAGATGGAAGTTTTTATTTGCTCTCAGCACACAGGTGAAAAGGTTTTGAACAAACTGGCAAAACAGTGTGACACTTTGAGAACTGGAGTACTGATGGGATGGAAGGAGAAATAGTTCAGGTGCTTCCTTGTTCTGTTAACTCAATATAGCCCCCATCCCTCCCCAATTTTAAAGAAGGACAAAGAACAGTGCCAGGAAGTTTAGGCCCAACACTAGGTTTTATTTAGGAGAAAATGGAAAGCTAATAGAAATGCTGACATGACTTAAGAGTAAGTGAAATAGCTGTTTGGACTTAAGATATTCCTGGCCATGTTTGCAACCCAAGTCCTTCAGCACCATTAGTACAGAACCAGAAAGTGAAACTGTTCCCCATTCATGGTCCAAACTGAGTGAAAGGTAAAAAAAAGTAAACCGCATAAAATGTGAAAAATAAGTTTCAGATCAAAATTTGGGATACTCAAACAATCTTAGTAGCAGTTAAGAGTTTAGAAAAAATACTTTTAATACGATAGTGTCCTTTTACATTTGCTTTCTCTGTTTATGAATGTCAAAAGTGGCCCAGTCACCAGGCAGGGAAGCATCAGTATGGCCTCCACTGCAGTGAAACACATGCAGCTGGCCTGTGTCAGCTGATTGGGGCTAGGGAGCTATTGAGCTGCAGTGAAGAGGTTTAGGCATGGGCAGGAGCCCTGGCTCTAGGTCCCCACAAGGGGGGTAAGGAGACACCAACTGACACTGGCCAGCCCCAGGTGTGCACTTAACTTAAGAATGGACAGAGTGGGTCAGAGCAAAGGTCCATCCAGCCCAGTGTCCCGTCTTGCAACAGTAGCCAGGACAGGTGCCCCAGAGGGAATGAACAGAGCAGGGAATCATCAAGTGATCCATCATCCCCTGTTGCCCATTCCCAGCTTCTGACAGAGGATAAGGACACCATTCCTGCCCATCCTGGCCAATAGCCATTGATGGACCTGTCCTCCATGAATTTAAATAGCTCTTTTTTGACTCCCGTTAAAATCTTGGCCCTCACAATGTCCTCTGCAAGGAGTTCCACAGGTTGACTATGGTTGTGCAGTTTAAAAAATAAAATAAAATAAAAAAAAACTTCCTTTGTTTGTTTTAAACTTGCTACCTATTAATTTCATTTGGTGACCCCCAATGTTTCCTGTAATCTTTTCCGTACCTATTCAGATTTTTTCAATCCATACACATAAAAATGTATTCTGTGCACCAAGACACATGTGAATGTGCACCACAAACAGAAACAAAACAAAAAAACATAGTTGTGTGCATTATGCTAATCAGCTGGATGGCATCTGAATCTTGAGTGGCCATACAAGTGCATAGTCTATAGGGAACACTGGTGACCCCTAGTCTTGTGTTATGGGAAGGAATAAATAACTCTTCCTTATTCACTTTCTCCATATCTCTCATGATTTTATATCTATCATATCACCCCTTAGTCTCTATCCCAAACTGAAAAGTCCCAATCTCATTAATCACTCCTCATTGGAAACTGTTCCATACCCTTAATTTTTGTTGCCCTTTTCTGAAATTTTTCCAATGCCAAAAGACCTTTCTAGAGATCTTACAATGTAGACATATCCAATAAGGCTTTGTTAAGCCTGAAAAAACTGACTAGATTCTTCTGGATAACCATTCTGACAGGTGCCCACTGTTGGATTCAAACATCCATTGAAACAAATACGTGAAGTTTTCTTTAAATTGTGACCATTTCAATACTCACTTCATGTGTTTTGATGTTCTCAGGTATATGAAATAATGCCAAGTATTCCTACTATGAATAAGATCCTCCGGAAAAGGGCTTTTTTTCCGGAGGATCGGGGCCAGTGTAGACGCTCTTTTCCGGCTTTTCTAAAAGCCGGAAAAAAGCGGCGGACATTTTTATTTAAATGCCGCAGGGGATATTTAAATCCCCCGCGGATTTCCCTATTACGACCTGTGAAATTAACATGCCCCTTTCGGAAAAGGGGCCAGTGTAGACGAGCCCTATATGTTTGAATGTAGTCTCAAACACAACAGCAATACATGCAGTTTAATCACATTCTGAAATTAGATTTAATTTTTTTCCTTTCTCTATTTCCTTTTCACTCACCCTCATTTATAAAAGAAGGAAATTCATGCAGAAAAAAAGCCATTAATGAAATAATGCAGTTAAAAATTTAAAGCGCAAAGGTCAGGAAATTGTGAATATTAGTTCCCAGAGCAGCTGTACTTCTGCCAAAGGATAAATTTAACAACATATCAAATAAACCCAATTACTACATAAACTCAAGGAGATCAAGTTACTGTTACTGTAGGAACGATAAATGATGAATATACATATAAAATGATCAGGACTAAGTTAACTGGTACACCACTCAAAATACAGTAAAAAAATCAAACAATGTAATGAACCATTAAAAAAAGAGAGAGAACAGAGAATCTCATATTGCCTCTATACAAATCCATGGTACACCAACATCTTGAATATTGTGTGCAGATGTGTCATCATCTCAAAAAAGATATATTGGCATTGAAAAAAACTTCAGGAAAGGACAACAAAAATGGTTAGGTGTATGGAACTGCTGCCATATGAGGAGAGATTAAGACCGGGACTTTTCAGCTTAGAATAGAGACAAATAAGGAGAGATGTGATAGAGGTCTATAAAATCATGACTAATATGAAGTAAATAAGGAAAAATTATTTATTTATTCCCATAACATAAGAACTAGGAGGTCACCAAATGAAATTAACAGGTAGGTTTAAAAACAAACAAAATGAAGTATTTCTTCATACAATGCACAGTCAACCTGTGGAACTCCTTGCCAGAGGATGTTGTAAAGACTAGGACTAACAGGGTTCAACAAAGAGCTAGATAATTTTATAGAGGGTAGGTCCATTAATGTCTATTAGCCAAGATGGGTTGGAATGGTATCCTCAACCCTCTGTCAGAGGCTGGGAATGGGTGACGGGGAGGAGTCACTTGATTCCCTGTTCTGTTCACTCCCTCTGGGGCACCTAGAATTGGCCACTGTTGGCAGACAGGATACTGGGCTAGATGGATGAATCAGTCTGGCTGTTCCTATATAGGATTTGTCCACTGAAGTTCTTAACCATGCTATGTAGCAACACTTTTTCCAGACTGATTTTAAATATTCTTTCCCATTAAAGTGAAAAGGGATTGTGTCATCTTCATAATCCACCTCAAGCTGATTCAAAGACACCATCTTAGAGTTCAGCAGAGTTCTAGTCCAACTGTTTGCTGGAAGAGATTTTATATTAGTAGTGGAATGCTATTGCTTTTCCAGGGAGACCCAAAAAGCCTGCTGCTCTAATGGCAACACACCATTTATAATGCCAGTTCCAATTTTACCACCCTGGATCTATCCTGCCACAGTGATTCTCACCAGTAAATGATAATACTGTTCCCTTCAAACTGCATTGAGCAAAAGATAACCAGGTCCTCACCAGCTCTTCTCTTGCACCATTTCCTTCAAATGTCTGACCAGAATTCTTCCACTGCACTACTGTTCATAACAGTGCGTGTCACACATGTGCTGCCAAGTCACTTGAATGACCATTCACAGTCCAGTCGTACCAGGGTTCTCCCTCTACCAACTCCCTTTCTCCAAACCTACAGTATCACATGCATTTCTTACTTCTGCCCCTTCTCACTCTAGCCTACCCTCAGACTATTTTGGACTCCTTGCTCATTAGCGGGAGCTCTGCACTGTCAACTTCAGGCAAGGACATTTCTTTTAACTCCCCTTTAGCTCTAACTAAGGTTTCGTTTTCCTGACCCACAGGAAGGGTTATGCGCTATAGGCAGGAGCAACATCAAAAACTTCCACTTTTTGGTTTAAAAAAAGGCATCCCCATGGTGCAGGCCTTCCACAGTACTCACCAGTCCTGCAGTAGGGGTAGGCATTCCATGCTTTCTCATGTATGTTCAGGGCTCCCTCTGGGGCCAGCATTCTCACAAATGACGGTACTTTGCTGCAGTTTGGAAACAGGAGAAGCAAGACTAACGTTTACACATCCATGTTCTAGTAACTGACTCAGACACTGCTTGATACAGGCAAGGCACCTACCCTGAAACAGACCCCATGCCCTGCATGTGTCTGTGTTTGCAGAGTCACGGTCACTAGGATTGTTCATTGTTCTGTTAGTAGGACACCCAGACACTGGCTGAATGCATACAAGCCAGATGCCTCTTACAAGAGAACAAGAGGACACCCGATGTTTAATGCAGGCTAACAACTTGGAAGCATTTTTCCATCCAAACTTCACCACCGTGATGGTGGATAACAGGGTTATAATTAATGGGTTTTGTATTTCCTCAGACAGCAGCCATGTCCATGATAGGAAGAGAACCCATTAGTGACACCTGGACTGTACAACTGGAGATAAGCTCTGATATTGTAACCTGAAGAATCAAAACCACTTAGCTCCTACCATCTTTCCCAACTATTAGTCTGCTCTAATGTCCATGGCCCCATAGCACAACCCAAGCTACTTACTCTTATTATTTCCAGCTATGCCTCACCATAACCTAACAGGGTGCAGAAAACATCTGAGCTTATCCCCCAGACTTTGGTCACAGCAGGATCGACAAGCCGCTGAAGGAAAATATTTCATACTGAGAGTCTCAAATTTTTATGCACGATGGACCACTTCCTAATAAAGAGCCCTGTGGATGCCTCCTGTCCTCACACCACCTCAGTCACCACCTCGTTTTCTATAAGGAAGCATCCCAGTGTCAAACAACCATTGCTTACATGGAAAACTAAGGCTAGCAAAGAGATTCATCCATTTTTAGCGCTTCACTGTTTTGCAAAGAACAAAAAGCTAGCATCGAGTAATTTAATTTCAAAGCCTTCTTCCTAGGTGCATGTGACAGAGGCTTATCTGTGATTCACTACTCTCTCAAGCCTGACTCACTACACCTAACACACTTGTCATAAGCTGTAAATAAAAGGTGGCATGTAAGATATCATCGGAAAACTAATACCTCACTGATTATTAACATTCTTGTGTGGGATGTGCACTTGGAGTATACAAAGAGTTATGAGTGTGTGCTGGAATTATATTCTTAAAATGTTTGGTAAGAAAAAGAATAAGCCCAGTCCACCCCTAGACAAAGATGTGTGTATTTGTCTGTTAGAGGCCAAGACAGCAAAAGTCTATCTAGAGCAGGGTGGGCAATAATTTTTGATGGAGGCCACTCCAAGATTTTGGTAAGTGGTCAAGGGGCACACTTTTCTATGGAGGCAGTGGGGATTGACATAGAAGTTGGGTGCAGGAGGGAACTCAGGGTAGGGGACTGAAGTATAGGAGAGGGTGTGGGTTCTGAGAGGAAATTTGGGTGCAGGAGGGGGTTGTGATTTGGGGCAGGATCCAGGAGGGGGTATGGGTGAAAGAGGATTCTGGCCTAGAGGAGAGGTACAGGAAGGGATGCAGGGTCTGGGAGTGAGTTGGGATTCCAGAGGCAGGTTATGGCTGGGAGGCATTTACTTTAGTGATGTAAAATCCCACTTAGTGTTTAACCAGTTAACCAATTAAAGGGGAGCAAGCAGGAGGGCTGTTCCAACCCTGCTGGAGTGGTCCCCTATCTCCTCACTGGGCTAGAGCACCTCCATCCCCTGCCCCCCCCCCCCCTCCAGGAAGGGGCTGCACAGGCCAGGATGCTGAAGCAGCCCTCTACCCCTTCCCCATGCCAAAAAGGCCTAGCCCAGAACACAGGGGCTTTATGGACTGCAACCCAGGGTCCTGGCTAAGGAGGCTCCCCTGGGCTGCAGTCTCTAATACCCCTTTCTAATGTGGCCCTGTTGCTGGGGCTGGAGGAGCCTGGCCTTTCCCCAGGCTGCAACAGCCCTGAGCCCCTGCACAGGGCTTATTAGGCAGCTGCATGGCCTCATAGGAAAAAAATCCTGTCAGGATGGGCAAACACCAAAATAAATTGTTCACGGAAGCTGTGGAATCTCCACCAATGGAGATTTAAGAGCAGGTTAGACAGACACCTGCCAGCAGTGTTCCCTCTACTTTTTCCCACCCGGGCAGAATGAATTTTGTTATGTGCACCATTACAGAGGGGATGTGCAACACATCACCTTCATATTGGTGCATACAGCAAAAATCATGTGGCGAGGTCGGGATCAAGGGGCTCTGAGTGTGGGAGGTGGCTCAGGCCTGGGGCAGGTACTTAGGATGCAACAGTGTGAGGACTCTGGCTTGGGTGCAGGCTCTGGGATGGGGCTAGGAAAGAGGGGCTTAGGGCTGGAACAGAAGGATGCAGGGGAGTGAGGGCTCCAGCTGGGTTTGGGTTATGAGGTTTAGGGTGAAGCAGGGTGCTCCAGGGCTACTGCAAGGACTACCTCCTCCCCACCCCACCCCCATACCTCTCTCTCCTTGCAGCAACAGCACCTGAGTGACAGCAGCACCTCTCCCAACCATGGCAGCTCCAATGCTGGAATGGCAGGATAGGCACTTCTATCATACCCTGGGGTAGGTTCAAGCCAGGGCTGAGCTGGAACCAGGCTGCCTGAGTCCAGGGCCAGGTTTGGGCCACAGCTGGGGCAGAGGTACCCCAACTACAGCACATTCCGTCGGGTGGAGCTGGGTGAAACTGCCAGGGCCACGGCTGGGCCCAGAGCAAGGAGAGAGGAACACCAGTCACAGCATGTTTGGTCTGGTATTGACTTCAGGCTGTCCCCCTCTTACTGCCCTGTCCACAGGAGGTTAGAGGCTGGACTAGCTGCAGTCCTCCATTAGCTGCAGCTGGTCCCTGGGCAGTTTCCTTGAGCATCTGTGCAGGGCAAAACAGGCAGCTGGGGGGCCATGCAGCTTACAGGGAACTTAGTCCTGCCATTTGTGCAGGGTCCCTTCCAATCCTATGATTCTGTCTTCACACAAGGTAAGCAAAACTATCAAGACAACGACAGTATGGCATCTACAGCCCAGGAAGCAGATAGCATTTTTCTATAAAAACATGGGGTCTTAACCTCAAATAAGTAATTGAATCATCTGATTGCAAACAATACAGGTTGGACCTCCAAAAACCGGGACTCTGTCGTCCTGCTAGACCACAGATGTTCCCAGACCAGAGAGTCCTGGCTGGGAGCCCCAGTGGCAAGAGGCTGCCAGCTCCGGCTGCGGGGCTGGGTGGGGGGATGCAGCAGCCTGGACTGGCAGCCGGGGGGGCAGCTAGGACTGGCAGCAGGGGATCTCCCCTGGTCTGGCAAATTCCCTTGTTTGAGCCGGTCAGGTCCCAGGGGTGCCAGAACAGAGAGATCCAACCTGTATTACAAAAGTATCAAGTAAGGTCTTCTCAAAGCTAATGACACCATGGTGATTAATAATATTATGAAATGTATGTAGTAAGTATTTGTATTTCCTCATATCCTGTTAACTGATTCCCTCCCCGACAGGAAGGGAGTCAGGTAGACAACTAGGCAAGGTATGACCAAAAACAAGGGATGCCCATTTCCATACAAATCAGGGGATCAGCGGTGCATGGGAAGGGAAGAACAACATAAAGTCATTCTGAGTCTGGGGACACTCTGTTTAGGAAGCTATAAGCATTTAGGGAAAGGAATGCTGGCATCCACCTCTGGACAGACCCAGAGGCCACAGCTGCAGCCAGCTGAGAAAGACCAACAGGGCTGATGGAATTGAAGCGTGTAAGGTCCTTGAACACAGACTAACATAAGTTAGGTCTTAGCCATTGGGAAAATAGATTTCTACTTTTGTTTGTAAGGCTTTCTAATGATTTCTTCTACAGTACTTGGCATTTAACCTATGGCCCTCTTGTTAATAAACCTGTTTTATTTTTATGATAAACTAACTCAGTGCTGTGAAAGGAAGGATGGATTTATCCCAAGTTAAATAAATAAGCTGTAATGGGTTTTTATCACTTTAAAACACACTAACTTTAGTACCTCTCTGAATACTCCAGGATAGGGCTGATAATGGCAGAGCACAAGGTTTTGGGAAAATTTAGGACTGGAAGTCCGTTGGGGTCACCTCTGCCAGTAGTAGCCAAGCAGCAAGGCTATTGTGTTGTGAGCAGGCAGCTGGGCTCAGAGCAGTGAACCAGGGCTGCATGCTTGACTGCTGTCTGGAAGCATTCTGACAAGAGCACACCAGGAAAGCATATTGATACCCTTGGAACTACAAGGCAGATAGCGTGAATTCCCTCACAGGTCCAGATTGCACCCCAAATGTCACATCTAGCCCCATCTCTTCTGTACCTTTCCACCACCCTCATCCTCTGCAATTGTTCATCAGTTTCATGCTGATACCCTGAGATGTAGCTCCATCACCAACCCAACTCATGCTACATGACTACCTGTTTTCTTTTTCACCCCATGTTACTCCCCCACCCAAAAACCAGGGAGAGCTCTGAACTTCTCTTGTGATGGAGGGTGACAGCGTTAGTCCCACTGGCAACTGTTGCAGTCCAGGAAACAGTCCCTGGGTTCTTTTCTTTCACTGCAACAGCAACCCCTAGCATGGGCAGGTAGGATGACTGTTTCCAGTTGCTGTGAATCTATGAATGCTTGTATGAACTCTAACTATGTAGTAGTTTCCTAAATTGTACCCTATTTATACAGTTTCCTCACAGCTGTAAATAGGCCATTTCTCCATGCCACATACCTCTGTAAGTGGTAGATCTTGTGTGTGTACTGACCACGTTCTCCATCTCTCTCATAGGGTTCATTCATGAGAACCTCCACTCCTTCACCTCCACCAGTTTCATTTTTACTGGCTTCTGCCACAGAATACAGCTGTCCCACTTGATACTGAAGGAAGGAAGATATTATTGCAATAGTCATAATTCAGTTGGTGTCAACATAATTAAATTGCACAAAGCTGGGGACAAAAATAAATGGGATTTATGCCCCACTCCTAATATAGAACCATGTCAGATAGCTACCAAAATATGCACCTTTGAGGGATAGGTAGCACCTTTACAGCCATTTCCATCTTTTCACTCAGGACTTCCCCTAGGAACTTAAGAGTTAGCTTTCAAGAGTACAAGGAGAATGCCAACAGTGATGTTATATTCCAACCCTTGTGTCAAATTCAAAGAAACTCAATACGTGGAGAAATACACAAAGGAAATCAGAAATGAGAGATGACTGGGACATTTGGCTGCCATTTAGAAAATGTCAGGAAGACAATAGCTCTGCAGGAGTCAAGCCTAGGGATGTTAATTATCGGTTAATTTAATAGTCGATTAACCTAATTAATTCTTATTGGTTACTCAACTATTCTATAGTCCCCAGGAGTGGGGCTGACAGCCAGTGGATACAGAGGCAGCAGTGCAGGGTGGCAGCAGCTCCATTGGAAGGTGGGGGGCGGGAGGGGAGGCTGAGCTCCTGGACCCAGGACCAGGTATGAGCCAGAACTCAGTTCCTAATACACGTTAAATGCAGAGCCATAGCGGGAGTAGGTCCCGGGCCCAGCATGAGCCAGAACTGAGCTGGGTTGGGCTGCTGGCCAGCCTGCTAAAAAATTTAGTGGCTGGAAGGTGGGGATGGAAATGCGTGTAGTCTATAGCATTAACCGATAAGCTTTTGCTTATCAAGTTAGTCAGTTGACTGACTACACTATTAGATCCCTAGTCAAGCCCATTCATTTCTATTCACTGTATACAAAACCACATGTGTCTGCTCAGGTTGCATGCACAACATATATTTCACTAGCGCCCAACAAACCTACAACACTTTGCCTGAAGGATCCCAAGGCATCCTACAAAGATATTTTCCTTATGCATTTTCCAATTAAAGATAACCAACTGCGGGTGGCTTCGCTATCGTGCTCTCTGTATCTCGGGTATTCCTGAAATAAGAGGCTCACCCCACACAACGTATCCAAACCTGTTGTAAAAACCTTCTCTCCTGCTGGCACCACAGCCATTTTCAGACCTGCCTTAAAATCCCTTCACTGAATCCCAATTTGTCTTCTGAACCCAATGCAAGCTCCCTGCTCTCAGTCGAGGTCCTCCACACCTCTCCTATCTCTGCTCAATTTACTCTCCCACTTTTCATCCTTCAACCCACATATCTCCTTTCCCAAAACTCACTTCAAAGACCCTTACAAAAAGCTGCATCTGTGTTTTAAAATAACTGATCCAGTTTCAGCTTCCCAAATGACAATATGTTCCATATTTTCCTGGTTCTCTTCCCCAAAACACATATCATCTCCTCTTGGCCAAATTACATTGGCCCATTCTTTATTATGCATTCTATAAGCAAGCTCTTTCTGTACCCAACCCTACTCCTGGCTTTTGGCATTATATTAGCATGTAGAATACAAGCCTTAAACATCCAGTAACATTCCTGCTTAGCTCTTCAAGCCTCCTGCAAAGAACAGTAATTTGACAGTTTTAGCCCCCTTTCTCCAGCAGTTCTGGTCACTAAATTCAACACTATTTTACACTGTACAACCTTTTTCACATAAAGCATCTCCCAAAGCTTTTAAAAAGAATAGCAACAAGAAATACAAAAGGATAGAGGCAATAGAAGAGAGGCTAATCACAAGCAGATGTTCTGGGTGGCAGGAGCCATAATGAGACAGGCTCTCTCACTACCAGTGGCATGACTATGCACGGGAATGGAAAAGAGAGAATGATCAGGTGAAGCAAATCCATGAAGGTCCAAACTTGATGCAGAGTGGATATGGGAGCCAGTGGAGCGATCTGAGAATTAAGAAGTGTTATTAATCTGAAAGGAGATGTTCAAGATAAGGATGGAGAGTGACAGTTCAGAGGTGAGAGTATCAGAAGCAAAGGTGTGGTTGACTAAGGCAGTAAACAGAGAGCCTATTTAGAAAGTGGACAAGGCAATCAGCAGAATGCTAGATAGATCAAAATACATTAGCATCATAGTTGATGTGTGAATAAAAAGTTATATACAAACACAATGCAACAAAGGGATTTTCCCTGCCCAATACCCACTTTTCCCTCACCTAGGCAAAAAGTACAATGGTCCAGCACCCTCAGGACCTGAGCAGTCCCGAACCACGGAGTTTGCCTGACCAAGGGAGGTGGTCAAGGCTCCCCTCCCAGCTGTCAGCTCTGCTCCCCCACTGACCCAGCTGGAGATAGGCTGTCCTCCCCACCATGCTGGGGGCACCAGACCCCGTTGCCTCCAGCCCAGCTAGGGCTGTGCTCCCAGGTGCCACCAGCCCCACTGTCTCCGGCCCAAGTGGAGCAGCACTCAGTGGAACTGCACTCCCCACCAGCAGCCTCAGCTGGGGGCTCTGCTCTCCACCCCACCTTGCTGGCCCGCTGCTGTCGGAGCTGCATTCTACACTGCCAGCCCAGCCCCTGAACCTGGCCAGACAGGGCTTTCTGATCAATCTGTGGTCCCGCTGGACCATGGATGTTGGCTGGACCAGAGTGTTCGGGATTTTAGAGGTTTAACCTGTACTGAAGAAAAAGGATCAAGGATTAGTCATTGTTCAGTGTGCATACGCTAACGCCTAGTCCAGTGGTTCTCAAACTTTTTGGGCTCCGGAGCCCTTTACATGCGTAAAAATTTATGTGGAGCCCCAGTGGTCCACTGATTGTATGTGCTGTACCTATCGATGTTTCCAGTTTGTCAACTTTGCGCAGCCCCTGGAGATGTCTCATGGAGCCCTGGGGCTCTGCGGAGCAAAGTTTGAGAAACACTGGTCTAGTCTATTTACACCCTGAGCACTGTAGTTAGGTTAATCTAACCCGTGGGATACACACAGCTATGTTAGCAGAAGGATTCTTCTATTGATTTAACCACACCCAGAGAAAAACATTCCTTCTGTCAATACAGAAAGCGTGGACATCCTGGCACTGCAGCGCCATAGCTGTGCTGCTGTACATAAGAACATAAGAACGGTAGTACTGGGTCAGACCAAAGGTCCTTCTAGCCCAGTATCCTGTCTACCAACAGTGGCCAGCACCAGGTGCCCCATAGAGGGTGGACCGAAGACAATGATCAAGCGATTTGTCTCCTGCCATCCCTCTCCAGCCTCTGACAAACAGAGGCCAAGGACACCATTTTATCCCCTGGCTAATAGCCTTTTATGGACCTAACCTCCATGAAATTATCTAGCTTCTCTTTAAACTCTGTTATAGTCCTAGCCTTCACAGCCTCCTCTGGCAAGGAGTTCCACAGGTTGACTACACGCTGTGTGAAGAAGAACTTTCTTTTATTCGTTTTAAACCTGCTACCCATTAATTTCATTTGGTGACCTCTAGATCTTCTCTTTAGGGAACTAATAAATAACTTTTCTTTATCGGCCCTCTCCACACCACTCATGATTTTATAGACCTCTATCATATCCCCCCTCAGTCTCCTTTTTTCTAAACTGAAAAGTCCCAGTCGCTTTAACCTCTCCTCATATGGGACCTGTTCCAAACCCCTAATCATTTTAGTTGCCCTTTTCTGAACCCTTTCCAAGGCCAAAATATATTTTTTGAGGTGAGGAGACCACATCTGTACACAGTATTCCAGATGTGGGCGTACCATAGTTGTATACAGGGGCAGTAAGATATTCTGGGTCTTATTAGGAAAGGGATAGATAATTCCTAGCATCCTATGCGCCTTTTTGACCACCACTGCACACTGTGTGAAAGTTTTCAGAGAACTGTCCACGATAACTCCAAGATCCCTTTCCTGATTTGTCGTAGCCAAATTAGCCCCCATCATACTGTACGTATAGTTGGGGTTATTTTTCCCAATGTGCATTACTTTACACTTAGCCACATTAAATTTCATTTGCCATTTTGCTGCCCAATCACTGAGTTTGGTGAGATCATCTTGGAGTCCCTCACAGTCTGCTTCTGTCTTGACTATCCTAAACAGTTTTGTATCATCTGCAAACTTTACTACCTCACTGCTTACCCCTTTCTCCAGATCATTTATGAATAAGTTGAAAAGGATTGGTCCCAGGACTGACCCTTTGGGGACACCACTAGTTACCCCTCTCCAATCTGAAAATTTACCATTTATTCCTATCCTTTGTTTCCTGTCTTTTAACCAGTTCTCAATCCAAGAAAGAACCTTTCCTCTTATCCCATGGCCATGTAATTTACACAAGAGCCTTTAGTGAGGGACCTTGTCAAAGGCTTTCTGAAAATCCAAGTATACTATATCTACTGGATCCCCCTTATCCGCATGCTTGTTAACCCCTTCAAAGAACTCTAACAGATTAGTAAGGCAGGATTTCCCTTTACAGAAACCATGTTGACTTTTGTCCAACAAATTATGTTCTTCTACATGCTTCACAATTTTATTCTTTACTATTGTTTCGACTAATTTGCCCGGTACTGAAGTTAGACTTACCGGTCTGTAATTGCCAGGATCACCTCTAGAGCCCTTTTTAAATATTGGTGTCACGTTGGCTACCTTCCAGTCATTAGGTACGGAGGCTAATTTAAAGGATAGGTTACAAGCTACAGATAATAGCTCAGCAATTTCCCATTTGAGTTCTTTTAGAACCCTTGGATGAATGCCATCTGGTCCCGGAGATTTGTTAACATTAAGTTTTTCTATTTGTTCCAAAACCTCCTCTAATGACACTTCAATCCGGGACAGTTCCTCAGATTCACCACCCACAAAGGACGGTGCAGATTTGGGAATCTCCCCAACGTCCTCAGCCGTGAAGACTGAAGCAAAGAAATCATTTAGTTTCCCTGCAATGGCTTTATCGTCCTTGATTGCTCCTTTTATAGCTTGATCATCTAGGGGACCCACAGGTTTTTTAGCAGGCTTCCTGCTTCTAATGTACTTAAACATTTTGTTATTTCTTTTTGAGTTTTTGGCTAGCTGTTCCTCAAAATCTTTTTTTGCTTTTCTTATTACATTTTTACACTTGATTTGACAGTGTTTATGTTCCTTTCTATTTATCTCACTAGGATTGGACTTCCACTTCTTAAAAGATACCTTTTTGTCCCTCACTGCTTCTTTTACATGGTGGTTAAGCCACGGTGACACTGTTTTAGGTCTCTTGCTATGTTTTTTAATTTGGGGTATACATTTAAGTTGGGCCTCTATTCTGGTGTCTTTAAAAAGTTTCCATGCAGCTTTCAGGGATTTGGCTCTAGTCACTGTGCCTTTTAATTTCTGTTTAACTAACCTCCTCATTTTTGTGTAATTCCCATTTTTGAAATTAAATGCCAGGGTGCTGGACTGCTGAGGTGTTCTTCCCACCACAGGAATGTTGAATGTTGTTATATTATGGTCACTATTCCCATGCGGTCCTGTAACGGTTATTTCCTGGACCTGATCCTGCACTCCACTCAGGACTAAATCGAGAATTGCCTCTCCCCTTGTGGGTTCCTGCACCAGCTGCTCCAAGAAGCAGTCATTTAAGCCATTGAAAAATTTTATCTCCACTTCTCTTCCTGAGGTGACATGTATCCAGTCAATATGGGGGTAATTAAAATCCCCCATTATTATAGAGTTCTCTATTTTGGTAGCCTCTCTAATCTCCCTCAGCATTTCAATGTCAGTATCGCTGTCCTGGTCAATTGGTCGGTAATATATCCCTACTGCTAATTTCTTATTATTGGAGCATGGAATTTCTATCCATAGCGATTCTATGGAACATGTTGATTCATTTATTATTTTTATTTCATTTGATTCTACATTATCTTTCATATACAGTGCCACTCCGCCCCCACCCGGCCTGCTCTATCTTTTCGATATATTTTATATCCCGGTATGATTGTGTCCCACAGATTTTCCTCATTCCACCAGGTTTCAGTGATGCCTATTATGTCAATCTCCTCATTTAATACGAGGTACTCCAGTTCACCCATTTTATTAGTCAGACTCCTAGCATTTGTGTAGAAGCACTTAAAATTTGCCACTGCTTATTTGTCTGCCCTTCCCTGATGCATTGGATTCCTTTGAATGCGGTTGTTTGTCTGCTCTGGCCCATGGTTTGTTCTCTCCCCTCCTCTCTTTCTGACTACAGCTTAGAGAGTCTCTATCAATGGATTCGCCTCTAAGAGAAGTCTCCCTCCGATTTACGTGCATCTCCGCACCAATCGGCTTTCCCCCATCTCTTAGTTTAAAAACTGCTCTACGGCCTTTTTAATGTTTAGTGCCAGCAGTCTGGTTCCACCCTGGCTTAGGTGGAGCCCATCCTTCCTGTATAGGCTCCCCCTCTCCCAGAAGTGTCCCCAGTTCCTAATAAATCTAAACCCCTCTTCCCTACACCATCGTCTCATCGCATTGAGACTCTGAAGCTCTGCCTGCCTACCTGGCCCTGCGCGTGGAACTGGAAGCATTTCCGAGAATGCCACCATAGAGGTCCTAGATTTCAGTCTCTTTCCTAGCAGCCTAAATTTGGCCTCCAGGACATCTCTCCTACCCTTCCCTATGTCATTGGTACCGACATGTACCACGACCACCGGCTCCTCCCCAGCACTACACATAAGTCTATCTAGATGCCTCGAGAGATCCGCAACCTTCGCACCAGGCAGGCAAGTGACCACACGGTTCTCTTGGTCATCACAAACCCAACTATCTATGTTTCTAACAATCGAATCACCCACTACTAACACCTGCCTCCTCCTAACTGGCATTCCCTCCTCCTCAGAGGTATCCTCAGTGTGAGAGGATACCACAACATCCTCTGGGAGGAGGGTCCCAACTACGGGATGGTTTCCCTCTGCTCCCATTGAATGCCCTGTTCCCTTGAGATTTTCATCCTCCTTAAGAGCACTGGGGCTCTCAGACTGGAGGTGGGACAGTACTACAGTGTCCCGGAAAGACTCATCAACATATCTCTCTACCTCCCTTAGCTCCTCCAGTTCAGCCACCCTGGCCTCCAAAGCCCAAGCTCGGTCTCTGAGGGTCAGGAGCTCCTTGCAATGAGTGCACACATACGCCACCCGCCCACAGGGCAGGTAATCATACATGTTACACTCGACGCAATAAACAGGATAGCCCCCACTCTGCTGCTGGGCTTCTGTCTCCATTTTTCTAATGAATAAGTTTAGGTGTAAATGGGATTCTTTTTAAAACCTCTGGAATATAGATTATTCTAAGAGTTATGTTTTAAAGAAGGCCCGAAGTCACTAGTGCCCTCTAACCTCCCCCTCTAAACTCCCTCTCCAAACTCTCCTGTTAACTGTTCCTGTTCACAAGCTCCCTGGTCGCTGAGTCACGGGCTTATATAGCTCTGGTAGCCCCTCCCCCTGACTGAGGCTCAGCCAATTAACAGGCTTCTAGGTTTCACCTTTTAGAAGCTCCTTCAAACAAACAATCAAACAAACCACCAAACAGACAAACACAAGCTCAGAAAACAGCAAATAACTCCCCCCCCACACACACACACACACTTCAGACAGCCACTTACCACAAAGGTCCCGTTTTTACTCCCTCCCTTACTGTAAGGCATGCACCCCTCACACAACATAAGCAGGAGACGGATCAAAAAGCCTACCAAGTGAAACCAGCAGTGAGTGCAGAGCTCTCACTTCCAGGCACAGCAGCAGCTGTTTGAAGAGAAGCACTGCCATCCCTGCTAAATTCTGTTGCCAGAGCATCCGACATAATTGCAGCCTGTACACACTGCGGGCTTCTTCCATCAAGTAGTAACAGAATAAGAACAAATTTAGAAAGTAACAGCAAAGATCTGGTCCCACTGAATGGGAGCTGATGTTGTACCAAGGGTGCGTCTAGGCCTCCTTCTCTTGTGTAGCTAGGGATGAGTCCGAGCACTCCAGAGCAGATATACTCAGGTTCAGGCTTCCTTCCCAGTCCCTTTCAGCTGCACATTGGCAGAATCACTGATTCCGTGAAGAGGTGTCCCAGAATAAAAACACTGATTTCTGCAATGACTTCTCTCCCCGTGTAGTGAAATGGAAAGTTCAGTCAGAGCCCTTCCCTCAGATGCAATTTTTGCTGCAGCTCCCTCACTGCCACCATTGGCCTGGGCCCTCCCCCCCCCCCCCATGTCAGAATGTCCCATCTTCTGACTTTTCACACACTACGTTCCCTATGGTTTCCTGAGGCTGGCCCATAAAAGCAGAACATACAGTTCTCTCCAACAGAGAACTCAGTGGAGTTATGAAACAGGAGTTCATTTCAGAGAAGAATATCTTGTATTTCCTTTGCTAGAGAAAGCATCATCAACTCAGCAAGTCAGCACTGGAAAGATGACCAGACAGAATGGCTCTGCCGTGTGTCTCTAGGACAGGTCTTGGGGAAGTGCAAATTAATCCCTTTCAGTAACAGTCTCAGTCATTCCACCTTAGGTATACAAGTCAAAGTTCAAGCCCTAAGACAATCAGCCAATTGGGCTGGCATCTTCACCCTTTAATCTTCTCTGGTATTTCTGATCCTTTAATCCCATTCATACAAAGGTAGGATATCCAGATAAACCTGTCTGTTAAATTCGAGCAGATCCCAGAGAATCTGCTGAGGTAGGTTAAAAGAAAGAGTGCCCTTCAAAAGAGTGATTCCTAGAACAGCTCAGAAGATTAGACACAATACACAAACATGCTTTTGGGATTCCTGAGAGCTCTCTCAACTTCCACAGACAATCTACTGCAGAATCTGCACTCTAAGACCTCTCACACAGAGATCAGAGTCCACTGTATTAGGAGAATTCTGACCTTGTCCATGGAGTTCAATACAGCCAGCCTCTTTGGGGAAAAAAGCTGTTCCCTAGAAGCAGCTTAGAACTTAATACGGAAATAAAAGAATCCTTTATGTTTGGCAAGCTCCTTCCCATGTGAGAGGAACAAGGAGGCGGCAGAGAACCTGTATGCACACTGCTTTAATCCATAACACTTTCAAAGCAGCAGCTGGTCAGACACCCACACACAGCTGGCCAAGTCTGTGCATCCAATATTGCAAATCTTAGAAACGTAAAGAGCTCAAACAGCTAGATGAAAAGTAAAGTGATGTTGGTCCAATATGCCAATACCAAAGAGAGAGATTCACAGAAAGACATCACAGGAGAACTTATCTGCTCCCTGACAACGGAAAGTTGCATCTACAACCCAGAATTTTTTTCCAGTCTACATTCAGCAGACTCATGGTCCAACAGATCCACACTCTGGAAGCTTTTCCTGATATTCAGCCTAAATTCTCACACCTTATTCATACTTATAGTCCTTGAATCATAGATTGTCACATTCTCATTTGGGCAAATTATTTAGTATTCAGCTGTTATTTTTTTCTCCTCAGAAGCCCCAAATCCTCCCCTGGTTGTTTTCTCTCAGCTCTCTCCACTTTTATGTGCCCAGAGGAACACAAAATTCAAAGTGCATCATATAAGAACCATATAGACCAACTCTCTCTTCCCTGCTCCAGTCCACAATGCCTCAATACCACATCAGCTTTTCACATACATTGGCAATGGCTCTCAGGCAGCAGTTAGCACACTAGGGTTTAGACTACAGGGTTTAGACTACAGCCTAGACTACAAGGTTTTGTGGACAAAAGTGGATTTTTGTGGACAAAACTATACCTGCGCCTACACTGCCGTTGAGTTCTGTCGACCCAACGTTGACAGAACTCAGCAATTTTGTCGACGGCTGTAATCCTCATTCTACGAGGAATAATGCCTTTTGTCAACAGAGTTCTGTCGACAGAAGGCATTATTGCATCTACACTGTCCTTTGCGTCTACACTTTCATGTTGACGAAGTGGCTTGCTTTGTCAATAGAACTGGATGTAGTCTAGACGCTCTCTGTCGACAGAAGCTTTGTCGACAGAAGCCTGTAGTCTAGATGTACCCTGGGTGTCCAGCTGCCAGGATAGATTTCCATCTATTAAACTGAAGTTGGAATTAAATTCTCATCTGATTAATCCATTTGTACTTCAAATCTGCCAATCACTAAATACATAAAACAGTATCACGAGTCTAATGAGAGCTTTGTGCATAAGGGTGAATCTACAATAGCAATAAAGATGAAGGAGTTAATATACTTCCTGCAGCCTGGAAACTGAGCCCTAAGAGCAGCAAATAGCTCAGCCAGCATCCTCTCTCCCAGGATTAGGAGTAGAGGGCCCATCAACCTTGGCAGGCATGAACAAGTAAGCATTCCTTCACCTGGGATTGAGAGGCAACAGTAATCATGTTCACTTTCCTGTGGCTTTGAACATCACCAAATTCTTATAAACAAGAAGGGACAGGACCTGGGTCCATGATGTGCTTATCAGCCAGGCTAGATTACAAGACAGTCTTTGCCAATTATGTCAGAATGCCATCACTCATTGCAAAGGGAGGGCATCCCAAGGATGGGATAGTGGAGGTCTATCCCAAGACAGCATTTAACTGGGCAACCCAAAGTATCATCAACTTGATATCACCTCAGGATGTAACTGCTTGAAATTCTATTCTCTTTTCGGGCAGCAAGAAGTAAATGAGGAAAGCCCCCCACCTGCTCCTCACATTACAGACTTCTAAACAGATTTAGAACTGAATAAGGATGTAAAATCCCATTTAAAATGTTAACCAGTTAAACTTTATGTTTAACCAATTAACTGCCCAATGCGGTACCATGGCCATGGCCAGGCCAGGCGCCAGTTAATGGTAAGCATCACTCAGTTACACCAATAAGGATGGTGCTTACCAGGCAACTGGTTACCCGGTTACATCACTGGAACTGAACGCACTGCAATTCTGTATTCCTTCACTCCAGATTAACAAGCTCACGACTACAGGGCATCCTCAGTCTCAGAACACAACCTTCTCAGACACAAAGGGTGTCAAAAGACAGAAGTCTTTACATTGCCTGAAGTCTCCACTTTCTACTGGAGATGTGAACGGGTAACCAGTTAACTGCTTACTGGGTAAGCATCCCCCTTACCAGGGGATGCTTACCGGGTAACGGTTAATCAGTTCCCAGGAGCAGCCCTCTGCCTATGATCTGCAACGGGCAAATGGCGATTCCAGCCCTTTTGAACCCCTGCATGCTGGAGCCAGGAACCGGCCCTGGCAGCCAGCCTCATGTAGCTGGGGCCAGGAGTCAGCCCTGGCCCCGCATAGGGCTGGGAGCAGGAGCCCTGCGGGCTGGGGGAGCTGCTCCAACCATCCTGGAGCCATCCACCCCCGAGATTCCACTTAGTCAGTTAACCGGTTAAGTAGTTATACGTTAGGTCAACCTAACGTTTAACTTATCAATCAGAATTTTACATCCCTACTTTCTACACATAGACAACCTACATTTCTAAACATACATTAAACTGAATAAATCAGCAAGGAGAGAAATAAAACACCAGCAATAGTTTCACTTAACCCTGGTAAAGCTGAATCCCAGTGTCAAGAAACTTAAAGAAGCATAAGCCCTGTTCAGTTCCATCAAATCCAATCTCCTGAGGGCAGGGGGCAGAGCATATTCTAGCCCTTTGGCACGTCTACGTTGGGACTATCTGGCTCTCTCCAAATAGTCTCAGGGCTAGCATCGTCTTGCTACCAGAAGGGTTTCCTCACATTCAGGCTACTTTTTCCTTTCATTGATTAAATTCCTTTGCTCCTAATTATACCCCCTTGCATACTCCTAAATGACTCCCCTTCCATCTGGATGTTTACGTATTTTGGATACCTGCAGAATCATCTCAGCTGCCAAATACTGCTTAATCAAGATATTGCTTCATTAACTCTTTCCATCTTTCCTATAACTCATTCTCTTCCCCCTGACCATTTCTGTTGCTTTTCTGAGTACTTGTCAGTATGTGGGAATGAGATGCCAAATTCTGAGGCAATCTTCTAGGTGCAGTCACATTCCAACTGCCTTTCACAGAGGCAGGATTTCAAAGTCTTCAAAAGTTTTACTTTGCACAGTTGCCATAAAGAAAGAGAACAGGTTCAGGCAGGGATGTAAAATTTAGATTATTTGGCTAATAGAATAGTCGATGTAATTTGTATCGAGTATTTGATTAGTCGATAGGGTACTTCCAGGGCTGTTGCTACACTTAAAAGACAGAGGTGTTGCGGGGAGCACAGGGTGAACTCACTGGTCCTGTGCTCCCTGCAACATTTCAAAGCGGCAGCACAACATGGAGCCCGGGGTCAGCTGGGGACTTTTAATCCCCAACTGACCCCAGGTTCCACACAGTGCTGCCACTTTTAAATGCCGCATACAGCCCGGGCCAGCTGAGAACTCCCATCCGGCCCCAGGCTCCACGTGGCACTTCTGCTTTGAAGCACCCCTTCCTCTCCTCCCACTTGCTGCCTCTTTCTGATAGAAGCAGCAAGGGTGAGGAAAGCGACTAGTTGTTCGCATCTCTAGGATCAGGTTCACATCCCTACTGCGGTGTTTAAAAATCACTACAGCTGGTCATGGTTAACTATATGGTGGACAACAGGATTGACCACAGACCCTGACAATTTTAAACAGTCCTCGTCTACACTGAATGTTTAATGTTGTTAATTAACATATTTTAAACAATTAAATTTGCTGTGCAAACAAACCCAGATTAAGAGGAACCTCGGAGTTATTAAAATTTCCTTATGTAAAAAGAAAAATGAATGCATAACACAAAAAAGGAAGTTGTGCTTTGGAACAATCCAGCAAATCCAGGTTTAAAGAAGTAATTGATGGATCTGAAAACACCTTATAGGAGGAAGGATAGTATCAACCTCAATTTAGAGATGGGATAAGTTAAATGATTTGCCTAAAGCCACAAACCGAGTCAATAGAAGAGCTGGGAACACAAACCCAACACCCAATCCTGAGTCTTAAACACTGAATCATACGGTTTAATGATGATCCTGAAAATGGATACATTTGTCTTGCACATCCAGACTTTGTCAGTTTCTCAGTTATAAGCATAAACATAGTTTTGTTTAAAACAAAAGTCCTAAGAGGAAGTGGCAGGAAAAGGACTTACCTCCTCCACAGACACAGGCAGAATGACACGACTGCAAAAGAACACAAAACAGGAAATGAACTGCAATCCTTATAACTTGCACCACTTAGAACACACAAAAGTTTCATACTGCAAACATAGAAACACTTGTTCCTGGCAGTCTCCAGAATACTGTGTGATATATCATTTTCCTTTCCAGTGTCTTTCCCAGTGCTTGCTGCCTTGCATTGCTCAGATAGTAAAATATCCTAATAGTGATGTTTTATACAAACATAATGATGTCTTCTCAAAGTACTTTATAAGTCACACAAACCACTTCAGCCCCTACTGAATTCCAATAGCTGTTTAACAGCATATAGCAACATTAGATAATAGTATGCCAAGAAGTAAAGAGGTCCTAGGTACTATCAACTATTTTGGGGAGAGGTATTTAAAGAGACAATGTAATTACTTACATACATTCCAGTCCCTTATCCTTGCAAGACATTTCTCAGGCTTTTCAATAAAGCAGCAAGGACCATGGTTTTATGACTCATTCTGTAGATAGCTAGTATAGCACACCCTGTGCCAATGCTAGAGCACTGTTTCAATGCTGACTCAGAAGAGTGATCATTACAATCCCAAACACCACCACTTCTTGTGTTCTCTGGTTTCCTTGTAGGTCTATGCAAAAGCTGATCAGGGTCAACTCTAAATAGATTGCAAGATCTGATAAATGTGGTAGTAAAAGTGTAATAAGTGAACAAGCCTTACTGAGAGAGTCAGCTTTCCAATTCCTCCCTCATAATCCCCATCTTCATGGGTGATGAGCAGGTATCACAACAACAACAAAAAGAATAAAGCTCTTATATGGGACTTGACTTAGATTTCAAAGAGCTTTTTTTCAAAAAAAAGGTCAGGGTGGAGAAATTGAGGCAAGCAGAGGTTAGAGACTTGCCCAAGGTCACCCAGCAGTCTGATGGCACAGCTAAGAATAAAATCCATGGCCTCTGAGTCCCATCCAGTGCCCTATCCACTAGACTTCACTGCCTCCTTAGTAGTTCTTCTATTCTCTCTATACTAATAAATATTCAACCCAACATTTGCCATCTCCCCAATGTAGATCAAGTTGGTGGGAATAACACTTAAGGTATTTAGTGCAAAGAACTAGCAAAGGCAGAAAGACCTGTAATTGAGTGAAATTGGAAGAGGGTTTGAGATTTCTTGCTATGGTCAGAATTTCCACAGAACTGCTGACTACACCTTGAATTCCTTCCTTTGCCCACCCTACTCTTTCATTCAAATTCTGCCTTCCAGGATGCCCACTAATATCAACTCACATCAGTTAAAGCACACTTACTCGTGCATGAGAGCTGTGCTTTCCAACCCGCTCTGAAGCAGTAGCTAACTAGCCACACACTCCTGGCCAAATAGACATGTGTGCGGCTAGTGGCTAGCCATGGTGTCCAACATGCATTAGTGCCTTAAAAAAGGGCTATGCTCTAAATTCAGGCCACCCTCTGGGTCTCCCAATATACTAGATCTCTAGTCTGAGTGGTCTTTCTATGCAGATTGTAAAATGTTTGGATAGTGACTAATAAATAGGTAACTCTCCGTGATATTCTTATCAATAAACTAGGCAAATACAACTTAGATGGGGCTACTATAAGGTGGGTTCATAACTGGCTGGATAACCATACTCAGAAAGTAGTTATTAATGGTTCACAATCCTGCTGGAAAGGTATAACAAGTGGGGTTCTGCAGGGGTCTGTTTTTGGGATGGGCTCTGTTCAATAACTTCATCAACGACTTAGATATTGGCATAGAAAGTACGCTTATTAAGGTTGCAGATGATACCAAGTTAGGAGGAGTTGCGACTGCTCTGGAGGATAAGGTCTTAATTCAAAATGATCTGGACAAATTGGAGAAATGGTCTGAGGTAAACAGGATGAAGTCGTCAAATGCAAAGTGCTCCACTTAGGAAGGAACAATCAGTTTCACACAGTCGCTTCCCATTCTGTATGTCTAGGAAGGAGTACGGCAGAAAGGGATCTAGAGGTTATAGTGGACCACAGGCTGAATATGAGTCAGTGTGATGTTGTTGCAAAAAAAGCAAACATGATTCTGAGATTCATTAACAGGTGTGTTGTGAGCAAGACACGAGAAGTCATTCTTCCACTCTACTCTGTGCTAGTTAGGCCTCAGTTGGAGTACTGTGTCCAGTTCTGGGCACAGCATTTCAAGAAGATTGTGGAGTAATTGGAGAGGGTCCAGAGAAGAGCAACAAGAATGATTAAAGGTCTAGAGAACATGACCTATGAAGGAAGGCTGAAGGAATTGGTTTTGTTTAGTTTAGAAAAGAGAAGACTGAGGGGGGACATGATAGCAGTTTTCAGGTATCTAAAAGGGTGTCATGAGGAGGAGGGAGAAAACTTGTTCATCTTGGCCTCTGAGGATAGGACAAGAAGCAATGGGCTTAAACTGCAGCAAGGGAGGTTTAGGTTGGACATTAGGAACAAGTTCCTATCAGGGTAGTCAAACATTGTAATAAATTGCCCAGGGAGGTTGTGGAATCTCCATCTCTGGAGACATTTAAGAGTAGGTTAGATAAATGTCTATCAGGGATGGTCTAGACAGTATTGGGTCCTGCCATGAGGGCAGGGGACTGGACTCGATGACCTCTTAAGGTCCCTTCCAGTCCTAGAATTCATTCTATGATTCAGTAAACGATAAAATAAGTTACAGCTGACATGAATCATGGGCAGGTTGAAATCACAGAGGTATTTTCCAGAATGTAATAGTGCACCAAATTAAGGAGTTAAATAAAAACAGGGATATGGTCAAAAACAAGTTATAGATGTATATACATAGCAATGAAAAAAAATCTTCAAAACAGATTGACTAGCATTGTGTGGTACTGTAATGGAATAGGAGCTTGGCCTAAGCATTACTGAAATGTGAAGAGATGACCAAAAAAAACCCCATAATTATGACCTGGAATACTAATTCCGGTGTATAAAATATATAAGGAAGCCAGATTAGGTCAGAGATGGAGGAATAGATCTTTACCTAAAATATTCCAAAAAGCAGAGTGGAGATGACCCATGGAGCAACACACACTATGTATAAAAATCAAAACTCAAGGTAATACCACCAGCCTCCGCATCAAGAAAATAATATTGAGCTCACAAAGTTGAAGGACACCAAAAAGCCAATAAGGTAGGAATAGTTTATGATTCCAGCTACCCATGAAGAGAAGCCATTTCTTATGTTAAAAGTTTGCATCTTGGAATATAACAAGACCGGCCTTGACTAAGCCTCAAGTCACATACAGGAGTTGATCTGAGTTTTAACTATGACCGAGCCACTAACTATACCATGCACCATCTTTGGGTGGAAGTATTGTACCAAAAATTAGTACAGTGACAAAACTCAGAGGGTTTCTAAAAAGTGATGATGCTAGTAAAAAAGTCACAAAAATTCAAAAGAAAGCTAAAATCCTTGGATTAAGCAACTATAACAAAGCACATACATGCCTCACCTCTAAAAAAGGAATCAAGAAGAAAGGAAAAACCCCACCATATAATGACTGAACAAGGTTTGAGAGGCTTTTCAAGCCAATTAGATATTCTTTACTAAACAGAAATCCAAACTCAGGGAAGCCATCAGAAAGGAACACACTATAGCGAGTAAAAGTAGAGAGATAATATTCGGGGTGCTTCTACACAGCATCCTGAACTCGAAATAAGATATGCAATTTACATAGTGCAAATTATGTATCTTATTTCAAACCTATTTTGAAATAGCTTATTTTGAAATTTGGCGCACATACACTGTGCCAAATTTCAAAATAATATGCTATTTCGAGACATCCCGTAACACCTGTTATTTCGAAAAATATTTTGAAATAATGGGAGGCTTGAATAGAGCAGGGTAGCTATTTTGGGATACCTCTGGTATCCTGAAATAGCTGTGCAGTGTAGAAGTACCCTTGAAGAGCTATTAGCCAAAGACATGAACAAAAAATGTTATAGCCACAGCAGAAATCTTTTGAGAATCTGTGAATTGGCTGCTTTATCCTGGAGAAAAGGGAGCAACTAAGGAGAGGAGGACATTGTAGACAAGTAGTGATTTCTTGGCATTACTCCTCATCACAAAGAATGCAGAGGAGCTATCTGCTCCAACCAATTCTTTTCAGGTAATAAAAAGGTGCCGACAAAGATTGAGGTATCAAAAAAAGAACTATTAAAACAAACTGATAAAGTAAAGCAGAAGGAACCAGACCGAGATAGTATATATCCAAGAGTTCAGAAAAGTGTTGAGTTAAATGACTGCATATTTTTATTAGTGCAATCTCATTAAATTCAGCTATTACACCAGAGGAAGCAAATGCTGTACACATCTTAAAAATACCTACTGGGGTAATGGTGGGAATATCAGCCAGATGAGCTTTACTTCAGTATCACTTAAATTGTCTGAAGTACTTGAGCAGAATTTTGATATACGTAGATGCACATAAAGAGGGATCAGCAAGAGCAGCTTCTGTCAGAGGAAAACTGGCCTCTGAAACCAATTAAAATTCTGTGAGCACATTAACAGAATAGTGTCTAAATAAGAACTGATTATCTGGCCTTCCAAAAAAAAATCTTTGATAAAGTCCCTCCAGAGGGCTACTAAGAAAATAAGTATAAGGCACCAGGTAAAGTAAAGTGACAAATTAGAAACTAGCAAAGTGATTCTTCTTTCTGTTTTTTTTTCCCATGTGGCCAGTTTTACACATTGCAGAAAGTTGACACCAGAATACCACTATATTCCACAACAAGACAAGCGTTACACATATATTATCCAGAGATAGGGGCAAGAGATGAGGCAAAATTTTGCAGACACACAAATTAAACTTAGTGAAAACTAAAAACAACTGCAAGGACAATCAGAAGAACTTAAGTACAGGCAGTCCCCAGGTTACGTACAAGATAGGGACTGTAGGTTTGTTCTTAAGTTGAATCTGTATGTAAGTCGGAACTGGCGTCCAGATTCAGCCGCTGCTGAAACTGATCAGATTCAGCCACTGTTGAAACTGGACGCCAGTTCTGACTTACATACAGATTCAACTTAAGAACCCCAGGCATCCCCAAGTCAGCTGCTGCTGAAACTGATCAGCGGCTGATTCCAGGAAGCCTGGGGCAGGGGCTTCCTGTAGTCAGCCACTGGTCAGTTTCAGCAGCGGCTGACTTGGGGACGCCTGGGGCAGAGCAGCTGGGGTGCTGCTGGGTTGGTCCAGTAGCGCCACCGCTCCTCGGCGCTACTGGACCAACCCAGCAGCACCCAAGCTGCTCTGCCCCAGGCGTCCTGATTCAGCCGCTGCTGAAACTGACCAGCAGTGGCTGAATCAGGATGCCTGGGGCAGAGCAGCTTGGGTGCTGTCGGGTTGGTCCAGTAGCGCCCAGAGCGGCGCTACGGGACCAACCGGCAGCGCCCCAGCTGCTGTACCACAGGCGTCCGGAGCAAAGCCGCGGAGCACGGGGGCAGCGGGACAGCCCAGACGCGCTGTGGCTGTCCTGCTGCCCTCGGGCTCTGTGGCTTTGCTCTGCTTTGCTCCCCCTCTCCCTGGTCTGCAGACAAGGGAGACTGGGAGCAAAGCCGAGCAAAGCCGGGGAGCACGCGGGCAGCGGACAGCCCAGACGCGTCTGGGCTGTCTGCTGCCCGCGTGCTCCGCCGCTTTGCTTCCTCTCCCTGGTCTGCTGGAGACCAGGGAGATGGGCCCCATTCGTAAGTGCGGATCCGACATAAGTCGGATCCGCATAACTCGGGGATTGCCTATATAACTGAACGGGCAATACAGAGAGAGTTGGGATGTTAAGTAGCAGTTAATTAGCTAATTGAGTAGTCGATGGAATTTCCATCAACTACTCAATTAGTCGATAAGGGGAGGGCACTCACTACCCCCTCTGCAGCTCTGCTCTTACTACAGGCAGTCCAGCTCTTACTAAATTTATAATGCAGAGCTGCAGCAGGGTTAGCTCCTAGGGGTGGCATGAGCCAGGACTAAGCAATCCCAGCTTGTGCCAGCTCTGGGACCACTGTGGCTCTGCTTCCTCTGTCTCCTCCCCCACCCCTGCAATGGGGAGACAGAGCGGGTGGGGGGGGGGGGGAGATCCAGCTTTTGAGCTGGCTTCCCCAGCACCAGCTCCCTCCTCCCTTGCTGCCTCTGATGCAGAGACAGCGGGGGGGGGGGGGGGAGCGTGTAGTTGAGTAGCTGCTTTCATCCCTAAGTGACAGACTGAACTTAGGGTTGAAAATGAGAAGTACTGTATACTGAAAGGAATGTTAACAATTCAGTCATTTCTAGCTTCTAAATTAGTTGCAGCTATTCAGGGAAGAGTCATGAGCATTACAATGGACAGCTCAGACCACTGTTCAACCTATAGCAGCAGTCAAAGGCGTTCACAAAATGTCAGGATATATAAAGACTGGGAGGCAAAAATGCAATGTTTGCACTCAGTCATCCTATCTCAAAAAGGATGCAACAAAGCAGGTGGTACTGATGAGCAGCAAAAGCTAAAGAAGCCAGGGAAAGACTGAAAAGATGTTTGATTTATAGAGCAGACAAATAAGAAGCAGTATGTCTGGGGTATACAAAACAATGTATGGCCTGAAGATGGCAAACCAGGTGTTCCATTTTCCCCTCTCTAAAATTATACAAATAAAAGGGCCATTTAATTAAACTGAAAAGCAAGATTTAAAAAAAAAGATAAGGTACAAGCAGTCTGCTCAACTCATTACCATATGACAAAAGCCAAGACCTTAGCTAGATAATGGCCCAGATCCTCAAAGATATTTAAGCACCTAACTCCACTTCTGAGGTTATGAGCCAATGAGAATAGCCACATTTACAAGATTAAAAAGAACCCTCATACTTCAGGTATAAGCCAGGAGGTGACAATGGGTAAAAAAGAAACTGCCTTGAAGCAGGGAATTCTTTGAGCCTTCAATACATGAATTCTCTCTTACACTTCCTCTGAAGCATCTGGTTGCACCACTGACAGAGATAGGATATTGGACATGATAGTACACTGGCCTACCTAAGTTTTCCTTTGAGTTTGGTAAAGAACAGATTTCACAGATAGCATTTTAATAGAGCTACCCAAATAACAATGACAGATTTTTATGCTGTGGGAAATCATAATTCCATTCAGGAACATTCAACCACTTCTAATCCAGCAAAGCTAAAGAGGGTGCAAAGCAGTTGCCCTCTTTGAGGGAAAAACTGCATTATTAGGAGAAACATACTAGAAACAGAAGCTCCAGGGGGTAGCTAAGTTAGCCTGTACACTACAGGATAAACTTAAACAAAACCTGGTCTGGGAGCACCTTACAGACTAACAAAACAGGTTACCGTGGATCATGACACCCTCTACGTGTTTTGCTAGTCTATAAAGTGCTCCCAGACCAGTTCTGTTGAAGTTTATCCTGTAGCGCACAGGCTAAGTAAACACGGAGAGGGTGTCGTGAGCTACGGTAACCTGCTGTGTCAGTCTGTCAGGTGCTCCCACACCAGGCTTGAAGTTCATGCTGGAAACAACGTGTCTGACATAACGACGATGGGGGACAATTCGGAAGTGTTGAGGTGGAGGCAGGAAGCACGGGAAAGGGAGGAGCTCCCCGGGAGAGGGCAGCGGGGATTCTCGCCACGCGCGGGGCTGCACAGGCCCATTGCCTCCGGCAGCCCCCCTCTAGCTCACGTGACCTTCGCCGCCCCCCGCTGAGCGCCCCGCGCCCGCCGCGGCCGCAGGGAGACCTCGCCAATGGGCCCCCCCGGCCGGGCCCTCTCGCCTCAGCCGGCAGGCCGGCCCCCGAGCCGGGATCCCCTCAGCCGGCCCCACGGTGGGGGAGGGGCGCTGACCCGCGGCCCCCCCGCTCGCGGCCGGGCCCACACTCACTACTCCTTGATTAGCACCATGGCGGCCCCGCCGCCCGCTCCGCCTCGCGCTGAAGGTGACAGGCGCCTCCCGGCCGCTCCACTGCGAGCCGCACCGCGCAGGGAGGGGGGAACGGAGCGTTTCTGCGGCAACCACTGCGTCACGGTCGCACGCCGACGTGCCGCTCTCGTCATCGGGTGGAGGCGCGAGCCTCCGCAGTGCCCCGCCCACTCACGGGCATGACGGGGAGGGGGGGAGGTGGCACCCCACGCGCATGCGCGCGGGGCGGTGCCTGAGGCGGCGGGAAGGAACGTCCGTAGTCAAGGGCTGCTGCCGGGCAACCGTCTCGTGCCCGCATTCGGCGCGGGGGAGTCGAGACCCGAGCGCCGCTTTACCCTGACAGGCCGTTGCCCGCGGTCACGTGCTCATGGCCGGGTCCGGCCGCTGGTTCCCGCCCAGCCGCGTGAGGCGCGCGCGGCAGGAGGCTCAGCGCCGTGTCGCGTCAGGTGCAGGCTCGGTGCCCGGCCGGTAAGCCCAGCCGCGGGGAGCGCTCCGGGCTCGCCCTGCCGCCCGCTGACTGACTTCGCCTTCACCCCGCGGGGGGGGTGCTTGGCTCTGCCGGGGCCCCCGGGGGGTGGGGGGGTGCTTGGCTCTGCCGGGGCCCCCGGGGGGTGGGGGGGTGCTTGGCTCTGCCGGGGCCCCCGGGGGGTGGGGGGGTGCTTGGCTCTGCCGGGGCCCCCGGGGGGGGGTGCTTGGCTCTGCCGGGGCCCCCGGGGGGTGGGGGGGTGCTTGGCTCTGCCGGGGCCCCCGGGGGGTGGGGGGGTGCTTGGCTCTGCCGGGGCCCCCGGGGGGTGGGGGGGTGCTTGGCTCTGCCGGGGCCCCCGGGAATGTCTGAATTGCTTTAAAATCAGAAGGAACAAATGAACTTTAGGGCCGAATTGTTTTCTCACCTCCGCAAGGAGCGAGGCGTTCAGCGCCGCGGGAATCTGTTACATTCTGCCTAGAACAGAAACAAAACGTTGGAGTATTTAAAGTTATATCAAAATAATATTTTCATGGAGGAAGGGCCCACGAAGGCAAACGTGCCTGGGCCCATGGAAGTCGCAATGCAGCCCTGGCTGTGGCACCCTAAACCCAGCACTTACTCGGGCCCAAGCCTTGCGGGGTTCGCGGTTTGGCCCACGAAAGCTTTGTCCAAATAACTGTTCGTTTGTAAGGGGCCACACAAGGCCTGAGAGCTTGAAGACTGGAATTGTCACTGAAAACTCCACAGGAAGCAGCCACAAGCAAATAGCTAGAGCCACAAAACGATTTCGGTCGTAACCGGCAGTTGAGGCCAAAAGTTTGCTCCTCTAAACCATCCACTCATCTTGCCCAACCCTACAAGTGCCTGAATTGCCTAAGTTTCCATCAGTAGCATCCCCTTAGCATCACTCTGGTATGCAAGGTCAGAGCATGGCTAACATGCACAAAACACAGAGGAGGTGGAGTTAGTGCTTCCCTTATACCTACTGCTAACTGGTTGGTACTCATGTGAGAGACCTAGGTTCAGATCTTACTGTGCCTAATTTGGGACAGAGACTGGAATCTGGGTCTCCCATATGAATGTGCTAACCACTAGGCTCTAAAGCAGGGATAGTCAAAATTTTTGATTGGGAGGCACACCAAAACTTCAAGTAGCCATAGGCCACACTTTTCTGTGATATCAGTAGAGGGCATGCAGGGTCTGGGAGGGGGGTTGGGTACAGGAGAGGATCCTTACCTAGAGGAGGAGTGCAGCATCTTGGAGGGACTTTAGATGCAGGATGGGTTTGTGACCTAGGGCAAGGGTGCAGAGGGGGGTTGTGACCAGGGGTATGGGGTTGGGGTGGCATGCCAGGTGCAGACTCTGGCTAGGAGGCATTTACCATAGGTGGCTCCCTGCTGGAAGCCCAGCAGGACATTCGGGCAGGCTCCCTGTCTGCCCCACATGCTGCTGTGGTCCATGTGAGTATCTGTGCATGGCATGCCCCTTGAAGGTAGGGAGACGGCTGGATACTGTGTGCTGCACATGCCTGCAAGCACTGCCCCAGCAGCCAGGGGCAACACATGGGGGGAGGAGAGTAAGGAATACACAAAAGTATTGAGAAGGCATGTATGTTTGAAGGAAGAAAGGGTCCTCCAGCTTGCCGTCAGAGCCCAGAGCACCTTCCTATTTTTCCTGCTTTTTATCATCACTCAGTATTAGAATTACAGTTTTTTAGGGTGAAGAAGTTTGGTCTTAAAAAGGGAGTCCTAGCCCCTGTCACTGAAGTGTCCAGAGGGATCATTGTTGAATCATAAAAGCCCTCTCACAGGGTACGTCTACACTACAACGTTAATTCGAACTAAGCTAATTCGAACTAATGCATCCAGACTAAAAAACTAGTTCAAATTAGCGTTTTGCTAATTCGAACTAGCATGTCCACATTAAGTGGACCCTGAACCGGGGTTAAAGATGGCCGGAAGCAGTGCCGGCAGGGCATCAGAGGAGGACTTAGAGCGTGGAGATGCTGTCTCAGGCTAGCCCACGACTGTGCTTAAAGGGACCCGACCCCCACCCCGGACAGACAGTTCTCAGGGGTGCCCCGCTTACAAAGCAGTCCTGGCTTGGATTGCCCGGACTACCCACACTGGGCACATCACAACACTCGGCCATCAGCCCGGCTGCACTTGCCGCAGGCTGCCATCTGGGGAGAGGGGGCAATTGGGGGCTGCAGGAGAGCTTCCACCGCAGAAGCCCACAGAGCCAGCCCAGTCCTCCCCATCGGGGGCTCGTGCCCCATTCCTCCATTACCTCCTTCCACTTACCCTTCCCTAGCCCCCCTTCCTGATGTACAAAATAAAGAAAACGTGTGGTCAAAACTAGAAACTCTCTTTATTTAACAAAACTCGGGGAAACTGGGAAAAGAGGTGGGAGAGGGGAAGAGAGAGGCTGGGAGAGGGGAGGGGGAAAACTGGGAGGAGGGAGCTGAAAGGGGGAAGCAAGGGAAAGGAGGGAGTGGGGAAACTCAAGGATCAGGGGTGGGGGTCTCGCCGGGCCAACCGCCTCCCAGCACGTCGAGGGAGGGGGCCTCAGCGTCCCCGGGGGGATGGGGTGGAGGGTGCGGAGGTTGAGGTGGGGGGTGTGGACATTGAGGAAGAGGTTGTGGGGGTTGAGGAGGAAGAGGTGGGAGGGGGGGCAGGAGTGGGAGGAGGGACAGCAGTTGGGGGGGCAGCAGGCGCAGGACCAGCATGGGGCACCATGCTCTGCAGCAGGAGCTGCAGGTAGGTGCTCAGCCCTTGGACCTCAGCCAGCAGCTCGTGGCGGAACTGCAGGTCTTCCCGCATCCAGGCCTGCAGTGTGTGGTGCACGGCTCTCAAGGACCCCAGGTGCTGGTCCCAATACTACTGCTCTGTGCTGGCGGTCCAGAGCAGGCCGCAGGTGCGGGAGCATGACCCGGGCAGGGTGGTGCGCCCGGCACGAGCAGCTGGTGCAGCTGTAGAGAAAGAAGAGAAGTGGTCAGTTCTCCCTGGGGATGCAGAGGATGATGCCCAGCCCCCTCCCCCACCCCACAACGTGAGGGTGACCATGTCCTGCACCGTCACAGCCGCTGTGCTTGTACAGAGGCCATGGTCAGGATGTCTGGCTCTCCCCGGGACTGGGAGCTGCCCCAAGACCGCACCCATGTCCCTGTGCCATGTATAGTGTGGCCGGGATGGCGGGGGGGAGGGGGAGATGTCCCCTGCCTCCGTGTAGAGGGGACATGTGAAGGGAAAGCATTCTGCTGGGTCCTGCCCCAGGGTCGGGAGCATGTCACATCTCTTTGCACAAGCATGTGCCTATTGGGCAATGGCCCCTGGGTGTCACGCAGCTGGAGCCACCTGCCCAAGGGTGGCATGGCACGTGCTCGCACGTGCACAGGTGTCTGCGTGATCCGTGGAAGGCATGGGCCACGTGCGCGGTCTCTGGTCTCCCTCCCACCTTCCCCCCCCCCCCCCCCCCCCGAACTACTTAATTCAAACTACTTACCCGGTACGGTCTCCCTGGACGACCCTGCTGGAACAGCTGGCGGTGGCCCCTCCGGTGCGCCCAGGTCAGGGCCCTTTGGTCCCGGCTCGCTGTCCCCAAGGCTGGCACGGACCGCCCCGCCCCCCCAAGAGTTGGTGGAGTGCGGGGAAGTAGGGGCAGGTGGCAGCCCCTGCAGCAGCACTGGCCCTGGCGTACCCCTGCCGCAGCTGTTTGTTTAATTCGCACCTGCTCCTGGGTGCACCTGTGTCCCTTTCGGGCCATGGCAATCGCTATGCGGCCGTAGATGGCCGTGTTCCTCCTAGTGCGGAGATCATGGACATTGGGGGCCTGCCCCCAAACCTCAATGAGGTCCATGACCTCCGCACTAGTCCAGGGGGCCGCACGCCGTCTACGGCCCCTGGCTGGCCCCTGGGTGCTGGGGGACTGGGCAGGGGACGGCTCGCTGCCACTGGCTGCCTGGCTCATCGTGGGGCCACTGGCTCGGGCAGACACTGCTGGCAGGGCTGGCTGTCTCCAGTGCCGTCTGGCCAGAGTCTACCCCTTTAAGGACCCGGGGCTGGGGGAGAGAAGAGTTTTCCTGGTTGTGCCCAGAGAGGCCACCAGGGGGAACCTGGGAAGGGCTAGCCTCCCACTAGTTCGAATTAAGGGTCTACACAGCCCTTAATTCAAACTAGTAAATTCGAACTAGGCTTAATCCTCGTGGAATGAGGATTACCTAGTTCGAACTAAGCGCTCCGTTAGTTCGATTTAAATTCGAACTAACGGAGCGCTAGTGTAGCGCCTATGAAAGTTAGTTCGAACTAACGTCCGTTAGTTCGAACTAACTTTGTAGTGTAGACATACCCACACGGACTAACCTTGTATGGAAGTTAGGGGTGTAAAAAGAGGATTTTTTACTTCTGCCCTCAGAGCTGCACTGAAGCAAAAGCTTCATGTTGGAGTCTTACAGGCAGGACTGCCATATTAAGGTTCCCAAATTGGACCTTTAATCAAGCAGAAGTATCATTTGGTAAGTTGTCCTCACTGAAGTCTTTACAGACAGCATGAAAATTCTTCCTTTTCTGGACCTTCAAAAGGCTTGCAACATCTATGACACCTTCAAAGTGTGAAGCACACTTCCAATAATACATGGAAGATCATTGCATTTCTCACAGAGTCACCTCCCAGCTGGTACTTGAAAATGAATGAGTAAATATCTGAAGTCTAGTTAGAAAAAGGGTGTATGGTACCATAACAGACTAGACTTCTCTTCCAAAAGAGATCATGCTTTTCTCTCACTGCAGCTGCAATAGGGTAATTTCATTTCAGCCTGTTGGAGAAAAGATATTACCTAGAATAGTCTTAGGTGGAAGTTACCTAGAAGAAACTTTTAAAACCAGGCTCCTGTGTGCTTAAAACTTGTGTGTACTATGAATACAACTGCAAGAATATCACACAGTTTATGCTAGTTTACCCACCCACTTCAGTCTTCCAAAATAGCAATAAAGACTTACAAAAGCCTGAAGTAAACACAACAAATGCATGTATGGAGATTTTGACAGTTAAGCTGGAGAACAAAGCAATGCTAAGAAATCCTTGTTTACAAGAACTGGGAGAAAGCAGTATTAGAGCAAAGTTATGGCTACACTAAAGCCCAGATGGTTTCTGCTACTTGGCAGCTGAGACAAAAGATGCTGTTTAGTCTGGGTGGGATATCCTCACGCCCTCCAAAGCCAGCACACAATTCTTTAGTCTAGTACTCAGCCACTAGCTCAGGATTCATCTTAACAGCAACCTTCTATATCACAATCACAAATGGTAGGAGAGCAAGGATCCTATTTTTAAAAGTGTAGCTATGTACACATCCCTCAGACGAGTTTAGTTTTGAATCCAAACGCAGTACTCACTAAAAGTAAGACATTTTTCAAGTTGAGGCATGTCACTATTCTCAAAGTCCATCTGTTTATGCCAAAATCATGAGCCTAGCCTGCAGCAAGACCCACTGAACTAAAGCTAGAATTGAAAATATCTTCTATAGAAGCTAAGCTTATGTTAAATTTTACAAAAAGCCCTTTTATTCCCACCCCAGTGGTTTTGACCATAAGTCTCTGTTGGTTTGGGGTGAGGCTTTTTGCATTTGAAGTCTGGCATTTTCTCTTTAGCTTGGAAGAGAGGATGGATACGTGACTCTTTGGTTAAACTGTAGTACAAGCCATGCGGCAAAAGGTACTGGGTAATATCTATGCTTACATTTCCCCTCTACATCCTCCCAGGAGACCAAGGCAGTACTTTTATGATGCTCAGCCTCAAAAAGACTATAGTGATTAGTTTAACATCATATTTATTATTTAGAGTACTCTAAGAATATACATCACTTTACAAACACATAAGATGACAGACACCCTGCCCCAAGGAACATAGACTATAACTCAGACAAATACAAAAGACATAAGAGGAATGCACTCAGCGGCAGGGGGGATGCTTCCAGGTGAAGAGAAGTGGGAGAATGCTTGGTACATGGAAAGGTGTCCCAAGAATGGGGGTGAGGGAGGAGGACAACAGAAGCCGCAATAAGAAAATTAGAGGAGTACAGGACAATAGGTGCTGAAAGTAAGCATACAGATGGGGTAGAAAAATATACATCTATAAAACATGTCACTGTTTCAGTTAGTTCCATAGAAGTGAGCATTGTGAAGTATTCATTGAAAGGTCCTGTTTTACTGCCACTTCCCAGCAGGAGCATTTTTGTGATGTAGATTAATAAATTCATATTAATACTTTGCACTTCTAGATTGGAGCTCAAGGAATATAGATTCATATGGAAATAGAAAGCCAGGAAAGTATCCCTGAAAGGTGCTGCTACAAAAATATAAATATCTTTGTCCTATAATATTTGTCTTTGTATTCTGTCTCTAAAACTAGACAGCTTGTCAAAATGGGAGCTTTCTACTTTACTACACTTTATTGATGTGGTTTTAATTAGACAATTTTTCTATGAAGCTGTCACCATTCTTGTCTGTCACGGGATTTTCAACTTGCCCGTCCTGCGCATGCGCCAGCTGCCCCCGCCAGCTCCTGCAAGCATACACACACGTGCTCTGCCGCTTGGCTCCCCTGACGAGGCAGGCCACCCCCACAAGCTCTGGGTTCCGGCCCTCCCGGCAGGCTAACGATGAGGCATGCCGCCCCCGCCAGCTCCAACCTTAAGCCTCGTGCACATGTCCTTCAGTGAGCTACAGCCTGTGCATGTGTATGTGATCACCTTGGGGTGGGGTGTGTGTGAGAGATCATGTGGCCTGCTGCGAGAGTGATAGAGAGATCACGTGGCCTGCAGCATGTGGGAGGCAGAGAGAGAGAGAGAGATCACCGTGAGAACCCCCCAGACTTCTCTCAAGTATCCCTAAGGGTACTTGTACCACTGGTTGAGTAGACCACTCTCTCTGTGTTGGGGCGGTTAGATCTACTGGAAAAGTGTTTAGGTCAGAAGGAAATTCTCAAAAGCTTGTCTTTGTTTTCTGCAACTAGTGGCCAACCAGTTATACAGTAAGAAGGCCACAGCTATGCTACAATTGTCACTTTTTCCATCCAGCTTTTGATTTTGAGTCCTGAAAAAATCATGCAAAAAGTACCCCCGCCCTCAATCCCAGGAGTCACCCCAAAGTGTATGCACACCTTTCATACAGGCACCTCTTAAAACAGAGTCACAGAGGTATCCACATCATGGCAATAGGCATTCACAGACCAGCCGTAGTGTGCAGTTTTCTCTTGCCAGACATTCAGGGAATATGCACTGAGATGAGTTCTGTCTTTTTGGACTGGAAGTGCATGGTGTGATGAGTAATGCACAGAAAGCATCTGAACACTGGAAAATGTTTCTAGCATTTGGAGAATATGAAATTGTATCTCATTCATCCAGAATTCCAGCATTAATGTATTTAAAGGAGCTGTGCACATATCAATTTCTGCTGTGGAGCATGCTGCTGGGCAGACTGAAGACAAATGCTTCATTAAACTCACTGCTGTTAAGGAAATATGATAGCAAGATGTGTTAAGTACAGGTGTCCAGGCAGAATACATTTTCATGATATACAACAGTGAATATAGTCCTTACCTGTATAGGTGAGGGTTATTTTGGTTGTCCCATTAGACCTTTTATGTAGATAATATGAAAATATCTCCTCTCTCAACATTTATGCCACACTCATCACAATATCTGAATCCTTTCCAATATTCTAAACTTTGCATGGGTTCCCAAATTGGGTGATGTGCCCCCAACCCCCAGTCATGTGGTTTTTTTTTTTTTTTTTTTTTGCTCAACAAGTTTTGCTGCTATTTTGGGGGAGGGGTGATGCCAAAAAGTTTGGGAACCACTGTTCTAAGGCATCTTATAAAGCTGGGTAAGCAAATAAAGTTGTGATCAGATCTGACCTCTGTGGCCTTATGAGAGCCCCACAACTAGATTCTCCATAATCTTAGTTGTTTTTCTTTGTAAATTAAGTTTCTAGCCTACATGAGTACAGAAGTAATCATCTACATATGAACCAATTGTAAACCATCATCACATTGCCTGCTGAAGCTGCAGAGAGCCTAACACAGTAACTCAACATTCATAGAATGCTAGGACTGGAAGGGACCTCGAGAGGTCATCGAGTCCAGGCCCCTGCCCTCATGGCAGGACCAAACACTGTCTAGACCATCTCTGATAGACATTTAAGAGTAGGTTAGATAAATATCTCCAGAGAGGGAAATTCCACAACCTCCCTGAGCAATTTATTCCAGTGTCTGACTACCCTGACAGGAACTTTTTCCTAATGTCCAACCTAAACTTCCCTTGCTGCAGTATAAGCCCATTGCTTCTTGTTCTATCCTCAGAGGCCAAGATGAACAAGTTTTCTCCTTCTTCTTCACAGCACCCTTTTAGATACCTGAAAACAACTATCATGTCCCCCCTCAATCTTCTCTTTTCTAAACTAAACAAACCCAATTCCTTCAGCCTTCCCTCATAGCTCATGTTCTCTAGACCTTTAATCATTCTTGTTGCTCTTCTCTGGACCCTCTCCAATTTCTCCACATCTTTCTTGAAACGCAGTGCCTAGAACTGGACACAATACTCTAACTTAGGCCTAATCAGCACAGAGTAGAGCGGAAGAATGACTTCTCGTGTCTTGCTCACAACACACCTGTTAATGCATCCCAGAATCATGGGTTTTTTTGCAACGGCATCACACTGCTGTCTCATTCAGTTTATGGTCCACTATAACCCCTAGCTCCCTTTCCGCCGTCCTCCTTCCTAGACAGTTGCTTCCCATTCTGTATGTGTGAAACTGATTGTTCCTTCCTAAGTGGAGCACTTTGCATTTGTCTTTATTAAACTTCATCCTGTTTACCTCAGACCATTTCTCCAATTTGTCCAAATCATTTTGAATTATGACCTTATTCTCCAGAGCAGTTGCAACCCGCTACTATGATTAAGCGTGTAATGTGATGCTCTCCTCTAATCATTTTGAGGCCTGTTATATTATTTCCATGCAGTTAAGCTTTAAATTAATGCAAGTGGCAGGTTATAATTCTCAGACTGTGTCTGTATTTGTAAGCTGTGGAACTAGGATTCTGACTGAAATTTTTAACAGCCTCAACTAAGTTTGGCTGCTCAATAATAGTTTCAAGGGGCCTGCTTCAGAGAGGGCAGGTGTTCAACACTTTCTGAAAATTATGGCCCTTTAAAAACACTCATATGGGGCATATAAAATCATTACTCACTTTTGAAAATTAGGTCTCTGACTTTTACCACATTATTCTCCAAAGCTGATAGGGTGTGCTGGCTGCAGCTCATGCCACAATTCAGACCCAAGATTTTACTAAAAATCTGATGCAATATCTGATCTCTTTCCTTGTTGAGTAAACAGTCTTGGAGGGAGAGTTGTGCAACATCAGACCATTTAGGTGTAGCAACACCTGGCAGTACAGAATGCAGAAATCTATCCATAAATACTTAGTTACAAGGAAATTAAACTATAGCTGCTGTCTTCCAAGCACATATGTACTTCAGATTTGTCACTACCATTTAAGGCTTCAATTGCCAAGTTGAGCCGTGTTCCCTACTTATTGCTTGATACAAAGGAAAAGAAGCTGAGTAGGGCAGTAAAACATCTCCAGAGCTCCTCAAAACTTATAAAAGTAGAATAAAGAACTTTTGCATTGATGCAGTATGACACATAAGACATGGTTGATTTTGAAATGTGACAGAACTGATGAAGGTAACATATAAAACAAATCTGTAAAATACTCTTAAATAGCAGAAGTCTATTTAAACAAAAAGCCACCCCTGAAATAAATGTTTTGTCATTGTTTTGTAAACAGTTTATGAGGTTTTCCAATACAGTAACACCAGAGGGTGCTGTTTAATCATTATGCACTGGCAAGGTAACTAGCATGATGAGTCTTACAAATTCTAACAGTGATGGTGGCATTTAAAATGCCTGCAGAGCTTGCTCTTGCAATGGAAAGGGGCCAGGCAGTCTGCTCACCTGCATATTTCAATCCTGTACAGCAAAGGTGTGGACTTCCATTCTCACAACCCTCCCTCCCTCCCTCCCACTCACTCCACAGCATTCAAATGCACCATTGCTTCTTAATCTTCATGTGGAGTTACTGGACAGTGACAGCAGAGTCTTGTGCTTTTCCTGCATGGGTTAAAGGTGAAGTTCAAGAAGCTGTCCCCTATACCAGACATTGGAGAGACAGTAAGATGGAGAAAGCACCACTACTGCATTTGCCATAACACACCAGATCCAGGATTTTCCGTAACTTCCCCACTATTGCTATCACTAATTCAGCTCAACCAGTAGGAGTCTTCATGCATACTGTCCGCTGGCATTAACCAGTTGTGTGTGGAGATGAAACATGGTCTGTCTCTCTGCACCAGGGCTCCCACTGCATAGCTGTCCCAGATAGCAACAGCAGGAAGGTTATGGAAAAACCAAGTCCCGCGGGGACAAGGCCTAGGAAAGGCATGGCTTGAAGAGAGAAGCAGGCTAAGAATTCCCTTTGTATTCCCTTGATGTCTGAGGGGGGCACCCTAAGAGATCTCCACTCAAGTCCACTTATTGTTTTATGAAGTTCTACCCAACCACACAGTCATCTCCATCTCTCCTGTCCAGAAAGAGCCCAGACATTACAGGAGGCTCATCACATGCTAACCAGCAGCTTTTTGGTCAGTTACAGTGAAGTTGGTGTTTAGTAGTTCAGGGTGATGGGTTCTCTCAAAGGGGCTGTTATCTCAGCACAGGATGTTAAGAGGCTATTGCTATGAGGTCCTGCTGAGACAAGGTGAAATTGTCTCACCATGTCCATCTTTCATGTGGTCACAGGATCCAGTTACTCCATGCAAGGACAGATCTGCACTGTTGGCTCTTTTCAGCAATAAGACAAGTCAATAAAACCTGCACCTAGAAACAGGTGCTTTGCGCGGTAAGGCCCCACTTTGAAAAAGCCTTTCAGCTCTATTCAGATTATCTCCAGACAACCAGCTGCTGTTCTTCTCCAAGGGTCACCGTAGGGAGAGGAGAAGAAGAAAGGCAACACATCTTAAAAGCACTTCACACAAGGTCCAATTTCCAGCTGAATGGTTCAAGACAACAGGCAGCTTGCAATGTAAAGGCGGCTTGCAGGCTGGGGTAGAGGACTTCCAGGTTACTGGAGTGTGAGGATGGGCCAAGCAGTCAGCTGGATCCTTCGTTTTGGCACGCATGGCTGAATCCATTGCTCACTAATCATCTCTTTACATTATATGCAGAACAAGGCTCAGTTCAGCATCAGAGATTATAGTTTAGCAATGGACTGAAAATCAACTTCAGCAAGACACACCCCAAAGTCCCCTTTCCAATGCGCACAACACGGGTATCACGCAAGGACTACGGTCCTGTAGCCAAGCTTGGTAGTGGTGAGGAAAATGTTATTCAGGAGCCAATGCAGAACTAGCTTCCGCTTGTTCCATTTGTAATCTGTGTAGCTTTGAGAAAAGGAAAGAAGAGGAGGGAAGACTCCTCCTGGCATGTGTCTGAGAAACACACTCCGCCTTCACTTTCAGCCAGCAGGCCATGCTGTGTGAAGCTGGCAGAGCATGGAGAGAAGAACCATGACTTGGGCCAGAGGTAGACCCGTTGAAGTGGCGAGGAGGTGGTGTGCGAAGCACTGGCTTAAACAAAGGCTTCCTCGTTGGGAGTGCCATTGATTTTGAGGAAGAGTTTGGCATCCTCACTTTTCTGCTGCTGCTTTCTTTCTAGTCTATGCTGATAGCAGATCAGATAGGCTGGTAGGCAGAAGCCCAGCAAACTCACTCCCAGAAGCCCAACGTTGACCTACAAGAACAGACAAGCATCATTAGAGAAGTAGGAAAGACACAATCCACTCACACACATACCTAGAAGCCAGCCTCAAGACCTCATTATGTCACCCACCCATGCTGGACACAAGGTGCCCTGCCCGATACATGTGTGACAGCCTACCAGGGGATTGTAGTAGCACTGCCCTAGCTCTCTGCAGATTCTACTAGTCAATGCTGCACAAGCAGGTCCGTCAGTACCATCTTTGAAGAGTTTCTCACAAGACAGGGCTAGGCAGTGCAATCCCAGACTGGCTGAAGCCTGTCCTAGCCATGGCTATTGCACTGGTTCTTTCTCCATCTCCCCTTCTCGTGGGAAGGGGATGGGGAAGAGGCAGTACAGACTGAAGCTGTTCCATGTGGACACAGCTGGTGGTGCAGCTGAGCTAAGCACTACTGGAGTACACACAGCACCTGCAGCAGTGGCTTTCCTTAAGCTGGCTGTCATACAGAGGAAGTAAGCTGCTTCCAGCCTAGCTTCACTCCACTCATGAGGCTGCTTGCAGGCTTCCTCTCCATTCCTGCACCTCCAACAGACTGGGGAGTCCTTCGGATGCAAATTATCATCCCCCTCCAAGCAGCTCTGTTGCAGGGCTTGAAGCAAGTTGCCTGGGGCTGGGCTGGTGCAACAGAACACACATGGCCACCATTCCAGGCAGGCAACTGACCTTCCCAACTGGAAATTAGTGCTAGCAGCATCCAAACTCAGTATTCACTGGAAATACAGCAGCTTGCAGCCATGGGGTGAAGGTACAGCTGCGGGAGGTAAGCCCCAAGCACTGCCCCTTCTGCCCAGGCTCCGCCCCCAGGGAACCAAGGCACGCCCCTCCCTGCCTGGAGTGTCCCGTGAGGGTGTACAGCCCCAGCCTCCCCGGCCCTGGAGCACGGAGAGGGCAGGTACTCAGGGGCAGCAACACCCTGCCCCAGTATGCCCACAGTAGTTGTTCTGGGGGTGGAGTCTGGGTGGGGCCAGGCTGGCGGTAGGGAATGGCAGTGCCTTCCTCCACCTATTATAGCCCCTGTCCCTGCTTGCAGCTCCCTGGCTAAAAGCTCTGCTGCATTCACTACTGAGAGGAGAGAGCCATCCCCAGCCCACCTACCAAACCATCTCACTCCACTGGCTGCGTATGTACTGAACAGAAATGAGTTCTGCAGCTCCCTTCCCTTCCTCCTCAGGCCCTTTCCATTTACCCTGGCGGCTGTGGTGTTTCGCTGCATAAATAATGAGCTTTAAGAAAGAACAAAAACTCAGCCTGTCTTCCTGAGAGCATTTAGAGCAGCCAAACGGACAGGCCCAAGAGCACTCAATTCCTAACACGGTTGAGCGCTGCTGGATAGCCTCTAGAATAGCTCCATCTACACAGGAAAGGCACCTCTCTCCTAGGGGGCCATTATCACCACCAGCACTCCCAAAGGAAAGACAGCGAATTCCACAGCTTTAAGGAGTGGAGCCCCTTTCTGCTTGCTCCCCCACCTTCAGGGAGAACACGAGCCCTATAGCCCAGGACCAGGTTTCCCAGGGCTGGGTCGGCAATGTAATGTGAGCTAAGAGAAGTTGAATATGGTGTAATCTGCTCTGTGCAGGCATTCATTAGGAAAGAACCCATAAAACACCCCAGAAGCAAACAGCACTGCACTTGGGTGAGTAGGCTGCCTTCCTCTACGACAGTTATTGGCCCCCGTCTGAGAGGAGCAGTTTACTTGAGGACCCACGGTCAGACATCAGTGCTCAGTCCGACGCCTGATCACAGCATGGGTCTGTGCACAGTCTCCCTTTCATTTTGGTTGGTTCTACTGAAAAGGAATCCACTCCCCAAAAATGAAACTAGACCCCACCCAAGCCTTCGGGCAAGTTTGGTGCAGACCATATTTACTCTGATCTCCCTTACCCACAGAGGGTCTCCTTTCAATGGTCCCATCATTGCCAGGAACAAGGGCTGCTGCAGAAGAGCAAAGAGGGCACTGACCAAAGATTGCAGTCCTGTCAAGCTGCCAAACTGTGTTGAGGGGTATCTGTCAATGCAGAAAAACAGGACAATTACCACGCGCCACCCTCAGGAGACAACTGCCCTAGGGTCTGGTACAGACCCTTTAAATTGCCACCAGAGCCTCATTCAGTACACTGTGGGCAGTGCTATGGGCTGGATGGGGGAAGGGAGGGGGGGAAGAGGAGAGAAACAGTGCAGCCTCCACCCCCAAGGCCCAACCCTTCTGGTAGCATGGAGCCGGCCTCCACCCACCTTGCCCATGGGCCCAGCAATTAGGTCTCCCCCCCCCCCCACACCACCCTGCTGTACCACCTTGAATCTTTTGTGCTACTCCTAAGACCAGGCTGGGCACCTCTCCAAGCAGCTGGTTCCCAGCTCAGCTGCACAGAATTCAAGAATCTGTCCTTGTGTATGAATATTGTGTGTATTCATTACAATTGGCATTTAAGGCAGTGCGAATCAGGGGCCAAGTGTCTCTTCTTGGGATTAGTTTCTGCCTGAATTTTCTAATTTAGGGATTTATTTTTTAACAAAAACTGCAGATTTAACATCGTTCCATAGTCAGCATAGGCCAGCTGTATTCTGTAACCATTTGGAGTCCCTCATCAGGCTCTCTACAAAGTAGCATGTGCCAGGCAGGTTTTCCTCTTTACAGGCTAAGTCTGATCCTCAAGTTCAACTGTATTGTTAACTGGGAAGTGCTGAGTAGTGGATATTTCCAGTGAAAAGCAAGTCTTGGGAAAGGTTAAGGTCCTTGTCTTCCATGGTTGTGCCATTTTAAAATGAGACTCAAACACAAGGGAGTCGGACAAAAACTTTAACATCTTTAAACAAAAATCAGATTTGAGACAAAAATACTTCTATCCAGGAAGTTTCAGAGAGTAGCAATAGACAAGTGGACTGCTGTCGACTGACAGGTATCAACACAGCAAAGGTCTCCACAACGATGTTAAAAGCTATCATGGAACTGATAAAGGAAGCCTTGTGCAAGCAAAGAGGCAGTTAGCTAAAACAAAAGGTTTTCTGAATGTAAGTTATTGATCCTAGAGTTCAGAGCAGAGGAAATGGATCTGCCCATTGTACAGTAAAGTTTTAGTTCTGGAGGAGAACATGAATGTGTATCTATGCTGGGTACGCGTATGTGTTGGGTACAGAATGGACGATCCACGCTATTGGGTAAAGCAGGCCTCATTACTAAGGCTACACTGTAGCCTTTTTCTGGAAAAGCGCATGCAAATGAAGCGTGGTGTGGAATATCGTTACACTTCATTTGCATAATTAATTATCACCCACTTTTGCTCAAAAAGGAGCTATGTAGACGGCTCCTTTTTGTGCAAAACCCCCCTCTTGCACAAGAGCTGTTCTTCCTCATTTTTTCAGGAAGAACGACTCCTGTGCAAGAGGGTTTTTTTGCGCAAAAAGGAGCCATCTACACAGCTCCTTTTTGCGCAAAAGCGGCTGCTAATTAATTGTGCAAATGAAGCACAGCAATATTCCACACCACACTTCATTTGCATATGCTTTTCCGGGAGGCTACAGTGTAGCCCGTAGCCTAAGTATTGATTTTGAACAACGCTCCGACAAGCTGTCTAAGAACAGCTCCATTCTCAGAGCAGGTTCGCTATGTGGTATTCTCGTTCATCCTCCCTGTTGAAGGGAAAGGACTGGACAGGGATCATCAAATTGAGGACGTCAATGCGTGGTTGCGCAGATGGTGTTGCAGAGAGGGCTTTGGTTTCTTCGACCATGGGACTCTGTTCCGGGCACAAGGATTGTTAGGAAGAGATGGGATCCACCTAACCAAGAGAGGAAGGAGCATCTTCGTGGGCAGGCTTGCAAACCTAGTGAGGGCGGCTTTAAACTAGGTTTGTTGGGGGACGGTGACCAAAACCCTGAGGGGAGTGGGAAAGTCGGATACCGGGAAGAAATGCAGAAAGGAAGGGGCAAGAAAGGAGGATCCATGTTTCGAATGGAGAAGATAGGGCAATCAACTGGTTACCTGAAGTGTTTGTACACTAATGCGAGAAGCCTGGGCAACAAACAGGAAGAACTGGAGGCCCTGGCCCAGACCAAGAAATATGATTTAATTGGGATAGCTCACATGACTGGAGCGCTGTCATGGAAGGGTACAGACTGTTCAGGAAGAACAGGCAGGGGAGAAAAGGAGGAGGAGTTGCACTATATGTAAGAGAGCACTACGATTGCTCTGAACTCCAGTATAAAGAGGGAGAAAAACCTGTTGAAAGTCTATGGGTTAAGTTTAAAGGAGCAAACAACAGCAGTGATGTTGTGGTTGGTGTCTGCTACAGGCCACCGTATCAGGTGGATGAGGTAGATGAGGCTTTCTTCGGACAACTGAGAGAAGCTTCCAGATCGCAGGCCCTGGTTCTCGTGGGGGACTTTAATCACCCTGACATCTGTTGGGAAACCAATACAGCAGTACACAGGCAATCCAGCAAGTTTTTGGAGAATGTTGGGGATAACTTCTTGGTACAAGTGCTGAAGGATCCGACCAAGGGCCGTGCGCAGCTTGACCTTCTGCTCACAAACAGGGAGGAACTAATAGGGGAAGTGGAGGTGGGTGACAACCTGGGAAGCAGTGATCATAAGATGGTAGATAGACAGCCCTTGGTGGGTAAAGAACAGGTTAGGAACTATTTTGAAAAGCTAAACGTACACAGATCTATGGGTCTGGGCTTAATGCATCCGAGGGTTCTGAGGAAGTTGGCAAATGTCATTGAGGAGCCTTTGGCCATTATCTTTGAAAAGTCGTGGAGATCAGGAGAGATCCCGGATGATTGGAAAAAGGCGAATTTAGTGCCCATCTTCAAAAAAAGGGAAGGAGGACGATCCAGGGAACTGTAGGCTGGTCAGTCTTACCTCGGTTCCTGGAAAAATCATGGAAGGAATCCTTAAGGAATCCATTTTGAGGCACTTGGATGAGAGGAAAGTGATTAGGAATAGTCAGCAGGGATTCACAAAGGGCAAGTTGTGCCTGACCAATCTGATTAGCTTCTATGATGGTAACTGGCTCTGTGGACATGGGAAAGTCAGTGGATGTGATATACCTTGACTTTAGCAAGGCTTTTGATACGGTCTCCCACAATATTCTTGCCAGCAAGTTAAGGGAATGTGGATTGGATAAATGGATGGTAAGATGGATAGAAAGCTGGCTAGAAGGCCGGGCCCAGCGGGTAGTGATCAACGGTTCGATGTCAGGATGGTGGTCGGTTTCTAGCGGAGTGCCCCAAGGTTCGGTTCTAGGACGGGTTTTGTTCAATATCTTTATTAATGATCTGGATGAGGGGATGGATTGCACCCTCAGCAAGTTTGCGGATGACACTAAGCTGGGGGGAGAGGTAGATACACTTAAGGGCAGAGATAGGGTCCAGAGTGACTTAGACAAATTGGAGGATTGGGCCGCAAGAAATCTGATGAGGTTCAACACGGACAAGTGCAGAGTCCTGCACTTGGGACGGAAGAATCCCAAGCATTGTTACAGGTTGGGGACCAACCGGTTAAGTAGCAGTTCAGCAGAAAAGGACCTGGGGGTTACAGTGGATGAGAAGCTGGAGATGAGTCAACAGTGTGCCCTTGTAGCCAAAAAGGCTAATGGCATATTAGGTTGCATTAACAGGAGCATTGCCAGCAGATCCAGAGATGTCATTATTCCCCCTTTATTCAGCTTTGGTGAGGCCACATCTGGAGTATTGTGTCCAGTTCTGGGCCCCCCACTACAAAAAGGATGTGGACGCATTGGAGAGGGTCCAGCGGAGGGCAACCAAAATGATTAGGGGGCTGGAGCATATGACTTATGAGGAGAGGCTGAGGGAGTTGGGTCTGTTTAGTCTGCAGAAGCGAAGAGTGAGGGGGGATTTGATAGCAGCCTTCAACTTCCTGAAGGGAGGTTCCAAAGAGGATGGAGAAAGGCTGTTCTCAGTAGTGACAGATGGCAGAACAAGGAGCAATGGTCTCAAGTTGTGGTGGGAGAGGTCCAGGTTGGATATTAGGAAAAACTATTTCACTAGGAGAGTGGTGAAGCACTGGAATGGGTTACCTAGGGAAGTAGTGGAGTCTCCATCCCTAGAGGTGTTTAAGTCTCGGCTTGACAAAGCCCTGGCCGGGTTGATTTAGTTGAGATTGGTCCAGGGGGCTGGACTTGATGACCTTCTGAGGTCTCTTCCAATTCTATGATTTCTGTGTGCTCCGGGAGTCAGCATGCCCTGACAAGATACGTATCTACTCACAATTAGGATGAATTAACTAAAGATCTCAAGCTTTTTAACTCACATGAGGGTGAAGCCAGTTTAGGAGGGCTAAACAAATTGCACCTGAAGTCCACATAAGGCATATCTGTGCTTGTTTCACTGTAGTTACTTACTGCAGGTCCACATTAGGCACATGCAATTACCTGGGACACTCCAGTATTGCTGCCAAGTCCCATGGTGACCCAAGTAAGCCGTAAGTGCACTCAATTGTTACCTAGGACTGCAGGGTCTCACCATCATGTATCCCTTCCACTCTGATTGTTTGGGTAACCAAACCCCCAAGCCAGTCACATGCTAGATGAGCCAGGTTAGACTTACACAGCTGCATAGAGGCCTCCCACTGCCGAATGGATGAATCCTCTCACAATTGTGTGCAAAATGAATGAAAGGATCTGAAAGAGGCAGAAACTGTGCTGAGCAGCAGTCCAAAGCCACCCCTCCACACTGCAGCTGCTGCTCCTCCAGTCCCAGGATAGACCTAAGCAGCTCCCAAAACAAAGTCCCTCACCCACTCAGATCAGCACAGGGGAGGAGAGATCTGGGATGGTGGCATTTGCTGACTCAGACTTGTCTTTTTCCTCTTGACAATTGTTATGCGTCAGCCAAATGTTGACAACAATTGCAGCCGAAGAGCACTCTCTCTCTCAAAGGCTCCACACAACAGGAGCATCTGGACTGCACCGGGGTGGGCAGTAATTTTTTATCAGGGGGCCAGTCCAAGAATTTGGTAAGTGCTCAAAGGCCACACTTGTCCATGATATTAATGGAGGAGGTGCAGGATGGAGGTTAGGTGCAGAAGGGAGCTCGGGGTAGAGGATTTGGATGCAGGAAAGGGTTATGACCGGAAGGAGGGGTGCAGGGTCTGAGAGCATGTTGTGACCTGGGGCAGGGAATTTGGGTTATGTGGGGCAGGGGTGTAGGAGATGGAGCAGAGGATTGGGGGAAGAAGGGGCTGAAGTTCCAGGTGCAGGCTCTGGCTGGGAGGTCCTTGCCTAGGCCAATACTGGCCAGTAGCTCAGCAGGAGCCTCGGGCAGGTTTCCTGCCTGCTGTGCTCCCACATGCTGCTCAAAGCTGGTTGTGGGGACCATGTGTTCTCAGCGCATCATGTGCACCTAAGGGGGAGCAGGCATCGCATGCAGCCTATGCAATAAGCACAGCCCAGGCAGCTCCCAGTGGCTGGTTCCTGGCTAATGGAACCCGGGAGAGGGGACAGCATATGAAGCCCTCCCCCAAGGGGCATGCACCGTGCAGAGCACATGGCCCCTGTAGCCAACCACTTGTAGTAGCATCCAGAGGTGTGGAAGACAGGGAGCCTGCCTCCGGCAGTGTGGGCTGGCGTTGGCAGGCTACATCCAGTCCATGGGCTGCATTTTCCCACCCCTGGATTACTCAGATCTAGCTAGCTAACCTGGACCTGATCCTACTTACTCCGGGAGGCTTTAGATCATGCCAGGTACCCCTGCCCTAAAAGTACAATCCCTCACTCTCCCCCTCTACCTTTCAGTGGTCAGAACCTTCTCCCTGACACTAACAGGATCCCATGCAGCTCACCTTCTGGTCATAATATCCTGTTCGTGCCTTAGGAGGCCTTCACCCCAAATTCCTAACTCTGACTGGAACTTGCTCCCCTTTCTGCCCAGGAGTATATCCCACTCTCGTCTGTGTCTGCAACAGGGACGAGAGCACTGGAAAGGTCGAAGAGCAGACAGGCCTGCAGGCCAGCTCTCTCCTAGGCTTACTGACTCACTTCCAACTTGATCCTCTAATGGCATCAAGAGAAATCAAAACCATTCCGTGCGTGCAGAGGGGTGAGGGAGGAGAGCAGCTGGCACCTCCCAGTGCATTCTGGGCTATAGAAATGTAGGGCAGATGGGAACTTGAGAGGTCACCAAGATCTACCCCTGATGTTTCATGCCTCTGCCAGGTGCATACCCCACATATGTAGAACCCTACTGAGTCCACAGGATGTCGCTGAGGACATCTGGCCCACAACTCGAACTGTGGCTGGCGTCTGTGCAGCTACCATGTGCTGCTTTACATATTTTCCAGGACCCCCTGGCTTGTCCGTAGCCCAGGCCTGGATTAACAGAGGCACCATTGACAGAGGTGGTGCTCGAGGCCTTGTTTATTTTAGATCAATGTGTGTGTAGTCCATAGACTTGCAAAGAAAGGCCTGAAAACATGAACACTGTGCAGAGCAACTCACATCTGCCTGAGCCTGCAGAGCACCTGCTGGAACAACCCTCTTAGCTGCCCCCATCCATTTAACTGGATCCGCTCAAACTCGCTGCTCTGGGGGACCCTGCCAAGCTAGCCCGGCAGAGGGCTGCACTGGGAGATGCAGCTCTGCCATTAGCCCACATTTCAGTATTGCCAACACCAGTGATTTGAGTCCCATCTTGGGACATCTAGCATCTTCCTAGACCTCCAGCTTCTGGCCGCAGAGGGCTATGGGGAGTCCCACCTGTAGAGTCCCCAGTGTCTGTGGTTAACAAAAAGAGCTGGACAAGTGGCTGAAAGCAGAGTTCTAAGCAGTAAACACGGGGGCCTGTTTCTTTGCCTGCAGGTTTTTGAGTCTGACTCATGATTTTTCAGTATGGTGGCAAATGCTGCATCCTGGCTCCATGGGAAAAAAGCAAGTCCTCCCTCCCTCCTTCCCACCACCGTGAGGTAAAGCCATGGGATGGGGAGTCTGGCCACGACCTGGGGCAGGGCCAAGGAAGACCCAGTCTGTCATCAAGAATAAGGCCAACCCAAGACATTCTTGCTTATCCAGAACCATTCACCCTCCAGAACCACTCCATTTGTGAAATACTCACCTGCAAAGGCAGGTTAGGAACAAGACAGGTAATTCCAAATCCAACTAGTAGCAGGTTGGTGAACACAAACGCTCTTGTGGCATTTGAAATCTTCTGAATCTGGCGATCACGTTTTTTCTTCTTCTTACCATCTCTGGAGGAAAAGCAAGGAATAGCTCACACAGGCAGCATAGCAGCGACTGGAACCCACAACTAGGGACTCGAGAAGTTAGAAGAAAAGAAACCAGAATTCCCAAACTGGCATATCTGAGTCTTGGCCTGTATTTGAGACTCCGGCCCATCTACAAGAGAAGTTGCACCATTTAACTAAAATAGATTATGACAATTTAGTTAAATTGGTGCAAATCCCTGTAAATTGAGAATTCATACTCCTCAATTTACAACAGGATTAGACAGGTTCATTTAATTGGAGCCATTACCGATATCTAGCTTGGACCCTGCAATGTGCTACGTACGGATTAACGTCACTCTCATCTGCCTCTTCTGGACCATCGTCACATTCCTTCAGCTTCCAGTCCATGATGTAGCCAATCAGAGGGGCAGTCATCAGGCAGAGCAGCTGCAACACCCCAAAAATGGAGGTGTAAAGACTCACTGCAGAGAAGAGAGATGTCATGAAGTCCCCTAGGAGGGCCCAGCAGTAACAAACAAGAGCAGTTAACTGGAACTTAACTTCATTTACAAGTTTAATTCTTATGCAAATGGTATGAACAAGGACATGGGCTGGTTCGCACATTACCTTTCACATCCTATGATTTAAACTACCAAATAATGGAGGTGCTAATTGTTCTTATCAGCCCGTTGTAAGTATTTGAACCATCTACTCCAGTGGTCCCCAACCTATAGAGGCTCCCGGGTGCCTGGGGGCGGGGCCACTCACGCTGGGCGCCCGGGGGGTGGAGCCACTCACGCGCCTGGGGGGTGGAGCCGCGCGTCCTGGGGCACGCCAGGGGCAGGGATGCCCTTGCACCCGGCGCCGGCATGTGCCCCAGGGCCGGGGCCACCTGGGGCCGGGGCCGGCACCGGCGCCCGCATGTGCCCCGGGGCTGGGGCCGCCCGTGCATGTCGCGCGCCTGGGGCCAGCGCCTCCAGTGCGCCGGCCCATGTTGTCGGCGGGCGCACACAAATGCCCCGGCGGGCACCATGGCACGCAGGCACTGCGTTGGGGACCACTGATCTACTCACTCTCTTTTTTCCTCCTTTCCTCCCCTCACCCCGCCTTCCCTTATTGGAGCTGGACTTCTAAAACTCCTGTCATCTGAAGAAGTGGGTTGTGCCTACAAAAGCTCACGATACCATCCACGTTTTGTTCGACTAGTAGCACCTTAAAGGCTATTCATTGTTTTTTACATTTTTCCTGTTACAGACTAACTCGGCTCCCCCTCTGAAGCTTTTAAACAGGAGCAGGTCCCATTTCATAACAACTGCTCATTTCGTCCCCCCAGGGCCCAGACCACTGGTAGCCTCAGACTCTGAGCAGTAAATTGGACAACACCCTCCCCCCAGAGTCCCAGATCAACCATCAGTTGCTCAGCAGGCTGACGCATTCCAATGGCTAAGCTGCACGTGTCCAACCTAGCCAGGCTGGCACTGCTTGGAAATGATCAAAACCAGCTGTCGCTAGTCCCGGGAGAATGGCACCTGGAAGCTGGTTAGTTTCCAGGATAGAGCAGTGGCCGACAAGTGGCACTACATTCTAGAGAGGCTTCAGGCTGCTAAGAGTCTGCCATCCCTGCTCTGAAGAGGAGCAAGTTCCTGCCTGCCAGCCTCCCCTCCCAGGCTCTGGGTTCCAGCTGGGCCTCCTCTGCTCTTGGTTTCCAATTCTTCCCTAGGGCTAGGAACTACTGGGGGAAGTGACCTGGGCAAGGAGGACCCAGAGTGGGAAAATAACCATGGTTTTGGGAAGACAGGTCCGCAGGAACAAACCCTCCCTAAACACAGAGCAGGTGGCTAGGGGCTGGTTTTGCATAGGGAAGGGTGGAGGGGGAAGCAGGGTTGCTAGTAAGGGAAGGGCCCAAGGGCTAACTCTCAGAAGAGACTGGTGATTGTTAGCCACACAGACTAGGGTCAGGGATGAGGTTAGCAAAGGGGGGAGTTTAACACAGTGGCCAGCAGTGCCTCAAGGGGGATCTGGACCCTTAGAGCTGTAACTGCCAGGTGCCCCACAGAAGCACTCAATAGCTCTGTACCACATGTATTAGACACACCATGCAGCCAGCCAGCCCTGACATACAGGAAGGGAAGGAAAGTTAGAACCGTGCTTAAAGTCACCCTGCTTACCTGTATCCAGCACTGCAGCAGCAAAGCAACAAAGCAGCAGCAGCAGCAGCAGCAGCAGCAGCAAGAGAGCAAATATGGAAAAGCGAAAAGAGGTTAGCAGCAGGAACCCTAGGAGCCTGTTATACCCCAGGACAGCCAGGGAAGCACAGGTTTGACCTCAGAGCAATTGCTTCATTCCACATCAGAACCCAAGATATAAAGAGAAGAGCTGACAAGCAGCATTGTGCAAGAGCTAGTGTGGGCTCAGAGAAAACTCTGCTGTCCTGCTCTGGTGAGTCACTGGGAATATTCCTCACAGTGTTCCCCCTCCCCCTCCTTCGCCACAGCTAAACAGGAGTCAGCGGAACACTTGCAGAAAGGGAACATTGCTGAGATGCATTAGCAGGGTGTCGTGAGCACAACGCGAGAAGCAATTCTCCTGCTCGACACCACACCAGTTAGGCCTCAACTGGAGAACCGTGTCCAGATCCGGGCACCACTTTTCAGGACAGGTGTTAATTTGGCAGGCTGCATCGGCCTGGTCCTATCCGGTTTTCTTTTCTTTCTTTTTTTTATTAGAGAGACAAATTGGACAAAGTCCAGAGAAGAGCAAAAAAATGATTCAAGGTCTAGAACGAAGAAAGGCACCTTGGGCAGTAGCTGCCCTGCATCCCTGGCATGTTCAGGGATATCTGTAGGGGGGGGTCAGTGTCTGCAGGTATCTGCCTGATGCCAGGAGTCACTGCATGTGTCATAATTGGGGCAGAGTAAGGAATCTGCAGCGCTAGTCCCCAGCACTGCTGCCCTTCCGGCAGATATGTCCTTATTCAAGCAACAAGCACGTCCGCACCTCAGCATTCCCCGACCCAGCCTAGCCTGCTGCAGTCCTGGCAAGACGTTCACCCCACGGCCCACAGCACTGCTCCCAGATCACTCCAGCCTTGACTTCTAGAGACCAACGGTGGAGACTGGGGAAGGGAGGGCAGAGAGGGAGAGTGTTCTCCTTGGAGCAACTGCAGGACCAGGCAGGGTAACAAACTAGAAGCAGGAGCCCTCTCTCAAAGCCAACTTCTGCTCAGAAGAGGCTCAGATAGCGATGGCAGGCCTCCGGGGGAGCAGAGCTGTATAGATCTCTACAGGCCTGGGAACTGTCTGTCCCCTCCACCCACACCCACACCCTTTCACAAGTCACGGTCTGGAGCTCCTCAAGGCAGGGACCTGGCGTGCCTCCGTCTTTGTGCAGTTCTCAACAGAATGAGCCCCAGATCCGGACTGACGCTAGGGTGCTACCCAAGATTGTGAATCTTACTTCTATGGCAGCAGGGAAAAAACAGGTTACGATAAAGATGCAGGCAAATTTCCTGCCTTCGATGCCACAGGTGTGCAGAAGAGGAGTGGACAAGAGGAGGATGAAGTCACTTAGGAGGTTAGTGCACCCATCTTTGCTCTCTTATCTGTGCAGGAAGCTGGACTTACAGGAAGTCTCAGTGTCAAATTCTAGCTAACTGATTTTACTTAGGGTTGCCAGATGGTTTCAACAAAAATACTGGACACACTTGACATGACATCACAATCAACATTCCATCTGATTTAGAAAATACCAGCCCATTCTATTTTCTCCATTTGTTTCCTGAACAGAAAGTTCAAATGCTGGAATGTCCCGTTCAAAACCGGACACCTGGCACCCCTAATTTTACTAGGGATGTTAAAAAGCGGATGTTTTGTAAGTGCGTAGCCACTGAAGATTTCAGCAGATACATATTTACACGCAGGGAGTGGAGGAGGTGGGAGCTAGCAGCCCCCCCGGTCCCGTGCACTGCAGCCTCTGATATGGAGGCAGTACACGTGGGGAGCCAGCTTAAAAGAAGAAATGTTAAGTGAATGAGAAGAATGGAACTCATTTTGAGAAAGGAATCCAACCCTGGGGTTTGTCCCATATGTTTAGTGTCTACACCAGCTGGAGGTGTGCCACAGAGAACAATAAAGTTCAAAATGGCTGCCCTTAAAGGGGCAGGCAACTATTTCCCCCCCCCCCCCCCAACTTCTCCTCCAAACATTTTGTTTTGTTTTTTTGCACTCAACAAAAAAACCTCGGTGTTCTCAAAAAAAAGTTATCGTTTGGTGTTCCTCGGTCTTAAAAAGTTTAAGAAACACTGTTCTACACTGCTTCTTGGACCAGGATAGAAAGAACCAAAGGCTACCGGCTGTCAAGCACTTGACTAAAGAAACAAAGCAATTCATGGAAAGCTGGGGCATTCTGAGTTTTCCATTTACTCTGCTCTCCTCCTCTAGTCTCATGATAGTTTTTGAAACAGGGCCTCTATTTTTCAGTTTCACAAATTCCAGATTTAACAAGTTCAATCTAGATTTTACTGTGCAAGACAAAACTGGGCAATATTTTATTTTGCAATTCAGAGTACTTGCAGTAAGCAAACTAAGCTAAAGTCCTCTTTCCTGCTGGCTTTCTTCTCTGCATCAGGCACTAGGAACATCAACAAACCACAGAACAGAAGCTGCCAGCCAGCCTCCCAGACACACAACATTACGCACAAGGCTATCATGATATCATTTCCCTCAGTGCTTTGGACTGAGTCAGAAAAAAAAATAAAATCTACTTTTAAACCATCTGTAGTTGAACTCAGCTGCTCTGTATTTTTGTTTGCTCATGACGAAAGAAAATTACCATGGGGAATGTGTTTTTATTACGGCCCTGCCTGACCTGCCAAACTTGGTAACCCCTGTTTAAGGACACAACATGGAAAGTATTTAATAAAAGGCTGGCTGAAAATAACTTGACATTCGAGCGTGCACCTTGCTATTTGACATCTTGTTGCCCCTCTGGTTTTAGCAGGGTCCAGCCACCCATCAGAACATGACAGCAGCTGTCAGTTACACTCTGGGGACCGGCAGCTACTCCAACTGGCATCTGGGGACTAGTAAGAACCAACATCTCCAGTAGGGAACAGTCAGCGTCAACCCTCCGTTTCAAGGGGCGAGTGAGAATCCTGGTGTTAGCTTACCCGTCTCCAGGTCTCCTTCCACAAGGAATCCCAGGATGTTGTTCATGGCTCCCATGTAGAAGATGAGCCGCAGCTGAGTGACGCACATGGTGATGAGGCTGAGTAGCAAAATTGGGCTGAAGACACTGTGCATAAACGATGGGGATGCTGCAGAGGAAACGAGAGTCTCTAACGAAGGCAGCCTCTAGCAATGGCCTGACATCAGCTAGTCATCTACTGGCTACATCCCACAAACAAAAGAGTATAGGGAGAACAATGGGGGGCTCAAGCCAGTGACAAACTTGTGCAGCAGGGACTCCCCAAAAAAGAACAATGAGGGGAGGACAATGACAAGTAGCTGTAAGAATTCAGAGCATCAGTCTTTAGCAATAGCAGCTCACATGTTACATACTGTCTAAGTAATACTGACAGCCACCCAGACATCTGCCAGGCAGCAGCCTTGGAACCTGTGCATGCATATGGGGGGTTTTCAATACCTGGCTGAGCAATGAGGAGTTGCACATTAGGGTTGTAAAATAGCATTTAAAATATTAACCGCCTGCTGTGGGGTCCTGGTCCAGCCAGGCACCAGTTAACCCATTACCAGTAGGCACCACCCAGTCAGGGTCACCCGTTTACATTCCGATTGCAAGTGAGAGTGAAATTCACCTCACGTAGGGGTCTGCACAAGGCTTAGTTCTTACTCTGAGGGTGTAAGTGGTGCACGAGTGAATGTCACATGTACAAATCCAGAAGCAATACCTGCACTGTCTGCTTGACACTTCACTTCCAGGTCCACCGTTGACAGACAGAGTTTGTTGCCATCTTGAGCTGCCAGCTCCTTAGGGTTCTTCATGGAGCTCCCCACACTCAGACGACGTCCCACTGTGGTCACCTGCTTGTAAAACTGTTTCCCTGTAATTTTGTGGTCAAATCCTAGCCAGTTGAACTTGATCTTCACTCTGTGATGCAGCAGAAAAAGACTGAAAGCTGCAAAGCAGGGCTGAGATTCGTGGACTGATCTAAACACTCTTGAGTCCTGTGGCACCGTAAAGACTAACACATTTATTAGGGCATAAGCTTTTGTGGGCCGATGAATTGAAGTGGAAGTTACAGAGGCAGGGGTATATATAAGAAAAAGGTACTTGTGTTAATGAGGCTAATTAAGTCAGCGTGGAAATGGCTCATTCAGCCGCTGATGTGGAGATGTGACTGTCAAGAGGGGAAATTGCCTTTGTAATGCATTAACTAGTTAAGATCCTTATTCGGTCCTAAGTTGATTGTACTAAATTTGCAAATTAATTCCAGTTCAGCTGTCTCCCTTTGTAATCAGAGTTTGAAATTCTTTGGTAGAAGGATGGCTACTTTTAAATCCATCATTGAATGTCCAGCGAGGTTCAAGTGTTCTCCTACAGGCTTATGTGTGTTCCCATTCCTGATGTCTGATTTGTGTCCATTCATCCTTTGGTGCAGAGAATGGCTGGTTTGGCCGGTGTACATGGCAGAGGGGCGCTGCTGGCACTTGTTGGCGTGTATCACATTAGTGGAGGAGCCCCTGATGGTGTGGCTCATGTGGTTAGGTCCTGGGATGGTGCTGCTTGTGTGGGCAGAGTTGGCACCGGGGTTTGTTGCAGGGATAGGTTCCTGGGTGAGTGTTTCTGTGCTGTGGTGTGTAAATATAAATACATCTGTAAGGTTAGAAATAAATGTATGTTCCACTGAATGTATGTATGCCTCCCTCAGAGATTGGGCCCTGCAACTGATCCAGCCCAGCGGTGCCTAGTTCCCTAAAAGTGGAAGCAGCACTTACGTGTAGTCCATGTCTTCTGGTCCGGGGAATGGCTCCAGGGGCCAGTTGAAGAAACAGTTGAAGAAAACTAGCCCTGCACAGGATGCCCAGACAATCAAAATGAGGATGAAGGAGACACCGAAGTCATAGATAACCTGGAATTCACAGTGGAATAAGCACGTTAGCACAAATACCTACACTCTAATGTGCGTGGACATCCATGTGGGAGGAAATTGGGGGGGTAGGAGGGGAAGCTTGTGGCATTTAAAAGCCAAGGCTGAAGAAATTCTGTTACCTCATGTATTTATCCTCCCAACCCGCCTGTCAAGTCAGGCAGGACTTCTAGCCCCATTTAAAATGACTTGCCCAAGGTCACTCAAGAAGTCTGTGGCCCAGTCAGGAAATGAGCACAGGGCTCAAGTGTCCCAGCTTAGCACCAGCCTCTGGACCAGCCTTTCTAATTACCGTCACGCAGCAAGGAGCCCGGATGAGCCAAACTGGTCAGTGCTCAGAGTTCCACAGCCTCACCTTGATTCCAGGAAAAGTGACCGCCGAGGATGCGTAGGAGCCAATCATCAGCGCAATGAACGTGGACCGAAGGTCACCGAACATGTTGGGCAGCTGCAGGGAGAAGAAAAAGACACTCACTGAACCTGGACTAGCAGGAGAGGGGAGAGAGGAAAGTTGCTTTGAGAAGCACCAAAGATTTAAGCTTCTGGATCTAGGAAACGGAAGAAAATGTTAATTATTCCGGAACAGATCTGGCTTCAACAGTAGCCTGGGCTGCAGAGGGGCTGTGGAAGTGGGGTGTTCCCTCCTGGCCAGGGCTTGTCTACACGGGGATGTTTGCAAGTAGACCGATCCCGGTAGGTCAAGGCCAGAATAAGAGTGTCCATGCAGGGCATCAGAAACCAGCTTTTACACAGCAAAACAGCCATGGTCTTCCCAGAGAGGGGTCGGTCCTCACTCCTGCACCGCCCACACCCCCTCTCTATTTTCCAGCCAGTTTCCACATCCAGCTCGTATCCACCATCTTTCTCTACAGCAGGGGCAGGCACTCCGGCCCTCAGGCTGCACCCATCCCATCAGCCACTGTGATCCGGCTCTCGAGCTCCCTCTGGGGAGCAGGGTCTGGAGCTTGCCCTGCTCAGTGTGTACCCTGGCTCTGCCCAGCTCCCAAAAGCAGCAGCCTGCCTCGCGCCAGCTCCTATGCACAGGGCCAGCCCAAGGGCTCTGTGCACTGTCCCTGCCCCAAGCACCACTCACACAGCTCCCATTGCCTGGGAAATGCAGCCAATGGCAGCTGCAGGGCTGGCACCTACAGGTGGTGGGGGAGTGCACAGAGCCACCTGGCCATGACTCCACATGGGGGACATGCCGCTGCTTCGGGGAGCTGTCGAGGTCAGCACAGCCCAGAGGCTGCACTGAGCCCCCTGCCCCAGCCCAGAGCCCCTTCTCATCCTCCGAACCCCCCCTATAGCTCCCTCCTGGATCCCAGAGCCCACCCCCCCCACCCCTAGCTCCCTCCTGCACCCTAAACTCCTCAGTTCTGGCCCCATCCACACTCCAAGCTGGAGCCCTCACCCCTCCTGCACCCCAGCTGTAATGACATGAGTGTTCATGAGGCTCCATATGATTGCCATACCCTCGTGATGTCCATAACGTTTGCCCACCCCTGCTACACCCCTCTGTCCATCAGAGTCCTGTCTATTAGTGAGACAAGGGGAGATGAATCAAGATTTAGCTCCCCAACCTCGGGCAAGCCCAACCCAAGGTACCGATCCCCACCACTTCCTTGCCTAGGATTTCTCATTCTCCACATCCCAGCACCCTGTACAGTGTGCACAGCCAGCCATGCACTGCTCGCCAAGCACAGAGCCAGGCGGGACTGCTGACCCCCACCACAGAGCTTCTCCAACCGGGCGGGGCTGGCTGCGGCCAAAGCCCAAGCACTTCAGGCCTGGGGTGGAGTTTAGGTTACAGGCCCCCTGCCAGGGCTAAAGCCCTGGGCTTTGGCTTAGCCCCGCCCAGAGCAGTAGGGCTTGGGCTGCCTGAAAGGGGCTGCAGCGCAGTGAAGTGGGAGCACCCCAGAGCTATTCAGCCCCCCTGGACCCAGGCCGTTAGACTGCCCTGAACTCCGGCCTGAAAGGGGGGGGCGTCCCTTTCTAACGGGCATCTGGATGCAAAACCTGCCACTGAGGGAGACTCCACCACAGTCCTTGGGAAGCTGTTCCAGTCGCTGATCGGCATCACTTCAAAAATGGACAGAAAATTCAGATGCAAATGCAAACGCCAATGCTGCCGGGCTGAGAGCCTGCCCTCCTTCAGCCTGGAGCAGGGACCGCTGGTGTTGGGCTGCTTAGCTCCCCGGGGACGGGCATGGTCGGTTACAACTCCTCCGAGCGGCTCTCTTCAGCAAGCTGCACTGAAGCCCACGCGCCAGTTTCTAACCAGGCCCCAAGCTCCCTCTCTGACGGCTCCTGCAAGTTCACACATTGCTACGGGTTCTCGCCCAGGTCATGCGCATCCAGGGCAGAGTTCATCTTGGCACACGAAGGGGCTACATACACAATGGCCTTTCTTGGACCCAGTGGGGCCACGGGACTGGAGCAGCGCGGCACTCCACTTCCCTACTGTGCTGTGTAAACGTGCCCATCGGGAAGTGGCCCCTAAAAGCCCATCTCAAGTTTGGGACTGAAGTAATTCCGGCCAGTCACTCCACAGCGCAGTTAACGGGACTTGGGCTGGCGCCATGTACGGCCACCAACAGGAAAGCCACCGAGGTTCAGCTAAAGGGACGGTTCTCCCAAGTCTCTGCTGTGGAGGCAATGCCCTGAGCGGGAGGGAAGAGCCTTTTTCCTCATTCTGCAGCAACCCCCCCCCCCCCCCCCCTCACTCTGGCAGGCAGCAGCTGCTGCCACAAGCTTCACAACAGCCCAGCTGGCTCAGCTCAAGGAAGGCTGCTGCAATGCAGGGCCTCTGGAGCAGCAGCAAAAGAGCGCGACGCAGAAGATTCAGTATTTCAACAGCCGCAGAGGGAGAAGTCCCCACTACTAATAGCCTGGGAGTTTGGTTTTTTAAAATCCAGTCTCTCGAATTGCTCACCTGCTGCTTGGAGACAGAAATACTGCTCCACATACAGCGACTCTTCGTGGTTCTCATCTCAAAGTGAGTTCCAGGGTTAAAAGGGCCTCAGCCATGGCATGAGCCGGGCAGCCCTCCACTGCGTTCAGTGGCTGTGGGGATCACTGCCGCTCCAAACAGCGGGCTGGGCTCCCCAGCAGGGTTCCAACAGGGGATGCAGAGGCGACGCTTGCAGGTGAGGGCAGGACGCAGCACCCACTGGTGTCCTCCCCCAAGGGTGCACAGAGAGCCTCTGAGCAGCATGCAAGGCTGTGGCAGTCAGGCAGCGTCTCCCACTAGCCTGCAGGAGATTAGCCGCCGGGGGGGGGCATGGCAGGTGGGATCCAAACATCTGGTGGGATGGACCCAGCCCACAGGCCGTATTTTGCCCACCCATTCTCTAGAAAGAAGCTGGCCCTTGTCCCGTCAGGAATTCAACTCCTGTTTATTTAAACTTTGCAATACCCTAAGCCTACACAATTACAGCAGCTGCGGGAGGGGAACACAGCTGCTTTGTGGTTTGGTTTCCTCTCAAAGCCACAGAGCTCACACAGTCTTCCCCCTCACACAGCACAGAAGCAAGACTCAATGCTGGGGCTACGGCTACACTGTAGCCTTCTTCCAGAAAAGCTTATGCAAATGAAGCAGGGAGTGGATATCACCACACTTCAATTAATTAGCAGCCACTTTTGCGCAAAAAGGAGCTGTGTAGACGGCTCCTTTTTGTGCAAAGACCCCTCTTGCGCAAGAGCCGTTCTTCCTGAAACAATGAGGCAGGACAGTTCTTGGGCAAGAGGGGTTTTTGCGTAAAAAGGAGCCGTCTACACAGCTCTTTTTTGCACAAGAGCCTCTTGCGCAAAAGCACATGCTAATTAATTATGCAAATGAAGCATGGCGATATTCCATGCCACACTTCATTTGCATAAGCTTTTCCGGAAGAAGGTTACAGTGTAGCCATAGCCCGGGTGACACCTCTGCCACAGTGGCAGGTTCCGTCAGATACCAGAAGGGACAGCAGCAAGGGAAGGCAGCACCTGCCCACCTCTCTGCGCTAGGGCAGGGTTTTGAGAAAAGCAGAGCACAGCTGCTATTTAGACACTAAATAAGTAGCTGGATTTTTCAGCTGCCCTGAACCTGAGCTGTGGGCCTATTTGAAATCATGGGATGGTGGGCGGGCTTCGCCCGCCCACCTTCTAAAAGCCCCTCCCCAACCTTATGGGAGGGACACTGGACCCATGTTCAATTGATTTCTGTGGGAGGAAGAACTGACACTAAGAGGAAAGTCTTCAAAACAGGCCAGGAAAAGGGCTCTGCTGCCATCCTCCTTCCATATCCTGTTTTCAGTGCTGCTGATCCTCCACACAAAGCGTTTTTCTCAAAGCTCCAGCCACTAGGGCCAGGCAGTTGTACAATCGTCAGCTTCCACTAGTTAAAAACCAGAATTTTTTCTAGCTCTCATGGTTGCAGAAAAGACTTGATACAGGGCACCACTGCAGACAGACAGTTAAGGCGAGAAGGGAGCATTTTATTGAGTCTCTCTGGCCTGTTTCTCCAGGAGATGAATGTCACTCAGCACTTTCTGAATCAAGCTGTACCTTTGGCTAAGCTACAGCTCCTCTTTTAGGGCAATCTGGATTTAAAGATCTCACGAGGCAGCGAACCACTACCACCCCAGCACACCAGTCCATGGCTAATCAATCTCAGCATCCTCAGTTTGCCCCTTCCTTCTCATCTGAATTGCTGTCGCTTCAGCTTCCAGCCATGGGGCTTCGTTATGCAAAGACCCATCCCCCGGCAGCAATTCTTTCCTCGCCGCGATACTACTGACAGCGACCCTGTCACCTCTTGGGGGAACTGCACACGCTGAGCTGCTTCTCCCCCTCTCTCTCTCTCTCTCTCATCAGACAAGATATTTTCTAGATCCAGAAGCTTCTTGACTTCCGTTTAACCCTTTCTAATCTTGATGTGGCACCAAAACTAGACACAGGATTCCAGTAACGGCCTCACCCATGCTGTATGCCAGTGCCCCCATCTGTCCCACTCCCCATGCACCTCTCATCCACTTCCTGACTGCTCCCCCGCATTCCCACCACTTTTGGCGCACCACAAATGCCAATTGGCGCTCTGTCTCCACTCTTCCCCCTCCCTCCCAGAGCTGGAACCCTGTGAATCAGCTGTTCGCGGAAAGGGGAGGAGCAGGGATGGAGCACAAGTCAGGCTCTGAAAGTGCGGGAAGGGCGGGGGAGCAGCAGGTAAGTGTGAGGGAGGGGGCCCGTAGGCTGCATGCGACCCACTGAGATGGAGGGCCACGCATACGGCCCCCTTACTAATGGTGGTTGCCCAGCGCTGCTGTATTCAGTAATAGCACCACTGATCTACGCCTATACCATGCGCCTCTGCTTATGCAACTCAGACAGCATCGGGCTCTCAGCACAGAGCCCTGCTCAGCCAGTGGCACCACATCCTCTTTGTCCCTTCCTGAGTCACCGGTATTCCAGTTCTAGTCCCCACCCTCTACAGTCAACTTCTGATTAAAGGCCTAGCCACAGCTTTGAACACTTTGGGGGGCACCATTGAGAGGTGAGCTACAAAGCATGTTTGTCTTCTTGCATCTTGGTAGCACAGGAGTGTGGCAAGAGAGGGCTCCATTTGCTCGGGGGCTTGGGGGACTTTAAAAGATCTGACTTCCTGGTTGTTGCTGGAATGACTGGAGAGAACGAACGGGAAATCCAGGAGGCTGAAACGTGTGCATCTGGGGGAAGGCATTTTTAGTCCATGTCTGAACTTTGTTTTGTTAATAGCTCTTTAACCTGGACACCTTCCAAGTCGGAGGGACGTGTTCTCTCTGTAAGTACAGGCAGTCCCCGGGTTACATGGATCCGACTTACATCGGATCCCTACTTACAAACGGGGTGAGGCAACCCCGCACTAGCTGCTTCCCCCCAGCAGACCAGGGAGACGTGAAGCTAGCGCCCCCCCCCAGCAGACCAGGGAGACGCGGAGCGGCTTTTCTCAGCAGACACCTCAGCTTGAGAACAAAGGACTGAGGGAAGTGAGGTGTGGGAGAATAAAACTGAGCCCTGGAGAAATGTTTGGCTAGAGTTTCCCCTACAATATGTACCAGTTCCAACTTACATACAAATTCAACTTAAGAACAAACCCACAGTCCCTATCTTGTACGTAACCCGGGGACTGCCTGTATTGCAGCCCATGGCGAGAGGAAGCTCCCGTCCCACTTCTCCAGGAAAAAAGAGCCCAACTTGCCATTCCAAGTACTGCCTGGCAATTACGCCACTGCTCAGGCTGAGCACAAACTTGTTTTCTGTCCTAGCCTCATATTAGAGCGCAACTGCTTTTCCTTCTTCATGCTGCCGCCTTTAAGGGACCCTCTGTGGTAACTGAGCACATGTTTATCTCCAGAGCCGAGCGGTTTGGCTTGAGCTCCCTGTGTTGCTGTCAGCCACCAGCCCGGATTCCTCTGTGTCCATTTCCAAATGCCTGCTAGCAGTGGCTAAGTCCAAGCCACACCCTAGAAATCGCTGCATTGTCCTGTGCCCACAGGCAGAGTCCGTCTGATCCCTTCCCGCAATGGGAACACCATGGCCCTCCCAACCTGTCCAGGCAGCCAGGGAACAGACCGAGCAGGCTCCGAGCGGAGCTGATCAGAGGCACAATACAGCCGGCCAGTTGCTTTCTATGACACTCAAGGATTGGTTACCAAAAAGGCTTCAGAGTTAGGAGGCAAAGGTCATACTAAGAATGGAAAATCCCGTTTAATTTGTTAACCGATTAACTGTGACGTTCAACAGGTTAACCAATTAAGGGGGATGGGCTGGAGTCCCCCTTCCTGTCGCAACCCCTGTCTGCTTCCACTCCCCTCCCCTCCCCGCCCTGCCCCAGTTAACCGCAACTGGTTAACCTTTGACCTTTCACATCCCTCTCATGCACAGGCTCCTACATCTTGTTCCTCAGAGAAGGAACTTCCCCCAACTCTGCTGTTCACATGCACCATCCTTCCACAAGCGTCACCAGCTACCCAGGGGAGCGGACACCTCCACAGCCCCATGGTTCAGCTCTGTGCTCCAGGGAGAGGAGCAGCCAGCCCTGAGCAGCGCCTGGCCCACAGAACTCCCCCCAGCCCTCAAAGCCCACGGAGCATGCAGCACAGCGCTCTGGTGGCATTTAAAGCGCTATTGCACTGCCAGCAGTCCCGGGCCCTGTGAATCACCGAGCCCTGGGGCAACTGCCCCCATCGCTGGACCTGCCTCCACCCCAGCTGACAGGTGGCAGGACAGACTCCCCCAGCCAGTAGAACAGGGGAGTTTATCACTTCTCCAGGATGCAGCACAGCACAGATGGAATCTGGTTTCAGGGCAGGCCCAGGATGCCTCAGCCCCCTTGAGATGGGGGAGCCTGGGCCCCTAAATCCCAGCCCCTTTCCTAGGCTGCTTCCTCCATGATTCCAGACAGAAACTCAAACTCTCTTCCAGCCCTGCCCCCCAGCCCAGTGCTGGTCTCCACCACCCTCCCTTTGTCTCTGCCTGGGCGGCTGTGCCTGGGTGTCTGGGCTAATCCACATTTGGGCGAGTCAGTGAGAATCTCCCATCCCAGCGCAGGGGGACCCCGGGTCACAGAGCAGACAGCCCCCCACTACGCTACAACAGGTAAGAACATAAGAACAGCCGTACTGGGTCAGACCAAAGGTCCATCTAGCCCAGTATCCTGTCTACTGACAGTGGCCAGCGCCAAGTGCCCCGGAGGGGGTGGACCGAAGACAATGATCAAGCGATTTTGTCTCCTGCCATCCCTCTCCAGCCTCTGACAAACAGAGGCCAAGGACACCATTTTATCCCCTGGCTAATAGCCTGTTATGGACCTAACCTCCATGAAATTATCTAGCTTCTCTTTAAACTCTGTTCTAGTCCTAGCCTTCACAGCCTCCTCTGGCAAGGAGTTCCACAGGTTGATTACGTGCTGTGTGAAGAAGAACTTCCTTTTATTAGTTTTAAACCCGCTACCCATTAATTTCATTTGGTGTCCTCTAGGTAGGACAAACTTACACTTCACTGGGCCTAAGGGCAGCAAGGAGGGCACCTGACCTATACACAGTATCTTTGTGCCCTGAGGTGGGTTCCACCCACTGGCAGGCAATGGTGAGGGTGGGGCCACAGCCCTGGAGGGAACAGGCAACTCAGCTCAGTGCTGTGACCCATCTCGGGAGGGCTTGAAGCCTCATCAGCACCAGCCATTGAAGGACCCGCTCCTTTGAGCGGATAGAAGCTGGATGAAAACTTGCCTTGCCTGGCTCCCAGCCCACTGCCCTTTTTTTAAAGCCATCTAGAGGAAGTAGCCACTTCCCCCAGAACCGCAGCTGCACAAATTCACGCCGGCCCCAGAATCTGCACTCCCAGCCCAGGCAGCATGGCAGGCCTTGCAGCTGGAGGGGTGGTGAAGTCACCTGGGTTTTTCTCAGGACCTACCCAACAGGGCTGGACTAAGGGGTGGGCTAGCCAGGCAGTTGCCCAAGGCGTCCCTCTATGGGGGGCGCCCAGCTCCCGGTGGGCTGCAGCGACTGCCCGGGGCAGGGGCCGTGTTAACCCCCAGAGCACCAGCCAGCAGCGCCCTTCCCCCCATGGCCGCAGGGCCCTGCATGGCCAGGCGCAGCCCGCCCCATGCGGCCCCGGGCTGCGCACCATCGGCGGTGGCCGGGCCGATGGGACAGCACGTGCATCCGCCCATGCGCCCCGGGGGCAGGCCCCCAGAGGCGGGGCTGGGCGCCTGGGGCACCAAAATGGCTCGGGCCGGCCCTGCTACTCAAGCAGCTGTGCACCCGCAGCTCCTTCCTGTACCAGCCAGGATGGGCTCCTCACCCCGCAGGAAACTCAGCCGCTGCCACTGGCCTTTGGGCAATGAAGGTCAAACTCTTCAGGACTGCTTGTTTCCAGCACACCTCTGCATCTGCCCCAGAGAACTGCAACGCCTCTCTCCAAAACACGCAGGCGCCGACTGTCCCCTGCACACACCTTTCTGCATACAGCTCCAGGCTCACAGCCGGACAGGGCCTCCCCCTCGCTGCCAGCAACTGCACGCCCAAACGAGACTGTCTGCAGGCAAATCAGGCTGATGTGTGTGGAAATGCTGGTTTGGGGGCACAGAGACATGAGTGCCCAGCTGGAGACTAGCTTAGACATGCTGGGCCTGTGGCCACAGCCTGGGGCTCAAAGGGTCACAGAGGAGCTTTGCAGGGCACTCACACCAGTCCAGATGAGCTCTGGCAGACAGAGGGCCCCAGCAGGCTCTGCAGAAGGGTTTCCGATTCTCCTCTCTACGCTTGTACGGCCTGACCTCCCCTCGGAAGCGAGTGTCCTTTTCACTCCTCGCACGTGCACCCACGGCAGCCTCAGTAGGCTGCTGCGTTTCTCTTTCCATGCAAGCTCTGGACGCAGGAGCTGCTCACGTGCACTACTAGAGAGGGACAACACGAAGCAGCCAAGTGCCCTATTCCCTGCGATTCCCATGTGGCAGAGCACAACCACGTCCCCAGGAGCACGGACAAGTCAAAGCGGGTTCGGTTCTAGATCACCCTCTACCAGCAAGAAGCAGAGGAGCACATCTGGAGGCCTGCAGCCTGGCTTGCTATTACCTGTGTGTGGTAGCAATGTTTGATAGCGGGTAATTGAATAGTTGTGTAACTGCAGGAAATCTTAGTGGTGACACAGCTATTCGATAGTCCCCGAAGCAGGGACGGCAGCCAGTGCGCTCTGGCCCCACTCCCAGAGAGCCCCCTGCCCCCCATATGCAGCTGCCTCTCTATCAAAGGCAGCAGCACAGGGAGAGGGGAACATGGATTCGGTGCTCGTGGGGAGCCTGCTTAAAGCCAGCTCCTCATGGGCACTGGCTCCTGCCCCCTTGCTGCCTCTGATGCAGAGGCAGCAAGGGGGGGGGGGGGAAGAGGAGTGCATGTAATTAACAGGATTCACCAATAAGCCCAGGCTTACTGATTAATCGTGTAGTGACCACATGTTGACATCCCTAGCGTGCGCTACGGTCGCTCGGCTAACAGAGGAGCGCAAGCTCCAGCAGCTCTCCCCAGGCCTCACCCAGTTACATTATTCCAGCACGAGAGGAGCCGGGTATGGACAGTCTCAGGAACAAGTTAAGGATGCCTGTGTCGGGGACACTGCCTCCTCCACATACAGCCTCTCCCCATCTACCATGCAACCTCCAACCGCCTGCAGACCTTGCGATCTCTCCAGCAGTGACCCAGATAAACCAAGTTACAGAACCAACTCCCTTCACACGAACATGACGTGAGTCACCTTAGCAGCCCCACGGCGTGTTCGTGAGCCCCTCCTAGCTGGGGTTTGTCCCTAAACTTTGCCTGTGCGCACAGCCAGGGATTTCAGAGGGATGCCGACACGAACTGCATGAAGCCAGGCTTCTCCACTTTTAGACCACGACGTCACTCGCCATCTAAAGCCGCTGCCACATTTCTGCCATCACAATGTGAACAAGGGCCTCTGTGCCCAGCCTCTGCCTACCAGCTCCCAGGCACTCAGTCTGTGTGTATGGGCCACATCCTGCCAATCAGTTCCCACTGGGGAGCAGGGTTGGGATTGCTTTGCTGGGAGGAGCCAGCCCAACTCCCGAGCAGCGTGGCAATCAGGGGTGGCTAGCCCCTGGCCCCTCCCCCCCCCGCCCCAGCTCCCCAAGCGTCTGGGCTGCACGACTGCCACGCCACCAATCGTGATGCTCCGGGCAGTGCAGCTGCAGCACCCGCACTCCGCATGGCACAGTCGGGGAGCCCCAGAAGCGGCCGGGCCAGGCGACACCGGGCACATACAGCTTCCGGCCCTGATGTGGCCCTCAGGCCACAACGTTTGCCCTCCCCAGGTTAGAGAGATATGTAGTAAAGTGAGAGCAAGATGGAGCCAGACTTGAGAGACATTTCTAGACCCAAGGCAGGTCACAGAGCTGCTTCCCAAGTAGGTTTCTGGGTGACTTTCAGCTCAGGATGCCTCCTGCCAGCCACACTCTCAAGGGGAAAAAGCAATGAGGTGAAAAATTCAGTCTCAGAGCAGCTGCTGCAGCTGCTCCCATCTCTAAGCAACAAGAGGCAGCCCAGCAGAGTCACTGGCGAGGTTTGTGCGCCGGTCCCTGGGCTGAGCAAACAGACTAAGTGCGTAGCACAGATGGGCTGGGCCTATTTCAACAGCTCAGCACTTCCAAGAAAAAGATCTGTCAGCGACTTGGAGTAATTCTCAGCCATGTCACAGGGCAGAGCCCGCTGTGCCAAGGGACTTCCCCTCCGTCTGGAGAGAGAATGTCACACGCCATGCCCCGAAGGAACGGGTCTGTACTAGCGCTTGTCCCCCGCCTCAGAACACCCGGCGCTGATCACTGCTTTGCTGCTGGTCAGTGCAGCACGACATCCCCCTCCCCCAGAACCTGCCACTCAAAACAAAGCCACCCGACTTCCCTGCCTCTGCAACTGTCAAGAGCCCTGTGCCCCGTCACCTGGGCCCTGTCACTCAGCGGTGTTGCACAGTCTGACTCACTCTTCCTGCTGGAAAGGGACAGCTGAGTCCTGGGCTACCCATCCAGTATCTCGCCTGAGGCACAGCCCAGCTACCCCATACAGATCAAAACACAAGTGAGCCTTTGGCTCCCCGGCTAATGGGGAAAGAGGCGACTTGCAGAGAGCTGTGGGTGCAGGCCAAGGAGGCCAAGTGAAGGGAGGGTGGATTCACAACGCTCTTACTTACCGTGAGGGAGGTGAAGGTCATGCATATGCCGCCAAAGCCATTCAGAGCCAGGGCGATGAAGATCAGCACTGACAGTGCTGCAAGGGAAAACCGAGAGCATTTACTGGCTGGAGCCGCAGAGTCCCCCACAGCCTGGTGCCAGCAAGTGGCATTGTGGCAAAGATGGAGCCAACCCCCTGCACGGAGCAGAATGTTCCTTCCCTAACTGGTTCATGCTGCTCGGTCTAATCCAAGGTCACAGGTTAGAAGTGCAGGTACCAGGAGAATCACAATTCAAGGTGGGCAGCAGTTTGCGGAGCCATGGACCAGGTTCATAAAGGGTTAACCGGTTACCGTCTGCCTTCCCAGCATACTTACCAGGGTAACCCTTGCCCAGCCCAGCTGGAGCAGCGCCCTGCCTGTGACAACACGGTTCACATTTTAAACAGGATTTTACATCCCTACCATGGACGCTGGTTTCTCTCTGGGATGGATGGCAGCCCTAGATCTCGTCTCCCTCTGCTCCCCAGTGGTCTCCCTAGCTGCAGCTAGTCAGCATTGGTCTCAACAGGAAAACTTTCCTTTTAGAACTGGGCTCCAAGCGCTACCCACTAGCACAAGTGCTGGACACAGCTGTATTTGTCCTGGGGAAACCCAGCACGTCGTTCCAGAGGGGCCTGCTCACCATGAGAAACGTGCTTTCCTCTGCCAAAGACGCGGCTGCCTCAGCATCACCTCCGACCCTGCTCAGCAAGGGACCGGTCAAGCAGCGAACCCAGAATTCCCCCTTAACACCCGCTCATGCAACGCGGAGCCTGCGGACCTGGTCTGTGGTGCCAGGAGGTCGCACTGCGCACGCCACACAACACTGGCAGGGAAGAGTGGTGCTTGGAACTTTCGCCCCTGGGGAGCTTGGCTGTCGGACTCTGGCTGCCTTCTGGGAGGAGCTGGGCCTGCCTCCCTCCCAACCATTCTGCGCTTGCTTCGAGGGATCTCTTCAGCTCACTGACACCAGGGCCAGAGCACGTCCCTGATCTCTGCACACGGCAGCCCCCAGGTGCTAGCTGAGCCTTTCGGGAGTGGAGCAACCCAAGACCTTTCAGCAGAGGGCACGTTGCTCTACTTACAGTTCGGGTTACTGGCTCCATAGGCGATCATCAGACAGGACACAGCAAAGCAGGCACTGAAACAAAAAATGGAAGCGAGGCTCTAGAGACTGTACCGTCTCCGTCGTCCCAGTGCCTAGCTAAGGTGGAGACTAGCAGAGTTAATTGGCAGAAGCGGCACCTGGAGAGGGAAGAGATGCGGATGGTCTGGAGACGAGCATCCAGAAAAAACAGGGCTAGGATGTTCGCGCCCCTTCTCTGGGAGCTGGTGAGTTGCCCTCTCCCCCGCAACACTCAAACCAGAGGGCTGGGATTTTCAGGCTGTCTCCCCAGCCAGCACCTGCATTTCGCGAGACTCCAGCCTCCTCCCCCGCCCTACTCACGTCTGGCCAAGCTGGTTCACGCGGAGGCTGCAGTTTGCTCAGAGCCGTCACCTGCCCACCTCTCAAGTGAGGCAGGACACGGGGCACAGGCCCCCGGCTCAGTTTCAGGCACAATTCTCAGTTCTAATCTGTGCAGACCGAGACGGTCTGGAGCTGTTCGAGAAACCGCGCCTCCCCGGCACTCTGCCGCAGCCGCTGCTCACACCGACCCCACGCAGTCGTGCTGCCTGTTCCTTCGCCTCTTGACAGCACAAGGGAAGCTTCAGACTGGCCATATGCAATTACCTCTGGAATTCCAGGGGGAACATCCTGCTCCTGCAAACCGGGGGGCGGGATAACTGAGTAACCCCAGAGACAGGCCTGGTTTTGCTGTATGAGCCAACGCCTTCAGCAGTTCTGTGCCACGGGGCCACGGACATAGCATCAGGCTGGCTGCCACCCCAACTGACGCAGCAGAACAGTCCACCCCTCCAAGGCCTTCCTGCCCAGGAATTCAGAATCTAGGACCATGGACTAAATCCCACCCCCTCCCGACAGTCTGATGCCAAGTGAGCTCAGCTGTCGGCAGGCACCACCCTGCCAGTGGCTGATGGAGCTCGGGGCAATTTCCAGCCAAGAACAGGGGCCAGATACCAAGGAAATGAGGAGATCCCCCCGGCGCTGGACAGAACCGGAGCCATACCAGCTGCTGGCCACAGACCGAGGACTAAGCACAACCTCGGGCTCAGAATCAACATCTAGGCTTGAATCGGCTGGTAGGCGTCGGGACACCCACCTGCCAAGCAGCCGCAGTTTGCGGGGGCCATACTTGTCCATGACAATCCCAAGAGGCAGACTGATCGCACTCAGCAGAAAGGATCCAACGGTAAAAGCCAGGTTCAGCATCTCATCCTGCTCCAGGCAGATGAGCCAGCCGTTGAGCCGGATCACAGGGTTGGGCTCCGTCCCGTTGCCCGGCACAGGGCTGGCGGTAGTGTTCTCTGGATGGGATCAGAGAGACGTCGTTACAGTGCAGCCAGGCAGAGGCAGCACTAACCCAGTTACAGAAAGGGGGAAGCAGAGCAGCCCTGCGCAAGGCACAGAACGCAAGGCACTTTACCGACCGGAATCCAGAATTCGGGTGTGCCCAGGTGTGAGTTACAACCCCGCCAGTTACTTCCAGACCAGTCCCTGTGCAGACAAGCCCTTCGGCGCGAACCACCATGCAAAGGGCTGGCGCTCAGGTGAGCCGTTACCCCTGCATCGTGATGGGAGCAGTTTAAGACCAGCCAGTCCTAACAGAGGAATCTAATTTGGGGCCTGACTGTCCTAGACTCAGTGATTCAACAGCCTCCCAGGCCACTTCTGCCATTGCCCAAATTGTTCTCGCTTGGAACCTTCCAACCAAGCTCCCTGGATGGCAGGGAAGGGCGGCTCATGAGGCTCCCTACAGACCCGCAGAGAGCTGTGCCTCCCTATGCCTTTCCCCAGACTGAACATGCTCAGTTCTCCTAACTCCCAGATTGCGTTGTCCAAAACACTCATCGTGTTGCTTTCTTTTCGTCTTCAGGTGAAGGTGGCCAGCTGAAAACCGCCCCCCAGAATGAAATTTGTATTTATTGTACACAAAATGGCAACTACGAAATCAGGGCAGTTCGGCATAAGCCCATTTCTTTGTTTCGTAGAATCCTAGAACACTAGGACTGGAAGGGACCTGGAGAGGTCATCGAGTCCAGCCCCCCGCCCTCTCGGCAGGTCTAAGCACTGTCTAGACCATCCCTGATAGAGGTCTCCAGTCTCTTAAATATCTCCAGTGATGGAGATTCCACAACCTCCAATTTCACAGCTCTTGCAACAACATCCCAGAAAGGTTTTGAAGTTCTAAATGGAAATGCAGGATCTATTTCATTAATACAAACTGCTGGTGCATTCCTTGTACACTTCTCTTTTCTGGCAGGGTCAGTTTTCAAGCCAAGTAAGCTTTGTTGGCATGACAAGGGACTTCGATTTTCTCCAGCTGGGAAAAGACCCATGTCATATAGAAATTGTCTATTGAAACTGCCTTCAGGACAGTAAATATTGCCAAATACAGCTGACAGAATTTAACATTTACAAATCGAGGGAGGTTTTTAAATGCATGAATACATATAAAATGAGAATAGTGCCCAAAATGGAACTCATTCCCTAACAGAGACCTAATCAGTGCCAATTAGAGAGGACTCATCTCATGCCCTTTGGTACAGCATTACCCAAATCAGTCTCTGGTCCTAGTGGCCCACGGCCCAGCCATCCTGCAAGTCAGTTTTTAGGATATTTCTTTCCTCTTACCATAACCTCTATAGCTTTAGGGAATGTCGTTATCAGGTTCAAACAAGTTCTACAAGGCTGCGCTGTGGTTTTAGTTCCTTCAGCCAACCTGATTTCTCCCAGCTTTGTATCCACTGAAAATAAACGTGGCTCTACCCTCCAGGTTTCAAATACCAACAGACACTCCGTGACTGGAAAGAACGCACGCGCACACGCTCTCTCTCTCTCGCTCTCAAGCGCTTTCACTAACGGGGTCTCATGCGTCCCCTGGCAAGGAACAAGGTGTGACAGATTCTTCCCTGTTGTTACTTGCACCAATATGTATCAATTTTTAGCCTGCCCCTGCTCTGGAGCCTGTTTTCCATGGCTCCATTTCCAGGGCCTTTGTCCATAGGACCCACTTTTTGGTTTGGCCCTTTCAGCTAGGGATGTAAAAGTCCCAGTTCAAAGGGGATGGATACATAATGTTTAACCAATTAACAGGCCAGCAGCTCCCTGCTGGTTAACCGGTGAAGGTGCCAGCAAGAGACAGGCTTACTGGGTAACCGGTTAACCCTTTACAGCCCTACTTCCAGTATCCATTCTAGAGTGCAGAATGAAGAAGCAAGCACAGGCTCTGCAGCTGACGCAGATATTCCCCCCGCTGAGGTGTCCCTCACACACAATTTCATGTTCAGTGCAAAACACTCAGACTGGCCCCAAGTCCTACCAGGCTTCCATCTCCTGCCTCTTGAAGACTTTACAGCCCACACTGCTGGCAGGGAGGCAAGCGAGACAGAGGGGCTCTCCTTGCAGAGCTCTGCGCTGGCCACAGAGAGTGGGCGGAGGGTGAAAGGTTAAGCTCGGACACAGCAGAACGGGGCGGAACAGAAGTGGAAGCCCTGCGTCAGCGCACTAGGCAGAAGGCTGCGGTGCTTCGCTGGGAGCGAGGAGGCAGGGTGGGAGACACTGGCAAGGCAGGGACCTCGTAAGGCCTGGTTGTGCGTGTCAGTGAGGAAAGGAAACCCAGCCAGCAGCAACCCTTTGCCACACCGACGACTGAACACACAACATCCTGCATGTCTTCGTGTTTATCCTTACAACAGAGCTCTCCTCGTGCGCCAGAGAGGGGCAGGCAAGCATGAAGGGCAGCAGCGCTGGGCATGGTGGCCAGCTTCTGGCACAGATTCTGACCCTGCAGGTCATGCAGCCAGAAGGGCTGCTGCGCTTCCAGCTGTGCTCAGTAAGTGACCTAGGGGCGTGGCCATCTCTGAAGAGCACCCCAGAAACGCAGATACCCCCTTACTGCAGAAAGGTAAGAACTGCCCAGCACAGCCAAAGAAACCCAGCAAGGTGAAATCTAAGTTGTCTGACAAGAGGCTCTGCACCTTGTTATTCTCTGAGCCGGCCAGTGGCTTTGATACAAACAATAGGCCAGTGTATTCAGGGCGCGCATGTCCGGTCAGTCGGAAGGCGTTCTATTCGGGAGAGTCGATTGAGTAACAAGAGGCTGAGATGCACCATATCCTGGAGATCACTCTGCGTCACTCAGCAGGGAGAAATTTGCTCCATTACATGACAAGGAGCTTGGATGAGCTTTCCCTGAACAGAGCCTGGATCTCTACGTTAGTACCCAGCTCACAGCCGCACGTGGACCATCATGCAGCCCTATTACAGGGCTGAGCTCGTTCTCTGGGAGATTCACACTACAGAGAAGGGTCCTATGGGCTGGCAGCACCATCTTCTCTGAAGTCTCCAGCCAGCACCCAGCTGCACCCAACCTTTTCCAAGCATGAAGGTCAGGAAGCTCTAGTCTGAGTGAGTCACGTAGCCTGAACCCCGCCACACACTAGAACAGTTTCAGATCCTTTGTGAAACAGAAACCCAGCGAGTATCAGCAGCAATGAGAGGACTCTGCAGACAACAGTGATTCTGTTTACAGAACCCTGGATACCAGTTCGCAGCCTCAAAGCCTAAGAATCAGCTCAGCTTTACACTTGTCAAGGATGAGGAAATGCAGGTGCCACGAAGGCCCTGCAGCACCCAGCAGAATGTGGATATTCCACTCCCCGCCACAAACCCCCCGGCATGTGCTTCCCAAGGCCAGAAGTTCCATACGAAGGTCGTTCATTAACTGCCCTTTGCTGACTTTTAAGCATGCCAAGCAAAGTTATCCCAGGGCTGACTGTGGCCTCATATCAATGTAGCTGCCATCTCCAAGCTTCTGGGACAGGAAAGATTCAAGCCACCCCGCAGCAGGGAAGCAGGGAGAAAGGGGAGAACAGCTGGGAACCGGAGGGCTCCAGCACATGCAGACTTTCTAAGCTGAGGTTGCTTTGCATCCCCTCCTGATAAAAACACGTCAGGTGCCCAGGCCTCTCTCATTTCCCATTTGGCTTCCCATTCACATCTAGAGAGCTGGAGCAAGGGGCCAGCCGACCTGCAATACACAGGGTCCCTGCACCCGTAAGAATCTGGCTCATCTCTTTAGTACTTGATGCTTTACGCCCTACGTTCCACTCCTACCCATGCACTCTGTCCGCTTCAACCATTGGGGGACACTTCCCTCCGCCTGGATAGTCAGCCTTTCACAGTTCACGTCACACACTTTTTCCAAGTCTGAGCTGGTGTTGTGGAGACAGGGGCCAACACCTTCTCCACTGCACTGGGATTTCAGTGACGAGTCTTTTGCAATTCAATCAAAACAGAACACTGCCACAAACCGAACATTTCCCGTGAGTCACATGCCCAGCCTTTCCACAAATAGGTCCCTTCCAGCTGCATGATGTGCACGAGGCACTCCTGCCTGCAGCCGGTGGGAGTGTGTACAGAGACCTGCAGCTGCCCCAGGCCGGTTTGGGGGCGACTGTGGGGCTATTTCCGTGCCATGCGGTGCAGACCTCTTGGCTCTGGCTGAAGTCTGAGCTCTGGCACCATCCCACCAGGTGGTCCCAGAGCCTGGAGGCCTACACAGCAAAACCACCACCCACAGCCTGAGCCCATGTGGGCTGGCTCAGCGAAGCCAGTTTCCTTTTGCTGTGTAGACACAGCTGGCTCCATAGCATTAGTTTAGTGCTAAATTCCAAGCTGGAGTTAACAGGCTCCAGGCAACATTTTCCTTCTACTTTTCTTCCATTACAGGCCCATCAAGCTGGAACTCAGTCACTCCTGTTATCAGCTGTTTAGTACCCAGCCATCCCTTTGTCCCACCAGCTCTCTATCTCGCCTCCCTGAGAGCAGACTGCCAACCTCAAGGCCTTTAACAACACACTTTGGAAAGACCTTGATCAGCAGCCTCCCAACTTGTGGCCCTGAACACAGCAGGATCCAGAGTCCCCAGTAATTGCCCAGAAAGGCTGCAGATAAAGGGTGCAGAATCAGCACGGACAAGGCGAGTTCAAACAGCTCTGAAGGGCAATGTATAGTACAATTAAAAACGGAGCCAAGTGTCACTATCAGATGCCGGCCAGTTTGGTCCAGAGGGGAAAGTAAGAGTCTCTTACGGGGTCCCTGCCAGCTCTTCCCATAGCTCCCTGCTGCCTTTTGCAGCAGCTCAGCCAGCTCCGGCTAGAGCAGCACACCCAGGTGCCCTGTGGTTTAGTCCAATCCTCCTCCCAGAAGGTGCCTAAGGATGGCTCTCCACTCCCTGGAGAAGCCCGTGGGCCGACATAGGGCTCTCTGGGCTGGGCCAGCCGTGCTGCTCGGGGGGGGGGATTTTTCACCTCCCCAAGCAACAGCTCTACTGATGCAAGTGCATGGTGAGGACGTGGCCTGAACAGCTTGTGACTTGGATGTCTCGCTGCAGTGGGAATTCCTCCCCATTCTCCTTTATAGATAAGGCTCCTGAGGAATCCAGAGTCTCCCCCGGGAGAGCCACATCAGCCGTGCAGGGTGTCTGCCCTGAACGCCATCAGCCTTTTCCAGAATCCCAGCCCCTTTCCGGAGCCATGCTGCCATCTCCAGAGTCAGGCTGCCAAGGGCCAAGGTCTAACTCTCTCCCTTCAGTGGGAAGGGCTCATGAGGAAGAGGTTTTGCTGATGCCAGGAATCTTTAGCTCATTAGGGCTTTTCTAGGCAACAGTCACATGTGAGCGGCAGAGTCTGACCCGCCGGTGTCCAAAGGTTCGCAGTTGTGAGGCTCCTTGCCCTGCCCGTCTCTGGCTAGAAATCCCTCCCCCATTCAGCTCTGCCTGCCCACGGGGCTGGCAGACTTGCTGGGCCCCTGAGCAAAGCAGGGAGGCGTTGGGGGGCTTAGTGCTCTGGGATAAGACAGGGCTGGGGGACAGCCAGCCCTCAGCACCGCCCAGACTGTACCCCCTGCTCCGACCTGCCAGCGCCACCCTGACTGCGCCCCCCACCCTCAGCGCCACCCTGACTGCGCCCCCCCGCCCCCCAGCCCTCAGCGCCACCCTGACTGCGCCCCCCCAGCCCTCAGCGCCACCCTGACTGCGCCCCCCCCACCCTGCCAGCCCTCAGCGCCACCCTGACTGCGCCCCCCCAGCCCTCAGCGCCACCCTGACTGCGCCCCCCACCCCACCAACCCTCAGCGCCCCCCTGACTGCGCCCCCCACCCTCAGCGCCCCCCTGACTGCGCCCCCCCGCCCCCCCAGCCCTCAGCGCCACCCTGACTGCGCCCCCCACCCCACCAACCCTCAGCGCCACCCTGACTGCGCCCCCCACCCTCAGCGCCACCCTGACTGCGCCCCCCCCCACCCTGCCAGCCCTCAGCGCCACCCTGACTGCGCCCCCCCAGCCCTCAGCGCCCCCCTCCCTCAGCGCCCCCCTGACTGCGCCCCCCCAGCCCTCAGCGCCCCCCTGACTGCGCCCCCCACCCCACCAACCCTCAGCGCCCCCCTGACTGCGCCCCCCACCCTCAGCGCCCCCCTGACTGCGCCCCCCCGCCCCCCCAGCCCTCAGCGCCACCCTGACTGCGCCCCCCCCACCCCGCCAGCCCTCAGCGCCACCCTGACTGCGCCCCCCACCCCACCAACCCTCAGCGCCACCCTGACTGCGCCCCCCACCCTCAGCGCCACCCTGACTGCGCCCCCCACCCCACCAACCCTCAGCGCCACCCTGACTGCGCCCCCCACCCTCAGCGCCACCCTGACTGCGCCCCCCGCCCCGCCCTGAATGCCCTGCTCTGGGCTCCAGCAGTGATTTAACAAGCACGTGGCTCCAGCTGCTGCTGCCTTGGTAGCAGCAGCCAGAAGCCCCGAGCCCTTTGGAATCCCAGGCCCCTGGGCAACTGCTCCCTTAGTCTGCCCCATTGGCAGGCCTGAGTATCCGTCCCTGAGCACAGTTCCCATCACACAGGGACCTGGAGGAGATTCACAAGAGAGGCTGCGAGTGGCCAAAAAACAGACAAGAGCTTTGGGAATCCACTTGCCTTTGAGCATCTACATCTTTTCCCCACTTAGCAGCTGTGATTCCAGGCACCAGAATAAAGAATTCCTGGGCTGGAGAAGGGTGGGAGGAGGGAAGGAAAGAGCACTGCTCAGAACTGGTCTGTGGAACTCACCGCCACAAGAGATCACTGAGGGCAAGAACTTGGCCAAATTCTACCAGGGCTAGACACTTACTCAGCTAAATGAAACATCCAGGGGTCTGCTGGTCAACCCTGGAGCCTGACTGGTTTGCCCAGGAGGATTTCAAGAACAGGCTCCTCAGCTGCTCCTGCCCTCTGCTGTGGACCAGGAGCCACCGTCTTGCTGTTCAGAGGAAGGCAAGGCAAGGGGGGGCACTGACGTCAGGGGGTCCCCCTTTCCCTGCGCTCGTGCCCCATCTCCAGAGCGGGGCATGACAGAGCACAGCTGCTGACTGCTCCTGTCTGACCGTGCTCAGCGTATTTTACACACACACACACACACACACACTGACCCAGCACACACACACACACACACACACACACACACACACACACACACACACACACACACACACACACACACACACACACACACACACACACCTCTTACTCCTTTCCAAGGGTTGGACTGCTCTGTGTATTCCAGAATTTTTATTTCTCTTATGTTTAAAATTAATTCTTTGAGCAGTGAGCTCTAAAATGCCTGACCCGTCGCAGCTGGAGTAATTATCCGAATGATCATTTTTTTGAAATATCTAGTGTAGTGAGGGGTTTGGTTCCCACTGGTGGTGCACATCCCCCATTACTTCAACAACAAAATTAATTCCGCACATGGGTGGAAACAATTGGAGGGAAACAGGCTGGGAGTCTCCTGCATTCAGGCTCCATCTCCTGGAGGCTCCTGCAGCCAAGCTGGGACAGCCGCACACAGTCCAGCAGTGCAGGGCTAAGGCAGGCTTCCCCCAGCCCCGGCCCTGCACCATTCCTGCAAGCAGCCTGCCTTAGCCCCGCTGTGCCACTGCCCTGGAGAACTCAGATACGTGGTCCCCATTCTGAACCCCTGCCCCAGTCCTGAACCCTTCCTGCAGCCCATCCCTCTACGCCAGCTCTGAGCTCCCCTGTGCCCAAACCCCTTCCCAGAGCCTCCACCCTGAACCTCCCAGGCTCAGACCAGAACCCTCTGGGCCTGACCAGAGCCTGCACCCCAAGTCTCCACCCCAGCCTGGGGGAAGTGAGTGAGGATGGGAGGGGAAGGAAGAGCAGGGTGCAGCCTCAGGGAATGGGCGGGGAAGAAGGCAGGGCAAAGGTGTTTAAGGAGTTTGTGGTAGAACCTGGATTGCACTTGCGTTCAAAAAGTGATCTGGGTCTTTAAAAAGTTAGCAACCGTTGCACAAAACGCTAACTGCTGCCTCAGGGCATAAGCTGTAACTACTGACTGATTGACAAGAGGAGGGAAAACCTTGCCTTGTGAGTGAGCTATTTCATCATTAACCCCATGATGGGGATTAACCCCACCTCCCCCTGAAATATTTGGCAGCCGGTGCTCTTGGAGGCAAGAGGCTGGTCACTGTTTCAAGCTGGTGTCACCATTTCCATGGGACAGGAAACTATCAGCACAGAAAGTGTGTTAGACTATCACGGGAGCGAGGGCGGGGGCAGGCCAGACAGAAGAGGGCAAAACTACCTCCTCCTCTCCTTCCCCATGCCCCTCGTCCGGACAGCCCCCGCCCTGACTCTGGCCTGGCCAGTCACCTTGGGAGACTCCAGGGATGCTGCTCAGCTTCCTGCATTAAATGTTTGTTCTTAACGCTTTCACTTCTGCCCCTCGCCTCAGCCACCAGCTCCCCGCCGGGCTCTGCCCATCACAGCCCCATCTCAGCCCTGCTGCCCCTCCAGCTCCCGCCCCTCCTCTGGCAGCCCACGGTCTTGCCAAGTTTTCAAACAGGAGCTGTCCGAGGCAAAAACGGTCCCGCCATTTGCTCTGCTGAGCCTCAAATCACAACCCCTCCTTGCTCAGATTAGGGGAACCTCTTCTTTCCGCTCCCACCTCTCATGTCCCATCACAAGTAATCCACGTCACATGGCAGCCCCCTCCAGTGCCTGGCAACTCACTTCCCTTTGCAGAGACGGGCGCTCCCGACGGAGCAGGTGCCAGGAGACGAGACGAGACAAGACAGAGGGAGCAGCAACGGTACTCAGAGGTTAAGAGAACAGACGTGACCTCGATGCAGCAAAGCCGGGGGGACTTGTACAGGGATCAGAGGTGCGTGCGATGGGCAAGGGAGATGGTCTCACTAGCCCCATTTTGAATGGGCTGGCGGGAGTGGCATCAGCTCCCTGGCGCCACGCAGCACCCAGGTGCAGACTCGGGCTGTGAACATGGCTGTGTAGCTGTAACAGCACTGCTGGTGCTCAGGCTCTGCAGCCTAAGGAGCAGGAGGAGCTCACAAGCAGAGCCACAAGGCCACACAGCTGTTTTTAGCATGGCAGCCGGAGCCTAGGTGTGTCAACCAGGGCACCAGGCTGTGCAGCTGGCCCCAGGGAGACCAGTGAGGAGAGGCCAGAGACCTGGGGGAAGCGCTCCCACTAGCGGGACAAAGAAACAGCCTGGACCTGCAGGTAAGGGGGTGGCGACAAAGAAGGGCCTGTGACTTTTCCCCAGACTCTCCGGCTCTGCTTTCCTCAGAACCCTTTGGTCTCCTCCCACAAGCAGCCGTGAGCGTCTCCTGCACATCTAGGACATCTTCCCAGTTCCGTGGCGCTGTCCCCACGCCCACCTCTCTCCGTGCGCTCGCACCAGCAGCGCTCCAGGGCCTCTCTTCCACAGGCCAGCCGGGCCCGGCTGGAGAGGGGAGAACAGAACACAGCGGGTCTTGTGTTTGCCTAGACTAGCACTTCTCAAGTGCGGCCACCAGGGAGTGCGGTGTCCTGGGCTGCAATTGAGAGCGTATGGGGGATAGTAGCCACCCCTCCCTCCTCTGCAGTGGGACTGGAGACACTGGCTGTGTGGGTCACTGGGGGCAGGGCCCTGCACCCTCTTGGAGACAGCTGGGGCAGAATGCTGGAAGAGCAGGCAGCTGGTGCTTTCCCCCCATCCCAGGGAGGCTGGAGCTCAGACGCTGGGCCTCAGGACAGAATGCTCTGACCGCAGGACCTTAGGCTCCATCCCCACGGCTTCGGGATCCACCCCCTGGCTGCAGCCCTCAGCCGCCGCTCCCCCCCCCCCAGTCGCCCCGCTGCCTTCCCCAAACCCCTATCCAGGGCTTAATTTGTGCCCAGGCCTGAGGCGGCTGCTCGGCTGCCGTGAAACACGATACCTGTGTGTGTGAACGTCACTATTCACAACAGACTCCCCAGCTCCCACTCAGCACAGGACAAGGGCTCAGAGATACTGTAGGTGATCGACAGGTCTCCCTAGAGCTAATGACACGTTTTAGGGAAAAGCCGGAGTGGCCGGCAGCAAGGGCTAGTGGCCACCAAACAAAAACTCCTCATGAGAATCCCTGACTAGACAGAGAGCCTCAGGACACAGCCCAGATTCACCCTCTCTGCAGAGCACATGGCGGTCGGGGGCGGGGGGCACTCCTCCCCCACACCACGCCTAGCCCAGGGGAGGGCCGGGACCACACCCTCCTGCACCAGGCCCCGCCTTCCCCCAGCTGCCCTCCCATGGCAAGTGGGGGCGGGGTCACGTGCCCCCGCGACACACCCGGGGCGTCATACAAACGTTATGTCAGTGAGTCTCCAAGGGACTCTAGGGAGGGAGAATTTCGCTCCTACAAACAAGCTCAGTGCATCAGCCCTAACCATGGGGGCCGCCAGCTGCTTGGCTATGCCCCAGCCAAACACGCTGAAGACCGGACTCCTCTGGACTTAGGTGACCTGCCCACAGGCCTCTTCCTCACCTGGCTCATGACACAGGTAGGAGTAAAACCCCTCCGATTTCAGCATGATGAGCAGCGATCCCCAGCCCAGCAGCACAGCAGAGAAGAGAAGATTCTCTACAACAGCGGTGCAGGCCATCCACCAGCGACGCCGATGTGCAGTAGCCAGCGTGGGAGCCATTGCGACGCGGGGGGGCGCTTCTTTCTCTAGGATCTAAACCTGGAGCAATTTGAAAACAGGACATGAATGATTAACCAGTTAAAGGGGGGGAGGAGGTGGTGCTGGAGCCAGAGCAAGAGGGCCGCTCCAGCCCAAAGGGGCCCACCACGAGTGAGGATGCTCCAGCCTAGCTGGAGCAGCGCCTGCCCACCCGTTTAAGCAGTTAACTGATTAAATGGGATTTTACACCCCTCCCTCCCATGCATCAGTATTTATAGAGTTAGACTGCACGGTTGCTACATGAAACAATTCAAATACAGAGCTCTGCTCTGACAGATGTGCACAACTGCACCCTACATAGAAGCCACTGAGGCATGAAACTACCCTCTGCAGAATGAAATCCAAAGGGCCAATGCCAAGCAGCCCGGAAGAGCAGGGAGTCCCTGTTCACCCAGACTGACAACGCCCCCACTGCTACACAGTTGCTCTCCAGGGGAGTGTGCAGCGCCTCCGTTCTACCCGCTGAGCAGCAGGTATGAGAGCCCAGCAGGGTGAAACCCCAGCAAGCGAGCTGCTCGGGACCCATTTTTATGCTTGCCACCTGTAGGGGGGACCCAGCAGACCTCCAATGAGCAATACAGCATGTGGCCAAAGGGAGACTTATCCAACAGGTCAGTCTATCTGCAGCACGGAAGGCAGAGGCAGCTATGATCTGGTTATCTGGGCCCATGCCATCTGAGCCTTCTCAATCATTCTGGGTCCACAGGACACGAGCTGATGACAGAGTCACCCTACTCTGAAATGTGGCTCTACGCTGAAGAGTAATGGGGAGTGGAAGCAGCCACTGGTTTTGGCTGCCCTACTGAAAACAGCCTGGGCCTTCTTTTCAAGGCCTCCGACGCCAACAACGGGCCACGTTGAAAAACATGGGACTTTGGTTCCGGAGCACAGGGTCTATCTCAAGGGCCGTCGGGAGGTTTGTGGATCAATCTAGACTCTAGATCAGGATTCTCCAGACTATTGTGCCTCGTTCATGAGCCGGACTCTGCCACCTCACGTGGAAACTCTCTGGCCGCCCAGCTCCGACCCGTGTTCCGTGTGATGGGAACTATGCTACAGGGATGGTTCTCTGGCCTGCCAGTGTGGGGGACCAAGGGGCGCACCAGCAGCAGCACAGACGTAAGGGAGGCATCACCTCCCTGGGCAAGCCTCACCTCTGTGCCACTGCTGGCTGCCCTCAGAGCTGGGCCGCTAGACAGCAGCAGCTTTTGGCCAGGCTGGTTTTTAACTCTGGCTCCCCTCCCACTCTGCAGGATCCACCCCATCCAGTCCTGCAGCAGGTTGCACTGTATCCCTCTCCCACCGTAGGGCGAGGGGCCGGCAGCCCGGGACCCAGCCCTGCTGCAGGGCCCTAGCGCCAGTGGAAACGGGGCCAGTGGGCGCATCCCTGCGGCTCAGAGCAGGACGGGCAAAGGAGAAGCCGTTCCCCCTGCACTTGGCAGAGCAGCCCCCACGGGAGGGGAAGGCCCCAGGGACTCCCCTCAAGCTGCAGGGATGGGCAGCGCCCCCCGGGCATCCCCCGCTGCAAACCTGCCCCCCCCAGCGCCCCCCCGGGCATCCCCCGCTGCAAACCTGCCCCCCCCAGCGCCCCCCCGGGCATCCCCCGCTGCAAACCTGCCCCCCCAGCGCCCCCCCGGGCATCCCCCGCTGCAAACCTGCCCCCCCCGACAGCGCCCCCCGGGCATCCCCCGCTGCAAACCTGCCCCCCCCAGCGCCCCCCCGGGCATCCCCCGCTGCAAACCTCCCCCCCCCACAGCGCCCCCCGGGCATCCCCCGCTGCAAACCTGCCCCCCCCACAGCGCCCCCCGGGCATCCCCCGCTGCAAACCTGCCCCCCCCACAGTGCCCCCCGGGCATCCCCCGCTGCAAACCTCCCCCCCCCAGCGCCCCCCGGGCATCCCCCATTGCAAACCTGCCCCCCCCCGACAGCTCCCCCCCCAGGCATCCCCCACTGCAAACCTGCCCCCCCCCCGACAGCGCCCCCCCGGGCATCCCCCGCTGCAAACCTGCCCCCCCCACAGCGCCCCCCGGGCATCCCCCGCTGCAAACCTGCCCCCCCCCAGCGCCCCCCCAGGCATCCCCCGCTGCAAACCTGCCCCCCCGACAGCGCCCCCCCGAGCATCCCCCGCTGCAAACCTGCCCCCCCCAGCGCCCCCCCAGGCATCCCCCGCTGCAAACCTGCCCCCCCGACAGCGCCCCCCCGAGCATCCCCCGCTGCAAACCTGCCCCCCCCCAGCGCCCCCCGGGCATCCCCCGCTGCAAACCTGCCCCCCCCAGCGCCCCCCGGGCATCCCCCGCTGCAAACCTGCCCCCCCCCCAGCGCCCCCCCAGGCATCCCCCACTGCAAACCTGCCCCCCCCCCCAGCGCCCCCCGGGCATCCCCCGCCGCCCACGCCCCACACCCCGGCCGCCCCCCCGCGCTCACCCCGCGCGCTCTCTCTCTCTCTCTCTCTCTCTCTCTCGCTCGCCCCGAATCTCGCTCGCGCCGGTTCCACCCGGTGTTTTTTATTCGGCTCCTGAGAGAAAACAGCGGCGGCCGCTGATTGGCTGCGACGGGGCTGGAAACAGGCGGGGGCCAATCAGCGACCCCCCCCGGCACGGAGGGGGCGGGGCCGCGTCGGGGCGAAACCGCGCGTGCGACCCCGGAGCCGGGGCAGGGCGAGGCCGGTGGCCGCCTCAGAGCCCCCCCCGCCGGGCCCCCCCCCGCACCCAGCGCGTCCCGCCGCCTGTTCCACGCCCCCCCCCAACCGCCCCGCCCCCGGCACGAGCCGGCCGCACCCCCCCCCACGGGACCGCTCCCGCGTGTCCGCTCCCGGGGTTACAACATCCTGCGGCAAGGAGTGCCGCAGATCCGCTGTGCAGCGCGTGGAGAAATGCTGCCGTTTGTCTTCAAGCTGCTACCTGTTCACTTCACTTGGTGACTTGTAGCTTTTGTTCTGGGAAAGACTCAAGTCTTCTTCATTCACTTTCTCCACACTAGTCATGATTTTATAGACCTTTATCATAGCCCCGCCTAGGGCACGTCTACACAGTAGGGCTCAAGCCGAAATCAGCAGCGCATCTGGAGCTGTGTCATTTGTGTAGCTTAAGTCGAAACAGCAGAAAGTCCAAGAAAGCTCTCTTCCTCAGACTTCCCTTACGCCTCGTAAAATGAGGGTTACAGGAGTCAGAGTAAGAAGTCCTCCAGCACGAAATTATTTGGCCATTATGTCAAAATAACTTCTTATGGTGTAGACTGGTGCGTAGCCTACCTTTAGTTGTCTCTTTTCCAAGCTGAAAAGTCCCAATCTTATTAATCTCTCAGATGGCAGCAGTTCCATACACCTGATAATTTTTGTTGTCCTTTTGTGAACTTTTCCCAATGCCAAGAGATCTTTTTTGAGATGAGGCTCACACATCAGCATGCAGCATTCAAGATGTAGGCTTACCATAGATTTATAGAGAGGCAATAAGATATTCTTTGTCGTATTTGCTATCCCTTTCTTAATGATTCCCAACATTCTGCTTGCTTTTTGATAGCTGCTACACATGGAGTGGATGTTTTCAGGGAAATTTGTACAAAGATTCTAAGCTCTCTCTCGAGTGGTAACAGCTAATTTAGTACCCATCATTTTATACGTATAGCTGGGATTATATTTTCCAATATACATTACTTTGCATTTATCAACATTAAAATTCATTTGCCCTTTTGTTGCCCGGACACCTCTTTTTGTGAGATCCTTTTGAAGCTCTTCACAGTCTGCTTTGGTCTTAACTATCTTGAGCAGTTTTGTGTCATCTTCAAATTTTGCCACTTCCCTGTTTACCCCTTTCTCCAGATCATTCAATATATTTCCATGCTGAAAACTGACCATTTATTCCTATCTTTTGACCAGTTATCAATCATGAGAGGACCTTCCCTCTTATCCCATGACAGCTCACTTTGCTTAAGAGCCTTTGGCGAGGGACCGTGTCAATGGTTTTCTGACACTATACCCACAAGATCCCTTTTGTCCATATGCTGGATCCCTCTTGTCCCTCAAGAATTCAAGTAGATTGAAAAGCTTCAGAGGGGGAGCCGAGTTAGTCTGTAACTGGAAAAACTTAAGAAAAATCAAATAGTCTTTAAGGTGCTACTAGTCTAACAAAACATGTAGATGGTATCATGAACTTTCGTATGGCCATGAAAGTTCATGATACCATCTACATGTTTTGTTAGTCTTTAAGGTGCTACTAGTCTATTTGCTGTTTTTTTTAGTTTTTCCAAGTAGATTGGTGACATGTGTTGCCCTTTACAGAAACCATGTTGACTTTTCCCCAACAAATTATGTTAATCTCTGTGTCTGACAAATCTGTTTTCTACTATAGTTTCAACCAATTTCCCGGTACTAAAGTTAGACTTACCAGCCTGTAATTGCCAGGATCACTCCTAGAGTTCTTTTTAAAAATTGACATCACATTAGCTATCCCCCAGCCGTTTGGTCCCAAAAAATCAGACATCAGGAATGGTAACACACAAACCTGTAGGAGAACACTTGAACCTCCCCAGACATTCAGTAACAAAGTTAAAAGTAGACATCCTTTTACAAAAGAAGTTCAAACCCTGATTACAAAGGGAGACAGCTGAACAGGAATTAATTTGCAAACTCAACACTACCAATTTAGGATTAAATAAGGTTTCAACTGGTTAATGCATTACGAAGGCAATTCCCTCTATCTCAAAATCCACATCGCTACATCAACTGCTGTGAATGACCCATTTCCACCCTGATGTCATTAATGCAAGCAACTTCTTCCTTATATATTTCCCTGCTTCTGTATCTTCCACTCCAATTCATCTGATGAAGTGAGTTTTACACACAAAAGCTTATGCCCTAATAAAGCTGTTAGTCTCTAAGGGTACGTCTACACTTGCCCCCTAGTTTGAACTAGGGAGGCAAATTAAGCATACCGAAGTTGCTAATGAAGCGTGGGATTTAAATATCCCGCGCTTGATTAGCGTATTCGCGGCCGGTTGCCATTTTAAAAAGCCGGTAGCCCGAATTAACTCATCGCGTGTAGACGCAGTAGTACGATCCAAAACCCTTCCCTCAAATTAACTGCTATTCCTCATGCCATGAGGAGTAACAGTTAATTCGAGGGAAGGGTTTTGGATTGGACTACTGTATCTACACAGGGCGAGTTAATTCGGGCTACTGGCTTTTTAAAATGGCAACCGGCCGCGAATACGCTAATCAAGCGCGGGATATTTAAATCCCATGCTTCATTAGCAACTTCGGTATGCTTAATTTGCCTCCCTAGTTCAAACTAGGGGGCAAGTGTAGGCATACCCTATGGTACTACAGGACTCCTTCTTTTTACAACTGATAATAACCAACTGATATATATGCTAACAAGTCTAAACTAATTCATATGCTAACTGACAGAGTAAGAACGCCCACCATTATGAGGCTGAAGAAGCTGAGATGTGGTGTAAAAGGGAGGAGATGCTTTTACATACGTAGGAGGAGAGGCCTATAAGGGTATGTCTACACTACCACCCTACTTCGAACTAAGGTGGCTAATGTAGGCATTTGAACTTGCAAATGAAACCCAGGATTTAAATATCCCGGGCTTCATTTGCATGTTCCCGGGCAGGCGCCATTTTTAATGCCCATAGTTCGAACTACCTTGCAGGAGGAATAACAGTACAGGCAGTCCCCGAGTTATGTACAAGATAGGGACTGTAGGTTTGTTCTTAAGTTGAATCTGTATATAAGTCGGAACTGGCATCCAGATTCAGCTGCTGAATCTGGACACCAGTTCTGACTTACATACAGATTCAACTTAAGAATCCCAGGCATCCCCAAGTCAGCTGCTGCTGAAACTGATCAGCAGCTGATTCCAGGAAGCCTGGGGCAGAGCAACTCTGCCTCGGGCTTCCTGTAGTCAGCCGCTGGTCAGTTTCAGCAGCAGCTGACTTGGGGACGCCTGGGGCAGAGCAGCTCGGGTGCTGCTGGGTTGGTCCAGTAGCGCGGCCGCTCCTCGGCGCTACTGAACCAACCCGGCAGCACCCCAGCTGCTCTGCCCCAGGCGTCCTGATTCAGCCACTGCTGAAACTGATCAGCAGCAGCTGAATCAGGACTCCTGGGGCTGAGTAGCTGGGGTGCTGCCAGGTTGGTCCAGTAGCGCCAAGGAGCGGTGCTGCGGGACCAACCGGCAGTGCCCCACCTGCTCTACCACAGGCCCCGGGCTTTGCTCCACATCTCCCTGGTCTGCTGGGGGGGGCACTAGCTGCGTCCCCCCCTAGCAGACCAGGGAGACGCGGAGCAAAGCCGCGCAGGACCCGGGGCCGGATCCGCGGCGCTTCCAGCTGATCTGGAAGTGGCCGCGGGTCCGGCCCCGGGTCCTCCGCCGCTTTTCTCCCCGTCTCCCTGGTCTGCTGGCTCCCGCAGCAGACCAGGGAGATGGGGAGCAGCTTTTCTCGCCCCGGAGGAGACAGGCGGCGGGACCAGGCATCCCGCCGCTCGAGTCCTCCGGGGTGAGAAAATCCCCGTTCGTAACTGCGGATCCAACGTAAATCGGATCCGCGTAACTCAGGGAGTACCTGTAGTTATACAATAAGTGTAGCCGCGGGCAGGTAGTTCAAACTACGGGCATTTAAAAATGGCGCCCGCCCAGGAACATGCAAATGAAGCCCAGGATATTTAAATCCCGGGCTTCATTTGCAAGTTCTAATGCCTACATTAGCCACCCTAGTTCGAAGTAGGGTGGCAGTGTAGACATACCCTAAGCTATCTGGTCATGGGTTAAGCCACTGGAGTTCTGAACTGGCATACTGAAGTCAGACTAGGATCCACCTCGATGTTCCGAGTCCTCCTCAATGTTCAAGGGAATATACATGTGCAATGGTGCCAGAGAGAATGATAGGGCTGTATTTCTTCATCTTACTAGGTTTACTTACAGGACTACTCAACGGGAAAACAAAGATTGTACAACTCCAAAAAGTCTTCCTTCAAGGTGAGGGCAATTGCCCTCAGAGCTTCCAAATGAGCAGTAAATCTGATACTCAGGAGCCCTAACCAAACTTCAGGGTTAATTGGGGATTCAAAGTAGTCGGAATAATTAAAACAATCAGTAGATTGGGCAACGGTCCCTCTAAACTCTCCTGAATCTCTTGTGATCTTTTAAAATTGTGGTGCCCAAACTGAAGTAATGTTTCAACTTCAGGGTTGCTAAGTGAGCCAGCTAGCCCTTGTTTGGCTCCCATTGCTATGGCCACAGGCAGCCTTCCTCCCACCTTTGTGGCAGCTTCACCTCCTTGTCTCTTATTGACTTGATCCTCGGCAATGACCTTACATGCTCTCAGTGGTCCTGCGTTCCCTGTCCAGTCTGGGGGGCGTTACAGACCCTTCCTGGGAAAGCAGGCTACAGTTGCTCTTGTTCTTCGTTTACTGATTTGGGGAGTTTCTGTATTGTAGCACATTTGCTCAGCATTTCAGCCCTGCCTTGTGGTGTCTGTGCCCTGGCTTTGGGAATGGCACCAGGGAGATGGCACAGCACAGAGAGAAGGACTTTAAACAGGGTGGGGGCTGGAATCTGAATCCACTGACTCAGCCTATGTTGAAACCAAATATGCTGGAAACAAGATACAGAAAAGTGTCAGTGGCAGCAGATTTAAAGTGCAAGAAAGGATTGTGGGGAGGGGCAGCGCCCTGCTAGAACCGGTTTAGGGAATTCGTCTTGCACTAGCTGCTCTCGAAGGACTCAGCTGCTCCACCTGCTGGATCTGCTCACAGCACATCCCCGGAGACAGGCAGAGATGGCGTTTCTGCAGCTGTGTGAGACAGGCAGGTGTAAACACCGATATTGGTCCATACGGATTTCCACGAATATTGCCGTTTCTTGCACCATCCCCAGCTCGTCATCCTGCATGGCAGGACAGTGAACTGATCACACACAGCAAACCCTTATAAACACTAATGAGAGGAACTACAGGCTGCCCAAGCCTCACTCAGGGTGAGAAACTCTCTCAACCAGGACTGGTTTTAAGGCATTTTATAAAATCTCTCCTTAATAACAGCAGATCACTAGCGGGAACGGGGACTAAGGCCGATCACTAGCGGGAACGGGGACTAAGGCCGATCACTAGCGGGAACGGGGACTAAGGCCGATCACTCTTGGGAGGCTTTTCCCCCTTTTTCAACATCCTTAGTGACTTCAACTTCCACACTGAGCTATCCAGTCCCTTAGGGCAGGGTTCTCAAACTCCACTGCACTACCACCCCCTTCTGTCACCACCACCCCAGGAGGGGGGCCAAAGCCTTTGCCTGCCTGAGCCTCACTCTTCCGGGCAGGGGGCCAAAGTCCCCAGGGCTTCAGCTCCAGGCAGGGAGCCTGTAACCTGGAGCCTGTCACGAGAAGCTGCACTGTTCTGGCTTTGGCCCTGTTTGGAGTGGCTCCAGTTTTAGCCTTGGCCTGAGCCCCATCAAGTTTAAGCCAGCCCTTGTGAGCCCCTTGAAATGGGGTCCTGACCCACTTTGCAGTCCCCCCCCCCATGTCAGAACTGCTGCTTTAGCGCACCTGGCCTTGCCCTTCCCTTTACATTTGACTAGCCCTTGTTCAATCCTCCCACTCATCAGATAAGTCATGCCCTTGATTTGCTCTTTCCCGCGCATTCTCTGATCTCTCTGTGCCAAGTTCTCCCCCTATGGCCACCTGGGCCCTTTCAGCAGCGCTCCATCAGTGCTCATCCGGACCCAGCTTTTCTGGCTTCCAATCCATCAGCACTAAGGACTCGTGTGCTCACTGCCCTGCCCCTCCCTTTCTTCCACTGACTGGTCTGAGAAAATCAACAACCTCCAATCTCCTCCACTCATCACTTTTGCTTCTCTCTTCCATCATTCACCCTGGAGCCCCCAGCGCTGGCTCACCACAACATTGGCTTCCTCTGCTCCTGCTCTCGCCTTGTGGGGTGTCACTGACGGAAACGGTGTGATCAGGCTGATGTCACCCTTATACATTAACTCTCTACTGTCTTCCTTCCTAAACAACTCCGCTTCTCCACAGGCTGCCAACTCTTCCAACCAGATGGACTGGACGCCACTTCCAGCGATGGGCGTCTGGTCTGTCCACGTTGGCAACCCAAGTTCTCCAATGTCAATGGCCCCCACCCTAGCAAACCCAGACCCCTTTCTACCACCTCTGACTCACTCCTAAACCCTCCTCTTCTGCCTTCCCTTTTCTCTCCTCACAGGATCTCACTAATTTCTTCTGGGAGAAACTGGCAAAAGACGACACGTCCTTCGCCCTCCCCTGCTTCTGACAGCTTTTGCCATCACAGGCACAAAGTTTCTCCTCTGCTCTCCTCCTCTAGCCCCTGCACTTGCCCCAGTAGCTCCATTCCAGATCATCTACTTTGTGCCCCTCTCATCTCCGTACCCCCTCACTCGCTGGTCCTTGCCCTTCACAAGTGTGCGTTAGTTTCTCCTATCTTAAAAAAGAGCTTGGCCTGCCCCAGCCTGCCCCTCCAACTAGCATCCCTTCCCCTGGCCATCCCTAAGCTCATTGAGCACAACGTCTACAATCACTGTTCCAAGGCCTCTCCTAGACCCTCTCCAATCTGGCCTCTGCTTCTTGCATGCCATGGGCACTGCTCGGTCAAAATCTCTAATGGCCTCTTCCTCGTTCCAGTTAGAACCAGTCCTCCCTGACCTCTCAGCTGCTTCCCACACCATTCACCACGCTCTTCTAGAAACCTCCGCTTTCGTGCCCTGTCCTCTCTACCCACTCCTTCAGTGTGTCCTGTGGAGATTCTTCTCACCCCTCCAGCAATGTTCCCTCTAATTTTTTCCATCCATGTGTGCAATAATGTTCGTTATGTGCACCAGCAACAGAAACACATGCCTCCAACTCTGGGCAGCTCTGGGCACTCTGCTAATCAGCTGGGTGGGACCTGACTCTCTCCTGGGTGGCTACCCATGTGCTCCAGCTTACAGGGAACGCTGCCATCCAGGGTCCTGTGGGATTCTACGGGTCTCTATCCTTGGTTCTCTTCTCTTCTCTCTCTACATCTTACCTCTAGGGAATCTTACCTGTAAACACAAAATCAACTCTGTGCTGACAGCTCACAGACGCCCCAGACCAGTCTGCTACTCAAACTGAAACCTCAGCCCATCTTGGGTATCCACCCATCCGCTCAACGTGGTGAAAGCACTGCCGCTAACCCTGCCCCCAAGTCCCCCTTGCTACCTCCTGTCCTGCTCACTGTGGACAATACCATCCGCTCGCTGTGGCTCATTCTGGAGCCTCTCCTCTAGGCCCTCCCATCCTGATCCTGCCAGTTCTTTCTGCATCACTTTTCTAAGACAGTGTCTCTGCAACCCCTCTGCATAGCTAAGGCTCTCATCAGCTCACGTCCCACTTACTGCAGCACCCTTCATGCCAGCCTTGAGAGGTGCAATCTTGCTCCACTGATTGCTGCTATAAAGATCATTTTCCTAGACCACGGCACTGACCTTATCTCCACTCTCTTTGCCGCCCTTCCCAAGCTTCCCCTTCTCTGCTGCCTCCAACGAGCTACTCTCCTGGCATCTCCAATCTGTTGTAGAGCTGTCAGCATCTGCCTCCAATCTGCCCATCATGCCAGCTCCCATTGCCAGTTACATTTTCAAACAGGAGCCTTTGTGCTTTCTACCATGCTGCACCTCACACGCTTGGTAAGTGCTTAACCCTTTATTACGCATACTGGGATCAGCTCCCTGGCACTAACGTTTAGAACACGATGCCTATCAAGGGCAAAAGGCTTATCTTAAATCTACTGACTGTACCGACAAAGCCCATATTACGGTAGGTTTATTGCCCTAGCTACCCTTCTACTGAAAACACACCTGTTCAACAACACCAAGGAACAAGCCTCTATATAAACTACAGGGAAAATATACAAATATCCAGTCAACTGACTACCCTTCTAACAGTCTATAAATCTATTACCCAAAATGTCATTCATACCTATTATGTACATTTATACATACTAACAGATATAAGGGGAAGTTTATTATGTCAAATTTGTAATTACTTTTATATTTTATTAAATTGTAAATATAAAACTAAGCATTTATGTATTGTGCACATATTATCTAACTCTGGTTTGATAGAACTCCCAGTGCTTTTTGAGGCCCATGTAACTATCTTTCCATTTATACAGGATACATAACATTCAAATCTAAAATGCTCATTCAGACTGTCACAGTCAGGCAGCCTTGTCAGTGCAGAGATGCATTTCACGTTGGGAGAACTAAAATTTGGCCTATTCTTTCCTCCATATCTCCGTTTGCAAAGCTGGAATTCTTTACCCGTGCGGAGGGGACAAGGGTGTATTTCAAACATAAAGCTTGTATAAAGAACACTCCAATACTGTGTCACAGCTCTGCATAATGAAACCGATAGAGACAAGCCAGTAGGCCAGTTCTCAACTCAATCACTAGCAAAAGTCCTGACTTGAAAGGATGTTCTCCCTCCCTCCACTGTTCGCACATGCTAGGCCCAACCCTGAACCCATTAAGAAACTGAGTTTAAAGTTGCAATCTCTCATTCTGTCATACTATGACAGTTTGATTGTAACAAATAAAAAAATGGAGGATGTGTTTGTAAAATGATGTCAGATTTTCCAGCCAGGGAAGCTTCTTTTACAACAATCTCAATGGAATACAGTAGCAGCTAGTGGGCACCTACCTCTGAATTACTGCTGCGCGTGCCCCACCTGCTGGAGAAAGTCCAGACTAACCAGACGAGGTGGAATTTCCTTCCAGGGTAGCTGGGGCTGGACTGAACAGTTCTGTATTAGCATGTGTATGCAAGTGATACACAAACAATACAGTCTATCATATGATGAGAATCTGCTTCCCACCATACACAGGTAGGAAATTGCATATACGTGTGCTCTGTGAAGGGGACCCAGCATTCAGCACCGTGCCGTTTCACCAGTACTCGTAACAGCCCAAACACAATGGCTAACGAAGTACGTGCCTTTGTCCACTGTGACACCGAGCCATGGCTCAAAGCAAAGCTAGGTAGTGTTATGATGCCCAAGCCACGTCTACACTACAGCTTCCACACTTGCTATTGTCAGTGGAATTGCACCTGTGATGAAGCAAAGGGCCTATTTTTGTCAATGAACATGCAAGCTAAGAGACAAGTATTGGGGGGAGCCATGTTATTCTGTATTTGCAAAAATGAGGAGACCTGTGGCATCTTAAAGACTAACAGATTTATTTGGGCATCAGCTTTCCTGGGTAAAAACCACTTAGTCAGATGCATCTGACGACGTGGGTCTTTGCCCACAAAAGCTCATGCCCAAATAAATCCGTTATAGTCTTTAAGATACCACAGGACTTCTCTTTGTTTAAGCTAAGAGGCCAAATTATAAACTGAATTACTAGTAACAGGGCTCAACTTAATTCTGCTGTGATACATTCACAAGTCACCACAACTGTCCCATCATTTTCTGCCCAACTATCCCTCATCCACCTGCCATCGGGCGGTGACAAAGCAGTCGTGCCAACGATATGATGCACTGCCCTATGGATTTATCATTTTTATACAGCTCCCATCACTGTCCAGTAGAATCAGCAATCCCAGGCTAACCCATGCATCATACTCTCTTGAGACACATGCAGAGCTCAGCTCTCTCGTCTCACACCAACGCCATTTCAGTCATTCTAAGGATGAGCGCATTGTAGCTGTTCTCGGAGACATGCTCAGGAAACAAATGGGAAAATCTTTAGGCAATCTCATGAAGGGGAAGACAAACCCCTATAAATATCCATTCCTGCAAGCACAGCAGCAGTTATTTTCACTCACCGGAATGCTATTTTTATACTGTCTTTTTCGTTTTCTAAAATGTCTTTGCAAAGTTTATATCCAACCAACCATCCCTCTTCCTCTTCCACCCCCCATCCACCCTTCTCCACATGCTGGCTGCTTCAGACACATTTTCATCAGTGACCCCTTTGAAAGTATGAAGTGTGTTCTTCTCCTTTGTGTGGTCAGGCTCAGTGCCCAGGAAGAATCAGCAGGGAAACTCCATTTATCTGCAGGGTTTGTCTATGACACTGGTCACCGACAAGTAGATCTTGGAGCCTCTGACAGGGGATCCTGACTGGTTTGGCTGGGCAAGTATCACGTGCTGGCACTTCAGTTGCCCTTCCACCCACTGTCCTGCTGCCCACGTCCTCTGCCTTGGAGCTGCACCCCTGGGAACCTCCTGCTTGCTGAGCAGGGTGTGGGAAGAAGAAGGAGGGACTGATGTCAGGGTATTCCTCCTCCCCCCACTGCTGTACCCCATCTCCACACAGAGAGAAGGGCATGGAGGGAGCTTGGCAATGCAAATCTGTCACACACACACTGGCTGTGTCTACTGATTTTCCGGAAGAACTTGCCAGCTGTCTACACCGTCCGCTTGAATTTCTGGAAAAGCCCTGACGATCTAATGTAAAATCATCAGTGCTTTTCTGGAAAAACTATGCTGCTCCCGTTCGGGCAAAAGTCTTTTTCCGAAAGACTTTTGCCCGAAAGGGCCAGTGTAGACAGCACAGGACTGTTTTCCGCAAAAAAGCCCCGATCACGAAAATGGCGATCGGGGCTTTTTTGCGGAAAAGCGCGTCTAGATTGGCCACGGACGCTTTTCCGCAAAAAGTGCTTTTCCAGAAAAGTGTCCTGCCAATCTAGACGCGCTTTTCTGAAAATGCTTTTAACGGAAAACTTTTCCGTTAAAAGCATTTCCGGAAAATCCTGCCAGTGTAGACGTAGCCGCTGTGTGTGTCTTTCATTCTCACAAACACACACTGGCCTTCACTCTCCTCTCCTGACCCAAACACGTACGGGGGGGTTGTTGTTACTTCTACTGCTTGCAAAGTGGGTTGTTTGGGTTTTGACTGGTCTGTGCATTTCAGCATTTTCATTTCTCTCTTACGCTTAAGTTCAATTCTTTGAGGAGTGAGTTCTAAAACGCCGAACCTGCCATGGCAGGAGTGATTATCTCAGTGGTAATTGCTGCTCCTGGAAGTGGCTGGCATGTCCCTGCAGCCCCTGAGAGAGGCAGAGCAGGGGGTCTCCACATGCTGCCCTGGCCTGCAGACACCGCTCCTGCAGCTCCCAGTGATCAATGGTGGGGAACTGTGGCCAGTAGAATGTGGGCTCAGGGCCTGTGGACGAGGGGCAGCACATGGAGTCACTGCTGCACATGCCAGCTGCTTTCAGGAGCGGTGCAGGGCCAGGGCAGGAGCAAGCTGCTGTAACCCCACTGCTCCAACACCTGGAAGCCATCTCAGTAAAAAATGGGGCCCAGCCAGAAGCTGCTTCCTGAACCCCTTCCCCAGCCCTGAACCTTTGCCTGCACTCAACCTCCTGCCCAGACGAGTCCCCCTGGACCCAAACTCCTTCCCAGAGCTTGCACCCTGAAACCCCTCCTGGATCCCAATTCCCCACCCTGGGCTAAGCTCGGAGACCCTCCCACACTCCAAACTCCTTGGCCCAGACCAGAGCCTGCACTCCAACCCCCTAGCCCAGCCTGGTGAAAGTGTGGGAGGAAGGGGGATGGAGTGAGCAGGGTGAGGCCTCGGAGAAGGGGCGGGAAGGAAGTGGGGCCAGGGGATTCGGGCTTCAGGTGGCTCTTACATTGTACTTAAATTGAAAGAGTGACCTTGTGGTTAAAAAGGCTGGAGACCGCTGGTCTCTGAGGAAGTTAACGTGCCAGACATGTCAGGGCTGTTTTGGTACGTAGGACAAGCAGGCTGGGATTATATTCCCAATGAAGGCAAAGAGGCCAGGCCTGTCTCTGTTGCAACAGAAAGTTCTGGGGCTGACCTGGTTTTCTTGGTCAGATCATCTGCCAGGCTGTTAGCAGGTGTGTTTCTGCAGACAGCTCATTGGACCCTGGATAAACCTGTCCTTCTCAGTGGGTGTTTGGCCAGAGAAGGGCGTGCCTGGCTTTGCCTGCTGATGGTGCTGGCTATCACGTGGGCAGGGCTGGTGGCTATGGTGACTACTGCTCAGGTGCTGTCACTGGTGGCAAGAAGAAAGCAGGACAGTGCACTGAAATCAAGATCCCGGATGCTTTGTAACCAGTGTGAACACAGAACAATTCTTCTATTGAGCAGGTCTCCCACCAGGCTCATCACCACAGCAGCCGAGAGCCAGGTACACAACAAGACAGGCCACAGGAGGGTCACCCTACGAAAGCTTTGTCCCAGGATGTGACTCATCCTTGTTCCTTCTGTACATCCCAGTCCCTCACGCTGGCTCCTTTTCAGTCACCCCTGCAATGCCAAGCAAGTAATAAAACCTCTGGACTGCTCCAAGAGCCGGGAGCACAAGCACAGCTTTGATTATCTGATTAGCACTAAAATCCCTGTCCGTGGAATCTGGAGGGTCAGAGGTACAATAACAAAGAGGACCCACGGAAGAAACTAGTCTGGCGCTTCTGGGCCAGGCAGCACTGGCAAAGTGACATTAGAACTACCCTAAGAAAGCAGAAATCAACATGGTTGTATCTGTGTCTGTGCACTGACAATCCTTCCCTCCCCTCGTCCCTGGGTGCTGGGCATGAGCTCCTGGAGACACTACACCTCTGTGCCCTTGTGTCTGGCAAACACCAGGCGTAGCAATGAGATCCTTGAGCACAGAGCATATTCCCAGCATGGCGAAGATCTTGTCAAGCTTGATTGTTGTCTGCTTGACAGGAAAGGCAGCCTAATTTGCTGGCAGCTATTTTATACGCACTGTGTCTGCAGTGAATTAGGCCACATATGATTAATTTCTACAATCAGAAATAAGTAACTCCACTCACCATGTAAGAATATCCTGTTTGGGTTAGAAAAAGTCTGCACACTGTCCCTGGAATGAAATATCTTAAAAACAGAAGCCAATAATCTACCAAAAAGGCACGTGCTCACATGGGGCATGCACCAAGCTAGGTGCTACTGGAATAACGTGACAGCACTAATTTCTGTCTCTGCAAACCCTCGGCGAAGTGGCTACTACTCTTGTCAGCAGACTGCAGGGCATATGGCAAGGGCACTTTAACAAAATACAAATATTAGTTTCAAAACAGAGAAGCCTGATACGGAATTCTCCTCAATTACCCGTGAGGAAATAACGGATCCAAGGCACACCGGTATTCTCCTGACTAGAGTTCTACTAGAAAGAAAAAGAACCAAGCACTCTGACCACATCTGTTCCGCAAACATTGACTATTATGAAAGCATTTATCCTTGAAAGTCCAAAGACAAAATCTATGGCTTTCAGATCACTGAGATCAGCATGAGGATTAATAAATAAAGTACAACTGGCAATTCAGTCCTGCTGAGACATTCCCAAGAGGTCCCTCCCCCACAGCTCTGTGTTTACAGCTGTTTGTCTCCTCCTGTTCAGATCTATACATGAAACTTAAAATGAAACAAACCAGAAGCTGAAACAATGCACAGACAGCAAAGCTGAGTCTCCCCGGCTATTTTGGGTAATGTCTTTGTTTTTGTGGCACTGAGCTCATTTTAGGCCTAGTTAAGAATTGTTTACATTCAGAGGCCTCCCTCTGCAGCACTCAGATTAACACAAAAGAACATGCAAAAACCACATAAGACAAATCAAGCCAAACCCAGCTCAGTGCCAGAAATGCTCTTGGACTTGGCTTCTTGAACTATAACCTGTTTCTACAGTTTCTAACGCAAACCTCGTGTTAATCAGGGAATCAGATGAACTGTTTTCTGAGACACTCTTCACTCCCTTAGCAAAGAGGACTGTCTCATCTTGTTTGTCACCTGCTGGGTGCCCAGGGCTAGTCCTGCCCGCCCACACAGGACTGCCCCCTGGCCAAGTGTGATGGTGTCATGGCTGAGACATTTGTTGACAGTGTATGGTTGAAAGCTGTAATTAAGGGAAATGACATTACAATTTCCCCATTGACTAGAAGTTAATGATTTGGAGAAACTTTGGTTGCAGCACTGTTCCACATGGACTCTTCATGCAAGCCAGGAAAAGCACCAGATTTTCATTTAGCACTAAAATCACAAACCCGGCCATACGCAGACCACAGCGACTAGACTTGCTCTAAGGTTCCCTCACACTGGCAGATCAGAGAAGTTTCTTGGTGTATTGGAAACCTGCACATAAAAGGTCTGTGACGGGGCAGCACCTGCGCCCCACACGAACCCGGCGCCGTCCCCGGCATGCTGGGGAGAAGCAGTGGCCCCGCGCCAGTTTCTGCCCTGCGTGGCTTGCTCCGCCGCGGGCAGGGCAGATCCCGGGAGTGGGCTGGCCACGTCTGGGTGGGCAGCCCCGGCCCTGGCAAGGCGGGGAGGACGGGGAGCTGGCAAACCGCCGCGGGACGCTTAAAAGAAGCACCGCCGCCAGCCAAGAGAGGAGCAGAACAACACCGGGAGGCCGGACAGAGGCATCTTGGGCCTCTCCTGCGGGGACCCATGGACCAGGTCGTCACGGCAACTCGGCGAGGGAGGTAGGAAGCGACCCAGGGCAGGGTACTGGAACCCAGGGGGTTGGTGTGTTGCGGGGGTTCCCTCCCCCACCAACTGGGACTGGGGCAGAGAGCCCCAGACCTCAGGGCCCTGGTCGGGGCTCGGAGTGAGGGCGGGCCCGAGCCCCCCTACCTCTCCTCGCGAACTCGAATGCCACTAAGACTTGGAAAGCTCAGATGGACTGACCCTGCCGGACACGAGGCAGGGAAGAGGGGAGAATAGGGAGCACGAGTGACGGGGACCTTGGGGCGTAAGGCGGGGCGGGGCCTGCACGCCCCTGGGGGGGTGTTGACGCCACGCCCCTCAACAAGGTCCAAGGTATTGTATAATGTAGTTTAATGCATTGAAGTGCAGCTGTAGAAATTATGTTTAGATCCTTCCAAGCGAGTCAAATTTGATAAACTTGCACAAACCCAGATATTCTCTATAGCTAAGATGCTAAAATTAATTCCACTGAGGCTCCTTTTGATAGTTCACGTCATCTACATGCAGCATGCTGGATAACAGAAATCCTTTCGAGGGAAAATCTCCCTGCTCTTAGGGATGCCATGTGTCATGATTATGAGGGTTAGCCAGCAGCCTGGGAATTAAGGGGTTAACTACACCTAGCCAGGCGGAGTGGCCAATAGGAATGTAAGTAGGACTTTCAAACTGGGACAAAGGAATTTGGGGTTTTTTTCTCTCCTTTCGTCTCTCTGAGTGAGTCCTCTGCAGCTACAGGGAGGGACAAGCATGTCTCTCTCTCTCCAAGGTACAATTCTTCACTTTCTGTAAGTAGGGTAAAGTTTAGGTAGTTTTAAGGGTTGGGTATAGGATCTGAGATCCAGCACTGCTTAAGAGATGTTTGGCTTTTCTTTTTAACTAACTTCTAGCCCACGGTGTAACTCCTCCATGAGTATATTTTGTTACCTTTCCATCTGATCCTTATGCTTGCAACATGGATTTTTGTTGTAATAATAAAAGTTTTCTCTTTTCTTTTTATTAACCTGGCACTGGTTACTTGTGTGTCCTGATTTTTATAATAGGGGTGAGATTTCCCAAATGACCTTTCCCCTAATCTCGTTATTAATATTTGGGTGGTGGCAGCAGGTTTTATTCCCAAAATCTAGGTTTTTAAGATTTTGGGGGAAGTTTTATACCAAAGCCTGGTAGATAAGGCTTTGGGGTACACTTGCTGGCCCCCACTTTTGCATTTATCATGCCAGAGTGGGAAAGGAGCCATGACACCATGTAGAAAGCTCCAACTTCTGAGAAGGATGCTACCTGTGTGGGGAACGTTCTGGGAGAGCAATGACCTCTAAGCTATGAAGAGCTATTTTAGATTACAGCTAAGAAATCGATGCAGAACGAGTCACCGTCACCCTGTTCTGTTTAGCAGACACTTTAGTCCATGTGTTCTCTGCACTGTTCCTGACAGCTCACTGGCAGGCATCAGCTGAATCCATCACTGCATTAACACAAAGATTTGTGCCCAGTGCCCAGCCTGTATGACAGGGAACTATGGTGGGAGCCAAGATGCCCTGTGTTCTCCCCAGTGCCGATGGCGGAGACACACAGAACCCTCGACTTCATGCACACACAGCCTGCGTGACTGAGGCCCACAGTGGCAACAGTGCCTCAGGGAATGGAGCATTTCGTACTGCACAGCCAGCATGAGGTCTGCACTGGCAGATCTTGGTGGAAACAGACAGCTGCCTTCCCACATCTTAGCACAAGGGCAGAGCTGCATCTGGAGGCTGAAACGCAGCACTCAGCCAGACAACACTGGCAAGATAGGGAACTCCAGGAAGTGAGGGGGACCCTTTCCGGGGTCCCAGAGGCATTCATAGCGCACCATAGAAGGCTGCTCTCGGGAACCCGCTTCCCAATGCCTGGAGCTTTGGGGTCCAGCCCCCATCATGTGCTCCAACTGGGGGGTTATCAGGAGTCCAGTCCCCGCTCCTTTGTGACACCACAGTCTGTGCTCAGCAACAGGAACTGGTTGCAGGGCGATCTTTCTGTCCCACCTCCCCCAGGAACTTCTACTGTGAGGACTTTCAGCTGGCCTGGTCAGTGCTGCTGAGTCAGCAAGGGAAAGAGACAAACGCCGACCCAGATGTCTTCAGATGCTTCACCTGCTGGCAGCAGCCACTACCTAGGAGCCACCAAGTCATACAAGTCTCTAGCAGACAAGGCCATGAAGGCTGAGAAAGAGGGTACCACGACCAGAAGGCTTCTGCAGGGAGGATCCTACTGAGTTCCCAGGACAGAGCAATGCCAGGCAAAGACCCAGGCAGCTGGAGGCCCTTTGTCTGGTGGGAGGGGCGGGAGGGAGTGGGACTGGCCTCATGAGCACTGTGACGCCACAAGGTTAGCTTTATGGGGTTAGTTTAAAACTCTGTAAATTCGTGGCTGTTCTCACCTCCTTCCCCCACGTCCCTAGTGCAAGTCAGTCTTGCAGTTTGGGGAGGCCCAGGAATGGTGAGCCAAGCTACTGCTCCCTCCCCACACAAGCATATCAATGGCAGGGGCGAGCAGTGTCACTTCCTCCTGCAAGGCAGGGAAACAGGGCTGGCCAGGAGCTGCCGAGTGCATATGTATGCAAGCCCCAAGCAGACACTTGGTGCACAAATCTGCGCTGCTCAGGTGTTGCCTGCTGAAGAGCTGCGAGTGGGACACTGATCCCTCCTGTTTCCTGAGCACTGTACCTGTGGCGACCAAATTCCCAGCAGAGACACAACTGGGTCGGTGGGGAAATGTCTCCATCACGCAGGGAGGTGGAGTTCCCACAGCAAGGCTACGGCTACACTAGGACTTTTGCTGCAAGAGGCAATGCAAATGAAGCGCGGATTAGCATCTTCCCACACTTCATTTGCATACTCTTTCGTTCTGTTTTTGCACAAAAACAGGCCGTGTGGACATGGCCGTTTTGCACAAAAAACCCTTTTTCCGCAAGATCCTCATGCCTCTCCGGGACAGGGTCAGCCACAGAGGAGGGAAGTCGGGTGGCTAAGCGATGCGCTGACAGAACGAGGAAGGCCAAGCTGGGGGAGGCCTATGTGGGCAGAAAGGGGCTGCAGGGAAGAAATGTGGCCTGGGGTTAGAAGCAAGCCCCCTACAGTTACTCCCTGGCAGTGGGGAGTTTGGGCCGCCTGCCCAGAGAGCTGGGCAAGGGAAAATGCAGCAAAGGACGGGGTAGGTCCCAGCCTGCCGATGGGGGAAGTTGCTTCAGGGCCCAGCGATAGAAAAGGCCCAGGAGCCCCAGGCTCTTGAAATGGACAGTGCGCAGCGCTAAGGGCTGGCAGGGGAGGGAACACAACGTGCTCCGGCAGAGCCACCCCACCACGCACACTGCCCAGGAGCCAGGCAAGGCTGCTGGCCCCCTGGGTGGGTCAGACTTCGGCTGCTGAGAGGCCCCTGAGCTGGGAGCCAGTGCAGAGGGAGGACCCGGGTCCTGAGCAGCCACTGGAGGAGTGGCACAGTTGCAGCAGTAAAGGGAGGACAGGCATTTCGTGAAGGAACTTTGCTCTGCCTCCCGGAAGAGCAAACACACACGGCACAAGGGGGAGCCCTGGAGGGTTGCCAAGAGGACAACGGCTGCAAGGGAAGCGCATAATCCGGGGCTGATCCCCCAGAGGGCAGGTGGAGGCACCACTGGCGGTGCATGCCCCCCAGGGACAGGCCCGTACAAGCCCCTGGCTGGAAGGAGGGAGCCTGGGAGTGTGGTTCCTGCTCAGACATCGCCTTGCCTTACTGGTCAGAGCAGCCCCCAACCAGCCACACTACCCGGGACAATCGCATCTTCTGACTGAGCGACGTGTAGTGCAGGTGCCTGACCGGACTTGCCTGCAGCCCAGCCCCTGGCTCCATGGCTCGACCAGCATGGAAGTCAGGAGGGACAAGGTGCCTCATTTGAACATGGACATGCAATGCAGAAGACACACCAATTTAATGGCAATGTAGACAGTCACCCAGCGCATGCGGCATTCCGGCTTCCCTCTCATACCAGACACGTTGCAGACCTAGCCCTCTTGGATTGCCGGTGGCCTGGTGCAAGGGGCACAACTCCCTCTGGCCACAGCTCCCTCGTGAAACTGTCCCCGTCCTGAAAGAGGCAGGAGTTGGGTCCTGGTGGGTGTTCAGGTGCTGGCCTCGCAGCCAGGGGAGGTGACAGGAGACCCGTGATTTGGAGACACGTTTTCATATTTCGGTTCCTCCTCAACAGCAGCCTGTTCATTTGTTTCCTGGCTTCTGGCCTCTTCAGGGCTGTCACTTTCCTTGGGGTCCCCTGTGAGCCCTTCCCCCGGGGGCGCTAGTCTTTTGCACAGAGGTGATGTGGGGGTGAGAGACTGCCTCTTCTCAGGGGCCTCGATCTGGTGTCGACCAGTGCGGAGCTCAGGTGCCTCCGAGGGCTCCGGATCTGTTGTCTTGCAGCTCTCCTTGTGTGGAGAGGCTGGCTGGGGGAGCACGTCTCTGGAGTCCCTCCCCAGGCCCAGGGCCCTGCGGGGAGGTTTCTGGATGCTCTCAGTGCTTTTCCTCACGGGGGGGTCCTCCCTGAAAGCCCTTTTTGCTCTCTGGAAGCTACCCAAACGCTTGAGTACAGCCTGCACGGGCCCCTCCCTGCTCCCATCAGCACTCTCGCTGGGCTTGGAGGCTCTCCCCGCTGTCCCCACAGTCACATAAATGGTTGTGACATTCTGCTTAACTTCCAAAGCGTTTGGATTCAAAGCTGCCTCCAGGGCCTCAACTCTCTGGGCCACATGTCTGCCACTGGACGCTGCCTTCCTGCGGCCTCCTGGGGCACCTCCGGGGGAGGGCCGGTGGCTCTCCTCAGCCTCAGAGGTGCGCTCTGGATTTTCATAAATGTCACCCGGAGACCCACCCTGCTTGGGCCCCTCCTCGGGGTCAGCCTGAGGCTGGTGAGAGGGAAGTTTGGTGACACCCCAGGGGGCTTTGGGTTTCCGAGTGGTCGTTGGTGTCTCCACCGAGTCGCTGCGACACTGAGGGCCAAACTTAGTTCCTTCTGCAAAGGACACAGAGGGTCTCTTGGCTCTGGCAATGCTGGAGGTGCGGGGGATGGTGAAAGGCTGGGAGACATCCTCCGAGTTAAATGCTGATGCGTCAGGAAATTCGGGGCACTTGGAGTTGCCTTCCTGAAGCTCAAAGCCGGCTGCTGCAGGAGCATCTAGAGAAGGAAGGAGGGAAGGGAAGGGACGCTCAGGGCTCAAGGTTAGAGCATGTTGCCTTTATCCTCTTGACCATGACTGGCGGTTTCTGGGGACTAGAGTATCCAGAACCGGCACCACGCGGGTTGGCGCTGCCTTCTTTACCCCCAGGCAGTTCTAGAGACCGGGAGGTGGGGAAGGCGCTGAGCTGGGTGTGACAACTGATTCCACAGGGCCTTAGCCGAGGGAGCCTTGGGGCACATGCAGCTGCAATGAGCTCTGGATTTACTGGAGGGACCATGCTGTGAAATCAGTTGTTTTCTGAGGCCAGAGACATTTCCATGTCACACGAAACTGATGGGAAGGCCTGGAACAGAGCTCAGGCTCCCTGTGGCGAGAGGAAACTAAGGGACTAAACCTAATTGGTGCCTGTGTGTAACACAAGGCCCCCGCCAGGGCGCACAGGCACTGACATTCACCCTGAGCAGCAGGCCCTGTGCACGGGGGCACAGAGCAAAGGAGACAGGGAAGGGGAGGTGAGAGTGAGTCCAAAGGAGATGACAAAGCAACTGGGCAGCATTACCTTCTCTGGTGGGGACGCAATAGGCTGGGCCCTCATCATCGGTGTCGAAGGAGGAGGAGAAGGAGCTGTCTGAGGCCCAGGCAGCAGAAGGCGGTTCAATGAAGCTGGGATTGAAGGGAATCTCTGTGTCATGGTGGGATACTGGAAGAGAAGCAAGCCCATGAGGAAGAAGCAATCCAGCTCTGGGCACCACATGCTGGTCTGCTGTGTTCTAGTCTGTACTAGGGATGTAAAACCCCGGTTAATCACTTAACAGATTGGGCTGACCCACCATTTAATTTGTTAACCAATTAAGCAGGATCCAGGCCAGCTGGAGCAGCCCCCAGCCCCATGCTGGGGCTGCAGCTGCCACCAACTCCCAGCTACCACTGGAGCAGCCCCTATCCACGGAAAGCCTGGGCACCCTGTGGACAGAGGCTGCTCCAGTTGAGAGCAGCCCCTGTCCACCATGGGCCCCGTGAGGCTGGAGCAGCCTCCTGCCCACAGCAGGTGGGAGCTGCTCCAGTCCCCACCGGTTACCAATTAACCAGGTGAGCGGTTAACCTTTCACATCCCTAGTCTGTCCTGTACCACAGAGGTGTAGCGAGGATGTTACGTGCCTGGGGACAAAGGCAAAATTTGTGCTGCCCCTCCCACCGTCACTGTGCGCCATACCTGGCACACGGCTGAGCCCAACCCTGGGGGTGGGAGGAGCTTGTACCACATCTTCCTCCACCCCTTCCAGTTTGGGGCCGGGCCCCCGCACGCACTAACCCGCCAGCAGAGATGGAGGAGGGTCGGGCTGGGGGCGGAGAGGAGGCTCCAGCCGATGGTGGCGGACGGAGGAGGAGCCAGTGAGACGGGGGATGACAGGCGGAGCAGAGGGGGATTAAATTGGCCCCCTCCCCAGCGTGGCACCCGGGAGCAACTTCCCCACTCCCCCCGCCACGCCACTGCTGGCACAGTTACTCATTTGCAATGGCACTTATAGTCCGGATACAAGCAGATACAGTTCCCGCCCTAAGGAGCCCTGCAGACACAGACAAAGCAGGACCTGCTGCTCTTACCTGTGACTCGGGGAAGCTTGTAGCCCCTCAGTGAGAGGCAAGGTAACAGGGAACTCAGATTGGCCAGCACCCCCTGCACATGATGTTTCATTCTGGAGACTGCATCCCCATCAGCAGCAGCCGCCCTTGGAAAGGAAGAACAGAGGTGTCACAGAGGAGAGGCCTTTCCCATCCTGTTCTGCTGGGAAATGACACAGCAGAAGTCAGCACCTGGAGCAGCCCCATTTCTCACCAAGCCTCACAAGCTATGAGCAGCTGCAGCTTGTGTCACGGGCTGATTTATCCCGGGCCCCGAGCTGCACGAGTCGAATAAGTACAAAGCCTAATGAAGCAACATGACATTGTGAGGTAATTCCTGGTCAGGCATCAGACCCCGAGGCAGATGTTAATGACTCTGCTTGAGGATCGTTTGAATCGGACAGACAAGGCTCCTCTTGCTGCCAGAGCCTCTCAGCAGCACTGGGCCAAGGCAGGTGACGTTTTCTTTGCAGCCACATTTCTACAGCACCTGACAGTTTTTCCTAATACCTGTCTCGGGCATCCAGCTGGCTGGTTCCGCAGCAGCAGCAGCAGGTGATGCAGAGTAACAGGAGGAGCAATGGGATGAGAGTGCCGGCTATCAGGGCTCCCTGTTGCCTTGACCCTGCCCGAGAAAGAGTAGAACAAGATCTCACATGGCTGGCAAGTTCAGAGCCCTGGGAAAGTCATCCTGGTGGAAGGCTCTCTGATCAGGGACCTGCGTCAGGGGTCTCAGAATGTCCTGAACAGCTCCAGCCCTGTCCAAATCGTCCCATTCATACAGCTGCACCTCATCCGGCCAGGGAGGGACCAGCGCCCCGCACATCTTTTGGTATCTGCAGAGAGAGTCTCTGCAGGAGCCCAGAGCTCTCCTCCTCCAGGAAGAGGCAGGAGCCCAGGGCAGGCTGAGATGTGCTCAGCGTGGTTTGTTCCCATGTGCAGTTTCAGCACCACTTTACAGGAAAGCGTATTTCCCCCAGGCACAGCCCGGTTGGCAAAGCCATGAGCAAGAAGGGGGGCTGGTCTCGCCACTCCCAGCCAGGAATGTACGAAGACATTGGCTGGCTAGCACACTACTCTCCCCATCTTAATGACTTAACTTAGAGAAGGTGCAAATTGTTCTTATCAGCTTCTTGTAACTTCAACACTCAAATGCGCTTTTTTCCCCTCTTCTCCCTTCCTCCCCCCCCACTTATTTATTCTTGAATCTGGACTTTTAATGCTCCACTCATCTGAAGAAGGGGGCTGTGCCCATGAAAGCTCAAGGTACCATCTCCATGTTTTGTTAATCTTTAAGATGCTACTAGTCTATTTGCTGTTTTTGAAGTTTTTCCGGTTACAGACTAACTCGGCTCCCTCTGAAGCTTCAGGAACGTATCTGTACGTTACAGTCCAGTGGACTCAACTCCAGACACATCTTCTGCGCTAAAGAATCTTTTACTGCTGATGGCACATTCAGAGGCAGCGCTGGGTGGGACCTGCAGCAGGGAGTTGCCCTGGGTCCTGCCCCTGGGGCACTGAGGGGAGACTGCCTCAGGTCCTGCGCCCCCCTAAGGATGGCCCTGTCGACAGAAGCAGAGGAGAAGAGGGAAGGGAGTTTCTTGGGGGCTTGAGCTGCATGACCCTGTGCAGAGCATCTCTGCTGGGAACCAGCCTGCGCTCTGGAGCACTGAGGGCACCTCGGCTTTGGTGTCTTGCAGGGTTTCTGCTTGGCGAGAAGGGCCCAGGTCTGTTCCAGACAGGAGATGCTGGCTAAGAGGGAGGGAATGAAAAGGAACAATGCAGGGGGATCACTTACTGAGCACACAGTCCCCGGAGTGCGGGTGGCAGAGACCCCCTGCACAGCGGCAGGTAGAAGAACAGTTCGCTCCAAAAAACCCCTCTGGGCAGGTCTCATTGCAGCTGCGGGGGGAGACAGAGAGAAATGGAAAATGCTTGTTTGGAAAGATCCTGCCTCTGCCCACTGCAGCACCCCTCGCTTTTACCTGGTGCCCCAATAGCCAGCCTGGCAGACACACTCCCCAGACACTGGATCACAGCTCCCGTTCACACAGTCTGGGCAGGGGAACCGACAGCCATCTCCAAATGTGCCAGCAGGGCAGGGGGCTTCACAGCTGCAAAGAGAAGGGGGACTCTGGCTGGCGCCCTGGGGAAAGAGCTGGCAATGCAGGGGGCCTGCTCTGCTCTTGCATGGATACAACCCTTGTTCCTCAGGCCCCTAACTCGTGGCAAATCTCACGTGCGGAAGGGAGCGGCGACCGTGCAGCGGGGCCCAGGAGTTCTGGGTGCTGCTCCTGGCTCTGACAGAGACACTTAGCCCTCCCGTGCTTCACGTCCCCGCCTGAGAGAGGCGTGACCTCCCCAGCTCCCAGGGCTCTGAGGCTCGCTGCCTGCAGACACTCGGTGGAGGGAGCCCTGGGCGAGGCTGGTGGTGCTGTTGAGTCCCGCTGGGGATGCACTGGGCATCTCTGAGCCCAGGGCTCTTTGACCTCCGTAAGACAAACACCGATGGAGGGGGCTGCTGTTCAGTTTCACTGTTCTCTGGTGTTACAGCGGTGGGAGGGGCCAGACACCAGGATTCCCGCAGCCAGCACGGAGAGACATCCCAGCGTGCGTGAGCTCTGCACACAGCAGGCCAGAGGGGGGCTGTGCCGCTGGGGAATCCCCGCTCAGAACCCCCAGCTCAGCCGGCTGGCGCTGCCCGTCTACCCGTGGATCACCCTCCCAGCGGAGAAGCCTCCGTACTGTGAATGGAGCTTTCAGACATTCTGCGCTTTGCACTCCGGGACACCTGAGGAGAGAGGCTATTAACAGAGAATTGAGCCCTCAGGGCAAGCGTCACACCAGCGAGGAAGGGCCAGTACCTGGATCCTGTCTTGCCAGGGTCACAGCTCAAGCAAGCCCCCGTCTCTGGATTACAGGCCTCCCCTTTCCGACAGCTGGGACACACCTGTGCACAATTCTCCCCATGGGATCCAGGGGGGCACTGCTGATCACAGCGGGTGCCGTTCCAGCCAGCCTCACACGCCAGGCAGAACCCATCCATGGGAGAGCAGGGCTGGCTCCGCTTGCAGTGCCCACAGCTGCAGTCAGAGGTGTAAAGAACAGTCAGGACCGGAGCTGGGGGACAGCTGCCCCACAGCCCAGACAAAGAAACAGGCCTGAGAGCTCGGGAGAAGAGGGCTGTGCTCTCTGGCGCCTAGGGATGTAGAGAAACGAACGTGCAATTGAACGGTCGTGTAACTGCATGAAATCTTGATGGTTACATGACTATTCTATAGTCCCCAGGGCAGGGCCAGCCAGTGCGCTCCAAGCCCTACTCCTGGGGAGCGCCCTGCCACCGGTACAGACGCAGCGGCCCCTGTCCGTGGGGGGTCCGAGCTCTGCACAGATAGGGGGTGCTCCCACTGAGCAGCCTGTCTGTGGCAGGCCCAGGCTCACCGTGGACAGATGCTGCTTTGTGGGATGCGGAGTAGCCTCTGATTGCAGGGAGCTCGGGCCTGCTGCGGACAGAGGCTACTTCATGGCAGCCTCCCCTGCCCACCCTACCCCCTGCACTGCTCCCCCAATAGAGGCAGCAGTGTGGGGGTGGGGACAGGTGGCACCATGGAGCTGGTGCTGGGGAGAACCGGCTTTTAAGCCATCTCCCCCCAGCATCAGCTCCTGCCTGCCCTGCCCCCGCTGCCTCTGTGGGAGGCAGTGGGGTGGGGGGGCAGGGTCCTTGGAGCTGGTCCATGAGGGGAGCCTGCCTGAAAGCCAGCTCCCTTTGTGTACTGGTCCAGCCTACCCCCTCCGTCTCCACGCTGCTGCCCCTCTATCAGAAGCAGCAGCACGGGGGGGAGGGGAGGTGGATCCAGTTTTCATGGGGAGCCAGCTTTTAAGCCAGCTCCTCACGGGCACCGGCTCCCACTCACCCTCCCTCGCGGCCTCGACACAATTAACTGACAAGCCCAGGGTTATGGTTAATCGTGGAGTCGTCTGCACAATGACATCCCACTGCAGCCAAGACCCAACAGAGCCTGTGTCTACCGGCTCGTGGCCCTGGGAACGCAGCTCAGGTCTCTGAAAGTCCACCCAGCATGGTCGAGACATCAGGCCTGTCCCCGGCAGAGCTCCGCTGCCTGCTACAGGCCTGCCTCACAGGGGTCCCTCTGTGCAGCTGTGAGATGGTCCCTGCTGAGCCTGAGTGAGGATGGAGGCAGCTCCCCACCATGGACACATCTAGAGTTTCGCAGGCACGACGACACCCTATTGTCCCAGGAGGCCTTCCTGCGTCACGGGCTTTTGTAGCCATCCCTCTAAACCTTATCGCGTGCGACAGGGGACGAGGCCCTCAGCCTACAGGAGTCAGCCTACACCAAGCCTTTCCTGCCCCTTTCCTCAGGCCATCCTGGCCCTGAGGATCAAAGATTTTCCCCACCAGACAGGAGAGCCGCTCCCAAAAGGGTATCTCCCCATGCCCCTTCCAGAGTGCGAGTGGGGCAGCCAGGCCAGACCCCGTCGTCCTTTTCCTCTCAGCTGAACCCTGCAGCCTAACCAGTGTCAGCTGCATCCGCTCCCCGGACTCCTCCCAGTCTGGCCCCAGACGCCTGCACCCCCAGAAGGGGACAAAGGCTTCTGGGCGCTGGTGCTCCCTAGGCAGCCCCAGGCTGTGCACTCGCCATGGGCACTATCCCCAGCACGCGCGCACGAAGCGGTGTTCCTCTTACCTGTAGCTGCACTGAGAGCCGTAATAGCCAGCGGGACAGGGATCCCCACAGCTCCTGCCCTGATAGCCAGGGCTGCAGCTGCATCGCCCATCATGCGGGTTGCAGTTCCCATGCAGGCAGTCACAATGACGCTGGCACAAGGGGCCCCAAAACCCAGCCCTGCACTCACACCTGCCTGAGTCCTGGGCACAGGGGGAGTGGTGGCAGTCGCATCTGAAGCTGCATCTCCTGCCCCACCAGCCCTGGGCGCAGACACACTGCCCCGAGACAGGGTCACAGAGGGAGCCGGCCAGGTTGCACTGACACTGCTTCTTGCAGTTCGGTGCCCACCAGCCTGGCTCACAGCGGCAGGCTCCTGTGAGGGTGTTGCAGAGGCCGTGAGGTCCACACTGGCATGGGAATTGGCACAGTTCTCCCCAGCGGCTGGGATTGCAGCTGCACTGGCCGCTTACAGGGTCACACTTCCCATGGGGATAGCAGGCACAGCTCTCCCTGCAATCCGAGCCCCAGTACTGGTCGGGGCAGCCTGCAAAGGGAACAAGACAGGCAAGGAATCACAACAGGCGTCTCTGTGCCCCAGGGAGGACCATTGGGCAGCAGGCGTGCTGGGGGACACAGAAGGACACAGGCTGGAAGGCTGTGGGAGTTCCTGTGCTGCAGGGAGACTAAGGAGCAGGGACCCCCAGCAGGGAAACACCAGAGCAGCATGCGCCCAAACACTGCCCCTGCTCTGCTGCAGTATGTGGATGCAGCTGCTTGTGCTCATGGACGGGCCAGGGGCCAGCGCTTCATTGCACCATGAGCCGTCATGCTGGGCCCTGTGGCCTGCGCTCACCTCCTGGGCCCAGCCAGCGTCCTGGTGGGTGCGGCGAGCGCTGTGGCGCAGACAGAGCCTCTGAGCACATGGGGGATTCTCTGTATGTCATGGGGGGTCTGCCCGGCCTCCCTTGCCAGCCCCACCACCCATGTACTCACGGGAGCTGCAATGGGCTCCAAAGAATCCAGGTTTGCAGCGGCAGATCCCAGGTCTCACACACACCTCGTCCACCTTGCAAGCATCCTCCCCTTCACACAGCGCTGTCAACAAGACAAGCTCATCAGCAGCCAGGCTCGCCCGGCACCAGGCCATGGGCAGGCACATGGCCAGGGCCAGGAAGTGCAGCTTCTCCAGAGCTGCCGGGGCCAAGACCCGCTGGCCTCCAGCTCCTTGTCCCTGCGGCTCTGGACCAGCAGCCTAGCCAGTCAGTGACTCCAGTTCATCGGCACCCCCCGAGAGAGTCACTCTGAGCCCTGAGGTGCCTGGGGCACGTCCTCCAGCCGGCCCCAGCCTTGCTCTTCAGCCAGGAAATTGAGCCCAGGAGTAGTAGAACCTCACCAGGCCTGGCAGGGGAAGCCAGACCTAGACGTGACGGCTTCTGGGAGGCTGAGGCGAAATGGCTGCCCTGCATCCGATGGCAGAGATAGCCCAAGACACTTCAATGCTGGGCTGGTGAGCTCAGCAGCAAATCCTGAGGGGGGTGAGAGCAGCACGTCCCCCTTTCCTGTGACGACAAATGGGCACTCCCCCACCTCTCGGCACGGCTGGGGCTCCGAGCGCGCCCCTCCTGCTGCAGCCTACATTAGCCGTGCACATGGGTGCAGCTGGGTAGACGTGAAAAGGCACCAAGATGCACTTCATGAGGCACCTCCGAGCTCTGCAACCCCTGCCTGTTATGCATTTACCTCGGAAAACAGTCTGCACCTGAACCCAGCACCCCCAGTGAGGAGGGAGGAAGCAGGAGGTGGAAGTGAGGTGTAGCCTGAGAGCCACAAATAGCTCCCTCATTCCCCAGCTGTAGACAGCTCAGCGCAGCCCAGGCACTGCTGTAGTATTATACACACGACTTAAGCCTCCCTTGCCTCCATTTTCCCCAAATGTCTCTGGACTCTGAGCACCAAAGACCTGAGTCAGGAACTGCAAACACCGTACAGCCTGAGTCAGGAAATACACACACCGTACAGCCTGAGACAGGAAATACACACACCGTACAGCCTGAGTCAGGAAATACACACAACGTACAGCCTGAGTCAGGAACTGCAAACACCGTACAGCCTGAGTCAGGAACTGCAAACACCATACAGCCGGAAGCAGGAAATACACACAGCATACAGCCTGAGTCAGGAACTGCAAACACCGTACAGCCTGAGTCAGGAAATGCAAACACCGTACAGCCGGAAGCAGGAAATACACACCATACAAACTGAGACAGGATGCTCACATGGACAAAGGCATGAGATATACAGCCACTGATGACTCACCAGCTGTGCACTCCCTGCCTTCCTGTTTCCAGCCAGGGCAGCATGCCAGGTCTGCAGAGAGGCTGGGGAGGGGAGAGGTCCGTTAGTCTTGGAGCAGGGTGCTATGCAGCAAGGGCTCATTCAAAAGGCCATATAACGGGGTGGAGAGAATGCTCCTATGTTTGCATTAAGGCTCATATAAACTAGGGGGAACTAAGCATCAGCCAGAAACTGCTCTCCCAAGGATAAACCTGGACCATGCCTTGGGCGGCGGCGCCCTGGGCAGGACACCAGTGCAATGGGAGGAAATCATGGGATGGTGTAGGACTAAGGCTGGCCTGGCTGGTTCTGCCAGCGCTGTCTCCCTGCGCTCAGCGTTTGCAGCTTTTTGTTTCTGCAGGAATCGTATGCAAGTCTTCAGATGCTTCACCTGCTGGCAGCAGCCACTACCTAGGAGCCACCAAGTCATACAAGTCTCTAGCAGACAAGGCCATGAAGGCTGAGAAAGAGGGTACCACGACCAGGAGGCTTCTGCAGGGAGGATCCTACTGAGCTCCCAGGACAGAGCAATGCCAGGCAAAGACCCAGGCAGCCGGAGGCCCTTTGTCTGGTGGGAGGGGCGGGAGGGAGTGGGACTGGCCTCATGAGCACTGTGACGCCACAAGGTTAGCTTTATGGGGTTAGTTTAAAACTCTGTAAATTCGTGGCTGTTCTTGGCCTCCTTCCCCCATGTCCCTTGTGCTTCCTGGGCTTTAATTGCCATGCAAGCGAACTCCTGGGGACAGGGCCTGTCTGACTCGGGGCAGCTCTGAGCACACAGCAGACTAAGAACTAACCTGCCCATACCTTCAGCTCCCTCTGTGCTGTTAAACAAGCCCGCACACTGCGTCATCCCTCCCACACACCAACAGGTCTGTACTATGTTGTGAACTACACGCTGCTCTGGCCACGTGATCGCGCTTCACACACACAGAGCCACCCGTGTTATTAAACCAGCCTCTGCCTACGCAATTCCCCCCACAGCCGTGCCTGTGTTATTAAACCAACTCGTCTCTGCTTGTGGGATCCCCCTGTCACACGCACACAGAGCTGCCCTGTGTCACCACACACCCCTCTGGGCCGTCCCCTCTCCACACACACGTCTCTGTGCTGCGGAAGAAGAACATTTCCCTCGTGCGGTGACACTCGCTCGCAGAGATCCCTGTGCTGCCACGCACGGCTCCCTTTCAGCTCAGCGGCCTGACCCTGCAGAGTACGGCAGCAAATTCCTCTCGCCCTGCTGTGGGAGGGGAGCTCTGAGATGGGAATGGAGCCCAAGGGAAAGTGGGCACTTACCTGGTAACCTTGCACACGTTCCTCCCACTAGGGTCCAGCTCCTGAGCACAACTCCCAATCCATGGCCAAAACCGGAGACCAAAGAGTAACAGCAGCAGCTGCACCATCCCAGTCTGGAGACGGGGAGCTGCTGGCCCCCGGGGGCTTCCAAGCCAAGGCATGGGCTGTATGCAGGCGTACTGTCTGCCGGTTGGTTCTGTCTGTCCGTCTTCCTCTCCGCTTCTGCCTCACCCTCTCTTTGGCCTCGTTTCCTCCTTGCTTTTTCCTAAGGAAATGCAGGAGGAGGCGAAAAAATCCCTCACATCCAAGGCGCGAGCATGGCTGGAAAGGAAGTGGGGGAGGGCAAACGCTATACTCCACGGCTCACTGCAGCAGTAGCCACAAGGGAGCCCCTAGACCCAGCATCATGGCCAGGAAAGTTACCTGCTGCTAGAGCAATCAGAGAGACAAAGCCAAGCTCCCCGCCCCCTACCTCTTGGTATCTCCATCCCCACCCCAAACTCAGCTCAGCCTGCCCCCAACCACTTCACTGAGCACCATGTCCTCTGTCCCCTCTCCTGGCATCTCCCCACCCCCGCCAGGCCATGGCAGACCCCATCTCCCTTGCTTCACGCCCCTCCCCATGCCCACCTCTGCCTGGCGCTGAGGCTGGAGCAGTGCTGCCAGGCGCCGGTGATGGCGGGCTCTGGTGGGGACTGCACGCTTTGGCAAGACAAAGAGCTGCCCGAGCAGAGCACGCCCCCGTTCTGCCCTTTTAACGCGGCAGGAGCCAGCCTGCGGAAAGCCGGGAGCAAGGACAGGCGCGTTCCCGGCAGTCGCCCATCCTGCTGTCTCCCAGGCTCTCTTTGTCAGCATTGTCACAGGAAACACATTTTTCCTCCGCCGTGACCTGCGGGAGGTCGGGAGGGTTATTTAGTCCCTTGGGAAAGCTCCTAGCGACAAGGGGAAGGGGGGCAGGGCACCTCCAGGCACGGGCCTGGACTTCGACCTCCTCACAGAGCAGGAGAGGAGGGAGCAACAAGTGCGAAGCACCCCAAGCCAGCTCTGTCTCAGCATGGCGGCTGGGAGCTGGCACAAGCTCTGGAGGCGCTGCTGTGCACCAGAGGTGAAGTGTCCTGCCTGCACACCTGCAGCCTCCAACGCTGATCCCTGGCAGGGCTCCCAAGGGGACAGGAGCACAGGGCAGTGCGGCAGGCTGAAGGAAGACTATGGAGAGCACAGGTGCCAAAGCCATCAGCCCCTGCCAAGGCTCTGCCTTCAGTTGGGGCGGGGGCTGTTCTTTCCTGGAGACGTCTTAGTGCTGCATGCAGTATGGTTTCCAGTCTCCCGCCCCTCCCTCTGGATACTGCCAGTCCACTCAACTCGCCACAAGAGCGCGAACAAAGCAGAGGCCATGCCCGGCGCTTTGAGAAACACTCAAAGGATTTATTTCTGGTGCTGACTCAATTCTAAAGCCAGACAGTAACCAACCCAAGACAGCCCCATCACCGGAACACCTCCCTTTCCTGGGCACTTGCCAGTGCCGTGTCCCTGGCCAGAGACTCCATTGCACCTCTTCTCCAGGGTCAGTGCATTGGGTAAGAAGCAAGTAGATCTACCGAGCTATTGTTCGGGTACAGATTAGAGTCTGGATCAGAGGAGCAGCCAGCAATGAGGGAGCCTGGCTAGAGGTGCAGATGCTGGCTGGCCAGTCCCACTGGAGAGCGAACCAGCATCTGGCTGGGGTGGCCGTGGTAGGGGTGACAGGCAGCACAGGGCCAGGTGCTGACCGTGGTATGGGTGACGGGCAGCGCAGGGCCAGGCGCTGGCCGGGGTGGCCGTGGTATGGGTGACGGGCAGCGCAGGGCCAGGCGCTGGCCGGGGTGGCCGTGGTATGGGTGACGGGCAGCGCAGGGCCAGGCGCTGGCCGGGGTGGCCGTGGTATGGGTGACGGGCAGCGCAGGGCCAGGCGCTGGCCGGGGTGGCCGTGGTATGGGTGACGGGCAGCGCAGGGCCAGGCGCTGGCCGGGGTGGCCGTGGTATGGGTGACGGGCAGCGCAGGGACAGGCGCTGGCCGGGGTGGCCGTGGTATGGGTGACGGGCAGCGCAGGGACAGGCGCTGGCCGGGGTGGCCGTGGTATGGGTGACGGGCAGCGCAGGGACAGGCGCTGGCTGGGGTGGCCGTGGTATGGGTGACGGGCAGCGCAGGGACAGGCCCTGGCTGGGGTGGCCGTGGTATGGGTGACGGGCAGCGCAGGGACAGGCGCTGGCTGGGGTGGCTGAGCCATGAGTACAGAGACAGGAGGAGCATTGGCTATGCCCATGTGATCGCAGGTGCGGTGCCGATGAGGAGTGGACATTCAGCAAGGGCTGAGCTGCAAGTGCAGAGGGGCACAGGCTTTCGACGAGGGCTGAGCCACGAGCACAGCTGGATCTGAGCATCTGATGGGGTCAAGCTGCCACTGATGGGGGCTGGGCACTGACTGTGCACACAGGAGGTGCGGGCGCTGGCAGGGGCAGAGCCGTTTCACCCTGCACACATCAGGCTATCACGGCCACTTGTGCCGTTGCACCTCCAGGGCCAGCTGCTGCAATGGGAGACTAATTTTCCTAATGCAGCTGCAGCTACTGAGCCTCCCATCACATTGCCTCCGAGAGGGGCCTGGAGGGGCAGGTGCTGCTGCTGGGCCATTGGCTGGCATCGTGCTCAGCTGAGGTCAGGGACGAGGCACCGCTCTGCCAGGGGAGCCCGGTGTGGGTTTGTTCTCTTCCTCCTGCTCAGAATGCACATCCTGCGAGTCAATGATTTCCCACACGCCAGAGCAGCCTGGCCTGGGGGGGTCTTTGCTGCTGCCGTGATACCACAGACCAAAACTGCAGGGAAAGCAGAGAGAGAGTGGGTGAGCAGGGGGAGTGCAAGGCCACGAGAGAGCGACATCCCCAAAGCGGCCGTCAGAGCCACTGTCCGCTGGGAATGTGAAACTCTGGTTAGTCACTAAACAGCAGGCTAACCTGACATTGAACGAGGTCACCTGAGTACGCGGGATCCTGGCGGGGCACACTCCAGGCATGGGGCGCCTATTCCCATGCTGGGGCTGCCACTAGATCCCAGATCCCACCAAAGCAGTCCCTGCCTGCGGGACCCCCGGGCCTGCCATGGAGAGGGGCTGCTCTTCTTCAGAGCAGCCCCTGCCCATGACAGGCCTCTCCAGGGTTGGAGCAGTCCCCCCCAACAGCAGGCAGGAAGCTGCTCCAGCCCCCACTGGTTACCATCCCTTAAGGATGATGCTTTCCAGTTAACCTTTCACATCCCTATTATCCACTGGAGACACCTGTTCATGGGGACATGTTCCTCGTGAACAAATTGGAGAAATGGTCTGAGGGAAACAGGCTGAAGTTTAATAAGGACAAATGCAAAGTGCTCCACTTAGGAAGGAACAATCAGTTTCACACACACACAGAATGGGAAGCGACTGTCTAGGAAGGAGTATGGCAGAAAGGGATCTAGGGGTGATAGTGGACCAAAAGCTGAATATGAGTCAGCAGCGTGATACTGTTGCAAAAAAAGCAAACATGATTCTGGGATGCATTAACACGTGTGTTGTGAGCAAGACACAAGAAGTCATTATTATGCTCTGCTCTGTGCTGATTAGGCCTCAATTGGAGTACTGTGTCCAGTTCTGGGCACAGCATTTCAAGAAAGATGTGGAGAAATTGGAGAAGGTCCAGAGAAGAGCAACAAGAACGATTAAAGGTCTAGAGAACATGACCTATGAGGGAAGGCTGAAAGAATTGGGCTTGTTTAGTTTGGAAGAGAGAAGACTGAGGGGGGACATGATAGCCGTTTTCAGGTATCTAAAAGGGTATCACAAGGAGCAGAAAAATTGTTCTTCCTGGCCTCTGAGGATAGAACAAGAAGCAATGGGCTTAAACTGCAGCAAGGGAGGTTTAGGTTGGACATTAGGAAAAAGTTCCTAACTGTCAGCGTGGTCAAACACTGGAATAAATTGCCCAGGGAGGTTGTGGAATCCCCATCTCTGGAGATATTGAAGAGTAGTTAGATAAATGTCTATCAGGGATGGAGATGGTACCAGATCCTGCCGTGAGGGTGGGGGGCTGGACTCGATGACCTCTCAAGGTCCCTTCCAGTCCTAGTGTTCTATGGTTCTATGATTTCCTGGCACTCAAGAACCTGTATGACACAGGCTGGCCTGTCCTATGGCACCACTGACCCTGGGGGCTCCAAATCACGCTAGGGCTTGGGAATGAGCATAGAAAGCCTGGGCGGGCCTCTCAGAGCTCTTCACAAATGCCAGCCCCCAATGCCCTATGTGCACACACACCACCGTACGATGGTGCCAGCTCTGTGGGCAGGGACTGCTCCTCCTCACAGTGCACAGTCCTGTTCTCCGCAGGGAACGCCTCACAGGTATTGTAGCCAGCTATAATGCTCTAAGGCAGTGGTCCCCCACCGCAGCCCTCAAAGCCGGGAGTAGGGCCATGGCTCCAGGGAGGGGAGGGAAGGGAGTTGGGGTCAAGGCTGAGGGAAGAGAGCGCAGGATCGAAGCCACAGCTGAGCCACTGTGGGGGCCAGCAGCCAGGCCCGGGGCCAGCTGCAGCTCTGCTCCTGGCCCCCAGCCTTGGCCCTAGGCAGGAAAAGAGCCACTGTGAGGGGTCAAGGCTAGAGGCGGGAACAGAACGGCAGCCGGGCCCTCAGCTGGCTGTGGAGCCATGCTGAGGCTGGGGCCAGGTGTAGGGCACAGCTTGGGCAGGGCCAGAGCAGAGCTGGGGAATGGCACTCTCCCCATCCTGCGAGGGCTGGCCCAGACCTCTGCCGAAGGGGCTAGTTATTCCTCCGCCATAGGGCTACCTCCCCACATCAGGTGCAAACTTACAAGCTCTTGATTTTGGATTCGCGAGGCTGAGAGTCCACACAGTCTACAGTAGGTGCTGGGAGCCATGAAGTCTCATCTTCATCACTAGCGGGAAAAAGCGGAGAAATGGCGAGTAAGAAACCCTCTGACTTTCCACTTCGGCTTCGTACCGTACGCAGAAAGGAGAATGCCAGCTCCTCTCACCCTAACCATAAATGAGACCCACATGGGGGAGGGGAGGGCAACAGCTCCATCACACAAAGCATCATGGGAATCCTGACCAACTCTCAAGATACCCTAGCCCAGATTCAGCTGCAGAACTGGGGTTGGATTTCTGGAAGCTGTTCCCTAGGGAAGCCTACAGGGTGTCCCGCACGGAACACTGCCTCATGGATGCGGCACAGAACTGAGGCCCTGGCCACCTGTGCCCAGTGCAGATTCCAGGGCTCTCTGCAAGCGTAACGGTGTCGGATGTGACCCAGTTCCAAAGAGCAATCACCTTCTGCCTTTTCCCTCCCGCATGTTCAGCTGGGCAAGGATTTACCCTCGTTCCCTGCCCCGCACTGGTGAGCAGGGCTGCTCTGTGGCAGTCACAGTGTGTGAAAACTAGCAAGATCCCTTGGGTCCCATCCGGTCCATTTCCTGGAGCCAGGGCAGGATTGTGCCCCTTGGGACCATGCCAGAGGCCAGTACTAATCACCAACCAGGCGGTTCTTCTTGCCATTAAGCCAGTTTTCCCCCTTTGTTATCTTTCTCCTCTGACTCCTAGTTACTCTCCCACCTTAAATAGTCCCCAGAGACTCATCAGGGATGGGAAGAGTCAGGAGCTGCTCTTTGCTTTTTGGAAAGGGTATGCTGCATTGCTTGTCTCCAGATGAGTTCTCAAAATGAACGGTCAGCTGCACCCCAGCAGTGGCTGCATATTAGTGGGGGGGTACAGAAATTCTGTTGTAAGTTTCATACAGAATCGCAATTTACACTACGCACAATGATGCTCAGTGCTCTTTGCCCGCAATGCCCCTTGCAAACATTAGCTACGTCACCTCTGGGGCATCTTCACCATCAAAGTACGGGCAGACTCTCCGGTGTGACCCCTGCTGTACAGCTGTACAACAGCCATGGTCACCACGCTACTTTTACATACTTACACCCATGTCAGCACATGCCTCCCCCCATTTCCTCTCCAAGAGCTGGAACCAGGCACAGCTTCGCATTTTCAGCACCTGGGCAGTTTTGGCCTTAGGGTGACAGGTTCACAGCTCTAAAGGGACCTTCCCATGGTCCCTGGAAGGAGCTCACCCCACAGCAGAAGCCAGCATCCTCCCTAGGTGAGCTGAAATTTGGAAGCAATTTCTCACCATTGTTAGCATGGCAGTAGCAGGGGAGATGCCAGTGTAACACCCACACCTAGTGTGGGTCACCGTCCCACTTAGAGCCAGAGATAAGAACAAGGGAGCTCTATGGCTGAAACTGGCGGCCAGCTGGCTGTTAGCTCAAGCTGTAGCGGCTCCTACACTAAGCTCCAGAGGTCCCAGATTCAAATCCTTCTGGTGGTGGTTACACCAGCTCTTGCTCAGGCTGCAGCCATTAGCTAAGGACTGACAACCCCTAACTGGAGACCTCGCCAGATCCCATGTGTTAGTCATGCTCTAAACAGGGATGAGTTTCATAAGAACATACATGGTGTTTAGACGCGATAAGATGCTTGTATGTCGCTGCATGTGTTAATCTCACATCCATATCCCACTGTGCGGTAACATTTAATACAGGGAGGTGCCATAACTGTAAAAAATATTTGCTCTGAACTGTGAGCACCTCCCACCTCAGAGAGGAGAGAAACATTGGCAGAGCTTTCCTGCCAACAAAGCAAATGCTGCTTGAGGGAGGCAGAGGATTTTTGTCATCAAAATGCAGACAAATGGTGTTTGCACCGCCCAGCTTCCCATGACACTGCTGTGTTGCTAAAGAGCTGGGTGGTGTGGACAAAGCCTGTGCTGAAGCCAGAGATCCAGAGGCTGCCTCCTGGGTCTGCTTTGAAAGGCACTTGGAATGATTACAACTGTCACTCTTAAGATTTAGATGGTAACTCATTTGCACTTACAGAGCTGCTTCTTTTAACCACAACTCTCTTTTTTCCTAGTTAATAACCCTTAGGTGGTTTATTATAGGACTGGCTACAGGCATGGGCTTCCATGTAGGACCTAGAGCACCAATTCATCTGGGGTAAGTAACTGGTCTCAGGACTGGGAGCAATCTAAATGTGGTGAGAGTTCTGGTGTAACCATTTATCACTAAGTCCAGTTTGGCTGGATGGCAAGAGTGACTGGAAAGGTGAAGGAGAGGCTGGGACATCATGTAAGACTGTTCGTGATCCAGCAGTTCATATTTTTCACTGCCTGGACAAAACTGAATTTCAGAACATACTAAGCTAAGCACTACCATGAGCCACTCCAAACAGCAGGAGTGTCATATTCTGCTGCCCTGGTGGCAGCTCTGCAGGATGCTCTACGCTGGATGGGCACTGGTCTGCACCTACAGCTCAGTCACATTGAGATTTTTAGCACTGAGGGGGAGCAGGGTCTGTAACTTTAAACACAAATACTCCTGCAGCACCTTAGAGACTAACCAAACTATAGAATCATGAGCTTTCGTGGGTAAAACCCACTTCAGCAAATGAACTGGAGTGGACTGACCAGAAACCAAGAGACGTATGTAAAAGCAGAAATACCACCAGTTAATTGTTGGATTTGTGTTAATGAGACTAATTAAGTGGGCTGGCTGTGTCCCATACTAGCTTTTGATTCTCCTGTCATTAACATCTGCATTTCCACATCAAAAGCTATGTAAGATATACATCCAGCCCACTTAATTAGCCTCATTAACACAGGTCCTACTGGTACTTCTGCATTTACATACATCTCTTGGTTTCTGTTAGTCCCACTCCAGTTCATCTGATGAAGTGTTTTACCCATGAAAGCTCATGAGCCTATTGAGTTTGGTTAGTCTCTAAGATGCCACAGGCCTATTCGTCTTTTGACAGTGTTAAAAATGTCAGCAGCTCAGCTGTTCTGGGGCTCACACTGCTGCTAACAGGGCCCAGGACAGCATTATTGGGGGCATCAGAGTAGGAAAGGACAGCTTTGTCTGATGGCTAGTGGTAGGCCCCACCCTTAGGGTTCTCAACAGCACCCACACTTGACAATCTCACACTCCATGACTGTTCCAGAGCTCTCCGTTGACAATCTGAATTAGCTTCCATCGAGCTGGCACAGACATTCCTAGCAGTTCAAATGGGGCGGCCTAGGTATCAGCACTGGCTAAAGACCAGTATGTGTGCATTGTGAGAAGCCTAGACACACACTGGTTGCTAGCCTGCACTTCCACATCAATGCTACTATTTTAAACCCATTAGCTAGATCACAGCTGGGGCAGGGAACAAGGTGCCTGTGTGTCTAACAACACCTTCGCTTGCAACATAGGGGCACCTTTAGGGGCCAAATCTCCTTGCTTTTCACTGGGACTTTGACTCAGGACCCACTGAAAGCCCATGACACTTGCAGCCATAAATCACTTGGGCTCTTTTGAAAATCCTTCTCTTCTCCCAGTGGCACACAGAGAGGGAAGCTACAGACAGCCTCTGTCTAGTTACCATGAGCAGCCAGGCTTTTCCAAGAGTAGACAAAATAACCAGGAAAGGCCAAGGCCAGTGCTGAGTGTTAGGGAAAGGACACCACGCTCCCTCCTGCCAGCAAACAGAGAACAAGGAAGTGCAAGCAATCAGACAACCCTTGGCAACCACCAGCTAGCGAGAGTGCAAGATGGCAGAGTCATTGGCCAGACTGCGTGTGTATCTGGCACGAAGGGGGACAGTGCGAGGAAGCATTAAGGGAGCCTTTCCAGCCAGCCCGAACACTGCAGCCATTCGTCAACTGCCGCCAAGCACCAGAGCGCTGCCAGCACCACCACCCTGCACAGCCCATTCTTCTGCTATTCTCCTGATTGCGTACGGGCCAACACGTGATGAACTGGAGTCTGGTGACTGAGAGGGCTGTGTCAGCCACTCAAAGGCATCCCCAAAGAGAAGCCAGTTCTAGCCATTGACAGGGCTGCCCATCTGCACAAGCCACTACTGACCCTGAAGCAGTTGGGGAAGGGTGCAGGCTTGGCCATCGCACAGAGAATTCACATGCTCAAGCTCACAGCTGGGCCTTCCTCTTCCACACCTCCCACCACCCACAGCTGTTCATCCCTTGGGCTGGCCCGTCCCCACCCTGCTGGACTGAACTATGAGGCAGCAGATTCTGTGGAGATGGGATTTCCCCATGCTCAGGAATAGGCCCTTCTGCATTTAACAGCAGGAATGACACTAGTGGCAAAGGGGTCCCCAATACCCACCTCAGCTACAGGGCTCAGGAGAGGAAAAGTCAGTCCCTAGTTACTTGGAAGGCTGTGTGCTCTGCAAACTCCCCAGGACACAGGTCCTGCCCCCAGGCCCTCATGGTCCAGTTCAGTCTGCGGGGCAAGAGGCTCCCTTTCCCCGCCACTGGCCATAACAGTGCAGAGGCACAGAAGCGAGTGGGAAGGGCTTGTTGCTAGTGGAGGTACATGGGGCAGGTGTGCTGCTGACACCACAACCACCCTTGGCAGAAGGGAGATTACCTCTTACACTGCAAAGCATAGGCAGGGACAGACCCCATCGCACAGCCCTGCTCGCAGGAGGGTGCTTGCCCCTGACTGATCAGTGTTGGGAAGAGCTCTGTATGCTAGTGATGGTAACAATTAAATTCAAAACTAACAGCTCCAGCCCCAGGCATAGCTCCAGAACCAGGGCTACCCAAATCAAAGGTCCCGAAGTTAGGAACCAGCAGTCAACCATGCTCAGCCAAGACACAGGCTTTGGAGTTTGCACTAGCTTTGTTAGTGCAGGCCAGTAGCCCTGCCCCTGCTCTAAGACGCTGTTAGGGACACAGTCAGGCTAGCCCTAGACCACTGCTAGCCCTCAGAAGGCTCTGGTGATAGCTGCTGCTGCCCCTTGTATTAAATAATATTCCAGCACTACAGAGCAATTAAGCAAGCTGGGGGCAGATGCAGACAAGAAAAATCATTGTTTCTTGCTTTGCTGGCCACGTAGCCAAAGCTGAACCCTCCTTCTGTACCCAGTCACTAGGGGACTCCCCCTTTCAACTACATTAGGGAAAGCCACATTCACCCTACAGTACCCAGTGACAAGTTTTCAGCAGGAAGCCCTGTTAACTTGCACTAAGAACACATGAAGTAAGCCCTACCAAAGAGGCAGAGGACTGTAGCTTTCACAAGTGCAGATCTTGATTTAAAACCTAAGGTGGAGCCAGGGGTTGACCGTGACCTCTTAATTCAAAGACGACTCTGAACTGCTTTGCATTTTACGTGTTAACCGGAGCTAGAAGTCTTCACCAGGGAGAAAGGGAAGGCCTTCACCTATGCAACCTTAGGGGCCTAATGTAGGTTCTAGTGGCCCATGCTTGAAATGTTTGTGCCAAGGTATAGCTAAGGCTGCAGTTAATTCTCTTCCTCCTAATACCTGGTCACTCCCCTACTGGGGGTCTAGTCCCCAGGGGCACTATGATGCCTGTTTCCACCCATGCAATGGTGCTTGGATGTTGGCTCCTCCAAGAGCCACGCCCCTGCAGAAGGTAAGCAAGCAGTTATCAGAGAGCTGTAGAAAAGCTAGGCCATTTCAGATCTTTATTGAAGACAGTTTAAAAGTCATTGAGCTGCATTCCAACACACCCAACTAGTCCATTCCGGGGGTGAGGAGGGGACAGCCCACAAAGCAGGGTGGGGAGCTGGAATTACAAAAAATTTACAACAGGTAACCATGAGTCACTGCACTTGCAGGAGCGGGTTCTACTCCCATGACCCCTGCATGGAATATCCCAGCTGCCATCTTCAATACCACCCTCAGGACAGCTTGTGACAGTATCAAACAGGCCCCTGCCCAGTGGCAAGTCCTTCCCCAGCACTTCTGGCTGTCCCAGATGCACCCCCATCACCAGACTCCATTGCAGCAACAAGTAGCGTCCGACAGCCCAGCAAGCTGCATACAGCCCAGTGACAATGAAACGTACTGAGTGCCTGGTGGTCAGGAGTCCCTGGGCATGGCAATACCAGGGGCTCCCGTGCTGCACAGCACTGCTCCTCCTCGACTTCCAGCTGGCAGCCTCTCCCAGACAGAGGCAGTTCTCTCCTTTCTTCTCAGCAGCGGAAGGGCCACCAGTGTCCATCCAGTCGTGGAATAAGCAAGCGCTATCCCAGCTCAAGCTCCCAGGTCCCTACAGCGAGCTGCTGACTCACCTGCTCGCTGGCTCCTCCACAGTCCCCAACATCTTGGCTCGGATTTTTTTCCGCTGTTTCTTGATGGTGGATTTCATGGCATCCAACAGGAGGCCTGGGATTCGCTCCTCATTTAGCAACTCCCTGGGGAAACAAACCAGCCAGTGCACAAAGGTCTAGGAGACACCAGGCCACACAGCCTCCTGGGAGCAGGAAAGGCACATACCACAACTCAAGTGGCTTCCCCAAGGCTCTCAGTCTTAAGCAGAGACAGGAACAGTCACCCCTTCCCTGAGAGCTCCTCAATCCTGGCAACAAGGAATTCAGTCCCAGACAGGCTATCCTGTAGTAACCCCCTCAGCCCAGACAGGCAAAGATCACAGGCAGGGTGCAATGAGACAGACTAGCACACCCTCTGCCCCGGAAAGCAAAAGGCAGAAAGGCAAGGTTTTAAGGACTCCAGAGACCTAAACCGAGACCATCTACAGCTATATAATTCATCTCTGCCATGGGTGGGAGTGGGGCATACAAACCCAAAGGTACCAGCCTGCTGGATGAAGCAAAGGGAAGGGTCAATCCTTCCTCTCCCCTGGGACCTGGATCTACTTGTCCAGCAGGATGTCAACGTGTAGTCAGGCCTTCTATGCCTAGGCTTATCGGCTTATCAGATAATCTAGTCGCCCATCACCGCATCACCTTTGTATCAGAGGCAGCAGTGGGCGGGAAGAAGCAGGAGCCGGTGCCCTCGCACTGCTGCCTAGGAGAGGCAGGCCAAGATCCCTGTGGACAGAGACTGCTCCTCATCCCATGGAGCAGCCCATCTGTAGGAGGTCTGAGCATCCCACAGAGCAGCCTGGACCCGCCGCAGGCAGAAGCTGCTTCACGGCAGCACCTCCTGTCCACGGGGGATCTGAGGGCCCTGCGGGCCCTGCAAACAGAGGCTGTTTGGCATCCCATAGAGCAGCCTCTATCTGTGGGGAGCTCTGATCCCCCTATCAGAAGCAGCAGCGCAGGGCAGCAGGCAGGCAGCCAGTCAGTCAGGTTTTTAAACTAGCTCCCCTCATGAACTAGCTCAACCTGCCACCTCGCATTGCTGCCTCTGATACAGTGGCAGCAGTGCACGGTGGCAGGGGGCTCCCCGGGACTACTGAGTACTCATGTAACCGATAATACCTTGTGCAGTTACACAACAATTCAATTACAGTGTATGTTACAACCCTCTCAAGGCAGCCTTGCATCAAATGTCATGCTCCTGATGGGAATCCAGCCAGCATGATGCCAACTCCCTGCCTGCTGCAATGCTCACCGTTGGTAATAGGCCAGCTCCTCCTGCACCAAGAACAGACTGGTCTTGAGCTCATTGCGCTCCTGCAGGATCTGCTGCAATTCTTCTTTAGAGAAGGAGCTCTGAGCAGAGTTCCTCCCACAGTCTGGGTGTTGCAGCTCCTCCCCGGGTGATGCTGCGCCATCCTAGGGATTCAAAGAGAAGGAAAAGCTGAGCAAACGCTGGGAAGACAGGTGGGTCACTGCAAAACCCCTGGCAGCCCCCTTGCTACCAACAAGGTACAAGCCAAGTGAGGAAGCTTGCCTAAGATGTTCTGGGTGCAAGGGAGATGCCACTGCTGAGAAGACAGTCAGTTGCAGACTTGGGAGCATATGCATGATGAATTCCTCCTGTAACCATTAGCTAGCTAACATATCCAGCTGGACATCATTAGCTAGCTTGTATCATAGAATCCTAGAATTAGAAAGGACTTTGAGATGTCACTGAGTCCAGTCCCCTGTCCTCACAGCAGGACCAAGCACCATCTAGATCATCCCTGACAGGTGTCTGTTCATCCTGCTCTTAAATATTTCCAGTGACAGATTCCACAACCTCCCCAGGCAATTTGTTCCAGCGCTTAACCACCCTGACAGGTGGGAAGTTTCTCCTGATGTCCAACCTAAACCTCCCTTGCTACAATTTAAGCCCACTGCTTCTTATCCAATCCTCAGAGGCCAAGGAGAACAATTTTTCTCCCTCCTCCTTGTGACACTATTTTAAATACTTGAAAACTGCTGTCATGTCCCCTCTCAATCCTCTCTTTTGTAACTAAACAATCCCAATTCTTTCAGTCTTCCCTCATAGCTCATGTTTTCTAGACCTTTAATCATTTTTGTTGCTCTTCTCTGGACCTTCTCTAATTTCACCACATCTTTCTTGAAATGTGGTGCCCAGAATTGGACACAATACTCCAATTGAGGCCTAATCAGTGCAGAGTAGAGTGGAAGAATCATTTCTCATGTCTTACAACACTCCTATTAATGCATCCCAGAATCATGTTTGTTTTTTTGCAAGTGTCACACTGTTGGCTCGTGTTTAACTTGTGGTCCACTATGATCCCTTTCTGCAGTACTACTTCCTAGACAGTTGCTTCCCATTCTGTATGTGTGAAACAAATTGTTCCCTCCTAAGTGGAGTAGTTTCCATTTGCCCTTATTAAACGTCACTCTGTTTACCTCGGGCCATTTCTCCAGTGTGTCCAGATCATTTTGAATTTTGACCCTCTTCTAAAGCACTTGATACCAAGATGAGAGGGATTGCATCTGAAAACTTAATAATCATACTCTCTATGCCATCATAAAATTTTTGATTAAGATGATGAACAGAATCAGTACCAAAACAGACCCCTGTGGAACCCCACTTATGCCCTTCCATCATGACTGTGAACCATGAATAACTACTCTGAGAATGGTTATCCAGCCAGTTATGCACCCACCGTATAGTAGCCCCATCTCGGTTGCATTTCCCTAGTTTATTAATAAAGTCATGCAAGACCATGTCAAATGCCTTACTAAAGTCTAAGTATACCATGTCCACTGCTTCTCCCTTATCCACAAGGCTTGTTAACCTATCAAAGAAAGCTATCAGATTGGTCTGACATGATTTGCTCTTTACAAATCCATGCTGGCTGTTCCCTATCACCTTATCTTCCAGATGGATTCCTTGCTTACTTGCTCCATTATCTTCCCTGGCACAGAAATTAAACTGACTGGTCTGTAGTTTCCTGGATTGTTCTTATTTCCCTTTTTATAGGTGGGCACTAGATTTGCCCTTTTCCAGTCTTCTGCAATCTCTCCCAACTTCCATGCTGTTGCTACACTTCAAAGGCGAAAGTGCTGCAGGGAGCACTGGACCAGCAGGGGACTCAAGCAGTCCCCCTCTGGTTCCATGTTCCCTGTGATGTTTCAAAGCAGCAGCGCCGCATGGAGCTCAGGGTTAGCAGGGACGTCCCCAGCTGACCCCAGGCTCCATGCAGAACTGCCAGTTTGAAACACTGCTAGTGGCCCAAGGCCAGCTGGGGACTCCGAGTTGCATGCAGCGTTTTAAAGCAGCACCATGTGCAGCCCAGAGTCTGGCCTCAGGCTGCTTTGAAGCACCCCTTCCTCCCCCCCTGCCTATTTCTGACAGAGGCATGGCGGGGGGGGGGAGGGGGTGATTAGTTGACTATCCAATAAGCATTTTCTTATTGGATAGTCAACTAGTTATTCACATCCCTAATCCTGACCCATTTGTGACCTGTTGCAGCCTTGTGCAGTGGTGAGTTTAGACACTCCCTGTAGAATGGATACTGCAGCTCTCTGACTCACCATACTGAGCCCAGGGGATGCGGCAGATGCAGTTCTGGTCAGTCTGTCTATTTCCCTCCGATTTTCCAACACCATGGTCTCCAAATCCTCTTTCTTTTCCAGAGCACTCTTGAGCTGAGCCTGGACCACAGCCAGCTTATGGCGCAGATCCTCATTCATGGACATGAAACGATTTAACTGCTCCTGCAGCTGAGAAACCAGACACAGCCAAGCATGAGACAACTGTGCATACAGCTGCAGGTTCTGTTCTCTCGCAGTGACACACAAAGCCACAAGTCATTCCCAGGAATGGCAGCATGGCACGTATAGGTGCCTCAATACTACAGTGCTAAGAAGGGTACAAAGATCTATGTAAAAACAACCTGCTTCTATAGCAAATACCTTGGCACGTGTTACAGGAGGACAAAGGAATGTGCAAGAACAGATCACACAGCATGGCTCCCCCACCCTCACAGCACTGGAGTAAGCCACAGGCACCCTGCCTCTTACCGCCTCTGTGTCATGGTTCTTGCGGACTATCTCGTGGGCCTGGGCACGAATCTCATCCCTCTGCTTGTCCACCACCTCTTTCAACCGCAGCATCACTTCTCTCTCCTTCCGAAAAGTGCTGTCTAAAACCCAACACCAAGAGAACATGCATCAGTAGCATCTCTGCTCTCCTGCTCAGCTACACGCTCACAGACTGGGCTACTCGAGTGAGGGTCACAGAACTCCCCCTTCTGCATCACTGCCAACATGGTCTCAGCTGCACTGATGTTTGCAATGCTGGGAGCTCTCGAGTAAATGGGCTCCTGCCTTCCACAGACATTTTATGTAGCACCTACTAGACAGGCTGCCAATAGGGTTAGATGACAAATTGCTAAGAATGGCTCCTGCAGCCAGAACCATCCATGCTGGGGCTCCCAATGTGGCTAACCCTAGTGCCGGAGCTAGCTAGGTTTGCAAGGTCCTCTGCTGAAGGTGAGGCAGTAGTATCTGCTGCTAGAATAACTCAGATTATGGCCAGAAGGGACAATTAAGGTCATTTCATCTTACTGCCCCTGCCTAACAAGCCAAAGCACCCTTACCCCATTCCCTCATCTCATCCCTATGAGGAGCCAAACTGCTCCCACACCATGCATCACCATCCAGTGAAGGCAGAAGTCACATTTTTTACTCAAGCCCCACTGTGAAATGACAACTAAGCTGTGACCACAGCCTCAGCAACTTCTTCAACCTCCCCTTCGGGAGCTGACGTTATTGGCATTGCCCGGTTAAATAACCAATTTACAGAATCCAGCCCTCCCAGACTCTCCGATCACCCCCTCACCGGGTATACACCTTGTTGACATTATCCGAATGTTTCCCCCTTATTTCCTCCCATTGCTCCTTGCACTACCCTCAACCACCATCCTGAATGCAGCCTTCGTGCATCTCCATGTTGCACAGATCTAACTCCTAAGAGCTGCTTCTCTCCTAGCCTATTCTCTCTCAACCTCCATCTTTTTCTGACACGAGCCCATGCCCTTCTACTCACTACCTGGCGGTGCAGAGCAGGACCATCCCCTCCTCCTCACACAACACTCACTGTTCTTCTGCCATGTCACATTGCCAACTCCTCCTCATCCTAACCAAGTAGTGAACATCAGGGATGACATCACTAAGGCCTCTTGCTTACTTCTGTTAAGCTTGACAGCTATGTATGCAGCCAGCCCACACAACTTCTCCCTCTTAGTAACCCTTGTCCTCTCTTTCTTTAAACACATTTATTACTTCTGTAAGATGTAAACTCTTTGGAGCAGGAACCATCTCTTACTGTGCATTCAGGCATAGTGGGATACTAATCCAATTAGCTTTCACAAGTTCCAATTTGGTAGTAACAACCACCTGTCACGTTATGGGATTGTGAGGGGAGCAGCCGGGTCACTGCTGCATCCATGGGGGGTGTTTGCCCCAAAAGTGGTACAAAGGGGCCATGTGAGGGGTCAAACAAAAGCTACTTTCTTCTGATTCTGTATCTGCTCTTCATAGATCTGTATAATGTCTGTGTGTGGAGTTAGGGGTCTGTACTCTGTATGGAGACTGGAATCTCTCTGAATGTGCTTGAATAATGGGCTAGGAATTATTGCCTATGGACATGCTAATGAGCGAAGCTCCAGGGAACAATGGGCCTCTGAAGGCCAAAGACACACCTGGCCACTGGCCATGTGACTCCCTCCAGCTTGGAAGAAATCAGGGAGGAGGTATAAACAGGCCATGTGGTCGACTCCGTGCTGGACTTAGATCTGCTCCTGACACCAGATGCAGCCTTGCAGGGGATCACGAGCCAGGAAGACCTGTGGACCCATCCTGACCTAGGATGTGCAACAAGGACTTTTAATCCAGCAGCTATAACATCTCTGCTAGAGCCTGCATCGAGAACTGGGCGATTCGATGCATGTAACGTATGATACTTTAACAACCTCATTCTCGTGCTTTTCGTTCTCATAGTAATAAACTCTTTAGATGGTAGATTCTAAAGGGTTGGCTCAGCGTGGCTTGTGGGTAAGGTCCAGAGGGTAAATTGACCTGGGATCTGTGGCTGGTTTTTTGGAACCAGACAGAACTTGTTCGGGGTAGGTGAGATTGGGTTCTAAGACCCCCTCACCTGTGTATGAGGTTCAGGGCCATCTGGGACACAGATATTGCTGGTGTCTCAGAGGGGTTTTGCTCATGAGGCTTCAGGCAGGCAGCTGAAGCGCTATGTGGGACTGGTTTGTGGCCTGTTTGGGAAGGTCTCCATTCTGGGGGCTGTAAGGAGCCCCAAATTTGAGCAATTTGCCCTGAGCGGACGCCCTCAGCTGTGCCCAGACCTGCCTGGTCCGTCAAACCACCATCCCCGGGACTCTAAGTTTCAAGCATGTGGCAATAGAGAAGGAAGCCCTCTGTTAGATCATACAGGTGGCTGCTTCCTCTTGTACTATTACTCTACTTCTTCTTTTAACTTATAATTTTAGAAGTTGGTTAGTTCAAATTCTTAGTTTAGAGTCTTACTCAATTACTAGACTCCCTGATCACATGAAAGGTGCTTTACCAAAGGAAATACAATCAACCACTGACACTGAAAGATGCAACTGAAACAAACTAGTATGGATAAGTGTAAAATTCCAAAACAGAAACTATAAATGGCTGCTATGACCCCACAAAGACATATGATGTGACCACATGTCTGTTGACTCCACCTTGGGATATCAGTGTTTCTCCACAGACTGGTCTGGGAACCAAGCTTTAAAACAAAGGGTTGCCACCACATGCAAAAACATATATGGAGTGACATCATCTGGTTGTTCTCTGCACCCCACACAAGACAACGCCTGGAAACATTTTTAAATTTAGTTTGTGTTTTTGGTTTATTTGCTAGGTAATCTGCTTTGATCTTCTGCAGTTAATAAACTTGGTTTTGCTTTACCTAAAGCAGAGTGTGGGAATCATAACTTGGGGGCAAAAGACTGCTGCAGATGCCACTGCCCTGAGGGAGGGAGGGAATTCTATGAGCTTGCCCTGTGCAGAGCAAGCCAATGTCCTTGTGGGTTCATACTTCAGAGCGGCTTTGTGTCTGAAAAGCTGGCTGTTGCCTTAGCTGTAGCATTCCTATGCAGAGGCTGCTCAGAGAGCCTGCATGTAACTGCAGCTGGGTGTCCTTCTACTGTATGCACGCTGGCAAAAGTGCAGGCTGGAGGGCACAGCAGCTTATCACAGCAGTACAGTGAGTGTGGGAACCTAGGCTGTTGGGCTGGGGAAGTGGGGCACCAGATGGCACCCTGGGGGGGGGAAGTCATCACACTCTACTAGCACCTCTGGGAGCCCCAATATAAACAAAGCTTCTAATTAAACGTACTAGAAGCTACCACACACTGCCTAGTTCAGAGCTCTACAGTGCTTACACCTGTGCAGCTGAACTGAGGTCCCTAGTATATACAGCCTTACCCTGGGCCTCAGTCCCCCAGTCTCATCAAGTGAGATGCCTCAGAGACAGGGTGGTGGTATTACATAGAATGTGCACGTGCTCAGATATCAGAATAAAGGTTTATTCCTCCAGATATAAGCAGAGCATCCCAAGGATGACAGTGGGCTGTAAGCCAGATACACTGCAGCCTAGCCTCACTGAGTGAACTTCCCGGCACTCAGAAGCTGGCAGGGATTCAGCAACAGCTTCCCCAGGGACACCTACCTTCCTGGGACTGGCTCTCCGCCAGCTGTGCCAGGAGCTTGTGGTTTTCCTCTTCTAGCTGGGCCAGCCGGTGTTGGAGAACATGTTCTTTCCTCCAGGCCTCCGCCAGCTTCTGCTGCAGTGCCTGCAAAAAAGGCACCAGTGAGATCAGAGCCCTGCCCACCCCAGACGCTCTGCCCTTTACCCCACAAGAGCCTCTTGGGCTTGGGGTCAGGTGGACTCAGTTCCTCGGAGAGCAGCCATGGCATGACACTGCCTAGCCTGCGCACTGGCTGCCAGGGCAACCTCCCAGAGCCCCCAACCCTGCCCCCAGAGCCCCCGCCCCTCCCCCCACAGCCCCCTCCCCCAAGACTCCAACCTACCCCCCGCCCCCAAAGACCCCAACCCCGCCCCTGAGCTCCCAGTCCCGACCCCCCAGTCTCCCCCCCACCCTCCTTCCCCCCCGTCTCTGCCCCGCCCCCCAGACCCCCCTCACCTCCCCGGCGGGGGCCGCGGGCTCCTCGCGCCGCCTCAGGCTCTGCACCGTGCGCAGCAGCGCCTCGGCCGGGTCTTGGCAGCCGGGCTCGGGGCCGGGCTCGGCCGCGGGCGGCCCCGCCAGCGCCTCCAGCAGCTCGAGCAGCCGCACCACCTGCGGCACCAGCCCAGCCACCGCCTCGGGCCCGAAGCGCCCCGACAGCCGCTGCAGCTCGGCGCCCAGCGCCCCGGCCAGGCGGTACACGCGCTCCGGGGCCAGGCGCCCGGGCCGCGGCAGCCGCTCCGCCATGGCGCGCGCCGCCTCCCGCCCAGCGCCGCGCACGCGCCCGGCCCCCTCGGCCGCGGGGTGGGCGGGTCTGCTCCTGCACGCGCCTCTGGCAGCTCCTCGGCGGGGGGCGGGGACTCCGCGCGCTGCTGCCCGCAGCTCCCATTGGCCGCAGGGGCGGGGCACCGCGCGTAGACCCCACCCCCACCCCCAGCGTGATTGGCCCACAGCCTGAGGGCGGGGCGCTCTGAGACGGCGCTAAGGGCTGGGGGGCGGGGCGCTCTGAGGCGGCGCTAAGGGCCGGGGGGGCGGGGCGCTCTGAGGCAGCGCTAAGGGCCGGGGGGCGGGGCGCTCTGAGGCGGCGCTAAGGGCCGGGGGGGCGGGGCGCTCTGAGGCGGCGCTAAGGGCCGGGGGTCAGAACACTCTGAGGTGGCGCTAAGGGCCGGGGGGGCGGGACGCTCTGAGGCAGCGCTAAGGGCCGGGGGGCGGGGCGCTCTGAGGCGGCGCTAAGGGCCGGGGGGGCGGGGCGCTCTGAGGCGGCGCTAAGGGCCGGGGGTCAGAACACTCTGAGGTGGCGCTAAGGGCCGGGGGGGCGGGACGCTCTGAGGCGGCGCTAAGGGCGGGGGGGGGCGGGACGCTCTGAGGCGGCGCTAAGGGCGGGGGGGGGCGGGACGCTCTGAGGCGGCGCTAAGGGCGGGGGGGGCGCTCTGAGGCGGCGCTAAGGGCTGGGGGGCGGGGCGCTCTGAGGCGGCACTAAGGGCCGGGGGGGCGGGGCGCTCTGAGGCGGCGCTAAGGGCTGGGGGGCGGGGCGCTCTGAGGCGGCGCTAAGGGCTGGGGGGCGGGACGCTCTGAGGTGGCGCTAAGGGCCGGGGGGGGGCGGGGCGCTCTGAGGTGGCGCTAAGGGCCGGGGGGGGCGGGGCGCTCTGAGGTGGCGCTAAGGGCCGGGGGGGCGGGACGCTCTGAGGCGGCGCTAAGGGCTGGGGGGGCGGGACGCTCTGAGCTGGCACTAAGGGCAGGGGGGGCGGGACGCTCTGAGCTGGCACTAAGGGCAGGGGGGGCGGGACGCTCTGAGCTGGCACTAAGGGCAGGGGGGGCGGGACGCTCTGAGCTGGCACTAAGGGCGGGGGGGGGTGGGACGCTCTGAGGTGGCACTAAGGGCGGGGGGGGGCGGGACGCTCTGAGGTGGCGCTAAGGGCGGGGGGGGCGGGACGCTCTGAGGTGGCGCTAAGGGCTGGGGGGCGGGACGCTCTGAGGTGGCACTAAGGGCGGGGGGGGTGGGACACTCTGAGGTGGCACTAAGGGCGGGGGGGGGTGGGACGCTCTGAGGTGGCGCTAAGGGCAGGGGGGGCAGGGCGCGCTGAGGTGGCGCTAAGGGCTGGGGGTCAGAACACTCAGAGGTGGCGCTAAGGGCTGGGGGGCACGGCACGCTGAGGTGGCGCTAAGGGCTGGGGGGCGGGGCGCTCTGAGGCGGCGCTAAGGGCTGGGGGTCAGAACACTCAGAGGTGGCGCTAAGGGCTGGGGGGCGGGGCGCTCTGAGGTGGCGCTAAGGGCCGGGGGTCAGAACACTCAGAGGTGGCGCTAAGGGCTGAGGGGGCGGGGCGCTCTGAGGTGGCGCTAAGGGCCGGGGGGGGCGGGGCGCTCTGAGGTGGCGCTAAGGGCTGGGGGGGGCAGAACACTCTGAGGTGGCGCTAAGGGCTGGGGGGCGGGGCGCTCTGAGGCGGCGCTAAGGGCTGGGGGGCGGGGCGCTCTGAGGTGGCGCTATGGGCCGGGGGTCAGAACACTCAGAGGTGGCGCTAAGGGCTGGGGGGCAGCGCTAAGGGCTGGGGGGCAGGGCGCTCTGAGGTGGCGCTAAGGGCCGGGGGTCAGAACACTCTGAGGTGGCGCTAAGGGCCGGGGGGTAGGGCACGCTGAGGCGGCGCTAAGGGCTGGGGGCGTGGGGCTCTTTAAGGCAACACTAAGGGGGAGGCAGGGTGCTCTGAGACTGTCCCCCGCTCCCTTGCTAAGGGGCTATTTTAAATGGCCCTGGGCTCACAAGGGGCAACAGAGTGGAAGGGCAGAGACCCAGCCCAGAGGCTGGTGGAGGCAGGCCCCAAGCTTCACCCCCAGGCCGAAGGGGAGGGCTGTTCCCAGTGGGGCTGAGCACCTCACACTAACATCTCAGCTGGGCAGCCAGTGAGTCATCGTAGCCCTCAGGCCACTCAACATAAGAATAACCAGGCCCAAGGTCCATCAAGTCCAGTGTCCTGCCTGCCCACAGTGTCCCAGAGGGAGTGAACAGAACAGGGAATCATCACAGGATCCCTCCTGTTGCCTATTCCTACCCCTGACAAACAGAGACCAGGGACACCCTCCCTGCCCAGCCTGGCTAACAGCCATTGATGGGCCCAACGTCCATGAAATTATCTAGTTCTTTGAACCGTTACAGTCTTGGCCTTCTTCTGGCAGGAAGTGCCACAGATTGACTTTTCTGTGTGAGGAAATACTTCCTTTTGTTTTGAACCTATTACCTGTTAATTTCATTTTGTAACCCCTAGTTCTTAAAACAAGTAAATAACTTTTATTTACTTTCTTCACACTAGTCATGATTTTATACATCTTTGTTGTATCTCCCCTTGGTCATCTCTTTTCCAAGATTGGGACTTTCTATCTTATTAATTTCCTCTCAAATGGCAAGAGATACTCCTAATCATTTATCTTGCCCCTTTCTGAACTTTTTCTAATGCCGAGATATCTTTTTTGAGATAGTAAGATAAAGGACAAACAAAAGCCCATGTAGCACAGGTCTGATTTGAGGCCTGAGACTTACCTATATTAGTAAAGTCTTGAGTATTGTTAAAGCAAAGCTAACCTGTGACCAAGAGGCAGGCCCTTGCTCACAGAACTTGGCCTGAACAGGGCTGAGTGTGTAAAACACTAATTGGTAATAGGCACAGACGTAGAATCGTAACTGGTACTAGGTACCGGCTATAACAGCAATTGGTACTGGTCATAAGCTGAAAGCATATTCCAAAAAGATGGTAACATCAGCTCATTAAAAATAACCTTGGTCTCTACACTCCCCACAAATACCAACCCCAGGTCCAGGAAAGGTCCAGAAAATGACAGCATGTTGGATAGAGATGTTCTAATTGAACCACAAGGTGCAGGGTGATGGGTGGTATCTAAGTACTATCAAATGGTGGAAACCTCAAAGGGTGGGAGAGATGAGTAACTTGTTTGTAACCGAAGCTTCAGGGGGTAGCCAAGTTAGTCTGTTACAGGAAAAAACAACAAATGGTCTGGTAGCACTTCATAGACTACGTGGTAGCACATTGGAATTACAATTCATCCACAATGCAATTCACATGCTAATGGACTCAATTGTGATGAAAGTCGGTTGGAACACTACCAATTTAACAGCCATTGAAGGTGCAGACAACTCTGTGTAGTATCCTTCCTGACATGGGAGTCTATCTATTGACTTTGATTCTTATCTGCTTCAGTTTAACTAGCCAATCTTCAGATACTTACTGATTCTGTCTCCCACCCTCCTCCCTTTTTCTTCACTCTCCCCTTCACTTCCCCTCTCCTATTTATTTTGGGTGTACACATCCTAAACTCATAACTCCGGTCATCCGAAGAAGTGGGCTGTGCCCACGAAAGCTCATAATACCATCTACATGTTTTGTTAGTCTATAAAGTGCTACCAGACCATTTGTTGTTTTTATATATAAAGTGGTGTCTTGGCAGGGCTGTCTTTGTCCGGCCTAAGGGGCAGTGATAGATTCTCATGACACTGAGCCATGTCCATTGTCAGGGGAGTATATAGGTATTGTGGTTGGGTAGAGTCTACTGCCAACTATTACTGTACTTTGACAATAAACCTGGCCCTGCACCTTCAATCATCTGATTTTGGGGGCTCTCTTGGAGTCAGCTGTGTTAACTACTTGCACAAGTCAACACATGCAGCCAAATGATTATCATCTAGGGAGCAGGAGACCTGTCAGGACATCACACCAATAAATCCTGAGTGACTACTACAGTGCACACAGTATTCAAGATGTGGGAATACCATCAATTGATATAGAAGCAATAAGATATTTGTCTGATTCTCTATCCTTTTGATTTGTTTTTGACAGGTGCTATGGATATTCTCAAAACTATCCACAATGTCTAACATCTCTCTCGAGTGATAACAGGTAAAATTAATCTGCCATTTTATTGCCTAGTCATAAGTGAGATCCTTTTGAAGTTCTTCACAGCCTCAACTGTCGTGAGTAGGTTGTTTCATTTGCAAATTTTGCCACGTTTGCCCCCTTCTCCAGGCCATTTATGAATGTGTTCAATAGGATTGGACACCACTAGTTATCTCTTTTCATTCTGAACACTGACCATTTATTCCCATTTATCCACTAACCATTTATCTTAAAGACTAACTGGTGTATTTGGGCCTATGCTTTCATAGGCAAAGACACCCCCCCACACACTTTGTCTGGTGCGTCTGATGAAGCGGGTCTTTAGCCCGTGAAACCTTTTGCCCAAATAAGTGTGCTAGTCTTTGATGCTACTGGACTAGTTTTTGCGGATTTTTGACATGTCCTTAGGCAGGAAAGGGCTCAGAACTCTCCTCCACAAAGGGCTAGTTGCATAACCACCTCTTTCCACTCTCCCCTGGTGCCACAACAAACTGTATCCACTTTCAAAGGCCCTTCACAGAAAACCCTACCCCACTTTTTCATACACTACAGCACTGTCAGTATTTGTCTCACCACTGTACATGCTCAAACAAGCCCCTTCCAGCTCTGTCTCACTGCCCCCCATTAAGGATTGAGTATACATGTGAAACTGAAGAACCAGTGATCTTAAATTTGGTCAAGAGAATGTACTGTAAAGAAATGGCCCTCTTTTTGTTAGTTGGGGGCCTGAAAATAATTAGCTATAAAACCAGAAGAATGGAAAAAGGAGGATGCCTGGTTTAAAGATTAGTAATGAGATAAGGAACTCCTTGCCAGAGGGTGTGGTGAAAGCTAAGACTAACAGGGTGGGACGGACTGGGCCAAGTCTGGGCACAGCTGAGGGCATCCGCTCAGGGCGAATTGCTCAAGTTCAGGGCTCTCTAGCCCCCAGACTGGAGACCTTCCCAAGGAGGCCACAAACCAGTCCCATCGAGCGCTTCAGCTGCCTGCCTGAAGCCTCACGAGTGAAACCCCTCCAACACCCCAGCAATATCCATGCCCCAGATGGCCCCAGGCCTCATACACAGGTGAGGGGTCTTAAAACCAATCTCACCTACCCCGAACAAGTTCTGTCTGGTTCCAAGAAACCAGCCACAGTTCCCAGGTCAATTTACACTCTGGATCTTACCCACAAATCACGCTGAGCCAATCCTTTAGAATCTACAGTCTAAAGGTTTATTACTACAAGAAAGAAAAGCATGAGTGTTAAGGTTGTTAAAAGATAATACATTACATGCATCAAATCTCCCAGTTCTCGATGCAGGCTTGCAGCAGAGATGTTATAGCTGCTGGCTTAAAAGTCCTTGTTGCACATCCTATGCCAGGATGGGTCCACAGTTCTTCCCAGCTCGTGAATTCCTGCGAGGCTGCATCTGGGGTAAGAAGCAGATCTGAAGACCAACATGGAGTTGGCCACATGGCATATTTATACCCTCCTTCCAGGTTTCTTCCCAGCTTGCTAGAGTCACATGGCCAGGTGTGTCTTTTGGCCTCCAGAGATCCATGTCAATACGCAAACATTCCTGGCCCATTACTCAACCACATATAGAGAAATATTCAGTACTCATATAAAGTACATGCTTATAACTTCTCACACAGACATTATACAATCACATGAATAGCATATAGAGAATCAGAAGAAAGTAAGCTTCTATTTGACACCTCACATGGCCCCCTTTGTGCCACTTTTGGGGCCAACACCCCCCCCCCAATGAGTGCATCAGTGATCTGGCTGCTTCCCTAAAATTCAGTAATGTGACACAGGGTTTAAAAAAAAAAACGCTAGATAGATTAATGGAGGTTAGGTGCATCAATGGCTATTAGCCAGGATAGGTAGGAATGGTGTCCCTAGCTTCTGTTTCTCTGGAGGTGGGTGACAGAGGAGGGGGTCACGTGATGATTACCTGTTGTGTTTCCTTCCTCTGGGGTAGGGGTGGCCAACCCGTTACAGGCAAAGAGCCAAAATCATTGTGAATATTGCGCAAAGAGATGGGGGAGTGGGGGAAAGAAAGGTGTGTGTTGTTTTTTTGCTTGACAAAAGACTGCCCCCGTGTTGAGACTTTTTGGCCACATCAGGCTCCTGCCAGCCAACACACCATCTTGAAGATGCTATTTTTAATAGCTGTGACAGACGGCTCCCCTGCCCGGGTGAGTACAGGAGCAGTTTTCAGGGGCTGCTTCATGAGCTACACCCTGGGAAGGGGGCAAAGGAGGGGGAAGGACCACATGAGGCTTGTGAGCCACAGGTTGACCACGGCTGCTCTGGGGCATCTGGTATTGGCCACTGTCAGCAGACAGGATACTGGGCAGGATGGACCATTGGTCTGACCCACTATGGCCGTTCTTATGTAAAGTTTCTAAAACAATAGTGATGACTGCAGATGGTTTAAAAGAAGACAAAGATCTGGTTTCAAAAAGTCAACATGGCCCTTCCCATCCTATATACCAGTGTTACCTTAAAAGTAAAGCTTATGCAAACCCAGATAGGTAAAAGCTGTTGGTCAACAAAGAGGGGAAGAGAAGGGAGGAAAAACCTTGGAAGAGGTAAATTATATCTTGGTTAAACTTAAATTAGCATAAACTGTCTCAAATTAATTCTTGGAGTGGTAATTGGCTATGGCATTTGTTTGTTGAAGGATATGAAGCATTAGGAATGACCCTTCTGTGTCAGACCCTACCTACTTGTGCTGGAGCATGCCAGGATGGGCCTGTTTTCCTTATATCTGGCCAATGTATATTGATCACACTCTGAGCCATGAATACTTTGTCTCTGTACTGGATGTAGTGACTGCTTATTTTAGGCAGTTTAGAGAAATTGTCTAAATACCATTCAAACTTTGGATTTAATAAAGGAATTTATAATTAAATTAGTGTTGTGTTAATACCCTGCATAAATAATTCCACCAGAGGAGTGCCCAATAAATATTAACAGCACACACTCACCTCATTATCCTCCTCCCAATCCCTCTTTAAAAGTCCCCTTTGCTGGCATCCTTACAAAAAACTTGACCACAGCGAAGCTTCTACTGTGCTGAGACCACAGCCTAGCATGGGGTATGTCTACACTACCCTCCTCATTTCACGAGGAGTAACAGTAGTTCGAACTAGGAAGCCTAGTTTGAACTACCTAGTTCGTGCCCCGTGTAGCCGCGCTGCACAGGGTTCGAACCAGCGGGGTTTTAAAAATGGCGGCTCCCCGCTTCTGCAAATGAAGCCCGGGAAATTCAAATCCCGGGCTTCATTTGCAAGTGCGGTATGCCTACATTACCCCACTAGTTCGAACTAGCGGGGTAGTGTAGACATACCCATGCTGATCAATATGGTCTCATTGTTTCCTGGTACTCCTGTCTGAGCCCCCCCGCCCCACCCACCCACGATCTCATCTTTTACTCATAGAATACTAAGACTGGAAGGGACCTCAAGAGGTCATCGAGTCCAGTCCCCTGCCCTCATGGTAAGACCAAATACTGTCTAGACCATCCCTGGTAGACATTTATCTAACTACTCTTAAATGTCTCCAGAGATGGGGATTCCACAACCTCCCTGGGCAATTTATTCCAGTGTCTGACTACCCTGACAGGATCTTTTTCCTAATGTCCAACCTAAACCTTCCTTGCTGCAGTTGAAGCCCATTGCTTCTTGTTCTATCCCGAGAGGACAAGATGAACAAGTTTTCTCCCTCCTCCTTATGACACCCTTTTAGATACCTGAAAACTGCTATCATGTCCCCCCTCAATCTTCTTTTCTATACTAAACAAACCTAATTCCTTCAGCCTTCCCTCATTGGTCATGTTCTCTAGACCTTTAATCATTCTTGTTGCTCTTCTCTGGACCCTCTCCAATTTCTCCACATCTTTCTTGAAATGCGGTGCCCAGAACTGAACACAATGAATCATAGACCTCAGAAGGTCATCAAGTCCAGCCCCCTGCTCTAGGCAGGACCTCTCCCAACTAAATCAACCCAGCCAGGGCTTTGTCAAGCCGAGACTTAAACACCTCTAGGGATGGAGACTCCATTACTTCCCTAGGTAACCCATTCCAGTCTTTCACCACTCTCCTAGTGAAATAGTTTTTCCTAATATCCAACCTGGACCTCTCCCACCACAACTTGAGACCATTGCTCCTTGTTCTGCCATCTGTCACTACTGAGAACAGCCTTTCTCCATTCTCTTTGGAACCTCCCTTCAGGAAGTTGAAGGCTGCTATCAAATCCCCCCTCTCTTCTCTTCTGCAGACTAAACAGACCCAACTCCCTCAGCCCCTCCTCATAGGTCATGTGCTACAGCCCCCTAATCATTTTGATTGCCCTCCGCTGGACCTTCTCTAATGCGTCCACATCCTTTTTGTAGTGGAGGGCCAAGAATTGGACAATACTCCAGATGTGGCCTCACCAGAGCCGAATAAAGGGGAATAATCACTTCTCTGGATCTGCTGGCAATGTTCCTCCTAATGCACCCTATTATGCCGTTAGCCTTCTTGACTACAAGGGCACACTGTTGACTCATATCCAGCTTCTCATCCACTGTAACCCCCAGGTCCTTTTCTGCAGAACTGCTACTTAGCTGGTTGGTCCCCAGCCTGTAACAATGCTTGGGATTCTTCCGTCCCAAGTGCAGGACTCTGCACTTGTCCTTGTTGAACCTCATCAGCTTTCTTGTGGCTCAATCCTCCAATTTGTCTAAGTCACTCTGGACCCTCTCTCTGCCCTCAAGCGTATCTACCTCTCCCCCTAGCTTAGTGTCATCTGCAGACTTGCTGAGGGTGCAATCCATCCCCTCATCCAGATCATTAATAAAGATATTGAACAAAACCGGTCCTAGAACCGAACCTTGGGGCACTCCGCTAGAAACCGACCGCCATCCTGACATCGAGCCTTTGATCGCTACCCACTGGGCCCGGCCTTCTAGCCAGCTTTCTATCCATCTTACCATCCATTTATCCAATCCACATTCCCTTAACTTGCTGGCATATTGTGGGAGACCGTATCAAAAGCCTTGCTAAAGTCAAGGTAGATCACATCCACTGACTTTCCCATGTCCACAGAGCCAGTTACCTCATCATAGAAGCTAATCAGATTGGTCAGGCACAGCTTGCCCTTTGTGAATCCCTGCTGACTATTCCTAATCACTTTCCTCTCATCCAAGTGCCTCAAAATGGATTCCTTAAGGACCCCTTCCATGATTTTTCCAGGAACTGAAGAAAGCCTGACTGGCCTATAGTTCCCTGGATCATCCTTCTTCCCTTTTTTGAAGATGGGCACTACACATTTGCCTTTTTCCAATCATCCGGGATTGCTCACAATCTCCACGACTTTTCAAAGATAATGGCCAAAGGCTCCTCAATGACATTTGCCAACTCCCTCAGTACCCTCGGATGCATTAAGCCCAGACCCATGGATTTGTGTACGTTTAGCTTTTCAAAATAGTTCCTAACCTGTTCTTTACCCACCAAGGGCTGTCCATCTTCATCCCATCTTGCATCACTCAGCGCATTAGTCCATGAATACAGAGGCAAAGAAAGCATTGAGTGCTTCAGCCTTCCCCACATCATCTGTCACTAGGTTACCTCCTTCATCCAGTAGGGGCCCCACACCCTCTCTGATCACCTTCTTCTTGTTCACATGCCTGTAGAAACCTTTGTCATCTTGTTACTTAATTGTGAACAATTTGGGACAGGGACAGTTCCCCTCCTTAAAAAAAAACAAACAAACACTCCATCTAACACAGCAGATTCCTGGTCCATGACTAAGGCTCAGGGATGCTATAATATTAAAGTAACATGCACAAGCCAAACAACATTTAAAAATCCTAGCAGAAGTGACTTTTTGAACCCTTTCATAGTGATGAGGCACAAGGACAACATGGAGTTCCCATTTATATAAAATTTATTAAGCCATTCTCCAAAATCACAAAGAACATTTGGACTCACTTTACACAAATCCTGCCGTCAGTGAATACACATGGAAGCATCTAAAGCAATGAACACCGAAAGCAATGCAGGGGGATGCCGGCAGATCACTAACTCTTCTGGAGCACATACACACTGTTGAATATCAACAGGACTAAATCTTTGCTGCATCTGGGTGAGTTCTGAGAGCCCAGGCCTATGCATAGAGATCCTCTCGGTCTGCAGAGTAGACCTCCCCTTCCTGCAACAAGGCGAAGTTGAGGAAGTGAGATGGGCGATGGACCTCATGGTAAAACTCCTTGGGATTTGCTAGCTGCAGCTCGTACTTCATGTTGGGATCATGACGAACACCTAGAATTAAGCAGCCCCATTTCAGTCCAGGCCTGAGGCTTCAACCATTTCCACCATCACAGCTTGCCCGCAGGAAGCTACCAGTCACATTTAAGGGACAAGACTAATGTGATTAACACATGATGAGGTGGACAGGTTTCCTTCCTCTTTAACGTTCATAGAAATCATTGCAAGCCCCTACTGAAAATCTCACCTGCAGTTGGGTGGAAGGATCAAGAGAAGTGGAACAGCTTCTTTAAGCTGAGCTTCTCTTTGCCTGTGTCAAGACTGATTTGTATCTCTCACATCTCCCCAAAAGCTTATCCTGTGCCATCCTCCTGTCCCGTTTCAATCCCTCATGCCAGAAGCTGTGTTCCCTCTTTCTCCCTCTCCATTCGTGTTCCATGTCAGAGGCTGTATGCACCCCATCTCCCCCCCATTAGTGTTCTCTGTAGGTGGGAGGTTGTTCCAGGTATCAATGTGTTAGATGCTATTAGGAGGCTAGGCAGAGAGGAGACAGGGATACTATTATGCCGGAAGGCATTAAATGGTACCATCAGCCAGTTGTTTGACCTATAATGTATATGTGCTTGAAACTGGCTCTGCTACACACATGGCAGGGGCTCTGGGTTCCACTTCTTTCAGTTTTCTAATTTGCCTCAGGAAAATCAATAGGGTTCTGCCCACTGATGCCTAGAACGATCCTTAAAATTCTGGCAATCATCATATGGGAGATTCAAGAGTTACCGTGAAATCAAGCATAGGGCCTCCCAAAGAACAGGTTACCCAGTTGTGATACAGAGCTTGGACACATGCAGCTAAGATCTCTGCTGGCAGGGACTCACCCATGAAGTTGTAGTTCCAGGATCCCTGTGCTGGTACCATGAAGAAGCCAAGGAAGCGGTCAGACAGCAACATCTGCACCCTCTCATAGTGGGATGGCAGGTAGCCCTTGGGGTTGTTCCCTTTGTCGGTGTTCTGCCTGCCCCATTCATAGCCACTGGGAGTCAGCTTGTAGGCAGTCAGTGTACAGGAGCCTGGGGTAAAACTGGAGAGAAGCAAAGTGGTAGTGACCAAACAAGCTGATCAGGCTAGCCCTGAGACTGAAGGGAAGAAGCTAAGTGTGAACATTGCCCCAGCTGAAAGAATTCTACCTCTAGCTCAAAGCAGCAAGCAAATGGATCCACTCCACAAAATGAGTAAGTCTCTGACACCAACCTTAGCTTACAGCACTCTAGGTGCTAGCCCTACCAACACAGGCTAAGCTATCCACCCATGCTCCCAACGGGCTGCACAGATCAGTGAAGCACATGCACATTCCAACCTCCGGAGCCTGGGTTTAGATTATCATCCCTGTACTGGCCCAGGCAGCCCACAGAAGCCAGGACCTGGGGATACACCTAGTGAAGGCCTGGCAGCCTCGCACACCTGCAGGTAATGATGATGGTTTTCTCCCCATCCCAAGAGGGATTGTCAGCCATGACCTTGGCATGTGTCGTGACGTCCTGCGGCGAGAGCTGAGGAGACTCATTGGGTTGCGTGTGAATCCATCCCAGGGGCTCCATTTCCTAATGGAAGAGAACTTGTTAGAGGTAGTGGCTGGGAGGTGACTTAGCTGTCTCTAAAGCATTCGAGACAAAGCCTCCCTTGCCCTAGCAGGAAATGGACCCAAGCGAGGGATGCAGGAATGAGACTCACCTTGAGATACTCATGTTGCGGCAGCTGGCCAGGGAGATGCACCGTCTGGTGAGTTCCCCACTGGGGCACCATGACAATGCACCGGATCTCCTTCACCTGGGGATTATCTGGAGGGCTCACGCCATACAGGTACCCTGCAATCTAGAAATACACACACGCATCAGTAAAGTCCTGGACCTACTAGGAAAATGCCCACGGATAGCACCCTCTCTACCTTGTGTTTCCAAAGCCAACAGCACTTTGTTTGAGATCCCCACAAACAGATGGGCCATCCCAATTGTTTTTCAGTGATAAAGGCAATTTCTACACAAGAGTGGGGACATGGGAGGTTTTGGAGCTGGAATCCAGCCAGAGTGTGCAGCCCCATCACTTGATGCTCCGTGGAATTCTCCTCCAACTCTGGGCCTTAAGAATCAAGGGCAGGGCTGACCCCCAGGACTAGCATGCCCCATTGCCAGTGATGAGCTGGTTTTTAAGCACAGACTCACCTGGGCCCGCAGGTCTGAGATGCAGATGAATTTCTTCAACACGTTCTTGGGAAGGATGTAGGTGTAGCCGGTTTCCTTGATGTCATCAGACGAGACATAGATGTGGTTGGTTCTCAAGTGGAGATTGGCAGCAGAGATCGCTCTGTGGAGAGGAGATCACCCAGCAGGTCAGAACAGACTGACCCCTCACGTGACTGCACTGGCTCTTCCCAGCCAGCCCAGCGAGCCCCAGACCCCTTCTGTTACCTGACTCGCCACTCGGTCTTGGAAGAGAAGGTCTGAGTCTCGTAATTGCTAGTAGTGGACGTGATGATTTCATCCCCATGCTTGTTAACAGTGCGGGTCTGTGTGGCTGTCAGCTGCGACTGCTCCTTGGTTTGCTTCTCAATCTCTGCAATCTGCTGTCTCTGCTGGGAGGGCGCCGAGATCTCCATCCCCAGGATAATATCCCGGATCTCCGACTGCGTCAGGGATGCCACGTTCACACTGGCAAGGGAATGCACCCAAGTGGCTAGATGTTCTAAGACAGTGGTCCTCAACCTTTTGGAGCTGCTGGGTGCCCGGGGCTGGCTCCACACATGCGCTGCACGCCAGGGATTGGCACTGCACATGCGCCGCTCACGCGCCGCACACAGGCACCACATTGGGGAACCACTGCTCTAAGAGGCATTCCTCCAGACAAGCTCTCATGACACTAGTGGAGCAAAACAAGTGGCTCCCAGGAACAGGGAGCACAGCATCCTCGCCACCTCAGCAGCCCTTCAGTAGCCGCAGGCACAAATGCATGCACTGGCAAACATGCGCAGACTTCATCTGCCCATGAAAAAGATTAACCAAAATAACTAGCTTCCCTATTGGTCCAGGGAAAGGGGGGTGAGGGTGGCCCCTGTTATGACCAATCTCTGCTCTTACTTGTTCTTCTTCCCGTAGTCTGCAAGGATCAGGTCCTTGAGCTGCACCTCCACCTTGATCCACTCCTCATCTGTAAGCGTGGGCCAGATGTGGTGAGGCTCTGTAATGGTGGTCTTGTCCGGTTTCAGGATGACTTTGGCCCGGTCATTGTTTACATGCAGTGCCCGGAGAATCAGGATGAGCCGTGAGAATGCCTGTGGGAAGAGAGACGCCATTCAGCAAGGAGAAAAACCTGGCGCACAGGAGGAGACTGGGGCCTTACTCCTGCCTCAGGGACAGCTACGTTGCAAATGCAACACACAGACCACTCTGAAAGGAACCATCACTGACCCACGTGTGGCCTGGTGCTGCTGCCAGTACAGCAAGACCTAGAATAGAAGACGGGGATTCCTGCAGCATGGGCAGCAAAGCAAATTCTGTCTAGGAAAGCATCCTGCAGGGCTCTGGTATGCAACAGTTACTAAGGGGCCCTTCCCGGCAGCCATTTGGGGTGGATGCCAGACCTTACCGTGTAGGAGGAGATGGTTTTCAGCCAGTCATCATAAAGGTTGAAGAGAACCATTTGGGGCTCAGTAGCCTTCAAGATGAGATCACCAAACTTCTCAACTTTCAGGCAGGCCTGGAAGGGCAGCTGCAGCTCTGACCCTTTGATCACAATGTTTGGGAAATCCAGCAAGTGCACCTGGAATTGAGTGAGAGAAAGCAGGAATCAAACATTTCTTCAGACTCACCCGCTGCTCCCTAGATTCTAGGGCTGCACCATGGAGCTGTGCAAGGGAAACACACCCGGGCCCTAAATATGGGGTTGCATGGACACAGAGCTGTCCCTGGAGCAAGGTAGCCGTGGCAGAGCCGGGGATTCTCTCAGAGGGGGTTAATGGTGCCCACCCCAGCAGGCCCTTTACCTCCAACGGGTCCAGCATGCCCTTCCTGGTCACTATGATCTGCTTGGGCTGCTCCTCGACAGGCAGGGAGCGAATCAGGGCAGCCACTTCCTCAGCAGTCTTCCACTTGGCCAGCTACAGAGGAAGGCAAGGTTAGAATATGGTCACACCCCTCACTGCAGGAAAGCCAGCCTGGCCTTTGGGATGAGGGGGAAGTATCACAGCCTGGGCCAGCAAAGTCTCCTGCTACTGAGCTTGCTGGGCACCAACACCTGCTCACGAGGCTCCACCAACACGGCCCCTGCCTGGCTGGGGGAAGCAAGTGGCTTATAAAGCCCAACAGGAGTCAATTCAACTGGTCGCTTAGCAACAAGCACTCAGCCTCACGTCACCAGCACTGCTCTGTCTGGGTGGGCTGGAGGCACAATGCACTAGAGCGGATGCTTTGACCGGAAGCGCATGCACTTCCTGCCTGGCATCCCTCGGCAGCAATGGCTGACAAGGCAGGGATCCCACCTGAGGTCCCTGCTTGGGACTGCAGGCTCTTTACACCCCCAAAATGCCTAGAACCTCAGCAAAAGTGAACCCAAGGAATCCTGTCCCAGCACAGGGACTCGGCTTAGCTCTCACTTTGTTGGGACTTCCAGTGCCCCAGAGACCTAAGGTCCCACCTGGAGGAGCCCCTGGTCACTGTTACTAAACACATCTCCAGAAGCTGCCAAAGCAATTCTCTGGCCCCCCTGGCTCCTACCTGGCCCAGACGCTTCTGTCCTGCCCACACAGACGTATGGATGATCTTCAGGAAGAGCTGCCCAGTCCTGGGATTGAAGATGAAAATGGCCCCGTTGATGGGCTTTGTGGTCAAATTCCCTTCAAAGGTCTGGAGAAAACAGCAAGGTGAAAATGCTTGCATGAGCTGTCTGTGCTGGGACGGCACACTCCCTGTAGGGAGTCCTCGGTCCCAGCCCCACGTAAACATAACAGACTTCCATGTCCGTTAGTGCCAAGGGTCACCAGGTTCCAACATCCCTGCCCTGGACTCCCCCAGGCTCCATCCTATACCCTTGCCAGAGGTTCCTCCTGCTGGCCACACTCACCTTGTGAATGGTAACTCTGTACACATTGGTGTCATCCACAAACCAGATGATCTGGTTGGAGAAGAGCTCCCCGTAGTTCTGGGAGGAGAGGTAGGGCTCTGTGGGCTCTGAGGAGTACAGCTGCAGCCCCTTGCGGATCCGCTCCCTCAGGACATACAGCGCAGGATTTGCCTTCATAATCTTGGCCATAGCCTGCTGAATCAGAGGCTTGCTCCCAGGGAACCAGTTCCCGTAGGCACTGGGAAGGAAGCGGCACAACATCAGCAACAGGCCCCTCCAGCTCGGGATCCAAACGGCAGAAACAGCCTTTCCCAGGGAAGCGGCTGGGAGCATTGCTCTTCAGCACACAGGCAGGAGCAGATGCTGGAGCCATCAACATGTCCCTGGCTGAAATCTGGCGCATCTTTGGCCCAGCTCTGCTCACCATCCTTGGGAGCTGTGCCCCTGGCTACCCCCTGCTTGGCTTCCCTGCATGATGCCAGGAGGGAAGCCACTAGGAGCACAGCAGTAAGCATGCACACTGCAGTCCCCAGAGCAGCTGCAACTGCTCCACTGTGCTGGGATGTCTGCGGGAGAGGCCCGGCCTTTGGAGCCCACCCCCATGGCCTTGGCGCAGAAACAGCTAGTGCTGCCAGCCATGGCTCCACCTTGTGAAGACCCCCATGTAAGAACCCAAGTGACCCCAGCCTGGGCCAGTAAAACTAACTGGCTGGGACCTGACCCACCAGCATTTCGCTGGGCCTCACCCACTCATTGCCTGCATCTCCCTGCCCCCACTCCAGCAGTTCTGACACGCACAGGGTGCCGCTGGACCCTGAAGGCCTATGGTAGGGCCTCACCTGTGCAGGTTATAGGCCAGGTCAATCGCTATAAGCACACCAGTGGGGGAGGGGTAGATGCTCATGTTGTCCGTGGTGTAGTCCAGGAACTTGGCTCTGGCATAGCGCTCGATGTCGTGGGAGTCGTAGTCGCCCCAGCGCAGCTGGATGTCGATCCAATATTTCTGAGTGGTGGTGCTGTCCATCACATCCCTGGGCAGCAGGAGAGAAAACAGCCCTCAGCTCCTGCCTCCCAAAGGGCAGCTGCAGCTTGCTCTGCCGACAGCACCTCCCGCCAAGCTAACGGGACCCACGTTGACTGTCACGCTGGGGCAGGTGCATGATGGGACAGATCTGACCGAGACCAGCCTGTTTCATATCGGCTCGGATCGGGAAGGATCGCTACTGGTCTCACATGTAATGGGAGGGGCCAGCCACATGCACCAGGGGCAGGTGCACCCATGAAAGGACGGACTCAAGCCTGTATCTGACTCTCAAGACAGCAGGCCACCAGCAGCACCACGCTGACTTCTGTAACTCCTTAAGCGTGGAGGGCAGAAATACAGTGCTTCAGGGAGAGGGACAACGGGAAGCAGCACACAAGGAGCTTCTGGCAGCGCCCTCTCCCAGAAAGCCAGTGCAGACGCAGAACACAGAGGAGAAACACTGACTGGCCTGAACCAGAGTCTCCAGGCTCAGCAAGTCAGCGCCCTACCAGACACCTGAACAGACCCAGAAGGCACGAGGGACACAGGGAAGAGACTGCCCAGCGCTCACTTGGAGTCTGCAAGCAGCGATGGCCGTGAGACGTTCCACTTGTAGGAGGCAAAGAGGAGGATGTCTGCACAGGAGGAGTTCATCTTGTAGGACTTCCTGGGATGGATGGTCTCCTTCTGCACGGTCTCGATCTCCAGAGCGTCCAGCTCCTGATCAAACACCTGAGGAGAGGGCAATTGCAATGAGGCAGGGCCAGGTTTGCAGGCACAGCCAGCTGTGTCCTCTGCCATCTCCATCATGAGGGCAGTGGGGAAGGGCGCAGCCCCGCCCCAAGTCCCAGTGCAAGAGATGCTAAAAAAGGCAATCTCCACGTCCAGCGGCAGGCCGCTGTAGGTTAACCCCTTCTTTCCCAGGAACTGGAAGGGACTTTCTGGGGGCACTGCTGGTAAAGCACCTGCCTCCAGCACGGAGGGACAGAATTACACACATCTGCACCCTCTTCTGACCCCCCACTTACTTGACACAAATCCATCACAATGCTCTCGTGGATCTTCTGCCACAAGTGGGCTCGGAATATCTGAATGAGGGAAATCTTCAGGGTTGGGATCTTGCCATGCATGAAGATACCTGTCAAATCCAGTTGCACCTGAAACCCGACATACACCTGACAAGAAAACAGCCACCATGAGAACATGCTTTATTCACAGGCATGCTGCATTCAAGACACGGGAGGAAACTGCCTGATTTTATTCTGGCCCACAGCCAGGCCCTGGTGAGCCCAAGATGACAGGATTAAGACAGCTGCTGCTCTAAGGAGATATTTATTTTTGCCAGTATCAGAATGTGAAGGATGGTGTGAATTAAAGAACTTGACTCAAACACAGCTCAGCTAATTGCATTCTACAGAGATACGCGAGTCCATAGGAAAGGGACTTCACTTACGTTGGCTCTGTTAATGGTAGGAGACCACCAGAGGGTGAATCTTCTGTTGGGGATCTGGTTCAAACCCGATCTCTGGGCATTTGTCAACTTCTTCCACTTCATGGACTCTTCAAAGCCACTGGCCTTCTCCCTGAAAAGAACACGCAGTCAGCTCTGCAAGAAAGCCATCCCATCCCACACAGGATTTCACAGTCTTGTCCACCCCCCTGCATTGAGTCAACAGTTTGACACTACTGCAAAAAAGCAAACATCATTCTGGGCTGCATTAACAGGAGTGTGGTGAACAAGACACGAGAAGTCATTCTTCCGCTCTACTCTGCGTTGACCAGGCCTCAACTGGAATAGTGTGTCCAGTGCTGGACACCACATTTCAGGAAAGATGTGGAGATATTGGAGAAGGTCCAGAGAAGAGCAACAACAATGACAAAGAGTCTAGAAAATGTGACCTAGGAGGGAAGATTGAAAGAACTGAGTTTTAGACAAAACAGCTGAGAGGGGACATAATAGCTTTCAAGTATCTAAAATGCTATCATGAGGGAGAGAAAAAAATGTTCTCCTTGATCTCTGATGATAGGACAAGAAGCAATGGACTTAAATTGTAGCAAGGGAGGTTTAGGTTGGACATTAGGAAAAACTTCCTAACTGTCAGGGTGGTTAAACACTGGAATAAATTGCCTGGGGAGGTTGTGGAATCTCTATCACTGGAGAGATTTCAGAGCAGGTTGGACAGACACCTGTCAGGAATGATCTGGATGGTGCTTGGTCCTGTTGTGAGGGCAGGGGACCGACCAGCAGCCTCTCGAGGTCCCTTCCAGTCCTACACCATAAGGCAGGACCCAGAATACTTAGACCATCCTGGACTGGATCTGAACACCCTTCCATGATGGACCTTACACAACATCCCTTAAGTAGTAATTCCAGATCTCTCTTGCTGCAAGTTACTTCTCATCCTATCTAACCCTTAAGATATTTGAAGATCTAGCAGATCCCTACTTCAACCTTTTCTCCAACCTAAATTTCCCCTCCCCACTCCTGCCCTTTAACTTACTGTTCAGGACAGGTTAGAAAACCTTGCTTATTTTTGTCACCTTTTCCCAACATGGCCACATTGCCCAACTGGAGGCTTCACCACCACTGAACAGAGCGGGACAATTACCTCACGTCTTACATACCACACTCCCGCTCAGTTCCCACAGAATACCAGCCTTTTACAACTGCCCGAGCCACCAGAACCCATTCAGCAGTACTGCTGCCTAGCCAGTTACTCCCCACTTTGAATCTGTGCTTTTGAAGTTTCCTCCTTTGCGCTTGTCTCTGCCATGCTATGATGACATGGTGTTGGGGAAGAGTGGCAGCATTAACCCTACAGTGGAGAAAGTAAGGTTTCTGCAGACACTCTTCAGGGACCAACAGAGCCCAGCCCCCCAGGCTGGCTACAGGCGCTCGGCTAAGATACAGCACATGGGTCAGGTGGTTTGCTGGAAACAAGTCAGATGAGGATCAACCAAAATGCAATCAGCGACCCCTCCAGAGCAGGGCCCTTCCTCACCAGAAAAGCCCCTCCCAGGTTGGGAAGTAGGTTCCTTTGAAGAGGGTGTGCTCCAAGATCCCCTCCACTCCACCCAGGGCCTGGATCATGTCCGTGCGGTAGTTGTTCAAGTTCCAGAGCTTCCCATCATGGCGCTGGTGTGTCCACCAAAACGGGTTCTGTTTCAGAACCTGCATACAACAGAAAGAGGGTGTCAGTGGGAAGAGGCTCTGCAACCAGCCCAGCCCCAGCCCCCAGGCTGGAGGCGAGGAACCACAATGCTCATGAGTAAATCAGATGCCCCACTGCTGGGACAAATCACAATGGACAAATCAGCCTGAAGTCAAAAGATGTTTAATGGCTTCCTATTGCTCAGTTTTTTAAAGCAATTAATCGGAAGAATGTCTATTAGGAAGGCAACATTTTGCAATGCGTGCCGCATCCACACAAGTTGCTCTCAAGATCGGGTTCCTTGGCACTCAACGGAGCAGCGGTCCGTATGCCCCTGCATACTCCCAGCAGGGAGACCGCTGAGGAAGGAGGGGGGGGCTTACATTTCCTAACTGGTTTTCTTAAAGGCCTTTAGCAGTCCCACAACACGGGTCTAATTTCTTCCTGAAGCACAAAGACCAGGAAACAGCAAAACTAGTACAAAGGGGAGAGAAGAAAAAGGCTCCCCAACATTGGCTGGCAGGTGCCAGCCACTCAGTAAGCATCAGAGCTTCCAAGAGCAAATCCCAGTTGGTACCTGGTACTGTTTGAAGTCTGTCCTGACCCTCCAGCCTTTATCGTACGCCAGGGTGTGCCGGTCTTTCTGGAAGAGGGTATTAATGCGAGGAATCCCTCTGTCCCATGAGTCCTCCAGATCCTCCAGAGTCAGACGCCTAGAGAGAGGTTTCATAACAATGGATTTAAGCCCAAAGATTCCAACCAAACCAAGTCCTGGCTTCAGCAGCTCTTAGCAGGGGAGAGGTTTCTGCTACGTGTAGCACATGCAGGTCCATGAAGCATCAGCTGCAGGCTACTATGATCAACGGAAGTTGGGACTTTGAAAAGCTGCCCCAGCATTGGTACCAAGGATCCATCCTCGGGCTGCTGCTCCATGATAAAAGGAGACGACACTTGCCAGCATTGGCCCTTCCACCAGAACTTCATTTAGACTCTCTTGCCTCTAAGCATCATTGCCCATTTCCCAGTTACCCTGCAGGGACTGCCCCCCCCCCCCCCAAGATAGGGACCATGCCGTTACAGAAACCCGGCAGCGTTCGGCCCTTCATGAGCAGCCAGGCCCTCACACACATAGGCAAAAAGAGTTCTGAAGAGCAGCAGGGTCTCCGGGACTCCCTCATGCACCATTCCCTTCTCGACCCCACAAGGGGCCCATGGAGGGCAGCGAGGACACACCTGTTCTGGGCAATAGCCTCCTGCCTCTTGAGGGCATACTCTGCCCACACTCTCTGCGAGTCAATGAACTCGCTCTCCCATGGCTGGATGTAGCGGTACAGATTTGGGATCAGCTGGTCTTCCTCGTGACTCATCCCTGAGCGGAAATGAGTGATGCCGACATCAGTCTGCTTGGACCACCTGTGGCAAAGAAGCAGAGGCAATAAGTGGGGGAGGGTGGTGGGTCTGTATCCCATCAAGGCTGCCATGAGACAACAGACCCCTATGACAGGGCACAAAGCTTCAACCCTCAATTACAAAAGAAGGGCCCAGTAATATCCCCCAAGTCCTGCGAAAGCCACAACTGCTAGGAGCCTTCTTGAAACAAGAATTTCCCTTCCCATGCTCAGAGCAACTTGACTCACCTCAGGTCAGACTGGGGTATCAGAACGTGGCCCATGGACAGCATGCCCAAGCCCCCCAGCTCTTTGGGGGTGTAGAACACCACCGGGGGAAAGCGGCTGGGCATCTTGGAGTTCAAGCCAATTTTGATTCGGGTCTGAATCTTGTTCTCACACTTCACAAGCAGGTCAAGCAGCTCCTGTGTGTTCACCACAGCCTCCCGGAAATAGGTCATCAGGCCAATCAGGGCTGTGTTCCATTTGTTCACGATCTAGAGACACGAGCAAAGGGTGATCAGCTCAGCACCTCCAGCCCGTGCCTGGGGACAGCCACATCAGACCCCTTCCTTGTTACCTTCGTGAAGGTTGTGGAGCCGGAGGCCATGAGGATCTGCCTCACGCGGTTGTGAAACCTCTGCATAGACTCGTCATCCACACGCAGAAAGCACTGAGCCGTGCGCTCCTTGGTCACCTGCAACAGAAGCACCCGGACCCTCAAATCAACTGAGCTGGGAGTCCACTGTCCAGTCAATGTAAGGGGATTTCCACCCCTACTCACAGAGGTTTCAAGCTTCTCTCCAGCAGGGGGCGAGCTTCAGGAGACTTCTCTGCACTCACTGCAGTAAAGGGGCTAGCAGCACAGCTTCACGCCCACCCACTTCCTGCCAAGATCCTGGACCTCTGCGGTACAAGGGCTGATCCTGCCAGCCGCCTGGCGCATGTGTACTCACCAACACTATTCAGTTCAGATGCCAACGCTCTACGCCAGCAGAGCTGAACCAACAGCCCCCGCGACCTGCTTCAGCACAATCTACCAGCAGCTGATTCACCAGTGTCTGACATCAGGGTTACGTCAGTTTAACTTGCACACTTGCATAACCAGACAATGCTGGGCATAGGCTGTTTCTAGCGAAAGACTGAAACTATCAATACTGGGGACTAATTCTTATTAAAATATGCAGCACTTCTTTGGCCCCCGTAACACTGCAGTGAGGATTATTTGGCCCTTGTGCACAATAAGGTTGGACACGACTGCTAACTACCTCTATCGCCATCTCCAAGGGCAGCTTGAGCCCCGAAAGTCAGTTCTACTCAAGCCACATGAAGGCAGCGTATAACCACCATCCCCGGGGAGCCCTGCTCTGCCTGCCAGACACTGTCCCTACCTCATTCTGCAGGTTCCACACACCGTCCTTGTGGGTGAACTCCTCATAGCTGGTGCGGCACTTGGGCAGGATGCGGCACTCAAAGCCGCACATGTTGAACAGCAGGTTGGGATTGTCCTTGCTATACACAGACACAAAGCTGTTCTCCCATTGCACAGTGGTGACGGAGCGAGGCAGGCGGTTCTTAATGTCCCAGAACACCGCCCGGCCGCTAAAAGACAAAGCAGTCAGTATAAGTCCTGGCTGACAAGACCCCACCACTAGTGGGGGGAACAGAGACATGGGTTCGTTCCTCAGTCCCTTTCCTCCCACTCTCTGCAGCACAATATGAACACAGCCCATTCCCCACACTCCCTGCACTGACAGGCACAACAGCAGGAAGTTCTGGCAGGTCCTGCCAAGAGGGGTGCTGCAACACAAGCTAATGGTACACGCAGTTGCCTGACTTGTATGGCAGAGCTGCCCATGCACTAAAATCCTCCCTGATTCACAAGGTGCCAGATGACTTACAGGTTCACATCATGTTTCATGAGCCGCATCCGGGCGTCTCGCGGCCAGCACTTCTTGTTGTTGTAGCCCACGATGTTCTCGTTGTTGGGATCCGGATGCTCCGTCAGGTAGCGCTGGATCAAGTCCCTTGCCTCATCTGCCGTAAACCTGGAAATTCACATGAGGGGGGGAGCAGGAAACAGGTCTGAACATCCAGGGAAGCCCCATTTAGCCTGCCAGGAAAGGAGACCCCCTGAAGGATAGTGACTGGCAAGGGTATGTCTGTGTACCACGCTAACAAACGCTCAATTCCTGCATACGGCACATTCAGACATTGCATAGGCACGGACTGTACGCGCCATGGCCTTTCACGCATTCATGTCAATACACATGTGATCAAGGCCAGCTCACTGCAAAATCAGAAAGGCTATGCCCAGCGCACGCGAGGCCAGCTTAAAATGGGATTCCCCCCTAGAACTATGGGCTCATGCCTGAGCTCGGAGTAGCCAGCTCAGCACAGCAGCACAAGAGCACACTCTCAAATGGACCAACCCAGCTTTGCCAGACAGGCTGAGCAATTGCAGCCAAAAGGATCATCTCTTTGAAGAGTTCAAGCTGGAAGTAGCCCTGCTGTGGGACATCACAGCTACTGCGCTGCACCCCAGGGCTAGAGCCAACCTCCCCAGGGCACAATGTGCTGCAGCACCTGCCACCTGCAGGAAGGGAGCAGGGACAGTCCTACGTTTGTGGAGGAGAGGCACAGAGCCATGGCCCTGTGGATCCTTCCCACCTGTACAGGACACCTTCGCTGGCACCAAGGGTGGGCGCCCAGGCAACAGCGCCTACCTGAAGAAGATGTGAATACGGTCAATGTATCTGCAGAAGAGGCGGATGGGATGGGCCACCTCCGTGGCAATATCCTGGAAGCTCAGGAAGTCATTTGGCATTTGTGGTGGGCCGGCCATCTCGCTGGCTCGGTGAAGGCCCAGCACCAGCAGGTCCATCACCAGCCCATAGTACTGAACAATGAAGGACGCAAACTGCAACCCCCGAATAATCCCATAGGAGTTGGTGTGGTTCATGTCCTGGGAGAAGAGGAGAGAGCTGTGAGAACTGGGCTCAACTCAGTCCCCTCAGACTTTTCAGCAGGGCTCTTGCTCATCTGGTGCAACTAGGCTAATGGCAGCTGGATGGCTACTCCACCAGCTGCCCCGGGCAGCACTTGGGTAGTGCTCTTCGCTCCCCCACCCTTCAGCCTGCCTCCAGCTCATCCTGGAAAGTCTTGGCTTCCCCCAGCAGACGTACAACCGGTTACCGGTTACCGCTCTAGTGTGCTCTCAGCCCCCCCTTCCCTCCCAGGCGAATCAGTACCTTGTAGTTGATCACCACGTTGTTCTTAGCGGTCATGTAGTCAGCAATATTATGGTCAACAATGAGACGCAAGAGCCTGTTGAGCAGTGTCAAGTCAATCTTCTCATACATCTTCTCGAAGCGGGACTCCAGCATCACATTGCACTCCCCCTCACACGTCTCCCAGACATCCTGCAGGTTGTTAATGCCTGAAGGAACACAACAAAGCCAGTGGCACCATCTGCAAAGATGCGCCTCCCTCACTCCATCAGCACCATCCCAGGAAGGGACAGCACATTTTCCAGCTCCCCTGCCACTCCAGCCCAGCCTAGCCTTTTGTTGAAGAACTCTCTGGAGAAATGGAGAAACATAGCAATCTCCAACCTTCAGAGAGGGTCCCCACTGTGTACAAAGGTGATTTTAATTTACTGAATCTGGCTTCTGGCAGCACAACAGCTAGCCACCATGCTGACAGCGAGACAGAGACACTTAAAGCAGGAGTAGGCAGCCGGCCCCCACTTCTGCCCCCAAGCCCTTCTACCTAGAGGTGAGACACTCCACTGACCTTGGCACCATTTGTACACCAGCAGCGGAGGCGGCTCTGTGTCAGCAGGTTTGATCCAAGGAGGGAAGAGTCTTCGCTTGTCAGCCTCATACCACAAGTACTGATCCAGATAGGCATCTGTAATCTTCTCCAGGGGCTCAACATCATAAACAGGAACCAGGTGACTGTAGAGGTCCATGAACTCTATACCAACCTGAGCAAGAGAACACACCAGGCTGGGTTACACCAAGGACAGGGGATGTTGGGGTTGATCAACAAGAGTCTAGTCTGAGAGGTAGCTCAGTCGTCGGCACTCTGAAGGTACTGCTAGTGGTCTGCCCACTAGCTCTAGCCACATTTACCTCTTTAAAGGCTCTCTGAGTCAGGAGGTGTCGTTTGATCCTGGACAGAGCTTCGTGGGGATTATCATACGCCTGCTCAATGAGACCCAACTCCTCTCTCTGCGACTGGTTCAGACGGGATTTCACACTGAACACAAAGAAAATTGCTCCTATGTGCAAATGTCGACAGAACCAACACCTACTCTGCGACCCTCGAGGGAAGATTCTTCACCACGAGGCTGGAGCGTGATGCACCTTGGATTAACAACTCCCCCACTGCCCACACTCCCTGGAAAATGGTAGCAGTAGTCCCCAGGCGTGGCGAGAGACTGTATAAAAACACGAATAAACCACACCGCAGTGCCTCGGCAGTATGGTGTAGGCCCAAGGCGTCTGACACTAGCCACATGTGGCTATTGGCTGGTTGAGTGTAGCTAGTTTGCTAGAACAGGTTGGACACCACAGGTCTAGGCTAACAAGGGCTCCAGGGACTCTCGTGGTCAAGCACAGATATAAACAGATCCCAAACAGCTCCAAGACCATTTCCCAACGCAGGTATCAGGCCCCTGGCCACCAGCACCACTCTTTCCTTGCCTCACCTGTAGGCTTCCTTCAGCCTTTCCAAGGCCAGTATGAGCAGCTTGGTGTCATGCTTGTAGGAGAGTGGAGGGAAGGGGATGGGTGAGAACCTCCTGCTCTCCAGCCAGTGCACGGTGGTGGTGTACACCGCGACAGCTTCCTCTGCAGTAATGTAGGGACCATCCTGCAAACAAAGTGCAGCAGCACTGTCAGCAGCCATCCAACCCCGCTACAGAAACCCCAAGCTCTAGCCAGCACCCCAGCCCCACCTTCAAGTAATTGTGCTGCCTCTCCTGCTCAGCTTTCAGGTAAAGCCTGGTCAGCCGACCCAGGTTCTTTTTGCACACTGTCTTGTCCACCGTGGCTCCCCGGCGGATCCGCTCTCTGTTGTAGTGAGCTGTGTTTGTCCACCAGTCAGCTTTTGCCTTCACGTATCTCAGGATCATGTTTTCAATAGGAGTTGGCAGCCCAGGCACCTGGTGAGGAGCCAGAGTTAGAGAAACAGGAATTCACCCCATAACGGATGGACATGAAACCGAAAAGGAAGGACTGGGAGGTACTTACCTTCCAGGGGATGTTGGCTTTCCAGCACCGCCAGGCCTCGCTCAAGTGCTGCAGGATGGTCCTAGCTTTGTTCTGCTTGATCCCCTCAGGCATCATGTCTAGAATGTCGTGCATTACGGCCGCTCGCAGCTCCAGGTCAAAGTGAGACTCCACGCGCTGCTTTGTTACGGTCTTTGCAACGCCCTTTGAGTGTCGGCCTGGAAGAGAGAAAAATCTTCAGGGATCCGGAGACCACCGGGCAGCAGCACTCGGCTTCCCCCTGTAAGAGCTAAACAGGCTCTAGAATTTCTCGCCACAAGCCAGCTGAGTCCAAGCAAGTGGCCCAGACGTGAACAGTAGAAACAGCGGGAGTGCAGTACCCACAAGACCCCGCACACTGCGAGGGCTGGACTGTGGACTTGGCAGAGACCACCGCTGAACATCAGTTGCACTGGGAATCTATTCGGGCTCTGGGGAAACGCCGGGAGTGACTGGCTCTCACCAGTAACACCTCATGCCCAGGTGCCACGTGACATGCTCTGGGGCAAGCAGGCTGGAGCCACGTGAGCTCCCTCAACCTCCATTTCACTTATTGAACAAACCTTCAAACTGCCTGGCTAGCAGGTTGCCCAGCCACCGCTCCAACAGCGGGGTAATGCCTCTCATGAAGAACAGCCAGACCCGCCAGCCTGGGGCCCAGAAGCCACAGCCAGGTCCCTTCCCCACAGGCCCCTGCAGAAGAGAGGCATGTTACTTGGGGACAGTCCAGGAGGCCTCCTCTCTCACCCAGCTGCCTGGGGCAGCCACTAGTGCCGGGGGAAGCGGTACTCACTGTGTTAAACCTGTAGTAGATGAGATGCTTCAGGTCCTTGCACATGCGAATCTGCCTCATCAGTTTGTACTTGTACCTGTACATCCCTGTCAGCTGTCCCACATGGGCAAAGATATACTGCAAGCCATCTGCCAACTAGACACAGAAGCAACGCATGTTACCTGAGGCCCGCTCTGGGAGTCACCCTCACTGCACTGCGCTGCCCAGCCCTTGCCACATGTCAGTAAGTCCACCCCCAAGCCACTCGTGTACTGCCTCAGTGGCTCCCTTCTTCTCCAGAACAGCCAACCAGCCACTGACAAGCAGGCACCCCACAGAAGTTTGCCCCTCACTCAGCCTCACCCCACTCCCTAGCACACACCACCAAACGAGGCTCACCTGAAATGCGTCCACGTTTCCCAGTCTGTATTGGACGTGGCTATCCACCACCAGTTTGGTCAAACGCAGAACCTCTCGGCAGAGATGGAAAGCGTTACCAAATCGAGACTTCTTTCTCTCCTGTGAAGGGAGACCAGGGGACAGGGATCAGCAGACATATTGGGTGTGTCTAGACCACTGAGTTTTGTCGACAAAAGTGGACTTTTGTCGACAAAACTATACCTGCGTCTACACTATCGCTGACTTCTGTTGACATAACGTCAACAGAACTCAGCAGTTTTGTCGACGCTGGTAAACCTCATTTTACGAGGCATAACACCTTCTGTCGACAGAGTTCTGTCGACAGAAGGTGTTATTGCCTGTAGGGTTGCGCCTAGACTACAGGGTTTTGTCAACAAAGCAGCTTGCTTTGTCGACAGAACTGAATGTGTCTAGACGCTCTTTATCGACAGAAGTTTTGTCGACAGTATCTGTCGACAAAACCCTGTAGTCTAGACGTACCCATTGCTATGGAGTGGCCAGGCATCCAGCCTCTCAGACCATTTGCCAAGGGAGCAGCTCCAGGTTAGCAGCAATAGCCCTTCTGTAGCATTTTATCTCAAGGCACTAAAAGCACTAAGCAGCTGGAAGTTAACTTAACGGGTTTGCTGCCCAAAGACCATCGAAGCCAGTTCTCCCCATCCCTTCCTCAAGGGAGGAGCAGTAGCCCAATAATCCACCAAATCACCAAAAAGGTGGGTTCTGCAGACGGGGAAATCGGAGGCCGGAGGGTTAGTGCTGCTGCTACAGCTCTGCCCTAGTGAATTTACAGCACCACAGACCAGTGTTCTCTATTCCCAAGCACTTGTGAGGGGAGGCCATGAACTGGCACCTTGGTAGTGAGGGTCTTGACTGGTTTGAGATTGAAGTTGTAGTCCAGGTGGAGATAGTTGAGGTTCTTCCTGTGGATCAGCAAGTTGAGCATATTGTAACCCTGGCGGCACACCTGCAGGCCCACCTCCACCCAGTCCAGCTTTGTGGACTGGAAAAACTTTGTGGCCTTGAAGGAGCGGAATAGGTACCTGCAGATGGGGAGAGAACAATGAGTCAGCTGCATCCCCAAGCAAACCAGAGAGATTCTCCCAAGGAAACAGGCATCACCTACCGCTTCTTCTGAGCCTTGGGAGGCCTGTGCTTGAGTGCATTCAGCACGTAGTACTTCAGCAGCTTCTGGTAGGAGACCCTCACCTTCACTGGCTGCCCTGCTGGGCAGTGCTCTCGGTACCTGCAGACACAGAGGCCACACTCAGGGCTCCAAGGGACAGGCATGCCCATTCCCTGGATCAGAGGCACTGTCCCTGCAAGACAGGCTGGCCAGCAGAAAGCTTGGCAGGATCTCCAGCAATACTTTTCCCAACTGTGGCTTTTCTCTGTAGCCCTCTCCCCATGCCAAAAGAGGCTAGAAAGGAAAATGCTATGTGAAGCCCCTACACCACCTCCATGCTCAGGAAAGCAGTGCGGCCCCAATCCCATGCAATCCAACCAAGTCAGATTCATCAAGGAGCTAGAAACAGCCAAGTGCTACTTGGGGCAGCCCAGACGTCCCCCTTAATGCCCCAGGCACTAGATTACCAAAGGCCCCTACAAGGAACCTTACCAGTTCTTCACCAACGGGATGTCTAGAGCCCTGCGTGTCCTGCCAGATCTTAAGTTGAAGGGTCGCGGGGCCCACAGCAGTGCAATGCCATTGGCCGTGTTGTCAGTGTACAGTGGGGTGTCTTTCAGGAAAGGCTCCACAAATTCTGGTAATTCAAACTCTTCATCATCATCAGGCAACGGTTCCTGACTCTACAGTGCGGAAAAGCCAGATAATCAGCCCCTCGCCTACTTCAGCTCAATCTCCCCAAAGCTCTAACCAAGCAGCGGAACAGGGCTAGCTGCACAAAGGCAGAAGAACACAAGAGAAAAGCAACGGTGCTGACGAACACGGGGACAATGTAAACTCTACGTGCCAGTGACATCTCTGAACCACCTCTGACCTCAGGACACAGGCCTAGCTCTAGTGGTAATTGAACGAACAGCTCCCTTGAATGCCCAGCCACACTCAAAAGGGCTAATGGTCTGAAAACGTGGCAAAGCAGTGAGGTGAGCAGATGCTAGGCTGTATAATGCAGGGGCTAGAGAACACAAGTGTAACACTACACAAGCCAACAGTGCAGCTACACCTGAACACGAGGGGCGGGCTTTGGTTAACTCTAGCAGGAGAAAAGGCCATGAGGAGAGCAATGAAAATCACGCGCCAGTGGAGATGGTAAAGGAAGAAGTCAGCAAGCAGAGGTTTCTTCTGCAGACAAGGGAAGGAGAAATGATTGGGGTGTATCTTGTTGATATATCAGTGAAGCAGTGTAATTTGGTGTCCCTGCTCTCTAGTGCTAGGAGGCAGGAAGAGGATCCTTGAAAGAGGCAACGTTTTAATGGACGGAAGGAAATGTTTTACATCAGCGATGGGCAACCAAAAATAAGAGTGGGCCGCATGAATTGCCCTCTCACCTGTGGGTTGCTGTGGCTCCCTGAGACCATTAGGGTGCCACCTATGACCCCCCCCCCCCCTCCCTGCTTCTGTTCCCCTTCCCCATGTACCCCTTGTGCACCGGAGCCCCACACTTACCTGTTCCTCCCCCTCTTCCAGCACTCTCGGGGCACTGAAATCATTATTTCTACTCCTTCCCTGCTCCTTTCCCTCCCTCCAAGAGCTAGGCTGCCGCAAACAGCTGATTCACTACCTTCCAGCTCTGGGGGAAGAGAAGGGGAGGAGCGGGACGGAGCGTGAATCAGGTGAGCCATGCACTCCAAAAGCACTGGAAGAGTGGGGGAGGAGCAGGTAAGTGTGGGGCTCCAGTGCCCTGGTGCGCGAGAGCTGTGTTGGGAAGGGGGCAGACAGGGGGCCCACCTCTGCTTCACATGATCTAAGTCACAGTGCGGAATGTGCAGCTGCAGGATTTTACTGAGGAACAATAGGAGTCAGGAAGGGTTAGAGATTTCTAAGAAGGATTTAGGCTCCAAGCTCATCGGCAGTGCACTATCAAGCAGTGGTAGAACCATAAGCCGGAGCCCTGGAGCCCCTGCCCTCAACATATCGTCTGCCTGAGGCTCTAGGCCAGAGAGACCCTCTTCCATCACCCCCAGTGCACGCATCCGTTGCTCTTGGGCACTCTTGGGCAGTAACTCACCTTGACCGAGTGCCTGTGAGAGATGGGATTGATCAAGGGATCAAAGTAAAACGCAGGCAGGTCAGGATCCTCTGTTTTTATGAAGACCACGTTCGGCGTGTGATACCTGCACGATACAAATATTAGAGCAGCAACCCAGGGACCCCCAGCTTGATTTACAGTTTTTCAGGGACCTCCTGCCCCTTCACTGAAGCCCCACACCTCTGCTTGCTCCAACCCCAGCTCTCCCCCACCTCACTTTCACTGGGCTGGAGCGTAGGAGGGCAGTAAGGGCTTTGGGGTAGAGTGGGGATGAGGAGCTTGGAGTGTAAGAGGGGGCTCCAGGCTGGGGCAGAGCATGGGGCACCAGGAAAGAGGAGAAGTGCAGGAAAGGACCCCAGGGTCCCAGCACCACTTAGCATGTCTCCCAGGAAGCAGCCACTGGTTCCTGTGGCCCCTAGGCACGTGGGGGCTAAGGAGGCTCTACACACTGCCCTCATGCCCACAGGCTCCTCCCCATCCCACCCCCCCACCCCCAGCTCCCGCTGGTCAGTATTCCCAGCCAACGGGAGCTGCAAAGAACCAGGGCCACCTGCCTTAACCTTGGGAGGGGCAGGAGTTGATCAGCACGGCCCATGGACCCCAGTCTGAGAAACTCTCTATTAAAACTTCTTTTGAAGGCAACATCTCCACAGCCCTGCCCACCATGGATGGTGAACTCACCAGGTGAGGTGCACGTGGTGCGGCAGATTGTTGTAGAGGTACGGGAAGGCTATCTTGTACTCTGTCCTGATTGGCTGCCTGATGATTATTTTATTGATGTCGTTGAATTCATTCCAATCTTCATCCCTTAAACCAGAAGAGAAATGTTGCTAAATGGAAGTGCTGAGTGTGGCAGAAAGGCAAGTCTCCAATGTAAGATGCAGGGCCAGTGTCTCCAGACACATTCTAACCTCTTGCAACAACGATTCAGACTCTAAAGTAGCATGCTGTCATACCCACTAATACCACGTCACCAGGCTCTAATCCACCAGCATTTCACTTGGAGAAGACAACACACTGCGGCTCCCACCCCAAACCAGGCAACCAGTGTTCCCTGTACGCTGGCCAGGGGATTCAAATGCTTCCCAGCTGATTAGCAGAGCGTCCACAGCTAGGTTTGTGTTTCTTCTGGTGGTGCACATGCCTCAGTGCACATAAAATTTATTCTGCACATGGATGGAAAAATTAGGGAGAACATGGCAGGCAAGTACTTTTTCCCTTCCCCACCAAAACCCATCACTTACTGTAGGTTAATGTCTCGGACCAGAGGCTCAAACTTGGGACCCCCAGGAATCGCCATGTTCAGAGCCTTGGAAGTAAAGAAGGCCTTCAGATCAAACAGGTAGAAGTAGTTGTCATCTACAAGATCTGTCAGCAGCTGGTTGGCTAGTCGGTACAACGTGGACATCATGGGAAGTGTGAACTGCCACCGCTGGTACGTAGAACCATTCACATACCTGCGAAGGGAACACACACATCTGCACTGCGGGGCTCCACAAAAGCTGCTGAAACCCAGCCCTCTGCAGGAAGTAGAAAGGTAACCACTATCTCCCAGACCCTTCCCTGATAGAAGCCAAGGCTGCATGGCCTTTCAAACCTTCTCTAAACAATGCAACCCCACCTGCTGCTGACCAGGTGCTAGACTCAGTCCTCTCCCCAAGACAGTTCCCAAGATTTAGACATGAATATTTGGGATCACAGACAGCAGGCCCAGGTGGCACATAATATTAACTAAGTTTTGTGGACAGGTCAAAGAGCTTCTGGTATGCTCACATCAAAGCATCATGTGTGAAATAGCCGTTCGGAGGCCATGGGTAACTCAGCCTTTCATGCTTCCAGGAAGGTAAATAATGTTTTCTTTAGTTGACTGCAGAGATCTTTCAGAACAGACTTTAGGAGGGGAGAGGGCGGGAGGGGGGGGCCTTGCTCACTCTGTATCGACACCCCAGACCAGTTTTCCTAAGAACAGAATTTGCCCAGACGCCCCTGGTAAAATCTCCCTGTAATTCACAAGCCATCTAATGTTTTACTCCCCGAGGCTGCTGTGTACAGAGCTTCTACAAAGGCTTGGGATTCTCTACAAAGAAAAAGTGCTCCCAAAAAAGGTACCCACTTCCTGTTGTCTTTCAATGGCTGATGATCATAAAACCAATCCAGGACAGGGGCATCTTCCTCAGGATCCAGCTCAAGTTGTATTGCTTCAAGGGGCTCCACATCCAGGATGTTATCAGCATAGTCGAGAGGGGGCTCCTCATCGTCAAACGGGGGGAACCTCATCCTTTTGAAGTGACGTCTGTCTCTCTTCTCTCGTCTCATCATGATCCACATGGACCTGGGATGAACCAAGAGCATTGGACACAGCCTATAGCAGATAGAGCACCCGGCAGTTCCCAGGGCATGACTCCTGAACATGCTTACCCCCACTGGGAGATGTAGACTGGCTCTATGACCCACGGAATCTCATTCACAAAGGAGATCGCACCAGTGATATGGTACAAGACCGGAACATCTCGGATTTGTTCCCAGGGCATTGGCATGTTCTCCAGGAGCTTCAGGACAGCATGAGGCATGTACTTCAGGGCTCTGCAGAAAAATCACCTGAGTTACAGTCAGAGACAGTAACCAACCTCCCCCTTACCAAAACCCAAATTCCAGCGAAAAGGACATTGCCAACTGTTTGAAAACCCCCTTCCCCCCGGACTAACACCAGACAACAGCAACGACTGCAGCAGTTCGCCCCAACCATGACTATTTCAGGTCAGTTACACACAAGTGTAACACAGCTTGCCTGCAGAAGCAGTTTCAGATACAGGGAAGAAATTAATGCTAAAATAACAACCCCCCCATAAACATGTGACCCCGCTGTATACAATACACCTGAGCTGGGACTTTAAGAACAGAGAAGCCCAGGCAGCCACCCTAGCATTCAACAGCTTCTCTTAAGACTCGACAGGCAAACACAGCAGTCTCTCCTCTCTGAACAGCCAGAGGACTCTGTCGCTTTCACTGACAGGCAGCTGGAGTCCAGCTTTAAATGTGTGTTGGCTCCTCTACCAGTGGGGACAGTTTGCCCCATTTACAAACCCTGTTACGGAAGCCAAATGGAAAACCCAAAGGTCTTGTCAAGTGAACTGAGGAACTGACCAACCCTCCCTCCAAGGCATTTGCAACTCCTTTTTTCTCTCCTTTGCACGTGTTTGCAGCAGAGCAGTTCGCACTGGGAACCACCAGCTGTCCTGACTGCATAGAATGCAATGCGTAACTTGGGATTTTCCACATCCCACAATGCTCTGGCTCAGGGGTTCCCAAACTTTTTGACACGAGGATCAGTAAATCCATTCACGAGCTTTTGGAGGATCGGTGACATTCATTTGCATATTCAATAAGAAAATGATGAATATTCAAATAAGTTGTTTCTGGTCCTCCCAAAGCCCCTAATGCCAGCATTAGCAAAGCTTTAGATACAGTCACCCACAATATTCTTGCCAGCAAGTTAAGGGAATATGGATTGGATAAATGGACTGTAAGATGGATAGGAAGCTGGCTAGATCAGGGTTTCCCAAACTTTTTACTTTAGTTGGAACCCTTTTTTTTTCCTCAGTACTGTCTTTTGCAGCCCTAAAATATAAACGCATATAAAAAAAATGAATAAATTTTCAGTGTTTCACCCGGCTGCATCCTCCACCCACCCTGGGCCAGGGCTTGGGGAACCCAGTGCCACATCAGCACTTCAGGAGGCGGGAGCAGGAGCAGATTAGGGGTAGGGTATCTGGCTAAGAGGGAGGGTGCAAGGAAGGTTAGGGTTGCTGGGTGTCCGGTTCTGTACTCGACAGTCCGGTATTTGAAGGTTTTGTCTGGGAAAGAAATTGAGAAATTACCAAACATATAAAATGCCTGGTATTTTCTAATTAGGTACGTCTTATAATTAGGTGTATTAGTCCTTAGCTGCCTGGCTGGTAGATGTGCTCGTGCTGTCTGAGTGGGTCTACCTGCCAGGCAGTTCACATCTACTCCAGGGAGGGTATGTGGGGGGGAGGGGGCAAAATGGAATCCCCGGCCAGACACACTCATCTGCCAGGGTCTGCATGTGCCTAGGTCAGTCCCGCTCCCTACCCTTTCTCTTCCCAATCTCCCCAGTCCAGCCCTGCTGCCCCCATCCAGCTCTGCTTCCAGCGGCTGGTTCCCCCAGCCACTGACCAATCTCCACCGGTCAGCCCCGCTCCCCCGACGACCCTCCCCCACCAGTCCTGCTGCCCCCGTCCAGCCCTGCTTCTGGCACCTGATTCTCCCATCCTCCTCCTCCTGATCTCCCCCGGGCAGCTCTCCCTCCTCCCATGCAGTCCTGGTTCCGCCGCCTGCCCTCTCCGATAGCCGCCGGCGGACAGCCCCGCTACCCCCAACCCTGCTTCTGCCTCCCACCTGCCCGCCGCCCCCCCAATCTCTGCGGGACAGCCCCACTCCCCCAACCCTGCTTCCGCCCACCGCCCGCCCACATACCCAGATCTCCACGGGACAGCCCCGCGCCCCCAACCCTGCTTCTGCCTCCCACCTGCCCGCCGCCCCCCCACATCCACAGAAATTCATCTTGTGAATTTCTAGGGACTCTGCATATGGCCAGGAATGAGCAATGAACTTGATTTTGAAATGCAAATAAATGCTTCTCTTGCATTTGGATCACCCAATCACTGTGCAACAGGCATCTCTTCTGAACTCCTTCAAGCCTTTTATTTAAAAGAAAAAAAAAGATCGATGCTTCTGCACAATAGCCTTTACCTGATAATTCAAGCACAACCTCGGCTCCATTCCACCCTACTTATTTCTGTTCCACTGCTCACAGTCCATCTCACAGTCCATCTCCATAGCATTTTACAAGAGCTCACAGTATAGAATTTTCTTCTATGCACAGAGTTTAAAGTAACTGAAATCTCTCTAGGGGAGGTTTTGGATCTCTCGGTGATCTCTACAGGCCAGTGCATATCTGTGGCATTGGTGTAGTGCAGCGTGCTGCTTACAATTCCATCGTCCAGGAATGGAATACCTGTAACCATATATGCCCTACCCAGAGCCCTCCTTGCCCTGGACATGGATTAGAATGCTCATTGCTCTCCTTACCCCAAATAAACTCGTTTGTCATGACGAAACTTCCTGTTAGTCATGTCACCATGGTCCCGGATAATCTTCCTCACATGTTCTGGGGGCATGTCCTCCTTCTGGGCATCCACAAAACCAAACTTCCTCTTCTCAGCATACCGCTTTGCCTGCAGCTGCTGCCATTTGCGGGCTACACAAACAAGAACACACACAGTCCAGTCCAACCAGAGCACCATCATAAAAGAGACTCCAAATCAACATGAGCCCAAAATTACATGGATAGTGAATGTACAGAGCTCTACTAGTAATGCAAAAAGTATTTTGAACAGGGTACAAATCTTTATGCATCAGAGTTTATACCATCTCTAACCCCACCAGGGAGCAGGAAAAGGCACTCTCACACCTGCCTACAGTTGGCCTCTTGCACCGTGCTCTGAGTTATGTAGTGCTGGAGACAGGACACTGGCCCAGAAGGACCCCTGCTGTTATCCAGTCAGGCAGTTCTCTATTCCTGTGCAACCACCACCTTTGCATTCACATTCTCCTCCGATTCTCCCAATGATGCCTGGCGTATCGCACTGGCAAGAGCAAAGAGTTGCAAGAATCATAGACTAACAGCTGTGATTATAATTGCTATGTTGTTTACTCTGAACAGAGTTTTACTGCTAAAATACATGCAACTGACAGCAGTCTGCTTAGGGCAGTCTCACAGGTTGCAACAGAATAGTGAGAAAAACCCAGCAAAACAAAGTAGGGCAAATGCTCATGCACCATAAATCAAATGAACTGAACAGCTTAGTGAGCAGAATACGATGTCTGACATAACACAACCAAAGGACACAGAATTCACTGTGGGGCACAGAGCCTGCCTGGCCTTTGCCTAGCTGTTGCATGGACCTGGGACCTCTCTGTCACCGCTTCCAGGAGTGCATAACCCACAAACCCTGTCTGGGACACATTTCAATAAGCTCTTGCACCTTTCTCCTGCAGCTTCTCTTCAGACATGTAGTCGGGCAGTGGAGCCAAGGGACTGGGCACTGGGGCACAGCCCCCGCGGTAGGGAAACACTCCAGCCATGGAGAGGCAGGCTAAGAACCAAGGGGAGGAAGGAAGAGCAGGCTCAGGTTAGTCAATGCCCGCCACAGAGCGGAAACACACCCAACGTCACAGCCCTCTTCTCCCGCCCCCCGCCGCCACCAGCGACCCCCACACACCCCGCCCCCTCCTCCCGACCCCCCCGCACACCCCGCTCCCTACACCCCGACCCCCCCGCCCCTCCTCCCGACCCCCCCGCACACCCCGCTCCCTACACCCCGCCCCCCGCCCCCTCCTCCCGACCCCCCCGCACACCCCGCCCCCTCCTCCCGACCCCCCCGCACACCCCGCTCCCTACACCCCGCCCCCCCGCACACCCCGCTCCCTACACCCCGACCCCCCCGCCCCTCCTCCCGACCCCCCCGCACACCCCGCTCCCTACACCCCGACCCCCCCGCCCCTCCTCCCGACCCCCCCGCACACCCCGCTCTCTACACCCCGACCCCCCCGCACACCCCGCTCCCTACACCCTGACCCCCCCGCCCCCTCCTCCCGACCCCCTCGCACACCCCGCTCCCTACACCCTGACCCCCCCGCCCCCTCCTCCCGACCCCCTCGCACACCCCGCTCCCTACACCCCGACCCCCCGCCCCTCCTCCCGACCCCCCCGCACACCCCGCTCTCTACACCCCGACCCCCCCCGCACACCCCGCTCCCTACACCCTGACCCCCCCGCCCCCTCCTCCCGACCCCCCCGCACACCCCGCTCCCTACACCCTGACCCCCCCGCCCCCTCCTCCCGCCCCCCCCGCACGCCCCGCCCCCTCCTTCCGACCCCCCCGCACACCCCGCTCCCTACACCCCGACCCCCCCGCACACCCCGCTCCCCACACCCCGCCCCCTCCCCCCGCACCTGTCTCCGCTCAGGCCCCTCGTGCCTCGCCCCGCGGCCTCCCGCTTCCCACCCGCAATGGCGGCCCCCGAGCGTCGCTGCAGCGCTCCAAGGACCCGGATGGGCTGAGGGGGCGGGGCCAGTGGGCGCTCTGACCATTCAGCTCTCGGGCTGGTGACAGGTGGGCTCTCCAGCCTATGAGCATCCGCGACCGGCTAGGAGGCGGGTCCGGCCAGCGGAAAGGGCGGGGCTTGCTAGGTCAGGCGCGCGGGTTTTCTTCCGGTCGGAGACCCTCCCACAGCTCGTGTGGAGCCACGCCCCCTGCAGGCCACGCCCCCATGCGTGGCTGGCCGCTGTTGCCCCTGGACCCTAACGATGGCGCCAGTGGGCTGCGGGCCCTGCCCTGGGCTGGTGGAGGCTCCCAGCAGGCACCAGAGCCGGGCCGCTGCCGCCATCCCTGGGCAGGGGCGGGCGCAGCCGGAGCCGCTCAGCCCAGGCGCCATCTGCCCGCCCCCGGCAGCCGCCCAACGGCCCATTTACTGCACCAGCTGCTGCCTGGCCGGCCGGGCCCCACCGCAGCCCCCGTGCCCGTCGGGCCTGGCCTCCCGCGGCTGCGCTCTGCTTTGTCCTCGCCTGCCGCCCTTCGCACGTGGCACTGACCTGCTGCTCTGAGCGGGACGGCCGGGCCGCACCCGAGAGCCAAGGCCTGGGCATGCCAGGGCCAGCGGCGCATTCAGAAGCTCTGCGGGGTCGGGTCGGGTGGGCGGTGCCTTTCTTAAGGGTTCATCGCACATGCACAGGTTCACCCGACTCCTGCACCCCGTAGGGGCACGGACAGACTCCGCCAGCCAGTAGAACAGGGGGAGTTTATCGCTTCTCCAAGGATGCAGCACAGCACAGATGGAATCAGGTTACAGGGCAGGCCTAGGATGCCTCAGCCCCCTTGAGATGGGGGTGACTGGGCCCCTAATTCCCAGGCCCTTGCTTAGGCTGCTTCCTCCATCATGCCAGACAGAAACTGACCCTCTTCCAGCCTTGCCCCCCAGACAGGGGTAGGTCTCCGCCTTCCTCCCTTTGTCTCTCTCCCTGGGAGGGGACCTGTCGGACAGGTTGGGAGACCCTTGCCTAGTGACTCATCCGCTGTCCTGTTGGGCCGTGCTACAAATAGCCGCCAGTGGAGGTCACCCACTGCCCAAGCCCAGCAACCAGCAAGGCCCCCCCCCCCCCCGTACCACACTGGGTTGTAGAGCAGACAGCACCCCCACTACGTCACAATCACCTTCTCAGCTTTGACTGTCACTGGGCCTGAGCACCTGCTCTCAGAGAATTGGCCACCAGGATGCCAAGATCTTTTTTTTGAGTGGTAGCAGCAGCTAATTTAGACCCCATCATTTCCTATGTCAGGGTTACTCACCTTTGGAAGCCCTGTGGGCCATAATGATACTCATAGCACCATAGGCATGCGCACGGGGTGTACCAGCTGTGCCCAGGCACACCCTAATGTCTTGGGCCAGCTAGCAGCTGCTGAAGGAGGAGGGGGACTTGAGCTGGGGAGCCGCAGCCCCTAACTTTCCCTGCGGCCATCTATGGGGCACTTTAGGGCAGAGAGAGCATGTGCGCAGAGGACTACAGACCACCCCTGTCCTTCCAGCCCCGTCCTCGGCCAGCCCGGCAGCACTGTGCAGCACCCCTCCTGCGCCCCGGGTCCCAGACACGGCCCCACCCAGCCAGGCAGCACTGCATGGCGCCCCTTAAAGTGAGGCACCCAGGGCTAGGGCCTGGCTGGCCTGTAGCTGGGGCCGGCTCTGACTCCAGCCCCACAAACTGGAAGACAGAAGCCAGCTTAGCCAAAGGTAAGGTAAGATAAGGGAGAGGAGGGGAAGGGGGAAAATTAGGGGGCAGAGGTGAGAGAGGAAGGGGCTTGTGCTGAGAGGAGGGGGGCAGGTCAAGAGAAGAAAGGGGAAGGCACCAAGGGACAGGGTAGAGGAGAGACAAATGCCAGGGGGCCAAGTGCAGACAATGAGGAAAAGGGCAGGAGGGGAGGTGTTAGTGGGAAAGGAGACAGGGTGATGCTGGGAGAGGAGAGGGTAAGGGCTTTGGGGGTTAGAGGGAGGAGGGGGAGGTGCTGGGAAAAGGCATGAAAGAAGGGGTGGGTATGAGGCAGGGATAGAGCAAGACGTGTGAGGGCACAGGGGCATGAGGAGAATGGGGGCAGAGGGTGGTGAGGGGTTGAGTATTAGGGGCAAAGGGGGCAGGGGCAGTAAGGGAAGGGGAGGCACCAGGAGGGTGCAGGGCTAAGGGAAGGTGCAGGTGCCAGGGGATTCTGGGGTGAAGCAGAAGGGCAGACACCTGCAGGGGAGGGACCAGCACCAGAGGAGAGAGGCAGGGCAGGTGTAGAGGGAGGTGTTAGGAGAGGTGATGAGGACGGGTAGCTCTAGGGTTACCAGGTGTCCGGTATTGTACCAGACAGTCCGGTATTTGCACGCTCTGTCCAGTAAAAAAAATGAGAAAATACCAGACACGTGCAACGTGCGGTATTTTCTGATTTTTCCGGCTGCGCACCGGACAGAAGCCTGGCGTGTGCGGGGGAGAGCGGCTGGGAGGCGGGGCCGCGATTGCCACCAGGAGCCCTCAGTCGGTTGAGTGTGAGGAGGAGGGGGAGCCTCCTCCTCACTCGTGAGTCGCCAGGAGCCTGCGCGGGACAGGCAGCAAGTGCCCAGGTCAGTCCTGCTCCCCGCCGACCAATTTGCTCACCCCCCCCTTCTCAGCTGGCTGTTTCTCCCTCACTTCCCCTCCTGATCTTCCCCGACCAGCCCCCCTGCACCCTCCCCAGCTCTGCTTCCCGCCGTCCCGTTCCTCTTCCTGATCTCCCCCAGCCAGGGCCGCTGCACTGCCCCCCCGCCAGCTCTGCTTCCTGCCCCCCTTTCTCCCAGCCACCCTCACGGCCCCTGATCCCCCCAGCTGTGCTTCCCGCCCCCCCTTACTTGCAGCCATCCCTGCCCCCTCCCAGCCGGTCCCCCCTCCCCTGATATTCTGCGTCCAGCCCCGTTCCACCCGGCCCCCCTCCCCACAACCAGCCCTGCTTCCTGTTGGCCCCCCCATCTCCTCCGGCCAGCCCTGTTGCCCCACCATTAGCTGTTTCCAGGCCCCCCCATCTCCTCCCCTCCCCGGCCAGCACCACTCCCTTCCTAGCCAGTCCTCCTCCCCCTCACCCCCCCCCCCCGAAGCATATCCGGATTTTTGGGTTTTTTTTAAATGAGTACCTGGTAACCCCTAGCAGTGATCCAGGTCCTTGGAGTCTATTTTTTTTTCCACTCAACAACTTTGGTGTCCCCCCTTTTTTTTCCTTCAACAAAATTTTTCCCCGTCTTTTTTTTTGGGGGGGGGGGTTCAGTATTTTTTTTTCAGCCATCTGGCAACCCTAGGTAGCTCACATGAGTAGAGTGGGGCTACTGGAGGAGTGGGCACAGGGGGGAGAGAAGGACTGGTGGAGGGGGGCAGGTTGCAGGAAGGCTGAGGGCAGTGAGAAGGGCAGGAGTCAGGACAGCAGAGGGAGCAGCAGGCACCAGGGGAGCTGATGGAGCAAGGGGAGCCACGGCAGCAGAGGGAAAAGGTAAAGGGTTATAAGATATTTATTAATAACTTGGGTGGCACATTGAAACAAGCCACATGAACTCAGTACTGGTGCACAACACAAAATTCATTCTGCTCATGGGAGGAAACTTTTAGAGGGACACTTCCCCCAGCCTCTCTGCTCCCGAATTAATGTCACACACATTGGGGTAATGCAATTGCAGGATAGTTGCATACAGGGGTGGATGAGAGTGCTGTGGGGCCCAGGGCAGTGCCGCGGGGCCCAGGGCAGTGCCGCAGGGCCCCGGGCAGCAAAATTTCACGGCCCCCCCCTTTGACACAGCGCATGCGCCGTGGTGCCAAGGTGCATGCGCGGGGCCTCGGGAAGTGCGGGGCTCAGGGCAGCCGCCCCGCTCGCCCTGCCCTAAATCCGCCGCTGGTTGCATAAGGGGAGCTTGGTGGGGGCCAAATTAATTCCTGTTGGTAGGAGGATGGTGGAAAAAGTCCTTGGGGGGGTCACATGACACCTTTTACTTCTGGTCATGTGTCACCTCCGGAGGTGTGGCCAATAGGGGTCAGGGGCGTGGCTAATGGGGATCAAAGTACATTTAAAAAAAATTCTCTGGGTGCACATCCCAATGAAATGTGCTGTGCATGCATATGCAGCTCACGTGTGGTTGCAGATATATGCAGACAGCTTCTTTCGCACTGACAGGCATGAACACAAAGATGAAGGCAACACTACACAACACGCAGGCCCCATTTCAGTCAGTTCTGCTGATATTAATAAAATGCAACATTCCCCCATTTCCGCCCTTACAACAGCACTTGGAATGAGCAATGACAGTCTAGGAATGTAACTACTAAAACGCATCTCAACAGAAGACCGTTATATTGACGACTTTTTTGTTTTGGCTCCCACCTGCGGGCTGTGAGAGCCCCACGTAAACCCAGACTGCACCACGGGCCGCAAACAAACAGGCCACATGCGGTTCACAGGCTGCATGAGTAGCCCTGGCCTATGTAAGGGAAGTCAGGGCCCATAGAGACACTTAGACACCCCCCAACTGCAGCTACCCCCTTCTCATTGGTTTGCACTGATGAGCTCATTGTGGGAACAAACCAGAGAGGAAACCCAGCCCTGAGGCTCATCCCCATGCACAGGAAGCCTGGATGAATCAGTCTCCTACTTCACTGAGTAGCCCAGAGAGAAGTTAACCCCCCGCCCTGTTATTTCCCTCCTACAGTCTAGCAGCTGCTTGGAGAGCAGAGGAGTCCTGGCCCCCCCAGGAAAGGCAGGGTGCTGCAGACCGGGGCCCCAAGACTCTTCGAGGTAGATGTAACGCAGCCTGTTGTAATACCAAAGCCCGGAGGTAACAAGCAAGGTAGAGGTAGGAGGGGAGGGGATAAAACCCCCACCCAGTCTCAGGTGCTTTTTCTGGATGCCCCATATGGTGCTGCTGCTGCTGCCTCTGGTGCCAGAATCCCATAGGCCCGTGTGGAAGAATGATGCTGCATGTGGAAACACACATTCCGCAGGGGCTGGCCATGAGCAGTTCTACTGGAATGTTTTCTCCCAAACACTTGCTGCAGGGCTGGTTCTGGCAAGTGCTTCCTTCTGCATGTGTTTTGTGGGGCTCTAGCTCTGGTAGGTATCATTGCATGGTGGTGTTCGGGGGAGGGGGGGTTCATTTAGGGAAGGAACTGTTGCATGCATCCATCATGTGGGATCTGCCCCAGACGTGCGCCCAGCCTGGGGCTGACTGCTAGGAGACATGCCCAGCCCCCTTTTGGTTCTGGGGAATAAACAGGCTGAAACGGTTTTGGTTCCTTCCAGCCCATGCTGTTCGCAATGCAGCATCTTCATGACCTGCATCACCCCCAGTTCCTGCAGCCCAGAGCCACCAGGCCCTTGCAGCATGCACAGGTGCAGTGGGACGTGCTCATAAAACCACCTCTCAGAGCCAAGTGCTTCTAGGAATTGTGGCTAAAGTACAAGGGTCACACTTCCCCCACCACTCCACAGGCAGCAGCAGAGTCCAGACAGCCTATGAGAGCCCGAATCCTTTTATAGCAGCAAGCAAACACTGGAATTGGCCCCCATGCGGGGGGAGAACAAGCACCACACACCTGTTTTACAGCCAGTGCTGGCCAAACCCACCGCCTGTTACAACAGGACAAAGCCGACTCAGACATTTCTTCAAGCCACCCAACACCGCGCCAACCCTCTGAGCACAGAACCTCGGCACGCCAGGCACAGGGAGCCAGGGCATTCCACCACGCCTCAGATCTGGACCTCAGGCCTTACCCTGCAGCACAAAGCGTGACATCTGGGGGTCTGAATTCAGCAGGTGGGGGGAGGCAGTGAGAGCAATTCGCTGCCCCCCTCCAGCTGGCAGCCATCACCAAGGTGGCAGAGACCCTGGTTCTTACAGGGCCCAGCGCCCGATGGGGCCAGGAACACTCCCCGTCCCTCTGTCTCCTCAGCCCAGGACCGTGCACTTGGAATGGGACCAAAGAGCCTGCTTGTGGGTAGCAGCCAGCCACACACCCGACAAACTCCATGCACAAGCAAGCCCATTGCAGGAGTCCGCATTAGAGGAGTCTCAAAATTCCCTGGTACCCTGGGTTTCCCGTGTCCATCAGAAGGTCCCAAGCCCTCTACAGACGGCATGTGTCCCTACATTTGAGGTGGTCAGAGCCATGCCGGATGCCAGGCCGGGGGAGGGTGGGATGCCCTTAGTCCGTCTGTGCACGCAGGGATCTAGCCGGAGCACAGAACGCGGGGAGCAATCCCGCCGCCACATGGTGAAAGGGAAGTGAACAGCTCCGGCGTCCCGCAGCGCCTGGACAATCCAGAGCAAGCTTCTCTGGTACGCTCAGGCAGAACCCAAAGGCCCATCCAAGCCAGTAGCCTGCCTGCCAGCAGCGGCCAGTCCCAGGCGCCCCAGAGGGAAGGGACCGAAGAGGGAGCTAGAGGGAAATGCTCCCTCCGCCTTGACGGGGACTTTGGTTGGAGCCGGTTTGTCCAGGGTTTGCTCAGCACCTCGCCCCCGTCTGGAGCTGCCAGGCTCCGTGGGAATTCAGATCTCCCCCAGGGTGGCGAGCGGGACGCAGGCAGGGCCACCGGCACCGCAGAGCCTGGGGCTAAGCCCTGGAGGCCGAGGGGCTGCCCTCTGCAGCTGGCGGGACTGGACACAGCGCCTGGGGGCCTCTCCATCCCACGCGTCCCTGGCTCCCACGGGGCAAGATTATCTGCTGAGCAGTTCTCCTGGGGACAAACTGGGACCATCAGCTCCAGGTTCTCCCTGCCGGCCAAGTGGAGCTATCGGCAGGTGGGGCTGCCCCCCCTCTTCTTCCCACCCGGGAGGGGAACGTACCTGGAAGCCCCACAGCTGGCTGCCTGCTGAACCCAACATGGCTTCCTAGGAGAGGAGGGTCTGGGTATTTCATAGCCCGTGCAGACTGGCCCAGGTCTCAAGTGAAAGGTGACTGCTCTGAGCCCGGCCGACCCAGGGCTGCTGCTGGGCCAAGCCCCGATCCGAGCTGCACCCCCGAGCCTGGGCTGGACCCCCCTCTGGCAGAGGGCTCGGCTAGGGAAAGGGTTTGGTCAGAAAACTCGACCCAGCGCACTGCCACGCCGGGAGCCGGGGGTGCAGTGCCGCGCCCGGGACGTCCAGGAGGAAAAGTCTTTGCTGGGTCTGGGGCGCTGAGCACAGGCTGCCGGGCCCGAGAGCCCGATGCGCGAAGATGGCCCCCCTCCCCAGCTCCAAGCCAGCCCCAGCAGCGTAGCAGGAGCCCGCAGGACAGGACGCTAGAGGCAGCAGAGGATCCCGGACACCACCCCCAATACACCCCACCTCTCACGGCGGTCCAGGCGCAAGTCCTGTCTCCTGCGCAGGAGCCGGAGCCCAGCTGGGAAGGGCCCCCAGGTCACACCTGCCAGACACCCCCGCACCGCAGGCTCCAGCCTCTAGGCCCCCAAGGTCACTTTGGCATTTAAGGGCGACCCAGGAGCTCCCCCGGCCCTTCCGCACTCTCCCCCCTTCCACTGGGCTGGGGGTGCAGACTCTGGGTTGAGGTGGAGGGATTCGCGGGGGGGCTCTTGGCTGAGCCTGGGGTGCGAGCTCTGGGAGGCAGTTTGGGTGCAGGAGGGCCCCAGGCTGAGGTGCAGCCTCCGCCTCCGAGGGGGGCTCCCCCTAGACGACACTTGGGCAGCGCCTGGTCAGGGTGCAGCAGAGGTGAGGCAGGATCCCTGCCGCACCCAGGAGGGGCCCCCACAGCCCGGGCGGGGCGCACGCCCCTCTCCACAGGCACGGTCCCTGCAGCTCCCTGTGGCCGGGACTCCCCATTCCCCGCCCTGCAGGGCTGCAGGCGGGACCGGGTCCTGGTGACCCCTGCCTGGCCTGGACGCGCTGGCTGCTTCCGGAGTGGCGAGGGCAGATAGGGAGCCTGCTCAAGCAGCAGCCCTGCTGAACCGCCGGAGGGTCGCTGGGACAGGCCGGTCGAGCGCCCGACCAGTCGGTGGCTGCCGGCCTCAGGCAGCCCCGGTGCAGGGATCCTGACTCAGTTCCTGCAAGGAACGTCCCCCAGGGCATCCCGGCTGAGCTCCTGCAGCCTCACCCGCCCGCTCCGGCTGCCCCCGAAAGCGCCCGCGAAACCCGTCCTGAGTCAGCCTGCCCCGCGTTCATCTCCGCCCATTCCCACCAGCGTCTCGGGGGCAGTTCGCCCGTCGGCCCCACGCTGGGCCTGGACAGGGTTGCTCAGCCCTGCAGGAGAGGAGACCACCGGCCTCGCGTGCCAGGCAGCCGGGGCTTTGAGACCCCTCCCCGAGGAGCACACACTGCAGGGGGCCTGGGACCTGGGCGGGGAGAGGAGGGCCATGCCCAGCGGGGCAGGGACCAAAGAGATGTCCTGGGTTCACGCATCACTCCTGCGGCAGGGACAACCCGCGCCTGCCTTTTGTCACCTAGCTCCCCCCCGCAGCAGAACCCTTTCCGGAGCTCCGGCAAGCAGCCACGGCCGCCCCATCCCCCCAGCAGAGGGCTCAGGGGGCAAACAACGCCCTGAATTCCGGCCGCAAAGGCCTTGCACCCCTGCAGCGCCGGCGCCAGCTCCCCACAGCCAGCAGGGGGTCATAGACCCGGGGCCGCAGGAAAGCCCAAGAGTCCCCGTGGTGGCTCAGCGCCCTGCGGTCCGTCGAGCACGCTGCGGTGTGCTCCCCCGCCTGCAGGGCTATTTCTCCTTCTCCCGCCATGCCTCCCGGCTGGACTTGAGGAAGTCGCTGCGCAGCAGGCGGTAGAAGAGGACGATGTTCATGGGTGTCATAATGGCCATGCCCACCGTGCCCACGGTGTAGGTGGCCAGGGGGATGTTCTCGCGGTTCAGGACCAGCCAGCGGGTCATCCAGGCCAGCGTGGTGATGCGGAACACCGCGTAGGTGCCCAGGTTGACCATGCTGTTGAGGCGGTACCAGGTGGTGTGCGGCAGGTTGGCCATGAGCAGGATCTGGCGCAGGTGCAGGAAGATGGAGTTAATCTCCACCAGTAAAGCCACAAGGGCAAAGCCGATGTACTGACGGACCAGCACGGCCACGCTGAAGCAGACAATCACCTGGCCAAGAGAGAGGACAGGGGCTTCACCCACAGTCTGGACACCCAGGGCAGGGGACTGGCGGTGACCTGGCCCCCGGCCACCCCCCAAGTGGGACGGATGCTGGGAAAGAGGCAGCGGCTCCCCCTCCCAATCCTCTCTTGCCTGCTGGAGCCAAAGGGACATTTGCCTTTACCAGCTACCCCGGGGCCCCTCGTCACTGTCCGAAAGGCTCAGCCGCGCAGGGAAGCAGCCGCCTGGCGTCTTCGCCCTTTGCACAAGCCAGAGCAAGAGACAAGGCAGCAACTTTCTGTTTAATAAACTCTGGAAACCCCCCGTGTGCCATGGGTCTAACCAGCCCCCGGCATCCTGGAAAGATGCATCCAGGACTCCCAAATACCCCTGCCCCATAGGGGCCCTACCACAGCCCCCCCGCGGGGCTTGGCTGCTCTGTTCCCACGTCAGAAACCCTGCAGGGCCCTGCTCCCCACCGGCAGAGCTGGCTGCCCCAGACCCCCCACGCAGCCAGGCCAGGGCAAAGCAAGAGGGCGTGACTGGCACAACGCCGGGCACGGCTCGGCCCCGGGCGGAACAGCAGGACAGGCTCCGGGAGAGAGCAGCAGCTCCCCCGCCACTGAATCCACCCACGCTGCCCTCGCCCCGGCTCTGCAATGGGATTAGCTGCTCCCTGCCAGCTAAGCTCCCGGCTCGGCCAGAATTAGACGTATTATTGCAGTGGCCTTTCGACCCGCTCGGCGGCAAACCCAGTCGGGGTGGGCAGAGCAGCAAGTCCAACCGCCGCCCCCCCTCCCCCCCGAAACCTCCCAAGCCTTTCCGGGGTCCTACCCAGCCCCCCTATGGGGCCAGCCTGCCTCCCCTCCCCCGTTCTGCCTGGGCCCGGCTTCACCCCACTGGCGCCCCACACTCCCCTGCCTTTCCCCCTGGAGCTGGCTGGGACGCGCAGGCAGGGCTTATGCTCTCCGAGTACGTCCCAGAGCCTGGCGCACCCCTCCACCCGCCACGGGGGCGCCCACGGCCCTGCCTGCCCCGACTCCGGCCCACGGATCCCCCGCTGAGAACTGCGCCAGCAGCCAGCTGGAGTCAAGGCCTGAAAGCGTGTCCCAGGCTGCAGGCTGGACAGCTCCTTCGCTCTGCTGCGGGCAGGACGTGCTGGGGCCAGCTGAGACGGGCTGGGTCGCGTCCTGCACCTCCCAGCCCCAGGCCTGACGCCGGGAAGATCTGCACACGCAGCGGAGCCGAGTCTTCCCGGAGCCGAACTCGCTGCGCGGGGAGCAGGGAGATTCCGGGAAGGTGCGTGGCAGGAGCTGGCGCCGTGACCTCTCCTGGCACAGGGCCACGCTGTGCGAAGCGGCTCAGGGCGGGGCTGCTCCCGGCCTGCAGCAGGCACAGGGCGCTGCTTGTGTAACCCGGGGCTGGCTGGTTACCCAACAGCCTCAGCCTGGGAACCTGCAGTGAGCACAGGCTGCCCCGGCCCCACACGCCCCCCTCTGCTCAGGGCTGGCGGGTGGCACAGAACGCCGCAGGCTCACGCGCAACGTCCCAGCAGGGGCTCATGGCGAGGGAAGTCCTGCCACGTGTCTCCCTGGTTTTTGTGCTGGCATCTCGCCCCCTCCTCTCTGCCCCGCTCCGGGGGCCTTGGGGAACACGTGCCCTTCGGCCGGGGCGGCTGGCTGGCCCCTTCCCCGCGGACACGCTCCTCGCAGAGAATTCCAGGCACCAGGACCCACCAGTCCGGCGTCCCGCCCTCATCCATCTCAGGCCGCAGTCCTCTGCCAGCTGCCCACCCTGCCCAGCTCAGCAGCACCTACACTGGCGCTGCCCTCCCCCTGGCCAGTGACCCCAGAGCAAGAAGCCCTGGCCGGGGGCGGCGAGTGTAGGTGCCCGGATCACTCCCAGCCATATGGATCCAGGAGCGTCCTGCCCCGTTTCACCAGGAAAGCCGAGAGAGGAGATCGTGCACCAGGTGGAACGGGCCAGCGGGGAGCGGGCTCCAAACGTCGGGCACCCAGGCCCTGGCAACCCACCAAGTGGCCCATCTTCACCTGGGCACAGCGCCACGCGGAGACTCACCACGGCATGATGGAAAAGCAGCTCCCAGGACTGGTGAAGCTTCTGATTGCACAACATGTCCACAAAGTCGTGGAGAAAATACCCTGCAGAAAGACAGCGCCCGTCAGCAGGAATCCGCCCGCCTCGAGGCGCCGCGCTCACGGCTAAACCCAACCAGGGCCGGCCAGCTCTGCAGTGGGGCCCCAGGGAAGAAGGCCAGTCGGCACTGCAGGGCCCCGGCGTGCAGCTGCCGGAAAGGAAGAGCGCGCTTGGGCTCCCTGGGAACGTCTGGCCGCTCCCCAGCGGCTCTCCCTGATCCGGGCCCAGAGACGCTCACACGTCCAACGGCTCGCGGGCCTTCCTCTGCCACGCCTGGCCCAGGAAACCAACCGGCCTCCACACAAAGGCCAGCCCCAGCAGCCGCTCCTAGCGCCCTCTCTGCTGCCTGCCCAGTCCCTCCCTTGCCCCGGCCACGCTCCCAAAGGCCTCTGCTCCGGTTCAGCTGGGCCTCCTGGAAGGGTGGGGAATGGAGACACCAGCATCCACCCCACCCGGGTGCTTGGGAGAGGGTGTCCCAGCGAAGAGCCTTTCACCCCAGTAATTCTGGAGCAATCAGCCCGGCAGGGCAGGGCGAGAACCAGGCACCCCCATCTCCGGCCCTCCCCACTCGGCACATGAGGTCAGTGCAAGCCGCCGGCTTCACACGCCAGCCTGGCCGGAGCAGACAGGACGTGTGGCTGGGTCCCCCTCTGCCCCCCAGCCCCCAGCAGAGAGACCAGCAAAGCCTGGGGGCAGGACCCCGCCCCACTCGCTGCCAGGGCTGGAGCCCAGAAACCTCGGCTGGGGCAGGAGCGAGTCCAGGGCACGTGGCTGTTCGGGGAGCGGGCGAAGTGCAAACACGGTAACACCGAGCAAGACAACCTCTGCCCTCTCCACCCCGAGCCCGGCGCGAGCTCCCCCCCCCAGGGGACACGGAGCAGCCCGAGCCCGGCGCGAGCTCCCCCCCCAGGGGACACGGAGCAGCCCGAGCCCGGCGCGAGCTCCCCCCCCAGGGGACACGGAGCAGCCCGAGCCCGGCGCGAGCTCCCCCCCCAGGGGACACGGAGCAGCCCGAGCCCGGCGCGAGCTCCCCCCCCCCAGGGGACACGGAGCAGCCCGAGCCCGGCGCGAGCTCCCCCCCCAGGGGACACGGAGCAGCCCGAGCCCGGCGCGAGCTCCCCCCCCCCCCAGGGGACACGGAGCAGCCCGAGCCCGGCGCGAGCTCCCCCCCCAGGGGACACGGAGCAGCCCGAGCCCGGCGCGAGCTCCCCCCCCAGGGGACACGGAGCAGCCCGAGCCCGGCGCGAGCTCCCCCCCCAGGGGACACGGAGCAGCCCGAGCCCGGCGCGAGCTCCCCGCCAGGGGACACGGAGTGGCCCGAGCCCGGCGCGAGCTCCCCCCCCCCCGCCAGGGGACACGGAGCGGCCCGAGCCCGGCGCGAGCTCCCCCCCCCCCGCCAGGGGACACGGAGCGGCCCGAGCCCGGCGTGAGCTCCCCCCCCCCCCGCCAGGGGACACGGAGCGGCCCGAGCCCGGCGCGAGCTCCCCCCCCCCCGCCAGGGGACACGGAGTGGCCCGAGCCCGGCGCGAGCTCCCCCCCCCAGGGGACACGGAGCGGCCCGAGCCCGGCGCGAGCTCGCCCCCCCCACACACAGGGGACATGGAGATGCCCGAGAGCCAGCGAAGCGACTCCCAGGACAGAGAGAGTCCAAAGTCCAGTTGTGGTGCGTCTGGTGCAGGGGCCCCAAGCACAGACCATGCACCAGTCCAAAGCTGCCCCCGCTCCTCACAAGCTGTCACGACAGCCCCAATGCGACCCGCCGGCCTCGCAGAAAACCTGAACTGCAGTGGCACAACTGTTAGGGTGGGGGTGCTGAGCTGACCCCCTCCCTGTCCATACTCCGGGGCCAGCAGCCGGGACCCTGGCACAGCGCCTGGGGGCGCTGCACCCCTATTTCCTGCATCTAGTCCTCAAGCAGCCCCCCCACCCCCGGGCTCTTCCCACCCCCATACGCAGAAAGGCAGCACACAGGGCGGGCGTGTGCCTGAGCCTCTACCCAGTCCGCAGGCAGCAACTTTCCTCTCCAACTCGGGTGCAGGGCCTTGGCGGCAGCGGGTCCCAGAGGGGAACTGCCCGGCCTGCCAGCCTCTGTCCCGCAGGCTCTGCTGGTGAAGCCGGGGCCAGTCGCCTGCCATCCCCCGCGAGGGCTGGGGGGTCTCGGCAGAAGGCTCTCGCTGTCACTGCTGAATGGGGCAATTGTTGGGCAGCCTGGCGCAGGAGAGAGACAGCCCCGGCTGCGCTGGCTCCTTTGTCCCCGGAGACTCGGCGGGGGATGAAATCCAGCTCAGCGCCCAGCCGGCTCAGGGAGACCGAGGGAAGAACTTTGGGGCCAAGCGATCCTGAAGACCAAGGAACGTCAAGAGACGCGCTCCACTGCAGCGCCCGCCCCCGCCGGGATCGCTCCGGGCCACGCCGTCCCACAGCCAGGCTCGCCCGCCCCCGCCGGGATCGCTCCGGGCCACGCCGTCCCACAGCCAGGATCACCTGCCCCCGCCGGGATCGCTCTGGGCCACGCCGTCCCACAGCCAGGCTCACCTGCCCCCGCCGGGATCGCTCCTGGCCACGCCGTCCCACAGCCAGGATCACCTGCCCCCGCCGGGATCGCTCCGGGCCACGCCGTCCCACAGCCAGGCTCGGCTGCCCCCGCCCCCACCGGGATCGCTCCGGGCCACACCGTCCCACAGCCAGGATCACCTGCCCCCGCCGGGATCGCTCCTGGCCACGCCGTCCCACAGCCAGGATCACCTGCCCCCGCCGGGATCGCTCCGGGCCACGCCGTCCCACAGCCAGGCTCGCCAGCCCCCGCCGGGATCGCTCCGGGCCACGCCGTCCCACAGCCAGGATCACCTGCCCCCGCCCCCGCCGGGATCGCTCCGGGCCACGCCGTCCCACAGCCAGGCTCGCCTGCCCCCGCCGGGATCGCTCCGGGCCACGCCGTCCCACAGCCAGGATCACCTGCCCCCGCCGGGATCGCTCCTGGCCACGCCGTCCCACAGCCAGGATCACCTGCCCCCGCCGGGATCGCTCCTGGCCACGCCGTCCCACAGCCAGGATCACCTGCCCCCGCCGGGATCGCTCTGGGCCACGCCGTCCCACAGCCAGGCTCGCCCGCCCCCGCCGGGATCGCTCCGGGCCACGCCGTCCCACAGCCAGGATCACCTGCCCCCGCCGGGATCGCTCCGGGCCACGCCGTCCCACAGCCAGGATCACCTGCCCCCGCCGGGATCGCTCTGGGCCACGCCGTCCCACAGCCAGGCTCGCCCGCCCCCGCCCCCGCCGGGATCGCTCTGGGCCACGCCGTCCCACAGCCAGGATCACCTGCCCCCGCCCCCGCCGGGATCGCTCCGGGCCACGCCGTCCCACAGCCAGGATCACCTGCCCCCGCCGGGATCGCTCTGGGCCACGCCGTCCCACAGCCAGGCTCGCCCGCCCCCGCCGGGATCGCTCTGGGCCACGCCGTCCCACAGCCAGGATCACCTGCCCCCGCCCCCGCCGGGATCGCTCCGGGCCACGCCGTCCCACAGCCAGGATCACCTGCCCCCGCCCCCGCCGGGATCGCTCCTGGCCACGCCGTCCCACAGCCAGGCTCGTCTGCCCCCGCCGGGATCGCTCCGGGCCACGTCGTCCCACAGCCAGGCTCGCCTGCCCCCGCCGGGATCGCTCCTGGCCACGTCGTCCCACAGCCTGGCACAGCGGCCCTGGGGTCACGATCCCGCAGAGGGGGACTCGCTTGGGACCAGCTCTCAGGATGGTTTGCTGTGGGGCCACTTGGCCAGCCCCGCCCCTAGACGTGGCCTCCAGTTCACCTGCCCAGCCATGGCGTTTGCCTTGCTCCCTGCGCGCTCCATAGCGAGCCCAGAAAGCGGCCCTGTGCCAGGGCCCCGCGCCCGGGGAGAGAAGCCCCCAGAGCGCTAGCGAGACTTCCATGGGCCGGTGCCCCGCGGGGGACTCTCACCTATGGACACGCAGACCAAGCTGTGGGTGGCTGCCGAGTGCGTGCCGATCAGGTCCTTGGCCATCTGGGGGTGGAAATAGAACCTGCCCGGGAGAGACGCGGGTAAGAGCCCAGCCCAGCCCCTGCCCTTGCAGCCCCTGCTCCGCCCTGGCTGGGATGGGCCTGCACCAGCCTCTGCGCCCACGGCACCCCCCTGCCCCTCGGTGCCCCAGCCTCTCACAACGCCCCAAACCCCTTCCCCCAAGGCACCCCCACACCCAGCACCCAGGCCCCTACCCCCATGGCACCCCCACGCCCAGCACCCAGGCCCCTACCCCCCAAGGCACCCCCACGCCCAGCACCCAGGCCCCTACCCCCCATGGCACCCCCACGCCCAGCACCCAGGCCCCTACCCCCCATGGCACCCCCACGCCCAGCACCCAGGCCCCTACCCCCCAAGGCACCCCCACGCCCAGCACCCAGGCCCCTACCCCCCATGGCACCCCCACGCCCAGCACCCAGGCCCCTACCCCCCATGGCACCCCCACACCCAGCACCCAGGCCCCTACCCCCCATGGCACCCCCACGCCCAGCACCCAGGCCCCTACCCCCCATGGCACCCCCACGCCCAGCACCCAGGCCCCTACCCCCCATGGCACCCGCACGCCCAGCACCCAGGCCCCTACCCCCCATGGCACCCCCACGCCCAGCACCCAGGCCCCTACCCCCCATGGCACCCCCACGCCCAGTCCCTGCCACCATCTGTGCCCCTGCACCCATGGCACCCCCACGTCTGGCCCCCACCATATCCATGCCCCTCAACACCCCCACACCCAACACCCCACAGCACCCCCACACCTAGCCCCAGCGCCCACAGCACCCACGTGCCCATCTGTGCCCCTGCCTCTCACGACACCCCCGCCCCCTTCCCCCATGGTACCCCCGCCCCCAGCACCCCGCCCCCATGGTACCCCCGCCCCCAGCCCCCTTCCCCCAAGGCACCCCCGCCCCCATGGTACCCCCGCGCCCCGCGCACCCCGCCCCCATGGTACCCCCACGCCCGGCCCCCTTCCCCCATGGTACCCCCACCCCCAGCACCCCGCCCCCATGACGCCCCCGCGCCCCGCGCACCCCAGCAGCGCCCCGGCGCCGCTCAGCAGGCTGTGCGCGAAGGAGGTGCAGATGTTGCGCCACTTCCAGCGGTTGCGGAGCGCGGGGCGCGGCGGGGGCACCAGCCGCTCCAGCCCGCGGCTCAGCAGGCGGAAGGCGGCGAAGGAGCCGCCGACGAGGAGCAGCAGCGCCGGGCTCAGCTCCATGGGGCGCCGCGTCCCTTCCCCGCCCCGCTCCGCTCCGCGCCTTGTGTAACTTTCCTGCGGCCCCAGCCCACGCCCGGCCCGCGGGCTCCCATTGGCCGCAGCGGCGCCGCCCCGCCCCGGGTGTGCCGGGCACAGGGCACCGAGCCCGGCCCCGCCTGCCCGGCCCGCCCCCTGCGCAGGGATGGGCACGAGGCTCGAGTCTCGGGGCAGCGCCCGAGGACCGGCCAGGGCTGGCCCCGGCTGCCCCTTTGCCAGGCACCGGGCGGGGAGGGCTGCTAAGGGGCCCCGGCCCCACCGTACAACCTCCGAGTCTCACCCAGCTGGGAGCATGTGCCTGGGCGGCGCTTTCGGGGAGACCCGGGCCTGGGAGTTTCTCTTACGGCTCCGGCAGCCAGCCGAGTCCACGAGGCTCAGGCTTTCCCGTGGGCCTGCCCCTGGCCAGCAACGCTACCGTTTGGTGGCTGCTTCCAGAGTGGCTGTGGGGGCAGATCCCGGCACACAACTCCCTGGAGTGTGCCGGGCTGCGGCCCTTTTCCAGCTCCCGGGGAGAAGGCTTTGGGGGTCCTGGCTGCACTTTTCCTGTGGCCCCTGCCCTGCGCACACCCTGGCCGTGTACCGGCCTTGGAACACCGCTAGGTTGCTCCTATGTGGGGAGTTCCCTTCCTTGTCCTCGTCAGGGCCTCTCTTTCTTGGCCAGAACGCCTCTTCCATCTCCATTAGCCGTAGGAAGGTTGGTAGTGACGGATCTGACGTGCCTGGCTTCTGGCAGCCGCTGTGTCTGTTTACACTCCGGTTGTGTCTAGACTGGCCACTTTTTCTGGAAAAGCAGCTGCTTTTCCCAAAAAACTTGCCAGCTGTCTACACTGGCCGCTTGAATTTCCGCAAAAGCACTGACGATCTCATGTAAGATTGTCAGTGCTCTTGTGGAAATACTGTGCTGCTCCCGTTCGGGCAAAAGTCTTTTTCCGAAAAACTTTTGCGCAAAAGGGCCGGTGTACACAGCAGAGATTTGTTTTCCACAAAAAAGTCCCGATCGCAAAAATGGCGATCGGGGCTTTTTTGCGGAAAAGCGCGTCTAGATTGGCCACGGATGCTTTTCCACAAAAAGTGCTTTTGCGGAAAAGCGTCTGTGCCAATCTAGACGCACTTTTCCGAAAATGCTTTTAATGGAAAACTTTTCCGTTAAAAGCATTTCCGGAAAATCATGCCAGTCCAGATGTAGCCTCCAGCTGTAGTGAGGGACTTAATTCTACCCAGGCCAGGGGTGTCCAAACTTTTTTCAAAGAGGGCCAGATTTGATGAAGTGAACATGCGTGAGGGCCGACCATTTTGCCTGACATTCTTTGAACCATTAAAATTAAATGCAAATTAACTATTTTATGCAAAGTTTATTGCAAACGGCATACTTTTCATTTCGTCACATGGATGACAAATCTAAACAGGTGTTAAATCACTCTGCCTTTCATATCTGAAGGCCAGATGAAAAAAAACATCCAGGAAGCTGAAATATATGTCAGGAACATTGTAAAGTACATTACATATTATTGGTAATAAAGGTTGTCTGTCAACTTTTAAGTTCAAAAAATATGAACAGGAACATAACACCAAGTATACATGTTGTGTCCAAATATATTTATAACTGATTTAGACCAACTGACATCAACTGAGATTTTACAATGTATTCATCTCAATACATATGGATTCGGTGGGGGCCATAAAAGATAGATATTGCCAAATTACCTGGGGGGCCGTATTAAACCGGAACACGGGCCGCAATTGGCCCGCGGGCCGGACTTTGGACATGCCTGACCCAGGCTGATGAGAGCTTTGGGCCTTGTGGGAACTTGCCGCTGCAGCACCATCCCTGATACTTTAACCAGACGCGTCCTGAGTAAGATTGCTGCACGGCTGGGACTGTAGCCAGAGGGAAGAGCCCCACGCTGGCTTTGTTTGCCCCATAGAAATAATCTCTCCCCTCTATCCATCTCCTAGGCTTGTGCATCCCCTGGGTGGGGATCCTTTTGGAGAGCAGCTGTAGAATTGGCGTTAGAGCTCCCGAGAGCCAAAGGAACCAAGAGAAACGTGTTTGCACCCGACTGTGCTCGCTGTTGCCGTGCAAAATCAGTGCGTCTTCGCAAATGGGGGGAGGGGTGTAAACGTGTGTTTGAAAACGTCACCGTGTAACCACTACTAGCCCCTGTGTTAAACCTGCTGCAGGCTCTGCAGCGTAAAGCAATGGTCCCCAACCTTTCGGGGCTGCCGCACGTGCGGGGGCGGGGTCACGCATGAACTGCAGGCTGGGGGGGGGACTCCCCATGTGCCATGCGCCCGGGGCCGGCACCGCACATATAGAATCATAGGACTGGAAGGGACCTCGAGAGGTCATCGAGTCCAGCCCCCCGCCCTCAAGGCAGGACCAAGCTCCGTCTACACCATCCCTGACAGATGTCTATCCAACCTGTTCTTAAATATCTCCAGAGAGGGAGATTCCACCACCTCCCTTGGCAATTTATTCCAATATTTGACCACCCTGACAGTTAGGAATTTTTTCCTAATGTCCAATCTAAACCTCCCCTGCTGCACTTTAAGCCCATTACTCCTTGTCCTGTCCTCAGAAACCAAGAGGAACAAATTTTCTCCTTCCTCCTTGTGACACCCTTTTAGATATTTGAAAACCGCTATCATGTCCCCCCTTAATCTTCTTCTTTCCAAACTAAACAAGCCCAGTTCATGAAGCCTGGCTTCATGGGTCCTGTTCTCTAGACCTTTGCGCATGCTGGGGGCGGGGCTGGCCCAGATGATTCGAGCCATGGCACCCACGGGCACCGCGTTGGGCACCGCTGGCGTAAAGCTTCTATAGCAGCTTTCTACGGCCGAGCCTGCGGTGCAGCAGGGCCAGCGGCTGGGAGCCGGCTTCGCGGCAAGCTTTGCTGTAGAACGTTTAAACTGGGGAGCCTGCAGCAGAGGGTGACGGCCGGCTCCTCTGGAATGGGGCCGGTAGCCCCGGCGACCCTGCTCCTGGGGGGCCGACTGTGGCGGGCTCGGCCGTAGACAAAGCAGACCGGCAATGGAAACAGAGAAGCCGAAAGTTGCTCTGGTTTATGCTCAGCTGCCCAGAGCCTCCACAGGGCAGCAGGTGATCCGATGGAGGCCGCAGCGTACCAGCCATATCCCGCTTTTTCCTGCTCGGGCCCCTGCGCCGGGGGGTGGTACGTGACGGGCGTGGGGGCCACACCAGCAGCTGTTTGCCCCTGAAGAGCCTCTGAGGCTGGGAGAACCCGCCACTGCCTGGGTTATAACCTTGGCCTGGCAGGCTGGAGGGATAGTCGCTGGGGGGCCCAGGCTGTGGGCCCTGGAAATGCCGAGGTTTTCCAGAGCAGAGGCTTGGGGACGACCGCCTCCGGAACAGGCAACCCGCTTCCTACTGCCCTCCCCTGCTCCACCAGCTGGCAGGGTGGGGATCTGGCCCGTCGGGGGCCACGCTCTTCCTTAGCACTAGTCACCTGGAGCCGGGGCCTCCTCCACTCAGAGGCAGCACTTTGTGGGCAGCGCCTGCCGGTCAGGCTGGCTGAGGGGCTGAGCACGAGACACTCACTACGGTCAAGGGGAGCTCGCGAAGGCTCAGCCCCTCAGGGAGACCAGCTGCACGGTGAGAGGTGCCATTCGAACAGCTCCGATACCCGCAGCATGCTGGGAAATACTGTCAGGGTCTTTGCAAAGGTTCGGGAAGAGGCTAACCCAAGGCCGGCAATGGGGCGAAATTGCATTTGTACCTCTTGGCTACGTCTACATTGGCATGACATTGCGCAAATACTCCTTAATGCAAGAGTTCGTGCGTTAGAGTATTTGCACAAGAGAGCGTCCCCACTGGCGTGTGCCTTTGCACAAGAGCATCGGGGCCAGCGTAGACGCTCTCCTGCACAAGAAAGCGCCAATGGCCATTTTAACCAGCGGGGTTTCTTGCACAAGAAATTCCTGTTGCCTGGCTACACTGGCCTCTTGCGCAAGAACACTTGCACAGAAGGGCTTATTCCTGAGCGGGAGCATCGTAGTCCTTGCGCAAGAAGCCCTGATTTCACACCAGTGTTCTTGCACCAGGACTGCCCGCCAGTGTAGACAGGCAACAAGTTTTTGTGCAAAAGCGGCTGCTTTTAGGCAAGATCGCACCAATGTGGACACAGCCCGTGTGCTCAGAGCTGTTTTGCATACCATGAAATACCCGCCCCCCTAGGCTAGCCGACAAGCCTTCCTCCCTCAGCCGGCACGTTTTATCCTCAAGTCAATTAATTGAATTAGACACTGAAGCAGGATAACTGCAGAAATTGGATTGCACCCCCCAACTTTCCCCTTTCTGATCCATTAAAGCGATTACACCCTCCAGCCTTCCCAAACAGGGAGGAGCAGAACGCCTGGTTGCCAGGACGCAGGGGATTGTGTAACTTGTTGAGCGCAGCAGCACAGCTGTGGGAGACAGGGCGCCACTTGTCTCTTGAGAACTGCCCGGGTGCAACAGGCGCTGCCATTTCTGGGCTCTGGTGGGACAACGCGCTGCTGGACGCCCGTGAGTAGTTCTGGTGCCTTTCCGCCGGGCAGCTGGGAGCGCACGCGACCTGCGTGTTGGGGGGGGCCAGTCACAGTGTTTTGAGGGAGAAGCCACAGGAGTGAAATGGGTGTTTCTGTAAACGTGAATGGCACCTCTTCTTGCTGTGACTCTGTCTTGCTCCTGTTTGTTTCATCTCCCCTGACGCGCCAACCGCAGGTCTCAATGGAAAGCACCTTTGGCTGCCTGCTGCAGGGATTGCTCGCTGGAGGAAAACCCTGTGATTTAATCCACAGACCTCTGCTGTCTGCACTTTCGCTCTATTTGCTGAGTAGCAAAACGAAAGAGCCAGCGCTGCCAGGCCCCCCAGGGCAAAATCTTTTAACCAAAACTGTTCACGGGCAACTGAATATTTGGATTAGCTGAATTATTTTACAGCGTTCTGCAAATTGTGCCGCTGTGCTGGCCCCAGAAAAAGTCCAAACGTCTTGATATTACAAACGGCATTTTTAGTTTGCATTTTGCTTCACTTGCATTCCCTAAAGCAAAAGAAAAGCCAGGCCCCAGAGGACAAGGCATCGGCGCTCTGGGTTCAGACCAACCCAAAGGACATTACGTCTCCTTGTTCCAGGTCAGCCAAGAAAGTGAAGAGGCTGTTATCGCCCCAGCTCTCCTCTCAGGCGGGAAGCCCGTGTGTGTTGTGCAGGCACAACCAGCCCGGGCCCCGGTGCGCCCGTGTCACTTCCACGTGGAGCAGAAATCGTGGGCTTGTAGGGGCTGTGCTATAAGCACCTGCCCTTTTGTGCTCCCTCCTCCCCCTCTCGGGGCAATTCAGCCTGTTTCCCCTGGCAGGCTCCACAGCCAGGCCGGGTCCGAGAAGGAGTTTCCCAGCCAGCTGGATTCGGGAGCCCCGCTCTGCTCCTGATTCTCATGCCCCTCACCCTGGCTGCTGGACGCCTCCCAGCCGTGCATTACACAACGTGTGGGAGATCTCACATGTTTGTTCTCGTGGCAGCTCCCGCGGGAGAAACGTGCAGGGGCGCGTCTCCCGTTGGTAGGTGCCCTGGGGGGGTTAACTATGTTTTGCTAAAAACTTCTCCCATGTAATTGAAACACCCTCCTCCCCGCCCCCTGCCAACAATCCCAGCTGCTTTTTCATCCCCTTTGCCTCACTCCTCCCATCTCCCCACCCTCTCCTGCCTCTCCTCTGTCCCCACAGGATCTTCCCAGCTTCTTCCAAGAGACGCAGCGCCTCCCCGGGCGCCTCGTCCCACAATTCTCCCAGACAGTCTGGTTTGCTCTGTGCCTCTGACCCGCCATTTATTCCAGTGACCTCATTTCCCCTCTGCCCCCCCCCAACCCCCCCCAGCCTATTCTGTCACAGCTTAGAAACAGCCGCGTTAGACACCCAGTTCCAGCTGGCCACCCAGCCACTTGCGCGGGGGACACGGGCGGTGGCAGACAGCAGCCTGGCATGTGAGCCTGGGACACTGACAGGACGTTCCTTCCCTGGTTGCCAGTGTCCGCAGACAGACAGAATCGGGTCTCAGTTGGGGGGGGGGGAGCATTTTACATCCAGGCCAAAGCTCCGAGCCAGGACTTCACACTCACCTGCTTTCCCCTAACAGTCGGCTCCCTGGCTCTGGCCTCTCGGTCCCCCCACCTCTCTATCCCCTGGCCAGGTGTCCTTCCAGGGTCCTCTGGGGGGACTGGACCCTTCTCTACCGCGTCCCTCAAGCCGGGGTGGGCAGCCTGTGGCCCGTTGGGCTGCTGGGTGTGGCCCCCAGACACTTTATTGGCAGTTGCCCGCAGGCAGGGCTGTTTGTGTTGGTTTTCCTCCCAGTAAGAGGGAAGTGACCTGCCTGTAATACAAGGGCATGTGAGGTGAGCGGCGCGCCCCCTCTGCGTCCGATCACCGCACTGCTGCGGGACAGGCGGGGGCAGTTACCAAACCGCCCTATCACGGGAGCCCGGCGTGGTCCTGGCCATCTCGCAGCCGTCGCTGCCCTACCCATCGGCAACCCCGCGTCAGTGCTGACAACTCACAGCTACGTTCTCCTGTTCAAGCTAAAATTTCCGCCTCTCCCACGGCCAGCGCCACGTCACCCTCAGCTGGGCCCCACCAGCGATCCTCCGCTTTCTCCCCTCCCGCCCTGCGGGCAGCCACCACGGCCAGTGCCACGTCACCCTCAGCCTGGTCCCACCAGCGATCCTCCGCTTTCTCCCCTCCCGCCCTGCGGGCAGCCACTACGGCCAGTGCCACGTCACCCTCAGCTGGGCCCCACCAGCGATCCTCCGCTTTCTCCCCAGCCGCCCTGCGGGCAGCCACCACGGCCAGTGCCACGTCACCCTCAGCTGGGCCCCACCAGCGATCCTCCGCTTTCTCCCCTCCCGCCCTCCAGGCAGCCACCACGGCCAGTGCCACGTCACCCTCAGCTAGGCCCCACCAGCGATCCTCCGCTTTCTCCCCAGCCGCCCTGCGGGCAGCCACCACAGCCAGTGCCACGTCACCCTCAGCTGGGCCCCACCAGCGATCCTCCGCTTTCTCCCCTCCCGCCCTGCGGGCAGCCACCACGGCCAGTGCCACGTCACCCTCAGCCTGGTCCCACCAGCGATCCTCCGCTTTCTCCCCTCCCGCCCTGCGGGCAGCCACCACGGCCAGTGCCACGTCACCCTCAGCCTGGTCCCCACCAGCGATCCTCCGCTTTCTCCCCTCCCGCCCTGCGGGCAGCCACCACGGCCAGTGCCACGTCACCCTCAGCTGGGCCCCACCAGCGATCCTCCGCTTTCTCCCCTCCCGCCCTGCGGGCAGCCACCACGGGACATTAATTTCCCGAGTGTTTTTCTGCGCCCCTCCCACCGCCACCGAGCTGCCAGTTTGTTAAAGGCCTGAAGGGGCCTCGGCCGAAATGCGAGTTTCCACGTGCCACAGAGTTCAGTGGGCTGGGACACAACCCCTGGCCCTTGGGCTACCCCATTCGAGCGAGTGGGGAAATGGAGGCCCTCCAGGGTCACCCCCAGGCCTCAGCGGGGACGTTAGATACGGCGCCCGGCTGCACCCCAGGCGGGAGGCTGGAGGACGTGCAGGCGCAGGCTGGCTGCTGCCATCTGAGCGCCAAGGCCAGGCCCTGTGGTAACGACAGGAGCGTTCCCGCTGCAGGGAGTCCCGCCAGGGTCGGGGCACGGCTGGCGTGCCTTGTAGGGAGGATCCAGGGAACAGGCTGGCTAGTCCGAGGGGGCCTGGCTGCCAGGGACACCGGCGTGCTGGGCTCTCCCGCCTAAGGGCCCAGGGAAGCACGGCTGAGGGGTCTGGGCCTCGTCAAGCCTCCGTGAGCCAAACCGAGCGAGGCGGCGGCTGGGGGAAGGGTGACGCCCCTGCCGGCTGCGCCCAGGCCCTGCCTATGACCCAGGCCAGCGGCTGGGCCCAGCTGCCTGCGCGCTCTGAGCTGCCTGGGGCGATTGCTGGAGGGAGGTGGGGGGGGAACAGGGCCAGGCTGCCTGCCCAGGGCACCCTCAGGCCTGCGGGTCTGCAGCGCGTTCCCTGGGCCTCAGGCCCGTCAGCCGCCCTGGGAGCAGCCACCTCCCCAGGCCGCCCTGCTGCAGCCAGGCCCATCCCGGACGCCCCTCTGCTCTGCCCCCAGCCCGCCGGGAGACGGCGCTGCCGGCATGGACGCCGAGGGCAGCGTGACGGAGATGGTCTGCCGCGAGTCGGACGTCCGGGAGGGCGAGTGAGTGACCGGCCGGGGCCCATCCCTGGCTTGCTGCCAGACCTCGCACCCTCCGGCTGAGCCTCTGCGAACCCCCAGGCCCGGCCGGCCCCCGCCTTAGCACAGGCCAAGAGGGGTCCTAAGCAAAGCTGCCCCAAGATGGCGGCGTGCTGCGAGTGTCCGTGCCCTGCACCGCAGCCGGAGGCTCCCTGGGGCGGGGAGGCAGGCGAGGACGGAGCCCCCCTGAGCAGGCCAGGAGCCAGAGAAAGCCGCCCCGCTGGCATGGCTGGGTCCCCGGGGCAAGCCAGGAGTCCGGCCTCCCCTCCCACCGGGGCAGCCCCCCAGCCCGGCCCTTCCCTGCACCGCAGGGGCCGGGCTGGCCATGGCGCCTTGTGCTTGTCCCCACAGGCTGCGGGAAGTGGAGATGGCAGGCCACAGGGTGCTGCTGGTGAGGAGTCAGACGGAGTTCAGTGCCGTGGGCAGCAAGTGCCCCCACGCGGGCGCCCCTCTCAGCAAAGGTAAAACCCGGCGGGTCTCCCGATGTCCTGGTGCAGCTCAGGCCAGGGCCAAACACCAGGGAGAGGCGGTGGGCCTTGTTCCACGGCTGGGACAGCCCACAGCTGCCCACGCTCGCCCCCCAATGGCTGGGACAGCCCACAGCTGCCCACGCTCGCCCCCCAATGGCTGGGACAGCCCACAGCTGCCCACGCTCGCCTCGTTCCACGGCTGGGACAGCCCACACCTGCCCACGCTCACCCACCAACGGCTGGGACAGCCCACACCTGCCCACGCTCACCTCGTTCCACGGCTGGCACAGCCCACAGCTGCCCACGCTCACCTCGTTCCACGGCTGGGACAACCCACACCTGCCCACGCTCACCTCGTTCCACGGCTGGGACAGCCCACAGCTGCCCACGCTCACCCACCAACGGCTGGGACAGCCCACACCTGCCCACGCTCACCTCGTTCCACGGCTGGGACAGCCCACACCTGCCCACGCTCACCTCGTTCCACGGCTGGCACAGCCCACAGCTGCCCACGCTCGCCTCGTTCCACGGCTGGCACAGCCCACAGCTGCCCACGCTCGCCTCGTTCCACGGCTGGCACAGCCCACACCTGCCCACGCTCGCCTCGTTCCACGGCTGGCACAGCCCACACCTGCCCACGCTCGCCTCGTTCCACGGCTGGGACAGCCCACAGCTGCCCACGCTCGCCTCGTTCCACGGCTGGGACAGCCCACACCTGCCCACGCTCACCTCGTTCCACGGCTGGCACAGCCCACACCTGCCCACGCTCACCTCGTTCCACGGCTGGCACAGCCCACACCTGCCCACGCTCACCCCCCAACGGCTGGGACAGCCCACAGCTGCCCATGCTCACCTCGTTCCACGGCTGGCACAGCCCACACCTGCCCACGCTCGCCTCGTTCCACGGCTGGCACAGCCCACACCTGCCCACGCTCGCCTCGTTCCACGGCTGGCACAGCCCACACCTGCCCACGCTCGCCTCGTTCCACGGCTGGCACAGCCCACACCTGCCCACGCTCGCCTCGTTCCACGGCTGGCACAGCCCACACCTGCCCACGCTCACCTCGTTCCACGGCTGGCACAGCCCACACCTGCCCACGCTCGCCTCGTTCCACGGCTGGCACAGCCCACAGCTGCCCATGCTCGCCTCGTTCCACGGCTGGCACAGCCCACAGCTGCCCACGCTGGTCCCCCCCCCCACGGCAGGGACAGCTCACGCTCGCCCTGAGAAGTGGACCTGGAGTCAACTGCTTTTCTGGGGCTGCCTTGCAGCGCTTCCGCAGGGCATTATTGGCCTTGTCTCTGTCACTAGGGCCAAGTGCCCCTGCTGGACACGCGCCAGCAGGCTTAACAGGCTGCAGCATGGGCTCTGTTTGGCCTCTTGGGTTTGCTTCCTGGGCACAGAGCCCATGGTACCCATCCCGGAAGCGTGGCCTCATCTCCAGCTCCTGGTGTCTGCCAGGAGATACGGGGAAGGGCCTCTCAGGGACTGAGAACTGGTGACCAGACAAGAAACAAAGGGCAGGAGTAAAGGGTCAGTTTTCAGACGGGCGAGAGGTAACTAGCGGGGCCCAGGGGCCGTCCTGTTCAACAGACTCATGAATCATCTGGAAAGGGGTAAACAATGAGGTGGCAAAGTGTGCAGATGACACAGACCTGCTCAAGGTAGTTAAGACCAAAGCAGACAGTGAAGCCCTTCCAAAGCATCTCCCAACACAAGGTGACCAGGTAGCAAAATGGCAGATGAATGTTAATGTGGCTAAGTGCAAAGCAATGCACCGTGGAAAAATAATCCCAGCTAGACATACACGAGGGCTGTGTCTAGACTGGCAGCTGCTTTTGCGGATAAACTTGCCAGCTGTCTACACTGGCCGCTTGAATTTCCGCAAGAGCACTGAGGATCTCGTGTAAGATTGTCAGTGCTCTTGCAGAAATACTGTGCTGCTCCCGCTCGGGCACAAGCCCTTTTGCGCAGAGGGCCAGTGTAGACAACATGGGATCATTTTGCGCAAAAAAGCCTCGATCACGAAAATGGCAGCCGGAGCTTTCGTGTGCAAAACTGCATCTAGATTGGCACGGACGCTTTTCCGTTAAAAGCATTTGCGGAAAATCATGCCAGTCTAGACGTAGCCAATGATAGGGACGTAGTTAGCTATTGCCACTCGGGGGAGATCTTGGAGTCATTGTGGACAGTTCTCTGAAAACATCCCCTCAGTGTGCAGCGGCCGTCAAAAAAGCAAATTGAATGTTGGGAATGATTAAAAAAGGAAAGAGAATAAGAGAGAATCTCTCATTGCCTCTATAAAACCATGCTACGCCCACAACTTGAATACAGTACTGGGGACAGATGTGGTCACCTCATTGTCTCAAAAAAGAGATATTGGCATTGGAAAAAGTTCAGAAAAGGTGAATAAAAATAAGAGGGTTGGAACAGCTGCCATAGGAGGAGAGATTAAAAGACGAGGATTTTTCAGAGACTAAGGGGGGCTATGAGAGAGGTCTATAAAATGAGTGGTGTGGAAAAAGTGAATAAGGAAAAGCTATTGACTTGTTCCCACAACACAAGAACTAGTCACCACCAAATGAAATTAATAGGTAGCAAGTTTAAAACAAACCAGAAGGAAGTTTTTCTTCATGCAGTGCACAGTAAACCTGTGGAACTCCTCGCCAGAGTATGTTGTGAAGGCCAGGACTTTAACAGGGTCCATCAGTGGCTATTAGCCAGGATGGGTAGGAATGGAGCTTGTAGCCTGTGTGTGTCAGAGGCTGGATATGGGCAACAGGGGAGGGATCACTTGATTTCCTGTTCTGGTCACTCCCTCTGGGGGAATTCTTATGTTCCTAGGGTCACTGCTGATCCCCCTTCTCCTTCCAGAGGTCCCACCTGGTGGCCTGATTCACAGCTTCTCCCTTGGGAGACGTGCCAGCGGGCGCAAACACCCTTTGCACAGGGATTTTTGAAAACCATCACTTCACTCTTTCCTAGGTTTCACCAGCATGGCACTCCCTGCCTCCGGCTCCTCACCTCTCTCCAGCATGCTGTGGGAGTCTCTCCAGGCCTCCCTGCACGTGGCTGCTCCTCCACACCAGTCTCTCTCCTGTGCCCTGCCCTTGTTAGAACGTTCGGTCCCCTCTGGCGGCCAGCCCCCGATCTGCTGGCACTCCCCCTCCCCACCGGTGGATCAGGCTGGCTGACAAGGGGACAAACTGGACTTTCTAGGCAGTGCAGGTTTACTGACCCTGGGGCCTCTGACTAGAAGCGTTTAACAGCTCACCAGTGTTAGTCCCGGGCCACCGTCTTCGCACATTTCAGCCCAACACGGAGGTGAAAAGGCCGCAGAGCCCTGCAGACCAAATGGAGTTTGCTCTTTAGTCTAGATACATGCCTCAGGCAGATGGACCCTGGACATCGGCAGGTGGGCGTGAACCTGCGACCTTTGGAACTAAAGCCACGAGCCAAAAGCCAGCTGGCTCTCGGCTCAGGCTGCATGGCCGGCATCGCTCGCCCTGGCCAGTGCGCTCAGGGCCCCTGGCTTACACATGGAGTCCCAAAGAGCAGCCAGCATTCCCAAGCCATACGCAGGGCTCCCGTCTCAGCCCAAGCAGCCCGTCTCCAGGGCGAGGGCTACCCGGCTTTGCACCCAGCGAGGTGGGCAGGAACCCTGAGCCCGGCTCGCAGACGTGACCGTGGCACCTCGCCCGAGCCCAGGCGTCCCGAGAGCTCGGGCTGCTCTGCTCAGACACTTCTCTTTGTGTCTGGCTTGCAGGCGTCTTGGCAGGCAACCGGCTGCGCTGTCCCTGGCACGGTGCCTGCTTCAGTATCCGAAGCGGAGACATCGAGGAGTACCCGACTCTGGACTGCCTGCCCTGCTTTAAGGTGAATGGATCCTGGTCCTTCCGGCCCACACCCAGCCTGCTCGCTCGGCTCTGGCTGCTCCCCTTCCACCCCCAGCCTGGGCCTAGGCCTCGCCAGGGGAGGTCAGAATTCCCAGTGGTTCCTGCAGGGCTCATGGCACTCTGGGGCCTTTTCGGAAGGTGCGAGCCCTGGCCGCGACGCTTGGCAAGGGAGAAGAGCTTGCACGGTTCCTTGGAGCGCCGTGGGCTGGAGACCGCGCGTCACGCCCGGCCGCGTTTCAGCTGCTGTGACGGCGCGTTGGGGTCCCCGCCTCCTGCACCCCCGTAGTGACACAAAGACTCCCCCAGCCAGTAGAACAGAGGGAGTTCATTGCTTCTCCCGGATACAGCACAGCACAGATGGAATCTGGTTCCAGGGCAGGCCTAGGATGCCTCAGGCCCCCTTGAGATGGGGAGCCTGGGCCCCTAAATCCCAGCCCGTTGCCTAGGCTGCTTCCTCCATGATCCCAGCCAGAAACCTCCCTCACTTCCCGCCCTGCCCCCAGCCAGGGCTCCACTCCCCTTCTTCCCATTGTTCCGCTCCCTGGGAGATCACTGGTCCGACAGGTTCGAAGCCCCCTGGCAGAATGACTCATCCCCTGCCCTGCTGGGCCGTGCTGCAGACAACAGCCAGTGGGGGTCACTCACAACCCACTGCCCAGCATAGCAACCAGCAAGGTACCCCACTACGTCACAGCTGCCTTGGCGCTGAAAGGGGCCTAAGTCACCAGGCGCCTGCCAGCTGGAGCGCTCTGCTCTGCGGGCTCTGGGGCCTGCTGGCTAGAACTGGCCACACGTGCCCTGCTCAAACCTGCCTTCAGGGGAGGCTGGAGCTCTCCTCAGCCTGCAGGAGCACAATGCGAAACCATCCCGCGCCCTCGTCTCCCTGCCTTGCACTGTGGGAGACTCCGGAGGCGGAAGGCCTCGGGTAGCTTCTCTGGATCAGTTCCGTAGCCTCCTGGAGCCATCCCCGCAGAGCAGCCCGACCTCACAGCCCCGCCCCCCAAGAGCCCCTCCGCTGCGCGTGCTCGCTCCGGGCGGTGCGTGGACGTTGCACAAGGCGTGAGCCCCTCACGGCCCCAAAATCAAATACAGATCGAAGGCTCCCAGCCAGGTTGATGGTCAAGTAGACTCTGCCCAACCGCTACCCGGATGTGCCCCCTGACAAGGCACCAGCCCAGTCGGGGGGGTCCCACTGCCCCTTGGCTGGACAGGCAGCCCCTCCAACAGGCACGAACGCCGACACCTCAGGCCTGACGTGTCCGGTGGCCGTTCCCCAGACCCCACCATCGCCCGGCGCTTGGACATTCAGTCTGTGTCCCCACGTGCTGCCCCTTCACACCCGTTCCTGCACTGGGCCGGTGTGTCCCTGCTCCTAGTCCGGCGTGTGGGGCCAAGGCCCTGTGCAATGGGGCCCTGTGACCCTCCGGGCCCGTGCCCAGCCCCAACTCTGCGTTACCGCCCCAGGGAGAGCTCTGCACCTGGGCCCAGTGCCCATCGGTGCTTCACACTCGGCCTGAGCCGGGCCTGCCTCTCGCTCCCAGCGAAGCTTCACATTGACCATTGCCAGCCAGGCCTCAGGTCCAGGCCCTCCTCTCACTACAGCACCTGGCCCCAGCATCCCGGCACCTCCAGGCCACGCATCCTCCCACGCCAGGACCCCGTGGCCCCAGCTCAGCCCTGACCCCTCTCTCCTTGCGTCTCGGCAGGTGCGAGTGGAGGCCGGGAAGGTGTTTGTTACAGCCAGGAAGCAGGTACCAGCCTCGCCGCTCTCCCCGAGCTCCTGGAGCATGGGCCGGGGCCAGCTGCCAGGACGCGAACCTTTCTGCTCTCTGCCAGGATCTGGAAGCGGGCCGGCGGCTGAAGGCCATGAGCGAGCCGTGCAGGGGCAACGAGGACACAGTGCTGCTCCTGGGAGGAGGTGGGTGACTCGGCCGACTCAGGCCCTGTGCATGGGTCACGTAGGCCCTGGCTCGGCCCTTCCCGCTGCACGGCTGGTGCCAGCGTCTCTCTCGCAGGGGCGGCCGCGCTGGTCTGTGCCGAAACACTTCGCCAGGAAGGCTTCACCGGCCGGATCATCATGGCAACCAAGGAGACGCACCTCCCGTATGACCGGACCCAGCTGAGCAAGGTTTGGGGATGGCCGGGACCGGTAAAAGCGTCAGCCGGGGAACCCCGCTCACAGCTCCGGCTGCCCCGCAGAGCCCAGCGATCCAGAGCTAGGCATGCGGCACGGCCGGAGGGCAGCCACATTGCTCCCCACGTGGCCCTGGCCCCTCCCGCGGCGCCTGCGGGTGGGAGGGGCTTGGACGGGAGCCAGCGATCGTACCCCTCCCTGCGGGGTGGGGGAAGGGCACTCGCTCGCCTGCCAAGAGAGGTGCCAGGGGGAGCCCTGCCCAGGCTGCGCTCCGTGCTCCAATCCCCGCGACTTCGCTCTGCTTCCAGGCGATGGGCAAGGCCCCCGAGAGCCTTTACTTGAGGCAGCAGGACTTCTTTGGGGCGCACGGCATCGAGGTCTGGACCGGCAGAGAGGTGAAGCAGCCGCCGCGCTGGCCGGGGAGCGGGGGCCTCCTCTAGCCCGGTGGGGCCAGTCGCCACCCTGCCTGGGCGCGTGCTGGGCTGCTTTGGGTGGGGCTGTGACAGCGCAACAGTGGGGGCTGGAGCAGCTCCCCTCCTGCCACGGGCAGGGCCGGGGTGCGCCCCAGCCTGGCCAGAGCTGCGGTGCGCTCAGCTGCTCGGCAGGCAGGGGCTGCTCTGGACGCCGGAGGGGAGGGGGCCGCTCCAGCCCTCCTGCCCCCTGGGGTCGGCGAGCCAGGGAAAGGGGACTGGTGCAGCGGGGGTGCCAGTGCAGAGCGGCAGCCCCCCTGCGGGAGGAAGGAGACTTTCGAGGGGGCTGGAGGGAGGAGCACACGCTGCCCGGGGCCTTTCCTCGCTCAGGCGGTGCGCGTGGACACGCAGGGGCAGAAAGCCCATTTCCAGGACGGGGCCTCCCAGAGATACGACCGGCTCCTCATCGCCACGGGCAGCAGGTGGGACGCGAGCCGGTCCCCGGCCCCAGGGTGCGTGCGGCAGCGGGCGCGGCCACTGTAACCGGGTCTCCTTCCCCAGCCCCAGGCAGCTCGGGTGCCCCGGCTCAGACCTGCAGGGCGTGTGTTCCCTGCAAAGCCCAGAGGATGCTCACAGGATTCTCCAGCTGGCAGCTGGCAAGAGGGTGCTGATCCTCGGCGCGTCCTTCATCGGTACGGACGGCCGCCCGCAGAGCCTCCAGCCGCGCTGGGTGTGCGCTGAGGAGCCACCGGCCCTTGGCTGGCCCCTCCCCCACGCCCCGATCGCTGCAGCAGCACTTGGGACGGGAGGCAGGGGACTTACTTCCCGGAGGCGTCGCTTCGTCCGCCGGGCGCAGGCTGCCCCCTTCAGCCGCAGGAGCTTTGCTCTGCCCCGCCCCGGGCGGGGACCAGGCCTGAAGCGCAGCTAGCGAGGTCACGGGGGATCCTGGTGAATCGGAGCAAAGTCCAGGATCCTAGAGCCCAGTGGCTGGACAAAGCTGCCAGCAGGGGGCAACGTCTGACATCCCAGCCCTCGTGCAAGGTTTCCAGCTTTGCCCCTATTTCAGGGCGGTGGGTGGTGCACGGGGAACGTGCGCCAGTTTCACTCCGGCTGTGTCCATTGTGCGCAGGGATGGAGGTGGCTGCCTGCCTTTCGGACAAGGCCAGCACCGTCAGCGTGGTGGGGAGAGAGGCGTTCCCCTTCCAGGCAGCGCTGGGGCCGCACGTCGGAGGTGTTGCCATGAGGGTACAGAGAGCGCAGCCCCGTCCTCGCCTGGACAGGCCCATGCCCGGCCCCTCCTCCCGCTCTGCGCCGGACACGAGACCTGCCGCTCCCCAGCGCCCGGCACACGGCTCCCAGCGCCGCCAGCCCTCCCTGGCCACCCCCGGCCCTTCTCCAGCCTGGCCAACTCGGGGCCTCATGCTCCCCTCTGCCCCAGCTCACAGTCCTGCCGCACACGCTGGGGCTCACCTGCCAGACCCACCGGGAGGGGCGGGGGGTGGACCCAGTGGCGGAGTTCATCAGGGACAGCCTGGGCCGGGTCACTCCTCTTCCTTTTTCAGATGCTGCAGAACAAAGGGGTGACGTTCCGCATGGGAGCTGAAGTGGCTGAGCTACGAGGCAAGGGGGGCAAGGTTAGCACGTCCCGAACGCCAGGGCGCACCTGGGCTGGTCCCCCCGGCCCCTTGCCGCGGGGCTACACCTGTGTTTCACACGCGGGACTCGCTGGCCCCGGACCATGGACGGGGTGGGGGAGCAAAGCTCCGGAGCAGGGCCAGCTGGAGGGGCGGAGGCAGCGTCTCGTGACGGGTGCCGTCTTTCCTAGGTTACAGAGGCTGCTTTGGCCAGTGGAGAGACGCTCCCTGCAGACGTGGTGGTGGTGGGGATAGGTAAGCGATTCACCAGCCCCCCGTGCTTCATGGAGACACGTCGGTAGCTGCACGCTGGGTATTCACTGCTGGCTGCAGTCCTGCCCTCCCTGGAGAATAGCTGCACCCTCCCCCTCGCCCCAGGCAGGCCCAGGCCCCCTACACCCCGTGCGGCTCCCCCGCGTCTGTGCTCACACCGTGCGCCTGCCCTGCGGGGAGCAGGGGGCTGGTTACATCTCACCAGGCTCAGCCCTGGGCCTGGGCCCTCGCCTCCGTCGCCGCTTTGTTCTGCCTGCACCCTGCCCGGCTCCAGCCCCGGCCGCGCTCCCCTCACTCTCCTGTGGCAGCGCCCAGCTCACCGGCCTCCTCGCCCTCCTGCAGGTGTCACCTCCAACTCAGCTTTCCTGAAGGACACGCCCATCGCCATGGACCCCGGAGGCGCCATCCTGGTGGATTTGGTGCGTACGCTGCTGAGACCTGCGCCCCCACGTGCAGGGCACTGCTCCCGCCGCTCGCTAACCCCCCTCTGCTCCTAGTTCATGCAGACCAGCGTCCCGAGAGTCTTCGCCGCCGGGGACGTGGCTTCGTTTCCTGTGGCGCTGGCTGGCGGGACGCCCTCCCCCGTCCGCCACTGGCAGGTCGCGCAGGCGCACGGTGAGGGGCTGCAGCAGCTGCCAGGCTAGAAACGGGCAGGCCAGGCCTGTGCCGCAGGCGGGCGGTGGGACACGAGCCGAACGGCGCCGCAGAGCAGCCCAGGCGCCATGCAGCAGGGTGGGCAGCGGCTCCGGCCAGCCCAGCTCCCCACGGGTCCGAGCAGGGCAGGAGACGGGCGCTGAGGGGGCAGGCCGAGGAACCTGAACTTTAAGGCCCCTGTGAAAGTATCTTCTGGGAAAACCTTCTCCCTGGGGCTGGGTCATTGCAGGTCACGCTGCTGCTCTGAACATGCTGAAGCAGCAGAAGGCCCTGCAGACTGTCCCCTTCTTCTGGACCTCGCTGCTTGGGAATAGCATCCGCTACGCAGGTAGGCAGGGAGCAGGAGCACTGGGCCCCCCCGCAGGGGCACAGATGCAGCAGGAATGGGGACCAGGTGAGCCGCTCCCAGCCGCCGGCCGCGGAGCACGGGCTGCACCGAACAGCCGCTCCCAGCCGCCGGCCGCGGAGCACGGGCTGCACCGAACAGCCGCTCCCAGCCGCCGGCCGCGGAGCACGGGCTGCACCGAACAGCCGCTCCCAGCCGCCGGCCGCGGAGCACGGGCTGCACCGAACAGCCGCTCCCAGCCGCCGGCCGCGGAGCACGGGCTGCCGGAGCTGAAGGCAGCGGCAGCTCCGGGGGCTGGAGTACATGTGGTGGACTGCTAACATTGTTTGCATATTCATTATTACCATCACAAATATGCAGATATTACCAGGCACCAAAACTGGTGAATGTGTGTGCGGGACCACGGGCTAGAACAGGTGGAACCGCTGGCACAGAACCTAGAGCACAGCCCCTGCACCTCTCAGGGCACCGGACTTACAGGGCCTCTTGTGCCTGCAGGCCACGGGGCCGGCTACACCGACACGGTGGTGAAGGGAAATCCGGAGCAGCTGGAGTTCTTTGTCTTTTACATCAAGTGAGGCACTGGCCCAACTGGTTGGGGACTCTTGGCCCGTCAGAGCCAGACCGGGCTGGCGCATTGGCCGGGAGGGGGCCCTGGGGAGGGGCACGGCTGAACGGCAGGGGCGCTCCACCGCAGCAGGGTGGGGGCGGGACAGGCCTCCACACCAGCTGGCAGAGAAGCTTCTAGAAAAGCTTCCTTTGGAGGTTCAGAACGTGGGGCCCAAGAGCCGGCGCCTGAGCCACGGCAGCACTAGGGGAGAAGCAGGAAGGACAGCACCTGCGCTGTGCCCACTCCCCCCGCGCACGGAGCACACCAACAGGCCCCCCCTCGGCCAGGCCTCGGCGCTGCCGTCCCCGGACCCAGGGGAGACCAGCGCCAGCCCAGAACCCCGCACAAGGCGGCCAGGCCCTGGCGCTCTAGGGCAGCGTTTAACTTGTTTTATAAAGCGCCCTTTAAAAATAAAGTTACAAGTACCCCCACTCCCTAGGCTACGTCTACACTGGCAGGATTTTCTGGAAATGCTTTTAATGGAAAAGTTTTCCGTTAAAAGCATTTTTGGAAAAGTGCATCTAGATTGGCAGGACGCTTTTCCGCAAAAGCACTTTTTCCAGAAAAGCATCCGTGGCCAATCTAGATGCGCTTTTCGGCAAAAAAGCCCCAATCGCTATTTTCGCCATCGGGGCTTTTTTGCGGAAAACTCTACTGCGCTGTCTACAGTGGCCCTTTCCCGGAACAGTTTTCCGGAAAAAGACTTTTGCCCGAACAGGAGCAGCATAGTTTTTCCGGAAAAGCACTGATGGTTTTACATGAGAGCGTCAGGGCTTTTCCGGAAATTCAAGTGGCCAGTGTAGACCTGGCAAGTTTTTCTGGAAAAGTGGCTGATTTTCTGGAATAACTTCCCAGTGTGGACACAGCCCCGACAGTTTTCAGACAATTTTCTTCTACCCTTGCAACACGTTTGTTTAAACAACTTAATCGTAGCCGAGGTGGGTGAGGAAATTTTTGGGTGTAAAAAGTGAAGAAATAATAAAGTGCTGAAAAACTTAACACAAAAATTCGGTTCTCTCCAAATTTCAGTTGTGGTGATGTATGCCCTGGACTGCTCTAGAGTATCCCCCTGGCTACTCGTACCACGGGTTGAGAAACACTGCTCTAGGGGGCCTCAGGACAGCCCCGGGCCCCGGCGCTCGAGGGGGGGGCCCCGCAGAACAGCCCCGGGGCCCCGGCGCTCGAGGGGGGGGCCCCGCAGAACAGCCCCGGGGCCCTGGCGCTCGAGGGGCTGCAGCGCCTGCTCTCGCTGGGGCATGGCCAGGAGAATCGCCCCCAGCTGCAGTCTCTCTTGCAGGGATGATTACGTGATCGCCGCTGCCAGCCTGAACTTCGACCCCCTGGTCTCCGTGGTGGCCGAAGCCCTGTTCTCCGGCAGACAGATCTCAAAAGCCGAGGCCCAGTGAGTAGCACCTGCCCCCACGGGCCTTGCTGCCCCTTAGCACGCGCCCTGGCAGGGCTGCAGCACTGGGGCAGGCAGCCCTGTCCTCAGCCTCCCCTCTTGTGCCGCAGGTCGTGGGACACCGCCTGGCCTCAGGCCACACTGCCTGGGGCTCCGGGGCGCCCGGCGCCGTGAGCCCTCCTCTGGCTCAAATAAAAGCCTGCACGGACTGCGCTGGAGCCCGGCTCTGCCTGTCAGCGCTGGGGCAGCAACAGGAACATGCAGTGTGTGTGGTTGGGGGGGGCCACGGGGAGCCACAACATGCCCCCCAGGGCGGGAGGGGAGAGGAGCCACAACGTACCCCCCAGTGACCCCGGAGGGGGAGGAAGGGAGGGGCAGGGAGCCACAACGCACCCCCCAGTGACCCCGGAGGGGGAGGAAGGGAGGGGCGGGGAGCCACAACGCACCCCCCAGTGACCCCGGAGGGGGAGGAAGGGAGGGGCGGGGAGCCACTACGCACCCCCCAGTGACCCCGGAGGAGGAGCCACAACACACACCCCCAGTGACCCCGGAGGGGGAGGAAGGGAGGGGCGGGGAGCCCCTACGCACCCCCCCCAGTGACCCCGGAGGGGGAGGAAGGGAGGGGCGGGGAGCCACAACGCACCCCCCCCAGTGACCCCGGAGGGGGAGGAAGGGAGGGGCGGGGAGCCACAACGCACCCCCCCGTGACCCCGGAGGGGGAGGAAGGGAGGGGCAGGGAGCCACTACGCACCCCCCCGTGACCCCGGAGGGGGAGGAAGGGAGGGGCGGGGAGCCACTACGCACCCCCCCGTGACCCCGGAGGGGGAGGAGCCACAACACACACCCCCAGTGACCCCGGAGGGGGAGAAAGGGAGGGGCGGGGAGCCACAACGCACCCCCCCCAGTGACCCCGGAGGGGGAGGAAGGGAGGGGCAGGGAGCCACTACGCACCCCCCCCAGTGACCCCGGAGGGGGAAGAAGGGAGGGGCAGGGAGCCACAACGCCCCCCCCCAGTGACCCCGGAGGGGCGGGGAGGGAGGGGCGGGGAGCCACTACGCACCCCCCCGTGACCCCGGAGGGGGAGGAGCCACAACACACACCCCCCAGTGACCCCGGAGGGGGAGGAAGGGAGGGGCAGGGAGCCACTACGCACCCCCCAGTGACCCCGGAGGGGGAGGAAGGGAGGGGCGGGGAGCCACAACGCACCCCCCAGTGACCCCGGAGGGGGAGGAAGGGAGGGGCGGGGAGCCACTACGCACCCCCCAGTGACCCCGGAGGGGGAGGAGCCACAACACACACCCCCAGTGACCCCGGAGGGGGAGGAAGGGAGGGGCTGGGAGCCCCTACGCACCCCCCCCAGTGACCCCGGAGGGGGAGGAAGGGAGGGGCGGGGAGCCACAACGCACCCCCCCCAGTGACCCCGGAGGGGGAGGAAGGGAGGGGCGGGGAGCCACAACGCACCCCCCCGTGACCCCGGAGGGGGAGGAAGGGAGGGGCGGGGAGCCACTACGCACCCCCCCGTGACCCCGGAGGGGGAGGAAGGGAGGGGCGGGGAGCCACTACGCACCCCCCCGTGACCCCGGAGGGGGAGGAGCCACAACACACACCCCCAGTGACCCCGGAGGGGGAGAAAGGGAGGGGCGGGGAGCCACAACGCACCCCCCCCAGTGACCCCGGAGGGGGAGGAAGGGAGAGGCAGGGAGCCACTACGCACCCCCCCCAGTGACCCCGGAGGGGGAGGAAGGGAGGGGCAGGGAGCCACAACGCCCCCCCCCAGTGACCCCGGAGGGGCGGGGAGGGAGGGGCGGGGAGCCACTACGCACCCCCCCGTGACCCCGGAGGGGGAGGAGCCACAACACACACCCCCCATGACCCCGGAGGGGGAGGAAGGGAGGGGCGGGGAGCCCCTACGCACCCCCCCGTGACCCCGGAGGGGGAAGAGCCACAACACACCCCCCCATGACCCCGGAGGGGGAGGAAGGGAGGGGCGGGGAGCCCCTACGCACCCCCCCCAGTGACCCCGGAGGGGGAGGAAGGGAGGGGTGGGGAGCCACAACACACCCCCCCATGACCCCGGAGGGGGAGGAAGGGAGGGGCGGGGAGCCACAACGCACCCCCCCGTGACCCCGGAGGGGGAGGAAGGGAGGGGCGGGGAGCCACAACACACACCCCCCATGACCCCGGAGGGGGAGGAAGGGAGGGGCGGGGAGCCACTACGCACCCCCCAGTGACCCCGGAGGGGGAGGAAGGGAGGGGCGGGGAGCCCCTACGCACCCCCCAGTGACCCCGGAGGGGGAGGAAGGGAGGGGCGGGGAGCCACAACGCACCCCCCAGTGACCCCGGAGGGGGAGGAAGGGAGGGGCGGGGAGCCACAACACACACCCCCAGTGACCCCGGAGGGGGAGGAAGGGAGGGGCGGGGAGCCCCTACGCACCCCCCCCAGTGACCCCGGAGGGGGAGGAAGGGAGGGGCGGGGAGCCACAACGCACCCCCCCCAGTGACCCCGGAGGGGGAGGAAGGGAGGGGCGGGGAGCCCCTACGCACCCCCCCCAGTGACCCCGGAGGGGGAGGAAGGGAGGGGCGGGGAGCCCCTACGCACCCCCCCCAGTGACCCCGGAGGGGGAGGAAGGGAGGGGCGGGGAGCCACAACGCACCCCCCCCCAGTGACCCCGGAGGGGGAGGAAGGGAGGGGCGGGGAGCCCCTACGCAGCCTCTCGGCCAGTGGCGTAACGCATTTCCTCGGCTGGTTCAGCACCTGCCCGCGAGGGACACCGGAGCCCTGGCACGCAGCCGTCAGGCCAGGTGTGGGCAGCCGAGGCAGCTCCCCCTCCCACCAGGCACATGCCTGCCTGCTGCAGCTAGGCCCCCCCCCGAACACGGGCCCAGGCCGGCCGCGCCATCGCACAGCCGAGCGGCAGAGCAGCTTTCCGCCAGCACGGGGAGCTGTTGCCCAGCGCCCGGGCTCAGGCAGGGCAGGAACGCTGCCTCCCCCCACGGGCCCCAGCTGCACAGGCTGCCACGGACAGTTCGAGGCCACGCCAGGCTCCTAGGCTGGGCCTGCCACAGCCGCACCCCCCAGCTCGGCTTGGGACCTCAGCCGCTGCAGTAGCAGCAGGGAACGGCCTCTTTCGGCCCCCTCCCCCAGCACAGGACAAGCTGCCTGGCAGGGGCCACCGCCCCCAGGCCATGTCACGCCCCTGCCCTGTGCTCGCAAGCCCAGGCGCTGCGCTGCCACCTCCTCGGGCAACTGCAGCGTGCCCCCCACGCCCGGCCCAGGCTGCCCCACTTGCAGCGGGTCAGGGGCCGGGCTGGCGGCAGAGCACGCTGACTCCCTCGGCCAGGAGGGGGCAAGGATCCAGGCTGCAGCAGGCCTGGGCCCCTCTCGCGTGACCAGTCCCGGGCCCGGCGGGGGATGGAGACGTGGGAGCAGAGCGGGACAGGCCCCGGAAGAAGCCGCGTGGGAGGCACCCGAGAGAGCAAATGCTCCTTCCCGGCGGCAGCGCTCAGTGCACAGCCCGGCCAGGGCACCAAGCCCCCCGTGGGGCTGCAGCCCCAGGCAGCGCGGGGAGGGGCCTGGCTGCCGCCAGGACACAGGTTTGGAAACGCTCAGAGCGGGGCTTGGCCCAGAGCCCCTGCAGCGCCGAGGGACGCGAGTGGCCCAGGCCGGGGAGAACAGCCCCGCCCGCCCCAGCCCCTGGCAGGAACAACCCCAGGACCGGGGCTCCGTGGGGGAAACTTGCTTCCCAAGTCATGGCGGGTTTCCCCTCGGCCCCGGGGCAGCCAGCTCTGCCGGGGGGAGGCCTGGGCCTTCTAGCTTCCGGGTGCTCCCTCTGGGCCAAGCCCGGGGCTGACATCCGCCACCTGCAGAACAGCGGCACAGCCCGGCTGCCTCCCCTGCAGGAGGGACCCCCTCAGCCAGGGCAGCTCGCACCCTGCGGGGCTCGGCCGGGAAGCCCCATGGCCCTGGCCACCAGTGACCAAGCTGCTTTCGGAGGTGCCCTGTGCCACGCAGCCTGGCCCCGGCCCGAGCAGAGCCTGGAGGGGCAGGGCTGCCGAGTTCACTCGTTCTGCGGGCGGCGGGCGAGCGGCGCTCCCAGGAGTCCAGCAGCCGGTCGAACAGGGCGAGCCGAGGAAGCAGGTTCTGACGTGCCCAGCACGGGCACTAAGGGGCAGGCGGCTCTCGGCGCACAGCAGGGCTGGGGCATTTTCCTGGCAAGAAGTCCAAGGGCCCCTTGCCCTGTGGCCAAAGCCCATGTGCGAACGCCTCCCCGGCAGCAGCAAGCCCCAGGGAACAGGGCAGGGCAGTAACACTGCCCACACAGGGGCAACCCCTCCCCTCCAGGCGCAGGCAGGGACCCCACAGCAGTTACCCTCCAGCCCCCCCATGGAGCGCCCTGCTCCTTCCCCCGCTAGCCAGCAATTCTCCCCGGAGCTCCCTGTTCCCACCCCACAGCCTGACTCCAGAGCCCGGTCGACCGGCCAGCAACCCGCCAGGGGCAGCTCTGCTCTCTGGCCCTTGCACAGCACAAGCCAGGAAGAGGGGGGGGGGGGGGGGGGAGAGACTCCTCGATCCCACCTCACCCAGGTTAGCCATCGGCAGCAGCACCCAGAAGACAGGCCCCCATCTCCTCCCTCTGTTGTAGTGAGGGGGCCCTGCAAGAGTGCAGCCCCCCCACCCGCTGCCAATTACTGGGGACGTACAAGCTCCACCCTACAACCCCCTCCCATCCCCAGCCACACCACGGCAGCAGGCAGCAGCCTTTCACCGCTCATGGCCCAGGTGGAGATCAAGGGGACCGGGTGGCCAAGGGCTGAAGGCACCATGGAGGCCGAGGTGCTGGCCACTGTGGGCAGACAGGACGCTGGGCGAGATGGACCCTTGGTCTGACCCAGTCCGGCCATTATGTTCTCCCCACTGCCCCGAGCAGTTCGGGCCGGGCGTAACCGGCACCTCTCACCAGCACAGGAAGCCGCGTTCGAGTCGAGTCCAACAGGCTGAAGGAGGCCAGAGGTGCTGCCGGGCCAGTCAGGGCTCGTCCCACCCTGTGGGCTGAGCCGCAGGGGGCTCCCTGGGACTGGAAGCAGGTTCGAGTCCCCACCGCTGGTGAGGTGAAGGCAGGAAGATCTGGGCTTGGACCCATCAGCTTATGACATCAGGCAGTGGCATGGAAGGGTTGGCAGCTTTTCCTGCAGGCTGAACCATTAGGAACCAGAATCTCATCTGGCAGCGGGAGCGCTGCCGGACACCACGCCCCAGCTCTCCAAGGAAGGAGAGAGCTCCCAGGCCAGCCCAGCCCTCGCCACGCATGGCACCATCCAGATGTGTAATGGCGAACCAGGACGTCCACCTCAAGGACAGTTGCTTGGGAATCTCACGCAGGCTGCCCCATAGCATGGAGATGCACGTACTCCCCGTGCCCCCAGCCCCCTTGGGGAGAGGCTCTGGGGCCAGTAGGCATCAATCAGGATGCAGAGGGCTTCTCAGTCTGGCGAGGCGGCCATCCCTCCACCCAGATTAGCTGGAGACTCACCCATCCTGCTCTCCCCAGGCACGCGTCCGGCTGAGCTCAGCCAGCCCGCTGATGAGCCGAGCGGGGCTACGTTCAACAGTTCTTCAACTGGCAGCTTTAGCTACGAGACAGGGACGTAAAGCTTGCCACTGAAGAACTGGTGCACGTTGCCAGCAGCGCAGGCAGCCGGAGAGCAGCTGAGGAGGAAGCAAACGAGTCAGAGCCAGGACTTGGCACTGTGCAGTGCCATCGAGTCAGCCAGGAACTAGAGCCCCAATGGACGACAGCGCTGGAGACTTCCCTTTCCTCTGAGGGCACAGAAATCCCCCTCCCCTCCCCGCCCATTCACTGCCATCTTCCCCCCGGGGCCTCGTCACATGAGCCCACCAACCGGACTTCCCACGACGGGCCGGAGAGCTCTGCCATGCAGCCATCCAGCACAGCTGGGCAGCACCAGCACTAGCGGCTGGGCCCTGGAGCCAGGTGTGGCCTCAGTTCCAGTTGTGGCTCTTGCTGCCAAGCCAGCTGGTGCATTGGCTCTTAGGAACAAAGCACGTGCCCCAAGACTGGCTGGGTGCAGCGAGCAAGGCAGCTCCGCCTGTGGGAGGGAGGAGAGGAGGCTCCTTTCGAGAGCCTGTGCCCCAGAGGCACCTAGGGCCGCCCCACCACCCCAGGAGAAGGCATCCTGGCTGCCAAGTCACCCCAGGGAAACAGGCGCCTGAACTTTGGAGAACTTGAGCAATGCAGCACATGAGTCACCTGAGGGACAAGCCCTCCCCCAAGCTTCCCGTTCAGGGCCAGTCACAGGAGCACTTGCAGCCTGGTTCCTGGAAAGGGTCCAGCCTCCAGCACAGTCCAGCGACTCAGCGCCCGAGCTGCGGGCCATACCGTTCCTGGGGATACCCACAGAGCAAAGCCCTTCACTCCCACCACATCCAGGGGCCCCAGGATCGAGGGGCGGAGGGGAAGCGAGCCCCGGGCAGCAACAGCATCTGTCTAGGCCACAGGCTGGTCAGGGCTACACGGATGGCGCCCCAGACTGACCACTCATCTGGAGAGGTGAGGCGGCAGCTCTTCTCCCCAAGGCAGGCTTCCGCCAGCACTTACCCCGGCAGGAGGCAGCTCTCTTCAAGCTGCAGCGATCCTGGAGGCGGGCCCAGCTCTTCTGTGCAGGCTGCTCTGGCCCGGCTGAGATGCCAAACATTCCACTCATGCCTGGTACATATGGTATAAATTCCAGCCGTCTGCCGGCCCCTTCGTGTCTGAACTTTGTTCCAAGTGCGGAGCTCCACCCCCTCCCTTCTTCCAGCTCAGGGCTCGAATGCATGAATCAGCAGGAAAGGCAAAGGCCCTCGCCATGCCCAGCTCCAGCAAAAGCAGAGTCCTTGAGATGGAGGAGCTGCCAGGCTGAGTGGGAGACAGAGAAAGACGTAAATAGTGCACCAAGGATGTCTCCATACAGAGCCTCTGGCCTTCGCTCCGCCCGGTCCCCCGCCAGAAACAGACACATCCCTGGGACTACCGGGCGGAGGAGCCAGGTTTTAAATCCAGTTGGCCCCTGCAGGACACCATGACAGCTCTTCTGGGGGCTGCTAAGAGAATACCAGGCTTTGCTTCTCGTGACGGGGCACGTCATCCCCCAATCTGCCTCTTCAGCACTCCCCCGAGCCGGCCAGAGCCCCACGCCCTAAATCCGGAATCCTTCCGCCCATCTCCCTAGGGCCCCATGCACCAGTCGCTGGGGAAGACGGGTGGCAGCAGCCCAGGAGATAAGCCAGGAGACAAGCCAGACAGGCAGCGACAGGAACGCCGAGAATTAGAGCCTAAACCCAGCCGACTGCATCACACCCAGCTCCCCAGCCTGCCCAGGGCTCTCTGGCCAGAGCCACCCCACCCCGACTCAACCCAAGATCTCTGGCAGGGGTCACCGCTCCCCCTCTTCCCCCAGAGAGCAAGGGGAGGGGAAGGCTGCGTCTCTGGGCACCCTCAGCCCAGCCCGACCTGTCCCGGGCCAAGCAGAGCCCGGACGCACCCCCGTGCTGCTGCCTAGAACAATCTCCGCCCCACCCAGCTCCTGCCCGGCCCAGAGCCTCGCAGCTTCGGGGCCTGACTGGGCGGCACCAGCCGGGGGAAGGGCTGGGGGCCCCTCACGTGGCCTGCTCAGCCCCCAGCCGGCAGAGCTGCCCTCCCGGCTCCACACGGGGACGCGAGGGCCCAGGCCGACGGCTCGGGGCCGGAAGGTGACCTTCCCCCGCGGGCGCCCCCAGCAGGGGGGCTGGCCGGGGAGGGCAGCGCAGCTGGAAGTTTCCAAGCCGCTCTCCGCCGCCCCCACCCGTGTTGAAACCCTAAACGGCAGCTTGCATAAGCGGGGCGGCTGCCGCCCCCTTACATAACAGCGCCCGGGGTGCCCTGCCCGCGCCCGCCCGCAGCCCCAGACCGGACCCGCCGCCGCCCGCGGCCTCCCCGGCAGGAGTGGAGCAGCCCCCAGACCCGACTCACCCAGGCCCGCCCCGGGCCCCCCCCGCAACCCCCCGGCCCCCAGACCCGCCCCGCAGCCCCCGGCCCCCAGACCCGCCCCGGCCCCGCCGCCCCGCAGCCCCCGGCCCCCAGACCCGACTCACCCAGGCCCGCCCCGGGCCCCCCCGCAGCCCCCAGGCCCTCAGACCCGCCCCGCAGCCTCCGGACCCCAGACCCGACTCACCCAGGCCCGCCCCGGGCCCCCCCGCAGCCCCCAGGCCCTCAGACCCGCCCCGCAGCCTCCGGACCCCAGACCCGACTCACCCAGGCCCGCCCCGGGCCCCCCCGCAGCCCCCGGCCCCCAGACCCGCCCCGCAGCCTCCGGACCCCAGACCCGCCCCGGCCCCGCCGCCCCGCAGCCCCCACCACCCCAGACCCGCCCCGCAGCCTCCGGACCCCAGACCCGACTCACCCAGGCCCGCCCCGGGCCCCCCCGCAACTCCCCGGACCCCAGACCCGCCCCGGGCCCCCCCGCAGCCCCCGGCCCCCAGACCCGCCCCGGCCCCGCCGCAGCCCCCGGCCCCCAGACCCGCCCCGGGCCCCCCCGCAGCCCCCGGCCCCCAGACCCGCCCCGGCCCCGCCGCCCCGCAGCCCCCACCACCCCAGACCCGCCCCGCAGCCCCCGGCCCCCAGACCCGCCCCGGGCCCCCCCGCAGCCCCCGGCCCCCAGACCCGCCCCGCAGCCCCCCGGCGAGAAGGGCCCAGCGGGGACACTTGCCCCGCACCCGGGTCCCCAGCTCCCCCCGCGGCCGCCGGCACCCACCTGCCCTGCCCCGCCGGCCGCCCGCACTCACCGGCTCCTGGCTCTCATCAGCTGGCGGCGTCGTGACGCAGCCACCCACCGGCTCCTCCCGCGGCCAATCCCCGCCTGCCGTCACCAGGACGAGCCCCGCCCCCTGCGACCGCCCTTTGAGCCGCGGCCGCCCCTTCCCCGCCCCGGCCCTGGCTGGCACTTTGGCAAGCCAATCACAAGCTAGGAATCCTATCCGGCCCGTTCGTCATCTAGCAACTTGACCAATGAGCTAAGAGCATCCACATCCTGCCCCGCCCTCGTCACCTCGCAGACACTGGCACCAGGCTGAGCCAATCAGCAGTGAGAGTCAACTTAGAAACTCTGTGGGTGCCGCCCTGACGCGGAGAATGCCGGGAAGTGTAGTTTGGCGCGGCAGACGCTCTCCCATCATGCAGCGCGCGCTGTGAGTTGGCATTTTCAGCTGGAGGAAGCTGGGGAGGGGAGGGCGCGGCCCCTTAAAGGGCCAGAGCCCCGAGGCGCCCCCCCCCCCCACCTCGATACGCCCGGTCCCCAGCGTCTATAGCCCCGCGAGCCTGGCCTAGCCCTGCCCGGTCCCCTATTGCCCCCCCCGCCTGGGTACCCGCCCCCACTGCCCCCCAACTCGGGTACCCGCCCCCCACTGCTCCCCATTGACCCCCAACTCGGGTACCCGCCCCCACTGCCTCCCAACTCGGGTACCCGCCCCCCACTGCTCCCCATTGCCCCCCAACTCGGGTACCCGCCCCCCACTGCTCCCCACTGCTCCCCAACTCAGGTACCCGCCCCCCACTGCTCCCCACTGCCCCCCAACTCGGGTACCCGCCCCCCACTGCTCCCCACTGCTCCCCAACTCAGGTACCCGCCCCCCACTGCTCCCCACTGCCCCCCAACTCGGGTACCCGCCCCCCACTGCCCCCCAACTCAGGTACCCGCCTCCCACTGCTCCCCACTGCCCCCCAACTCGGGTACCCGCCCCCACTGCTCCCCATTGCCCCCCAACTCGGGTACCCGCCCCCCACTGCTCCCCATTGCCCCCCAACTCAGGTACCCGCCCCCCACTGCTCCCCAACTCGGGTACCCGCCCCCCACTACTCCCCACTGCTCCCCAACTCGGGTACCCGCCCCCACTGCCCCCCAACTCGGGTACCCGCCCCCCACTGCTTCCAATTGCCCCCCAACTCGGGTACCCGCCCCCACTGCTCCCCAACTCGGGTACCCGCCCCCCACTGCTCCCCATTGCCCCCCAACTCAGGTACCCGCCCCCCACTGCTCCCCAACTCGGGTACCCGCCCCCCACTACTCCCCACTGCCCCCCAACTCGGGTACCCGCCCCCCACTGCCCCCCAACTCGGGTACCCGCCCCCCACTACTCCCCACTGCCCCCCAACTCGGGTACCCGCCCCCACTGCCCCCCAACTCGGGTATCCACCCCCCACTGCTTCCCATTGCTCCCCAACTCAGGTACCCGCCCCCCACTGCTCCCCAATTCGGGTACCCGCCCCCCACTACTCCCCATTGCCCCCCAAGTCAGGTACCCACCCCCTTTGCTCCCAAGTTGCCCCCCAGCCCAGGTGCCCACCCTCACATTGCCCCCTAACTTGGGTACTCGCCCCTATTGTTCCCCATTACCCCCCAGCCCGGGTACCCGCTCCCCACTGCTCCCCAACTTGGGTACCCACCCCCATTACTCCCCATTGTCCCCCAACTTGGGTACCTGCTCCCATTGCCCCCCAGCCCGGGTACCCACCCCCCACTGCTCCCCAACTTGGGTACCCACCCCCCACTGTTCCCCATTGCCCCCTGACTCAGGTATCCGCCCCCCCATTGCCCCCATCACAGGTACCCACTCCCCCAATGCCCCCCAACTCAGGTACCTGCCCCCCCCACTGCTCCCTCAGCCCAGGTACTCGCCCTCCCATTGCCCCCCCAGCCCAGGTACCCACTCCCCACTGGCTTCCAGCCCAGGTATCCACCTCCGACTGCCCCCCCAGCCTGAGTACCTGCCCCCTCACTGCCTCCCAGCTGTCCCTCAGCTTGGTACCAGCCCCTCATTGCTCCCCAGCCCACATACCTTCCCAGGCTCCAAACGAATGCTGTGCCCAACCCCCTCAGGCCTCTGCTCAGGTACCCCGCCCCTGCCCCCCAACTCCCACAGTATTAACCAGCCCTGCCCCCACAGCCTGAGCCCCCCCACACTCACCCCTCTGGCCCCAGAACAAGTACTGTCCCCTGCTCCAGTGTATGGTCCTATCCCAGTCCCCACTCCCGGGCCCAGGAATCAACCCCAGCAGTACCCTGGGGTCCCCCAGCCCTCTCCACAGGCTCCAGCCCTGCTCCCTGGCTCTGCAAACCATGCCCCAGCACTGGCCCACCCTGGCCACACCCCCCAACCCCAGTCGGGCCCCATACTCCAGTGCTGTGTCTAGACTGGCCAGTTTTTCCAGAAAATCAGCCGCTTTTCCGGAAAAACTTGCCAGCTGTCTACACTGGCCGCTTGAATTTCCGCAAAAGCACTGACTTCCTACGGTAAGAAATCCGTGCGTCTTGCGGAAATACTACGCTGCTCCCGTTTGGGCAAAAGGGCCCGTGCAGACAGCTCAGGTTTGTTTTGCGCAAAAGCGCGTCTAGATCGGCCACGACGCTTTCCGCAAAAAGTGCTTTTCCAGAAAAGCCTCCTGCCAATCTAGACGCTCTGCTCCAAAAAGCATTTCCGGAAAATCCTGCCAGTGTAGACGCAGCCCAGCAGTACCCTGTCCAGGCTCTGCCTGACCCTAACTGCACTGCGGATTCAGATGGGGCAGCGGGAAGGGAAGGCAGTTCTGGGCGATACTCGCGTGGAGGACTGGCTGGTGAGAGGAACAGCGGGAGAGGGCAGGAGAGACCAGAGGGGAAGAATGCCAAGGACACAGAAAAACAGGGCCAGCCGCTGGTGGCTTTCCTGAGGCAAGCGCAGAGGGGGCCCTTCCCGGTCGGACCAGGCCTGGGGCCCAGCCACGCCATAAAGAGCACGCAGGGAGAGGAGCACGGGTCCCAGTGGCAGCGAGCCCCCGGTTCCCACAGTCTCTGCTGCCTCACAGCTGTGCCCTGGGGGTACCACAGGACCGAGTGGCCGGGGCCTCTGTGCCGAGCTGGCTGCAGAATTTGGGGGCTGCCCTGCCCCCCGCGGCACGCAGCCTGCGGCTTTAAGGGCTTGTGCTAATGACAAGGATTCCGGGAAGCCGTTCCCTCCAGGACACCAATCGGAGTCTGCGCCAGGCACCAAGCCCAGCCCGCAAATGGGCAGGTTTAAAGAAACTCCTCTGAACCCAATGACTTGGCAATCCGGCCCGAGTAGCTCCTTAAAGGGCCAGGCACCGCCTGCTCCCTCTGCTGCAGCCGCAGGGAGTGGCGCTGCTTGATAAGCGAGGGCAAGAGCCCAGAGGCGGCTTCCAGGGTGGGGGGGATTGGGGGGAACAAAGCCACTTCTGCGGATTGACTCCTGCGGGCTCGCTCGCTGACCCCCGGCACATGGGCGCCTGGTGCTGTGGCCGTTCTGTTCAGCTGTTCTCTCCTCGGCCGGGCCAGGAGGGTCCGACTCCACTTCCCCTCCCCAGCCTTGCGCCTAGCTCCTCCCCAGTGCTTGTGCTTCTTACAGCTGCAAGGACCTCGCCAGCTCTGCCTGGCTGCCGAAGGGCGTGGAGCATCCCTGCCTCTGGAGAGGCAGCCCAGGCCAGAAGAGACCCTGCACCCCTAGAGCCTGGGGGCTGCCGGGCTCCCTCCTCCCAAGGGGTTTCCCGCTCCCTCTCCCCCCTCCCCCAGAACTGGACTGTGTCTGTACCTTGCTGTGTCTCTGGCAAGAGGCCCGCTTGCTACTCAGTGTCTCTCTGGAGAGGGCCGGTTCCCTCCCAGGCTACTGGCTGGGCATTGGGAACCCCCATCATCCAGAGGAGGAGCTGGAGTCTGGCTGACCTCCCCGCCCCCCCGGGCTCCAGAGAGGTGAGCCAGGCACTGCGGAGGCAGCGCTGGTGCCAGGGGTGCTGTGGAGCTGGCTGCAGAGGCCTGTTTCGGACCCGAGCCCTGGGCAGGCTGTCCCCCCATTAGCCACGCCTGCTTTGCCCCGGTGCCTGGTGTGCTGGGCACTGCAGAGGCAGGCGCCCTTTGCCCATGGTGCAAGGAGGTGCAGATAGTGACCATGCCGGGCCACTGTGTGCCCTCATGCTGGCTGCTCAGGGGCACTGGCCCCGCTGGGCCCCCCGAGCCAAACAGAGCCCCAAGCGCTTCACCAGCAGCGTGGCTTTTCCCCACTGCCCCGGGCCAGCCCCCCAGCAGGGGCCACCCTTCTCCTGCAGCCCACAGCTCCCCAGGCCACTCCCCTCCTGTGGGAGGCCGGCAGGGGCTGGGCTGCCCCCAGTGCAGTCGGGGCCCTGAGCTGGCCAGGGGGAGACAGGCTGGGGACGTGTTTTGCTTCCCCCACCCCATTGTGCCCTCCTGCTGGCTCTGGGCCGATGGGGCCACGGCCACCCTAGCAGCTAGAGCGGGGTTGGCCCAGGGTGCTGCCCCTTTAAGAAAGTTTCCTGCCCTCAGCCCAGTAACAGCTGAGAGATGCAAAGTGGGGTCTGGGGACGAATCAGCTGTTGCCACATCCCCCCACGTGACTCCCACAGCTCTGCAGACCAGGAGCTGAGGCCCAGCCATGTGTGTCTGGGCTGGCACCGCTTGTGCTCTTAAAGGGGAACTGCCCGCTGCCCCCGGGCCCGGAGCACCCTGCTCACCCAGCCCTCCCCAGGCCGGTCCAGCAGCTCCCCAACCCGCGGGCATGTGCTGCTGAGGCCCGGGCTCTCCTTGCGGAACAAAGGGGTCAGCAGCAGGGCTCTGGGGGCCTGTCAGGGCCTCCCAGCTGCCAGCGGTGGCGCAGGGCCACCGTGCCCCTTGTGCAGCCGTCGGACTGGAGAGCGTGGCCGCGCCACGTACGGGGCTGGTCGGTAGCAGGAGCCGTGTCCCTAACGGCCGGGGCGGGGCTTAGCTGGCAGCTATTTCAGACAAAAGCCTGGCTAGCGGAACGGCCCTAGAACGGGACCGCGGGTCACCCCTCAGAACAGACAGCACAGGCCCCCCTCAAACCAGGGGCTGCTTGTCCCCAGCGAGGCCCGGCTCGCTGAGGGGAGAACGCGCCGGGCGGGGCTGAGCGCGCTGGGGGGCTGTTCGGGAAAGCGGTGCCGGGTCAGGCACAGGCCTGACTGGCAGGTGCCCGGTTCCAGCTCCCATCCGTCGTGGCCGCATCTCTCCGGCGCCGGGTTCGTTGCTATTGTGTTTTAGCAGCATCTGATTTTCCAAAACAAAACGGGAAGTTGGAACAGCTGCCCCTCGGCTTCGTGGCTCGGCCCACGTGAGCGGGGCTGACCCGCGGTCCCCCGGAGCCATGTCCTCTGACTGGGCCTCGCTGCTGAGAGCCAGGCCTGTCTGCACCAGGCCGCTGGGCTCATTCGCATTGGCTGGCAGATGCCCCCAGCCCTGATTCTCCTTCTGAAGCGGCTCGTCTCCCCGCCAGGGCTGCAGCGCCGCCCCGAGCTCCCACTCCACTGGCAGCAGCTGTGCTCTCTGCTTGGCGAGGGCAGGATGACAAGGCAGAAGCCAGGGTGTCGGGATTGAAAGTGACTCATCGTTGCTGTGTCAGGCTCCCTTTTCTGGCCGTGGGAAGCGCTGGGGGGCTCCAGGAGGGGGGGTCCCGTGTCCCCCTGGAATTCCCCTCCCCCAGGAGCAGAGGCAGCCCTCCGCCCCTGCCTGGGGAGAGCCCAGCTGGGCTCCGCTGTCTCCCTTCCAGCAGCACTGGCTCCCTGGCAGCGTTTCTGAGGCTGGGAGGGGAGCCATGAGCAGATCCTGGAGAACGGGGGCGACGCCTTCCTGGGCTGAGGGCTGACGCCGCCGGGGAGGGGCCGGCAGCAAGTCCACCAGCCTGGGCACCACTCCCATCAGACGGGCCCGGCCGCGAGGCCAGGGAGCCCTTTTCCGGAAAGGAACCAGCCTGAACTTTCTCCACCTCGCTGCTAAGGCTGGGGGCGGGGCGGGGCCCTCGCCTGATCGGCCCAAGGCCCTTCGGAAAGGGGGAGTCACCAAGCCCAGTGTCTCTGCGCAGGGACAGATGCTTGGTCAGTTGAGTGGGGTGATGCAGAGACCCCGGGAGCATCCGCAAGCCCCACCCCACAGCAGCCCTGTGCAGCAGGAGCCTAGAGCGCTTGGGCCCAGTGCCAGCCAGTCCCAGATTCGGGGGGACTGCGCGTGCAGGGGGGAGGTGCTGCAGCACCCCCCCAGCTGGAAGTGGTTTCTTCCATACCAGGGTTCTCACCCCCCCCCCCCCCCCGTGTTCCTGGCATGGCCTGGCCCCAGCCGGAGCTGATGCTGCCCGCTCGGCGTGGGAACGGGGCGGAGGGTGGCGCCTGGGGCCCTGGCGCTGGAGTGGCCAGCTGGCGAGTGAGCCGGGCGCTCCGGGGCCGGCCAGCAGGGGCTGCGACAGCCGCGTGGCCAGGCCAGGCCTGTTTGGGAGGGCGAAGGGTCCCTGCTCGGACGGAGGGACTCTGGCTCCAGCCGTTCGGGTGCTGCTCTGCACGTCCCAGTGGATGCCCTGCCCGAGGGGGGGGGGGGGCCCGTCGGGCCAGGGGCTGCACTCGCCCCGGGCGCCTCCTGGGAGCTGCATTTGGGGATCCACTGCCAGCCTGACGCCCTCCTGCGGGAACCCAGCCTCTCCTGTCTTGGCTGGAGGGCTCCTCCGGGGGGAGGCCTTTCCGTCCCAACCAGCCTTCCAAGGCCCTGCCCCGCGGGGCGTCTCCGGCCTGGGGACCCTGCACTCGGCCGCTGGGGTCTGCCCGGTGCTGCTGTCCTGCTCTGCTCCCTGCCCCGTCTCGCCCAGGCTCCTCCAGGCACCTGCTGCTCCTGTCCAGCTTCACCCTCTCATGGGTCCTCATTGCCCCTGGCTCCTCCGCCTCGCCAGTTCACTGGCCCCAGCACACGGCAAAGGGACTGTGGGTGGGGCAGGGAGCAGCAGGAGGGGCTGTGCTAGGGTCTTGGGGGGCAGCCGGGCACCCTGCCTGGGCACGGCTGGGGCTACGTCTAGTGCATTAGCTTGATGCCAGCTGGTGTGAGTGTGTCCTGGAGCCCGGACCGGAGGCTCCCAGCTGACCGAGTTCTTCCCGAGTTCCCTGGCCTGGGGGTCTCTGTGGGCTGGCAGCTGCCCATTCAATTTCCTTTGAAAGCCCCAAGTGCGCGACTGGCTGCAGCCGGAAGGGACCCACTGGGCTGGGTGGATGCCAAGCCGGGTGGGGGCACCCCTGGGAGTCAGACAGTGCCCTGCCTGGGGCTCAGGGTGACACTGCAGGGGGCTGCAGCCCAGCTGTGTTCTCAGCACAGCTGCTGGGGGAGCCGTGCCTGGGAGGGGGCGGCTCTGGAGTGCCCGGTGCCTTCCTCTGGCTCCTGCGCCTACAGTCCCAGCCCGCCCAGTGGGGGGACCTGGGCTCTCCAAGGCCAGGACGAGGCAGCAGGTGACTTGCAGGACTTGCCGGGTTCACACTGCAGCAGCTGGGCTGGGGTCCGGCTGGTGGACGGAGCCGGACACTCGTTCAGTGACCTCCCCCAAGCGACCCTCCCAGGCCTCTCCGCGCCCGTGAGCCAGGGCCCCTCGGGAAGGGACCTCACCTGGCTCAGGCCAGCGCTGTGGGGCCCACCTTCCCCTCTGCCTGCCCCTGGGTCCCCTTTAAGGCCGGCTGCCTCGTCGGCTCGGATTGCCTGATTCCAGCTGACAGCCTGGGGCGGCTTTGACGTCATTCTGACCTCAGCAGAGCCTGCCAGCTGATCGCCCCTCCCGCCGCTCCAGCAGCAGGGCCCGAAATAACAGCAGCCTGGCCATGTATAGCCAGCCTGGCCGGCGCGGAGCCCGGGTTACGTAACTCACGTGTCCTGCCCTGCGCCGCGCTCGCCGGCCCCGGCCCACGCAGCGTCCTGCCCGCTGCCGGGCGCCCTCCGTACCCAGATCGCACGGACCGGCCGTACCCGCCACCACACGCACCACCCTCCCTGCGCGCCACCCCGCGCGCCCTCCCTACGCGCCACCCCGCGCGCCCTCCCTGCGCGCCACCCCGCGCGCCCTCCCTACGCGCCACCCCGCGCGCCCTCCCTACGCGCCACCCCGCGCGCCCTCCCTACGAGCCACCCCGCGCGCCCTCCCTGCGCGCCACCCCGCGCGCCCTCCCTACGCGCCACCCCGCGCGCCCTCCCTACGCGCCACCCCGCGCGCCCTCCCTACGCGCCACCCCGCGCGCCCTCCCTGCGCGCCACCCCGCGCGCCCTCCCTGCGCGCCACCCCGCGCGCCATCCCTACGCGCCACCCCGCGCGCCCTCCCTGCGCGCCACCCCGCGCGCCCTCCGTACGCGCCACCCCGCGCGCCCTCCCTACGCGCCACCCCGCGCGCCCTCCCTGCGCGCCACCCCGCGCGCCCTCCCTGCGCGCCACCCCGCGCGCCCTCCCTACGCGCCACCCCGCGCGCCCTCCCTACGCGCCACCCCGCGCACCGTCCCGCGCGGCGTCCCTGCGCGCCACCCCGCGCGCCCTCCCTACGCGCCACCCCGCGCGCCCTCCCTACGCGCCACCCCGCGCACCGTCCCGCGCGGCGTCCCTGCGCGCCACCCCGCGCGCCCTCCCTGCGCGCCACCCCGCGCGCCCTCCCTACGCGCCACCCCGCGCGCCCTCCCTGCGCGCCACCCCGCGCGCCCTCCCTACGCGCCACCCCGCGCGCCCTCCCTACGCGCCACCCCGCGCGCCCTCCCTGCGCGCCACCCCGCGCGCCCTCCCTGCGCGCCACCCCGCGCGCCATCCCTACGCGCCACCCCGCGCGCCCTCCCTACGCGCCACCCCGCGCACCGTCCCGCGCGGCGTCCCTGCGCGCCACCCCGCACGCCCTCCCTACGCGCCACCCCGCGCACCGTCCCTACGCGCCACCCCGCGCGCCCTCCCTGCGCGCCACTCCGCGCGCCCTCCCTGCGTGCCACCCCGCGCGCCATCCCTACGCGCCACCCCGCGCGCCCTCCCTACACGCCACCCCCGCGCACCGTCCCTGCGCGGCGTCCCTGCGCGCCACCCCGCGCGCCCTCCCTACGCGCCACCCCGCGCACCGTCCCTACGTGCCACCCCGCGCGCCCTCCCTACGCGCCACCCCGCGCGCCGTCCCTACGCGCCACCCCGCGCGCCCTCCCTACGCGCCACCCCGCGCACCGTCCCTACGCGCCACCCCGCGCGCCCTCCCGTCCCTGCGCACCACCCCGCGCGCCGTCCCTACGCGCCACTCTGCGCGCCCTCCCTGCGCGCCACCCCGCGCGCCCTCCCTGCGCGCCACCCCGCGCGCCCTCCCTGCGCGCCACCCCGCGCGCCGTCCCTGCGCGCCACCCCGCGCGCCCTCCCTACGCGCCACCCCGCGCGCCCTCCCTACGTGCCACCCCGCGCGCCCTCCCCGCCTGCCACCGCGCCCACCGTCCCTACGCGCCACCCCGCGCGCCCTCCCTACGCGCCACCCCGCGCACCGTCCCTACGCGCCACCCCGCGCGCCCTCCCCGCCTGCCACCGCACGCACCGTCCCTACGCGCCACCCCGCGCGCCCTCCCCGCCTGCCACCGCACGCACCGTCCCTACGCACCACCCCACGCACCCTCCCCGCCTGCCACCCCGCGCACCCTTCCCGCCCGCCACCCCACACACTGTCCCTATGCGCCACCCCGCGCGCCCTTCCCGCCCACCACCCCCGCGCACCGTCCCTACGCGCCACCCCGCGCACCCTCCCCGCCCGCCACCCCCATGTACCCTCCCCGCCCGCCACCCTGCGCACCATCCCTACGTGCCACCCCGCGTATCCTCCCCGCCCGCCACCCTGCGCACCATCCCTACGCGCCACCCCACGCACCCTCCCCGCCCGCCACACCCGCGTACCCTCCCCGCCCGCCACCCCTGCGCACCCTCCCCGCCCGCCACCCTGCGCACCATCCCTACGCGCCACCCCACGCACCCTCCCCGCCCGCCACACCCGCGTACCCTCCCCGCCCGCCACCCCTGCGCACCCTCCCCGCCCGCCACCCCTGCGCACCCTCCCCGCCCGCCACCCCCATGTACCTTCTGTACCCGCCACTCTGCGCACCCTCCCCACCCGATACCGCACGCACCGTGTGTACCCAGAGTCACACGCCTGGCTCTGGGCTGCATGCGCTGCCCTAGCCCAGGCACCATCCGTACCCACCACTGCAACCGCACAGCCTCATGCCCCATTCACAGCCACTGCCTCGCTGCCATCCTTGCCGTTCACCACGGCCGCCACCCAAGCAGCCCGCTCGCTCCATCCCAGTGCTAGGCCATTGACCATGCCAGGCCTGCCTGCCGTGTGCTGCGCCTGGTACCTGCGCGTGCGGGAGGTGGGCTGCCTGTAGGTGCACCCCGAGCTGCCCAGGGCAAGCGCAGAGACCCACTTCCACCTGCGCCCTTTGGGCAGGGCTGTGAGCTGGACCAGTCCCCTCCTCTCTGGGTGCGCAAGTGGCCAACTTCTGCCTCCTTCTGCAGCTGGGGCTCCCTTCGGCTCACGCCCCCTGGGCTGGGAGGCTCCCCGGGTCCTGCCCCACGGGCACAGTGCCAAAACCCCAAGGCACCCGGCGTGGCTGTTTGGCCCACACTGCTTTGGGGGCTGGAGGAATCAGGATGGGGCCTGGCCTCTGCCTTCTGCCCCTCGGCCTAGGGCTGGGCCCCGGAGGGCGGGTCCTGAACACTCGGCCCTCTGGTTCATCGCTAGGCGCTGCCCCGCCCTGGGAACAGCCCTGGGAACAGCCCTGGGGTCTAACCCCCTCTGTGGAGCCAAAGGCTGTTTGGCTCCCAATCAAGGTCCCGGTACCAGAGCTCCAGCGGGCGTCAGCTGGTGCCTGGAGAGAGCCGGCTGGGGGCGCCTGCAATGCCCCTGCCAAGAACGCCCAAGCTTAGTTTCTGCCCCTGCCACAGACTCTCTGCAGGACCTTAGGCAAGTCCCTTGACCAGGCAGCGCCTTTGCCCTGGGCACCAGGGAGGGAGGAGCAGGCCTCTCTTAGGAGACTGGCAGAGCTTGGGGGCAGCACGGCCTATGGGCAGTACCAGCACAAGCAGCGCATGGCCTGGGACAGACACTTCCCTGCCCGCAGCCGGCTGGGCAAAGCAGAGCCATCCCTCCCGGGCAGCTCCGGGCACCACCTGCCGGCCACACCCAGCTGCCCTGCTGGCAAAGGGCCAGGCCCCTGCTGGCGCTGGGGGAGGCTGGGCCGGGCTGGCGCTGGGGAGGCTGGGCCGGGCTGGCGCTGGGGAGGCTGGTGCTGGGCTGGTGCTGGGGGAGGCTGGGCTGGGCTGGCGCTGGGGGAGGCTGGGCTGGGCTGGCGCTGGGGGAGGCCGGGCTGGGCTGGCGCTGGGGGAGGCTGGGCCGGGCTGGGCTGGCGCTGGGGAGGCTGGGCCGGGCTGGGCTGGTGCTGGGCTGGGCTGGGGGAGGCTGGGCCGGGCTGGCGCTGGGGAGGCTGGGCCAGGCTGGCGCTGGGGGAGGCTGGGCTGGGCTGGCGCTGGGGAGGCTGGGCCAGGCTGGCGCTGGGGGAGGCTGGGCCAGGCTGGCGCTGGGGGAGGCTGGGCCGGGCTGGCGCTGGGGAGGCTGGGCCAGGCTGGCGCTGGGGGAGGCTGGGCCGGGCTGGCGCTGGGGGAGGCTGGGCTGGGCTGGGCTGGCGCTGGGGGAGGCCGGGCTGGGCTGGCGCTGGGGGAGGCTGGGCCGGGCTGGGCTGGCGCTGGGGAGGCTGGGCCGGGCTGGGCTGGGGAGGCTGGGCCGGGCTGGGCTGGTGCTGGGCTGGGCTGGGGAGGCTGGTGCTGGGCTGGGCTGGGGAGGCTGGTGCTGGGCTGGTGCTGGGGGAGGCTGGGCCGGGCTGGCGCTGGGGGAGGCTGGGCCGGGCTGGCGCTGGGGAGGCTGGGCCAGGCTGGCGCTGGGGGAGGCTGGGCCAGGCTGGCGCTGGGGGAGGCTGGGCCAGGCTGGCGCTGGGGGAGGCTGGGCCAGGCTGGCGCTGGGGGAGGCTGGGCTGGGCTGGCGCTGGGGAGGCTGGGCCAGGCTGGCGCTGGGGGAGGCTGGGCCGGGCTGGCGCTGGGGGAGGCTGGGCTGGGCTGGCGCTGGGGGAGGCTGGGCTGGGCTGGCGCTGGGGAGGCTGGGCCAGGCTGGTGCTGGGGGAGGCTGGGCCGGGCTGGCGCTGGGGGAGGCTGGGCTGGGCTGGCGCTGGGGAGGCTGGGCCAGGCTGGCGCTGGGGGAGGCTGGGCCAGGCTGGCGCTGGGGGAGGCTGGGCTGGGCTGGCGCTGGGGAGGCTGGGCCGGGCTGGCGCTGGGGGAGGCTGGGCCGGGCTGGCGCTGGGGGAGGCTGGGCCGGGCTGGCGCTGGGGGAGGCTGGGCTGGGCTGGCGCTGGGGAGGCTGGGCCGGGCTGGCGCTGGGGGAGGCTGGGCTGGGCTGGCGCTGGGGGAGGCTGGGCTGGGCTGGCGCTGGGGGAGGCTGGGCTGGGCTGGCGCTGGGGAGGCTGGGCCAGGCTGGGCTGGCGCTGGGGAGGCTGGGCCAGGCTGGGCTGGCGCTGGGGAGGCTGGGCCGGGCTGGGCTGGCGCTGGGGAGGCTGGACTGGGCTGGGCTGGTGCTGGGCTGGGGAGGCTGGTGCTGGGCTGGGCTGGGCCGGCGCGGGGGAGGCTGGGCTGGGCCGGGCTGGCGCTGGGGAGGCTGGTGCTGGGCTGGCGCTGGGGGAGGCTGGGCTGGGCTGGCGCTGGGGGAGGCTGGGCTGGGCCAGGCTGGCGCTGGGGGAGGCTGGTGCTGGGCTGGTGCTGGGGGAGGCTGGGCCAGGCTGGCGCTGGGGAGGCTGGGCTGGGCCGGCGCTGGGGAGGCTGGGCTGGGCCGGGCTGGCGCTGGGGAGGCTGGGCCCGGGGGGGGGGGGGTTCTCACGCCCGGGGGCTACGAGCGGAGCGGCCACGGGAGAGTCTGGGCACAGCACTCAGGGAACGCCAGGCCCAGCCCTGTCCCCCAGGCCCCCTCCCTTGGCTGGGGGCTCAGCGGAGCAGGCCGCTGGCTGGGGGCGAACCACAAGGGCAGCGCAGCCCTACGGAGGGGCTGCAGCCCAGGGCTGAGTCTCCCGCTGAGCAGGGCGGTTTGAGTGGGAACCGCAGGAAGGGGCTTGGGCTCAGCTGGGGACGCCTGGCCATGGTGGGGGATGGGCAGGAGGGGATCTCGTCAGTTTCTTCTCCCGTTCCTGGCTTGGCCTTGGAGCTTTGGGCACCTGCCGTGCGGCCGGAGGCCGGGCTGGGCACTGGGGCTGGGTGGGCCGAGCAGATGCAGAAGCAGCCCCTAGAACTAGGAGCTCAGGGTCAGGTCCACAACCCGGCCTGCCTCAGTCCTGCGCCCAGGGACCCTCCTGCCTGCCTCAGGCCCAGGCCGGACCCTCGGCGTCCGCGTGACGTGGCGTCGGGAGCTTGGAGAGGAGCAGCCACGGCTCAGCCCAGCTCCCCGAAAGCACCAGGGAACTCGCTGCTCTGTGGCTGAGAGCGAGCCCGTCCCTCTGTCCAGCCGTCCGTCTGCTCCGGACGCCTCCTCTGCGGGAAGGGCCGGGCCCGCCCACTCAGCACGCAGCCCCTGGCACCAGCACTTGGCAAGCGCAGCGTCTGGCTGGGCCTCTCCCAAAACCAGGCGGGAGAGACACAGTCACCAGGCAGGTGAAGGGGTGGCTGGGGGCCACCTGCCCAGGAGTGCCCCCGCCTGAGCCTCCCGCCCCCGGCAGCCCTTAGGGGCGTGTGTCTGAGCGCAGCCGGGGCTGCGAACACGGCGCTGGGGAGCTCAGCGAGGAGCCAAGCAGGAAGGAAGAGGCCAGTCGCTGAGCCTCAGATAACATTTCCAGCAACCTGTGGCCCTCTGGGCTGGGCTCATCGGTGAATGCTCCAGGGCACGGAGGGGCACGGCGGTGCACTACGGGGGAGGCCCCGGGGCACGGAGGGGCACGGCGGTGCACTACGGGGGTGGCCCCAGGGCACGGAGGGGCACGGCGGTGCACTACGGGGGAGGCCCCAGGGCACGGAGGGGCACAGCGGTGCACTACGGGGGAGGCCCCGGGGCACGGAGGGGCACGGCGGTGCACTACGGGGGTGGCCCCGGGGCACGGAGGGGCACGGCGGTGCACTACGGGGGAGGCCCCGGGGCACGGCGGTGCACTACGGGGGAGGCCCCGGGGCACGGAGGGGCACGGCGGTGCACTACGGGGGAGGCTCCAGGGCACGGCGGTGCACTACGGGGGAGGCCCCGGGGCACGGAGGGGCACGGCGGTGCACTACGGGGGAGGCCCCGGGGCACGGAGGGGCACGGCGGTGCACTACGGGGGAGGCTCCAGGGCACGGAGGGGCACGGCGGTGCACTACGGGGGAGGCCCCGGGGCACGGAGGGGCACGGCAGTGCACTACGGGGGTGGCTCCGGGGCACGGAGGGGCACGGCGGTGCACTACGGGGGTGGCCCCGGGGCACGGAGGGGCACGGCGGTGCACTACGGGGGAGGCCCCGGGGCACGGAGGGGCACGGCGGTGCACTACGGGGGAGGCTCCAGGGCACGGCGGTGCACTACGGGGGAGGCCCCAGGGCACGGAGGGGCACGGCGGTGCACTACGGGGGAGGCCCCGGGGCACGGAGGGGCACGGCGGTGCACTACGGGGGAGGCTCCAGGGCACGGCGGTGCACTACGGGGGAGGCCCCAGGGCACGGAGGGGCACGGCGGTGCACTACGGGGGAGGCCCCGGGGCACGGCGGTGCACTACGGGGGAGGCTCCAGGGCACGGAGGGGCACGGCGGTGCACTACGGGGGAGGCCCCGGGGCACGGAGGGGCACGGCGGTGCACTACAGGGGAGGCCCCGGGGCATGGAGGGGCACGGCGGTGCACTACGGGGGAGGCCCCGGGGCACGGAGGGGCACGGCGGGGGAGGCCCCAGGGCACGGAGGGGCACGGCGGTGCACTACGGGGGAGGCCCCGGGGCACGGAGGGGCACGGCGGTGCACTACGGGGGAGGCCCCAGGGCACGGAGGGGCACGGCGGTGCACTACGGGGGAGGCTCCAGGGCACGGAGGGGCACGGCGGTGCACTACGGGGGAGGCCCCAGGGCACGGAGGGGCAGGCCCCAGGGCACGGAGGGGCACGGCGGTGTACTACGGGGGTGGCCCCGGGGCACGGAGGGGCACCGCGGTGCACTACGGGGGAGGCCCCGGGGCACGGAGGGGCACGGCAGTGCACTACGGGGGTGGCTCCGGGGCACGGAGGTGCACTACGGGGGTGGCCCCAGGGCACGGAGGGGCACGGCGGTGCACTACGGGGGAGGCCCCGGGGCACGGAGGGGCACGGCGGTGCACTACGGGGGAGGCCCCGGGGCACGGAGGGGCACGGCGGTGCACTACGGGGGTGGCTCCGGGGCACGGAGGGGCACGGCGGTGCACTACGGGGGTGGCCCCAGGGCACGGAGGGGCACGGCGGTGCACTACGGGGGTGGCCCCAGGGCACGGAGGGGCACGGCGGTGCACTACGGGGGAGGCCCCAGGGCACGGAGGGGCACGGCGGTGCACTACGGGGGAGGCCCCGGGGCACGGCGGTGCACTATGGGGGAGGCCCCAGGGCACGGCGGTGCACTACGGGGGAGGCCCCAGGGCACGGAGGGGCACGGCGGTGCACTACGGGGGAGGCCCCAGGGCACGGAGGGGCACGGCGGTGCACTACGCGGGAGGCCCCGGGGCACGGCGGTGCACTACGGGGGAGGCCCCGGGGCACGGCGGTGCACTACGGGGGAGGCCCTGGGGCACGGCGGTGCACTACGGGGGAGGCCCCAGGGCACTACGGGGGAGGCCCCAGGGCACGGAGGGGCACGGCTGTGCACTACGGGGGAGGCCCCGGGGCACAGAGGGGCACGGCGGTGCACTACGGGGGAGGCCCCAGGGCACGGAGGGGCACGGCGGTGCACTACGGGGGAGGCCCCGGGGCACGGAGGGGCACGGCGGTGCACTACGGGGGAGGCCCCAGGGCACGGAGGGGCACGGCGGTGCACTACGGGGGTGGCCCCGGGGCACGGAGGGGCACGGCGGTGCACTACGGGGGAGGCCCCAGGGCACGGAGGGGCACAGCGGTGCACTACGGGGGAGGCCCCGGGGCACGGAGGGGCACGGCGGTGCACTACGGGGGTGGCCCCGGGGCACGGAGGGGCACGGCGGTGCACTACGGGGGAGGCCCCGGGGCACGGCGGTGCACTACGGGGGTGGCCCCGGGGCACGGAGGGGCACGGCGGTGCACTACGGGGGAGGCCCCGGGGCACGGCGGTGCACTACGGGGGAGGCCCCGGGGCACGGAGGGGCACGGCGGTGCACTACGGGGGAGGCCCCGGGGCACGGCGGTGCACTACGGGGGAGGCCCCGGGGCACGGAGGGGCACGGCGGTGCACTACGGGGGAGGCCCCGGGGCACGGCGGTGCACTACGGGGGAGGCCCTGGGGCACGGCGGTGCACTACGGGGGAGGCCCCAGGGCACTACGGGGGAGGCCCCAGGGCACGGAGGGGCACGGCTGTGCACTACGGGGGAGGCCCCGGGGCACAGAGGGGCACGGCGGTGCACTACGGGGGAGGCCCCAGGGCACGGAGGGGCACGGCGGTGCACTACGGGGGAGGCCCCGGGGCACGGAGGGGCACGGCGGTGCACTACGGGGGAGGCCCCAGGGCACGGAGGGGCACGGCGGTGCACTACGGGGGTGGCCCCGGGGCACGGAGGGGCACGGCGGTGCACTACGGGGGAGGCCCCGGGGCACGGCGGTGCACTACGGGGGAGGCCCTGGGGCACGGCGGTGCACTACGGGGGAGGCCCCAGGGCACTACGGGGGAGGCCCCAGGGCACGGAGGGGCACGGCTGTGCACTACGGGGGAGGCCCCGGGGCACAGAGGGGCACGGCGGTGCACTACGGGGGAGGCCCCAGGGCACGGAGGGGCACGGCGGTGCACTACGGGGGAGGCCCCGGGGCACGGAGGGGCACGGCGGTGCACTACGGGGGAGGCCCCAGGGCACGGAGGGGCACGGCGGTGCACTACGGGGGTGGCCCCGGGGCACGGAGGGGCACGGCGGTGCACTACGGGGGAGGCCCCAGGGCACGGAGGGGCACAGCGGTGCACTACGGGGGAGGCCCCGGGGCACGGAGGGGCACGGCGGTGCACTACGGGGGTGGCCCCGGGGCACGGAGGGGCACGGCGGTGCACTACGGGGGAGGCCCCGGGGCACGGCGGTGCACTACGGGGGAGGCCCCGGGGCACGGAGGGGCACGGCGGTGCACTACGGGGGAGGCCCCGGGGCACGGCGGTGCACTACGGGGGAGGCCCCGGGGCACGGAGGGGCACGGCGGTGCACTACGGGGGAGGCCCCGGGGCACGGAGGGGCACGGCGGTGCACTACGGGGGAGGCCCCAGGGCACGGAGGGGCACAGCGGTGCACTACGGGGGAGGCCCCGGGGCACGGAGGGGCACGGCGGTGCACTACGGGGGAGGCTCCAGGGCACGGCGGTGCACTATGGGGGAGGCCCCAGGGCACGGAGGGGCACGGCGGTGCACTACGGGGGAGGCCCCGGGGCACGGCGGTGCACTACGGGGGAGGCTCCAGGGCACGGAGGGGCACGGCGGTGCACTACGGGGGAGGCCCCGGGGCACGGAGGGGCACGGCGGTGCACTACAGGGGAGGCCCCGGGGCATGGAGGGGCACGGCGGTGCACTACGGGGGAGGCCCCGGGGCACGGAGGGGCACGGCGGGGGAGGCCCCAGGGCACGGAGGGGCACGGCGGTGCACTACGGGGGAGGCCCCGGGGCACGGAGGGGCACGGCGGTGCACTACGGGGGAGGCCCCAGGGCACGGAGGGGCACGGCGGTGCACTACGGGGGAGGCTCCAGGGCACGGAGGGGCACGGCGGTGCACTACGGGGGAGGCCCCAGGGCACGGAGGGGCAGGCCCCAGGGCACGGAGGGGCACGGCGGTGTACTACGGGGGTGGCCCCGGGGCACGGAGGGGCACCGCGGTGCACTACGGGGGAGGCCCCGGGGCACGGAGGGGCACGGCAGTGCACTACGGGGGTGGCTCCGGGGCACGGAGGTGCACTACGGGGGTGGCCCCAGGGCACGGAGGGGCACGGCGGTGCACTACGGGGGAGGCCCCGGGGCACGGAGGGGCACGGCGGTGCACTACGGGGGTGGCTCCGGGGCACGGAGGGGCACGGCGGTGCACTACGGGGGTGGCCCCAGGGCACGGAGGGGCACGGCGGTGCACTACGGGGGAGGCCCCAGGGCACGGAGGGGCACGGCGGTGCACTACGGGGGAGGCCCCGGGGCACGGCGGTGCACTATGGGGGAGGCCCCAGGGCACGGCGGTGCACTACGGGGGAGGCCCCAGGGCACGGAGGGGCACGGCGGTGCACTACGCGGGAGGCCCCGGGGCACGGCGGTGCACTACGGGGGAGGCCCCAGGGCACGGAGGGGCACGGCGGTGCACTACGCGGGAGGCCCCGGGGCACGGCGGTGCACTACGGGGGAGGCCCTGGGGCACGGCGGTGCACTACGGGGGAGGCCCCAGGGCACTACGGGGGAGGCCCCAGGGCACGGAGGGGCACGGCTGTGCACTACGGGGGAGGCCCCGGGGCACAGAGGGGCACGGCGGTGCACTACGGGGGAGGCCCCAGGGCACGGAGGGGCACGGCGGTGCACTACGGGGGAGGCCCCGGGGCACGGAGGGGCACGGCGGTGCACTACGGGGGAGGCCCCAGGGCACGGAGGGGCACGGCGGTGCACTACGGGGGTGGCCCCGGGGCACGGAAGGGCACGGCGGTGCACTACGGGGGAGGCCCCAGGGCACGGAGGGGCACAGCGGTGCACTACGGGGGAGGCCCCGGGGCACGGAGGGGCACGGCGGTGCACTACGGGGGAGGCCCCGGGGCACGGCGGTGCACTACGGGGGAGGCCCCGGGGCACGGAAGGGCACGGCGGTGCACTACGGGGGAGGCCCCGGGGCACGGCGGTGCACTACGGGGGAGGCCCCGGGGCACGGAGGGGCACGGCGGTGCACTACGGGGGAGGCCCCGGGGCACGGAGGGGCACGGCGGTGCACTACGGGGGAGGCCCCGGGGCACGGCGGTGCACTACGGGGGAGGCCCCGGGGCACGGAGGGGCACGGCGGTGCACTACGGGGGAGGCCCCGGGGCACGGCGGTGCACTACGGGGGAGGCCCTGGGGCACGGCGGTGCACTACGGGGGAGGCCCCAGGGCACTACGGGGGAGGCCCCAGGGCACGGAGGGGCACGGCTGTGCACTACGGGGGAGGCCCCGGGGCACAGAGGGGCACGGCGGTGCACTACGGGGGAGGCCCCAGGGCACGGAGGGGCACGGCGGTGCACTACGGGGGAGGCCCCGGGGCACGGAGGGGCACGGCGGTGCACTACGGGGGAGGCCCCAGGGCACGGAGGGGCACGGCGGTGCACTACGGGGGTGGCCCCGGGGCACGGAGGGGCACGGCGGTGCACTACGGGGGAGGCCCCGGGGCACGGCGGTGCACTACGGGGGAGGCCCTGGGGCACGGCGGTGCACTACGGGGGAGGCCCCAGGGCACTACGGGGGAGGCCCCAGGGCACGGAGGGGCACGGCTGTGCACTACGGGGGAGGCCCCGGGGCACAGAGGGGCACGGCGGTGCACTACGGGGGAGGCCCCAGGGCACGGAGGGGCACGGCGGTGCACTACGGGGGAGGCCCCGGGGCACGGAGGGGCACGGCGGTGCACTACGGGGGAGGCCCCAGGGCACGGAGGGGCACGGCGGTGCACTACGGGGGTGGCCCCGGGGCACGGAGGGGCACGGCGGTGCACTACGGGGGAGGCCCCAGGGCACGGAGGGGCACAGCGGTGCACTACGGGGGAGGCCCCGGGGCACGGAGGGGCACGGCGGTGCACTACGGGGGTGGCCCCGGGGCACGGAGGGGCACGGCGGTGCACTACGGGGGAGGCCCCGGGGTACGGCGGTGCACTACGGGGGAGGCCCCGGGGCACGGAGGGGCACGGCGGTGCACTACGGGGGAGGCCCCGGGGCACGGCGGTGCACTACGGGGGAGGCCCCGGGGCACGGAGGGGCACGGCGGTGCACTACGGGGGAGGCCCCGGGGCACGGAGGGGCACGGCGGTGCACTACGGGGGAGGCCCCGGGGCACGGCGGTGCACTACGGGGGAGGCCCCGGGGCACGAAGGGGCACGGCGGTGCACTACGGGGGAGGCCCCGGGGCACGGAGGGGCACGGCGGTGCACTACGGGGGAGGCCCCGGGGCACGGAGGGGCACGGCGGTGCACTACGGGGGAGGCCCCGGGGCACGGCGGTGCACTACGGGGGAGGCCCCGGGGCACGGAGGGGCACGGCGGTGCACTACGGGGGAGGCCCCAGGGCACCGAGGGGCACGGCGGTGCACTACGGGGGTGGCCCCAGGGCACGGAGGGGCACGGCGGTGCACTACGGGGGAGGCCCCAGGGCACCGAGGGGCACGGCGGTGCACTACGGGGGTGGCCCCAGGGCACGGAGGGGCACGGTGGTGCACTACGGGGGAGGCCCCAGGGCACGGAGGGGCACGGCGGTGCACTACGGGGGAGGCCCCAGAAGCCTTCAGCCCATTGCCCGGCCGCACACACCGGCCCAGCCGTGGGCAGGCAGCGTTGCTGCTGGGTTGAGCTGCAGCCTCTGGAGTTTTGTAGCTAGATGGGAAATGCAACAGGCCCCGGCGGCGACCCTGAGTGACCCCAATGGTTCCGCGGCAGCCCCTGGCCCCGAGCACCCAGCCCCGCCACATGCACTGGAATCAGCCCCTTGCTCCGCTGGAGCCCAGCACCCGGCGCCCACCAGCGCAGGCCCCGAACACAGCCCAGGCCAGCCCAGTGCACTGCACCGGGCCCCCCAGCTGGGCGGCCGCTGGGACCAGAGCCCGCCTGCCACCAGCCCTTTGGCCACACCCAGCGCGACCCCGCGGCCCAGCAGCCGTGTGCACCGCCTGGTGCCCCAAGAGCATGGGGGGGAAGGCGCAGCCCAGCGTCCGGGTGGCTGAGACACCCCCTGGTGCAGCCAGCCCGCCCGGGGCGTAGGAGTGCGGCCAGCTGGAAGGGTCAGCGCCGGAGCTCGCTCGGCCCGGCCGCTGTCCTGCGCGAGGAGGAGGCCCGCAGTGGCGCGGAAGAATTCCAGCAGCAGCTCGTGGCTCCGGGAGGTGCCCGCCAGGCCCTGGGAGAAGCTGCCTCGCTGGGTGGGCACTAGGAGGAGGCAGGGGCTTGTCTCAGCTCGAAGGGCAGCGCGGCCCGGCCCAGGGTCGGCCTGGCAGCAGATGTGCAGCGCTGGCACCACCAGCTCGTCTGCGCCCGAAGAGGGAGGCTCCTCTCCCAGTCGCAGGCCCGGGCCTGGCGGAACAAGGCCTCCTGCTCCTGCAGGGACTGGCCCCCAGAGGAACAATCCGGGGCAGGAGGCAAACCCGGGTGCGACGGACACCGGTAAGAGCCCAGCAGGAGAGCAGCCCGGGGGCAGCTCCCGGCTGAACGGGCCCTCTCACCATGGCTCTGCCTGGCACAGCAAAGGCCTTTCCCTTCGCTCCCCCCCCCAGGGCTCTGCAGAGAATTCACACGACTCCAGCTGCAGCCTGGAGTCTCCAGTGCCGTCCCCTCCCAGAAGACAAGGGCAAAGCCACGAGGGTCCCTGGCAGGGCGGCGCGCTGGCGCTGGGGGCTTCAGCCCCTGGAGGGCCGGGCCCGCACTGCGAGGCCCTGCAGTCACTCCCTGGCTCAGCCACCCCTCTGGGACATGTGCCGTGGCCAGGCGCACCACCCTGGGGGGCCAAGGTGAGGGAGATGCAGCCGGCGGCTGCTGGGTGGCTGGAGGTGCTCTCCCCCACGGCGAAGAGCAGGGCCCCGGACACCGGCGTCCCAGGCGGGCAGGGTCCCGTACGGCTGCAGCGTGGGGCTGCCCAGGGTGGTTAACGGCGACCGGACGGTGGCCACGCTGGAGCTAGAACCAGACACCCGGAGCCCCTGGAGCGCCCAGGACAGCTGGGAAGGGCCCGGTGCCCGGGGCAGGGAGCGGGACACAGTCACACCCGGTCCAGGGCAGCATTCGTCCCTGTGGCCCTGATCCAGGGTCCTTCGAAAAGGCCCAGGCGCAGCCCTGCTGGGCCAGCCACGCTGCCTGGTCTCTGCCCTGGCCTGTGCACACGGGGAGCCAGTGGGAGCCAGAGGCCCTCCCGGGGCCAGGCAGCCTCTGAGGCACCCAAGCGAGCGAGCCCCTTAACGGCACCAAACGCTCACTCTCCGCATCAGCCCCTGCACCCCCCATTCGTGGGGCCTCCGTGTCCCTGGCGGAGCCGCCCACTGCTGGGTTGCGCACAGTCCCCTTAGCCTGATGGGCCCAGCCCGTCCTCACTGGTGTGGGCAGGTGGGTTGAGCAGCAAGTCCCTGGCCACACTCCCTTCCCACCTCTTCTCCAGCCAGGCCTGCCCCCCCCAAACAGCCAACTCTGCCCCTTGGCCCGTGTCTCGTCACGGCCTGAGGCTCTGGGCTGTAGCTCACCTCACCTCAGCCCTGAGGGGGTCAGACTCATGGTCCTTCTCTCCACAAAGGGGGAAACCGAGGCACAGGGAGACATGATTGGCCCACGGGCACCCAGCACGTCAGTGGGAGAGCCCCTGCCCCGCGCAGCCCGGCCCAGCACTACGGACCCCCTGTCACGCAGCTGCAGGGTCCATACTAAACGCACCCGGCTCTCCGGAGGCCCCAGCATGGCCAGGGTCTGCAGCTCTGCACTGGCTCTGCAGGCGGGTGCCAGGGCAGGGGGCAGAGCGGCCGGGACCTTCTGCTTGCCAAACCCAAGCGTGGGCACGCAGGAGGGCAGCGCTACGGCCCACGGCAGCACGGCCGGGACACTGCTCGGAGCCCAGGGCGTTGGGGTTACCTTGTTTTCTGATGGGATGTGCAGGCCAGCGGCTCCTTCAGGGCAGCTCAGCAGAGAGGAGCTAACGCGGAGGTGGGGGCCGGGGAGCACAGGGAGCACCGGGAAGAGACTAAGTCACGATCACCGCTGGGGAAACGGCGCCGGCCCCGAGGGTCAGGCGCTGGGACTCGGAGCCGCCCGGAGGAGGGCAGGAAGCAGGAGAGCGAAAAGGGCAAAGCTGCACCTGCACAGGAGCCAAAATCCCCAGCCGCCCCCTCCCCTGGGCACTGCCACCCGCCGCAAGCCCCCCCCCGCCCCCTCCCCTGGGCACTGCCAGCCGCCGCAAGCCCCCCCCCGCCCCCTCCCCTGGGCACTGCCACCCGCCGCAAGCCCCCCCCCGCCCCCTCCCCTGGGCACTGCCACCCGCCGCAAGCCCCCCCCCGCCCCCTCCCCTGGGCACTGCCACCCGCCGCAAGCCCCCCCCCGCCCCCTCCCCTGGGCACTGCCACCCGCCGCAAGCCCCCGCCCCCCGCCCCCTCCCCTGGGCACTGCCACCCGCCGCAAGCCCCCCCCGCCCCCTCCCCTGGGCACTGCCACCCGCCGCAAGCCCCCCCCCGCCCCCTCCCCTGGGCACTGCCACCCGCCGCAAGCCCCCCCCCGCCCCCTCCCCTGGGCACTGCCACCCGCCGCAAGCCCCCCCCGCCCCCTCCCCTGGGCACTGCCACCCGCCGCAAGCCCCCCCCCGCCCCCTCCCCTGGGCACTGCCACCCGCCGCAAGCCCCCCCGCCCCCTCCCCTGGGCACTGCCACCCGCCGCAAGCCCCCCCCGCCCCCTCCCCTGGGCACTGCCACCCGCCGCAAGCCCCCCCCCGTCCCCTCCCCTGGGCACTGCCACCCGCCGCTAGCCCCCACCCCACCCCCTCCCCTGGGCACTGCCACCCGCCGCAAGCCCCCCCCGCCCCCTCCCCTGGGCACTGCCACCCGCCGCAAGCCCCCGCCCCCTCCCCTGGGCACTGCCACCCGCCGCAAGCCCCCCCCCGCCCCCTCCCCTGGGCACTGCCACCCGCGGCAAGCCCCCCCCCGCCCCCTCCCCTGGGCACTGCCACCCGCGGCAAGCCCCCCCCCGCCCCCTCCCCTGGGCACTGCCACCCGCCGCAAGCCCCCCCCCCCGCCCCCTCCCCTGGGCACTGCCACCCGCCGCAAGCCCCCCCCCGCCCCCTCCCCTGGGCACTGCCACCCGCTGCAAGCCACCCCCCGCCCCCTCCCCTGGGCACTGCCACCCGCCGCAAGCCCCCCCCGCCCCCTCCCCTGGGCACTGCCACCCGCCGCAAGCCCCCCCCCGCCCCCTCCCCTGGGCACTGCCACCCGCCGCTAGCCCCCACCCCACCCCCCGTCCCCTCCCCTCGGCACTGCCACCCGCCGCTAGCCCCCGCCCCACCCCCCGTCCCCTCCCCTCGGCACTGCCACCCCGCCACTAGCCCCCGCCCCGCCTCCCGCCAGCCGCCCCCTCCCCTCGGCACTGCCACCCCGCCGCAAGCCCCCCCCGCCCCCTCCCCTGGGCACTGCCACCCGCCACAACCCCCCCTCCACCTCCTCCCCTGGGCACTGCCACCCGCCACAAGCCCCCCCCGCCTCCTCCCCTGGGCACTGCCACCCGCCACAAGCCCCCCCCCGCCCCCTCCCCTGGGCACTGCCACCCGCCACAAGCCCCCCCCCGCCCCCTCCCCTGGGCACTGCCACCCGCCGCTAGCCCCCGCCCCGCCCCCGTCCCCTCCCCTCGGCACTGCCACCCCGCCACTAGCCCCCGCCCCGCCTCCCGCCAGCCGCCCCCTCCCCTCGGCACTGCCACCCCGCCGCTAGCCCCCGCCCCGCCCCCCGTCCCCTCCCCTCGGCACTGCCACCCCGCCGCTAGCCCCCGCCCCGCCTCCCGCCAGCCGCCCCCTCCCCTCGGCACTGCCACCCCGCCGCTAGCCCCCGCCCCGCCCCCCGTCCCCTCCCCTCGGCACTGCCACCCCGCCGCTAGCCCCCGCCCCGCCTCCCGCCAGCCGTCCCCTCCCCTCGGCACTGCCACCCCGCCGCTAGCCCCCGCCCCGCCTCCCGCCAGCCGCCCCCTCCCCTGGGCACTGCCACCCCGCCGCTAGCCCCCGCCCCGCCTCCCGCCAGCCGCCCCCTCCCCTCGGCACTGCCACCCCGCCGCTAGCCCCCGCCCCGCCTCCCGCCAGCCGCCCCCTCCCCTGGGCACTGCCACCCCGCCGCTAGCCCCCGCCCCGCCTCCCGCCAGCCGCCCCCTCCCCTGGGCACTGCCACCCCGCCGCTACTCCCGCCAGGCGCCCCCTCCCCTCGGCACTGCCACCCCGCCGCTAGCCCCCGCCCCGCCTCCCGCCAGCCGCCCCCTCCCCTCGGCACTGCCACCCCGCCGCTCAGCCCCCCGCCCCCGCCTCCCGCCAGCCGCCCCCTCCCCTCGGCACTGCCACCCCGCCGCTAGCCCCCGCCCCGCCTCCCGCCAGCTGCCCCCCTCCCCTCGGCACTGCCACCCCGCCGCTAGCCCCCGCCCCCGCCTCCCGCCAGGCGCCCCCTCCCCTCGGCACTGCCACCCCGCCGCTAGCCCCCGCCCCGCCTCCCGCCAGGCGCCCCCCTCCCCTCGGCACTGCCACCCCGCCGCTAGCCCCCCGCCCCGCCTCCCGCCAGCCGCCCCCTCCCCTCGGCACTGCCACCCCGCCGCTAGCCCCCGCCCTGCCTCCCGCCAGGCGCCCCCTCCCCTCGGCACTGCCACCCCGCCGCTAGCCCCCGCCCCGCCCCCGTCCCCTCCCCTCGGCACTGCCACCCCCGCCACTAGCCCCCGCCCCGCCTCCCGCAGCCGCCCCCTCCCCTCGGCACTGCCACCCCGCCGCTAGCCCCCGCCCCGCCCCCCGTCCCCTCCCCTCGGCACTGCCACCCCCGCCGCTAGCCCCCGCCCCGCCTCCCGCCAGCCGTCCCCTCCCCTCGGCACTGCCACCCCGCCGCTAGCCCCCGCCCCGCCTCCCGCCAGCCGTCCCCTCCCCTCGGCACTGCCACCCCGCCGCTAGCCCCCGCCCCGCCTCCCCGCCAGCCGCCCCCTCCCCTGGGCACTGCCACCCCCGCCGCTAGCCCCCGCCCCGCCTCCCGCCAGCCGCCCCCTCCCCTCGGCACTGCCACCCCGCCGCTAGCCCCCGCCCCGCCTCCCGCCAGCCGCCCCCTCCCCTGGGCACTGCCACCCCGCCGCTAGCCCCCGCCCCGCCTCCCGCCAGCCGCCCCCTCCCCTGGGCACTGCCACCCCGCCGCTAGCCCCCGCCCCGCCTCCGCCAGGCGCCCCCTCCCCTCGGCACTGCCACCCCGCCGCTAGCCCCCGCCCCGCCTCCCGCCAGCCGCCCCCTCCCCTCGGCACTGCCACCCCGCCGCTAGCCCCCGCCCCGCCTCCCGCCAGCCGCCCCCTCCCCTCGGCACTGCCACCCCGCCGCTAGCCCCCGCCCCGCCTCCCGCCAGCTGCCCCCTCCCCTCGGCACTGCCACCCGCCGCTAGCCCCCGCCCCGCCTCCCGCCAGGCGCCCCCTCCCCTCGGCACTGCCACCCCGCCGCTAGCCCCCGCCCCGCCTCCCGCCAGGCGCCCCCTCCCCTCGGCACTGCCACCCCCGCCGCTAGCCCCCCGCCCCGCCTCCCGCCAGCCGCCCCCTCCCCTCGGCACTGCCACCCCGCCGCTAGCCCCCGCCCTGCCTCCCGCCAGGCGCCCCCTCCCCTCGGCACTGCCACCCACCGCCGCTAGCCCCCGCCCCGCCCCCGTCCCCTCCCCTCGGCACTGCCACCCCGCCACTAGCCCCCGCCCCGCCTCCCGCCAGCCGCCCCCTCCCCTCGGCACTGCCACCCCGCCGCTAGCCCCCGCCCCGCCCCCCGTCCCCTCCCCTCGGCACTGCCACCCCGCCGCTAGCCCCCCGCCCCGCCTCCCGCCAGCCGCCCCCTCCCCTCGGCACTGCCACCCCGCCGCTAGCCCCCGCCCCGCCCCCCGTCCCCTCCCCTCGGCACTGCCACCCCGCCGCTAGCCCCCGCCCCGCCTCCCGCCAGCCGTCCCCTCCCCTCGGCACTGCCACCCCGCCGCTAGCCCCCGCCCCGCCTCCCGCCAGCCGCCCCCTCCCCTGGGCACTGCCACCCCGCCGCTAGCCCCCGCCCCGCCTCCCGCCAGCCGCCCCCTCCCCTCGGCACTGCCACCCCGCCGCTAGCCCCCGCCCCGCCTCCCGCCAGCCGCCCCCTCCCCTGGGCACTGCCACCCCGCCGCTAGCCCCCGCCCCGCCTCCCGCCAGCCGCCCCCTCCCCTGGGCACTGCCACCCCGCCGCTAGCCCCCGCCCCGCCTCCCGCCAGCCGCCCCCTCCCCTGGGCACTGCCACCCCGCCGCTAGCCCCCGCCCCGCCTCCCGCCAGGCGCCCCCTCCCCTCGGCACTGCCACCCCGCCGCTAGCCCCCGCCCCGCCTCCCGCCAGCCGCCCCCTCCCCTCGGCACTGCCACCCCGCCGCTAGCCCCCGCCCCGCCTCCCGCCAGCCGCCCCCTCCCCTGGGCACTGCCACCCCGCCGCTAGCCCCCGCCCCGCTGCAGCAACACGGGCCTGTGCAGAGCCGGGCCATGCGGAAACCAGGACGGCCTGAGCCTCCCTCTGAGCGAGGCCTCAGCCCAGCCTGCGCCCACGGAAGTTCGTGACCTGCAGACAGTTGTTAGTCCCCCAGGTGCCAGGGGCAGCGAGCTCCGGCCCGGGAACCCAGCCCACCAAATGAAAAGTCTCCTTATTCACACAGCGCTCGACGTGCCCCCAGGGCCCTGCCTCCTCCCATGGACTCCACAAAGCCAGGGAGGCTGCAGAACACAGCCAGTGGGGTGGCCACGGTGCCGGCGCGGATCAGAGCACAGGATGTGCAGGGAGCAGACTCATGACACTGGTGCTCCCAGCTTCCTCCCCTGGGCCGCCAGGCAGACCCCAGCACGGCCGCTGCTCCGCTGGCCCAGGCCCGCTGCCAGCCCACAGCACCCCGAGTCCCCCGCCCGGCCTGGAAAGGCCTGTGTGAAGAGCCGGGCTCTGTGCATGCCCCACGCAAGCAGCCTAGCTGAGAGCACAGCAACAGCACTGCAGCTCGGAGCGTCCGGCCCTGCGGCTCGAGCACGAGTGTGGCCAAGCCTCCCACAGCGACACCAAGGAACCGGCTGGGCTAAGGGCCACCTGGGCCCCGCCCTGCCCTGCCCAGCCTGCGGGGGGGGGGGCTGCCCGCCCTAGGGAGGAGGCGGCAGGGCCAGCTGGGTCCCGCCCTGCCCAGCCTGCGGGGGGGGGGGGGGGCAGGCTGCCCGCCCTAGGGAGGAGGCGGCAGGGCCAGTTGGGCCCCGCCCTGCCCAGCCTGCGGGGGGGGGGGGGCAGGCTGCACGCCCGAGGGAGGAGGCGGCAGGGCCAGTTGGGCCCCGCCCTGCCCAGCCTGCGGGGGGGGGGGGGCAGGCTGCACGCCCGAGGGAGGAGGCGGCAGGGCCAGTTGGGCCCCGCCCTGCCCAGCCTGCGGGGGGGGGGGGGGCAGGCTGCACGCCCGAGGGAGGAGGCGGCAGGGCCAGTTGGGCCCCGCCCTGCCCAGCCTGCGGGGGGGGGGGGCTGCACGCCCGAGGGAGGAGGCGGCAGGGCCAGTTGGGCCCCGCCCTGCCCTGCCCAGCCTGCGGGGGGGGGGCTGCACACCCGAGGGAGGAGGCGGCAGGGCCAGGGGCCGAGGAGCCCCCCCCCCCCATCGCTTTTCCTTTCTGTAGCAACTGGGCGGCTTCCACCCCCGCCCCTCCGAGCCCCCCAGGCAGGCGGGGGAGGGGCCGGTGGGCTCCCCGGGCGGCGGGGGGGCAGGAGCGGGCCCACGTGGGAGCTCCAGCCGGGGGGGCAGAGATCCAGGTGCCCCCCCGCGGGGGCCTGGCCCCGCCACCTTTGCGCGAGCAGCCCCGGGGCGGGGGGTCCGGGGGGGCGGGGCTCGGGGCTGCGCGCGCCCCCCCCACGTGGCCCCCGAGCCGCTAGTGGCCGCGCCGGGGGCGCCACGTGGAGTTTGTTTCCCGGGGAAGCGCCTCACGTGACCGGCATCAGCTGATCCAACATGGCCGGGGCCCGCCGGGGCTGAGCTCGGGCCCGTCCCAGCTCGGGCAGCCCCGGTAGGAGCCGGGGGGGCGGGGGGAGAGGGGCGGGGGGGTTGGGGGCAAGGGGCTGGGGGGGATTGGGCGGGGGGAGAGGGGCGGGGGGGGATTGGGTGGGGGAGAGGGGCAGGGGGGTTGGGGGCAAGGGGCTGGGGGGGATTGGGCGGGGGGAGAGGGGCGGGGGGGTTGGGGGCAAGGGGCTGGGGGGGATTGGGCGGGGGGAGAGGGGCGGGGGGGTTGGGGGCAAGGGGCTGGGGGGGATTGGGCGGGGGGAGAGGGGCGGGGGGGGATTGGGTGGGGGAGAGGGGCAGGGGGGTTGGGGGCAAGGGGCTGGGGGGGATTGGGCGGGGGGAGAGGGGCGGGGGGGTTGGGGGCAAGGGGCTGGGGGGGATTGGGTGGGGGAGAGGGGCGGGGGGGTTGGGGGCAAGGGGCTGGGGGGGATTGGGTGGGGGAGAGGGGCAGGGGGGTTGGGGGCAAGGGGCTGGGGGGGATTGGGCGGGGGGAGAGGGGCGGGGGGGTTGGGGGCAAGGGGCTGGGGGGGATTGGGCGGGGGAGAGGGGCAGGGGGGGTTTGGGCGGGGGGGATTGGGCGGGGGGAGAGGGGCGGGGGGGTTGGGGGCCAAGGGGCTGGGGGGGATTGGGCGGGGGAGAGGGGCGGGGGGGTTGGGGGCAAGGGGCTGGGGGGGATTGGGCGGGGGGAGAGGGGCAGGGGGGATTGGGCGGGGGGAGAGGGCCGGGGCGGTTGGGGGGCAAGGGGCTGGGGGGGATTGGGCGGGGGAGAGGGGCGGGGGGGTTGGGGGCAAGGGGCTGGGGGGGATTGGGCGGGGGGAGAGGGGCAGGGGGGATTGGGCGGGGGGAGAGGGCCGGGGCGGTTGGGGGGCAAGGGGCTGGGGGGGATTGGGCGGGGGAGAGGGCCGGGGCGGGGGGAGAGGGGCGGGGGGGTTGGGGGCCAAGGGGCTGGGGGGGATTGGGCGGGGGAGAGGGCCGGGGCGGTTGGGGGCCAAGGGGCTGGGGGGGATTGGGCGGGGGAGAGGGCCGGGGCGGTTGGGGGGCAAGGGGCTGGGGGGGGGCGCGGCCCCGCAGCTGCCTGCCCTGCTAAGGCGTGTCCGTGTCCCGCAGACGGGTGCTGCCGCTGCCCAGCATGGAGATCTTGCTGCGCCGGGTGCAGACCGACCTGAGCATCGACTCCCGGCAGCTGGCGGCCGCGGCGGAGGGGGCCCATCTCATCGCCTTGGTGCCCAGCAAGTGGCTGGCGAGCCTGAAGGAGCGCAGGGCGCTGCCGGGCCCGTGCCCGCGGCCGGAGGGGCTGAGCGAGCTGGAGGTGAGGACTTGCCTTCAGCACTCTGTGCAGAAGCTGCCCACCGGCTGGGCCCGAGTGGAAGTCCATGGGCTGAGCAAAGAGAGTCTGGCGTACCCGCTGGCGCTGCCCCCCGGCGCGCAGGACGAGCCACGCGGGGCCTCGGAAACACTCCAGGGGTTCATGCAGGATGTCGCCTCCCAGAACTACCGAAACTTGTGGCACAGAGCTCACCGCCTGTACGTGCAGCCCTACTGCCACGCGCCCAGGGTGCCCACGGCGCCGGCCCTGGACGTGCTCCGTGGGGCTCTCCAGAAGCTCTACGGCCTCCCTTTTCTCCCGGTGGGCAGGAGCGCGCAGTGCCCCTCTCCTGCCAAGGACGGCCCGGCAGCCCCAAAGGGGCCGTTCTGCCCAAACCTCCTCCAAGCAGAAGCTCTCCTGGAGTCAGCCAGCATGCTGTACGTCATCTACCCCCACGTGCAGTATTGCTTGCATGACATGGTGACCTTCAGTCCCGCAAAGCTCGCCAACAGCCACGCCAAAGTCCTTTTCATCCTCTTCCACATCCTGCAGGCCGTGCGGGCCTGTCACCACGCGGGGCTGGCGTGCGGCCCCTTCTCCCTTCGCGACGTGGCCGTGGACGAGAAGCTGTGCAGCCGGCTCAGAATTAACCTGCGCGAGTACGAGAAGCTGAAGGAGGCCGAGGGGGATCGAAGTGCGGCTGAGGAAAGCAGTGCTGCGGAGCACAGTGGGAAGCCAGCGAGGTGCATGGCTTGCCAGGAGGAGCTCAGGAGCCTTGTGCTGGACTGGGTGCACGGGCGAGTCAGTAACTTCCACTACCTCATGCAGCTGAATCGCTTGGCTGGCCGGAGAATGGGAGACCCCAACTACCACCCGGTTTTGCCCTGGGTGGTGGATTTCACCACCCGGAACGGCAAGTTCCGAGACCTGCGGAAATCCAAGTTCCGCCTCAACAAAGGAGACAAGCAGCTGGACTTCACCTATGAGATGACCAAGCAGGCCTTTGCGGCCGGAGGAGCCAGCGGAGAACAGCTCCACGTCCCTCACCACATCTCCGACGTCCTCTCCGACATCACCTACTACGTCTACACGGCCCGGCGCACCCCCAAGGCCGTGCTCTGCGGCCACGTGCGGTCGCAGTGGGAGCCCAACGAGTATCCGGCCAGCATGGAGCGCATGCAGAGCTGGACGCCGGACGAGTGCATCCCGGAGTTCTACACGGACCCCACCATCTTTAGATCCATCCACCCCGACATGCCCGACCTGGCTGTGCCAGCCTGGTGCAGCTCCTGCCAGGAGTTCATTGAAGTCCATCGCACGCTGCTGGAGAGCAGGGAAGTCTCTCAGGATCTTCACCACTGGATTGACCTCACGTTTGGCTACAAGCTGCTGGGGAAGGACGCGGTCAAAGAGAAGAACGTCTGCCTGCACCTGGTGGACAGCCACACCCACCTGACCAGCTACGGCGTGGTGCAGCTCTTCGACCAGCCGCACCCCCGCCGCACGGCGGGACTCGCGCATCTCCCTGCCGACGCGCCGCTCGTGGCTCGGCCTCCCGGCCAGCGCGCCGCAGAGCTGCTGCTCCTAGAGGACCAGGGCCAGGCAGGAGAGCGGGTCAGCGGGCTGGTCTTGGAGGCCATGCCCTGTGACACCAGCTGGTCAGCTGACAAATCCGTCAGTGGGGAGGATGATTTGGAGCAAGGCACCGAAGCCCTGGATTCCATTCCAGCAGCAGGTAGAGCTGCCGACCAGCCCTGCCCCTGCCCGCCTGCAGCTCAGCCCTCCAGCCTGCCCCCCTTCCCCGCCGAAGCCAAAGCCTCGCATGTGCGGCCTAATCGAAGGGGCAAGCCTGGGGCCGCGGATCAGGCTGAAAGGGACAAGCTGAAGATCGCGCTTCCTGAGGGGTTTAACCCTGTCCAGGCCCTGGAGGAGCTGGAGAAACTGGACCACTTCTTAGCTAGGGGCTTGAGCAGTGATTTGGCGCTGGCGGAGCAGCCGAGGGAGGCGCTGCCGCTGGGCCTCCCGGCTCTTTTCCAGCGAGACATGCAGGCGCTGGGGGTCCTGGTCGCCGAGATTGCATTTGCACCCAGGGTGCGCACCCTGGGGCCGGAGGCCTCCCTGCTGGAGCGGTTCCTGGCCGTTCGGAGGCTTTGCCGGTACCACCCGAAGGAGATCCCGGCCCCGCTCCAGCACATGCTGGACGCTTTGCTGCAGCTGACCGTCCCCGAGGAGAAGCTTCTAAAGGACGCGGGGGCCGAGAACAGTGGCCAACTCTTCGAGTACAAGCCTGTCTCCCAGGGTCTCCCGCCCCCCAGCCCCGGGCAGCTCCTCAGCCCCTTCAGCGCCGTGGTTCCCTTCCCTCCCTATTTCCCGGCTCTGCACAAGTTCATTTGCACCTGCCAGGCGCAGAAGGTGGAGGACGAAAGTCAGGGCCGGGAGCTGGTTTTCCAGCTGTGGCAGCAGCTGGAGGGGATCCTCTGTGCAGTCACTCCCGAGGGCCTGGAGATCCTGCTGCCCTTCGCCCTGTCCCTGCTGTCGGAGGAGCACACGGCCGCCTATGCCGCCTGGTACCTCTTTGAGCCCGTCGCCAGGGCCTTGGGCCCCAAGAATGCAAACAAGTACCTGCTCAAGCCCCTGGTCGGCGCCTACGAGAATCCCTGCTGCCTCCGCGGCCGCTTCTACCTGTACACAGACTGCTTCGTGGCCCAGCTGCTGGTGCGCCTGGGGCTGCCCTCCTTCCTGGCCAACCTGCTGGCTCACATCCTGCAGGTCCTCGGCGGCGTGGAGAGCTCCCGGGAGGGAAGCAAGACTCTGCTGGGCCTGACCGAAGACGAGGAGAGTGGAGGAGGCAGCCCCGTCTCCTGCGCCTTTGGGGAGGAGATGAAGATGGACGTGGATTACACCTCGGGAGTCAGTTTCCATGACCAGGCCTATCTGCCTGAGAGCGAGGACTTCCAGAGCGGCCTCTACGTCAGCGAGCCCCTGCAGGAGCAGGAGCTGCTGAGCCTGGGCCGGCTGAGTGACAAGAGCAGCGCCAGCGAAGTGTCGGCCGATGGGGATTCCCAGAAGGACAAGAGCAGCCTGAGGTCTGGGGACAGCAGCCAGGACCTGAAGCAGAGCGAAGAGTCGGAGGAGGAAGAGGAGGAGGCGGAGGAGGAGGAGGAGGAGGAACAGGAGGAGGCCGTGGTTGCTCCAGCACTCCCCACGCCCGCCCCCCTGGACGCCCCCCTGGCCGATGAGCCCAGCGAGCCAGAAGAGGGGGAGCAGGAGCTGCAGGAGCACTCGGAAGACAAAGAGCAGACGATCCTTCTGGGTAGGACTCGGTGGGGGATGCTGGGGCAGTGGGGAGGGACTGGGGGGCAGAGAGCTGCGAGGAGCTGCACCCGCCCAGCAAGTGCCCCTCAGCTCCCCAGGAAAGGGTCCCGCCGGCGCCCCGGGTGCTCCGAGCTGTAGGTGGAGCCCAGATGCTGCGGGAGGGATGTGAAATCCCCTTTCATTGGCAACTGGCTAAACGAGAAGTTCACCAACTGGGCTGGAGTGGCCCCCCTGCTACTTTCAGGCTGCTCCAGCCTGGCCACAGAGCGCCCCCCTGCCAGCAGCCCCCTTCCCAGGCGCCCTGCAGGGCAGGAGCAGCCCCAGCCCCCGGTGAACCGGAATGGGGAAGCCTCACCCGTTACCCTGTTACCCTGCCCGTCCCGAGCGGGCAGGTGCTAGACTGATGCCTGGCTGCTGCTGTGGGTCGGGGTGAGTGGGGCCCATGGGCAGGTGCGATTCTTGCTGCCCCTGTGTTGCAGACACGGCCTGTAAGATGGTGCGGTGGCTCTCGGCCAAGCTGGGCCCTACCGTGACGTCCCGCTACATCGCCAGGAACCTGCTCCGCCTCCTCACCTCCTGCTACGTCGGTAACGTGCCTGGCCGGCTCGGGAGGGGCTGCCCGGGGCTGTGAATGCTGAGGCCCCACAGCTGGGTGCCTGGGGGGATCGCGCCCGGCTCTCACTGAGCCATCTCTCCGGCAGGCCCTGCCCGGCAGCAGTTTGTCCCCAGCAGCGAGGAGACCAGTCCCCTGAGCGCGGGAAACATCTACCAGAAGCGCCCGGTGCTGGGGGACCAGGTGTCCAGGCCGGTGCTGGCCTGCCTCATGTACCTGGCCTGCCTGTACGGAGAGCCTGTCCTGACTTACCAGTACCTGCCCTACGTCAGCTACCTGGTCAGTGTCCCGCCGGCTCCTTCCCTGTGGCTGTCGGCGCCCGCGGGGGTCGAGGGCTGGGGCGGATGCCGACCTGCGGGAGGGGTAATGTCCAGCACGGGCCCTTAGCGGGAGCCCTGGGCGTTGGCGCTCGGCAAGGTGGTGCTGCGAGCGGCAGGAGAGAGCCCGTGGCTGGGACTGCCTCTTCCGGGAGTGAGGTCCCGCTTGCTGGCAGCGGAGGCTTCCTCTGGCTGCAAACCTGCATTGCCCAGGGGCGCGTGGGGCCGGAGAGCTGGCCAGGGGCACGCGGAGCAGGGGGGCGGTGCAGGGCCGGAGGGCGGGCCCAGGGGTGTGCAGGGCGGGCAGGCTGGAGGGTGGTACGCGGGGGGGGGGGCGTGTGGGGCCAGTTGGGGGCATGCAGGGCGGGGGGGCGGTGCAGGGCCGGAGGGCTGGCCCAGGGGTGCGCAGGGCGGGCAGGCTGTAGGGTGGTATGCGGGGGGGGGGGCGTGTGGGGCCAGCTGGGGGCATGCAGGGCGGGGGGGCGGTGCAGGGCCGGAGGGCTGGCCCAGGGGTGCGCAGGGCAGGCAGGCTGGAGGGTGGTACGCGGGGGCGCGCAGGGTGGGGGGGCCAGTGGGGCCGGCCAGGGGCATGCAGGGCGGGGGGAAGGTGCAGAGCGGGAGCAGGGGCGTGTGGGACCGGCTGGGGGCATACAGGGTGGGGGGGAGGTGCAGAGTGGGGGGCATGTGGGGCCAGCCGGGGGCATGCAGAGCGGGGGGGCGTGTGGGGCAGAGCGGGGGGAGGGGGTACATGAGCCGGCCCTGGGGTGCTGCACGACATACATGCTGGACGGCTCCAGGAGGGCCTGAAGGATATTGGCAAGACGATGGGTTGCTGGGTTTGACATTGCTCCTGGCGCGGGTGGTTCTCTGGCCGAGGGGCGGTCGTGGCGACCGGCAGCCGGAGGCCGGTTCCCAACACTCCACCGTGATTTGTGCGAAGGGTTCGTCTCTGACCCGGTTTTACTCTTTGACGTGGTTCTCGTGACTTTTCTGCTTCCAGACTCCTGCCCCAGGAAGAATTTCAGGCTTTTCCCCTCCCCCTTTGGCTCCGCGGTGCGGGTGGGAGGCGCAGCGTTCGTGGAAAAACACTGACCTGCCGAGGCGCTTTCTGTGGGAAAAAGCTTGTTTTTGAAACGAGGCCATTTTCCGTGGAAACTGAAGCAGTTTTAGCGGTCGGGCGGCAGCAGGCACTGGGGTGGCTCCCCCCGGCGCGCTCTGACCCCTCCGCCTGGGTGGACAGTCGCAGGCTCCCCACGCGGACTTGGAGTTGGGATGGCAGCTGAGCGCTTTGACCCCTTGTTTTACTCCAGACGGCGGGGGGAGGGCGTGAAGTCAGAGGGAGGAAACCCTAGCGCACCCACCAGTTGCTCCTGCCGGGGCTCAGCCCTGGGCTGAGAGGGAAGGGACGTAGCGGGGGCTCGGCGGGGCCTCTGGGAAGGGCCTGGTGCCTTGGGTGAGGGCCTGGCTGGAGGCCGGGGACTCTCGACAGGAGACTGCTGGTGTTAGCGTCACTCCCCGCTCTCCGGCGGAGCCGTGGCCAGAGCCGTCCTTGCAGCCAGGCAGCCGGTCACTGAGCCTTGAGGTCCGGGCACAGGCTGCTCTCCCGGCTCGGAAGCCCTTAGGGACAGAGCCAGGATCGGGGCGAACCCTGCATCACGCGTTTGGACGACGCAGGCCCCGGAGTCCGGCCCCAGGATGTTCTGCTGGTGGCGGTGCCGAGCAGACGAGGGCCGGGGGAGGTCAGGGCCCCCTCCTCTCTGCCTCCCTCCCCGAGACGCCTGATACCGTCTGTGCCTCCCTCCTCGGGGCTTGGGGTCTCTCCGGCAGACGAGGCTTTGGGCTCAGCCTCCCCTAGAGCTTGCTGGTTCCTTGTGGGGCTGGATGCTGGAGGGGGCGGGAGGCTGAGCGCGGCCCCGCACGTGGCTTGTCCAACCCGTGCAGGCGGCAGTGGAGGGAGCCCGCGGCCCGTGACGCTCTCTTTGCTCCCAGGTTGCCCCTGGCAGCGGGGTTGGCGCTGGCCGGCTGAACAGCAGGAAGGAGGCTGGGCTGCTGGCCGCTGTGACTCTCACCCAGAAGATAATCGTGTGCCTGTCCGACACCACCCTGATGGACATTCTGCCCAAGATCAGCCAGGAGGTCCTGCTGCCCGTGCTGGGCTTCCTGACCTCGCCTGCCGCTGGGTGCGTGGAGCCCAGGCTGGCACAGCCCAGGCAGCTGGGAGGAAGCTCTCTTGGGTGGCTGCTACGTGGCCCCAGCCCCCGGCGGGCTCTCCTCATGCCACTGGGCGTGAGTGCGGAGCTCTCTGGGGCGGGCTCCCCGCCGGGCTCCGGGAGAGCAGGCTCCCCGCCGGGCTCCGGGAGAGCAGGCTCCCCGCCGGGCTCCGGGAGAGCGGGCTCCCCGCCGGGCTCCGGGAGAGCGGGCTCCCCGCCGGGCTCCCGGAGAGCGGGCTCCCCGCCGGGCTCCCGGAGAGCGGGCTCCCCGCCGGGCTCCCGGAGAGCGGGCTCCCCGCCGGGCTCCCGGAGAGCGGGCTCCCCGCCGGGCTCCGGGAGAGCGGGCTCCCCGCCGGGCTCCGGGAGAGCGGGCTCCCCGCCGGGGCGCATGCTGCTGGTTTGCGAGGCGGGATGGTGACCCTTGTGTTTGCTCAGTTTCCCTAGTGGCACCCAGGCCCGCGTCGTCCTGTGTCTTAAGACCATCAGTTTAATTGCCCTGGTCTGCCTGCGGATTGGGCAGGAGATGGTGCAGCAGCACTTGAGTGATGCTGTGGGAACCTTCTTTGGGGCTTTCTCGCTGCTGCAGGATCGGCAAGAGCAGGTTAGTGGGTCCCTCTCCCCCGGGCTGCGGGCTCACGGACACAGTGCCGGGGTCTCGCTGGCAATCTGTCTCCTGCTCAGGGCCTGGCGCCGGAGTCCCTGCGCCATGGTGACACGCCGGAGCCGGAACTGCCCCTGGACCCAGCCGTCCTGGCAGAGCTGCAGAAGGTCTTTAGCCCGGAGATGGCCTACAACACCTACGTCCCCTTCTCTTGCCTGCTAGGTACGCTTAGCGCCTTCTCCCGCCGGGGCCTCGTGCGCACAGCCTGCTCTGCGGGCTCACGCCTGGCCTGGCTCCAAGGGCTGCACCTGCTCTGCCCAGGAAGCCTGAGCCGAGACCCAGCCCTGACGGACAGGAATAGGGCGCTGGCCTGGAAGGCCTTTGGGTGCCCTGCCGGCCTCGTGCTATTGCGGGGGAGATGGGGCGCCGGGGAGGCTCCTCCCAGAGCTGTGCTCTCTCCTTTCAGGTGACGTCATCCGAACGATTGTCCCTAAGCACGTGCTGGTGGGCAGACTGGCCAGCGCGTACCTGGAGAGTGTGAACCCCACGGGCCTGCCTCTGGCCAGCCCGGAGCCAGCTCCCAGCGCAGCCTGCCCGGAGCAGGACGCCCGAGGCCCCCACGAGGACAGTCACTCGGGCACCTTTGGAAGCGTGTTGGTGGGAAACCGCATTCCCGTCCCCGCGGGGAGCCCGCCAGAGAGGTCCAGCTCGCTCTGCTTCAGCCCCCGCGGGGACGGCCTTGGCCCGGGGGCAGCCGGGCAGGAGAACGCCCTGAGGCAGGAGCTGCCCCGCGGTGCCCACATGCTGTGTGGGAACTGGCTGGCCTACTGGCAGTACGAGATCGGGGTGAGCCAGCACGACTCCCGCTTCCACTTCCACCAGATCAAGCTGCAGAGCTTTGTGGGGCACACGGGGGCCGTGAAGTGCGTGGCCCCGCTCGGCGGCGAGGACTTCTTCCTGAGCGGCAGCAAGGACCGGACCGTGCGCCTCTGGCCCCTCTACAACTGCGGGGACGGCACCTGGGAGACGGAGCCGCGGCTCACGTACGCGCAGCACAGGAAGTCGGTCTTCTCCGTCAGCCCGCTGGAGGCCCCGCAGCAGGTGGTGAGCTGCGACGGGACGGTCCATGTCTGGGACCAGTTCACAGGTGAGGGGAAGCCAGGCTGGGGTGAGTGGCAGAGCTGGGACCAGGCCAACGCTAGTTCTGCACCCAGCCCTGCCCGCCGCCGCTGGCTGGCACCTCTGCAGTGGCGCTGTCCTGCCTGGCCAGCTTGCCGTGCAGGGTGCCCTGTGTCCCCCTAGAGCCGGGCTCTGTCCCGTCCTGCGGCCGACGCCTGGGGGGCCCTGCAGCTGTGCCGGGCTGGGCACACCCAAGGCCTGGGACTGCTTTGGTCTGGGCATGGTGCCCCAAGCCGGGACGCCCGCCTGCTGCTTGTGCACCTCGAGAGCTGCTTGTTCTTTCCAAAGGCAAACTGCTCCGGACCTTCGACGCTCCGGACAGCAAAGTCCCCATCACTGCCATGGCCACCATGCCTGCTCCCCACAGCAGCATCGCCGTGGCCAGCGCAGACTCGGTGCTGCGCTTCATTGACCACAGGAAGCCAGGAGTTCAGGTACTGGGGGCTTGGCTGTCCCTAGCCCTCAGGGGCACCTTCCGCACAGCTGACCCTGCCTGCAGGGTGCGGGTCTGGCCTCCCTTTGCTGCCCCTGCTGGGGATCCCTCCCGGTGCCCAGTAACCGGGGCTCCCTGCCTCTCCCCGGCAGCACGAGTTCCGGCTGGCCAGTGGGGTGAGCGCTGGACTCATCCGCTGCTTGGCCATCAGCCCCAGTGGGCGCAGCGTCCTGGCTGGCTTCTCGTCGGGCTTCATTGTGCTGCTGGACACCAGGACGGGGCTCATCTTGAGGGGGTGGCCGGCCCACGAGGGAGACATCCTGCAGCTCAAGGTGAGAGGTGGGGCGGGGGTGATGGCAGGGCTGGGGGGTCCTGCTCCCCTGGCTCTTGCCGCCTTTCCAGTGTGGGTGCAGACGTGCCCGTTTGCCCCCCCCGCAAGTCTCCAGCTCTTGGCTGACTTGGGCCTGGTGCGCTGGCTGGGGGGCTGCCGTGGGGCGGCCCAGCCACAGGAGCTGCGGTGCGTGGGCGGGTGCCGCTCGCAGCCCGTTCTAATGAGTAACTCTTGTCCATATTTACCTGCCCCCAGCAGCGGGGCCGCAGCGTGTCCTTGACCCAGTTGGGGTTAAGCAAAGTTCACCTGTGGGGGCTGTTTACCTCTCCTCGCGGGTGGCGCTGGGCGGGCGGGCGGGCGAGGCGGAGACGCGCTCCGTGCACGGTCCCGTGGGGGGCCAGACGTCCGCGGTGAGCCAGAGATGGGCGGGAGCCTAGGGCCACGCTCCTGCCAGCGAGAGAGGCCGGGGCGCCCTGGGGGACAGGCTCCTGCCGGCAGGGTGGGGCGCCGGGGGGCGGGGGCCAGGCTCCGGTGGTGCAGACCTGGCTTCACTGCACTTTCTCACCTGCAGGCTGTAGAGGGCAGCGTGCTGCTCAGCTCCTCCTCCGATCACTCGCTGACGGTCTGGAAGGAGCTGGAGCAGAAGCCTTTGCACCAGTACAAATCGGCCTCCGAGCCCGTCCACGCCTTCGACCTCTATGGCAGCGAGGTGGTGACCGGCACGGTGGCCAACAAGATCGGGGTCTACTCCCTGGGGGAGTCCTCTGCCCTGCCCACCAGCACAACCAAGCTGAGTTCGGAGAACTTCCGCGGCACCCTGACCAGCCTGGCCGTGCTGCCCACCAAGTGCCAGCTCCTGCTGGGCTCTGACAACGGGCTGATCCGCCTCCTGGCGTAGGGGCCTCCGCGGCCAGCTCTGGGGGGTAGCACCTAAGGCCAGTACTCCACTTCTGGGCAGGGCTGAGGCCTTTCCCCGGGGGCCCCAGTAAATCCCCCGCCCTGCCTACCTTCAAGAAGCCATAACGGAGGGACCTCCACTGCCTGCTGCTGGGGGGAGTTTGGGCGTTGCGGGGCAGCGTCGCCCCTCTGGAGGCCTGGAGCCTTCCACACCGCGTGTGCCTGAGCTGCTTAGGGACGTGGGCCGGGCGCGGGGCGAGGCACACGGCCCCCACCCTGCACACTCAGCCCCCCGGGCCGGGCTAGCGCCGCACTCGGGTCCTCAGGGCAGTGGGAGGCAGTGGAGCCAGCTCTCTACCCAAGGCAGCCACCACCTGCTGCCCGCCCTCGGTCGGGGGTGGGAATGCACCTGCCCCAGCGGCCAGGGGGCAGGAACTAGATTTGGTGGGGGGTGCTCCTAGCCAGGCCCCCTGGTGGGGGAGGGGGAGGAACGTCTGCCCCCCAGAGGCAGAGGCCAGAGGGGATTTCTTTTGCCTGCTGTGCTGGGAGCAGCCCCCTCAGTGCTGGGCGGAGTTGAGGCTCGGGGTGGGGGTGGCTTGAGCCCTTCCTTGCTGTCCTGCCTCTCGCTCTACCCTAGCGGGCGGGACCCCACAGGCCTGCCACTCGGTGCTGCCCTCGGCCCCAGGATGCCCCCTCCTGCCGGAGACCGGCCCTCTCTGTGCCCTTGCGGGGGCTCCCTGGGCCTGCCTGCCCGCCCCGCTCTGAGCCTTTGCAGAATGGTGCTGGGCAGGCGGGGTCAGGGCCAGCCTGTGCCATGGGGTTAACCATGCACGTCCCTCCCAGGCACTGGGGGGGGCTGGCACTCTGCCAGGCTGGGAGCCTTTGGGGGTCTCTACTCCCCACAGAAGGGGGCTGAGCACTTAGTCCCTCGCTGCCCCTCGCCTGGGGGGGGCTCTGTCCCTTGTTGCCTATTAACTCTTTGCAATAGATGTAAATATTTCTTCTAATAAAGAGACCATGAGAGGAGCCTTTCTGTGTGTGCTGCTGTGGGGGATGGGTGGGCGGGAATGGGGAAAAACACTCGTGAGCGTGGGGGCCTTCACAGAGTGATACATGCTGGTGCTCTCATGCAGCCAGGCCTAAAACATCCTTGGACTTTCTAAACATTCCTGCCCCAAAAAAGTGCTGCAGTCAACATGGGTCAATTCTATGTTAGACCTTGTCCTCCCTGATAGAGAGGAACGGATCACAGAACTAAAAGTTAAATGGTAGCTTAGGTAGCGGTGATTATAACTTTTCACATTTATAATGTGCAAAGAGGAAAAACACCAGACCCATAATCTATATTCCTGGTGCTCTAATAGGGCCAGTTTCACAAAGCTGAAAACAAGCATGAGCCAAACACTTGTGAGGAAGAATTTGATCAGAAAAGAAGTGAATGATAAAATAGGACTCTTAAGAACATCTTCCTCAATGTCCTTTCTCCTCCTCCTCCCCCCCCCACAAACAAGGAAAAGGGCTGTGCTGATTAAAAAAGTCACCTGGGCTAGAGAGGAATATAGGCAATTGTATAAAGTTCAAAAACAAAACCAACAGAAAATCCCGACAACAAAATGTAACAGATGGAAGAAAAGGGAAAGCTATTAACAGTTTAATATGAATTTGAAGGCAGTAACTGTAGAAAATTGATAAGGGAAGCCAAGGGCTGCAAGGAGAGATCAATGGACAGGAAGGTGTTTTTTAAATAAATGGGGGTGGGTGGGGTGGAAATGAATGTTTACAATGATATTGGTACATTAGTATATGAAAATGGCAGAATTCTTAATACAAAAAATGCCATTTTCAATTAGTATTTCTGTTCTATGTTGCGGGGCGGGGGGGGGGTGGACATAATGCAGTCTTGATTGGTGGATGATAAAACTCTTTCCGTTCCACTAGTTACCCTGGAGGATGCTGTTCAGATGCTATTAGAGTTTGGTATTTTAAAATCAGCAGGTCTAGATAACTTGCAACTAGGAGCTTTAAAAGAGCTGGCTGAGGTGCCTGCTGGACCGTTAACGTTGATTTTCAGTATTTGAGAGGAGTGGGACAGAAGACTAGAAGATCGCTCATGTGCCAGTTTTTGAAAAGGGCAACTGAGTTGACCAGTCAGGATGTCAGTCACAGCCAAGGCACTGGAGTGACGGCCACGGTAATTAAAGAACTACATGAGGATTCTGTCATTAATGCAGCTCAACCAGCGTTTATGGCCAAACAGCTTGTCAGACTCATGCTGTGGTGGTGAAGGGAAGTGTGTTGGCCTAGCAGACACCCGTAAAGTATCTGACTTGTCCATGTCATGCTGATTCCAATAAGACCAGACTAAATGGAACATGGCCTGTGAAATGGGCTAACTGCCCAGTAAATGGCGCCTTGGGGCGGCTCCCAGGGACAAGGGAGGGGCAGCAGCCCTCTTGCCCTCGCTCAGGGCTGTACCAGCTGACCAGTAATGCCAGGCCGGGTCAGCCCCAGGAGCCGGGTGAGGCTGAGGGAGCCGCAGCCGGAGGAGACGTGGGGTTAGAGGCCAGAAAGCTGCAGTTTCTCACAGAAAACTTAAGACTAGAGGGGGGGAGTGGCTACGAAAGCCCAGCCCTGTGGCTCTGAGGCACGAGTGGCGGGTCGCCCTGCCCCACAGGCACAGGGGGGGGACTCTGCACTGGCCCCACTTCAGACCCGGGTCCCTCCTGTCCTTGGGGTGCAGCGACCCGGAGCCCCACAGCGACCCCCACTGCTCCAGCCCAGGACAAATGTTTAACCGGACGTTCAAAGTCAATATTTGTTGAAAGAAATAAAGGGCGGTAGCGAAGGTCGTGCCTGCACTGCCCGGCAGGCGTGGGCTGGACACGTCTGCACCGCCCCATGCAGAGCCGTCGGCTGGGCTAGAGAGGGGCCGCACCCGCAGCGATGCTTCGCAAACGGAGGTAGGGGCAGAGTTGCTGGGGGCCAGGGCTGCTCCAGGGCTCTGTGTAGGGGGGGGCTGAGAGCCAGGGGGGTCAGGCCTGCAGTGGAGTCTGGGGGGGGGGGCTGAGAGCCAGGGGTGTCAGGGCCTGCAGTGGAGTCTGGGGGGGGGGGGGCTGAGAGCCAGGGGTGTCAGGGCCTGCAGTGGAGTCTGGGGGGGGGGCTGAGAGCCAGGGGTGTCAGGGCCTGCAGTGGAGTCTGGGGGGGGGGGCTGAGAGCCAGGGGTGTCAGGGCCTGCAGTGGAGTCTGGGGGGGGGGCTGAGAGCCAGGGGTGTCAGGCCTGCAGTGGAGTCTGGGGGGGGGGGGGGCTGAGAGCCAGGGGTGTCAGGCCTGCAGTGGAGTCTGGGGGGGGGGGGCTGAGAGCCAGGGGTGTCAGGGCCTGCAGTGGAGTCTGGGGGGGGGGGGGCTGAGAGCCAGGGGTGTCAGGCCTGCAGTGGAGTCTGGGGGGGGGGGCTGAGAGCCAGGGGTGTCAGGGCCTGCAGTGGAGTCTGGGGGGGGGGGGCTGAGAGCCAGGGGTGTCAGGGCCTGCAGTGGAGTCTGGGGGGGGGGCTGAGAGCCAGGGGTGTCAGGGCCTGCAGTGGAGTCTGGGGGGGGGGGCTGAGAGCCAGGGGTGTCAGGGCCTGCAGTGGAGTCTGGGGGGGGGGGGGCTGAGAGCCAGGGGTGTCAGGGCCTGCAGTGGAGTCTGGGGGGGGGGGGCTGAGAGCCAGGGGTGTCAGGGCCTGCAGTGGAGTCTGGGGGGGGGGGGGGGGCTGAGAGCCAGGGGTGTCAGGGCCTGCAGTGGAGTCTGGGGGGGGGGCTGAGAGCCAGGGGTGTCAGGGCTGCAGTGGAGTCTGGGGGGGGGGGCTGAGAGCCAGGGGTGTCAGGGCTGCAGTGGAGTCTGGGGGGGGGCTGAGAGCCAGGGGTGTCAGGGCTGCAGTGGAGTCTGGGGGGGGGGCTGAGAGCCAGGGGTGTCAGGGCATGCAGTGGAGTCTGGGGGGGGGGCTGAGAGCCAGGGGTGTCAGGGCTGCAGTGGAGTCTGGGGGGGGGGCTGAGAGCCAGGGGTGTCAGGGCTGCAGTGGAGTCTGGGGGGGGGGGCTGAGAGCCAGGGGTGTCAGGGCCTGCAGTGGAGTCTGGGGGGGGGGGGCTGAGAGCCAGGGGTATCAGGGCTGCAGTGGAGTCTGGGGGAGGGGCAGAGAGCCAGGGGTGTCAGGGCTGCAGTGGAGTCTGGGGGAGGGGGGCTGAGAGCCAGGGATGTCAGGGCTGCAGTGGAGTCTGGGGAGGGGGGCTGAGAGCCAGGGGTGTCAGGGCTGCAGTGGAGTCTGGGGGGGGGGCTGAGAGCCAGGGGTGTCAGGGCTGCAGTGGAGTCTGGGGGGGGGGCAGCTGAGAGCCAGGGGTGTCAGGGCTGCAGTGGAGTCTGGGGGGGGGGGGCTGAGAGCCAGGGGTGTCAGGGCTGCAGTGGAGTCTGGGGGGGGGGGCTGAGAGCCAGGGGTGTCAGGGCTGCAGTGGAGTCTGGGGGAGGGGGGGGCTGAGAGCCAGGGGCGTCAGGGCTGCAGTGGAGTCTGGGGGGGGGGGGCTGAGAGCCAGGGGTGTCAGGGCCTGCAGTGGAGTCTGGGGGGGGGGCTGAGAGCCAGGGGTATCAGGGCTGCAGTGGAGTCTGGGGGAGGGGCTGAGAGCCAGGGGTGTCAGGGCTGCAGTGGAGTCTGGGGGGGGGGCTGAGAGCCAGGGGTGTCAGGGCTGCAGTGGAGTCTGGGGGAGGGGGGCTGAGAGCCAGGGGTGTCAGGGCTGCAGTGGAGTCTGGGGAGGGGGGCTGAGAGCCAGGGGTGTCAGGGCTGCAGTGGAGTCTGGGGGGGGGGGCTGAGAGCCAGGGGTGTCAGGGCTGCAGTGGAGTCTGGGGGGGGGGCGGCTGAGAGCCAGGGGTGTCAGGGCTGCAGTGGAGTCTGGGGGGGGGGGGCTGAGAGCCAGGGGTGTCAGGGCTGCAGTGGAGTCTGGGGGGGGGGGGCTGAGAGCCAGGGGTGTCAGGGCCTGCAGTGGAGTCTGGGGGGGGGGGCTGAGAGCCAGGGGTGTCAGGGCTGCAGTGGAGTCTGGGGAGGGGGGCTGAGAGCCAGGGGTGTCAGGGCTGCAGTGGAGTCTGGGGGGGGGGGGGCTGAGAGCCAGGGGTGTCAGGGCCTGCAGTGGAGTCTGGGGGGGGGCTGAGAGCCAGGGGTGTCAGGGCTGCAGTGGAGTCTGGGGGGGGGGGGCTGAGAGCCAGGGGTGTCAGGGCTGCAGTGGAGTCTGGGGGGGGGGGGCTGAGAGCCAGGGGTGTCAGGGCTGCAGTGGAGTCTGGGGGGGGGGGGCTGAGAGCCAGGGGTGTCAGGGCCTGCAGTGGAGTCTGGGGGGGGGGGGCGGCTGAGAGCCAGGGGTGTCAGGGCCTGCAGTGGAGTCTGGGGGGGGGCGGCTGAGAGCCAGGGGTGTCAGGGCTGCAGTGGAGTCTGGGGGGGGGCTGAGAGCCAGGGGTGTCAGGGCTGCAGTGGAGTCTGGGGGGGGGGTTGAGAGCCAGGGGTGTCAGAGCCTGCAGTGGAGTCTGGGGGGGGGGGGCTGAGAGCCAGGGGTGTCAGGGCTGCAGTGGAGTCTGGGGGAGGGGGACTGAGAGCCAGGGGTGTCAGGGCTGCAGTGGAGTCTGGGGGGGGGGGGGGCTGAGAGCCAGGGGTGTCAGGGCCTGCAGTGGAGTCTGGGGGGGGGGGCTGAGAGCCAGGGGTGTCAGGGCTGCAGTGGAGTCTGGGGGGGGGGCTGAGAGCCAGGGGTGTCAGGGCCTGCAGTGGAGTCTGGGGGGGGGCTGAGAGCCAGGGGTGTCAGGGCCTGCAGTGGAGTCTGGGGGGGGGGCTGAGCCAGGGGTGTCAGGGCTGCAGTGGAGTCTGGGGGGGGGGCTGAGAGCCAGGGGTGTCAGGGCTGCAGTGGAGTCTGGGGGGGGGGGGGGCTGAGAGCCAGGGGTGTCAGGGCTGCAGTGGAGTCTGGGGGGGGGGCTGAGAGCCAGGGGTGTCAGGGCTGCAGTGGAGTCTGGGGGGGGGGCTGAGAGCCAGGGGTGTCAGGGCTGCAGTGGAGTCTGGGGGGGGGGGGCTGAGAGCCAGGGGTGTCAGGGCTGCAGTGGAGTCTGGGGGGGGGGCTGAGAGCCAGGGGTGTCAGGGCTGCAGTGGAGTCTGGGAGGGGGGGCTGAGAGCCAGGGGTGTCAGGGCCTGCAGTGGAGTCTGGGGGAGGGGGGCTGAGAGCCAGGGGTGTCAGGGCCTGCAGTGGAGTCTGGGGGGGGGGCTGAGAGCCAGGGGTGTCAGGGCCTGCAGTGGAGTCTGGGGGGGGCTGAGAGCCAGGGGTGTCAGGGCTGCAGTGGAGTCTGGGGGGGGGGCTGAGAGCCAGGGGTGTCAGGGCCTGCAGTGGAGTCTGGGGGGGGGGCTGAGAGCCAGGGGTGTCAGGGCCTGCAGTGGAGTCTGGGGGGGGCTGAGAGCCAGGGGTGTCAGGGCTGCAGTGGAGTCTGGGGGGGGGGGCTGAGAGCCAGGGGTGTCAGGGCTGCAGTGGAGTCTGGGGGGGGGGGGCTGAGAGCCAGGGGTGTCAGGGCTGCAGTGGAGTCTGGGGGGGGGGGCTGAGAGCCAGGGGTGTCAGGGCTGCAGTGGAGTCTGGGGGGGGGCTGAGAGCCAGGGGTGTCAGGGCCTGCAGTGGAGTCTGGGGGGGGGGGCTGAGAGCCAGGGGTGTCAGGGCTGCAGTGGAGTCTGGGGGGGGGGCTGAGAGCCAGGGGTGTCAGGGCTGCAGTGGAGTCTGGGGGAGGGGGACTGAGAGCCAGGGGTGTCAGGGCTGCAGTGGAGTCTGGGGGGGGGGCTGAGAGCCAGGGGTGTCAGGGCCTGCAGTGGAGTCTGGGGGGGGGCTGAGAGCCAGGGGTGTCAGGGCCTGCAGTGGAGTCTGGGGGGGGGCTGAGCCAGGGGTGTCAGGGCTGCAGTGGAGTCTGGGGGGGGGGGCTGAGAGCCAGGGGTGTCAGGGCTGCAGTGGAGTCTGGGGGGGGGGCTGAGAGCCAGGGGTGTCAGGGCTGCAGTGGAGTCTGGGGGGGGGGGCTGAGAGCCAGGGGTGTCAGGGCTGCAGTGGAGTCTGGGGGGGGGGCTGAGAGCCAGGGGTGTCAGGGCTGCAGTGGAGTCTGGGGGGGGGGCTGAGAGCCAGGGGTGTCAGGGCTGCAGTGGAGTCTGGGGGGGGGGCTGAGAGCCAGGGGTGTCAGGGCTGCAGTGGAGTCTGGGGGGGGGGCTGAGAGCCAGGGGTGTCAGGGCTGCAGTGGAGTCTGGGAGGGGGGCTGAGAGCCAGGGGTGTCAGGGCCTGCAGTGGAGTCTGGGGGGGGGGCTGAGAGCCAGGGGTGTCAGGGCCTGCAGTGGAGTCTGGGGGGGGCTGAGAGCCAGGGGTGTCAGGGCTGCAGTGGAGTCTGGGGGGGGGGCTGAGAGCCAGGGGTGTCAGGGCCTGCAGTGGAGTCTGGGGGGGGGGCTGAGAGCCAGGGGTGTCAGGGCCTGCAGTGGAGTCTGGGGGGGGCTGAGAGCCAGGGGTGTCAGGGCTGCAGTGGAGTCTGGGGGGGGGGCTGAGAGCCAGGGGTGTCAGGGCTGCAGTGGAGTCTGGGGGGGGGGCTGAGAGCCAGGGGTGTCAGGGCTGCAGTGGAGTCTGGGGGGGGGGGCTGAGAGCCAGGGGTGTCAGGGCTGCAGTGGAGTCTGGGGGGGGGGGGCTGAGAGCCAGGGGTGTCAGGGCCTGCAGTGGAGTCTGGGGGGGGGGCTGAGAGCCAGGGGTGTCAGGGCTGCAGTGGAGTCTGGGGGGGGGGGGCTGAGAGCCAGGGGTGTCAGGGCTGCAGTGGAGTCTGGGGGGGGGCTGAGAGCCAGGGGTGTCAGGGCTGCAGTGGAGTCTGGGGGGGGGGGCTGAGAGCCAGGGGTGTCAGGGCTGCAGTGGAGTCTGGGGGGGGGCTGAGAGCCAGGGGTGTCAGGGCCTGCAGTGGAGTCTGGGGGGGGGGGGCTGAGAGCCAGGGGTGTCAGGGCTGCAGTGGAGTCGGGGGGGGGGCTGAGAGCCAGGGGTGTCAGGGCCTGCAGTGGAGTCTGGGGGGGGGCTGAGAGCCAGGGGTGTCAGGGCTGCAGTGGAGTCTGGGGGAGGGGGGCTGAGAGCCAGGGGTGTCAGGGCTGCAGTGGAGCCCGGGGGGGGGGGGGGCTGAGAGCCAGGGGTGTCAGGGCTGCAGTGGAGTCTGGGGGGGGGGGGGCTGACATGCCCTCAGGCTCTTGGTCTAGGATTGGCCGATGGGGGAGAAGAGCTGCAGCTGTTCTGGGCTAAGCTCAGGCCTGCTGGTACCGACGCTGGCCCCCGGAATTCAGCTGTATGGGGGGGAGGGGTGCTGGGTGTTCACCCAGCTAAGAAGTAGGGAAAGAACCCCACTCCCCCAGGATAAGCTGGGTCCCAGCCAGGGGCAGGCCAGTGTGAGTGGGCAGGGCCCTGCCTTGGGGTACGGGTAGAGGGCCTGGCCCCCCACGCGGCAGCAGAAGGGCTGTGCTTGCCTGTAGGGGGACTCAGAGCTGCCTCCCAGGCAGGTCAGTATCTGCCCCATGGACAGCAGCGTCCCCTACCCAGGCTGTGAGCGCGGAGGAGGCGGGCCTCCCCCTGGCTTGGTTTCCCAGCAATCTGTCTCCCCTCTGGGCCCATGCTCTGCGGCAGGCACGGCTCATGCAGCCGGGGAGTAGCCTGCGAGTGTCACTGACCGCTCTTGTCTTCCAGAAATACCGTGATGGTGCTCTGGGCTCTGCTGCTGTGCTTGGCCACTCTGCAGGACAGCCCAGGGGTAAGTCACAAGCACAGCGCCCGGCCTTCCTCCTTCCGGCTGGCCTCTCCTCTGCCAGCACACCGTCCGCCCGGGCCTGGCTACAGCAGAGCAGGGCTCCGCTCCCAGTGCTGCTGAGAGATCCCAGCGGGCCGTCAGTGGGCTACGCAGCCCCCGCAGGACCCGGCTCTGGTGCCCGTTCAGGCCACGGTTGGCTCCTGCTCTGGCACACAAGGGCTTAGAGGCCTCGTTTGCTTTAGCCAGGCTGGTGTGACTGCGGGTGCGCTCATGGTTTAGCCTCGTGAGCATCAGAGAGAGCTAGTAACTCCCGGGGGCAGCAAGGGACTCGGGTTTTAAAAGACCCTCCCCTCCCCTCGCCTGCTTGCTCGTGTAGTGTGGGAGCAGGTGCAGAATCGCTCACGCTGGCTGCGCCCTGCCTAAGCCGGACTCCCCGTCGCTAACCTCGGGACTTGCACTTCTGTCATCCCCGCTTGGCAGAGGCGAGAAGAACCAACCTTCCCTCTGGCCGGTTTCGTGCGGAATAATTGTATGTGCGCAGGGGCGCGTAGACACAAGCCCAGCTGGGTGCTCTGCTAATCAGCTGGGCAGCTGCACACGTGCAGGGTCCAGGGCGTGCTGCTTAGAACCGGCGCAGGGACCCTCGGGGGAGGTGCTTGCCTCTGGCCCAACCTGGTGGGCCGTGGCAGGAAGAGATTTCCTCGCCAGCCCTGGAGGAATTCGTTCGGTGTCCAGCGCTGGGCCTCTTCCCTTCCCACAGCTCTTACTCGGCTCGTTCCCTTCCAGTTTGCTTTGGCGCATGCCCTGCAGATGGAGGATGCCTGCGGTGACGAAGCTGCCCAGCAGCGGAGCCATGAGGTACGAGGTGCCAGAATCCCCGGTGCTGAGGTTGTGCAGGGTGTTTGTGAAGCTCACCTTGGTCTAGTCCAGCCAGCGTCACCTTCAAACGCATGGGGGCGTCCAGCTGCAGTGTGCGCAGACGCTGCCATATGCACTGCATCCCACAGCTGGTCAGGCAGCCCCGCTCCAGCGGCCCTCCAATGGACTTAGACACCTCACTCTGAGGCTGGCCTGACGTCCCAGCCTGGAGCGAGCAGCGAGCAGAGGGTCTAGGGCAGCGGCTCTCCCCTTTTCCAGACCGCAGTGTCCGCCCCAGGAGCCGGATGTGTCCTGCGTAGCCCGTATTGCCGCGTTGAAATGCCCTGCTCAGACGAGAGCACGAGTGGCGCGGCTCAGTGCTGCTTTCTCTTTCACTCCGTTACACAGCCGGCAGAATATCCCGGCTGTACTTCCACGGCCGCGTCTAGTGCACAGAGCTGGTGACTGCACTGACTTTGCTAGTGCTTTTCATGCAGCCTGCTGTCAACTTAGGCAAATCTCTAGCTGGGTCGATGTACCCGCTGGAAGCCCCGCGTGCTCCCAGAGGGACGTGTACCCCCTCCCCCCGGTTGGGAATCGCTGGTAGAAATGACAGAAGCGAACGTGTAAAAAGGCTGAATGATCCATTCTCCGGCCAGCCACAGAACCAACACAGCGATTACCAGCTGTGGGCAAGGGGATAGAGCCTTATGCCTGAGCCTGTTACCTGAGTCTCACGCAGGCCTGCTCAGGTCCACACGAGGAAACCCTGGTCGCCTCTCCCTCTCCTCCGGCCTGTCTGCAGGGAGAGTTCCTGTACTTTAGGCAGCACCACTGAGGGCTGGCTAGGAGGGACCAGCACTGCAGCTGTAGAGGCTGTCGCAGCAGGGCTACAATCCTGGATCTGTGGAGAAGAGCAGAGTTCAGGGGAGGAGGATGCGGGCGCTACGGACAGAAGAGGCAAGGGAGGGAACTTATGCAGGAGGCTCCTCGTGCCAAGGCAGCAGCAGAGCAGCAACTGAACGTGTTGGAGGCCCCTGGCTTGGCCGTTTGCCTTGGAATAAGGCACTTTCTAGCCTCTGAGGTTGTGCCGGTGTGAATAGCTGGCAGCCGTCCGAGCCCTGCAGCGCAGCTACCGGAGGCGATGGGGTGCTGGCCAGGCCTGGGGTGGGGTGCTGCTGTCACTAGCTCAGCATTGTCTGGCCAGCGGCCAGCACGGCCCTGATACGGCATAGTCAGAGAATACACCTGCGGCTCGAGAAGGGACTGGACGCAACAGGTCCCCTGTCCGCCCCTTCTGTGCTTGCTGCTCTTGGCCAGGGGCCTGGTCCTGCTGCTCCTCAGGGCGGCCCTAGTAGGAGCTGCTGAGATGTCAGGCCAGAGTTAATCTTTCAGGCTACTGACCAGCTCCTGCCAGGAAGCCCCCCTCATCTCCCGCTTGTAATGCTTCATCACAGAGCATGGAGGCTGCCAGCTAACTGGGCACTGCTGCCTCCTCAGCAGGGCCCTCCAGGCGAGAAGCCGCCGCAGCCCCAGTAAAAGCAGGAGGGATGCAGCTTTGTCTCCCTCTTGCTCTCAGTGTAACTCCCTCCTGGTTGTTGCAGGACGCGGAAAGGGCTGGAGCTTTAGGAGGGGACGCACAGCTTTCTCCCCCCACCACCCTTCTGCCAGGAGTGGCTCCAACCCTGCCTAATGCTGCAGTGCCAGATTCCACCTCTGACACCTGGGAGGACATCCACGGGCCGACCCAGCCACTTACCACCACCAGCCCCACCAGCCCAGAGCCCCAACTCGTCCCCGGGGCGGTCGGAGATCACAAGCAGGCGCTGGAGGGGCAAGAAGCTGATTCCTCCGAAGAGGAGGGAGAAGGTCGAGAGAGAGGCTGTGACACGTCCCAGGAGCAGAGGCGCAGGCTAGCGGACGATCTGATGAAGTTCACCATCGATCTCCTGAGAGAGGTTCAGCTGGAGCCCAGCCGGCGTAATGTGATCCTGTCTCCCCTCAGTATCACCCTGGCATTGTCCCACCTGGCGCTAGGTAACTAAGCAGCGTTCACTCTGTGATGTTCCCCCAAGAGAAGCGCCCGCCCATGCAAACGCTCAGCCGGGCGCTGCGCCCAGTGTTAATCTTCCGGCTTTACTTACTAAGGGGGAGAGTTGCCCTCACTGGCAGCTGGTCTAAAACAGCACTTTATAGACTCACAAAACATGGAGATGGGATCATGAGCTTTCGTGGGCACAGCCCCCTTCTTCAGATGACCGAGTTATGAGTAGGGGATAAGGAAACTCGAAATAAATAGAAGGGGGGGAGAAAGATGCTCTGTCGCCCCCCCCCCCCCACCTCTATGCATAAAGTCTCAGGAGGAAGGGAGCTAAACCTGAGCAGATAAAGATCCAAGTCAGCGGATGGATGAGGCAGGAAGGAGACCCTTCAGACAGTAGTTAGCACCTTCACAGAGAGGTTCCGCCACTCCAAATCCTGATGAAGTCCATAATGAATTGAATTGAATTTGCATCTGAATTGTAATTCCACGCTTTCCCGGGGACAGCAGGGACCAGCCAGGAGGTGCTGTGGTGTTGCCGCTAGCACTTTACACTCAACCACCCGCCCGAGCCCCTCGGAGGCTGACCCAGATCTGTTGTTGCTTTTAAGGAGCAGCAAACCAGACGGAGAAACGCCTCCTGGAGACGCTGCACCTGGAGTCTGTGCCCTGCCTCCACCGCCTGCTGAGTAGCATTCGCAGGCAGCTCACAGACTCCCTGCTCAGTGTGGCTTCACGCATCTATCTGCAGAAAGGTGAGAGCCAGGGGTGGGGAATCCCTCCGGGGCTGGGGCACCCACGCAGAGATGGAAGCAGCTGCGCCGCTAGACCAGTGACTCTGGTTTGGCTGCGGGGATGCCCCTGCTCTCTGGGCAGCCGTGCTGAGCCAGTGTCACCCAGGCCAGATGGCCTCATGTCAAGCTCCTTTCTTGCAGGGCTTGAGGTCAAAGAGAAATTCTTGGAGAGCTCAGAGCAATTCTACGGGGCCAAGCCGGTGACCCTGTCTGGGGACAGCGCGAGCGACCTCACGGCCATAAACGAGTGGATCAAGACGGCGACCAAAGGGCAGATTCCCGCCTTCCTGGCTCAGCTCCCGGACAGCATTGCGATGCTCCTGCTCAATGCCGTCCACTTCCACGGTGAGTTTCAGTGCACCCCCCGTGCCCGGCTGGCGTCTCCCTTGGGGAAGGCCGGGCCTCCCGGCCCTTTCCCCGCTGACATAGCTGCATAGACCCGGGGGAATCTCCTCGTTTCGTTCCCATTTCCCTCCCCGGCCATGTATGCAGCTCCCCTTGCACAGTCTAGTTACAGGGCAGCCTCCTGACTTCCTCCCCTGTGCTACAGCCAGCAGCAGGCACTAACCCCAGCATCCTGCTCTTAGCCAGATCACACAGACTTCACTAGGTCCCCAGCAGGGTGCTCCTGCCGAGTCCTGGCCAGCTTCCAGCTCAGCCCACCCTTAGCCTGGTCTTCCTTGGACGCTTTGGGGGCGGAATACCGCTGTGCCCACAGGACTCCTCGCACCTGCACCCCTCTCTCTGCATTCCTGGGGGCGACAGCTGGCTCGCTGCTTCTCCGCTGCTGCTTTTACCTTGGACGTGGCGATTTCTCTGCTTCCTCCTCACAACCCCTCAGTCTTCTTGCCCATGGAGGCACAGCCAGGGGCTGCTGTTAGGCACTGGCTCATTGCGCTGCCCCATGCAAAGGTGTCCTGCAGTCAAAATGCTGCCAGCCAGGGCCCTTGTCTCCCTGCTCCTTTGTTTTTCATGCAACGTTGGGTTTGATGAATTCTACATTTCTGTGTTTGGGCAGGATTTTGGAGGGATAAGTTTGACCCCAGCCAGACGGGGCCAGATGTATTCCACCTCGATGACCAGTTCATGGTTCCAGTTGAGATGATGAAGGCTCAGAAATATTCCCTGAGCTGGTTTACTCTAGACCCCCTGGAGGTGCAGGTAAGCGTGTGTCTGGCATGCTGCGGGGCAGCTACAGGAATATCCCTGGTATCGCAGCACCCCCACCTTCTCTGAGCAGAGATGGCTGATGCTGTTCCCACACTCCGGCCAGAGAGGTGCTTTTCAAACAGCCTGTGCCTGAAAGGCAGTAAAATCCTTGCCGCAAATTCACGGGACAGTGGACTAGAGGGCACTGAATGGATCTTTTGGGCGAAGGCTGACAGAAATGAAGGAATATGGAGATTGAATTCTCCCTTGGGAAGTGAACGGATCCCTGCAGACCAGGCAACACAGTTCGATTTCCTGGGGGGCCTCTGTGTTTCTCACACCTTTGGCCACCTGGAGAAATACTGGATCAGCACGTTAGCATGGTCTGTCTCCCTGGGCTAAGCAGCCACTCCACTCCCGCCAGGCTGCCCCGGCTAATTGTTCTATTGACCAATCAGCGAGGGAAGTCTGGCTTTCTGGCCCACCTAGGTTTGCTTGGCTCGTTCCTGTTCTACCAGTTCTTCTGATTGGTTTGTTTCCAGGTAGCCAGGTTTCCCTTTAAGGGCAACATGAGTTTCGTGGCCATTGTCCCAAACCAGTTTAAATGGAACATTTCCCATGTGCTGTTGAACCTCACCCATGACAAGCTGAACAGCCGCTTCCCCAAGGAGAAGCCCACGATGGTAAAGATGCCCAAGCTGCATGTCAGCTACCAGCTGGAACTCAACCAAGTCCTCAGCCGACTAGGTAACGTCCTGCATAAGGCAACTGCAAAGGCCTTGTAGCTCTTCCTCTTCGCCCTCTGCTGTTCTCTCTGCCCACCCCACAAGAATGTGCCCTTCCGCACGGCCGGTCCTCTAGCTGTCTCCCCTCTCTCCTCCTCCTTCAGCTCACACTTTCAAACTCAGCCGGGAGCACCTCTCCCCTGCCTGTGACTTCAGTTTGTCTTCCCTTGGCCTGGGGCTGAGAGTGGCTAAGACGATGCAGATCACAAAGTATGTGAGAGCTAAGGGCGAAAGTCTCTGCTACGAGGCTCCGGGCTCGGCACTTCCAGGCGAGCGCAGGCAAGACCGGAGCCTGAACGTGTTTAGGAAACGCAGCAGAACCTTCCTCCTAGACAGCGGGAACGGACACGCCCCACAAGGCCTCCTCAGTCCCAGCCCCTTTCAAAAGCCACTTAATGAGTCCCGCTTTCAGCCGACTTGGCGAGCAAGGTGCGGGGGCAGCAGACTAAAGCCCCAGGGCAGTGGGCCAGGCCACGTGAAAGCTGCGGCTCTTTGGCACCCGTCGCTCTCCCTACAGGGAGGGACGGTAAACGTGGCCAGAGTCCACGGTGCCACTCCCGCGCTGGGGGGCACTGCCCAGGGCCCGCTGCCGTGCTCAGACAGCGGTAAGGGCTGTGGTAGCCGCTCTAGGGATAAAAGGAGTGTCCGAGCCAGTGGCCTGCCATAGTGCTGGCCTAGCGCAGAGACAGGCCTCTCTCTGACCCCCCTTGTTTTCTCCTTAGGCCTGGGGGAGTTGTTTTCAGCCCCGGACCTGCAAAAGATCACGGATGAGCCTCTCTTTGTATCCAGCATCCAGCACCAGTCCACGCTGGAGCTCGCAGAAGATGGGGTGGAGGCGTCAGCGGCCACCAGCGTCATGATGTCTCGTTCACTCTCCACTTTCAGCCTCAACCAGCCCTTTCTCTTCTTCATCTTTGAGGAGACAACAGGCATCCCGCTCTTTGTGGGCAGCATCCAGAACCCCAACCCCAACGCTGCCCCGCAGAAAAAGGAGCCACAGGACTCACCTGACTTGAAAAATGGCATAAAAAATGGTATCCCCAAATAAGGAAGGAGCAGGGCCTCGGGGTCCTGGGACTGCACCTGGGGGGCCCCAGCAGGGTCTCTCTCCTGGCTAGGCAGCCATCAGAAGCCCTCCTGCCCCGGCAGCCATCAGAAGCCCTCCTGCCCCAGAGGGCCCCCTAGAGTCCCTCTGCACCATGCTTGAGCAGCAGTTCCGGACACCTCGTTGCCTTGAATGCTCATTTGCTTCTGACCCTGGGCAACTGGGCCAAGGCAAGAGGTGTCAAAGCTGCTTGTCCCTGCGCCCCTCCTGCACATTCTTTGGCCAGGACATTCACCGGCCAGTGGGACTTGCTTGCCCCCTAGACACACAGCAGCTCCACCCAGGGGCTCAGCATCAGTCGCCGGCCCTGCTTGGGCTGCGAGTCTCAGCTGCTGTTTCGGATCAAGGTTCTGCCTAGAACAGTCGTGCCTGTGTCCCTGGTTACTGGGCTTGGGGGGGGGGGGGTGTATGTGTGGGGGGGTGGTTCATTTCTGTCCCTAGCACCAGCCCTTCACCTATGATTTGGGAGGCATCTTTTTTGTAAAATGTTTTTTAGTGATTTTTATGTTGGCAGAATAATAAAGAGTGAAAGAGAGGGAGCTTGGCGGAGTTGTCACTTGAGTGTCCCTGCGGACACAGGAAAGAGGCACAATAGGGCAAACAAGCTGAGTAACTGCAAAGAATGGGGGGAGGGGAGTGCTTGATTGAAGGCCCTAGAGGCTCTCACCTTCTCCCTGCTGCAGCTCAGACCACTAGAACGAGGAGCCACAGGGTGGGTGTGTCTGAACTGCACCCCCCTGCCGAGAGGGGGATGTGCATTACGCACTTTGAAAGTGCAAATGAAATCCTGGGCTTAATTTGCATGCTCACTTTCGGGCACTGTGCCGACCACGGGATCCTCATTTTTTGAGGAGTACAGGATCTGCCGAAAAAGCTCCCTGCTGTTGGCAGAGCCGCGGCTAGACGTCACTTTCGCTTTCGAAAGGGCACGTGATCGGCACAGCGCCTGAATGTAAATATGCAAATTAAGCTTGGGATATTTAAATCCTGGGCTCATTTGCACTTTCCAGGTGCTTGATTTGCATCCCTCTGCCAACAGAGGGATGCAGTCTGGAGGTAGCCAATGAGATTAACAGCTAGTCAACATGGCACCACTAAAACCCTGGCGTCCAACACACTAGCCACTAGCTACATGTGGCTATTTGGCCGGCTGAGCATGGCTAGTTCGCTGCTGCAACACTAGAGTGGCTGCTGCTTCAGAACTGGTTGGATACCACGGCACTAAAAGGACATTGCCTGGTCCTCTTTTCAACTCTCAGCTGAACGGGGCCAGGGAATCCATTCTTGTGGGCGGATATAAAGGGAGGGGAGATCCAGTCGGAGGCCAGGGGGTCTCAGCTGAACACTATGAGGTTAGGAAGTTTCCCCTGTAGCACTCTCCCCTAGCCTTCAGAGCCCAAGAAAATGTGGAAATGGCAGAGATGCTCCATAACTTTGTGTGTTCATTTCACCAACAAGGTTGGTGGTGAGCAGATGTCAAGCATAGCAAACATAGTATACATTAAAACTCCAGTTGTCCAGCACTCCTGATAGTCCGGCACCACCTGGAACCCGGAAGCGCTCCAGGAAGCCGGACAATTGGAGCTGCTCTGTCTCAGGCTTCCCTGAGTCAGCCCTGGGCAGAGCAGCTGGGGTGCTGGGTTGGTTCCGTAGCGCCGCCCCTCGGCAGCACCCCAGCTGTTCTGCCCCAGGCGTCCCCAAGTCAGCGGCTGCTGAAACTGACCAGCGGCTGACTCATAGAAGCCCGGGGCAGAGCAGCTGGGGTGCTCTGCCCCCGGCTTCCCCAACTCAGCCGCTGGTCAGTTTCAGCAGCAGCTGACATGGGGAAATCTGGGGCAGAGCTGCTGGGGTGCTGCTCGGTTGGTCCCGCAGCACCGCTCCCTCACCCCACCCCACCCCAGACCTCTCATAGCCCCCCCTTCCGATAGTCCGGCATATTTTATAATCTGGCACCTCCTGGGTCCTAAAGGTGCCGGATTATCAGAAGTTTACTGTACTTAGATTTCCAGAAAGCCTTTGATAAGGTCCCTCGCTAAAGGCTCTTAAGTAAAATAAGTTGTCATAGGATAAGAGGAAAGGTCCTTTCATGGGTTGATAACTGGCTGAAAGACAGGAAACAAAGGGTAGGAATAAATGGTCAGTTTTCTGAGCAGAGAGAGGTAACTAGTGGGGTCCCCCAAGGGTCTGTCCTGGGACCAATCCTATTTAACCTATTTATAAATGATCTAGAGAAAGGGGTAAACAGTAAGGTGGCAAAATTTGCAGACGATACCAAAGCGGAGTGTGGTATCAAGAGAGTTAAAACCAAAGCAGACTATGAAGAGCTTCAAAAAGATCTCACTAAACGAAGTGATTGGGCAACAAAATGGCAAATAAAATTTAAAGTTGATAAATGTAAAGTAATGCACATTGGAAAAAATAATCCCAACTATGCATATAATATGATGGGGTCTAATTTAGCTACAATTACTCACGAGAGAGATTGTGGAGTCATTGTGGATAGTTCTCTGAAAGCATCCACTCAGTGTGTAGCAGCTGTCAAAAAAGCAAATAGAATGTTAGGAATCATTTAAAATGGATAGAGAATAAGACAGAATATCTTATTGTCTCTATATACAACCATAGGACGCCCACATCTTGAATACTGCGTACAGATGTGGTTGCCTCATCTCAAAAAAGATATGTTATCATTGGAAAAGGTTCAGAAAACGGCAACAAAAATGATGAGGGGTTTGGAACGGGTCCCATATGAAGAGAGATTAAAAAGGACGTGGACTTTTCAGCTTAGAAAAGATGAGACTAAGGGGGGATATGATAGAGGTTTTTAGATATGACAGAGGTCTATAAAATCATGACTGGTGTGGAAAAAGCGAATAAGGAATATTAGCAGGAGTGTTGTGAGCAAGACACGAGGAGTCATTCTTCCACTCTACTCTGCACTGATTAGGCCTCAACTGGAGTACTGTGTCCAGTTCTAGGCACCACATTTCAGGAAAGATGTGGAGAAATTGGAGACAGTCCAGAGAAGAGCAACAACTATTAAAGGTCTGAAAACCATGACCTATGAGGGAAGATTGAAAAAACTGAGTTTGGTTAGTTTGGAAAAGAGAAGACAGAGGGGATACTATAGCAGCTTTCAAGTACCTAAAAGGTTGTTACAAGGAAGAGGGAGAAAAACTATTTTCCTTGGCCTCTGATGACAGGATAAGAAGCAATGGGCTTAAATTGCAGCAAGGGAGATTTAGGCTGGACACTAGGAAAAACTCCCTGCCCGTCAGGGTGGTTAAACCTGTGATAAATTGCTGTCACTGGAGATTTTTAAGAGCAGGTTAGACAAACATCTGTCAGGGATGATCTAGATCAGGGGTCTCCAAACTGCAGCCCGCAAGGCCCTCTCATCCGGCCCATGGAGACCGTCCCTGGGGCGCCGCCGAACGGGCCCTTCTTGCCGCGGGGGGGGGGGCCCTGTCAGGGGAGTGCGGCGTGTACTCACGCCGCGCCAGGGCAGGAGAAGTGGGCCGCTCTGCTGACAAGCAGCCGCGCGGCGGCAAACGGCGCAGGGGGCGGGGGTTAGCACGGGCGGCGTTCCCCCGCCCAGACTGACAGGGCAGCCGGCCAATCAGGGGGCAGGATGGACGGTGGTGGTAACGCCTGCCCGGCGACGTGCGGGGGAACGTGAACCCCGGCGGGAACTTTAAAAAGGTGACCCCTTCCGCCCGGGGGGGGGGAAGGAGTGAGCGGTGGCAAGCAGGAGGGGAGGACAGCGTGCAGAGGAAGGGGAGAGCAGGGGGAAAAGCCCCCCCCCTTCCGGGAGAAACGGATTCGCAAAGCCAGAAATGTCTGCTATTTTGGCATCCAGGAAACAATTTCACCATTCACACTAATACAGGTGTTCATGTGTAGTGTATGAATGTGTTATTAAATAATAACTGAATAAAATAATATTAAATAAATAATTAAAAACAACATCCATGTTTTGATTGTTTTTTATTTGGACCTCAAGTGTGTAGTCGGCCCCCGAACTGCTGTTTGATAGTTAATGCGGCCCTCGGGCTGAAAAGTTTGGAGACCCCTGATCTAGATGGTGCTTGGTCCTGCCATGAGGGCAGGGGACTGGAGCTGATGGCTTCTTGAGATCTCTTCCAGTCTAGATCTACACAGCTGTCTTCAGCATCCCACCATGAGCCCTGTTAGCCTAAGTTTCTGCACACAGACACCAGATAGGCTCAGGCTTTGTCTACCCTGCAGGGTTTTTGCGCAAGAAGCTTTTTGCGGAAGAGCAAAAACCTTTTCCACAAAAGCGCGTCCACACTTGAAAAGCTCATTGCAAAAGTGACGTACTTTTGCACAAGAGAGCGTCCACACTGCATGGACACTCTTGTGCAAGAAAGTTCTGATTGGCATTCACAGAATGGCCATCAGAGCACCTGTGCTTTTTGTGACAGGCTCTTTTTGCACAAGAACTCTTGTGCAAAAAGGAGTTATGCCTCATAGAAGGAGGTATACCGACACTGCAAAAAGCCCTCTGTTCCGTCGACTGACTGGAGACTTTCTTGCACAAAAACGCACTTGAGGCGTGGACGCTATGCAGGTTTTTGTGCAAAAACCCTGTAGTGTAGACATAGCCTAAGTGGCAGGCTGGCCCAAAGGTTTTTGGCACCACTCTCCCCCTCTATTCACGATAGAGGAAAGTGAGAAGCCTAGAAAGAAACTTTACCTTCATTTACTTGGCATTCAAAATGTGCAATGTAAAAATAAAAATAAATATTTGTATTGGTGTTTTCTACTTTTCATTACAGTATAATTGTGTTAGGATTATAGGGTAAACTGCCCAGGGCTTTACTATTACTTTAACAGTAATAGCCTACAATAAATTCACAATTTACTTGTGATTCTCCTTTTATAATCTAGTTAAAAACTCTTACTGAATTTTTCAAGTCCAACACAAAACAAATTCTTTGTGGGCACAGGGTCTTCAGGATCATGGCTTGTAACACGTCAGAACAGCTGTTGTATGTCACTAATCAGCCTTCACTAAGCAGTGAGCAACACTGACTCAACTGTGTTACTGGCCAGCACTGGTCTCCAGAGACCAACTGACCCGCCATACCCCACTCCCAGGGAGTGCTCTTTGGAAGCTGAGACACGTTTTAACGGTATTGACATACATGGCTGTGCTTCTCAATGCGAAATAAATAGTATAACAGCAGCAATGCACTGTTTGACAAGTACAATATTTGATACCTGTGCTTATGAGAGAGAATGTATCATTTTTAAACAGAGGAAAAATTCACTTCTGTCTAATGTGGTATCTCTTAAAGACTGGTGTCCTAGCTAGGTGACTGCCTACATCACCTACATGGCTGGGCTGGCCCTGCTCCGCGGTGTTGGTTTTGCATGGCCGAGGCTGAAGAACCAGAGTCACCTTCCAAATAGCTTCCCAGTTCCTGAGCAGATCTTCCCAGGCCTCAGCTAGAGAGCACTCTGCCTGCTGGCATCTCCTTCATTGACTGGCCTGCACTTTCAGTTGGGGTTGGAGGAAAGGGAATTGACTCACTCACCATAAACTTCAGAGACACAAGTAACATTTTCAAACAAAGCAACTGGCTCAAACCTGCAATTACCAATGGGCTCCACACATGGTTTACAGACTTCAGGTCTAAGGGGAGACCAGCTAAGAATAATTCCCATCCCTCTGACCCATGGAGTGACATTCACTGGTCAAGAAAAGGGTGCAATTACTGTCTAACAAACAAGTAAACCAGCAGGAATCCAACTCTACTGGCAGGGCCCTCAGGAAACTTTTCAGATTGCTTTGCTCTCATAATTATTGCCTTAGAGATGCTGGTCCATGCTTTAGTAATTCAAGCCTTAGCTACTGAAACATCCTTGATTTGCACCTTCCTGCATTCCATTCTATTCAAAATACTGAGCTAAAGTGATCTTTCACACCACTGCCTTCCAGCTCCCCTTGTGCAGAACGCAAAGTCTTCTTCCTCTTCAATGCCCTGAACAACTCAGGCCTTGTCTCCACTTATACAGAGATCAACGCTGTGGAGATCAATCTCCCAGGGATTGATTGAGTGGGTCTACCAAGGACTCACTAAATTGGCTGCTGATTGCATGAAGGTCAACTCCGGTACTCCGCTGGGACATGAACAGCAGGGGAAGTCAATGGGAAAGTATCTCCCATCAACCACTGGCAGTGGAGATGCTGCAGAAATTTAAACTAAGGTACATCAACTCCAGCTATGCTTTTCATGTAGCTGGAGTTGTGTATCTTAGTTCAGCACTGGCCCCTCATGCAGGGCTGGATTAAGCGTGGGGCTAGCCGGGCAGCTGCCCAGGCGCCAACCTATGGGGGGTGCCTGACAGCAGCAGTATGGGGCGCCATGTGCCTGGCCTCATGGAGCCCCTTAGAGCTGCCATCAGGCGCTGCGTGCCGGGGGCCACGCGGCGCCCCTTAGAGCGGCAGTCAAGGGCCGTGCATGTGCCATGCACCCGTGGGCGGAGCCATGCATGCATTGCACGCCCGCTGCCCAGGGCGCAGGAATAGCTCGAGCCGGCCCTGCCCTCGTGTAGACCTGGCCTCAGTTCTTATTTCACTCTGCCAGTTCCCTCCTGCTTTTCTTCCCATAATCCCATCTTCACCTTGTTCCATGAGGTAATGCCTAGCTCCTGCTGTGCTATGTATAAGGCACAATGACATTTTTATATTCAGTAAATAATGTTTCATCAACATTAATTCATGAGATTTGGTGCAGTCTTTAGAGGCTCTAGAGGAGTGGTATAGAAAAGCAAAGTATTATTAACAGTCAGGCTCATGCCATCTCACCACAGTACAATGCCCTGGCTTCCTAAAATTTACACATCTTGGAAATAACCCTTGAACTGATCTGGTAAAGCAAAGCTCAATCACCATTGTCAGGCCAGAAGGGATAACTGTGGTATTCTAGTCTCAAAGGTATGAGACAGGCCATAGGATTTCCTAGAATTAATTCCTGTTGGAACTATAGGTCTTAAAGAACTCCCATCTTGATTTAAACATTTCCAGTGATGGAGAATTTCCCATGTGCACTTATTTCCAGTCTGAATTTGTCAAGCTTCAGCTTCCAGCCATTGGATCTTGCTATAACTTTTTATGCTAGACTGAAGAGCCCTCTATTTTCAGATCTCTTCCCCCATGTAGGTACAGAGGCTCTATCCTGAGAGTAATTCCCAGAGGGTGAAGCCATCAATAATGTAATATTTTGGATAACGTTAATACTTGAAACACTACTGAATTTCTTCACTCTAGCAAAGCCCTAGGAACATCAAGCAGGCAAAATGTGCACGACTTAAGGCCTAACGAGGTTCAGAAAGCACATGCTGACTCCGTGTCCATGGGGGTTTGCCCTGGTTTAATGACATTTGAACTGCCAGAGCTCTCCACACAGAAAAGGAGTAATTGGCTTAGCTAATGCAAAAGAAGTGTGCTCACGCAGCCTGTGCCTGGTTTAAATCACACCCATAGTTAATCTGGTGCAACTTCCTTGTGTAGACGAATCAGCCCAAAGCTTTTCATGAAGGGATTTGAGTACTAAACACATCCATTAAGAGGAAATGGAGGGAAATGCCCATTGCTAATCTCCAAAGAGCAACATCACAGCCTCAGGTGAACGCAGCCGGGGTCACAGGGACCAGCGTATTTCCAGCGAGCTCTGCTCACAGACCAAGTCCAGAAGCAGTTTCCACAGAAGGCCATCACTGTCCATCTTACTGCTGCTCTTTTCTCGCTTGGCCGCGGGCAGGGAAGCGAAGCAGCATCGAGACACAAGAAACTAGTGGGGATGATTTGCTTTTCCAGCTCGCAGAGAGGGGGGCTTGTGGTGTATGTGGTTATCCCAAGTCAGCCCTTCTTCCCATGAGATGAGGGCCTGAAGAGGAGGAGTGCACATCGGAGTAAGTTCTTTTTATGCTTCTCATTGCCTAGAGAATAAGGCCTGTGGCCCAGCAGGCAGAGATTCCAGGCCAATCCCAGGCGTGGGGTTTGGCACAGCTGCGCTCATTACTCTTTCAGCATTTCCCCTAGACAAGCAGCTTGCAGCAATGGTAAGACAGCCCAGCCCCGCTCAGGGTAACCCTCCTTAACGCTGTGCCTGCATTGTGGCTAGAGCCACTCCCCACTTCTTTCTCCTTAGCAGCTTTAAACCAGCATTTGGATCCTGCTGCTGGCTCAAGGGCTTCTCAGTGAAAGGTTAATGGGTTAATGATGCTACTGCAGCTCCTATACAGCAACCACTAAGCACTGTATAATCCCCCGAGGTAGGAAAGAACAGTCCCACTGTACAGAGGGGGAAGCCAGAGCACTGAGCGGGGAGCTGACTTGCCCAAAGTCACCGAAGGAGCTTGGGGCAGAGCAGAAAATGGAAGTCAGAGAAACTGGTTCTTAGCCTTGTGCTTTCACCACTGACGGGGGCATTTGCTCTGGCAGCCGGAGCGAGTGCAGGGCTCAAGGCAGCGACAATCACAGGATCAAAAAAGAGAACAGATCACTTTAAGAGAGCCCTTGGAAGTGTAATCTGAAGCCTGCTGAAGGCTGGGCTTGGGGGCAGTCTGCTGGCAGGCAGCACAGACAGCAGATGCGGCTGCTATAAACTCCATGCTGTCCACTCTCATCCAGGGTGCTAGCACAGGACAGTATTGGCTGAGAGGAGCCCGAGGTAAGGAGCAACTCACCCTGCTTCCAGCCCCACTGGCCCTCAGCTAGTAGCAATGGGAATACCCAGATCAATGGGCGGGCCCCCCCTCTTGCAGGGCCTGGGATTGATGCTGTGGGCTGCAGAGTAAGGAAATTCTCCTGGGGAACAGGAGTGGGTTGAAAACGGGGAACTCGCACGGAGGGTTTGGGGGCCAGATGCTGTTGGGGACTGAGGCCAGAAATGAGCTTGGTACCCAGGGTCCTTTCTCTGAGGATCGAGCATGGATGAGCAGGGGGCTACAATTCAGCATCAGTTAGCACTTGTGAGTCTTTTCTTGGCAACAGAAACTGAGTCTAGCAGAAAATCAAGCTGGACCCTCTCAATAAGGGGCTCTGACACATTCCCCCAACAGAAAGAAACAGGCCCCATAAGTGTGGGAGCTGCAAATGCGCTTAAGGGTAGTTAGGAAACTTTCCTGACTCCCTAGTCTGGGGAAACGGCGTTTTATTTCACAGCTGAAGAGATCCAGGGATAGGACAATTCACGCTTTGGAAATATCTTCTTAGCTGGTTTTCCAACCGGCACTTTCTGGGTCTAAGATCACAGGCTGCATGCTCCAGCTCTTCTCCTTTCTTGTTACACAGCGCTAGGGTTTGAAGTCATTCTAGAAGGCACCCCAGCTCTGCTTCCGCAAGAACTTTCTCTCTGCAGTTTTGGCTGCACGCATCGTAACTGCACAAATAGAATCCAGATGCTCAGCGGGGCTTTGTCACTAAACGGAAATCACTTCTTGGCAAAGCCTGCGCAATGTGAGGCTGGTGGCAATCTCGGCAAAGATGATAAAATCTGGCAATGCAGCCTCCTCTCTCATGCTTCCAGGAACACCGCGCAGTGGGGAGCAGAGGGTATATAAAGCCTCTTTTCAGAGAAAAGGCCACACTTCATGGAAAACCCACATCTCATGCTTAGCCCAGGCCAAACCTCCCACAGTAAACAGGAGAGACAGGTGAAGAAACTGCTTGCAGCAGGCATCTGCTGACAACATGCAGCCAGACCCTCTCTGCTCAGAAATCCCCACCATAAGGCTCACTCTCCCAGGAACAAGAAGTCCCTGAATCTCAACCATCACACCACCTAACATTGCCTGGGTCCAGCACAGCAGCTCCACTCAGTGTATATTTTCTGCCCTGGAAAGAAATCCACGATACTTCTCTCCTAGCTGGAGGATGATGCCTGAGTAAGCGTGCACAGATGTGGGGAGGCTCCCCGGGTCTTGTAAAACTGGACCGCATCGCCGGTTTCAGGTCTGCTCCAAGCAGAAACAATGACAGAAGAATCTTTTGGCGGGTGCGGTAGGGGCACACTGTATCCCACCCTGAGGCGGCTAGGAAAGCTGTCTTTCTCTTGCGAGGGAATTCTCTGCCTGAACAGGATGGTCCCTAAATTGTAGCCATTGTGGAGACGTGGCTTTAAGAGTCTGTAATTCGAGCAACTGCCATGTTTGCTTTAGAACTGCATTTAATCTGAAACACATGTGCAGGCTCCTGCTCTTCTGGCTAGTTGAATACAAGTGCCCTTGCTTCACTTTCTGGAATGTATACAAACCCTGCTTTCCCCTGTCCCTACCCCTTTGGCATCTGACCTCAGGGACATGGCATCCCAGCACAGCTCTGATTTCTCTAGGAAGAAAGCTTGGGTAACACTAGCTCTTGGACCAGACAGCCTTGTACAGAATCCTCCCGCGCAGGTTAACACTGGATTTCTGAAGAACAGGGTTACTGGCTCCAGGGAGCTTGGGGGCATGTGTGGGTGGGTTCTACTGGGACTCTTGAGTGAGGCCAGCCCTGGCCTGTACTTTCTCTCTGCTTTAGCTGCTATCCCTTGGTATGCGTTAGGGTGAGGAAGAGCTCCCCCGACTCCTTCTGGAGCCCATCAGTGTTGCTGAATGGTGCGGTAGGAACATGCTCCTGCAAGCAGTGACCCTCCCAGGAGACAGCTACGCAGGGAGCAGGGCTGGGGCTAGGAATGAATTGGGGGCTGGGCAGGGGGTGTACGTATGTGCAGGCCCACAGCAGGAGCCACTTAACTCAGCTTTTATTTCACCCAGGCTGTGTCTAGACTGGCCAGTTTTTCCGCAAACACTTGCCAGCTGTCTACACTGGCCGCTTGAATTTCCACAAAAGCACTGACGATCTCATGAAAGATTGTCGGTGCTCCTTGCGGAAATATTATGCTGCTCCCGTTCGGGCAAAAGTCCTTTTGTGCAAAAGGGCCAGTGTAGACAGCTCAGATTTGTTTCCCGCAAAAAAGCCCTGATTGCGAAAATGGCGATCGGGGCTTTTTTTTGCAGAAAAGCGCGTCTGGATTGGCACGGACGCTTTTCCACAAAAAGTGCTTCTGTGCAAAAGCGTCCTGCCAATCTAGATGCTCTGTTCCAAAAATGCTTTTAACGGAAAACTTTTCCGTTAAAAGCATTTGCAGAAAATCATGCCAGTGTAGACGCAGCCCCAGTGTGAATTGCTGCACTTGCACAAGTGTCTTTATTCAAAAGCAGCACCAGGCCTTGCTGCAGACAGATGCTAAGGGCACATTCAGCACCTGCTAGGTGGAGAGGACGGAGCTAGCTGGGACAAACAAGGAGGCAGACTGACTACAGCACATCTAGCTCTACTGTGCTTTTCCCTTCTAGCTTCCACCATGCAGACTCTGGTTGTTCTCCTGTGGCTCATGCTCCTAGCTACGCCCAGCAGTGCTCAGGATCTGGCTGCTGAGCAGGTGAGTGCAAGGCAAAACTTGATGAGGAGAATGAGAAACTTGGAGCATAAAACTTCCAAAATTAAATTTTGAAAGGGGAACATTAAGTACCATCTTCCAGAGCAGCCACAGACAGCCTAGGACTCTCACTGGCACTTACATGGGAAAGTAAGTCCTGTTCTGCCTAGGTAAAAGCAGGGTGGAGCCACAAGATACAGCAGGAAGGACTAGGTTCTAGGCCCAGCTTTGCCTACACTGTGCAACCCTCAGTTCTCCCACAAGGTCAGTACTTCCCTAGCTCCCAGAGGAAAGGCTGCAAAGTGACCGATGCTCTGGCTGTCACTACTGCTCATGCCCTCTGGTAAAGAGCATTTCTAAACAGTATGTCTTGTGCCTGGCAGGACTCCAGTATCCCTGAAGGAGGCAACACGGAGGCAGTGGAGGAGGAAGATCCCTTCTACAAAAGTCCTGTAAACAAACTTGCAGCTGCAGTCTCCAACTTTGGCTATGACCTGTATCGCCAGCAGTCAAGCAAGACTCCTACTGCCAATGTGTTACTGTCTCCCTTCAGTGTGGCTACCGCACTCTCTGGCCTTTTACTAGGTGAGTTCCTGCTTCTCCTCCTCCTGCATATTGGTGCATGGCTACAGGCCTCATGCGTCTTCCTTTACGGTTGGCAGGTGCTGGAGAGCGAACGGAAGGCTTGATTTCTCGGGCTCTCTTCTACGACCTGCTTGACAAGGCTGAGGTGCACAACACCTACAAGGAGCTGCTGGCCAGCATCACTGCACCTGCCAAGGGCCTAAGAAGTGCCACCCGCATTGTTGTGGAGAGAAGTAAAAGTCTTTCTTAGCCTGCCTAAGTCAATGTTGTCAGTCTTGGAGCAGCAGGCAGTAGAGCACAATGGATGGGTAACAGTCCTGGACGGCTTCAGTTACAGGACGAAACTGTGTCTGGAGCCGCAGCAGCTGCTTTGCCCTGTGCTGAACACACCAGGCAGTAACGGTGTTGGGGGTCCCCATACAAAAGCTTAGAAAAAGTGCTAACAGGGCACTTGGCCACAGAGCAGCTGGCACAGAAGGGACCCAGGATCTCCTCTAAGCTTGACTCCAGCGGTTCCTCTCTCTTCTGCGTTACAACACTGACCAGCACAGCTTTGAAACCAGCTCCCCCTCCCTCCCCCGAGTCAGGAACAAACGCCATGTTCCACTCTGCTCTAGACACCTTGAGAAGAACGGTATCATCTCCCTGGTGGCTTGGGGAAGATCCAAGCTGCTCACTAAACAGTAATCACAAAGCAGCATAGGGAAAGGGCTCAGTGGCAGCTACAGGGTGCCCCCTTTACCCGTTAGTTGAAGGTTTTGCCAGACTAGAGCACAGAATAAGGCCATGAGACTTGATAAATACGCCCCTTCAATCAGATGCTCTAGGGTTCTGCACATACCCAGGGTTGCAATACACAGGCCAGACTTACACATCCGTCAGCATTTCAGGGAAGGGTATGGGTTGTTCACTGCCTTGAGCTTTCGTCTGACAGCAGGAGCAGGCTGCAGTAATGGTCTCTCTGCCCCTCAGAACTAAGAATGAAAATAGGGTTTGTGAGCCAGCTGGAGAAGTCCTATGGAGCACGGCCCAAGGTGCTGACTGGCAATGCCAACTCAGATCTTCAAGACATCAACAACTGGGTACAACAGCAGACCAAGGGGAAAATGGTCAAATTCCTGAAGGCGATACCTACCAGCATCAGCATCTGCCTCATTGGGGCAGCTTATTTGAAAGGTAAAAGCTCGTGGTGTTTCTGTGTACGGGCCTCCTTGCCGCGTGCCAGAAAACACGGGAGAGAAGGTCTTCTGGCCTGCGCACACTGAAGAGGCAGGCAAAAAGACTAAGGGACAGGAGGAAACTTCTTTGAGCACTTGGGCATAGATTCTCGACTGCGAGGGTGGGACTCTCCTGCCCGCACATGGTGTGCAAGGGTTTGCAGCTGGCAGACATCCACAGGCACAGCTGCTTGCAGCTCCCACCGGCCAGTTTGCTGTTCCTGGCCAACAGGAGCTGAGGGATGCACCAGCTCGCCCTGACAAGCCATGGGCCAGGGCCCCAACCCCTGCTCTACCCCGAGTTTAGTAAAGGAGGTAGGGCTGATGGCCATGGAAAAGCTTCCGCAGGGGAGGAGTCACAGTTTGGACCTGCTTGCAGAAAGGGGTCAGGGAAGGAGGAAGATGAAAGCCTGTAAGGATGAAAGACAGAGCGTCCTGTCCAACAGGATTCAGGACTGTGCTTGCCACAGCACGGCTCTCCGTGAACAGGAGATACTGGGGAGCGGTTTTAGGGAATCCAGACGTCAAGTATTTATGTTACAAGAGAAGCTACTGGCCTACGCAGGCTCAGAGCCACATTGTGCTGGGTGCTCTAACACTGGGACACAGACGGTCCCTATCCTGGACAGCTTACATTTCAAGACAATGAGCAAAACAACAAAGGGTTTGCCACTTTTATTTATGCATATAAAATAGTTTTATAATTACATAAATAACATATCAGCTCTCTCCAGCTGCTCCTCCACCCAACCAGCATGTGTCGGCTGACAAGTCCAAACTGGTCAAACCTCCGATAGCGTGGAAGGGACTAGAGAGCCAACAGTAACAATAAGACAAAGTTGCAAGGTGTAACTGATTTTCTGACCCCTCACCCTCTGCCTTCCCAGACAAATTCCCTAAAGGGGAGCTATTTCATATATGATTCTACTGGCTACAAACCTGGGCAATAGCTTTTCCCATTATTCCTATCTTATTTTTAAAAACAGGGCAGTGGGGGACCAAGTTTGACCCCACAAAAACTACGCTGCAAGACTTCCACTTGGATGAAGAAAGATCCGTGAAGGTGCCCATGATGTCGGAGCCCAAAGCCATATTGCGATATGGCTTTGATTCAGAACTCAACTGCAAGGTCAGGCGAAGGACTGAGTAAGAAAGAGAAGTTAGCCCCTGTCCTAAATCACCTTGCCTTAGACTAGGGAAAGAGCCATCTTCACTCACTAGCTCCCCACTCTGAAGGGTGAGTTCTGCCCCTCCCACACCACCAGGATAAAGAGCTTTGCCCTTGCTCAGATCTCCATATGCCCAAGATCACATTGCAAAGCAAACAGGGCTTTAAGTGGGACAAAAGGCTTTTCCAGCCTGTAGCATCATCCCAGCGGGGCAAGGAGGAAAGCAACCGGTCTCAGGCAGGCTCTGGTAGAAGCTGGTTGTTGCACGTGTTCCCTTTCTCAACAGAGCTCCCTCCTCGGGTAAGCATCCTGTTTCTGGAAACTCTCCAACATGCTCCTGAATTAGCTGGGAAGGTGGTGAGAGCTAGGCAGGGCTGAGCCTGGGTCCGACTCCCAGCCATGGGGGCTGTGCACAGTATCAGTACAGGGGTCGACACTCCAGTGGAGAATCCCACTAGCAATACTGCAATTCAGTGCAGGTTCTGACAGCAAAGATGCTGCCTTTTGCATTCCCTTTCACAGCAGGAGGGACAGGGCTGAGGGCAGAGGCCTGCACTGTGGAGGGGCAAAGACGACTCATGGTAGAGCAGGGAAGCAGGGTGGGAAGGAAGAACCGGTTTGGTGGGGTGGCTGGCCGGCCGGCCAAGGTTCAGCAACCCCAGCTGGCACTGGCAGATTTTGCTGGTGTGCTCAGAGAACCCCTTGTTTTTTATTCCAGATTGCCCAGCTGCCGCTGAGCGGCGGAGTCAGTGCGATGTTCTTCCTGCCGCAGAAGGTGACCCAGAACATGACGCTGATCGAGGAGAGTCTCACCTCGGAGTTTGTCCATGACATAGACAAGGAGCTGAAGACCATCCCCGCTGTGCTGAGCATGCCCAGGCTGACGCTGAGCTCCGAGGGGGCACTTGGTAGCACGCTGCAAGAGATGAGTATGTGCGCAGCATGGCGCTCTGTGGGCAGCTGGGGCTCAGAGTAGTAGGCAGAGCTGCTCCTCCAGCTCCCTGAGAACAAGCAGCCACTGGTCACGAGTCAGGTCCTGCTGTCCAATATATGGACTTCCCTGACAACTGCAACAGGCCCTACCACCTCCCATAGGCTCCCCTCCCCCAGTGAGCTCAGCCAACGGGCTCTAGGACGGCTCTCATAGCACGGCCCCACTGCTGCACTCTCTACTTACCCTCCCACAAGGGGGCCCTTCTTCCAGGCTAATGGAATCTTCCTCCTTTCCCACAGGGCTCCAGTCGCTCTTCACATCACCTGACTTCAGCAAGATTTCTCCCAAACCCACCAAGCTCTCTCACGTGCAACACCAGGCAGTCCTGGAACTAAACGAAGACGGGGCAGGATCCACACCAAACCCTGTTCCGAATGCTGCTCGCCTGACCTTCCCTCTCGACTACCATCTGGACAGACCTTTCCTTGTTGTGCTGCGAGACGACGCCACGGGAACCCTGCTCTTTATTGGCAAAGTCCTGGACCCGAGGAGCACTTAGCTCCCTCCAGAAAGGCTGGGTAACCGGGAGGGATGCTGGCTCCCTGCTCTGTTGTATGGTCAAACTTGCAAATCTTCTGCCTACATGCTGCAATAAAAGAGCTTTTGCCACTAACCTCTCGAAGTGCTGCAGTGTTCTCCCTTGTACCACGGGCCCTAGTCCCGTTCGCTTCTGATCCCTCCATCCCCGTTTCCCAGAGTTCCCCCAACATCACCGCACGGCCACTCTGTTCTGGCCCAGGCTCTAGTGCACCCCCTTCATCTTGGGCTCTTAAGGCGCACCTGCCTCATTCCAGCCCAGTGTCTCATGTTTGCAGGAGCAGGTGTGCTGAGCGGCAGGCAAGAACTTCACCGCTCCCGCCCCAGGCCCAACACTGTTGTTTTGGAAGTGAACAGGGGTGGGCATGGAGAGAGGGCAGTATGCAGAGGGCCAATAGTCAACCCTCCAGGGAAGAGCCACCATGTCTGGAATGGTAAGAAATCCTGCAGCAACGTTCCTCTCCAGGAGACAGCCCTTCTGCCAGTAGCACACTGATGTCCAGTGACCAGCTTCGCTCCCCAGCTCACAGCCAGGCCTCGTTTGCATGGCTGCCCTGCCACTCAGAGCTCAGCACAGCAGCTTCCTTTCTTAGTCACTCAACCCTGTGACGGAGGCTTCGGGGCAGCTCCAGCAGACAGGCTCTCATTTCCCGCAGTTCCTGGACCTGGGCGCTCTGCGGGCCACCGCTCACAGACAAAACCTCCTCTGCTCTTTGAATCGTGCTCAGAGCTTCAGACACTGCAAACCTAAGTGCAGAGGGCAGGAGTGCGGAACAGAGTTAGGGGCAGAACTCACTCAGCACACCTGATGCAGCCATTCGTTCAGTAGCCTTCATCCTTTCCCCCATTTGGCACCTCAGCCAGGGCAACGGAGGCACCTCTCTCTCTCTCTCCTTTCACGGAGACAGACAACTTCCTTGATCAGAGGAGTAGGATTACCCTGCCACATCCCATCACCGCCAGGGAAAAGCCCTCTGCTTTAAGCTAGGGGAACTCAGAATGCTTCACCCTTGAATCAACAGCCATGTCACCAGACTGACTCTTACGGGGGGAGGGGAGGGAAACAGTCAAACCAGAAGTACTGAGAGAGGGGCTACAAAAAGAGTAATGGGATTTGCTGGCCAGGGGCTCGAGGAAGTGTCTGAGGGGCTGTCATTTTAAAACTTATCCAAATATTTCCATGTCTCTCTCTCATCCTGGCTAAAAGGCAGATGCTTCCCCTTAGCCAAAACATCCAGAACTTGGAGAAAACTTGCAAAGGGACTAATGATGCCAAGGGCCTCCTGCCACATCCCCATCTCAGAGAGACGAGGCACATGGGCTAAAGCAGGAAAGAGGTGTAAAATGAAGGGTGAGATTGTGGGAATGGGGCTCTTTACCCATTAAAGAGGATCTGTGCCAGTTTGAAGAGTTCATGACCCATTTCCACACTGGATGGCCCATGGTGAGCTTCCACAATTTGAATGCTGCGCCGCAGGTGCCCAGCTGCTGCCTGCCACTTTCCTGGCAAAAGAGAGAATTGATTATTAGAGCTCCTTTCTCTAGTCTCTGCCATGGAAAGAACTTCTAACCTGTGTCAAGTAACGCTCACAGCCCTTCCGGGAGGTATCAGAGGGGTGTGATTCGCATTGCACAGAGTGGGAAACTGAGGCATCAAAGATCATAGAGCCTCTTCCTATTGGTTGGGAATAGAGCTTGGGGCTAAAATGATTCCTAAGAAGACTCTTCTACGTCAAACTTAGTGGGCTACAATAAGAGGGGGATGAAAGAACGGGAACTCACTGGGCAGGGGATCTCCTTCTACCGATGTAGAATGAATAGGCCAGTCACATGAAAATGATGCCGGAGGGACAGAAGACAGCTTACCAAGCATGGCATAACCCTGTGCCAGGCGATCCTCAATCTCGCCCACCAGCAAGTGCTCTGCAGACAGGAAGTTTTCAGCATCCACCCGGCACCTCAGCAGCAGCTCAACAGCCTGATCTGCAAATCCAGGAAGAAGAGCACTTCGCTGTGCTACACAAATCCATTCCAGGTACCAGTCGCTAGCTAGCTGTGATTTGTGAGGTGAGATCAGGTCCAGTTCTAGTCCCCCACCAGCCTTGAACAGTTTGCCCTGGACTTTATATGCTGTTCTTGCAGAATTTGCTAGTTCACCATGCTAACCTAATGCAGGGTCACCAGGAGCAGGGGGCCTTCTGAAACATGGAGTCTTGGCACCTGAACGTTTAACATTGCCCTACATTACCTCATATTCCAGTGGAGCAAATGTGTGAGTTAGCCTCCCAGTCTGATCAGCAGTATAAGCAGCCTCCCACTTGTGCTCCCATGAATTCCAGCTTCATATCAGCAGTACCTAAAATGATTGGGACTAACTGCCATCTGGTGGCTGGGACCAGGATCTCACGATGAAGTTTACTTGTACTTGCGTAAGGAACTGAACCAAGTCCAAGGCAGATGGCTGGCTCTCTTACTAGGCTGGTTGTCTTTGAGAAGTTCAAGCGCTGTTCTAATTTGCATCTGAAGGTCCCCCAACCGGCGTAGAAGGAAATCCCTGCCAACCAACGGCATACAAGCACCACTGGAACAACGGAGCACATCTTCCCCCTGTGGAAGTCATAGAACTGTAAGGTCCTCAAGGGGTCTTCTAGTCCAGTCACCTGCACTGAAGGCAGGACTAAGTTATCTAAACCAAGCCACCTTTACAATTATTTTTGCACACAGAAAGCACAGAGTCATGTGTCTCCATGCTCTTATTGTGTATTACAGCACTATTACACTGTTTTCCAGCCTCAAGGAGGCAGCTTGCCAGTGTGCTGGTGTTATCTCTTCAGAGCTCTGGATAAAAGCTGAAGTAGCAGCTCTGGCAATGTACCAGCCTGAGCCACCACCTCATTAATCTTCACAGAAAATACATGTTCCTTCCCTCTTTCTTGAAGACGTATGGCTCAACAGCTGTGCAACACGGCTGTTCAGGGCACTTTACAATAACAGATGAAACAGAATCTCTCTCCTCAAGAGCTTACAGCCTAAAGACAAGACCACCACTGCGAGGGTGGTGGAGGGTTTGGGCAAAGTTCATAAGATCTTGTGCTTGGTTGGGACAATGCACACATCCTCCTAGACCAGGGCTACTCAACTTCGGAATCCTCAGGGGCCACAATGATACTCACAGCACATGCCAAGGGTCGCAACTTAAGTGTGGTTGCATATACAAGCAAATATATATACAAACAGCTTCTTTCACACTGACAGGCATGAATACAAAGATGAAGGCAACACTACACAACACGCAGGCCCCATTTCAGTCAGTTCTGCTGATATTAATAAAATGCAACATTTACCCGATTCCCAACCATACGACAGCACTTTGAACGAGCAATGACAGTCCAGGAATTGAACTACTAAAACGCACCGCAACAGAAAACAATTGACAACTTTTTTGTTCTGGCTCCCACCCACGGGCCACGCGTTGAGAGTAGCCCTGTCCTAGGTCCTTAGCAGGGATCGTTTTAGTTTATAAGCCTTCCTTGAGAAGCGCGTTTTGTGAAGGGATTACTGAGAGCAAGGGCACAGGGCAGACAATATCACTGGGGGTTTCCATACATTTGGAGAATGGGGTGTGGAGGTGAAAACAGTACTTGAGTGGGACCCCCGGACTGTGACAATCTTTCCCTCTGGACAGGCTGGAGATATACAAGTCACTCTTCCAAGAGGGTTACAAGAGAACCAGACCATCCCTCACTTTGGCCTAATCCCAAGAGCATGGGCAATGGAGTCAGATCTAACTCTTCAGACTTACCCAGTCGTGACTAGTAAACAGTTACCTGCATTGGTGCATGGCAGCTGGAACAGCAGAATCTCTCCCTTGGGGCTGCTATGCCTGTGACATCAGTTCCCAACTCATCCAGGCAGGTCTGGCATTGACACTCAAAGAAATACTGACAAAGGAGCCATCGCTGCCTCTCAGCAGCCCCCATCCTGCAATAGTGCGGCCCTAAAACAGGATGAGAAAGAGCGAAGGAGATAATACATGATGAAAGCAGGAAAGTGGGTACCCCACTACAGACTGACACCCACCCTGCTGTAGGTTGAGGAGGAATCCATCATCAGTGACTTCATTACAATTTGGGTTTCTCACCCACATGTGAAACCTTGCAGTGTAATCAATGGGACTGAAAAAGGGATTGATGAGGCCCAGTACCTCTATGCCCGGGATATAAACAGTGGGTCCCACAGTTTGAGAGTGACTGTAAGAGACAAACAGCAGGACTAGGAGGTCTCATGCAGATGTTATTGATGCAGAGTTATGCATAAATACACGTGTGTGGGGACAGAATGGAGACAAACTCCAGATACATGTTCAGAAATGCAATCCTCACGGGTGTGATCCTGCAGGGAGCACAGAGGTGAAAGGTCACTTCTGCATCCTATGTGTTCCTGAAAAAGAATGCACTAGCAAGACTGCCACTTACCATAGCAATGGAAAATCTCTTGCCCTCTTGTGATTGGGTGAGATGCCCTGACTGTGGCAGCAGTCCCGCTGAAAGTCACACTTGTATTAGGGTCGCAGGAATGGTTCAGGAGACTGGTGACAGGGAAGAGGGCTGTGGCCAGGCGCACCTGTTCACTGTTTGCAACAGCGCTGTCTCCAGATGCTAAAGACCACACAACACAGAAGAGGCCAAATACATCATGAAATCAGACCCAGTGACCCACTTTGTCCTTATTCTAGGTATTGAAACTAATCAAAACAAATCAGCAGCAGCAAAAGCAGCTTATGGTGTCTTAATGTAATAAAAAACGAATAATTACTAAACAAAAATGAAAGCAGCTATGCTCAGTCTGACCATGCAGAGGTTTTGGGCAATCATCTCCCTGTTTGAATCCACAGGGAAAGCAAATACTTCCTAGACAGCTGAAGATAAGCCAACCTTGAAGGTCCAGTGTAGACCTGGCCCAGAGGAATAGAACTTAAGGTATGCAACTCCAGCTACGTAAAATGTGTAGCTGGAGCTGGCTTACCTTCAGTTGAGCTGTGGTTGTTTTCCTTACTCCCCACAAAAGGAAGAGGACACTAGACGCCAGTGGGAGCTGCCCTGCGCATTCGATTTACGGGTATATACCAGACCTGCTAAATCGAATGCCATATCAACCTCCGGAGCATGGATCTTCCGGTAAGTAAAGTCATGCCCCTGGAGTGGCACTGAAAAACAAATACTAAGTTTAAATATTTGGTTTAGCTGCTGTTTAGCCAAAATATTTTTAAAAACTAAAAATTTTAACAGTTTAGAAACCTCCACATCTAAATGAGAAGCAGAGCCTCTAAGCTCTACTCTGTGCTATTATACTTGGCAAAATTAGATATATTAATCTTTTTATGTGTCAACAGATGTGTCTATGGCATTTCACCCAATTGTTATTAATTTAAGTTTCTATGTGTGCAAAATTATGGGCAATGAGCATTTTTTTCTATTTTCACGGTTGTGAGAAATTATGGGGGACTCAGACAATCATTTAATGGCAGTAGACAGATTCAAGAAGTTAAAGCTTTATAGCTATTAAAACAAATTGTCAACACCAGTGTGAAAATATACAAAGTAAATATCCTTAAATCAAACTACTTCTCAAACAGCATTTTTCTTAGATGGTCTATTTCACATTTTTGATTAAAGCATTGTTCCCCTCTTTGTGTATATATGGTGAATCTGATGTTTACTGATTATTTGGTGGAAAAAGTTTAATCCTTCCAAAACAAATTATCTATCAAACTAGGGAAATGCAGTCTAGATGAAACTCTTGTAAGCTGGGTGCACAAGTGGTTAAAAGACTCTACTCAGAGTACTTATCTATGGATCACTGTCAAAGTAAAAGGGAATATGCAGAACGTCCTGCAGGGGTCAGTCCTGGATTTGGATTCAATATGTTTATTAATCACTTAGATAAAGGAGCAGAGAGTATGGTATAAAATCTACAGATGACAAGCTGGGAGGGGTTGCAAGTACTTTAGAAGACAGGCTTGCAATGCAAAACAACACTGACAAATTGAGAATTGGTCTGAATACAACAAGATTAAATTCAATAAAGATAAGTGAAAAGTGTGCCACTTAGGAAATAGCCAATGCACTATACAAAATTGGGATAACTGGCTAGTTGGTAATATTGTTGAACAGGATCTAGGAGTGATAATGGATCACAAAATTGAACATGATTCAACAATGTTATGCAGAAGTGAAAAAGATAGTTATGGGCAACCTAGGCTAGTGAGTAGACTGCATGAGTAAGTAGCCCTCCATCTCAGTGGGCTGCAAGACGTTTGTAACCAAGACTGTCTCCCAGGATAGGTGGTTTTGCTAACTGTGTTTGCATACCTAGAATTTGCAGGGTATACCAGTGAACTGTAGCAGTACTTTGACTGGATGTAGAGAGGATGCACCAGTCACTTCCAGTCACTGATGCGTGCAGTCAGCACAAACCTCACTTCACCTGCCCTTGCTTTGCATATATGTCACTTTAGTAATACGCATAGGAAAATACACAGAGAAAAAACAGCACAACCTGGCAACCTCGCGCATGGGCAACAACAAACAAAATGTCATGCAGGCCACACAACCCTGATGGGCCACAGGTTGCCCATCACTGTTCCAGGGTGTTTATACAAGAGTGTCATGTACAAGACACAGGAGATAACTGTCCCACTTGGCACTGATGAGGCCTCTGCTGACTTACTGCATCCATTTCTTGGTGCCACAGTTTAGGAAAGATGTGGACAAATTTGAGAGGAGAGTAATAAAAATGACAAGTCATTTTCAAAACCTTTTATGAGGAAAGATTAAAAATGGTCATGTTTAGTCTAGAAAAAAAAACGACCGAGTGGAGAGTTGAAAACAGTCTTCACATATATTAAGTGCTAATGTCAAGAGGACGGTGATCAATTGTTCTCCAAGTTCACTGAAGGCAGGACAAGAAATAGTGGGCTTAGTTTGTAGTCCTGGAAATTTAGGTTAAATATTAGGCAAAATCTTTCTATCTATAATGATAGTTAAGCTTTGGCATGAATTTCCAAAGGAGGTTGTGGCATCTTCATCCTTGCGAGTTTTTAAAAATAGGTTGGAAAAACATCTGATAGAAACATTTTACTAGGTTTACTTGGTCCTGACACAGCATGAGGGGCTGGACTTGATTTCTTGAGGTTCCTTCCAGCCCTATATTTCTATGATGCTGTGTTGGACCTATCACTGGGAAAGAAGAAGGAAGTTTCCATTGTAACAGAGATTATGAGCTCTTGGGGCAATAAGATACTTACTCTAAGTTTACCTGAATGAAGCAGGAGCTCATCCATTGGCTCTATCCCTCCCACAGGACAATCCAAAGATGACAGAAAGAAGAGTACAGTTTCTCACTGACCTGACTCCCGGATTACAGTCACTGCTTGCGCATTACATTGCAGCTGCAACATATGCCTCAGCATTGCTTCTCCCAGGATCTTGAGCTCTGGAGACAATTCAGCAGACATCTTCCCTTGTGCTTTCACATTGGACTGGCTCTCACATGACCCCTGACTCAAAATGGTCACACCCGCTTCCTGAAGTTTCTTGCATATGGCAACTATGCTCAGGATGCAAAGGAACTTGTGTTCAGGGCTGTGGTTCTCAGCATGAGTCAAAAGGTGGAAGATAGCTTGGTAAGAAGCCCGGTACTGTCCATCATCCTCACAACCAGGAATTAGAGGCACTGCTTTCTCAGAGACACCCTCCATGCCAGCTTGGGAATTGAGAGTCTCATCCACACTCTTACCTCTGACTTCAGGATTGTGATGCTCCTTGTCACATTCATAAAACCGCTTCATTGAGCTGATAACCTCTGCAAATCCGGCCACTAGAACTGTCCTTAAGGCAACATGTGAAAAGACTCCTAGTGTGAGCAGCAGCGCCCCTAATGGGCACTCTATGCTGTGATACTGCTCCCATGCCAGCTGTGCACATTCCTTGCTGCAGTACTTGGCATAGCTACACCCCCTGCAGGGCATGGATGCCAAGAGCTGCCTCAGGCAGTGGTGACAGTGGAGGTCCTCATTAGTGACACTAGTATCCCATGTAGTTTCAGCACCATCTTGGAGCAACAGGCTCTTCCCTGGGATGAGCACACTGACAAAGGCCTCTTCTTTCACCAAGCTCTCTCCTGGCAGAATATCCTTGGTGGCAACCAGATGACGTCCTCGGCAAGAGTCAAAGTTCAAGCCCACAGATGAGGAGGCACTTGAAATTTTACCATTCTCTTCCCAGAGTTCCAAGTCCTTTAGAGTTTTGCTGAGTGCTTCTGGCACGGACACTGGGCTACTCTCCTTCTCACATGCTTTCATTTTGAGTTGACTGATTTTTCTTAGCAGAGTCTGGTGCGTGGTACTAGTCAGACTCTGATCCATAGCTATTTTACTCTCTAACTCACTGATGGCCTCTGCCGCTTCCTGTAATCTTCCCAGATGAAGCAAACATTCAGTTTTCCGCAGCAAGATCTTAGGCTGAAGTCTGTCTGGATAGCCCTGGGCTTGAGCCCTGCTAATGTCTTCTAGACAATCCTGGAAAACAACGCAAGAGGACTTTTAAATGACACTATAAATACCTGAAAAAGATTTTTATTCTCCTGCCCCACCAGAGGTTGTGCACATTTCACTGCTTAAAAACTGCATTTACTGACTAAGATTCTGGTCCACGACGGACCCAGGGATCACAGTAAAGGGTTAGACAAGGCTGTCACTTTAAAAGTGAAGACATCCTACAGAGTGAACGTGCAGACGCTTCCAAGAAATTCAGAAAGACACTTGCAGCTAGAAGCACAATTTTAAAACCGTATTGGATCGCAGTCACTTGTGCTGGTATTTAAACTTTGTTTTTTAATTAATATTAATTTGGATTTAAATAAACACAAGAATATCCACCCCAGGTTTAGTGCACAGGATTTGGATAATAAAACGTTAATGATTGATCCCTCTATTGCAAGTATGGGGAACCTATGGCCTGTGGCTTGCTTGGATCTGGCCCACAAGGCTGAAGGATCCTTCCCCCCACCCGCCAGTGGACAAGCCACACTGGCTCTTCAGCCACGCAGGGGACACTGTGGCTTGACTTGGCATGGCTGCTGTACTAGCGCCAACTCACCCTGCTGCTGGTGGGGGGGGATGGACCATGAGCCCCACAGCCTGGACCAAAAGGCAAGCCATGGGCTGCATATGGCCCATGGGCTCTACTTGGCAAGGGGGGAGGAAGCAGCTTGGCACAGCAGCAAAAGGAAGCTCTGTTCCTGTGCTTGCTTGAAGACTTCATTCCTGTCATTCCCACTGGGTGCAGTGCCTGCAAGCACAGGGCCACACCGAGCTGTACCAGGTATGAACCCCTCCCATCCAGACCCTCCAACACCATCCCACTTCTGCAACCTACCCCCCAGACCCTGTCCCCCCTACTCACAGACGGCTCCTGCACCCCACCTCCCATCCAGGCCCCCCACCTCTCTCACAGACCAGTGTTCCCTGTAAACTGGGTGCTTGTGAGGTTGCTCCAGAGAGTCACATGCTGCCCAACTGATTAGCAGAGTGCCCACAGCTAGGTTTTATTTCTACTGGTGATGCACATCCATACATGCACATGGATGGAAAAGGTTACAAGGCACATTGGCTCAGACCCCCCCAGACACCTCTTGCACTCTACTTCCTGCCCAGACCTTGCACCCATATCCCACTTCTGCATCCTGCCTGCCACCCAGACCTTGCACCCCCCAACACGTTCTCTGGTAGCCCCCTCCTGCACACTGAACCCCTCATTTTTGTACCCACCCAGAGCCTCAGGGGGGCTACAAAATCTACTATTCTCAGACCCCCAGAAGTGTTAATCTGGCAAGCCCTTGATGGGGCTAGAGCTCAAGGGGAGCGAGGTGAGTTTTTTTCCTCCTCACTTGGGGGCCAGGTCAGTGAGGGGGTGGGTGGGTGTTCCAAAATTAGCTGTCTGTGGTCCCCACCCCAGCTTGACTTGTTTTCCCTCTTTTCTAGGTTCCAAAAACCATCCGAGTGCAGAGCAGCAGTGTATAAATGTAGCTAAGCTTTGCATGTTGTTGAGAGTTAGGAAATACAGTTATCTGGATTCCACTGTGCCAGTGTGCTTTCTTCTGTTATGTTTGCTGTATATAGAGCAAAGGACACACACTAAGCCCTAGGCACCCTTATCATCCATGAAAACTATACCATAAAAACTACTACAAAAACAGCAGCAGGAATGCATTACAAACCAGATTAAATTCTCCACCCCTCAGACTGCCTACTCCAGCCTTCCCCAAATGCCGTCTTAAGCTCTTTTGGACCCAAACCACACCATGTTGAACAGTGATGACGATGATGTTCGTCCATCGTGTTCGAAGAAGACCTTGACATCTAACGAGTTGTGGGCTGTCCACGGGGTGTCCGCAGATGGCTGATAAGGCCAACGCGGGCACGAAATGTTCTGCCACATGTCAGGCAGACATGTGCAGGCACCACTGTTGCAGCGTTTGCAACTCCGGCTTTACGGAGTGCTCACTTCTCTTGTGCTATGGTTGTCCTTCTGGCTTCAGATGTCTGACAGCCTTGGTGGATCAGCATGCGCCATGTCGATCGGTCTTGTGCCAGGGTCTCCCAGGAGGTGGTGTCTATTTCCAGGGACTTGAGAGAGGCTTTGTATCTCTTCTTTTGTCCCCTGTGCGATCGCTTTCCTTGAGACAGCTCACCATAGAAGAGCTGTTTAGGGATGTGATGGTCTGGCATCCTTGCAACATGGCCAGCCCAGCGTGTCTGGGCTTTCATTCATCAGCAGGGTGTGAACTGATGGCAGGCCTGCTCTAAAAAGGACTTCTGTGTCTGGCACCTTATCCTGCCACCGGATCCTCAGAAGTCTGCGGAGGCAAATCGTGTGGAAGTGGTTCAGTTGCCTAGCATGCCTCCTGTATACAGTCTAAGTCTCACTGGCATACATCAGGGTAGTTAACACTACTGCTCGATAGACTTTAAGCTTTGTAGCAAGGCTTATTCCACGGCGGTCCCACACTTTGGTCAGCAGTCTGCCGAATGCAGAGCTTGTCTTGGCGATTCTGCAGTTGACCTCAATGTCAATTGTCACTGCGCGGGAGAGGGTGCTGCCAAGGTATGTAAATTGGTCCACTGCTTGCAGCTTTTGTCCCTTCACTGTGATGGTGGGCTCTTGATGTTGGGCTTTCGGAGCTGGCTGGTGCATCACTTCGGTTTTCTTTGTGTTGATAAGAAGGCTGAAGTTGTCGCATGCTGCTGCGAATTTGTCCATGCTGGCTTGCATTTCCTGCTCTGATCCAGCATTCAGGGCGCAGTCATCAGCAAAAAGGAAGTCTCGTAGCACAGTCTCCTTTATCTTGGTGACAGCCTGGAGTCTTCGCAGGTTGAACAGTTTCCCATCAGTCCTGTATCTCAGGCTGACTCCCAAGGAACTGTTCTGAAAGGAGTCTGACAGCATGGCTGAAAACATTATGCTGAACAGGGTCGGTGCCAGCATGCACCCTTGCTTGACGCTGTTTGTGACGGGAAAAGCCTCTAAAGCTTCTCCATCGTCCAGAACACGAGCCGTCATGGAACTGACGTACCATCAGGATGAATCTGTCAGGGCACCCAAACTTCGACATGATGCACCACAGACCTTTGTGACTGACAGTGTCAAAAGCCTTGGTGAGATCCACAAAGATGGTGTACAGTTCACGATTCTGCTCTTGACACTTCTCTTGGAGCTGTCGGGCTGCGAAGATCATATCCACAGTGCCACACTCTTTGTGGAAGCCGCACTGTGTCTTGGGTAATAAACCCTGTTCCAGGTGGTCAATCAGGCGATTCAACAACACTCGTGCAAGGATCTTGCCTGCGATGGAGAGCAGTGATATTCCTCTATGATTATCGCAGACTTGTCGATTTCCTCTCCTCTAGTAGAGGTGTACGATGGACGCGTCTTTCAGTTCCTGAGGAATAGATCCTTGATTCCAGAAGGACTGGAACAGCTGAGTGAGTTTGTCGACAAGCATTGCACCACCATCCTTATAGACTTCCACTGGGATCGCATCAGATCCTGGGGCCTTACCACTGGACAACTGGCTGATGGCCTGTAAGGTTTCAGTCTCTGATGGTGAGACATCCAGGCTGTGGTTGATATCCGCCTGGGGCATTCTATCAATCGCCTCGTTATTGATGGAGGATGGGCGGTTCAGTACGGATTGGAAGTGCTCAGCCCAACGCTGTAGAATCAGAGTCTTCTCAGTAATGAGAGTTACATCATCTGAGTCCAGTAGAGGGGAGCTCCCTGAGGGCTGAGGTCCGTACAAAGATCTAAGGGCTTCGTAGAACCGTTTGGCATCGTTTCCTGTCAGCAAACTTCTGGATTTCATCTGCTTTGGCACTCAACCAGGAGTCCTGCATCTTGCGAAGCTTGCTCTGTACGGTCCTGCGAATGTTGTTGAAAGCATTTTTCTTAGCTGTTGACGATGGGTCGTCTACCATTGAAGTAGACCGGAGTTATGGCCTTTTCCAATTTAGTGGTCCTTTATTTTAACACCTTAGACAAGCTTTATTGCTGCCGCCTTTCGGAAAACACAGTGGGATTATGAAGCACTGGCACTTTCAGAAACACACAGCATGCTACTTCTTTGAAGTTGTGGAATGGCATATAAAATAGGAATGTGAAAAGTTAACCAGTACGCATCACCTTTAACAGGGGATGCTTACTGGTTAAACAGCAGAGGCTGCTCCAGCCCTGTGGGGCCTGCAACAGGCAGTGGGCTGATCTGGCACGGGTGGGCTGGCGCAGCACCCCCTGCTCCCGCTAACTGATTAAATGTGATGTGTAACAAGTTAACCGGTTAATCAATTAAACAGGACTGTATATCACTAATATAAAATACAGTTGAATAACTGCAAAACTCCATTGCCAATACCAGATTCTCTATACCCAGTTTTCAAAGTGAATAGCTGCTGCTTTGTCCCTGAGTGTGTCAAATCTAGTACTTACCACAAACTTTCCCAAGTGAAAGAGGGCTGCAGAACGATTGGCATAACACAATGACATTTCTGGGCTGTCAAGTGCTACGTGGGACACTGCCTGCAAAGATAAAAAAGAGCAGTGGCCACACTGAGAAAGGAGGATTGGCATATGTTCCCTGGACAACTTGATTTCTGGAACATGAGATGTGCGTGGTCAGGAGTAGGAAGGGAACTAGAGATTTTCATTCCCAATCCGTCATCATTTTATCTTGACTTCTTCAATTTTTACTCCATGCTACAACAGCCAGGAGAGCTCGTGTGATTCTCAGATGCCTAAATAGGGGAATACAGACGAGCAGGGAGGTCGTATTATTTCTGTAGATTACTTTAGTGAAACAATTACTGGAACATTGTTCCTGATTTTGATGTGTGCTCTTCAAAGAGAAATAATGTTACATTGAAGAGCTAACACATTACTCATGCTCTGAAAAACCTGTCTTATAAAAGACTTAAGGTTAAAAGAGGATAGAATCACAGTCTATAAGTACTTACATTATGATATTTCATTAGGCTTTTTTCTGTACTGAACTCAGACTTGAAATACAATGCAAAATTTTAACAGGCCAACCAACCACTGGAACAATTAACCTAAGGAACATGGTGGATTCACCATCAATGTAAATCTGTAAACCAAAACTGGATGCCTTTCTAAAGACACATAGTTTAACCACAATTAATTTGATGTAGGATATTACAGGATGAAATTCCCAGGCCTCAGTTCTGTAGGAGGTCAGATTAGATTATTAGGCAGTCTTCCATCCACGGGATCACGAGGCAATTACAAAAGCCTATACATTGAACCTCAACACCCTTGTGAAAATGTTTTTATTCAAGATAAAACTAGACCCAATCCAGTCTAGTGCAGAGCTCTCTCAGCCCCTGTGAAAGTCACAGGGAGTTGAATGTGCTCAGCACCTTTCCAGACTGAACAAAGTGCAGTGCTGGGCTTGCCCAGATTTACAGCAGAGCTAGGAATAACACAGAGTCATGTGGTAACAGAGCTATTTACTAGAGAAGACTGAACATGCAGCAGAACAAAACCCAGGACTGTCCTACAGAGGGCTGCTTCCTTGCCAGTTTCACATAACAGGAGACCCTTGCCACAGGATTCATAAGCACCCGGGCATTGCAGCTAAAGGCCTGGTCTACACTCGCCCATTGTCACCCAAAGCTGCCTTTTGTCGCCAAAACAGCGAGAACATTTACACTACAACGTGATGGGAAAAACACACAATTTTGTCAATAAAAACTCCCCCCCCCCCCCCAGAGACTTTTGTCTTTCCCCTCCCTTTATAGTGGACAAAGAGCCAGTGTGAATTTTGTTGAGAAATATCACACAATGCCTGCCCTGATGGCTCTGCTTCCTGTTTTGTGATGTCTGCTGCCCTTCAGACATGGGTCCCTCACCTGGCATGCACCCCAGGATGTACCTGACAGCTGAGCGGGATGCACTGTTGGGGGAACAAAGAACAAGTCCTGCCCGGAACACAGCTGCTGGCACACTGGCCGTGGACATTCCTGGGCAGGGAGAGCTCCCAGAGCTCATCAGGACGCTGCTCCAGGCAGCGAAGGGACAGATCCGCTAAGCCTGCCAGCCGCCCTGTGGGATGCTGACCCCGGCGGCTCTGCTCTAGCTGTGGCAGAGGAGCTCGCTCGCCATGTGGCCATGGAATGTGGCCAACGGGAGGGCCAGAAAACGTGTTACAAGTCTGCATGTGACAGCACTCGGTGGCCAAACCTGCCCAGCGCAGCCACAGCCGAGCCGCCACCAGACCCGCCGCACACCTTGCTGTAGAGCCCGGCCGCAGCCGCGTAGTCCCGGCCCTGGAAGCGCTGGGTCCCCTCCTGCTTGTAGAAGCGGGCGGCGCGTGGGTCCTTCCCGACCCCGACCCGGGCCGCCAGGCTCCGCAGCACCGCCTCGTCCGCTGGCCTGGGGGGCGGGAGAAGAGTCGGGTCGGGGGGGCCGGCGGGGGGGAGAGCGAGGGAGCGGGAGGAGGGGCCGCTCCCCGGGGCCGGCGGGGGGAGGGGGGGGCCGCTCCCCGGGGCCGGCGGGGGGAGGGGGGGGGCCGCTCCCCGGGGCCGGCGGGGGGAGGGGGGGGGCCGCTCCCCGGGGCCGGCGGGGGGAGGGGGGGGGCCGCTCCCCGGGGCCGGCGGGGGGAGGGGGGGGCCGCTCCCCGGGGCCGGCGGGGGGAGCGGGAGCGGGGGGGGCTGCTCCCCGGGGCCGGCGGGGGGAGCGGGGGGCCGGCGGGGGGAGGGGGGCTGCTCCCCGGGGCCGGCGGGGGGAGGGGGGGGCCGGCGGGGGGAGGGGGGCTGCTCCCCGGGGCCGGCGGGGGGGAGGGGGGGGCCGGCGGGGGGAGGGGGGCTGCTCCCCGGGGCCGGCGGGGGGAGGGGGGGCCGGCGGGGGGAGGGGGGCTGCTCCCCGGGGCCGGCGGGGGGAGGGGGGGCTGCTCCCCGGGGCCGGCGGGGGGAGGGGGGGCCGGCGGGGGGGAGGGGGGCTGCTCCCCGGGGCCGGCGGGGGGAGGGGGGGGCTGCTCCCCGGGGCCGGCGGGGGGGGGGAGCGGGGGGGGCGCTCCCCGGGGCCGGCGGGGGGAGCGGGGGGCTGCTCCCCGGGGCGCTCACCGCAGCAGGGGCGCGCAGAGCCGGAAGGTGTCCCGCAGCGGCGCGGCCTCGCACAGCGCCTCCCGCAGGGCCGGGGCCAGCGAGCCCCACCGCCCCCGAGCATGGGCCCGCCAGGCCTCCGCGGGCAGCTCCATGGGCGGCGCGAGGCTCCCCCGGCAGCTGCTGCAATGGCGGCGCCCGCACCCCAGAGGCTCCCTTCCGCCGTACGCGCGCCAGCCAATGGGGGAGCCGCGCGGCTGACGTGGTGCGTGCGGAGCGTGCGCGGTGACGCGGCGGCCGAGCGGGCTGCGGCGGGAGCATTTGGCGGCAGCGCGCGGAGCCGGAGCCTGTGGCGCAGCATGAGCGCGCGCCTGAGCGAAGGGGCCATCGCGGTGAGGGGGGGCTAGTGCGCGGGGCGGGGCGGGGCGAGGTTTCGGGGTGCCCGTGCAATGGGTGGGGGTTGCGGGGCCCCCCCCCGGGATGGGCGAGGGCGGGGCGCCCCCCCGGGATGGGCGGGGGCGGGGCGGGGTTGCGGGGGGCCCCCCCCCGGGATGGGCGGGGTTGCGGGCCCCCCCCCGGGATGGGCGGGGGCGGGGCGGGGTTGCGGGGGGCCCCCCCCCGGGATGGGCGGGGGTGCGGGGGGGCCCCCCCGGGATGGGCGGGGGTGCGGGGGGGCCCCCCCCCGGGATGGGCGGGGGTGCGGGCCGGCCCCCCCCCGGGATGGGCGGGGTTGCGGGCCCCCCCCGGGATGGGCGGGGTTGCGGGGGGGCCCCCCCCCCGGGATGGGCGGGGTTGCGGGGTGCACCATGCGCTGAGACGAGGGGGACAGTCCCCGGGCCGGTGTGGACTGGGGGAGTCCGTCCTGTTGGCCCCGTGGAGCGGGGAGGGGAGCGCAGGCTGCTGAGGACTGTGACTAATCTCCCCTCCCCCAGCTGTCTCCGGAGCACCCCGGGGGGGGGGCAATGTTGGGGTGTGCCAGAGAGAATTCTGAAGTCCTTGAATAAGTTACAGTCTGTAGGAAGTAGAACTACTTTCAGCATCTCCATAGACTGCCTGAAAGGGCTCAACAGGCTACTGTGTGAGAAATGATGAACTAGCAACTTGGCCTGTTACTTCCCATAAAGTCCAGGGATTTCTTAGGTGAAACACGTCTCTCAGCACATAGTCTTGCCCTTTTCCTTGTACCAGCAGTGTGATTCCTTCTACAGTGAACAGAACTTTTCAGGATGTTCACATTGCTGGCATACTATCTACGTTTGATTTAGCACTTTGGGAGCCGTTTATTATAATTAGTCTAGTTATTTATTTGCTAATCTCCCTGGTTACAAAGTTTAAAGAAAATCATTTCCAATCAAAAGGATTAAATCCTCTATCTTCCTTTACAGGCCATAATGCAGGGAGAGAATAATTTAAGACCTGTTCTCCAAGTCATTGTGAGTATTCCTTCAAATGTCCTCTTACTCGTGTGACCTGTAGCTTAATGTACTTGTAAGTGTATGTGCCGTTTTACAAATCCATAAAGACAAGGTACCTAACCTGGCAACCATTAAGTTTAACTGGTTAAATGATTTGACAGAAGTGGGTGAGCTGGAGAGGACCCTGCACTGTGGGCTGAGACTTCCAACCCCGCTCTTGGCTGTCAGCTCCCAATCTGGGCTCGCAGGCTGGGAATCTGCAGCATCACAAGGGGTGGAAGCAGCAGCCTTGTGCAGGGCTGGAAGTGGCAGGCTCCTTCCCCTCCCTCCCCACCACTTCTAGCTCCGTTTGAGCTGCCAAAGAAGTGAAAGTCTTGTAGGTGAGTAGACCAGTACTAGCAACTTGTACTTGAAAGGCTCATTGGCATGAATCTGCACAAGCATGTTTTAGTCAGTCTGAGAGAGGCTTTAATTGAATGTCATCTATCTTAGTTTTCTGTTTTATGAGTAAGCTCTCCAGAACAGGTGTCAGCTCTTCGTTGTTTCTAATGTATGCCTGTAAAATCAGATCAGGGCTAAGAATTCAAGTTTTTCCTTCTAGAACATCCGAGCCATCGCCACAGGAAATGGGCCACCTCGTTACCGTGTGCTGATGAGCGATGGGGTGAACACACTCTCCTGTAAGTTATGCATTGTCACAAGAATTTACAAGTACATGGCTAATAATTAGACCCAATGGTCAGAATTAATGACAGTGGTATTTGCTGCTGAACTGAGTTCCAGAATGTGAATGGTATAGAATTTATTTTGATGTTGGAATCTGTAACTGTATTTTATCTTATAAATAAACTCCAGCTTTTCTGAGTTGTTGCAGTGTGTCCAAGAATTTGTTTATTATAGAGAACAGCTCAATTCTATGGAATGGTGATTAGCGACTATCTTAATAATGGTGGTCTGGGTGGATTGATTTAAATCAAGGTGATTTGAGTCATGAATTTAAATCAAGTTATCAAAGAAGCTTAGATTTAATGTGCTTAGAGTGCACTTAATTTTGGAGTAAACCCCAAATTTTGGAGTAAGCCCGGATTGAACTCACTGGCCCCTCTGGGGTTCTCTTGGAAAAGATAAGTTATGCTGAAGAAAAATAGGTAATTATGATCTGGACCATGATGTTCCAAAATGAGAGGCATGTATTTTGTAATATCTGATAAGAAAATGACAGTCAGTGGCAACTGGCAACTCTAGATTTCTTTTACTGTAGCTTTCTATATTGTATACTTGAATGACAGATTCTAATCCTGGTTAACTAATTAAAAACAAGCTATAAGGATTAGCTAAGAGAATTTTTTTTTCAGCAAAATGTAATACAGCAAACAGCTTGGGAATTTACTTGTCAAATCACACACTAAAAGGCATAGAGTCTTGATGAATGATGTATTTCAAAGTGAATTATTTAAATTACTAACTGTGGATACCACTTAGATCTTCATCTTTATCTTTTAGAAGATGTATCCACATCTTCATCTACATCATTTTCTCCCAATAAGCAGTTTTCCTTATTAGTTTTGTTCTTGCAACTAGACCCTGCATCGTCATGTTGCGCTACTTCCACTTGACAAGTTTTTCTTTTTTACCCGGGGAACGAATTTCTTCAAAATATTCCTGATAGGGTGTGTCTGATGCCCAGAAGCCATGATGCATTTTCTGTGGCAAATGTGGGGGAATATAGAAAGCTCTGTGTTCTGTTCTCAGACTTTAGAGAGTTAATATGTAATTTATGTTTGGGATATAGTCACACTTTCTCGTTTGTGATTGCACTGGTTTGTGTAAGATTAACTGTGCAGGCCATCAACCTATGCAGGACCAGTTTTTTGAATAGAGTGACTGTAGTTAGCTATAATTGCCATCCTTTCAGGGATGCATATGCTGGTTGTTTTACTGTTTTTCTTCTGTATGTATGTATTTTTATTTATTTATTTAATTTATTTATGCAGCGTTCATGCTGGCTACACAGCTGAATTCTCTAATTGAAGAAAAGCGCTTGTCTGCCCACTGTATCTGCCAGATTAACAGATACATCGTTAACAGCCTGAAGGATGGCAGGTATTCATGTATATTTAGATATGTGCACACAAATGCATTTGTATTAGTGGATGTTGCTGCATCTCACATGAATGAGAGATGAAGTGCTGCTGTTTTGAAATTATTAAAAGGCAGGGCTCGATGATCGCGGTGAAAACCACTCGTCAGCCCTGCACCACACATGCGTGAGACCTGCACTGCGCATGCGCGGACCGCCAGTGAACGGGGCAACTGGCTGAAATCTACTCGCCACAGGCGAATAGATAATCGTGTTTGTCGAGCCCTGTTAATAGGCGTAGCCATTGGAGGTGTTTGGTGCATGAGGGAGGAGGCATGTGGTTCTTCTGACATATTAGGGGTGTAGAACTCTTGGGTCAGTGGCCACTAACCGACAGAAAAATCATTTGGGGGCTACACACAAGTGAGAAGCAAAATCAACAACTCCCTGCCCCCAACCCTCACTGACCTGGTCCCCAAGTGAGGCGAGAAAAAATTCTCACAAATGTGGCCCCCAGCTAAGGAAGACACGCCCCTCAAGTTCCGAAGCCACTCCCCTCAAGTTCCAGCCCCATGGCGGGGAGGGGGAAGTGCCGAGGCTCAGGGTTTACCCCCAGGGTTGGATTAACATTTCTGGAGGCCAGAGGCCAGTGCATTTTTTGGCACCCCCCCAAAGCTCTGGGATGGAGCCAAAATGGGTTCAGTGTGCGGGAGAGGGCTGCCAGGAGCAGCCTGGAGGCGGTGGTGGTGAGGCTTTGATGTGGGGGTGGGGGGTGAGAGTGTGGCATCTGACGCGGGGGGGGGGGGGGGCAGGGATAGGAGCACGTACCTGGTGCACCTTGTGGAGGCAGGTGGCTCCATGCGGCTCTGCCCACTAAAGGGGGAGGAAGTGGCTCTGTGAGCTGCAGGGAAACATTCCCTCCTGCCCCCCCCCCCAATTCCCGGACAATGGGAGTGACAAGGGACTGTGCCTGCAAGGAGTGCTTCCCTGCAGCATTCAGAGCTGTTTCCTGCCCCTGCCAGACAGTCTGTGGGCCCAATGCAGCCTTGATCTTGGCTGCAGAGCTAACGGTCCCCTCTTCAGTGGGTAGCTGGTCCTGACACTCTAGCCACAGTGGCCCCTGTGTAGCTGGAGCACCAGCGTCAGTTCACACTGATGGCCGGGAGGGGACAAGGGAGGGAAACCCCAAGCCTTCGGGTTCCCCACCGTTGCATTATGTCATTGTGATGGCTGTTTGAGGGCAGCAGAGAGAAATGTTGCTGTATGTGGCTGCAGTATGCATAGTTGCAGATATTAGTGTGTGTAGCAATTAAATGGAAATAACTAGATAAAATGCATTCAGCTGCTTAATTGTTGCATCTCGATCGCTGAAAATTACTTGCAAAATTACTTGTTGGAGGAGGGGGTGAATGAGGACATGCTCAGCTGACAATTGTTTTTGTGTTAAGATGGTAAAGTACTTCAACTTTCTATTGCAAATTAAGGTAGAGCACAGTCTTGAAGGTTTGTTACATGCATGAATGTGTAACTGTGTGAACTTTCGCTATCACTGACCTTCTCCCCAATCCAACTTTCCTGTTTGCTACTCACTTTCATTTAGTCTTATACCATTTGGAGCAGAGTTGTAAGGAATCTAGCACATTTTTTATGCTTCTACAATAATGTTTACTGTATCATTCAGATTGATTCAATACAGAGAAAAGGAGATACCAACTTGCCAGTTCTATCGGAATTTACTAAATGGTTAACTCTGGTTGATGATGGATTGTTTTTTCTTGACCGTGCTTTCTCAGGGAACCTGCATTTTCTAGTGATTGTGGTGCCTGTGTTTGTTAAAAAAACAAAAACAAACAAAACTCATTTCCAGACTGGGATCCCTCACAGGTGTCTGGGAAGATGTCAAGAGTCTTTACTGTTGCTTGCTTTGTGTTTGTAGGAGAGTGATTATATTGATGGATTTAGATGTTCTCAAAACAGCTGATGTGGTTGGTGCAGCTATTGGCAATCCAGTACCATACAATGAAGGTAAGGAACTTCTTACAGACAATAGAATTGTTTGAGATTTGCTTATTTTTTCAGCTGGTTACTCTGTTTTTTTTTTTTTTTTTTTTAAATCAGTAATTAAATTGTCTTGTGCCTGAAATGATTTCCAGTTCTCAAATATCACTGGTACTTGTGTAGCTTGGAGTTTTGTATAGTGCTTGTCACCATGATATCTAAGCCCAGACTAAATAGATTAGATCCTACCTTGACATGTTATGGGCAAGTATCTGACCAGCTGATCATCACACTTTTTAGTAACTTTCTGCATAGCTCTTAAATGTGATGTTGCCTAATTCTGTACTATGGGAAGTCCCTAACTCAGGAACAGGTTGTGTTCTGAAAGTTCATTTCTAAATCACTTGTTGGGGACTTGTAACCCATTTTCCCGTAGAAACAATGTTATGCATTTTAGTTAGGTTCCCAGGCTAGCTCCAGCCTCACAAGACCTGCCACAGGTGAGGCTCCTCTGTCTGGTCTGGAGCAGCTCCCCTGTTCGCAGCAGCTCTGTTTTAATTGGTTAGCTGGTTAAACATCACCAATTAAATGGAATTTTACATCCCTAGCTGCAACGTTTTTTTCATTGCAAATAAACATAGTACAGGTTGTACCTCCCACATCTGGAACTCTCTGGTGTGGCAACATCTGCGGTCCAGGGAGCCCCATCCCCTGCTGAGGAACCCCTGATGTTAGTGAGGCCAGGCAGCGGCTGGAGATAGGTGGAGATCCTGAAGGGGACTTCTGGGCATCTGTGGCCACTGTCCTCCCCCATGTGGGCTCTTTGCTGGCTCCTGCAGCCAGCCCCTTTCCTCCTCTCGTCTGTGCCCCCCCCCCCACGTGGGCTGCACCTAAACCCCACCCTGTTCACCAGGAGGCAGCAAGCGCAGGCTGAGGATTCCAGAGGAGCATGGGGTGGCCAGCCAGCATTTGTGCTGTGCCTCTTCCTGCTCGCCTGAGGCTGCAAGTGAGGTTTTGTTTGTAAGTCTAGAGTGCCTGTATTTCCTTTGTATCTGCTTGTAACTGTCAACATTCAGGCAAACATTTTCCAAGCCACTCTCCCAGAGGTTGTATTTGGAAATTTGATTAAAAAAATCAGTTTTTCCTCATGAAAGCTGGGTTATAAGTGGGAACGTTGTGGAAGTGCTTTAAACTAGATTAAAAGGGGGGCAGGAGACAAAAAGCCAAAGGCAAGTGTAAAAAAAAAAAAAAAAGACACTGAGAGGGCTAGCTGTTGTGGGACATGGAAACTTACAGTGGAATCAAAGGAGTAACAGGAGGGAAATAAGTGAGGAAATCTGCTTGACAACTAATTGACGCCACCCAAACATAAGGACTATGGTGAATAAACAGATAACTGGAACTCTTCATCCACAAGCTTAATTATGACTCCGTTGGTATCACAGGCTTGGCGGGAAGTCTTATGACTGGAATATGGGTCTAAAGGGCAGTCTTGTTCAGAAAGGGCAGGCAGAGTAAAGAAGGAAGAGCTGTTGTACATATTCTTTAGATTTAATGCACTTGTTCTGAGGAGATGAGGCCAGACCAATTGAAAGTCTGAGTAAAGATAAAAGGGTTAGAACAAAAAGTGACCAAGTAGGGGTCTCCAGGAGACCCACCAGTTCGGGAAAAGGAGGTGGATGAAGCATTTCTAGAACAAATAACAGAACTATCCCGAACACAAGGCCTGGTACTGATGGGGGACTCTTACTTTTCCAAAAGAAGGCTAGACAGTAATGCAGCAAAACATAAACTTTCGAATAAGGTTTTGGAATGTTTTAAGGACAATTTTGTGTTTCTGCAAGTGGAGGAATCAACCGCGGGGACAAACTTGATTCTGACCAGCGGAGGAATTGGTAGTGAGTCTGAAGGTGGAATGCAGTGTGCGTGAAAGTGATCATGAAATGATGATTTCAGGAGTTCAAGGAAAGGAAGGGAAAGAGCAGCAGAATAAGGACGGTGGAGATTGTAGTGGTGTCAGCACCTGCCTCTCATGAGCACTCCCTTCTGGTCAGGTGTGGTCCTCCTGTTTCTCTGTTTGTGGTAATGGGGTGGCAGCTACATCTTGTCAGTGACTTCTTTGGCGGGTCTTCAGTGACTCAGCATTCTAGCCGAGGGGGGTGTATGTGTCTGTAAGTGGAACAGAAAACCCTCTTTGGGTTTGCAGTCTTGACTTGCTAAGGCTTCCTCCTTGGGGACACTGGCCTGTGGAACAGTTCAACAGAGGCTATTGTACCTGCTATTGGTGTGTCCTTTCTAGCAGTACTGCCCCTCTCCAAGACTCTGGCTTTTGCTAGACAGGACCCATTTCAGGACCCCTCACTTGGTCTGGATGGGTTCTGGATTCAGTCCTTGCTTGGCCCCCCGCAGCCTGCCAGGAACTTTTTAGCTCCCTTCACTTCAGCTGTCCTCCCTGGGCTCAGTCTTGCTTTGGTGTAGTGGGGGGCTGTCTGCTCTGTAACCCGGGGTCCCCCTGCGCTGTGATGTGATTGCCACTTACTCACCCAATTGTGTATTAACACAGACACTCAGGCTCAGCCTCCAGGGAGAGAGACAAAGGGAGGAGAGTGGAGACCAGCACCGGGCTGGGGGGCAGGGCCTTGAGGGGAGGCAGTTGCTGTCTGGGAAGCATGGAGAGAAAAGGCTAAGCTGGGTGCTAGGGGTCATGGATCCTAACCTTAGGGCCTGAGCCATCCTGGCCCTGCCCCCAGTAGCCACATCACGTATGTGCTGGGCTGTATTCTGGAAAATCAATAAACCCCTCGCTGTTCTACTGGCTGGTGGAGACTGTTCCTGCTGGTACGGGGGTGCAGGATCGGGGAAACCCCAACTCGCCATCACACTTGCCCACTCTGAGCTGTCTTTTGTCCTGCTGCTGTTTCAGGAGGGAGGGGTAGCCTGTTAGTCTGTAACTTTAAAAACTACAAGCAGTCCTGTGGCACCTTAGAGCCTAAGACATATATCATGAGCTTTCATGGGTAAAACATTCTTCATCAGCACAAAAGCTCATGATATAATGTATTTGCTAATCTCTAAGGTGTCACAGGACTGCTCGTTTTTAAAGTTTATGGTTAGTGCTAGGTCTAGATTTACCTTTTCTTAACACCTTTTTCTCTGCATTTTAAGGAGTTTTATTAAGTTATTGTATTTTAGCTCTTGTATTTTGCAGTGCTGCAGCCCCTCCTGCTGAGAGATGTAAAAGCTTAACCACTTAAATAATTTCAGAGGGGGAGCCGAGTTAGTCTGTAACAGGAAAAACTTAAACAACAAATAGGCTAGTAGCACTTTAAAGATTAACAAAACATGTAGATGGTATTATGACTTTTGTGGGCACAGCCCACTTCTTCAGATGACTGGCGTGCTGGATGTCCAGAACCAAAAATAAATAAGGGAAGAGGGGAGAAGGAAAAATTGGATGGGGGGGAAAGGGGGAGAAACATTTCAAAGGGAAAGCCGAGCCAATATGTAGCAGGAAAATCAAAAAATAGTCTATTAGCACCTAAAGACTAGATCGTTAAGAGGCAGATAAGAACCATTAGTTTGCAATGTAAAGGAAGAGTTGAAACAAAAAACAGGACTATGTAGCACTTTAAAAACTAACAAGATGGTTTACTAGGTGATGAGCTTTTGTGGGCCAGACCCACTTCCTCAGATCAAGTAGTGGAAGAAAATTGTTTCAGCTACACCAGACTAACACGACTACATTTCTATCACTAAAGGAAGAGTATTAACACTAGATTCTACACAGACATAAAGAACCATAGGCACCTTCATTATTTGGTTGGTTGATAATGTCCCAGCCATCCAATATCGCGATGTAAACCATTTGCATGAGAATTGAACTTGTGAATGAAGTGGAGTTCCGAACCTTTCTGTGTATTTGGCTTTTTGAATTGGTCTAGACTCTATACCAAAACAGCAACTTGGAGCTGGCGGGACACTGTAGAAACAAAACAGCAACTTGGAGATCCCCTAATGTAGTGGTTCCCAAACTTTTCGGCATCATGCCCCCTTTTTGATTTTTGAGAAACCCTCAGGCCCCCCCCCTTAATAGCAGCAAAACTTGTTGAGCCAAAAAAAAAAAAAGGAGCTGACTGGGGCCGAAAAACAAAAATAGCAGCAAAACTTGGGTGTGGGGTGGGGGGGGAGGTGAGATGAATGGGGGGACTGGGTCACCTCATGCCCCCCTGAAATTTCTTCACATCCCCCCAGTTTGGGAACCCATGCCTTAATGAGTGTCCAGGGAGGTTAAATTGTTCACCACCAACTTTCTGTATGTTCCCTTTTTGGATATCTGATTCATGTCCATTCATTCTTTCCCGTAGGGACTGTCCAGTTTGTCCAATATATATCATAGTGGGGCGGGCATTGCTGGCATTTGATGGCATAGACCGCATTACTGAATGTGCAGTTAAATGAGCCTCTGATTTGGTGGCTGATGTGGTTGGGTCCAGTGATGAATTTGCTTGGGTAGATATGTGCACAGAGTTGCACTGGGGCTGATTGCACCGGGGTTCCTAGATGCTTACGATGTAGCTGTGTAGCATGGTTGCTGGAAAGAATTAGTTTCAGGTTGGGGGGTTGTCTGTAAGCAAGAATAGGCCGTTCTTGCAAGGCCTCTGAGAGTGAGGGATCATTTTCCAGGATAGGTTGTAGATTGTGGATAATGCGTTGGAGGGGTTTAAGGTGTGGACTGTATGTAGGTGATGACAAGTGGAATTCTGTTGTTTTCTTTTTTGGGTCTGTCTTGAAGTAGTTCATGTCTGGGTTCTTTTTTGGCTCTGTTGATCTGTTTTTTCACTTCCCCAGGTGGGTATTTTGGTTTTAGGAATGCTCTAATGCATTTAATAATGTCCCTTTAAATAACTGTCAACCCTGAATTCTTTTGAAGTAGTAATAGAAAGTGGTCGCTTGCTGTGGCTCTTCTCTAGATGGTTTTTTTTGTTTTATAACACGCTTGAATGTGGGTGTTTTATTCCGTGGGGCTCTTGTTGAAAACAAGATTATATTCCATTGTGACACTGTGGGTATGTCTTCCTCATTTTCCCTTAGTAGACTTTCAGTGAGTTCAATGAACAATGCCTCTTTGGGGGTTGAGTCTATTTAATCAATAGTCAAACATGCTATGTAAGCAAGCCAGCACTTTCTTTAAGACCTAGGGCTTCCCTTCTTTCTGAAGCTGTGCAGTCTATCCTGTGCTAATTCAGGTTTTCTCTCAAGCCTTTCTGCCTGGAGAGCTTTGTAGTCTTTCTCCTCTGGAGCTTTCTCTGTGTTGTTCTGTGGCTGGTTACTCTCTCTGGGAGCCTCTGGTCTCCTGGAACTCACCACTGGGAGTGGTTTTACTCAAGCTTCCCTGAGGAGCATCCTCTTTGCTCTGGATGCCTGCCTGAGAACTGAACTGAGACCCAGCTGTTTCTTAACTAATTAACTCTCTCTTCAGTGGACCATGTCACAGAGAAGCTGGGTGCCCAACCCCACAAAGGGCAGCCCCTGTGACAGGCATCCTAAAGTCAGTTTAAATCACTTGGGTCTCCATAAAGTAGTTGCTGTGGGAGATGTGGCAGGCTCAGGCTTGGTCTACATTTGAAAGTTAGGTCAGCATAGCCTAGGGATGTAAGAGCGTAGTTGATTAATTCAGAAGGCGTCCCGCTGCTCCAGTCCTCCGGGGCGAGAAAATCCCCGTTCGTAACTGCGGATCCGACATAAGTCGGATCTGCGTAACTCGGGGACTGCCTGTATAGCCATGGTGCTCAGAGGTGTGGAGAAAAATTCAAATCCATTGGGCACTGTAACCACGGCGATGTAACCCTCAACATGAGTGCAGGTAGGAGGAATGCTTCCATCTACTGCTGGGTGAGATTTTGGAGTTTCCTTGGTGATGGGACCCCTGTTATTGCTGTGGGAAGCATCTGTGCTACAGAAGCTTATCTGTGGCACCATAGCTGTGCTGCAGTCCTGTGTCTGCTGTGCACATAGCCTCAGGGTGGCTTGCAGTTGCTTTGTAACGCATTTGAATGTTAGAGGGTGTTGTATGCGATTAGGCTCTTGTAAAGGTAAGGTTGGCGCCCTGGGGCAGTTCTCATTACCTTGGTCACCAGTCCATCGCACTATAAGCAGTTTTTCCCCCTTTGACTAACAGGACAGGGGCACCAGCAGCAGCATTCCTCCACTCCAGCTGCCACCACAACATACAGCAAACCACAGCAGCAGACTGGGAATTCAGCATCAGGTAAGATACTTCTCATTCAGGGTGTCTCAGTGGTAGTTGGCCCTATTGGACTGAATCATGAGTCTGAGTTGGATTAGGGCTGCAAAGTAAAACCAACGTAGGGTGCTCTAACAGCAGAGAATGGAGGCAGCTTCTGGGCACCTAGAAAAGGGAGGGCAAGAAGCTGCTCTAAGCCAGGAATGAGAAGTTGACAGCAACGAACAGTAAGTGGCGCCTCTCCCTTCTGGTCCGTGAGAGGCTGCTGCCCAAGAGTCTTTGCAGTCTGTTTTCATAGTGAAAAGGAATTACAGCTGGGGTGGGCAAAAGCCTCTCAGTGGGCTGGATCCGGCCCATGAGGCAGTTTCAGGCCCCGCCCCCTAGCTCTATTTAAAGGGCTTGTGTCTTCCCTGCACCTTGCCTAGCAGCTGCAGGGAAGGCACAAGCCCTTTAAATAGAAACAGCTGAAAGGGATCACAGCTCCTCACACCTCTAGCACATTGCTGGACTGGGACTGGGGCGGGAGCTGTGTCTATTCAAAGGGCTCGTGTGTTCCCTGGCTGCTAGGCAACGGGTTGCCTGACAGGCACAGGGAAGGCGCCAACCCTTTAAATAAAAGCACTTAAAAGGACTTGCAGCTCGCCCAGCTTCTACTGAGTTGTTAGGAAGCCAGAGATGTGAGCCCTTTCAACTGCTTCTATTTAAAGGGCTCGCCTGCTGGGTGGCTGCATTGCCTGGCAGTCAGCCAGCAGTCTCAAGCCCTTTAAACAGAAGCAATTGAAAAGAGCTCACACCTCTTCCCCACTGTCTGGTTGCCTGGGAGCCTTTCAACTGCTTCTATTCAAAGGGCTTGTGCCTGCCGGGCAGCTGCCAGGCAATAGGTAAGAAGTGGGGAGCATGGCTTTGTTCTCCTTTCATATACATGGTGGACAATGTTCCAGGTGACCTCCAAATTGAGCTTATTGACTTGCAGAGTGATGCCTTGCTTGCAGAGCAATTCAAATCAACGCCACTTCTGGAATTTTAGTCATCTCTCAATGAACAAAGCTTTCCGAAGGTCAAGGTTCATGCCCAAAAGATGCTGGTATTGTTCAGATCAACTTACATCTGCGAGCAGACATTTTCTGTGGTGAAATTCAATAAATCTAAGAACAGCTCTTCTGTCAGTGATGACCATCTTGCAGTAGTGCTCTGCATTGCAACATCAGAAGTGACACCTGACTTCGTCTTCCTTGTTAATGTCCAACATAGACTTTCTTCTTCACACTGAGTTGCATTTTTTCTTTTCCACTTAAATTTAATGCACATAAGTTGCATTAAACTCAGGTGGGCAATAAGTAAGATGTGGCTTCTGCCAGTGCTGATTTATCCTGTGCCTCTGCAGATATGGCCATTTAAAGCTCCTGTTGGCTGTGGATCACCATTCCCAGCCCATGTGAGCTGTAGGAAGTGGTGTCCCAATTCAAGCAGCGCCCATTGGCTAGAGATGGTGCTCCATGGTGAGCGGGAGGTTCAAGCAGCTGTCCCGGTGGAGGTGCATGTAAATAAAGCACTGGTGGCTGCCGGGGCTAACCCTGGTGAGCCATGTCCGCTTCGCAGGTTGGATCCCCACCACTGATGTAACTAAATGTTTAATGTTGGTGGTTTTGTTGTTACAAATGCTTCAGGTGTTTTCAAAATGTTAACGATGTTGTTACAGATTTTACAAGTGTTGCCTTCTATGATAATCTATGGATAATGTTGTATGCATTATATGCAACAAAGTAATTACTTTGTTGTGTAAAAAAACATATTGGCATCTTTTCATCGCACATGGACCACCCTTTCCGCCCAAGACTCTGCCCCTTCTGGGTCGGCCCACGGACACTTCTGAAATTTGTGAAGTGGCCCTCCCTTCAAAAATTATTGCCCACCTCTGAATTACAGCCTTTGAAATGTTTGACCCCTTCTGTGAGGGAAGAACGATGAGTCCATCTTAAAACACATGAAAGAAACTTGGTAAAAATTCTTGACTTTATTTGGCATATATTGCACATTCTTCCTATTAGCGTTTTGTTTAGTTGAAACTACATTGTGACCCTCTGGTTCCCAACTGATTGAAAGGGTGGGTCTGTGCTAAGCCATTGAAACAGAATGGTTAGATGTTATATGGATGAGACTCAATTGAAACTCTCTCTATAAATACTAGTTCTTGCTGAGGGCTTTAAATTGGCATAAATTATCTGTCTAGCTGTAGAATTATTTTTCAAACAAAAAGATTTCAATCCAAGTCTGAGCTACGAGTAAAATATGGGACCTGTCTTGGACTTTTTCCCCAAATTTCATTGTTAGAGAAACATTTTGAAATAGAGAATTTTGAAACCTGCTTATTATTAAGACGGAAGTGAAAATGACTCTTACCTTATTTTCTTTACCCCTTATTTAAATGTATTTGGTGATCCAGTCTATATTCATAGGAGCATAAATAGACTTATAAGCTATTTGATGGATTTCTCCAAGGAATCGCAGAACTTGTCACACTTATTGGTGTTGGTTCATGCTTACTAATTACTTCATGGGCACTCAGCTAATATTTCTAACCGAACATCTGTGGACACTTGTTCATGGCTGCCATTCCTGGTTCTTTTATACTATTTAATAGTCATAAAAAAGGCTGAAACATTTCTCTTCTGAAACAGGTGCAGTTTGTGACTCCAGAATAGAAGGGCTTTAAAACAGTGATTAATGTCTTTAAAATCGTACTCTTTGTTGCTTAAATACCATGTTGACTGAAGCCTTATAAATGCCTATGTGCATTTCTTTCTACTTGCTTATGGACATCATCTTCCTGTAGCTCAGGGTATGTCTACATTTGCTCCCTAGTTCGGACTAGGGATACAAATGTAGGCAACCGAAATTGCTAATGAAGCGGGGATAAAAAAGTAAGGAGTAACGTTAGTTCAAACCAAGGGCTTTGGTTCGAACTACTGTGTCCTGGCGCGCACTTCTGGTTTGAATCAGCTGTGATTCGGACTAGCGCGCCGGGCGAGATCTTGCTAATGAAGTGCAGGATATTTAAATCCCCGCTTCATTAGCAATTTCGGTTGCCTACATTTGCATCCCTAGTCCAAACTAGGGAGCAAATGTGGATGTACCCTCAGTGAGAGAATGTCTCTTGCAGATTAATAGAGTGCTACCTGATATGGGCTTGCCACTTGAAGTTAACTTATTTTAACCTTTGTTGATGCTTAGAGACATGTAAGATCATTTTGTCTGAGTTCTATATAGCTGAACTTGTGTGTGTTTTTTCTAGGTCCCACTGCGGTGAAGTACCATGGCCCCACAAAGCAGTATGGGAAAGCAGGCGGTTCCAGCTTCTTGAGCACCCCTGGTGGATCACAGTCCAAAGTTGTACCAATTGCAAGTCTGAATCCATACCAGTCCAAGTGAGTTACAGAATCTCTGTTGTCCACGTTCAAAGAGTGCTGTAGGCATGAAGAAATAACACTCAGAGTAAATTTCTGCTTTCTCAGAAGAAATACCAGTCTTTTAAGTCTGTCAAATTCTTTTAATTTCTTTTGGACACCATGTCAGTTATCTCAATACAGCAGGTACTAAAGGTATTTTTTTGATTACCCTATGTGCTAGGAACTCTGATAATCAGAGATTAGGCTCTGGATCACATGATAAAAGTTGATCACAGAGTCTGTGGGCTCTGCTGATCTTTGATCTGTTAGTATGGTATGTTGCCTCAAAATCAATTGACATGTTATGTTTCCTTTTGGTAGTAGCCTGTTTAACTGCCCTACCATAAACTTGTGCACCCTGGCTTCAGGATAAATGACATCCTGTTTTAAGAGAACGTAGATATAAATATTTTGGGAACATCAATGGTTAAATTATACAAGCTGATCTGCTTTAGTCTATATTTTATCCATGGTATGAACCTGAAAATTGGACTCCTGCAAGGTTCTAATATGTGGCCTTTCAGTCTAGGTATACTGCTTTACTGGGGATGCTTAATATTGAAGAGTGAAAGATTAAAGGCGGGATGCTTCTAGGAGAATTTTTTGGTACTTTATCATGCTATATGCCTTAAAAGTGACTTTGTTTTCTTAAATGTTTTTGGTTCTCTATAATTTCTGTTTCAGTGGCATAAACACCGTACCTTTTACACAGACAAGTAGAGTCACTGAGCAACAGTGGGAAATCTTAGGTTCTGTATTAACAGCATAGAAACTGAAAGTCTGTGAAATTTGTAAGACTCCACTCCATTCTAAAAAAGGACATTGGACTACTAATTCTTACTGTCTTGTTTCCAGATGGACCATTTGTGCTCGTGTTACCCAAAAAGGCCAGATTCGCACCTGGAGCAACTCCCGCGGTGAGGGAAAGCTGTTCTCTATAGAGCTGGTTGATGAAAGTGTAAGTGCTGCGGTGGGATCCAAGATACGACAGCGAAGAGAGCCTTGGAAGTTTGCATAGTTAGAAGCAGATGAGTTCTTGAGAAACAAAATTTCTGTATTTAAGTAAATGAGAGAAGGAAGAACTAAGGACGTTTTTGGCAGATTTGTTATAGAGAATGGCATTCTTTGAGGTCTTAGGGTATGTCCCACTCTCATTCACTCAGAGTCTTTATAGATATCTAAAATGAGACCCTAAATGCTGTTGTTTGCATCTTTTGTTAGCTCAGTGGTATGTGGCCAAAAATGGTGGCAGCATCAGAATTTGGTCTCTACACAGACCACGTTTCAGTTTTGTGGCACTTCTCTTAGATTGACAGAAGAATCCCATTCCTGTTGCTTTGACATCACATCCATCATGCAAGGCATAAAAAATGTAATCCAAACGAGCATTTTCAAATAGAAACTTACATTCTGATTTCCTAATTAAAATGAATAAATATGCAATACAGGGAAATTCCATTTCTGGTTTAAACAGCAAGGAGTTCAGTGGCACTTTAAAAACTAACAAATTCATTAGGGCAATAGGGCATAAGCTTTTATGAGATACAACTCTCACACAGATGCTGAAGAGGAAAACCATTTCTGGTTTGTTTTGAAGAATGAAACGTGGTCAGTTTCTCAATTAATTTTTTTTGTTATACAGCAGCTTGTTTGTTCGTATGAGATTTTTTTTCAATACTAAATGTTCGTAATTCGACACATCTTCATTAGTCTTATTTCACGTCTGCATGCTGTCAGCATTTTGACTGACAGTTTTTAATATTTTTATTGCATAAATATCTTAACTAGTGGAATTCTAGCTCAGCCATTAATTGTCACTCAGGGAAGAGCTTGTCGCAACACACACTGCTGTACCTATCAGCGTGATGTTATCCCATAATTTGTGAAGCTAAATGCTATGTCTAAAAGGAGATGTTGCCTGATCTGTAAAATGACATAATTGATGCAAGGTTTGGGCATATCTGTTCAGAGCTACACTTCTTTACAACAATGTGTTGGCATACTGCACTTGCTAGTACATGCCATTCTTTCTGGAGGTTCTTATGTGGGTTTAAGTAAAGTCATGGATATGAACTCAGATGTTTGTTGCGGGTTTGGAGCTAGTCTTACAGGGTATTCCACATCTATGGAAATGGAACCACTTTATATTGGAAGGCTTTGCACATTGAATTTTAATTCTAACTGGGTTTTGCATTTTCCTGCAGGGTGAAATTAGAGCTACTGCTTTCAATGATCAAGTGGACAAGTTTTTTCCGCTCATTGAATTGAATAAGGTACAGTATGACTGTTTATTTTATAACCAGTATGAGTTAGAGGGGTGTTTATAGAGTCTATTGAGTTGTTTAACGGTGTGCGTAGGTCATTTGCAGCATTTCACTGCAGAGGTATCCTATGTTTCATCCCTTCTCCTTTTCTTTAGGTATATTACTTCACCAAAGGCCATCTAAAGACAGCTAATAAGCAGTATACAGCTGTGAAAAATGACTATGAGATCACATTCAGTAATGAGACTTCAGTAATACCCTGTGAGGATGCTCAGCACCTTCCTTCGGTTCAGTTTGCGTTTGTGCCCATCTCTGATTTGGAGAACACATGCAAAGACACAATTGTTGGTGAGTCCATATAGCAAGATGGGGTGCCAAGAAACTTAAAATCATTTGTCTTGTAGCAAATAATTGAGGAGCAGGTGGTGAAACATAGTGTTATGTGATTAATATGTTCTCTGTCAGGCACTGCAGTGTGGCAGGTAAATGCTTCAGGTAGTTACTTTTGCTAGTCTTGGTGCTAGGGAGTTGGGGTTCTTTGTACTAGCCATGCACACTGATTTATCTGCCAGCTTGCAGTATAAACTAGAAGGTGAATGGGGCCACAAGTATGATATGTTCTGTTTCTGAGGGAAGGTGCAAAGAAACATTCTGTATGCATCTTTCTGCAGCTCTGCAATACATTTGGCATTACTTCTTGTGATTGTCTTGCATTGCTTCACTAGGAGCTCTGAAACTTTCCTCTAACTCAGTGGGTAAAGCACTCTGGGAAGATCAGAGGCTGGGATGATAGTTCTCACTTGTAGTGGCTCCACAGAAATATGTTAAGAACATAAGCATGGCCATACTGGGGGAGACCAAAGGTCCATCTAATGCAGTGTCCTGTCCCCTAATATTGGCCACTGTCAGCAATCCCAGAGGGCATGATTCAGAGGTGTTCAACTAGCGTTTAGAAACAAATGTCAGAGTTCAAAGCAATGTAGAGATTAGTGGGCGTATTGCACAAGCTTATCACTTCTAAAGTGTCCACATACATGCTTGGGTTGTCAAATGAAAAAGACTTTGGTGTCCTCCTCATAGTTGCTGGAACATGCTTGTCTGCATAATAGACGCTTTGTAATCCCCTGGTTCAAGAGAACCTTAGACTGGAAAAGCAAGTAGTGCTGCAAGGTGAGAATGAAGTCTCTTTTATAAAGTGGTAGGTGAGAAGATTGCACAAAATCTTAAATCTACCTGCTATGGTGGATTACTTTATGAACTGTTAAATTCATCGAGAAAATAGCATTGCAAAGATGTAATGGATTTTCCTTTCACTAACAGCCTTTCAACTTTAATATACAGGGTTCCCAAGTTTTAGACTTTTAGAATTTTTATAGGGATTTAGAATCTCTGAAGATGTAATCTGATGCTACCTGTGTATGAGTTCTTCCCATGTCGTCTTTGCTCCTCTGACCCAGTCATGACCTTCAAGTAATTCAAACTGAATTATGCCTGCTTTTCAGACATAATTGGAGTCTGTAAGAGCTATGAAGACATCACTAAAATTACAGTGAAATCTACCAATAGAGAAGTATCCAAGAGGAATGTGCATTTAATGGATACATCTGGGAAGATGGTGACAGCTACTCTGTGGGGAGATGAGGTAAGTGCCTGGTTACCTGTTCTGAGCTTTCACATATATAGAGAGAAGAATGGGTATAATATGTCACCTGTGGCGGCTAAGAGTGGGGATGCGTCTCTGTATAGAGGGTAAAAGATTTAGTTTGGTTTCTCTGATCTGACCTTGTTAGCCTTTCTCCACAATAACTTTATACTGTGGCCAATCTGGCATAGTTTGAGCCACGATGTGCAACATGCCTATTTCTCTCCAGACTCTGGCAGCCTTCGTATTCAGGAAGCACTGTCAGCATTAGCTCTAGAGGAGTTGCTGCTTTGATCAAGAAAGAGCTCAGTGACCAAAGGTATCCAGCAGGGTTAAGGTTTAGTCGTAGGGCAGGGTCCTTGGAATGCTGAATAAAGTCAAAACTTGCCTGGGGTTGTGAGGAGGGGTCAACCTCAAAAAGCTAGCAAGAACAAAGAGCCAATGAATGTATTTGGTTTTTAACCACAGGACTGGGATTTTGGGAACATGAGCTCAGTTTTGAGAATTGCCACCAATATCTGATGTGGCCTTAAACAAGTAATGTGGTAGGCTCTTGTTGATCTATGCCTCAGTTTTTTGTCTGTGAAATAGTTATGATTCTTATCCACCTGACAAGGATTCTTTGAGGCTAGAGCCATGGTGTCCAACCCATTCTGAAGCATACTAGCCACATACAACCAGACAAATAGCCACGTGTGGCTAGCATGTTGGACATCTCGGGGCTAGATGTTCATATGTCACACAGCTCCTCTGATGGAAGGTGCCACTGAAGAGCTAAATGTTATTGCTGTGCAAATAGTCATTTTTATATTTATGGGGTTTTCTTCTCTTTGGGGATGTCTCTGTGAAAGTGCCCAGATGACAGCAATCTTAATAAATTTTGCTTCAGTTAAACTGAGAAAATGGAATTAAAAGAAAATGTTTGCTCAATATATCTAAATTTACTCTTCTCGTAAGCTAAACTAGATAAGGCATTCTCATCAGTGTAGCAGGTCAAAAGAAAAACAAGCAACTTGCATTTCTTGTAAGCAATAATTTTTCTGACCACATAGGTCCTCTTGTTAGCATGTTACTGTCAAGAGAGAAATCATCCTTGGGTTAAGTCTGTTCTGATCTGGGACAGCTATCCTCCCTTTCCAAACCATTTTTCTCCACTTAAATACACACAGGATGGGATTTTGGGGACTACTTGCAGTCTCTGAGATTGGCCATTGGGGATTCAAAAATCCTTTAAACAACGATTAATAGCCTGTTTTCAAGGCTTAATGACCTGACCTAGATACTGTGCCTCAGAGATACAGCTGGACAATCTGGTCCAGTTTGGGCCTGTTTGTAGTCATGATCTATGAATTATGAACCGAGATGAGCGCCCATGTTGTGCCATTTATATTTTATGTTTTCACAGGCGGAAAGATTTGATGGGTCTAGACAGCCTGTGGTAGCCATCAAAGGAGCCAGAGTTTCTGATTTTGGTGGCCGGAGTCTTTCTGTCCTGACCTCGAGCACAGTTGTGGTGAACCCGGATAGTCCAGAAGCATTTAAACTTCGAGGCTGGTATGACTGTGTAGTTGTGTTGAATAGAGGCGGCTGCCCACTGCTTGACTTTGACTTGTTGGAGATTCTGTTCTGTTTTACCCCTGTAATCCACATGTAAGCAGTTTAGAACGTTCAGAAGGGAAGCACAGGATCTGGGTTCTAGGTAGAATAGTTTCTATTTCTCTTGGCGGCTTTATGGCCTCTTGAGAGGTTGACTTTACAATTTTTAAACTGACACCTATAATCCTATGACAACCTCTGAAGACTTGGAGAGGAAGCAATTAGAGTGGAAGTGGTGCATGCTGACCCAGATCCTTGGAAAGCAGCATGAAATCAGACTTTTAACAACTCTTCTTCTGTGGATTTTACCTAAGATAATGTTTTTCTTCCACAAGCTTTATCCACCCTGCAGGATCACATGTAGGTTCATCTATTGTGGATAGGAGGAATACTTTGATTCTAGGAAGGTTTTGTTGTATTACAGTTTCCTTTATTAGATGCCTTTTATGGTATAACAAAGGCACATTAGATCCTTGTCAGCAAATTAATACAATTCCAGGGGTGCCCCTAGTGCTGCTACATTACAAGTTATTGGGAAGCTAAAGGTAGGAAGGAGGGTCTAGTGGCTAAGATAGTTAGAGTCTTTGTTCATTCCTTCTCGGAGAGTGTCGAATTTTAACATGAATGACAGTTCAGAGGATTCCCTTTCAAGTGCAGATTGAAAGGGAATCCTCTGAACTGTCATTCACGTTAAAATTCGACACTCTTTGTTCATGCCTTCTCGGAGACTCTAACTATCTTACCCGTTACCAAGATAGCTTCCCCAATTATCACCCCTAATACCATTAGCTCACAGACATCTAACTCTCCCCACCTCTAATATAATTAATTCAGACACTTACCTTCCTTCCTCTCCCCCCCACCCCCCCGCATCCCCCTCCTGTTCTGAAATGTGATTTGTCCTTTTCATATGTGTTCTTTTTTTTTAATTGTATCCTTTGGTATATATGGTTATGACTATTTTCTTCCACTACTTGATCTGAGGAAGTGGGTCTGGCCCACGAAAGCTCATCATCTAATAAACCATCTTGTTAGTCTTTAAAGTGCTACATTGTCCTGCATTTTGCTTCTGTAAAATTAAGTGAGGTTTGAGGAGGAGTTTGAAAGGGGTGGAGGCACACCATGGAAAAAAGTGTGAAAATGAGCCTAACAGAAGATATGGGGAGAGGCCAATAAATGAGGTCAAAAATATAGGGGAGAGCAGAAGTGTGTCGTCTGGAAGGCGAGGATGAGAAGCTTACCCGGTCCCCCTCCTCTCTATTCCCCCCCCAACTGTAGCATGATGGCATTGCTACTTTTCAGTAACTAAGCACCAGGACTTTATGGAGGGGAATAGTGTGGTTTTGCACTGGACTGCAGGCTGCTCAAAAAGAACATGGCGCAAGTGAGACATGATCCACTGGACATGCTTTCCCAGAGTTAATATTTTGGTGGCAGTTGCCTATGCACAGTAGCTTAGTGCTCTGAGGCCATTTTATGCTAGTGTGGTCATGTGTCTATACTGTCTAGTGTCATTTCTGTGTTGCGCTGTACTGAGTCAAACAACCTTACGATGCAGAGGAGAGTGCCTGGCCTTCCAAACAAGCCAGAGACCTTTCCTCCTTAAGGAAAGGAAAAATAGTGCTGCATTAAAGTAACAATCCACTGCAATTCCTCCGGGATGGGAGAGAGAAATGCAGTAAATGCTTCAGCTTTTGGGTTTCCTAGCTCTGGACTGTCAGAATCCTATATAGTATCAGAGTTAGATTTTTGTTTGTTCAAGACAGTGATGTCCTTCCCCCCCATCAAAGAATGGGTCTAGTGTATCAGTGCCACTTGCCACCTCCTGCGGTTTCTGGAGAAAGAAGTGATGGGACTTTCACCACCCTGCTCTCAGATGCTTCTGACCCTGATGGGAGGGATAGATCGTCATAACGCAGTCTCTGGTTCTCCCTCTTGGTACCACCCATCTGCTCCTAGGCTTACTTCAGTATTTGAGGGAAGCTTAGAGAAGATGCCCCTTTAGAAGGGGATTGGAGAAAGGGCTCCGGAGCTTTTAAAATTGACATCGGTTACCTTGGAAAACTGCACAAGGCGCATATGCTGTTCTACGCAACACAGTTGGGTTCCATTTCGGTGACTCCCAAGCTTCAAGTCTTGTCTTTCCAAGACCTCATTTCTAATCTTCCTAAGGAGCCCTTACCTTAGCTCTGCATGGTCTTAGTTCAGTTTCAGTGTGCCGCTGAGTTAGCGATGCACATATCAGGTGCTGTAGCTGCCTTAGCTGCACATTTCTTACGCTTAGCAAAAGGATTGTATGCACAGAGCAGTTTTCAGCAGGTTATAACTTGGACAAATCCAAAGCATTTTTCATCCGATCACTCAAAAGCATTTCTCAGTGAAGTCTGTCTTCATGCCAGGTTTCAACTTTCACTCCCTAACCATTTTCACTGTAGAGCTGGGCAGGAAAAATGTTGCAAGAATGAGCTGTTACAGTAGTTAAGTGGTGTTCCACTCTTCTCCAAAATAGTTGAACTGTTCAAAATTTCCAGAAGAAAATCCCTTTTGGGTAAAGACAGAAATGAGAAACTTTTGCCTCAAAGTGAGTGGCTGAAAATGGGATTAGAATCAAACGTTTATGCTGTTTTACCTATAATGATCATTGCTGTTCCTGTGGACTTCTGTTTGATGGATATATAACAAGTGGCATTTTTAGAGAGTTTCTACTATGCAAAGCAGATGTAGTGTAGTTCAGTTAATGGTCGTGGTTGTAGTGATGCAAAAGGCTACCCTTTGGTAGACAGTAGTCTCTGGGAGGCTTCACCCATCTGAAACTAGCTTTTTGCTTAAATGAATTTGCTACTACATTGCATGTGCAGGTCTTGTAGCATATGCTTCACCAACAGACACGTTTGCTTATTTTAAGTCAAGAAATATGATATATTAAACAGTTTGATTTTCTTTCAAAGCTGTAGAAAAGATAATGGCAGCATATAATTTAATTCTAATTATGCAAATATCTGGCTTCTTCTAAAATATATGCAGTTACTGTCTTGGCCACTGGATGGCATCAAAGCTATGGGCATGTAAAGCAGAATTTGTCCACCTTTGAGATTATAAAATACTAGCACATTGACCCAGAGTTGCTTGGGCCCTTAAGGAGGGACTCAGGGTCGGGGGCTGTGTGTGTGTGTGTGTGAGGTGCGGGAGTCAGGGTTGGGGGGGTGAGGAGGAGCTATGGGGAGGGGCTGCGAGTGTGCAGGAGTCAGGGCAGGGGGATGGGAGGTGTGTGGGGGGGGGGGGGGAGAGCAGGAGTCAGGCCAGAAAATTGGGAAGTGTGGAGGAGGCTCAGGGGAAAGAGGTAGGGTAGCAAGGTCTGTGCCACCCAGCCAGCGGTAGCTCCCCTTGGTAGCTGCTTCCTGAGCCTGGTACACTTGCTGCTCCCCCATGGTCATTCTGGAGTATAACTGTCCCTGCTATCAGACCCCTCCTTTTCTGTTTGATGAGAAACAGTCGGATTCCAGGCATGTCCCATTTTTCTGGCACAACCAAACCCCCGTACCTTGCTATCATTTATGGTAGGAGGAAGCTGCATATCAAATTTGGTGATCTTAGCTCTTATTGTTTAGGAGGAGTTCTGGAACAGACTCAGATGGACAGACAGACACACAAACTCTCTCAAATATATATAGACTCTGCTCATTAGAACAGTATGGATTTATCCTGAAATATTATTTTAGTGTAATATAGATCATAGAACCATAGCACACTAGAACTGGAAGGGAGCTTGAGAGATCATCAGGTCCAGTCTCCTGCCTTCACGGCAGGGCCATGCACCCTCGATCATCCCTGATAGATGTCTGTCTAACTTGCCCTTAAATATATCCAGTGATGGGGATTCCACAACCTCTCTGGGCAATTTATTCCAGTGTTTAACCACCCTGACAGCTAGGAACTTTTTCTGATATCCAGCCTTAAACCTCCCTTGCTGCAGTTTAAGCCCATTGCTTCTTGTTCTATCCTCAGAGGCCAAGGAGAACAGTTCCTTGCCCCCCCCATCTCCCTGTGCCCCCCTTTTAGATCCCTGAAAACAGCTATCCTGTCCTCTTTGTCTTCTCTTTTCCAAACTAAACAAGCCCAATTCCTTCAGCCTTCCCTCATAACTTGTTTTCTAGACCTTTAATCATTTTTTGTTACAAATGTGATACAGTAATTGTTTCCTGTGAAAGTTACAGATAAAATACTTCTTGCATTAAGTATGTAAAATTAAATACAAGATTTTGGATAAGTCTGGCTAGTTTGCATCCAAAACTGGAAGAACCACTGTATTTTCAGGTTTGACTCTGAAGGGCAGCTTTTGGAAGGTACCTCAATTTCTGATCTGAGAGGTGGACCAACAGCTGGAGGAAATACCAACTGGAAAACTTTGTATGAGGCTAAATCTGAAAATTTGGGACAAGGAGATAAGGTAAAATCGGGCTATTAAATGCAAACGGGGTATACTACCTAGAAAATAAGTTGCATTTTACTCAGCTGTGGTGTTTGAAATTGCCAGTTGCTGAGGGTTACCCATGGAGCCTATTAGAACGTTAGTTTTAACTGAGTTTGGAAAAGGTTAATCAGATCCTGAAGTTTATGACCTCACTTTTATCCTACTGTAATAGAAACTAGAATCCCCAAGAGAGTTCCTGGCCCCGTTTAAAAAACAAAAACAAAACCAAGAAATTGTGACCAAATGAGCTTTCAGTCTAAACAGAACAGGTTCTGATCAAGTGGGCCATCTACTGTCACCCATTCCCAGCTTCTGGGAAACAAAGGCGAGGGACGCCATTCCTGCCCCTCCTGACTAATAGCCATTGATAGACTTGCTCTCCATGAATGTATTAGTTCTTTTTGGGGTTGGAAGCCACATCTAGCCCCAGTTCAGTGCTTTGTTCATGAGGTCACACTGCCTTTTAGTTTTGAAATGTAAATGCTAAAGCATTTTGGTATATACCTACCAGCATGTAAGGGTTAGAAAAACCTTTTCATATAGACAGGTCATTCCATAATTGTCCATTGTGGAGTTTCTTGTGTTAGCCACTGTCAGACTGGACTTTATGAACCAGATGCATGGCAGTTCATGTGTTGTTTTGTTCTTCAGGCTGTGGTTTTGCTGAATGAGTTTGCAGTACACACTATTGTATAGAGCACGGGCGGGGAACCTTTTTTGGGTTGGGGGCCACTGATCCACACAAAAATCGGGGGCCACATACAAGTGAAAAGCCCCCCCAAAAAACCCCAAACCTGCACTGACAACCCTTGACTGAGAAGGAGAAACGCACACCCTACATTCCCCCTCGCACACCAAAGTCTAGGGGGCCCAGCCCTGCAGTGGGACAGCAGGGAAGCTAGAGCACATCTCATGCTCTGCACTGCTGGGGGGGGGCCTGACTCTGAGACCCGGGGGCAGGCTGGGAGCCATATCTGGCCTCAGGCCTATGATCCTCCACCCCGGTATAGACCCTCCCCCTCTGTTTCACTTTCAAAAGAAGAATGGGGGAAAGTGTGACATTTTGTTGTTGCGAATGAACAGAACATGAATCTCCAGTCTGGACTTGAGACAATGGGAAAGCAAACGTGCTCATTCTAATAACTAGTGATTGTGAACATGGTTCAGTGAAGAGTTAGGGGCTTCATTTAACGTGATGAAGCCCAAGAGCAGTTACAGCAGCAGATTTGAGTTGCAAGTCCCAGTGACCCATAAAAATGAGGGTCTGTTCGTCATAAGAATCCAGCGATGGCCGTGTTTTCCAATTAGTGAGAACTCAGATTCAGAAAGCAATCCCAGTGTTTGTGACTAACATTGTGCTCTCATTCTCACAGGCAGATTATTTCAGCTGTGTGGCCACAGTGGTATTCCTGCGCAAAGAGAACTGCATATATCAGGCATGTCCCTCTCAGGATTGCAATAAGAAAGTGATAGACCAACAAAATGGGTTGTATCGCTGTGAAAAATGTGATCGCGAGTTCCCCAACTTCAAGTATCGAATGATCCTCTCGGTAAGCAAAAGGATTAGGTGAAATAGTGTTTGTTGCTCATTGACCATGTGCCTAGTATGTATGTAATTATACTCCTTGGTCGGAGAGCAGTGTGGTCCAATACATGGGTCCTGTGGGTAAATGAGCAGTAAGCAGCTTATGTGCTGTTCCCAAGTAGGTTAGGTTTCATTGATCTGATTAGTAGTTTGTTTTCGTGTGCTTTAATTAAAAGCTTTTCTTTCCTCTGAAAAGTTTCAAGCTAACTCAGTTGATTCTGGTTTGCAAGTATGGCATGCAGTGCCAAGCATAGATGGCCCGCATCTCTTCTGTTATGAGGATAAACTAATGTAAAATGGCATTTCTTGGGAGCAGTAATTGCACTTTTACAGCTGATTCCTATATTTAGTTCATTCTTTTGTAGGCAGTGTTCTGCGTCTCATGCATTAATGGAACCTGCTTCAGAATAGTGTGTCTGAGAGTTGTTATTGTGACACCTGCTTGCACCGCTCACATTGAGATTCTTTTCAGCCTTTACATTTATAAAATGCTTGAAAAATAGCGGGTTGTACCTGCCTTTAGAAGTACTGTGCTGGGGGGGTCTAGTTGGGAGGGGATCTATTGCTGCAATTTCACTCTGGGTAACAAAGCCTAAATGAAGCAGTGCTTCCAAATAGAAATTCTCATCTTATTAGAAAATCTAAAAATGTACAAAGTACCCTATGGATTAGTATTCCTTCTGTGGCGTGTAGGGGGCATGTGGGAGGTGTGCTCTTGAATTTCACACCACTTGAATCTCCTGTTTTTCACTGAAGCCAGAGAATTCACTTAAGGATTTTGCTTGGTCTTTAACCTGTACCACATTGTTTCTTGGTATTGTGGGAGTCGCAAGGTAGTGTGCTTTTGCATGCTGTTTTGCTGAAATACCTGGATATAATTTGGTTTGAAATGGAGATATTAAAATTAAATTAGGACACAAATTGGTTTCTTAGCCTGCAATCTCTCCCCCCCACAACCAGTTTAAGGTAAAGCTCCAGCTGTGTCCATTCCTACAAGAGTGTTGGCATCTGAGTTAGTGCGGACTCTTACTGTTCCGTTGAAAGCACTATGCATCTGACGCTTAAAACATAGTCTTTAAGTTAGTCATAGCCTGTGCATCAAGCCCCAGTTTCCAAAGGAGAGATGTACATCAGGCTTCCGCACAGGAACCCCGCCTACCTCGTATAGTGTGGCCGTTCTGTCTGCATGCAGCTGCTTCTCCTGTTCACTGGTATGCAAAAGGTATAGTGCTGCTTGCAGCTAACTGCATTCCTTGCTGGGTTGCGCTGAGCCTAATGGTCTGTGGTCTGCTCTCACTTGCACTAGTACTTGAGGATGATGGCAGCATATGGCTGCTTTTCCCTAGGCTGAAACTAACAGCTTGTTGGCCCCTCCCTTTGACTCAGTTTGCAGTTTAACACCAGCTGAGGCTGAAGCCTGTTAAGACAGTCTCTGCAGCCAGGGAAAGGGTTAAAAAGCAACAAGGAGTCCTGTGGCGCCTTACAGGCTAACACATTCATTTGGGCAAAAGCTTTTGTGCAGTGGAGCCCACTTCATCAGATGCATCTGACAAAGTGGGCTCCAGCCCACGAAAGCTCATGCCCAAATAAATGTGTTAGTCTCTAAGTTGCCACAGGACTGGTTTTTGCTGAAACAGACTAACATGGCTCCCCCTCTGAAATATGAAAACAAATGTTGCCCTTTGTTCCCCAGTGAGTACAAATGGTTACAAAAGGAATGGAACTTGGGGCTGCAAGTCACACCTGAAGTGTAATCCTGTCCCCAGCCATAAAATAGAACTTGATTCTTGAGTGGGAGGCAATTTGGTTAAATGGCTGTGGACTCTTTTTAGGTGAACATTGCGGACTGTCAGGAGAATCAGTGGGTGACTTGTTTTCAGGAGTCAGCTGAGGTAATTCTTGGCCAGAATGCTGCTTTCCTTGGAGAACTGAAAGAAAAGGTGAGTCAACTAACTTGTTCCTTTTAAAAAAAAGAGCGAGAGAAAACAGGAATTGTTTCCATGTATTTTGTCACAGGGTTTTGGACACTACCAATAGTAGCTATAGCACAGTGGCGCTACTCTCAGAAAGGTCTCTTGTCCCTTCTCATCCTGTCGCTTGTAGACCTCAGTGTTGTGGGCTCGGGTTTATGGTTCTCCATTGGCCGTATCTGACCAGAAGATTCTTAGGTTCTTGTCCCCAATCCAAGTTACAGAAAGAGAGAGAACCCAGAGAGTTCTATTCCAGAAGGGGAATTCTGGGGAACGTGGCAAGGGCACTTAGAGGACAAAACCAATTTGTTAAAACCTTTATTAAAACAAGTAGAAGAGTAACGAACATTAACAGGCATAAAGTTGCTAAAACATAATATATTTCAAGGACTCTGGTAATGTTACAGAATTAAAGAATGACTTAACCCAGCACATTCTCAACCCTTCCTGGTGACCTGATGTTAGGAAACATAGGATCAGCCTCGTCTTTGGCATGCCAATGAAATTGGAAGTCCTGGTAGGTAGAATATAAAGCAGCTAAGCTGTACTATAAACCAAACTAATAGAATGAGTTGCATAGAGAGAGAGAGAGCTTGAAGAACTTAAAGAGCCTAAGAAAGTTTAAGGTAAAGAAGTTTTAAGACAAAGAAGCCCCACTAAAGCAAATGTTATGGATATTTATAGGGTCTTGATGTTGCTGATGTCCAACCCAACCTACTATGGCCATCATCTGTTTCTGCACCCTTAGAATTTCTGGGCACACCTTACACTATAGGTTAATTGATTGACACTTACTACTACATGTTCATCAGCATGATCCATTCCTAAAAACATTGCCTCTGGTCCCTCCCTGAACATCTTCGCTTTGTTGTCTCTTTTGTGATCACTGACTGATTCTTGTGTCAGGCAAACTAACTCAAAGTAGATACAGTTCCAATATGGTTTCCCTAATTAGTTCCCAAATGAAGGGACATCTGTGCTGAGCAAGAATTATATCTGGGCCAGAGGTTGTTTATGCAGCTCCCTCTAATATGCTTTAGCTGTTTGTACAGGATTCAGGCCTGTAGGTTTCTTGCATTACAGCTTAATACAATGAATACCTGTAACATAACATCTATAGCTAGTCTAAATAGAATGAATACAATAATGACTATAATACTAAGTTAGTATAAATCAATCCAGAAACATGTTATCTGGTATGGCAGGCAAACCACTTACTCTTATGGTCTACAAGTTAGACTTCTATGACAATTCACTAACTCTAAAGGGCTCTTGAAGGACGTTCAGTATATCTGGATCCTGCAGCTTGTTCTGTATGGCCAAAACTCCACTGAACACCACTGAAATTAGCAGGGATTTGTGGGTGCCTGGTGTCCGGCTGATGTGGTCTCATTGTAAGATTGGAACTTTTTTTATTGGAATGAGTGTGCAAGGAGCACCTGAGAGACTCCTACTACAGTTAGCAGGAATTTGGTTTTACCCATGGCTTCCTACTTTCTTGTTCATGCTAGCGTAATCTCCTATCAACTCAATTCTGAAACTAATTTTACTGGTGTTGCTTCGTGAAATTCAATTTTGTGGGCCTGACAAAAAATTATGGCTTTTTAAATAGTGTGTGCAGAGATGTTTTAGACATCTGTCTCATCTGATTTGAATAGTTTAATAACCATTTACACTTTAATAAAAATGACATTTTTCTTATCTCTATGTATACATACCTGTCCTCTACCACAATTTCCCTTCCTTCCAAAAAAACCCCCTTCGGATTTTTTCTATCTTTTTCTCTTGAAAATGATCTTTTGGTGTCAAAACTGATATCAGATGTGAAACATCATTCAGAAATACTTGGCTTATTAAAATTGTATTAAGGGCTGTGTGATTTAGTGGAATGTCTGTACAGATTTTAAAAAGTAAAGCTTTATAAGGGGGAAAAAAAAACCCACTGCTCCCACAGTTTGTGAGATCGTGTACTGTACTTGAGAAATAGTATGTGGCCATGTAAGCAAAGGCTATATTAAATAGACACATGACAGATCATTACCATAGCTTGTCACCTTAATTTTTCCCTCACTTAACAGCTTTTCCATGCAACTTAGACAGTCGTATAGATATTAAAAATAAAATTAGAACAACCCCCCCTTTTTGTTGTATGGTACCTTTTCACATGAATAAAGTGTCAGGATGTTGGGATACATGCAGCTTCACTAGATAATTACAGAAGCTGAATAAGTCTGATGAAACTGTTGGCAGTGAAATGGCTAACCATCTTGGCATGTCTGTGCCTCTGGGCATCAGAATTAACTCCAGTTAAGTGCTGTGAGGGTGTGGGGGATTCACAGCTGTTGGTGATCTCAGTGTAATTCTCTGCAAACTTAAGACAATTGTGCATTATTTCACATGGCCAATCAAGACTCTTTAACATGGACTAGAAGCTTCATCTTGTTTAAATTTTAATTTAAACTACAGCTGAGTAAACTAAACACATCATTGGAAGAGCAGGCCTCTGGCCTAGATGTTACTATGCTGCATGCTTTCATTGATCCAGTAGTCTGCACTGTAGGGTGCAGTTGGACGCTTGGCAAGCTGTCCTCCCATGTCTGTCTTTGCACCCTCACAGAACGAACAGGCATTTGAGGAACTGTTCCAAAATGCCACCTTCAGGTCGTACGAATTCAGGATCAGAGTCAAGCTGGAGACTTACAATGTGAGTACCCCCCGCCAGGGGAAGGGGACATGCAGCTTTGCTATATTTAGACTGGATTGACAGGAAGTTGTTTCCTCCTTTTAGGCTTTGGGGGGCGGGGGGGTGAGGGGAAGAGCAGCTTCCAAAAGTGACAGTGGCCACTCTCACTAAATAAGCGTGGAATGAGAGAAGGATCAGCATCATTCTGTGATGCTGCTTCTCTTACTCAGCAAAATCTAGCTTTACACTTGGTTTTCACAGGAAGTACTAGCTCTGGAAGTAAATTTGACACCAAGAATAATGAAGCTGCTTGGGGCAAGGGCAGATTAGAACTCGTGTCTGGTGCATGGAGACCCAGCTCTCCCTCTCTTACATACCACTTTTCTCTTTCAAAGGATGAGTCGCGTATTAAGGCTACAGTGATGGATGTGAAGCCTGTGAACTACAAAGAATACAGCAAAAGGCTGATCATGAGCATCAGGAAAAACGCAGTACAGCTAGGATGAGAAGGATGGTGCCGATTGAGCTGAAGCTAGAACTTCCATACCGAATAACTAAAGAGCCGAAGTTAAACTGAGTTCTTCCCAGCCCCCAGTGAGAGTTTGCCATTAGTTACACAGTGCTTGGTAGCCCTTAGAGTGGGAAAGGGATTTCATGGAATTCTGTGAGCAGATATCCCGGCGGTAAATAAGGCTGTCGTGGTCAAACTATGGCAGAGCTGAAGAGGAGTCTCTAGACAAACTGATACTAGCTTCTCCTGCAGGCCTGCAACCTGCGTGAAGATTTCATCCTTCAGACATTTTGTTTGCCTTTGCTAAAGTAACTGCGCTCTTTGGTGGTTAAAAGCGAAATTAGAGAGCGCTTTTTTAAAACGTGATGATATATGGCACCCTTGGCACTTCTGACCTGTTCTGAAGAGGGTGAGAGGGAGAGATTGTCATGCAGCTTTCTGATGTGGACTAAAGAGAAAGGGCCTCTTAGCTCGAGTCAGTCCTCTGTCTGCAGAATTCAAAGGCTTTCTCTTTCACAGGTGCCAGGCTTGGAATGCAATGCTTGGAATGGCAATATGGTAGAATTATTAATCAAAGGCATATCTCTCATATCTGAAGAATATCCTTCCTTCAGGGTTTATCACACTGAGTCAGATGGGTCTGATATTAATCAAAATTGTCTCTTCTGGGAGAGGCTGATAAGCATTGACTCTGACCCCCAGGGAAATCTAGACAACTACAAAGCATTGCTTTAGTTTTCACTTCAATTAATATTGTGGTTTTGGCTGATGATTGCACATACTTCCTGCCTTATACATGTTTCCTATGTTGGTGTTTAATTTCTTTAGTTTTGTTTGTAACAGTGTTTAATCAGAAGTTTTTGTATGAGGGGCGGGGACTTGGTTAAAGCAGTGTTTTCAATAAACAAAAACAATAAACAAAGCTTTGTTTTGTTCCTGTGTTGTGAATTCTTTCTTTGAACACTGATGATTTCTTGTTACTGGAAAACAACTAATTAGCTTTCATAAGAAGTGTTCACTGGGGGGGAGGGGAGATGTTACCTTTTTCAGACTCTAAGATTAGACTGAAGAATGGAGTTTTCTCTGCCTGATGTTGGCAGCATGGATATGCAATGATTTTTTTTTACCGTTTCTGTGCCTGCGAATGCTGATGATCTGGCACTTTGGGAATTTTTATTGACGTTTACACAGCAGTCTAATGCTAACCAGGCTTTGAGATTTGTACAGACAGTGAGCTAGTACAGAAAACAGTAATTATGCTACTGGGCTTTTCAGTCAGCAGAGCATGCTAGCTGTGTGTGCTCCTAATCACATTAATTATGTGTTCCCTGGCTGGAACTCGCAGCTTGGCATTTGCTGCGCAGCTCCAAACATCCAGGCAGTCCTGTGGTCAGTTTGTGGTAGCAAAACTGAATTTTGTTAGAGAACTGTAGCTTGTGTACGGGATTAGTGCACTCTGTTTCTTCAGATGTCCTGTTTGTGTCCTTTAGTTTGTGTGTCCTTTTCTGTTTAGGCGCTCTAAATGCTGTTGCTGATAATGGACATGAATGGCATTTTCCCAGGCCCATTAACTGCATGGACAACCCTTTTTGGACTCTAAAGGTAGTGAGTTAGATTGCACTTGGTCCTTTTGCTGATGCCTCAGAATTTTTATGGAAGTACTTGTTCCCTCTGACCTTGCTTGTAAAGCAGTGACTAGAAAATTACGGTCTTCAACACTGTTCTGGATTGACAAATTGAGTGGTAGGAGTGATAATCCGTCTTTCCACTCTGCTAACCAGTCGTTTAGTTCTGCTCTTCTCTTATACTTTGCCTCCCTTCCAATTTGGGGGGACTGAAAACAAGGCGGTGGTGAAATGTTCCTGTGTGGTGAGCCCTGTGGCTTATTTCTCTGACTCTCAAGTTGGAGGAAGAGGAAACAAATGGCATTTTCACTGCACTTGGGTGGACACCTTTTTACCGGGACGCTCCTGTGAGAAAGCAGTTGCCAAATCTGTACTTTAGATTTCTCTTTGGAGATACATTAAAAATAGGTTCCAGTGTTTGCTTCCAAGAGCTTGTTACCAGAAGAGCTGCTGAATAGGTTTTGGCTCTTGGACTTTATATTTGGAAATACAACAGCAATAAAGACCAATTATTTTATTCTGAATATTTTTCACTTGTATGTCAGTGTTTGTCATATCCACTTTGATAGCACTGTTGAACAATTGACCAGAAAAATTAATATTCTGGCCTTTATTTTAAATAATCCTAGAACTCCCTTTGTGTCTTACTGTGCAAGGGACCAGACAAAGAGTAATCCTCTAATTTCTATTTTCCTTGTTCTGTGCTTTGTTAGTCTCTGGTGAGTTGCATTAACTTTTTGAACTGCCTGGTCAAAAATTCCCCTGTCCCCTTTTTGAAAGGACTTTTTCTGAAAGATAAAAATATTGATTGAGGTATTTAATACACTAATGAAAACCACAATTATTGATTATATAATTAATATACCATCTAAAAGTGAAATTTGGCACTGCTTATGGAAAAGCTATATTGACCTGTTCTCCCTTGGCAAAGAGCCTTTCAGGTTTTATTTATAGAAAATGATACAGGTTCCTTTTCAGGTAATGAGTCAGTCTTACATGTCACTTGCCACAAACTAGAAAGCTACTGTTTCCTTTGTTGGCTATCTAAGATTTTCATTTATCGTTGAGTGTACAGCTCGTCCACCCATTCTGCCAGTTCTTAACGCTAAGCCAGTGGTTTTCAAACTTTCTTTACTCATGACCCAGTTGAAGAAAATTGTTGATATCCACAACCCATGATAATTTGACTGGAGTTAGGGCTAGGGTTAACCGTCATGGTTACACACCGGCTCCCAGTATGTGCGGGGAGCCGCCTGCCCCCACCCAGTGCTGAGAGGATAGGGGGGCAGGTAGGAGCTGGTGCTCACGGGCATCTGGCTTTAAAGCCAGCTCACTGCATGCACTGGCTCCCAAGAAGCTGCCTGCCCTCCCCGTGTGTAACCGCTGACACTTTCAGCAGTTACACGTTTACTTGGTTAAAAGTATTTTACCATCCCTAGTTTATAGGAAATGTAAAACTTGGAGAGCTCTGACTTGATAAGTTTGGGGTGAGGGAGAGAGAAATGGGCCTGTGTACTAGCAGAACAGCCTAGGACCGTGGGGTTCAAATGATGGGTCGCGACCCAGTACTGAGTGGTGAAATGTCAGGCACTGGATCTCATTGCTGCAGGGGGATCTGGTGAACAGTGGGGGTGCTAAGGCAGCTCCCCGCCTGTCCTGGCACCACAGACTGTGTTGTGCTCCAGAAGCAGCTGGCAACAGGCCCGGCTCCTACATGGGAGTGAGGGAGAGCACACAGGGCTCTGCACACTGCCCCTGCCCTGAGCACTAGCTCTGCACTCCTGTTGGCTGGGAACATGCTGCTGGCTGCTTCTAGGGCACAGCATGGCCTGTGGGGCCAGGAGAGGCAGGAAGCTGCCTTAGCCCCACCCCGCTGCACCGCTGACCGGGAGCCGCTCAAGGTAAGCTCCTTCTGCCCCAGCCCTGATCCCACACAAAGCCTGGGTCCCCTCTAACACCCCCAAAGCTCCATCCTCAGCTCCACCAGGGAGCCCCCTCACTGGTCAAATTATGCTGGGTTGTGGGCATCAACAATTTTCTTTCCCATCCCTACTCTAAACAGCTGTAACCTGAAAGATCTCGAATTAGCACAGCCTTGCATCAGTGTAATCAGTTCTGCTCTTTTTAATGCAGCTGGGCGTGCAAAAGCCCCACTTCAGTAATAAACATTCTTGTTTGGGCCCAGCGAGAGCCGGGTGCTCAGTGATGTGCAGTTTTGCTACAGGAGAGGAGGCTCAGAGTCTTGCCACTGGAGAACAGGACCGTCTTGCTTTGGGGGTGTGGCGTGGGGGGGGGGGCTGTCTGCTCTGTGAGCTGGGGTCCCCTGCGCTGGGATGGGAGATTCTCACTGACTCCCACATGTGGATTAACCCAGCCTTCCATGGAGGGAGATGAAGGAGGGCGGAGACCAGCACCTGGCTGGGGGGCAGGGCTGGAAGAGAGTTTGAGTTTCTGTCTGGAATCATGGAGGAAGCAGCCTAAGTAGGGGGCTGGGATTGCAGGGCCCAGTCTCCCCCATCTCGGGGTGGGGCCTGTGGCCTCCTGACCCCAGTTCCTATAACCAGATGACATCTGTGCTGTGCTGTATCCTGGAGAAGCAGTAAACTCCCTCTGTTCTACTGGCTGGTGGAGTCTGTCTGTGCCACTATGGGGGTGCAGGAGTTGGGAAACCCTAACGCGCCGTCACAGGGAGGCACACCTGTCTTGTCTCTGAGCCGATGAAACACGGGGGGGCTGGGAGTGTGTTTGACTGGGTGGGCATGTTAAACTGGACCCTTTCTAATCCTCTGAGCCACATGCAGCCTTGCTTCTCTTGGCGACCACATTGCCCTCCAAGTTCAGGTTTACAGCTCCTCGGCGCTACATCAGAAAGCCCGGGTGCAGCTTGGCAGGAAACAAGCTACAGTTCCAAAGTTGTTTTAATTTCCTTGTCATGTGAAATGGTTAAATTTCCTGAGACCCAGGTGAAGTTATTTACATCCCGTTCAGAAGCGGATAACCAAGGGTGTTTTTAGATTTCAAGTCATTTTTTAAAAATTCTTTCACTCCCAAGTGTATCAGCTTTCCGGTAATTGGAGCTTGTGCTGTCATTAAAAATGACAGCTTTCTCTGATAACATTCCTTAGTGCCTGTGAAATGCAGCTAACATAACCTATCTTTAACTTGTATTCGCTAGAATTTCCTTCCAGTGGTCGTTTGTTCCAGAGTCCTGAAGTGAATAGCTGGATACTTTTTGCTGTGTGAACCTAGGACCCTTTAACCTAGTTGAACTGGACCCTCATGTCGTCTTCTCATAGCTTCCCCTGGAGAGGTTAATTTGTGTGTTCAGCCAGTTCTGGAGCAGTGCCCATCCTTTTAGGAGACAGAATGCCCTGCTCTGCTGCCTGTTGCAAGGCAGCCCAGCTCTTGTATGTTTCCTACTAAAGGCTTTTGAAAAGACTTACTCCCACATTACTCCAGCCAGACAGAACCCCTTTTCTCTGTATGGCTGGTTGAAAAATGTTTGCCCAAGGAATCATTAAGGTGCTGTCTTCATAACTGAGACGTTGTATGGCAATCTGCTGCTCTCCTGTGCCTGGGAGTGTTCCACACAGAGCCCTCTAATTAAATAGCGAATGGTTTGCCATGCGAAACTGCCACTTCTGGATCTGCCAAACTCATTTCAGAAGATGCAAGCACTATCTTGAGAGCTAGTCTTAAATGTTTCTTGACTCAGAGAGGGTTCTAACCTCGTATTTTGTTCCACCAGCTGTTTGGTTTTCCGTCTTTCCATATGGGGTGTATTTCCATGCACACACAATACTATACAAATACTCATTAGACTAGAGTAACTCTTACGGGTGTAACTTCTGCAGTGTTGGTCAGGGCTGCTTTGAAGTGTTACTATTTACAGTAGGAACACGTGCAGCTCTCGGCACAGAGCCTTGTCAATCACATGGCTGTCACATTGCTAGGGTGCTGAAGAGCACCACTGCCATTCCCATTTGCTCGAGAATGAAGGGGTTTAGGCATTTTACTGGGCTAATATCTATTTTGCAGACAGACGTGCGTGCTGCAGCCACCTTCTGCACATCCCTATAATAGAAACCATTAGCTCCTGGGTGCTATTGAAGAGCTACAGTGAATAGGAAGAATGTAGAGTACTCTTAATGCATGAGGCATGATCCAGATAGGACACAAATAGCATAGCAGATTACCAGGTAAAATTGGCTTTTACCTCTTCCTCATCCTTCTTGCAGTCTCCTGCCAAACTTCAGCTTTTAAGTCGGTACTCGGCAAAATTCTCTTCTTGTAAAGAGGCCTCTTGTTACCAGTTAAAACAACGACTGCTTGGCAGAAAATCTGAGTAGTTCATATTATTTATTACCTTCATTACCTACTGCCATGAGTGTGTGTCTGATATTAGTGGCTTCTGTTTGCCCAGCTAAGCATGGCAAAGATATTTTGTCTGTCTTTCAGTGGTTCTGCTTGCCTTCACCCAACTGGTTGTAGAGATCCCGTAGGGGATAACATTGGAATGACCACACTCTGTTTCTTAAAGGCTCTTAATTCTCCTCATTTGACAGTGGGGGATGATGAATGGTTTCCCAACTACTATAGCTATCAAACTTCAGCTGGGCTGTGGAAATCATTCCTAGCTTGGTACTGGATCTCTGAATGCCACAAGCCTGATGCCACCATCTTCAAACAATGAAGTAGCAAGGCAGCTCCTGACAGTTTGGAGCATATTTATAACTCGAATGCTAATTCCTCCTGTTGACTCATCATAGCTTCTGAATTTTGAATCTTTACATTCCAGATTTCATGTCTGAAGTTAATCTGTCCTGAATGGGAAATAGACTTTGTAAGTTGGAGAAGTAACATCAGTCTTTCTGTACTTTAGCCAGTTTAAGCATAGGCATATTGGTTCTATGTTCCACCAGAATGCCAATGAGTAGCATTCGTTCTGTAAACTCTGGCCAAAGGCAGATAGTGTCTAATTTATTTGTATGGGTAGCATTGAGAGTTTGTCTCCTTTATACCCCTGTCCCGAAAGAATAACTGGCAGTGGTTTTGAACCCATTAAAAAAAATTGTGAACTTGGAGAAAATAGACTGCAAAATAATCAGGAATTTCAATTTTCTTCTTTCATGACGAGTGAAAATTTGCAGGGAGAAGAGCGAGATGGGATCTCTTTGGATTAAAAGTCAAGAGGTAATAGTGGTGCCATATAGCAATCTAGATTTTAAATCTCAGAAATGAGGAGTAAAAGCAGTGAGGAAAGCAATACTTCTGAGTAATCAGAACTGTGCCAGCACATTTGTGGCTCTGTAAAGAGCTGGGTTAATGTACAAGAAGGTTCTGCTTCTGAAAGTAAGGGGAAAGATTTCTGCCCTAGCCAACAGCAGGAGGCAGCGCCTACTTGAATGAAGCTGGACGTTAGATTTACTGGAGCAGTGTATAGAAACACTAGAGTGTAGCAGCACAGCACAATCAATAGCCAGGATCCAGAGAGGATGGCATAAATGTTTCAAATGTGCTCAGGGTAATTAGTTCTGAATTACCATGTGCATATTTTAAATATTTAAATGAGCATCCTAGGATTTAGCAAACAGTTTCATGCAGCTTGGTTTGATTTTTCTGTAATGCAGTTTGGTGACTAGTCTGGATGAGCCTCAGCCTGCATGATTGCTGAAGGTAATCATCGGCAGCCCTCAGAAGATGGGGTTTAGGTCATAAGCCCTCCCTGTCGCAGCTCTCCGACAAGCTGCCTCTCCCTCTGGCCAGTCCTCCTTTTCTACTGGTTTTCAGCAATGACTGGCTCAGCGCTCACACTGGCATCAAATCCTTTCAGTTTGCAGCATTTTCGTACTGGTTTGGGTTCTGTTCTGTTGCAGTTTGAAGTGTAGATGGCTAATGTGCCCAATGCAATTTGTACGCACCAAACAGAGATTCCCCCGTCCGTTTTGCTGCTGTGCCTGCCTGCTGCCTGCATGCGGTATCTTCCCCCCCAGCTGGGCCCCAGGAATCATGCAGATTTACAGGCTGCGTGGCAGCCCCTGGCCCTTCACTACTTCAGAACTGTCCTCCGTAATCCAGGCTCTAACCAGATGGTTGCATGTGTCTAAATCAAATAGCATTTTGGCAGAATTCTGGGGTAAAAATCCACTTTCTTCCATTTAGTATTTTATTTAAGACTCCATGCCCAATCTCGGTATTTGCTTCTGGCCTTTTTTGGTCACCACCTTAACTTCCAGCATGAAGGATATTTAACATTTTTAGGACAATAACAATTGGTAATGCAAACCTTCTCTGAATTAATGGTGTATATCCTAGAGCCAGCAGGTGGAGCTTTAAGAATAGAAACCATTTCCAAAGCCCGTTTGTGCTAGGGACCACTGAGTGGGAGCTATCTGTGCTGAAATCCTGATTGAATAAAAATTGTTCATTATGCAAACTGTCTGGTTCAGTACGCAGAGGCAGCCCCTAGGCACAAACCCCAAGTAGCGGCTTTCTCTTTCCCCAGATTAAAACATATGAACTGCTTTGATGTAATCTTATAACAAAGCCTCATGGAAATTTTATTTCCTCTGAAGTTGACTGTCATTTCTTATTGCTCCTCTTCCTCTGTCCTCTTAATACTCTCGGATTCGGAACTCTGCAGTTAAATTTGCACTGTTCGTGTTCCCAAACACGGTACGCTTCTCCTTCCATGTTCAGGTTTATTTAAATTTAAATACTGTTATGTTGCGTTACAATATATTTAATCTCTTGTTTTCCTACAGCTATTTATCATTTTAATGAAATGCTGTAGAATATTACATTATGCAATGTGTTTAAATTGATAAATTACGTTAGAAAAATATTGGATGGGATTTTTTAATGGTTAGTGGGTTTTCGTAGATATATTTTCTCATTAGTAGACTCACTGCACACAGATGGCATGAGGCTGGAATGTTAAGGATTTTGGGATAAGCCATATTTATGACTTATTAGACTTTTGAGGCATAGTTTTATTGTAAAGTTTTCAGAGACTTTGCTGAGCCGAATGAAGAAAACTTGCACCAGTGCAGTTACTTTTACAACATCAGTTGCCATAACAACTTCATGAAATACTATATTTTTATTCGAAAATTCCTTTTAAAACTCAGTTGCTATAATTTGTTTCAGCTCTTAAAAGGCATGTTTTTCTTGGTGGTGGTTTCAAGACCCTCATTACTGTAACTAAAAAGTGGTGATGCTAATATACTCTCTTCATTTCAACATGTGCAAAAGTTCAATACCTTCCAAAAATAGAATTGAAGAGTGGAGGTGATGAATCTGAGAGGATCTCTTTAAGACTCGAGGAAAGAGGAGCAGGCTTAGCTGGCAAACTGCCTTAGGAGAGATGCTACTGTTCTTTATGGGTGATTACTAGACCCAATGAGTCTCAAAAAATGCAGTTTCTTCAGTTCTGTATATCCTGCTGTCTGGCATCAGGAAAATGCCAATTGGCCTTTCATGGAAGGAGGATGTATTTGTGTCTCCCAAGGAGTGGGGGCTTCAGCCTGATGTCACTCCAGTCGTGCTAACAGTGTTTGACTGAGTAGAGATGTCCCTGAAGTATTTGCTTAGAATAAGCAGCAGAGTAAAGCTTGCTGCCCTTTCTTTCATGATTTAGCTGTTACCTTAGTTCATTAGATGACTTCACAGGCTGGATTGTGACCACACTCAGGCGCTCTTTTGGCCGCTTGGGTCTGTCGAGGGAGGTTAGGCATCGCCTGAATGGAATGCTGGGAGTTTCCTGGCACGGCGCTGCCTGCTTCAAGGAACGCAGCCAATCAGGAAGGGTTCCATGCCCAGCACTGTCTGAGAGGAGTTAGGCAAACTCAGGTGGCCCCAGAATTCAGGCCTGTTTGGAGGCTTGAGTTGGTTCTTTCACTTGCATGGCTGTGTCCTTCTTTTCCTCAAGTTCTTACTCTGAGCTTCTGCTCAGGCGCCTAGTGCCCTGGTGGTCAAGCCCCACAGAAATGTTGAACAATATGGTTTCCTGGAAGCATGTTTGAGGGGAGTGATGCGTCTAATTCAGGGGCGAAGGCGTTCTTGTTGCCGAACGTGTGTGATCGTCAGGGGACATAATGCAGTTAGCCGTGGAGCAGGCTCTTGTTCTCTAGCCCGTTGTCCAGGGATGTGCCAGTCTCCCAACCCCCACTTGCTAAGGGACTGTGTCCCACCACAGAAAGGAAGAGATTCCAAGCCACTTTGGGTCTGTGCAAGAGTCGTGGCCGGCGCTGCTGTGGGGGGCCTTCATGCTGCCATTCTGCACCAGGAAGCATTCAGGCTCTTTGTTTAAGTCTGGAATTTCTGGTTTTACTAGGTCCTGGGTTTGGTCTTGGCTCTTTTAATCCTTTCTGTGTGTCTGTAGTTGAAAGGGTTGAAGTGGTCTGATTAGCAGCTGCTCCCTCATGTCTGCTCCAGCCGTAGCTCCTTGATGGCTTAATAAAAGCAATGAGGAGGGTCATCTACTTCATGCCCCTCTCCAGAGCTGCATTTTTCTGTAGCCCCCAGGCAGCTCATCTCTAGGGCTTCCTTTACTTTATGCTTTTTCACAGCTTTCATCCTTAGCTGTATTTCTCGGAGAACCATACTGCATTTTGGTTGTGGCTCCCGTGGAAATGATCACCTGCCAACATGGATTCTGCCGGCCTCTGGCTGGCAGAGTTGGGCTGGGCAAATCCGATTGTGTGAGCAGCCATTATAGAAAAGGGCCTTTCTCACCAGGAAAGATGAATCATTCGGCCTCCCTTTGCTCCTTCGTGTAGTAACTTTATTCCTGGGGAATTTTGCTACTTAAATGAAGGTCAAATCTGATTCCACCAGAATTACAATGGAATTCAGCCTCAATTAGTGACCAGTTAGTGTTAGAGGAAGCTGCTGTGTCAACTCGCTCTGAGCTCACCACAGCTCAGTGTCTAGTAGATGCTTCAGGATGGATTTTTCCCCCCGAAAGTGGTCATAAATTGCAACCAGTCACTGGACTCCCTCCAGTCCTAGAGCAATTACTGGGCCAATTCAAGTGACGGGTTTGATCGGGTGTTTTACTAGCAGGATTTTATTTCACCAAATGAACATCTTCTAAAGGGCCAGGAATATAATATTTACATGTTAAAGTGCTGCTATAATGGTTCTGCATTTAAGTTCACTAGGAGACCAAGAATCCTGTGGTAAAATGTGTGATAACTGCTGCATTTACGAGGGAAATAAATTACAGCTGTTGAATTCCTCCACCCGAACAAAGGCCTGGGTTCTGAAAGCATCTTTGCTTTATGAATAATGGTCTGAGCTATTCTCACCTCCTGCTGTAGCTGCTCCACCGAGTTGCGGGGCTATTGCGTGGGGCCCACGGGGGAGGATGGCTCTGACTTTTTCATCTGTATAACAAGACGCTGAGGGAAGGTTTAATGGAGTTAATGTGGACAGTCGTATGAGGCTGTCAGTGAGAAGGGCTACTGGCGTCAATGCCAGGGCCTAACGTGCTGGTTCAGTTCTCTGAACAGCGATGGAACCAGAAGGAGATTCTACCCACCCCAGCCTGGCTGTGCCGGAGGACAGGGCAATTTCTGCTTGTGTGCACCGGAGTCAGCCCGCTCCAGGGAGTGCAAGCAGCTGGCATGTAAGCAGTAGAACTACCCTTCGTGCCAGTTCTAGCCTGCTGCCTTCTCACCGCCCAGTCCTAGGGTGACGTAAGGGGAGACAAGCACAGCACGACTGTGGGGCTGAATTTGGCATTGATCCAGCCCTGAGGAAGCTGGGTCCATACCTCTCCAGACTGCTTGGCAGCCCTCTCGCCTTCACGTTGCCATCCCCAGTCTCCTTAGCCGTTGACTGCTTAGCTTCTGCTAGGGCACGGACTGTAAGCAGGCCTCATGCTCTCTGCGCCGCCGTGCTCACTGGGCGTGTGTGTGACTGCCTGGGGTCTTCACCTTACCTTGTAGCTGAACCCATCAGGCACTAACTCTCTGCTGCTTCACTTCCCTATTGCTTGGGACAATCTCTTCCGCACTCAGAGCGTATGGGTATCTTTTGCACTACATAATCTGTCTCTAAAGCCAAACTCTGCCTGCACCATCCCATGCCCCGTAACCAAACTGGGCAATTACCTGTGAAAACCATACACCCTTCTCCCTGCACTTGGGGACTAAGGGGGCCACCTTGCAGCGTTCACTGAGGCTCAACACATTCCTGCTTTTCTGGGGTGGAAAACTACTCCAGTTGTTGAAGGCCCTCTGGAAAACAGCCAGCCAGCCAGTCACCACCTCTTGTTTAAACCAGGTGCAGCTTGTGCACAAGGTACCTTGCTGCTTGGGAGGCTGGCTTAGTGACAGACTGGCCTCTTTGGCTCTCCCAGCTGGTGTAGATAAACCAGGGCCTTACTGATTGTCCTCTCTTGCAGCAGCTGAGTTCAGTGCGTCCTGGCAAAGCTTTTCCCAAATGAAAGAGGGTTTGATGGTGTTAGCGCCAAGCTGCGTATCGTCAGATGAACGAGTCCCTCACCAGACAAGTTTCAGGCCTTTGCCCCTGAAAGTACTCGAGGTACAGGTGCAAGTGTAAGCTGAGTTGAATTCACTCTGTGGATGACTCCCAAGCCACACTGTAACAGTGGAAGGCTCTCAGGTGTGATGCTGGTGCTAATCTCGCCTTTCCTCCTCTAGGCCTTCCAGCTGGGAGGAGAGCAAGGTCACAGAGCCTCACTTTGCCTTTTGCAGCAAGCCCATCTCTGTCCATGCACTGGCGGCTCCGAAAGAAACGAACCCCTTCCTCTTTCTAGGACCGCTGACTGCTTCTGTTTAGGCCAGTCGACAGATGCCATTTCTCAACCGGCAAGTGCTCTGTGGATAGATGAGTTCACTTGTCTCAGCACCTGGCTGACTACAGTAAAACCAGAGCGTCTGAACTCAGCTGTGTGTGTTATTGGAGAACAGCTAATAGCATTATATGATACACTTTCCCAGACAGCAGAACACGTGTGCCACTGCCTCTTAATTTGTCTGTGCGGCATTAGGACTCATAAGAACCTTTCAGGGCTTTTGCTGCGAAAGCCACGCATGACGTCTGCTTTCAAAATGAAGGGTGTTGTCGAAAAGCAAAAAGGGAAGAGAAATTAAAGGCTACCCCCAGCAGTAGCAGCAGTGAAAGAGCATGTGACCCTAGTCCACAGCAGGTGGCGCTGTGCGTTCCCTGGCTAATTACACTGGCTCTGCATACCTGTATGGTAATGAGGGACTTGAACACCAGGGTACTCGTTAATAGCACCACATTTACTTCTCCCTTGCATGTGTGTTTTGGTCTCATTATTTCTAATCACCGAAGGCATTAGACTTTAGACACTGTGCCATTTCCCCTTCCTCCTGCTGTGGTTCCAAAACCCTTTGTTGATGCCAAGCCAGGCCAGTCTCGTGCCAGGGACTGTGATGTGAAATAGAAGGTTATGAGCAGTGAAGCAGGAGTAACGCGGAGAGACAAGCTAGCCATTTAGGAAGGGCTGGGGCAAAAGGCAGAGCCGCAGCCCGGAAAGGTTAGCTAGGGTTAGTGGGCGTATTGCCGGGCAGGTGGGTTCCAAGAACCCCTGCAAAGTGATAACCACACTTGGAGCCAACGTCAAAGCAGGAGCTCTGTGCTCCCTCCCTCAGCAAAAGCTGCACGACTGACCAAGTTAGCTGGGTGGATGGAAATTCTCCTGTACGCCTCCGGAAGGAGCCCAGTTTCTTCGTGGTTCTCCGTTTCGGCATCCATGGCCGAAGGGCTCCCTCCGGAGCAGTTGGCACTGGCTGTGCCTGCTCCAAAAGAGGGGACTTTGGGTTTAGCGGATTGACTGTAGGGCTTGGAGGCGGCCGCCATGTGTTGTATTCACACTTCTGCTCCCCCCGTGGGGTGTGACCTGGGACAAATTGCTTTGACTCTGTGCCTCGGATTCCCCCCATGTTAAAAGGGGATCATACAAAATGTTTTGCAGAGATAATTGTGCAAGTCTGAAGTATTCTCCTGGAGGGACGTTGTCGTGAGTCTGTAGGGAGGAGTGGTTGGAGCATGACTCACAGTTTCATCACTTGCCTTCCCAGGGCAGGCAAAGAATCTCTGTAGCACAACAGGGCGGAATGAGACAGTCGCCTGCGTTCAAGTCGGGAAGATACAGTAGGCTGCTTGCCGCTGCAGATAGCGTCCTGAGGGTGGACTTTTACCTGCCCCAGCACACAGACATTACATAAAAAGTGGATGCCATCCAGGCAGTCCCGGGGAGCCTCTGAGACCAAGCAGTCTGCTGTACAGAGTGAGTGGCAGAACTGCAGCTCCCCTTGGCTGCCGAGCTATGCCGTGTGTCCCAGGACACCCATGTCTGGCCGTGACGCTTGGTGGTAGAAGCTGTTGCCTCAGCCAGCTGTCACGATGTGGTGGGGCTCTTCTCGGAGGGGCAGCGATGGGGTGGTGAGCACAGGTCACTCGTGTTGGTGTTGCTTTTCCTGTCTCCTCCTCTGGTGCTTTGTGCTCAGCACCCACATGGAAGCAATAGCCACCAACAGGAGTTTGCCATCCCCCAAACTAACGTCTAGACCAGCTCTGCTATGGGGGGAACTAGTCCTTTGGCCAGCAGCGCCAGTCCCCACTGCCTCAAAGGCACAGCCAGGCCATGATGTTACTGATTCCCCTACCACGCCACACACTGGTCCCTACGCAGATCTCTCAAGCTGCCATTCCCTGCACATGTGTCAGCCTGTGGGTGGGAGCGTCTTCTGATCCTTGTGGGTCTCTCGTGAGACGGCCATAGTGTTGGATCTTTGTATTCAGCTCCAGCAAATGCCAGTAGTTCCTGTTTGCCGTTGGACTGAAGACCCAGAATGTTGATGGACTGACAAAGCGCTAGAAGATGTGTGTTGACAGGGGCTGGACGCCGTGACTGACGTGCTCCCTCTGACTCTTCCGAATCTAGGGCCCTGTCTCAGCACAGATTGGATTGTCTTAGTGGACAATTAATGTCCTACAGCCCTTTGTCATGTCAGGGAAATGTAGATTGAGATGGGGGAGGGTTCATCTTCGGATGCCTTGTATCCTTTCCCCAGGAGAGATGTCAGCCAGACTTGCTTGTGCTAGGAACCCTGCTGTAGGGATTGGGGTGAAAATGAAGACCATCACATTTTTCTTTGCCCCACTGGATTTCGTCCCCTGCCAGGCTTCCATTAAAGTCCATTGGAAGGGGAAATTCATTAGCTGTACCTTAGCATGATTTCCCATGGCTTTGATTTTAATGAAAATGTGGATCTGAAATTGTTTTATCATTAGAATCTGTTGACTGAATGTCAATGAAAAGCAATTCCACCCACCAGACGTACATAGACACATCCTGTGTGCTTAGGTAAATCCCATAGTGAGAGTGTGAAACAGCAGAAAGGGCAGAAATTAGCCTCCGAGGTTTACAAATGCGCTGCAGGCTAATGTTTTTCTGCATTTCAAGGACCTAAGTTCAGTTCCAACAATGTTGTTTCACTTATAATCCGTAATGGGAAAACTAATCAATTAAAATGGTCCATTCTTAAATCATTGCAAAAGGAAAAGGATGTTTAGAATAACTGCATTATGTAGCAAGAAGGAAGCAAGCTACAGACAAAAGCATGTTAGCCCCAGATCTTCAGTCCAGACAATCTGGTTTATCGTGGTACCTGAGAAGGCGGGAGGAGACGTTCTGGTGAGCCGCTGTAGTGGGTTACCAAGGAGTGTTTATGCATAAGGCAACTAGCTTCTTTTTCTCTGAAGGCCAATTTATACCAGCCCCAGTGACTGCAGTGAGATTTTAACTCCCCAGTCTCAGGGCTGCAGCTCAGCATTCTAACCTAGGATCCCCCTGGGGCTCACAAGACAGCTGTAGGGGTTTGGATGCACACCACTGTCCCTGCTGGAGCTGTAAAAGGAGCAGGCACCCTCCCCAAAGCTTGCCTGTGTTATTTATACGAGTTGTGCATTTGAAATCCTCCACGCGAGTACCCACTGGAATCTGCTAGACAGCCTTGCTTTTTAGGTCAGTGCCGTGGCTAACCCAGACCTGCCTGATAGCCTACGACTGAAAACCAAAAAGGCAAGTGCTCCCTTTGTCTTAAGCCACTAAGGCATGCTGGCCACCACGGTGCTTTTGGGGCATCCTCTGGCTAACGGTCAGTGTGTGAAGAGTCGCAGTGTGACTAAATCTCCTTTTTGGCAACCTGGGGCCACGCACTGTTACACCAGTGCTGTCTCTGCCTCCCACAAACGCGGGGTCTGATTTTCCTGCCACTTAGGTGTGTGTAAATCAGGAGTAACTGCTGACATCAGTAAAAACGGGCGGAAGAGAGGAGAATCAGGTCCCTTCTCGGTAGCTCTGCTTTGCTCTCTGCTGAATTCTGCATCGAGATCAGCACTTCCCACAACAAAAGAAAGTAGGTCACTGGCAGGTCCCCCCCATCCACCCTCTGCTGCCTTGTCAGAAGCACATGTGTTGAATTACATGCCTGCGTTTTGAAGCAAGAACATGCGCAATGTTTTTCCCAGAGGAAGCTGCTGCTGGTTTGATGTTTGCAGCTCACTAGGTAAAGATGTACCATGATGATCCCTTCTTCCCCACCCAGCCTCACTGTAGTTGTCAGACACGTGATGCCTGGAAAGTCAGGAGGCCTGTTCGAATGTAAATATTGCAGAGGAAAGCTGCCCTAGTTTTGCAGTAGTGCGGTGGTGCTTCTGGGAGCCTTGAAGCACACGTTGGCACCTGCGTGCGTGTGCACTCGCTCGCTCCCGTTATTCTGCTGTTGTAGATTTCCTTTGCTCACTATGACCATGAAACTCCAGCTCTACTTGAAAGATTACCCAACGCGCTAATTGGGACTCCTGCTATGATTAAAAAGAAATTTCAGATTAAAACCACCATGCTGTATCGCTCAGGAAGAAAACAACTTTATAAACACAGCAGGATCTTTTTTAGGGTTTTATTTTTTTGTAACTTTGAAGAAACTGGCTCTTGCCGCTGCTTTTGCCCACAAGCAGTCAAGTGTGGACCATCAGCAGGCAACGGTCAGAGCTAGAGCCGGAGTGACATGTGCGGGGCGGTAAAGTGGCAGGCTCCTTCTGCTTTAATGGGGTAATCATCGTCACTGTATCTCGTAGACCTCAGAGCCCGTCTTTGGGCTGTGGCAAGTTCCACTGCTCCTAGCTGGAGGACCTGCATATTTTGTGACTCTGCTCATGTGAATGCATGAGCAGGCTCAATGCTGCTGCAGCTTGGATGAGCAGGGAAGGGCATTGAGCACATCTTGTTTGTGACGGAGCTTCTGCTGCAGGATGAGAGACGGGCTCTCAGAGATGCCTGCACCTGCTGGAAGAGAGAACTAACTGATTGTAAGAGGAAAAACGTAACAAACAACCAACAGTCTGGTAGCACCTTAGAGACTAACACCACATGTCTATGGGATCGTGAGCTTTCGTGGGCACGTGACCAGATGACCAGAGTATTGGAAGTCCAGATCCAAGAATAAATAAGGGGGGAGGAAAAAAAAATTGAAGGGGAGGAAGAAAAAAAGGCAGTGAGTAGATAAGCTTCAGAGGGATAGCCAAGTGAGTCTGTAACAGGCAAAACTTAAACAACGACAAACAGTCTAGTAGCACCTTAAAGACTAAATAGCTACAAGAGGCTGATAAGAACCATTAGTTAGCACTTGGAAAGGAAGATGACCAACACCGGAGTCTACACAGCCATGAAGAACCATTTGCACTTTCGTTGGTTGGTTGGTTAATAATGGGTGAGCCAGCGGATATCCCGGTTCATACCATTTGCATGAGAATTAACTTCATTCACAAGTTTAAGTTCCAACCTTTCTCTGTGAATTTGGCTTGTAGACTTGGCTTTCCCATAGAGACTGTCCAGTTTGGCCAATATACATTGCAGTGGGGCATTTGATGGCATAGATCCCATTAGTGGATCTTAAGAGTAAACTCTTGACAAGGACTGCAGTGTCTGAGAGCATACGGCGAAGTCCTGGACTTCCCAAATGTTGCTTCATGTTGTTTGGTTTTAATTTGTTAGCGTTTCCTAAATTGGGTCCAGAAGCTGCCCCACTCTTCGCTATGGCAGTCTGGAGAATGTCCTCTGGAGAGCAGCAATCCGCTCCTCAGCTGAGTGTTTTGAAGAGCTGCAGTTGATAGAGGGAACTGTTTGGCTCCTTTCCCAGGGAAGTGATGAGGTTGCCAGAGATGCTGCTACGCAGACAGAGTCAACAGAGTGGGTCAGGTTATTGTCAGCATCGTGTCCTGGCTCTGCTCATGGTGAAACCAGTGGGAGTTTTGGCATTAACTTCAGTAGGAGCCAATTTGGGCCCTCCAACTCACAAGACAGTAAGATGAGACTCTGCCACCAGACATGGTGTGACACGGCAGCCTCTGTAGCCGGCCCCTGCCTTTCTTCAGGGCCTGTTCCTCACAGTGTGTGTGTTGAGATCGGAGCCAGGGGCATGGATTGCAAGGAAGAGGGGCCTGGGAGCACTGTTTGTTAGCAGCCCAGAGGAGCTGACCCTGGCTGCCCTTTGCCTGCTGTCTCCAGTGCCAAAAGCTGCCTTTGAAGGGTTTCAGCTTGGCCAAAGTTGCACAGCAGAAAAAACTCTGGAAAGGCAACCTGGTTACTAGCCCCTGAGCAGCACAGACCATGGAATTGCCTTTATTTCCAATTCTATGAAAAAGAAAAAGAGTAGGCAAAATAGAAAACAAACTGAGCAGTGTAGCGGACACTGTCCCTGGTGTGAATCTCATTAGAAACCACCGTTCCATTGGTACGCTGAAAAGAAACTATTTCATAGTCGTAAAAACTCCCTTAATGTTTCCCCTTGGATGTGCGCAGACAGTTAAGGCAAATGTCTGGCTCCCAAGCAGGCAGTGCATGACGTGCCAGCGCTGACCAGAGAGCAAGTCACGTGCCACCAGAGGAGAGCCGTTTGACCACTACGAGGACGTCAGAGTAGATTGTGATGGGCCCTTCCGCCCTGGACTCTAGGCATAGCAGCTGCGCCGAGTGCGGTCCCATCTCAGCCTCTGAGCACAAAAAATGGATCTCTGCACCAGGGTTGGTGTTACTTCTGCCCTCCCTGAGTCTCCGCTCCATCCCCTCCAATCCATTCAGCCCACAACAGGCGTGGGTCCGACAGGGACAGTGGCATGTAGCATGGCTGCTCAGGCCATAGTCTCCCATTGGAATCGTGCCTCTGGTTTTCCCCTCGCCTCTGAACCAGGTGTGTCCTCCTTCCTTTCAGGACTTTGCATGATTCCACCCTTGCCTGTGTCTGCTGCCATTTCTGACCAGCCTCTGTCCCTGTGCTCTTGCCTCCCCTCTTCTATGCTGGCCCTTGCACATGGAAAGAGCCCCTTTCCAAATCCCAGTGCCCAGGTCCCTTCTCCATCCCTGCAACACCTGCCCAAGGCTCCCTCTGCCACGCAGCCCTTACAGGCTGCTGTCCCGTCAACAGGGCTGCCGCCCACCCTGGTGTTGAGACTGAGGAGCCATGTCAGCTCCTGGGAAGAGAGAGGTGGCCAAAGCCAAGCGGACGGTAGAACCGCCCTGTGCATCTTCTCGCATGTTTGTTCTGTCCTACTGCTTAGCCCATCAGCTTCTCGGTGCCCAGGCCGGGTCTTGTCCTGGCCTCGTGAGCACTCAGCATTCTGATGGCACGGAACAGCAAGCCAGGGAGGGATTTCAGCATCCTCCTGTGCCGGCTCTGCAGAGAGCCCATCTCAGCCATTCGGTGATCTTGAATGTATCAGGCCCTGCTGAGCTAACCTGCAAACCCAGTGAGTGGAGCCGAGCTGCCAGCACTTGGCTTGCTGTTTGTTGTAATTTGTAGAGAAGGGCTCCACACATGGAAGTGCTCTGAGCTTCCACTGCTCTGGCCATGCCAAGCTGGGACAATAATGAGCCGAGAGGCTGAGGAGCCTTCCCACTGCCGCACAGGGCACTGCGACCAGCCGGGCTGGCTGGCTGCTGTTTTCTGCTTCCCACTGTTCTGCAGGCTCTGCTCTTTCACGGAGTCCTTTCCCTGGCTTATGTTTGGAAATAGCATTCTGTAAAAGCTGGGAACCGGGGTCCTCCGGGCTCTTTTCATAGCAGCAATTGGATGAAAATGTGATCCTAGCTTCCCTAGTTTTTGAAGGCAGCTTGGTCCTGCCCAGTTATACGGCACTATATGCTATGTAATCCTCCCCTCCCCCCTCTCCAAAAGCGTAGTGTCTGGGCAGGGCCACCCGGGGAGAGTCCAGAAATTAGGTTCTTAGTGGAACAGCCCCATGCTGGTGGGTAAGAGGGTAGCCAGGCAGCTCCCTGCTGTTCTAGACTTCAGAAGTACCGACACTAGACTCCTGCAGCTAACTATCAGGGGAAGCCACACAAGCTCTTTAAGAAAAGTGATTTGGCAGGAATGCAAAACCCTCTGGGATTTGGCTTGGAATTCTGGGTCCAGGAGACCCTCTGTGGGGGAGTGAACTCTGTGTGATGTACAGCTGGGGGGCATCTGCTGTAAGTCGAAAAGTTACTTTGTGGAATGGGAAGAGCAGCATTGGCTGGCCAGATTGGAGACATCCACCTTTCTGGAAAGCAAAAGGTCTGAAGTGGGAAGAAATTACAATCTGTTCTCAGACAAGTCAGAGAATGACTGATAGACATTTTATTTTCTGTGGCAGGCTCAGAGATCTATGGTCTGTTTGATAATGACAGTTTGCTCTTGAACGGAATCCTGATGCCTTTTTCTTTAACCCTTGACTGAAGAGCTTGGGATGTTGTTAGCTAATGACATTCTGTCTACAGGCCTTTCTCTTAATTGTATCTTCTCTTTAACACCTGTCTCCTGGGAAGATTGGTTTGCACTGGTTAGACTCAGATATATTGCGCTCTGTACCGAGGTATATAGAGAGCTATAATCTTCTTTAGGAAGGAACTATCAGTTGCACACATACAAAATGGGAAGCAACTGTCTAGGAAGGAGTACGGCAGAAAGGGATCTAGAGTTATAGTGGACCACAAGCTAAATATGAGTCAACAGTTTGACACTGTTGCAAAAAAAGCCAACATGATTCTGGGCTGCATTAACAGGAGTGTGGTGTGGTAAGACACGAGAAGTCATTCTTCCGCTCTACTCTGCACTGATTAGGCCTCAACTGGACTATTGTGGCCAGTCCTGGGTACCACATTTCAGAAAAGATGTGGATAGATGGGAAACAGTCCAGAGAAGAGCAACAAAAATGACGACTCATCTAGAAAACAAGACCCGTGAAGGAAGATTGAAAGAACTGGGTTTGTTTAGTCTGGCAAAGAGAAGACTGAGAGGGGACACGATAGCAGCTTTTTAGCCCATAAAAGATTACAAGGAGGAGAGAGAACAATTATTCTCCTCAACCTCTGAAGATAGGACAAGAAGCAATGGGCTTAACTTGCAGCAAGGGAGGTTTAGGTTGGACATTAGGAAAAAGTTCCTACTTGTCAGGGTGGTGAAACACTGGAATAAATTGCCCAGGGAGGTTGTGGATTCTCCGTTACTGGAGACTTTTAACAGCAGGTTAAACAGCTGCCAGGGATGATCTGGATGGTGCTTGGTCCTGCCGTGAAGACAGGGGACTGGATTTGATGGCCTCTCCAGGTGCCTGCCAGTCCCGTGATTCCATGATTCCAGTACCGGGAGGCTCTGGGGTATGTGGCTATGCAGCTGTGTTTTGGGGTAAGGTTTGGCTTGCCATGTTGTTGCTGATTCCACAGAGTGAGTAGCCACCGCCTGACTCATCTGGGGGTCGGATAAAGCGCACATTGGCAGTGATGCTGGGGAGGGACACTGCTTTATTAGGGTTACTCGCTATTTCATAGTTGTTAAGTAGCAACAATTTGCTCAGCTCGGTTCAAGCCAGGGTGTGTGTGTGTGTGTGTGATATATATATATATATCCTGTGTTGAGGATTTAGCAAGAGTCTGCTTAGTTTACAATCCAGACTGAGACCATACCCCAAAGCACTTGCTTAGTTTTCCCTGTGGCCAAACTCCTGCTGACCTCAGAGAGACCTTTGCCTTTGGAAGCCCAGGGTGAGTTTTTTTTAAATCTAAATAATGTGCATAACAATCCTAAGGCCTCCTGTTTGGGTCCAGACTTTATGTGGAAAACATTCAGGCCAGGGCTTGTGAAAGTCCATGCAGCACTTAGAACATCTTCTCAGTCAGGGAGGAGATGAGACTAAAATAAACAAATTGGGCAAAGAAATGGAGGTTCTGAGTAATTCTAGCAAGTCCTTTAAAAGCGGTGTGTGGTGAGTGGTACACGTCACCCTGCGGTTGTCAATAGCACAAGGGCTCTGTGGGAGTGAAGAGCAATGTAAGTTGTTCACGATTCTTCCAGCGTTAAGGTCGGGAGAGCTGCTGTTTGCTGTTGCCTGCTACTCGGGTTAGGTCCCACCTCTCTTTGGTGAACCTGTTTTGTTTCCTCTCCACGTGGCCCAGACAGAGCTAGACAAGAGCGTTACTGCACAGTCCCCTTTATCCTGCTTCTTTTTCAGGAGACAGATTTCTAGCAAAGCTGGAATTAGTCATGTTAGCATCATGCACCAGAAGTCACAAACACTGGCAAATGGCAGGAGGCGCAAGTGAGCCATGTGCTGATCAAGGGGGTTAAAATGGGCCTTGTTTGGTCCAGAGAGCATGTGATCGGACGCACCACACAGCAGTCATCTTCTGCCATGTGTTATTAAACACACACGTGTTACCAATGTAAGTTCTAACTGTGTTAAGAACCTGCAAAGGGGAGGATAGGGAGATGGGTACAAAAACTGAGAAGCAAGTTAAAAGGGCAATTAGAGGAGCAGAAAGAGATCGCAAGCAGTGAACTGGAGAGGATATTTTCACGCATAGTCAAAGCTTCTGGAGATATATTCAGAGCAGACAGAAGGTAAAAGAGAAAATTGGTCCATTACCAAATGATAGCAGGGAATTGGTGACAAGGGAGACTGTAATGGCTCATGGCTGATTCGTTAAACAGTTATTTTGATTCTGTTTTTACAGAGGAGGAAGGGGAGCTGCCTGAGAGAGGATCAGATTGCTCGATGAGGTAGGGGAAGAGCTCAGGAGAATGGAGGGAGATATGCAGAGTGTTCTGGAGAGACTGGACACATTGAGAATTCAGCCACACTCAGGAACATAGTGGAAATAGATCCGCCGCGAGTGACTTTCCAGAGGCCTAATCAAGGGTGGGTTTGTTCATGTGTCTGCGCAGATGAGACGAGGAAAGCTCCGAGATTGCCGTTTGCTGGAAGGGTTTGGATCTGGCCTGTGACGAACGCAGGGACTAGAGAGCACGGCTGAATCTCGCAGCGAGGCAGCTGGGCGGCCAGAGTGGAGAATGAACACGCATTAAGTGTTGCCCGAGGGAATTCAGAGCCTGCAGGGCCACTGCGGGAAGCTCAGAGTAGGCAAACCGCCTCCTGGGCCACTGCAGAGGACAGCTGGGGGGCTGGAGCTCAGTCCTGCTCATTGGTTCTGTGGGGCAGTTCTCTTGCCCTGGGGAGGGTGCAGCAGAGAGCCAGGGGGCAGTTACGGGGAAAGCTGTGGCTGTCCTACACAGGAGTGATTCAACCCACAGCTGAGAGCCCTGAGAAGACACATCTCAAGGACCGACCTGTTCCTCTCTCTGGGACTTGAGCTGTTCTCGCACCCCTCTGCACTCTTAGAGGGGCAGGCCGGTGAGGCTGGGGGCTGTTGATGTGTGAGGAGACTCAGAGGGAACATTTTAGTCTGGCCTGTGTAACACCATTCATGGCATTTCACCAAGGCTGGGACTTGCGGGTGAGCTGGAGCAAACCTTTCAGAAGAGATCCCATCTGGAGGCAAGGATCCAAGTAATGGAGAATTCACCATGTGGCTTGGTAAGTTGGTCCAATGCTGAATTACCCTCACCGTGGAAAATCGGGGCCTTATTTCTAGCCAGACCCCCCTCCAGGTGCTGGGTCGTCTTATGCCCTGTGCTGGACAGAAGAGCCTCTACTGCAAGAGGTGGGGGAGGGGTGGCTCCCCAGGGGAGAGAGGTTGCTGAACTGACCCAGATGCCTTCAGAAGGTAGGAAGATGTTTGACCTTGTGAAACCAGAAGCAAACTCTGGGGCAAGAGGGCGAAAGGGGACGGGCCGTCTCGCGGGAGCAAACGGGGCTGTGGCAGACGGGTCCCAGGAGCAGTGAGGGTGGAATTGGGTCCTGAGCATAAATGAGTTTACACCCCGGCAGACATGGCCGTGCGTTGGACGAGTGGGCACAGAGGCAGACGGTAATAAAGGGAGGGTGAGAGAATCCTACAGGCCATAATGGATCACGTGGGCTTTTTCCTGTCTAGCAATTCTTTGTGTCTTAGTTTCCGTTTTTGAACAGCAGGAGCCAGGGCACCGGGCTGACAGAGGATGTGATGTGACGCACCGTGGAGTTGCCGTTTAGAGGCAAGATGCGCATCTCAGAGGGGAAAGACACATACTAGAAATACAACTGAGCTTTTGGGCTGGGCATAGCCTGTTCTAATAGAATTCATCTCCAAGTCCGTGGTGCCTGGTGCACCCCAACCATTAGCACCCCCTGTGCTGACATTGCTCTTCCATATGATGGGAGCTGCAGGCAGACTTAAGAAAGTGCTTCTCTTCTTCATTCTCCCACTGAGAGCTTTGATTTCCAGAGCAGGAGAGGCAATAACCAACATAACACTCGGAGATGTCTAGGGCCAGGGCCAGACACATGCAGCCGCTATTGGCTACAGTGTGTGGGAGCGATTGCGGATCACACGTTATTGGTTCTGGCTGCGTTGGGCATCCCTTTAGTGGAGGCTTAGAGGAGTCTGGGTAGAGCGGGCCCAGAGCACTAGCTGAGTAACCCCTTCCTCCCTCTCTCTAGGACTGTTCTGGCCATTACTCAGGAGGAACTCTGCCGAAGAATACAGGCTCTGCTCGCCGCTCTCCCTCCCTCTTTGGGAGGCAAGCGGGAGATGCTGCCCTTGTTTCCGATTACATCTCCAGATTCCTGAGCAGCAAATCCTTGAACCTAGAGAGACATTTTTGCCCCCAGAACAATCCAGTGAAGGGGTTTCTCTTTCCAGTTCCAGGGATTTCTGTAGAGGTCTCTGCCCCAGCTCAGGGGCAGGGCAGGCTTATCCCATGCACCTTGCAGTCAGATGCGTGTGGAGCGGGAGCTGTCCTGGGAGGCTAACTGTGTGGAGGACAGGAGTTTTCCTGAGGTTTCAGTGAGCCAGCACACCCTTGCTCAAGCACTTGACTACATGCTGGAGAACTCGAACCATTTCCTTAGGCCTTCTTGTCTGCCTCCAAACATCAGCTCCAGGCCAGACATGCCACTGTGGCTGGAGTATTTTTAGGAAATGAAAAACAGGGTTTGCTTGTCCAAGATAATTTTTATTTCCCTCTTTTCATTAACTTAAGTGGCTTTTTTTCTTCTCACATATCCACTCTGATAGGGAATTACTGTGTACTGCTTGTGTTACATCATCTCTGGTCAATAACACTGCCATCTCCACCAGACGCCAGCCTGCACACGACCCGACTCCACACACCCCTTCCCCGCCCCTCCAGCTGAACAGGGGACTGCCAGTGGGTCGTGGGGGAGGGTAGATGGGCAGGCAGACCTGCTCCATCCAGCCCTCTCTTCCACAACCCCCTTCGTATATCTGCCTTGTACGTTTTTCTATCGTGGACGAAAGTCCTGGGCACTCTGTTCCGTACGATTCCCAGTTCATCATTTCCAGCCCCTTTCTGTGTCTCCCACGCTAGCGACCCCATCACTTCCCAGGCTGTCAGGGCTGGCTTGGGAGCCCCTGCACTACTCTACCACTGGAGTGAAAACCTTAGACCAGCTATAAAGGTCCTCACACAGCTAACACTGCTGAGCACTTGCTAGAAACATCTACCCTGACCTCCTGGTGCTTCCGAGGAGACGGAGCACTACAGCTGTGCATGCTGGGCTGGAAGCTTTCGAATTACTCCCTTTCTTCCTAGCATGTGACAGATCAGAAATTAGGTCATAAGAGTGAGTTTTGGCTCTTCAGATACCGACTTTGTTGCATTGCATACAAAAAATTCCCCCAAATCTAGTGCTCTACATTGCTAAGAACATTGGTCCACTATGATTCCCTCCTGCATACGCTGAGCCGGGCGGGGGCGCTGCCCTGCCTCTGCAGACACTGCTGCCGATTGTTTTCTAGCAAGAATCATACATTGTTCTTCTGCTATAAATTCAACAATACAATCCTTACATCTGAAGATACAGTTTCCATATAGCTTATAAACATGATCAGACATACATATGGATAATTGAGAGGAAGGGAACCTGTGCATTTGTTTATTTTATATGTGAACAGGGTTACAAAAAATGCACCTTCTGAAGGAATTTCATGTCACTTGAGTTTTGAGTGTCCCTCTTGAATAAGTCTTTCCTTTGGTAGTTGGCTACTCTGAGCCGAGCAGGCAAGCCCTGGTCAGCTATGTGCCTGAGAGATACAGCGGTCTGAGATTGTCTTCCAAGAGGATTTTGGCCAGCTGTGGCCTGTGGGTTTTGAGCCAAAAGGGCTAAAATGCGGGAGAACCAATGTCCTTATGATACATTTTGTACGTGTCTTTGCACACAGTTTCAGATACATGGTGTAGGCTTAATTGGTGATCATTTGTACAGCAATTATGTTCCCCTCAGTAATCCCAGGGTCTTTCGGAGCCCTCTCAAATGAACAGGGTTTCACCTAGAGCACAGCGACTGTCCGTGTTTGTCCGGTTGTTATTAATGAAGGATTAGCTCCTTTTGCGTGATGTTGGCTTTTTGTAGGTGCTCGGTTGGGGCTGTTTGTGACAAGCATGTGATAATGCCTTTAATCCACTCCCTGCTGGGTGCATTGTGTATAGTTCATGTTTGTAATCCACTCGTCCAGGTATGGAGACCATCAAAAGCCTAAACAACATTCTTTCCTTCCCAAGGCCAAATCCTCCATGTACGAAAAAAGAAGAAAAGAAACTCTGGTCCTTTGTAGATTGGTGGTGGCACAGACACTATCGGACACAGCCAGCTCAGCGTATTATGACCACTAACACCATTATAAAAACTAGAAGCGAGGCCCTGAGGATCGAGCTCCCCGCCGCCTGCTGTACTCCACTGGGGGGTCTGATGGGTGTCCGCCGGGTGCATTTACCCTTCCGCTTGGGTGGTGCTGTAGGCAGCAGGCCAAAGCTGAATTTGTGCTGGTAGTCAGGCACGTAGTCCTGAACCTCATGAATGCTTTTCTGTGGCCCCAGCAACGCTGGCTTAGAGGTTCGGTTGCGGCTTTTGTGGCTGGTGCAGTTCTTGCTGGGCTTTCTGTAACCTTGACGTGATCCGGGGGGCGCTGCTGGCTGGCTGCTGTGTAAACCGTGCTCGACCCCTCTCTCTCTACTCTTCTCCTTGGAGGAGTGGGGTGGGTAGCGGTCTTTGGAGGCTCCTCTGTCTGCTGTGGAGAAAGTGTGTGTTTTGATCTGGTGGAGGGACTCAGACCCTGAACAGTCTCTGTAGTCCTCTGCTTTTAACCCCTTCAGGTCCTTGCCATGCATCTGCTCCGGAGACTCACAGATCACGTTGGAGCTTGAGCCTCGGAACCTGCGCAACCAATCCCAGAGTGACCGGGATTTGCAGTCACAGCTCCAAGGATTGCCGTTCAGCCTGAGGAACTCTAGGGCCCCCAGGTGCGCGAGGCATTCGCCCTGGAGCTCAGAGAGGCTGTTGTTGAACAGGAAGAGGGTGGTCAGTCTTCGGAGGTCATGGAACGCTCGCCTGTGGACCCACTGGAGTTGGTTTTGGTGGATGAGTAACCGATCCAAGTTTATTAGCCCTCGGAATGTGTTCTGATGAAGGCTCCACAGCTTGTTTCCATGGAGAAAAAGATGGCTGAGGTTGACCAGGTCAACAAAAATATCGTCCTGAAGGAACTCGATATGGTTATCTTGTAGATAAAGATACTGCAGGTTGTGGAGGCCACCAAATATCCCGCTGGGCAACGAGCTCAGCCCACACTTGTACAGATACAAGGCATGGAGCTTCGCCAGCCCTTGGAAGGTCTCCGCGGCTAAAGCCCTTAAATAGCGATTATCCCCCAGATCCAGCTCTTCCAGATTGGCAAACCCCTCAAAGGTGCCTGGGTCTATGAAGGTGATGTTATTGGAATAGATCCACAAGGTGACCATGGATGGGCTGAAGTGGCCTCGCAGGAGCAATGTGATCTGGTTGTTCTGCAGAAAAATCCGCTCGCTGTTTTCTGGGATGCCCTCTGGAATGGATGCAAAGTTGTGGGCTTGGCAGCTGACAGTCATAGGTGACGGGTAACATACACAGTCCACAGGGCAGCCTGCAGTGAAGTGGATCTCAAATCCCAGCAGCACCAGGAGCAGCTCCACATAACCCCCTGTTCAAGAAAAGGAGAGAACAAGGTCAGTTGAATTACGACATCTTGTAAATCATTCAGAGCCACCTGCCTGGTAATTAGAGCTGGGAGGATTATTCCTACTGAAAAATGTGGCCAATTAACTCAACCACTTTCTCTCTCCATAAATTACCCACAAGCAGACTGTGACGAGCAGGTTAGATACTCGTACTCACCGGCGGGGCTTGTTTTGATTATTCCCTGGTGGTGGCTTGTGGGGTGTGGCTGGCCTCCTTAGTCACGTGGTGCTGTGGCTGCCCTGACAACTGCACCTGTATAAATGGGGCCAGCACTTGCAATGGGAAGAGCGCGTGTGTTGCTTTGCATCCGTGCAACACGTCTGTAGCACGATCTTTCACAATGGCCATGTGCGTAAAGCCCCCGTGTGGCACAGCAAAGCAAGGGGAGCAAGTGTGTCACACATGCTCACGAGTAACCGTTCGCACGGATCCTCCAGCTCTTCCAGTACTAAGGAGAGACCAGCCAGCCCGAGCCCCTTCACTGGCACCCGGGGAATGAGGGATTTCCCCAGCTCAAGGCCCTGTAAGCAGCAGCCTAGGGATCTAAAGAACAAGAGACTCCCAGGAAATACAATTTTGTCCACATTTGGAGAAGGTGCTGAGTTGAAAACTGAATCTGGAAGCGGGTGCTCAGACATATTCCTGCTTCTGAGACCACACACCGGACTCCGAGAATAAAGGGGCAGGAAATATGGTCACAGCCTTTGCATTGCCAGCCTTCTCTCCTTGTGCACTTCCTTCGCCTGCTCCTAGCTCCCTGCTTTCTTTCCCGCCATCCCCTCCCAAACTCACTGCACCAGGCTGGGGTAGGGTCCAGGATTCAGGTCACATGGTGGGAGGAGAGTAGAAACTCCTCTTGGCTTCTCATGTGGTATAGCATGAGAAACCAGGAGTCCGATGGCACTTGAAAGACTCACATTTCGTAGGCTATTATGGGTGAGCTACAACTCGTCTCAGACGCTGAAGAGAAAAAGAAAGAAAAAGGCTACGGAGCTGGGACTGGGACATCAGTGCTGATTCAATTCATTCATCTTCTAAGTGCCCCCAGACTCTGTGGTTTTGCTGAAGCAGGCTCACCTCTCGGAACACTCCATGGCTAATTCTGAGGGCCCTGTCCATGTGGTTCCGCTCTTTGAAAGCAGCGCTGTCATGTTTTAGGGTGCGCGCGCCACAAGGGCTCCCAATAAATCACTTCTCTGTGCTGGTGAGAGGACTCAGAACCGCGTCCAGAGAGTCAGAGCCCGGCCCAGTGAGGCCGGCAAAAGTTCTGTCGCCCTCCCCTGCCGAGGTCACAGGACTGCATTTGCAGATGTGGGTGTTTCCCATTTCTGCACGCCTGCCCACGGAGGGCCTGCTGTCAGGAATCCCTGTTCCATAAAAGCCGCGATTCCTGCTGCTGCTTGTTAGAAGCATTTTGGAAGCACTCGCTTGCCATCTGGCGCGGCTACTACTTGTGTTTGGTTTCTAGGGGGAGAGGGTTCTGGTCCTTTACAATGAGCCCATCTAATGCCCTCACAGTGGCCCTGACCTCTTCATGCCCCTCTCCACGGCAGCCCAAAAGAGCCCATCAGCATGTGCAGGCAGGTAGGAAAAGCAGCACTTCCCACGGCTTTAGTGCTTTTCGTCCCTGGCTCGCCAAGCGCTGGGCAGGGGTGTGAGGTCCCATTACTCCCATTGTACAGAGGGAGGCTGAAGTCCAGCAATCGGGGCTTGTGAGCAGAATCTCCCCAGGCACAGACCCCTGGGCTGCTCTCTGTCTGCGCAAAACCCCTTCTCACAAATGTCTACGCAGAAGGGTCTGAGTCAAGGAGAGTGGCTCCCCCAGAGGAAGTGAGCGTGGTCACACACGCTGTTCCGTGACACACTCATCACCAGGCGCACGGGGGAGCTGAGGGAAAGGTCTGATGAGGTGGGCGGTTTGCACATGTGTGATGATTATGACACAGGCTGCCGTGACAGCGCAGTGACGCTGGACACCTGGGTCTGCTTCGGCCCTGCCTGGCACAGCGTGGGTGTGAATTCACGTGGGAGCAGGCCTGCCGACGGGACAGGAAGGGAGCCGGGACTCCCAGCTGCCACTGCTGCTACTCAGGCAGCCGTAGCCCGGGCCCCGTACATCGCTGGGGGAGCCCCACGCACTCTGTGTGGCACTGCGGGCGGGGGATCAGCACTGTGGCCTGGGCAGGCTGAGGACCGGTTGCCCCGGCCACACGCCTTCCACCCCACGGCCCCCACCACCCCTTTCCCAGGGGCCGCATGAGAGAGTCAGGCCCCTCCTTGCAATTGACAGGTGCTCCTGCGTTAACGTCGTCTGATACTTTCTGTATATCCCAGTCCGTCTGTCTGTCTGTCTGCGTTCCAGATGCCTCCGCTGCGGGAAGGGCTGGGCCCACCCACTCAGTACGCAGCCCCCTGGCAGCAGCGTCTGGCTGGGCCTGAGACAATCGCCTGGCTGGCCGGGGGTGCCCCAACCTGAGCCTCCTGTCCCAGGCACCCTCCCCCCAGTCGTACAGCAGCATCGCAGGCTGTTCCCCTTCGCCAGGGAGCCAGGGGAAAATGCCCAGTTTGCTGCAGTCCTCTCTCTGGCTGGGGAGCACAAAAGGCCAATTAACCTGGGTCTGCCCCGGCCGGGGACACGCACCCTCCCCCAGCTGTGCCCGCTGGAGTGCAGTGGCCATGGAGAGATGCTGTGGTGAGAGAGGCCTGGGGCTGTCCTCTCTCCCCAGGCAGCCTGCACCCTGAACCCTCCTCCCCAGCCCCGCCCCAGAGCCAGGGTTCGAAGGAAGCACAGACAGTCTGATTTCATTTTCCAAAGCCCCAGGCACGGCGGGTTCGTCGTCTGGCTCTGTCCGGAGATGGGCGCGTGGACGTTCTGTGGTGGAGCCCCCACGGCGAGGGGTTTCTCTTCGTTGGGGCGGCCCAGCTCGACAGGAGCTGGCTGCCAGCTGCCACTGGCCGCAGTCTAAGTGCTGCTGTTCCAGAGATGGGGCGGGGCGGGGAAGCAGAAGAAACCAGGCAGCTCTCTAGACACCCCGCGGAGCTGGAGCCAAATGTAACCCAGAGGCACTGAGGCCGCTGACCCGGGTGAGTGACGCCCGCTCTGCAGCCCAAGCTGAGCGCCAGCTGGCTTTTGGTTCATGCGGCGGAGAGCTGCTGAGGTCACAGGTTCACGCCCACCTGCCGGTGATCAGGGCGCGTTGGCCGTACGCCCGCACGTCAGTCGTTTGTCTGCTACGCTGGGGGATAAGCCTGGGTTTGGTCAGTTTGGAGCTCGCTACAAACCCAGTGTGTGGCTGGCCCATGCCACTGGTGGGCCCCCAAGCTTATCAATACGGTCCCCTGTAGTGACTTGTCAAATGGCTCTGCGTTGATCCGGAGCAGTTCAGTCCTTCCTGAATTGGAATAGGGAGACCTCCCCAAATCGGAGCCCCCCGTCCCCGCCTTCCGAGAGCTTCTCTTTGGGCCGTGCACCCTTGCTGGGGAGCTGTGCGCCCAGCCTGCCGTCCTCACCAGAGAGCCAGAATCTGATTAATGTGCCGAACAATCTTCTGTTATCTCCAGTGCAAAGCGCTCAGCCTCGTCCTGCGGAGGCTGGAGCAGACGGTGCCATTGGCTCGCGTGTCAGAACTGACCAGGGAGGGAGCGCTTCTGAGCTGAACAGACTCATGCTGGTGGGGAACCTGTTAATGAATTGCTGTAGGGAGATGCAGCACTGTCGCCACTGGTAAACATGCCAGGATGCTGTGAGCGCTTCACACGCCTGTTACTACACGTGCGTGAGGCTTTGTTTCCTCCCCTCCTGCCTTTCACGGGATCGTTCTGCATTCACTTGGCTTGCACTGGCTTCTTACTGGCTGGAGTGAATGCATGGGGCTGTCTGAATTATTTCCCATGCAGCCTTTTTTTTAATTGGCTGTTAATTAGGCATTAGTTAATGCCTGCTAGAAATAATTTATCTCTGGACGTGTCCAGCTTGCAGTGTTACTTATTTCAGCATTATGCTCACTGAGAGACTAACATCATTATAAATATTCTTCATTACCTGCTTGTTTGCAACGTCTCGGCCTTGTTGGAAGGGCGGCTTGCTCCTCCCGCATGCATTATTAATGCCTGAGGCCTGCCTGTGCGCAGCCCTGGGGGACTGTGCTCCCTGGCGCAGGGGAGGCTGGCGCCTTGCGCCCAAGGCTTGGGCTTCCCAGGGCCAGCGTCTGTGCGCCAACGCGACAGAACGTCTTTATTTCCCGTGCAGGGTGGGGCCCGTTTCTCCCGGCCCCGGCACCGGCCCCAGCACGGGGCTAGTAGGGAGGCTGCATAGAGAAAGGGGAAAACCCTCCTCCGAGACCCTCACCCGGAGAGCATCCCCAGCTTTGTGGTAGGCCCATGTGGGCTAAATGCCCAGGGCCTGGGTCTGGGACTGGCGGCTCCAGGTGTGACCCTTTGGCAGCAGGGTGAACCCAGGGCTCAAATGGGCGGTAGGGCCCTAATATGTGTCAAAAGCCCTCAAGCCCAGGCACCTGGCTGAGGACCCTCCTTGGCCAATGGCAGGACCCACATGGCGGAGTCAGCTGGTGCCGCGGGATGGACTCAGCACCTCCAGCCCCCAACCCTGCCCTGCATGGCCCCTGTGCAGCCTGAGCCTTGCCCTGACTGGCACTCCAGCTGCCGGGGATCAGGTCGGCTGCAGTTGCACTTGGGGCTGCCTGCTGCCAGAGGGAGGGGAGGAGCAGGGGGAGCCGGTGGGTAGCGGGGGGGGGCGCTCCTGTGCCGCGGTATTTCCGGAGCCGGGTGTTGATCACTGGAGTTGGCCATGTTCACGAGACAGGCCAAGGCTTGGACCGAAGGGGAGAGAACAAGTTGTTTATGTCACAAGAAGGAATGCGCTCCTCAGCTGTCATCCCAGGCTATGCGCAGAGCCCAGCAAATCCACATTGGAGCCACAGGCGTCGTATCCACAGCCCCTTTTGGCAGAGACAAATGCAGCTACCAGTTGTGTATCCACGCAGGACTCTAGCTTTGAGAGAGACAAGGCGGGGAAGGGAATCTCTCCTGTTGACCAGCTTCTGCTGGGGAGGGAGACCGGCTCTTCTTCGGCTCTGTGCAAGCTCAGAACTCGCCTGCATGGCTGTTCGGCTTGACTCCCACGTTTGGGCTTGTGAGGTAAAGAGCCAGGCCTGAGCAGGTGAGAAGACCCGAACCAGTGGCTCTCAACCAGGCTGCACAGAGATCTGCTACACCACTTTCTTTCTCTAGGCTACATAGAAAGCACTAGCAAAGTGGGAACCAGGTACGATTTCAGGCAGTGGCGTGTGGATGCTGCTCCACGCGCTGCACGCTGCGGTGGAAGTACAATATTTATATTCCAGCTGATTTATAATTAGGCGGGAGGAATGAGAATGTAAGCAGTTTGCCAGGCCCAGTGTGCGGAGACACTTCTGGATTTTTATGTCTGACTTTGCCACTACGTTTTTAAGTGAGGTGAAGCCCCGGGGCTCGCAAGACCAGTCCGAGGCCTGAAATGGGTCCAGCAGTCTGAAAGGGAGGAGAGCAACTGGTCTGGATCGATTGGAATCCGCTTGGTACCTCTGGGTGCCACCCGCCAGACACAGCCCAGCTGCCTTGGGGTTAGCTGAGCACAGCCCTTCGTTCTAAGGTAAGATCCTGTCTGGGATCGGTCAAGCACCTTCCGAGTGTTCCTAGATCTCCCCCTGCTCGGCACAGCAGGTCTGTGGCAGGGGCCACGTGGGCCTCCATGGGTCACCTGCTGTGGTTGTTATGGGCCGGCTCATGCAGTTCCTCACAAGCACTGTAGGGCAGTGACCTAGATTTCTCTATGCCAGTGTATGTACTTTTGCACCCCAGACCCTAGAAATAATACTTGGAGCAGGGTCCGGGGCCGGTCAGTGTTATCAGGCTCCTCGCACCCTCCTGAGACCAAGTTCACAGCCGGTGCAACTCCAGCGTCTGTAATGAAGCTGCCTAGATCCATCCAAGACCCTGATTCGATCAGCCCAGGCTCTCATCATCCAGCCCCGGACAGACAGAGGCACAAGGGCAAAGCAAAGCGCCCAGGGGCATTGGGAGCCATGGCAGAATGTCACGTCTGCACACTGGCCGTTAGCAGCGAAGCCCAGGCTGGCACAACTCCACGTGCTGCAGGGCCTTTGTCTTGGCGAGAAGGCTCTGCCTTTCAGGTCGGCGTTGGATGGGTCCGCTGGTCAGTGGCTGGGGCTGGTTAGACCTGCACCCAGACTGCTTTTCCCAGTAGCCACCACTTGGACTTTGGCCTCCCCGGAGCCACCAAGAGCTGGGAGGATGGCGAAGGAGCATCAGTACGGTGGTAGAGCAGATTCCTCTCTCTGCAGGGGGCCGCAGAGCCACTCCCTGGGACAGTGCACCACGCCCAGCAGGCGTGCGGCTTACACGCACACCACACAGCCCCTGCAGCCGCTGCGCCTTCACTCCATGAGCCATCTGCTTGCAGCGCCTGGATGCCAGAGCCAGTTCTGGGAGCGGGTGCGCTCTGTGTGGTGAGTGCCAGCCACCCAGCCACCTTCATCATTCCCTGCAAACGGCATCGTAACTAACTGACAGACCCCAGCTGTTTGGAATGATGGTTTCTGAGAGTGACAGCTGCTTCCAATCCCCCATATCCACGCCGGCAGTTCTGGAACATTTGAGGAACATAAAAATCATTGGAGATCGTTTTGTTTTTGCCTCATTTGGTGAGGCGAGATGCGATTTAATAGCTAGTGTGACCTCAAAGGCAGGCGCGGAGCAGGGAGGCCCCCGTCTCCACGCAGCTGTGGGGTGGGCGGCCGGGGGGAACATCCAAGTTATTCTGGCCAAGAGGAAACCCTTTTCCCGCCTGCCCCAAGCTGCAAGTGCTGGTCCCGTCCCTGTCCGCTGCCAGGGAGCTGTGTCAGAGCGGCGGCCCGCCAGGGGGTGCAGAAGGAACGGTGCTGCGGAAAGCGGGAAGAAATCGTGGGGCGGAAGAACCCTGGAGAGCCGTCAGGAGAGCTGGGGCCCAGACAACAGTTGTAGCCATTGAACCTCATCTGCGCCCTCGTCCTTTCTAGTGGCACTTGAGAGGCTCCCTCTGGAACCCAAGGAAATGTGGGGGGAGAACACACCTCCCTCGCTGGACCCCACCCAAGGGTGACTAGGAGCCTGGGATCCTTCGAGCAGTTCCGCACACACAGACCTCGGCCCTCCCTCCCCACCAGCGAGTTCCTCTGTCCCTGCAACGCTGCAGCCAGAGCCCTGGGCCAGTCTGGGACGGCCTCCCCCTGCGGTAAGCAAGGCGCTGTGCCTGCAAGGGGCGCTGCTGTTAGTCCAGGCTTGCGGGAAAGCAAGGAGAAGAGGTTCCCGCGCTCTGAGCACACGTGTGCGGTGCTTCCGGCCGAGCAGCAGGCAGTGTCTTGGGTCATGAGAGTGGGGGAGCTCGGGCTGGACGGGGCAGATACCCCACTGCCTGCGTTCGCCTGTACACACCCCATTTCCTCTGCAACCCCTCACGTGGACAGCAGCAGGCCTGGGCCGTGTTCTTGGCAGAAGTCCCAGGGCCCCCTTGGGGTTGAACTTGCCCCACATATGGGGTGGAGGAGGCATTTAACTACTCCCCCTCCACAAGGTCAAACGCAAGGTCATTGGGAAATTTTTGAGCTTGCACATTTTCTCTTATTGCGGTTTTAAACCATAGGACTATAAATTTCTTAGTGTAATAATGCAAAAATCAATAGCTCTCTTTGGAACAATAGCTTTCTCGTTCATTTGGGCAGGGCCCAATGCCTCCCCACAGACTCCGTCCCTCTGAATCCGACAGCTGACTGACATGGGGGGCTGCTCCATCCTGTGGGGCTCCTGGACAGCCCCAGGTCCCTCTGCATGGAGCTGGCCCCTCCCGTTCTCTGACCTTCAGCCCGAACGAATCCCTGAGCGTTCTGGACTAGCAAAGGGACCCAGAATCGCCCCTCGCTCAGCAGCCCACGCTGCCCCTCCGAGTGGCTGAGACGTCGGGCCGAGGCGGCTGCACGCCGAGCGCCAAGGAAAATGCCTCTTTGCCCCCAGGCAAACGCCCTGAACGTGTTCCCCGGGCAATAGAGGTGCTGCGCTGTGCGAGTGCCGGGCGCCTGGAGAGCACGCTGTGCACAGGGAGCTGGCCCTGGCCTGTGCTGCTTCCACGCGCCACCTCGAGACGGCTGGACACGCCGCGGCGCCATTTCAACCACTGTGCTAAGCAGCAGGCCCAGCCCAAGTGGAGCTGCAGCTTTCCCTGCGAGATCGCAGGGCCCCGGTCTCTGATTGCAGCCGAAATAATACGGAGCCGCCTCCGCACACCCAGCCAAAGCCCATGAGCGCAGACCCCCCTGGGCGGAAGCTCATGTGCTGGGCCCCCGCCGTAATTCTGCACGATGCTGCCATGGTGCTGCCACAGCCCCTGCCCTGAGGCCTGTTTCTGGAGTGGGGGCAGGGTAAGTGAGGGCCACCCTGGATTCCCTGGCACACTGGCCAGGGAGGGCTGCTCTGACTCACTCCTTTGTTTTCCGTTGGTTGCCATCACACTGCTTTGAAATATGCAGAGAGAGGCAGGGTTGTCTGTCGCGTGTGATCCTCAGCAGCGAGTTAGCACCGATTCCCGTCTGTACCGGGGCTGGCTCCCCACTCCGCAGGGCAAGAGAGCAATGACGCGTCCAGCACGCCGCCCCCCGCCAGCAGCCTGGCCCCTCGCCTCGGGCAGGGGCCTGGCTGGGCACGGCACGCTGCCCTGGGAAATACCAGCTCCGTGGCCGCTGGCTCAGGCTGCAGTAGATAGAGGAGAGAAGAGCAGGGCCGCAGCGGGGGCTGTGGGATGGAAGCGCAGAGCGGGGAAGGCGTGTGCAGCCTCCTCTCGTCTGTTCTCTGTTTCACCCCCTTTTGGAAAACACCTTCTGCTCCGTGAGCACGGAGACACTGCTTCCGCTCGGCTGAGTGCCAGTCACGCCTGCCCAGCCCCCGGGCGGCACCAGCCGCCTCCAGCCCTCTGTGCCCTGCACAGGGCAGAGCCTGGGGCTGGCCATAAGACTCCCTCTGCAGGAGAAGCTGGCCTGCTGGTTGGGTGTAGCATGGGAGTGGGAGGCTGCTGGCTCCAGTGAGCGCCTTCCCCGGGGAGAGCTGCCGGGGAGCCCGCTGCAGCTCTTGGGCGTGGGCAGCTGAGCGCCCACCTGCCACATGCTGCACGGACTCTCCGGGAGCGAGGCTGGGCGGGGTGCCTGGGGCTGTGGCCAGGCCCATGGGTGCGGGGCAGGGCTGTGACTCCACTCTGGGGGCTTTGCGCATGTGAGTCTGCTGTTCTGTAGTAACCCCAGCCGTGCCTCAGTTTCCCCAGGCACAGCACCAGTAGCTAGGTAGCGGCGTGGGAATTTGGGCGGGAGTGTCTCCCCTGCACACACAGTGGCTGCTGCTTTCCGTAACCTGAGCCTGGTGACACCTTTTGCCTGGGAAGCAAGCCCAAGCCTGGCTGCAGGGGGGCTGGGTGAGTCGGTCTCGCTGGCTTGGGGGCAGAGATGGGGCCCAGGAGTCCGAGCCCCCCGAGATGGGAGGTGCTGACTGCTGCTGGCTCCCCACGCCTCGGGGACAAGGGCAAAGCTGCTCCCCCATCTCTGGGAGTGTGGCTATGCCAAGAGAGTGTCTCTGCTGCCCTGCCCCGCCTCCTGCTCCTGCAGGGTGGCTGGGAGGGAGGCGGGGAGCAAGGCAGGGCTCTGGGAGGCTCCGGCTGGGCCTGGGGACACCAGCGTGCGCTGCAGCCTGCTTCCAGCTGCTTAAAGAAAAGCTGGTGATTCTAAGTGGCGGGTGAGTCCAGGCAGATGCCACCCGCCAGCTGGCAGATTGGTCTGTAACTCAGACGCGCCCCGCGCTTGCCTGCGCTCTCAAGCCTTGGGAGGAGCCACGCAGCTTCCCTCCACGGCATGAGGAAGGGACGCACCCAGCCCCACGGGAAAGGAACCTTCCGTGGTGAGCTGCTTTGGGCAGCTCGGAGCCACGCTCCCCAGCACGGCTGCATAAGGGTGATTGACACACACTGTCTCCAGCTGGCACCTGCTGTGCACCCCGCGTGGCACATCACACACCCTGGGAAGAGGCAATTATCACCCCCAGTTTACAGACGGGAAACTGAGGCAGCGGAGCTGTGACTCACCTCAAGTCAAACAGTGAGTTTGGTAGAGCCCAGGTGCCCAGCCCTCCCCGTCTAATGCTCCAGGCATGAGCCCACAGACCAGTGCTGAAGGTGGTGGCCTCCCAGCAGCTGGTGTGCGGGAGTCCTGGGCCATCAGTGCTGAGAGGGCTGAGCTCTGTCTTAAGAGGAGGTGATGTCCTGGCGGTTAGTAGCCCAGCTAGTCAGCTGAGGCAAGAACAGATGGGCCCCGGGAGGAAAGGTATCCCACTACTGGACTGAGAGCGAAGCGAAGGGAAGGGACGGCAGAGGGCGGGAGTCCTCAGGGAGAGGCTGGAAGCTGTGATCCCCCGAGAGGGGCTATGGAGTCCTAGGTGTCACTGATCGTCTGGCTCACCTGCCTGCATCTTTTGGCAGAATCGTCAGCAACTTGGATTCTCCTTTGTCGGGAAGGGACCTCGCTGCTCCCGGGCGTGCAAAGGCCTTCGTTCGGAACAGCCGCGGGGACGTGTTTCTTGGCCCAGCAGCCATCCACCAGTCTCCCAGTAAAGCGAGAGGAACACAAGCTCAGTGGGAGCCAGGCAGTGAACAGGCTGAGGAGACAGCAGAGATGCGCCCGTCCTTTCTTGGACCACACGCTAGCTGGGGCCTCCCGAGTTTCTGCTTCTTGGTGAGAAACATTTTCAGGTAGAGGGAGCAGAGGGTTTGAGAGCTCAGCTCCAGGCTCCTGCGTGCACGGCTGAGTTCCCTGCACTGTGTAGATAGGAGCCGCCAGGTAGCGCTGGGGAACAGGCCCTGAATCCAGCTGCCAAAGCTTCACACAAGTGACCAAGTGCAGAATAACCTGCCCAGGGGAAGCTTGTCCTAGTGCCACGTGCTAGTGAACGGCTCCCCCTTTGAAGCAGGAGGGTTGATGGTCCGTATACAAGAGCATTGTGTCTCTGAAGGGCTGATCCTGCGAAGGCCCTGGCCTCAGTACTGGCTTGGCGGGGTGTCCCACGGGCTAATGGTATGCTGGGCAAAGAGCTACTCGTTCCTTCTTTCTTTTTTCAGTTGTATTAAATGCCCTTGTGTTGGTGCGATGAGGAGCAAATAGGATCCGCCGCCTCCTCCGTTCAGCGGTGCCCAGTTCCGAAGGAGAGAGGCGTGCAGGGCTTCAATGCATCAGCCTTGGTAGCATCTTCCTTTCTCAGACAGCGCTGGTCTCATTCTGTCCAGCTCCCAGTTTGGTCTGGATCCGATGTCTCTGTCTCCCAGGTCCGGAGTAGAGAGCTCGTCTTTCACCCTGCTCCTTTGGTCTCCAGATGCTACCGTGTGATGCCAGAGCCGTGTGTGAAACGTGAGTCCCTCTCATTAATGTGCAGGAGCAGTGTTCTGGGGCTAGCAACTCCCGGGGCGGAGGGGCGCCCGGCTCGGAGGGCGGCAGGGCCCGGGGCGGAGGGGCGCCCGGCTCGGAGGGCGGCAGGGCCCGGGACGGAGGAGCGCCCGGCTCGAAGGGCGGCGGGGCCCGGGGCGGAGGGGCGCCCGGCTCAGAGGGCGGCGGGGCCCGGGGCGGAGGGGCGCCCAGCTCGAAGGGCGGCGGGGCCCGGGGCGGAGGGGCGCCCGGCTCGAAGGGCGGCGGGGCCCGGGGCGGAGGGGCGCCCGGCTCGGAGGGCGGCGGGGCCCGGGGCGGAGGAACGCCCGGCTCGGAGGGCGGCGGGGCCCGGGGCGGAGGAACGCCCGGCTCGGAGGGTGGCAGGGCCCGGGGCGGAGGAACGCCCGGCTCGGAGGGCGGCAGGGCCCGGGGCGGAGGGGCGCCCGGCTCGGAGGGCGGCAGGGCCCGGGGCGGAGGGGCGCCCGGCTCGGAGGGCGGCAGGGCCCGGGGCGGAGGGGCGCCCGGCTCGGAGGGCGGCGGGGCCCGGGGCGGAGGGGTGCCCGGCTCGGAGGGCGGCGGGGCCCGGCGCGGAGGAACGCCTGGCTCGAAGGGCGGCGGGGCCCGGGGCGGAGGGGTGCCCGGCTCGGAGGGCGGCGGGGCCCGGCGCGGAGGAACGCCCGGCTCGGAGGGCGGCGGGGCCCGGGGCGGAGGGGCGCCCGGCTCGGAGGGCGGAGGGGCCCGGGGCGGAGGAACGCCCGGCTCGGAGGGTGGCAGGGCCCGGGGCGGAGGAACGCCCGGCTCAGAGGGCGGCGGGGCCCGGGGCGGAGGAACGCCCGGCTCGGAGGGCGGCGGGGCCCGGGGCGGAGGAACGCCCGGCTCGGAGGGTGGCAGGGCCCGGGGCGGAGGGGCGCCCGGCTCAGAGGGCGGCGGGGCCCGGGGCGGAGGAACGCCTGTCTCGAAGGGCGGCGGGGCCCGGGGCGGAGGGGCGCCCGGCTCGGAGGGCAGCAGGGCCCGGGGCGGAGGAACGCTCGGCTCGGAGGGCGGCGGGGTCCGGGGCGGAGGAACGCCCGGCTCGGAGGGCGGCGGGGCCCGGGGCGGAGGGGTGCCCGGCTCGGAGGGCGGCGGGGCCCGGGGCGGAGGGGCGCCCGGCTCGGAGGGCGGCAGGGCCCAGGGCGGAGGGGCGCCCGGCTCGGAGGGCGGCAGGGCCCGGGGCGGAGGGACGCCCGGCTCGGAGGGCGGCAGGGCCCGGGGCGGAGGGGCGCCCGGCTCGGAGGGCGGCAGGGCCCGGGGCTGCCTGTAGCAGAGATCTTGGGTCCCCTGGAGAGCTGTGAATACAGTGGGCCTACTCCTGAGCCTGCCAGGAGCTGTGGAGACAGCAGCAGGGTGTCCATCTGCGTTTATGTGGCGCCACAGCATCTAAGCAGCGTGTGAGGCCTGGGTTTGTGTTGCACTCAAGCTCCAAGCAACAGGAAGCCCAAAGTGACATGTTAGGCGGCAGAGGGATGTGAACAGCTGTTCCCTGTGCTCTTCCTTGACCCACAGCCTCGGGATGGTACTTCTCTGGCTCACAGGGCTGTCGGAGGGTTAATGAACGAGTGCGAACCTGTATTGCGCTGAGCATCATTACGATTCCGCGGCGCTGGCAGAAGTGGGCACCGGGAGAGAGGCCTGGGAGATAAGGACCTGTGAATTGCACAGCAAGTGGAAGTGAATTCCGTGCCGTCTCGTAATGCGGGGCTGGGCTCGAGAGTCTGCAGCAGCTTTCGATACATTAAAAAATGGAGGCGTGCGGTGACTTGGATACAAAACTGCTCAGCTCCATCCGGAAATGCCTCTGTGTGACGGCGCGTTGGGGGTTCCCCGTCTCCTGCACCCCGAAATGGCACAAACAGACTGCACCAGCCAGTGGAATTGAGGGTGGTTTATTGCTCCTCCAGCTCAGCGCAGCACCGATGTAGTCTGGTCACAGGAACTGGGCTAGGATGCCTCAGGCCCCCTTGGGATGGGGGAGACTGGGCCCCTAAACTCCAGCCCCTTCTCCTAGGCTCCCCTCCATGCCCTCCGACAGCCAGCAACCAACTCCCTCACTTCCAGCCCTGCCCCCCAGCCAAGGCAGCATTCCACCTTCCTTTGTTCCTCTCCATGGGGGGTGTCTGGCCACTGGTTTGCATAGTGACTCATCCTGTTTTGCTGGGTCGTGGTACCCACGGCAGCCAGTGGGGGTTCCCCCAGAGCCAGCAGCATAGAAACCAGCCAGGTACCCCCACTACGTCACAGTTCTCCCCCCTCCGAGAGCGAACTGAGCAGGGTCACTCCGCTCGTGACCTAGGGAAGATCGGGTCCTCTGCGTGGGAACCCGCCCCGGGGACATGGGTGCTCCCCTTGACTCGGGCCGGCCGTGGCGAGGCCCCACATGAGCTGGCTTCCCTCTGTCCACTCGCCGCCCCGCTCCAGGGCGACTGGCACAGGCCTGTCCTCGGGGGTCACACCCACCCTTCCGCTGGCCTTGATCTCTGGCCAGGGTCTCTCGGGCTGGGGCCATGAGCCCAGCGAGCCTTCTCTGGACAGCCAGGGCGGCTTCCACCCCCGATGCTCCATCCAGGGAGGACTTCCCCTCCCATAACTCTCTCAGCAAGCCCAGAGGGTCTATCTGGGGTAGAGACCCCCAAGCCGCTTTCCTCCTGTCTTGGGCCTTCCCGCCCCTCTGGCAGGAGTCACAGGACCGGCAGTACCGCTGCACGGCTGTAAAGATTCCCGGCCAATAGAAGTGCTGGAGCAGCTTCAGCCGGGTGCTCCGGATCCCCCGGTGGCCCCCAACGGGGGAATCGTGGGCCAAATACAGCAGCTTGAGGCGATACTTTCGGGGGACGACCAGCTGCCGCTCTACCCTCCATGCCCTCGCCTTCCTGGGGGGGAGCCACTCACGGAACAGGAGCCCACGCTCCCGCAGGAATCTCTCCTGGCCACCTCTCCCCCGGGGCTGAGCTGCATGGAGGCCAGCCTGGTCCCTCAGCCTCTGCAAGGAGGGGTCTGCCTGCACCTCAGCCTGGAATTCAGCTGCTGAGGCAGGGATCGGGACCTGTCCCCCACCTCTGCCTAGGTCCGGAGTCCCAGCCTGGCTGGACCCCGTGTCCACTGGGATGGGACCCTGAGGATGCTGCCAGGAGTCCTTCCCTGGACCCACGTTGTCAGCCCCCCGCTGGCTCTGGCTCCAGGTAGTGACTAGAGCCCGCTGGGATTCATGGGGCCACTCCTCTAGGTCATTCCCCATCAGCACCTCGGTGGGCAAGTGCGGGTGCACCCCCACTTCCTTGAGGCCCTCCTTGGCCCCCCATTTCAGATGCACCCGGGCTACAGGCACCCTAAACGGGGACCCATCTATGCCCTTCAGGGTCAGCTGCGCGTGGGGTAGTATCCGCTCCGGGGCCACTATGTCGGATCGGGCCAGAGTCACCTCCGCCCCCGTGTCCCAGAAGCCCGTCACCTTCCTACCATCCACCTCCAGGGGTATGAGGCACTCGCTCCGCAGGGGCCGTCCTGCCCCCACCCGGTACACGGAGAAATCCGCCTCCTGAGAATCAGACCTCCCAGGGGAGGTGCACTGAGCATCCTTCCCCTCTCTCTGAGCTGAGGTTTGCCTGCCAGCCCCTGCCTCTGGGGCAGCCTGCCCTTCCTCCCGCCCCAGCCAGTTAACCCTGGAAAGTCCCCGGTCCTGGGACCTGGTGCACTGAGCCCTCTTGTGGCCTTTTTGCCCACAGCGATGGCAAGTTAGGCTTTGGGCTGTCTCTGTCCAGGCCCTGGCTGGTTCTCTGGGGCGCAGACGACCTGTTCCTTGGTCTCGCCCCGTAGTTGACTCCCTCCGTCGCTCATCCGAGATCCGGTCTCTGCGCGGTTCCCTCTCTCTCCGGGACTCCCGTTCACACCCGGACCGGCTCTCCGTGAACTCATCCGCCAGTCTCCCGGCCTCCTGGGGGTTCTCTGGTCTCCGGTCCTTGAGCCACAGCCTCAGTTTGGGTGGGCACGCTTCATAGAACTGCTCCATCATGACCAGCTTGAGCAGCTCCTCTGCGGTCTGGGCTCCGACTCCAGACACCCACTTGCGGCAGTATTGCGCCAGGCGGGAGGCCAGGTCCACATAGGTCTCCCGTGGCCCTTTCTGTACCCCCCGGAACTTCTTCCTGTACATCTCGGGGGTCAGCCCGAACTTGTGCAGCAGGGCCTCCTTGACTCGGTTGTAATCCCCTGGCTGTAGGTCCTCCAGCTGACTGAGCACTCCGGCCGCCTCCTGGTTCAGTGCGGGGATGAGCTCCTGCAGCCAGTCAGCTGGGGGAACCCGTTGCAGTCCACAGGCCCTCTCAAAGGAGCTGAGGAACCCGTCTATGTCACCCATGTCCTTCAATTGGGCCACCACGAGCCTCTCCAAGCGCCTGGCAGTCCTGGGACCCTGGGGTCCATCCGCACTTGGCGCAGCCGGGGCCCCGCCGGTTCTCCGCTCTGCCATGGCCAGCTCATGCTGCCGCTGCCTCTCTCGATCCTGGCGGTCCTTCTCTCGGTCCTCTACTTCCAATTCCCTGATCCGCAGCTGGATCTCCAGGCGCCGCAGCTCCGCTGGGCTGGCCCCTGCCCTAGATGGGCTACGGCTTGCAGGCCTCCCGGGAGACGCTGTCTCATCTCTCCGGTGGGTTCCAGCGCTCCTCCCCCTCTCTGAGCCTGACACACTCTCAGGGGGGGTCTGGCTGCTTCCCCTGGGGACAAGATCCTGGCCCTGTGGCTGGTCATTATCTTCCAGCTGGGCAATCAGCTGGGCCTTGGTTGCTTTCTGCACAGGCAAGCCCCTCTCTCTGCACAGCCCCACCAGCTCTGCCTTCAAGAGTCGGGCGTAGGCCATCTGCCCGCTGGGCCCCTCGGTGCAGACTCACCAGTCTAGTGCTGCAGCGCCCCACGATTCCCAGGAACCACTTCGCTCTGTCTCCAGCACGCCTGGCTCCAGGGCTCTTGCTTCTACTGCGCCTTGTCGCTTGCCGCTGGAAGCTCCATCCACGGGGTGCAGTGCATCCCGCTCCTGACACCAGTGTGACGGCGCGTTGGGGGTTCCCCGTCTCCTGCACCCCGAAATGGCACAAACAGACTGCACCAGCCAGTGGAATTGAGGGTGGTTTATTGCTCCTCCAGCTCAGCGCAGCACCGATGTAGTCTGGTCACAGGAACTGGGCTAGGATGCCTCAGGCCCCCTTGGGATGGGGGAGACTGGGCCCCTAAACTCCAGCCCCTTCTCCTAGGCTCCCCTCCATGCCCTCCGACAGCCAGCAACCAACTCCCTCACTTCCAGCCCTGCCCCCCAGCCAAGGCAGCATTCCACCTTCCTTTGTTCCTCTCCATGGGGGGTGTCTGGCCACTGGTTTGCATAGTGACTCATCCTGTTTTGCTGGGTCGTGGTACCCACGGCAGCCAGTGGGGGTTCCCCCAGAGCCAGCAGCATAGAAACCAGCCAGGTACCCCCACTACGTCACACTCTGTCAATATCCCATTCAGTGAAAGCAACGCGGAGCCTGTGGCACCTCTCGACTCACAGATTTGCTGGGGCCTCAGCGTCCGCGGGTCAAAGCCAAGTTGCCAGCTGCATGGAGTGGAAATCCCAGAGGTAGGGAGGAGGCCCTGGTCCCGGGGTCACACCTTCAGCGAGGTGCTTGCTCCTTTACAGCTGGACTTGGCCTGCCAGCACCACAGAGTCTTTCTTGACCCCACCAATGTTACCGCTCTTCTCTTCTATCCACGGGCAGATTTTTTTCCAGTTATGTGCAGAATAAGTTTTGTTATGTGCACCGCCAATAGAAACACAGCCCTGGCTGCGGGCGCTCTGCCACTCAGCTGGGCGGCACTGGGCTGTCTCCTGAGTGGCTGCACAGGTGCCCGGCTTACAGTGGCTAGGGCAGAGGGCTGCGTGGCTAGGAGCCCAGCGCTCTGTTTCAAAGCTTCCTGTGCGGCTCTGGGTAAATCGCCTCCTCCTGTCTCCGTTGCCGTAGGCGTCGAGTGGAGACAGCGCCACTGGGGCTAAATGAACGGCTGGGGGCTGTCCCGGGGCTGGCGTGTGGCGTGCCGGTAGCTGTGATTGTTGCCGGCTGGCAGCTGACAGCTCCTGTCTCGGTTGCACCCACCTGCCGTCTCTCCTCTGCGGGGCAGGGATTGCAGGCTTTCCACACTCCCGACGACGGGCTGGTCCCCAACCTCAGCGGGAGTGGGACTGGCCCACAGATGAGGGCCTCCTGGAGGGAGACCTCAGTGACCCAGGTGCTATGCAGCCTCCTGGGCGATGGGGAAATCGCATCGCCCTGTGGCGAGGGATCTTGTAAGCATGCTGGGGCGCCAGGTGTGCTGTAGTGGGTGGGGACTTGCTGGTTTCTATGGGTCTGTGGTAACCCCACTGGCTGCCGCCGGTACCACAGCCCAGAAGGACAGGGATGGGGCATTATGCAAAGGGATCTCTCAACCGGTCCGACCAGCTACCCCCCATGGAGAGGAACAAAGGAAGGCGAATGCTGCCCTGGCTGGGGGGCAGGGCTGGAGGAGAGGGAGTTAGTTTCTGTCTGGGAGCATGGAGGAAGCAGCCTCAGCTACAGGCTGGGGGGTTTAGAAGCCGAGACCCCCTGTGACGACGCGTCGGGATTTTCCCATCTCCTGCACCCCGAAATGGCATGAACAGACTCCACCAGCCAGTAGAATGGAGGTGGTTTATTGTTCCTCCAGCACAGCGCAGCACAGATGTAATCTGGTTACAGGAACTGGGGCTAAGAGGCCTCAGTGCCCCCTTGTGATAGGGGAGTCCCAGCCCCCCTCCCCAGCTCCTTCTCCCCTGCTTTCCAGACAGGAGCTCACTTCCCCTCTTCCAGCCCTGCCCACAGCCAGGGCAGCATCCACCTCCCTTTGTTTCTCCCCATGGGGGGCCGCAGGTCAGACAGGTTTTTGAGTCACCTTTGCATAGTGAGGTTTTCCCTGCTGGGTCTTGCTCCAGACAGCAGAGGTCACCACAGCCCAGCAAGTACCCCCACTACGTCACACACCCCCCATATCAAGGGGGGCTGAGGCATCCTAGGCCTGCCCTGTAGCCTGATGACATCTGTGCTGTGCTGTATCCTGAAGAAGCAATAAACCACCTCTATTCTACTGGCTGGTGGAGTCTGTTCGTGCCATTACGGGGGTGCAGGAGGCGGGGGACCCCAACGCGCCGTCACACCAGGAATACTCCAAACCCACGTGGGATCCAGGAATGCTATTGACGGGAGACTTGATCTGCTCTAGGGCAGCGTTTCTCAGCCAGTGGTACGAGTACCCGGAGGGACTCGAGAGCACCTGGGGGGTACGTCAACAACCGAAATAGGGAGAAAACGGAATTGTTGTTTTATGTTTTACAGAATTTTATTATTTTTGTACTTTTTCCCCAAAAAAAGTTCATCGCCCACCTGGCTACAATTAAGTTGTTTAAACAAACGTGTTGCAACGGTAGAAACAAATTTTGTGTGTCTGAAAACTGTAGGTAGTGGGAGTACTTAGAATGTATTTATGTATTTATTTATTTTTAAAAGGGATACTTTATAAAAATAGGTTGAGAGACACTGATCTAGAATAATGTCAGGGATCTGGGAAGAGATTTAGTTAGGTTTGTCCTGCTTTGAGCGGGGGGCTGTGATAGGTGACCTAGCATGGCCCCTCCTATGCTTTATGAAAATTCTTATGAATATGCATAACTCAAATACCCTTTATGCAAAATGGATTATGTAACTTATCGTTCAAGAGCCTATGACCCCCCGGATGAGTATATTCTATTTTTGTGCATGTATCATTTTTGTATGTGAAGTTAGAAATATTAAGTGGGAACCTGCTTTATTAGTTGAGCTATTCTACTAAAAGCCATTAGTGAGACTTTAGGGACTTAATGGCTCAGTGATCAAGGCAACAATGTGTGAATGGGGTTGTTTGTCCCGGGAGCCCAAACTCTGGCTGAGACATGTGGCCAGGCCCCCTGATGCTGGTACCCATTTTGGATCTGGGCTTTCCCACTCAAGGTGAGAAGCTTGAACTGAGCACAAAGAATTCCTGCCTTGGGCAAAGGAGGCCTAAGGGGGGAACCAAAGAATAGGGCAAGTGCCCAGTGCCAGGCGACTGTCTCACTTACCACCTAAGATGCTTGCTGGAAACATGTAGGACAGAAGAGGGAGAATGCCTAGCTTGTGAATGAGAGGATTAGAACAACTGTTTAGGGGAAGAAGGTGACTGTGGTGCCTGTTGTCACATCAGCTCATTTGGATTTTCATCAGCCGTGTTTGGCAGTGCAAAGACCGGCGGTGGCCGTAGGAGCACAGCGGTTCCCATACTGGTTTAGACCTGGGGGCCACCTAGAGAAAATTGTAAGAACCTGGCCATAGCACATGTGGGGTAACCTGCACCCCACTTTAGGTCTCCTCCTGATCGCTGACTCCAACACCCTGAAATAGAAGGCTCTGTCTCCTTTCCAAAATCGTGTTGGCACTGACTATTATAACCCTTCTTATCCATATCACTGTCCAGTCCCTTTTTGAATACCACGAAGTTCTTTGCCTCAGAGACTTATTGTGGCAATGAGTTCCGCGGTCTAATCACACCTTGCATGAAAAAGTCTTTTCTTTTACCAGTTACTGGAGCATTCCAGGCTCTGGACCATTCTTGTTTGGCCGTCTCTGAACCTCCTTCAGTTCTCCCATGTCCCCTCGGAGGCGGGTGACCCTCCCCCTGGAAGAGGATCTGCCCGTCTCAGGAGTAATTCGTTTCCCCAGGAAATGACATGATGTTCAGCCTGTCTTGCCCCAAACATCACCGCCCAGCCCTGACCTCTGGAATCCTACTCAGCTGCCCAGAAGCCCTGCCCTGCTGCGGGCCTGTAGACAGCTGTGGGCCGACCCTCTCCCTTCCGGCTGTCTTGCTGCAGGGCCGTGTGTGACTGAGAGCTAATGCCAGCCAATCTGGCGCACTGCCTGCCGTGGCTGTGGCTGTCAGAGGGCTTGTGGTGCAGAGGAGACTCAGCAGCCCCGCACTCCCCAGCTCACACCAGCTGCAACAGAAATCTATTTATGGCAACAAGCAACATGGAGCGCCACCAGGGACAGTTCACCCCCCGCCTCCCGCTAGCCTGTGGCTCCCTGCACAGCTGACGAAGTTACACCAAACTGCAGACAGCAGGAGCCGTTGATTTGAAAAAGAAGGGGGGGACTTGGCAGCCGCGTGAAAGGAAAGCGCCTGGAACGCCCATTCCGCGGGGGCTGGGTTCCTGGCCGAGTGGCCACAGCGGCTCCGGGGAAGCTTTGAAACGCCTTGTCAGGCAAGCCTGGCAGGGTCCCCGGCCCCAGACACTTGTGGAGAGGGGAGAGAGGGAGCAGCCCCAGGCTCCCTTTTCCCTTCCTGTCTGATCGCCGCTGATACCATTCCTTCTCCCCGCCGCCTGTGCTGCTCTCCCGGGTTTGACTGCAGCGCAGCGCGTCTGTGTTAGCCTCGTGGCCAGGGCTTTCATCCGCCCAGTAGCCACATCAAAGGCGTTTAAACACTGCTGCTTATCAGCAGCCGCGGGGGAGAAACCGGGAGCTCTTTGGCCAGCTTCCTGCACTGCTCCCCAGGGGCTCCGGGGAAGAGGCAAAGCCCTTGGTTCCCTTTAGCACCTGGCTGGTTCTGGGCGCTCGGCTGTCCCTCGTGACCAGCGATGCCCGGAGGAGCCAATGACAAACGGAATTGGGGGTTGTTTTTGTCGGGAAAGCAGTTTTGCAAGAGCCTCCCTCCACACACAAAGGCGCCAGCTCATCCCCAGGTCCTGCCCCGGCCTCCAGGGCAGCCTCTGCACGTTGCTTAGCCCGTTGTCCAGGCACCCGGAGCAGTACAGAGTCACTCACCCTGCCCATCCGGGTCTGTTCGCCTGTCCCTCCAACACATGCACTTCTCAGGGGCTTCCTGACTTCCCCATTAGCCAGACCTCCTTCCTTCCGCTGCTGCTCCAGCTCCAGGGTGTTGTGAAACAACCAGGCTCATTAACCCTCCCCTGCTCCCCCATCTTGCCTCTGCACCTCCTCCACCTCTGGCTTGGGGAGAGCTCTTAGCTTAGTGGTACCCACCAGACCTGGACGCTAAGCAGAGCTGTATCCCCAAGCAGCGCTAATAGAGCCCACCATGCAATGTTGTCTTCTAAATGACTAAAGGCCTCGGTGGTTTCCAGCTGCCCACAGAGAGCCATTGGAGTCTAATAATAGCACCAAAATACTGCTCTGGCATGGGAGCAAATGCATTTACATCTGCGACCTCACTGGTGGCCACATCTGCCTGCTAGAGCTTTGAGCCAGCAATGGCTGTCCAAGGGTGGGTTTTCCCTGCCCTCTGTGATGTAGTGTTGGTACCTTGCTGGCTGCTATGCTGGGGCTGTGGGTGACCCCCACTGGCTGCTGGCTGTAGCACGGCCCAGCAGGACAGGGGATGAGTCACTAGGCCAGGGGCTCTCAACCTGTCCCACCAGCTACCCCCCAGGGAGAGAAACAAAGGAAGGTGGAATGCCGCCCCTGGCTGGGGGGCAGGGCTGGAAGAGTTTTGGTTTTGGTCTGGAAAGCAGGGGAGAAGGAGCTAGGGAGGAGGCTGGGATTGTAGGGCCCAGCCACCCCCATCTCAAGGGGGGGCACTGAGGCCTCCTAGCCCCGATTCCTGTAACCAGATTCCATCTGTGCTGTGCTGTACCCTGGAGAAGCAATAAACTCCCTCTGTTCTACTGGCTGGTGGAGTCTGTTCGTGCCACTACGGGGGTGCAGGAGACGGGGAACCCCAACGCACCATCACACCCTCCTCCCCGTGGCCCGCGGGGCTGGGAGAGGCGAGGGTTGGCTGCTGCCAGCGTTCCTACCCCTTCTCCCTGGGGAGGCTGGGCAGGAAGAGCCGGGAGCTCTTTCCTCTCATTCCCTGCTGTGACTCATGACAGATTCTCCGAAACTACAAGGATCCATTGAACAAGCAGAATTGTTTTCGGAGAAGTTTGTGTGAAGCCCCCGCGCACAAGCCGGCTGCCTGATTGGCAGAATGAACACGTTTGGAAGCTGTCTTGTGAGCACACAGACCGAGGACCTCTGGGGTTCACATTAGCACAGCACTCGCTGCAGGTTTTATCATCCACAGAGGCCGTTTCTGGCGCCTGTGTCAGGCCGGCAGGCTGGGGGTGCAGCAGTAAGTGACTCCCAGCACTCGTGTGCTTGTGTGAGCATCTCTGCACTGTCAGTCCGCAGGGGTGCCCCGCACAAGCAGGCTAAGCCATTGCGTGGGGCCCCGAGCCATTCAAGGGGGCCACAGTTTAGCATTACAACTCGAAATGCCGCGTGTGAACAGGCTGCGATTTGTCTTGTTGGGGAGCCCCACCTGTATTTCTTGGGGCCCTAGTGGGACACTGTCCAGGGTCAGCACATGGACCAGCTGCACTCCCCATGGCAGGAACTCTGCTCTGATCAGACGCAGTGGTGCTGCAGTTACAAACGTCTCTGTGGAAACGCGATGGCTCCTGAGCAAAATCGTCCCAGCCTCGGGGTTGCCTTTAAACACACGTAACCTCCTGTTCCTAGCCCATGGCCTCCCTCCCTTGTCTCGCGTGCCGGACTGTGCGATCATCTGAGTCTTCTCCGGCCAGCCCCCAAGAACTGCTGCCTCTCCCTGGGGCTACCTGCCAGGCTCCATCTGGAGCCGCTCTCGTCCCGCTGCGCAGTGTCACCGTGAGCGCCTTGCTAATTGCGGTGTGGAATGCCCTGCCCGGGAGGCCCAGCCGCTGGCCTTCCATGCCACAGGGCGGGAGCGACCGGGTGACGCGTTCCCTTCTGCTCCTTTCCCGGCCCAGAGGCAGAGGGGACTTTCATGGGCCGTGATCCGAGCCTGCCTCAGTGGGAAGGAATCGAGCATGAACGTTCCGCCAAGGCAGACCTGCGGGGCCTCTGTGCCGGTGAGGGCCAGTCCGACCCCTTTCAGCAGGCAGAGCCCCCGTTCGGGTCCCACGCAGGCTCAGTCTGCAGGAGCCCAGGTGTCCTGCTCAGACTCGGAGGTTTTTCGCCTTCCTCTGTAGCATGGGACACAGGTCACAGCTGGAGGATTCTCTGCATCTTGGGGTCCTTACACCACTTGAGGACTTCAATATCTGAGATCTAGGTGAGAGGATTATTCTAGGAGGGGTGGGTGAGATTCTGTGGCCTGCACTGTGCAGGGGTCAGACTAGATGATCAGAATGGTCCCTTCTGACCTTAAAGTCTATGAGTGTATGAGACTTAAACCGGACATTGCCGCCTGGGGAGACAGGCCGGAGACCCGCTGGCTGCCTGGGCCTGTGGGCTGCCTCCGTCACCAGCCTCGCCTCGCACCCAGGAACTCAGTCAAGGGCTGTCCCTGTTACCGACCCTAGACCCCAGTTAGCCAGTGGCCTTTCCAGTCAGTCATCTCCTTCCAGCCACTTCCGGCAACTGCAGAGACCATTTAACGCCAGGAAATGGCTGCCCACAGTGCGTGGCGGGGCAGGGTGTGGGAGCAGCCCCACATCGGAACTAGAGCCCAAAGCGTTGGCGCAGCTGGGGGAGGCTTTGGAATTTGCGGTGACTTAGAATAGTCTCAGTGGCTGGAGACCACTCACGTGAAAAGGTCTCCGTTCTAAGCCAAGTGCCTTTGTTCTCCTTTATTCGAAACTGGCAGACCACGTGCATCGGGATTCAAACTGCCTGGGGAAAAGGAGAAAGGGAACCGCCAGTCAGCACAGAGAATCTGGGGTGTGCTCCAGGAGACGGGCTCTGGAGGATACAAGATGAAGACGAGGAGGAATCTTAGTATATCCAAGTGTTGTTACATCAGTCCATGGAGCACAGGAGACAAGCAACAAGAACATGAAGTGCTGGTTAATCACTGACATTCTGATCTAGTGAGCACGACTAAAACTTGGGGAGGATTCTCATAATGGGAACCTTCTTTTTTACTCTTGTAAGGTGTTCAGGTACCATGGTGATGAGCCAGGCATGAAAACTTAGACAGCTATTTAGCTAGAGAAGTATGAATGGATACAATCAATTCAGGGAGATGGAGAGGCAGGAAGATGGAGGGTTAGTGCTATATATAAAGCCATTTGCAAGGCCAGCGGTTCAGCAAAGAGTCTGGCAGTGAAAGAGTCTGGTTAAGCACGGGAAGGGGGGATAAGAGAGTGTGGTGGCCACATGTACTGTGGGGGGAGGAGAGCGAGAGCAGACAGAACCACAGCTGGAGTGCCCTGTCCAGGGGAGTCCTACCGCTGATGCTAACGTTATGACCCAGCGTTGAGGCAGAGAAGACCCCGATTAACGGCTGGTGCCACACAGCAGACGTTCAGAGAATGACGTGCTCTGACAAACGGCACAAGGGGGTTGATTTTTCAATGGAATCCGTTGACTCCACAACACGGCTTCTTCCCGTGGAGCCTCGCCTGGGAAACACCAGCGTGAACTTGGGGACACCCTAGAACATTTTGCATAATTTCAGGAGCCCTCCTCCCCCGGCCAGAGCTGAAACAGGACCCTCTTGGCCCCGCACTCCTGGCCGAGGTCGCTTGCAAGAGGTGACTTGCCCCTCGGGGCCGGGGCTACCAGCCCTGCCTGCGGAACGAGCCACACTGCCCTCGGAAGGGGGGTGGGGGCCCCCTCGAGCGAGCACTAACGTTGCTGCGAGGAGTAAAGGAACCGTATGGGACGCCAGGGCCGGAAAGGGCTGGGCATTGCTTTGTGGCTGTGGCCGCAGACCGTCCCGTGTCTGACACCGCTCCCCAAGAGCGCACACTGGACTCGGCCTGCCAAGCACGGGCGCACCCGTTCCAGCGAGCCTAGCGGAGGCCGCTTGCTACCTGGCTCTGTGCAGCCGGGACTAGGCCTGCACTGGGGCTGTAGCTCATCCGTCGATGCCCTGAGTGTATTCACACGGTGGGGCACGGCGGGCTTCAGGCCCACTGGAAGCAAATCACACTGCAGGCGGCCGATGGGCCCTGCTCTGCAAGAGGCCGAGTTCACCTGCCACGAGGCCCCGACCCGCCGGGCCCTGGCAGCGAGGCCGGAGATGTGCGTCTCGGGAGTGGAGCTCTGCGCGCCGCACCGGAGAGTTAATGAATGATGAATGAGGAGGCTGCAGCAATGGGGGGGGGCAGCTCAGGAAATGGCCGCAAAGCTGCTGGGAGGGTGAAGGTCTCCTGCAGGGAAAACCCTGCGAGCAGAGCAGCCGGAAGCTCCTGTGGGGAAACCCAGCCTGAGGGGCCGGCTTGGGAAGGCTGAGCTGACGGGCTGAGCACAGACTGGGACACATGAAGAGTTCAGGAGGGGAGGGAAGAACCAGAGTGAAATGTGGGCTTCTGAGTGGTGGGCCTGCCTGGGCTGCTATGGCCCCAGGCCGGGCTGCTAACCAGAGAGCAGCCTGCGGGCGGTTCTCAGGGGCCCCCAAGGGGGGCAGGAGCAGGGTGCCAGGGGTCCCTCGCCACAGGGAGTCAGGCGGCAGCCAGCCCTGGCACGGCCCAGAGGGAAACGTCCTCCTCCGTTTACTGCCAGCCCCTTCGTCTGCCGTCGTGGGCCGCACTGCCTGCCTGCTCACCAAGCGCTATTTGTCTTTCTGTTCACCTGGCCCTGCGCCTCTTCCGTAGTCCCCTGTGTGGTGAAAGCCCCCGTGCGCGGCTCCACGGGTCTCGCCAGAAACCCAGGGTGCATTGGGGATGGACCGAGCCGGGAGCCCCTGCCCCGAGAGCGCCGGGGCAAGAGAGAGACTGGTCCCTGAAGAAACAAGGTGGGGATGGAAAACTCCAGGTGTGCATCATGCTGCAGCTGCAGCTGCCATTAACCTGTCTCTGAACTCGTGTGGCTGCCCCACACGTGCCTTGGCCCCGGCGCAAGGGGCTTTGTTTCTTTTTGCTGCAGTGACACCGTGGAGTGACTGGATTCTGCTGCAGGCATTTCTCTGAGACTTTGCCCGGGCTCCGAAATGGAGAGCGCGGTGAACACAGCATGGCTCGCCTTAGCAGGATAAACTGTCACTGCTGGAAACCAGCTAGAAGCCGCAGGCTGGAGGCTCCTTCAAGAGTGACTGTATTAGCAAACAAACACGCTGGAAGCCCCGTTCTGTTCCAGCTCCGAGCTCCAGCATAGTCCAGACGCGCTGCGGAGCCCTCGTCTGCCCGGCCAGAGGAGAGAGCCTTCCGAAGGAGGGGAGAGGACAACACGCTGAGGGACCTTTGGGAGGTGTCACCGCCCGCTGGGCGCCAACGCGGGGCCAGAGCAAGGGCCAGTGTAGAGGGAACTGAGGGAATCGCAGCGTTTCCAATGGAGAACTGGGCAGAGCTGCAGAGAAGTGGATTCTACGTGGTATGCTCCCATGCACCCTTCAACGCTCTTGGACAGGCTCTCCGCCACTCCAGGCACAGCCTTGCTCCCAGCGATCGCAGGGCCGGCGGCTCTGGCTGAAAACCACCGTGTGGACAGACGGTGCCAGGTGTGGCCCCCGCACTCTGGCCTGCCGCCGCGGGGGAGCGATGCTCCGGTGGAGCAACGTCATTGCTGCCACCGGTGCACGCTGAGCACCCGTTTCAGCAAGTTCAGGGGTCAAGTCCTGCTAGCCGCATCACACGGAGCCCGGGGTGCGACCTGGCGGCTGCGTGCGGGCACAGGGGGCTTCGTGGCTTGAAGTGGCACATGAGAGCAAACCCCGCTTGGCTCCAAGCGGGCCCACGCGTCACAGTAAGATCCGCCTCCGTCACTCGGGGCTGCACGAGGCTTTGACCCGGAGCCAGGTGCAGCTCCCACGCTGTAGACGCGGGAAGGTCGGCAGACAGATCCTGCCATCAGCCTAGCTACTGCCTCCCGGACAGGGACGGAGGCCGCTCGGAGACCCGCCCTTCTGTGGCGGCGTGTGGTGTCAGCACGCCGGGGCCAGCACAGCGCTCGCAGGCTGAACAGCCTGAGCCAGGGCCCTGGCTTAGCCCCCGTTTAGTTACGGGGGCGTCTTCCCACCCGGCAGGCCCTGGCAGCAGTGTGCTCTGGCTCCTGCTGTGCTCCGCGGGAGCTGACATCAAGCGAGGCTCCCCTGCGGTGGAGGCCCGGCTCTCCGCTGTCTGGCTCCCCTCTGCCCTTGTGCATTTCTGCAAAGTGGGAGTGAGTGTCGCCTGCCCGGAACGCTGCACAGGCGCACGCGGGCAGGCGGCAGGGCGACAGAGGCGCCCAAGGGGGCTTTGCACCACGTGGAGCAGGGAGGAGGGTTCCCCGGCTCCCAGTCAGTTTGGTGGGGCTGGCCACTCTGGGGGGGACTGGGATGGCTGGCAGCTCCTCGCACCCCAGGCTGGGCGTGCAGCGCGTGCGGCTTTTATTGGCGCCTGTTTGTGTAGCACAAAGGCTCTGCTGCTTCCTGACTCAGACACTCAGAAACCGGCAGCCCTGCCTCAGCAAAGGCCCCACCCAAATGCCACCGCCCCACGGTCCGCCAGCAGGGCCCTTGTCAGACACTTTGACTCTCCCACAGAGGGGCAGGCTCCTTGCAGAGACGGGCCAAACCCTTCTCTGGCCCTCGGCTGAACAGGGCGCAGAGCCATCTCCTTTGGAACACCGCTTCTCTCCTGTGAGGCTTTCCCCAGGGCGGGGGGGGGGGGGGAGGTGTCAGACAGGAGGGGCGTGCCGGCTGCCCGGGGAGGTCCGGAGGTTCTGGGTCAGCCCGAAGGGGCGTGCCGGCTGCCCGGGGAGATTCAGAGGTTCTGGGTCAGCCCGAAGGGGCGTGCCGGCTGCCCGGGGAGATCCGGAGGTTCTGGGTCAGCCCAAAGGGGTGTGCCGGCTGCCCGGGGAGGTCCGGAGGTTCTGGGTCAGCCCGAAGGGGCGTGCCGGCTGCCCGGAGAGGTCTGGAGGTTCTGGGTCAGCCCGAAGGGGCGTGCCGGCTGCCCGGAGAGGTCCGGAGGTTCTGGGTCAGCCCGAAGGGGCGTGCCGGCTGCCCGGGGAGGTCCGGAGGTTCTGGGTCAGCCCGAAGGGGCGTGCCGGCTGCCCGGGGAGGTCCGGAGGTTCTGGGTCAGCCCGAAGGGGCGTGCCGGCTTCCCGGGGAGGTCCGGAGGTTCTGGGTCAGCCCGAAAGGGCGTGCCGGCTGCCCGGGGAGGTCCGGAGGTTCTGGGTCAGCCCGAAGGGGCGTGCCGGCTGCCCGGGGAGGTCCGGAGGTTCTGGGTCAGCCCGAAGGGGCGTGCCGGCTGCCCGGGGAGGTCTGGAGGTTCTGGGTCAGCCCGAAGGGGCGTGCCGGCTGCCCGGGGAGGTCCGGAGGTTCTGGGTCAGCCCGAAGGGGCGTGCTGGCTGCCCGGAGAGGTCCGGAGGTTCTGGGTCAGCCCGAAGGGGCATGCCAGCAGAGAGAGCCTATTCCACTCTGGAAATGCTCCTCAGCTGGCATGGCTGTCACCCAACAGGTGACATCATCAGAGCCTCAAACGACCCGCTTCTTGGGACAGGACGTGGCGGGGCCCTGGCAGAGGTGGCTGACGGCCGCCTGTTGCTGCTTGTGGCCTGCACGAGGGGAGAGGCTCAAACCGAACTAATCGGACAGGGAAAGGCCCGGAAGGGGAGTGGGAGGCAGATTCAGTGTGCTCTGCATTCCAGCTCCGCGGGCAGATTTATTCAATCGAGAGCCAATTTCAGCATCGTTTCTTTCACGCCGCTCCACCTCACAGGTGTGTGGAATTTATGTGGAGATAGCGAGAACCATTACAGACGGACAGCAATCTTCAAAGCCACCTCAGAGACCCGAGAGAAATCAACACACTGGCCCATGCAAATGTGCAATTAAGTTTCAAAATACTCGTGCGCCACGAAAAATGCTTTCCCCACCGAGAACCGGCCTTTGAGGCGATTTCCCCAAGCCCATTCAGCAGTCACTCAAAACGACTTTTAAAAGCAGCCTCTGATTTTCCTCCCTCTCCACCCAGGTCTGCTCGCTATCTTCCTTGGAGGAGCTGGCTCCAGCGCACGAGATGGGTTCTCGTTTTGGTAGGAGACAGACTGCACTTCCAGCAGGAGAAACAGGCCGGTTAAAGGAGCTGATGTGAATTGGACTGAATTCAAATTGGCTTTGGCTTTCCAATGCCAGCCCCAGAGACTGGGCACAACAGCCTCAGACTGAGTCTTGAGGAAGAGCTTGGGGGCACAATTCACAGCTAATGGTTTATTCATCTAATGTAGCCCTTTGGTCTGTTCATGAATTATCTACGGACCAGCATTTCTGCAAGAGTGTGTGTTACTCAGTGACTGACTTGTGCCCGTTTAGGTCTGCCCACCCACTCGTCACAGCAATTGTCACTTTGGAAGTGTTCCTCATGAATCTCTACTTGGGCCATGCGATTAACCACACTGCATAATTCACCTGTGGAACTCACTGCCACAGGACATCATGGAGGCCAGAAGTTTAGCCAGAATCAAGAGTTTGTGACAATGCGTTGGGGTTCCCCCGTCTCCTGTACCCCTGAAGTGGCACGAACAGACTCCCCCAGCCAGTAGAACAGAGGGAGTTTATTGCTTCTCTAGGGCTGTGTCCAGACTCCATGCCTCCGTCGACGGAGGCATGTAGATTAGCGAGATCGGAAGAGGGAAATGAAGCCGCGATTAAAATAATCGCGGCTTCATTTAAATTTAAATGGCTGCCCCGATCTGCCGATCAGCTGTTTGTCGGCAGATCGGGAGAGTCTGGACGCGATGCCCCGAAAAAGAAGCCTTTCTTCATCGACACAGGTAAGCCTCGTGAAACCAGGTTTACCTGTGTCGATGAAGAAAGGCTTCTTTGTCGGCGCATCGCGTCCAGACTCTCCCGATCTGCCGACAAACAGCTGATCGGCAGATCGGGGCAGCCATTTAAATTTAAATGAAGCCGCGATTATTTTAATCGCGGCTTCATTTCCCTCTTCCGATCTCGCTAATCTACATGCCTCCGTCGACGGAGGCATGGAGTCTGGACACAGCCTAGGATACAGCACAGATGTAATCTGGTTCCAGGGCAGGCCTAGGATGCCTCAGCCCCCCTTTATATGAGGGAGGGTCTGGGCTTCTAAACCCCGAGCCTGTTGCTTAGGCTGCTTCCTCCATGATCCCAGACAGACTAACTCACTCTCTTCCAGCCCTGCCACCCAGCCAGGGCAGCATCCACCTTCCTTTGTTTCTCTCCCTGGGGGTAGCTGGTCGGACCGGTTGAGACCCTCTTTGCATAATGACTCTTCCCCTGTCGTGCTGGGCCTTGGTACCGACAGCAGCCAGTGGGGGTTACCACAGAGCCAGCCAGATACCCCCACTACGGCACAGAGTTCTACACTGGTATGGATCTTGAGAGCATCTCCAGTTACTTTAGCCCAGATAAAATTACAGATAAGAATCCTCAGGCCCTGAGACAGCTTCTGACTGCCCAAAGCAAGGAAAATATCTCCCTTATCAGCCCCTTATTCTGTAATTATCCATTGGAGGGTTCCTGTCTCTGAAGCTTTACGACTCTCTCCTCTCAGGGACAGACTCTGGACCACACGAGCCCCGGCAGATCCATTTCAGTGAGTCCTGTGGGCATCTCGAAACCATTTCTGCTCCCAGCGGGACGGTTCCCAATGTGACAGGACTTGAGGACAAGGCAGGCACTGCTGTGGCCCCCCGTTCCAGCGGGTGTCTGACTCCTGGCCTGCAGCCCTTTGGCCCGTATAGTGCCCCCCACTCAGCTTTCCACTGGAGGAGAAACCAGGGGTGCAGTCTAGCTGTGCCTGGCGCTGCATGCCCCTCTGCACTGCTGCTTGGACAGCGGCGGCCAAACACAGCAGGCGAATGGCCCTCAGGAGTCTGGGGCCTTCGCATCCGCGCCTCACCACTTGGCTCCAGTTTGAGAGATCCAGGCAGAGAGCAAAATGCCTCTGCCCGCCAACCAGGGCAGCAGCTCTTCGGAGGTGACCCGGGCTGATGTGCCACGGCTGCCTTTGGGATGCCTGGGGGTGCCCACCAGTGCCATGCACCCAGCGCGTGCCACAAAGGGCCTGGGGGCTGCGTTAGCCCGATGTTTACTGCGTTAGCGTGTAGTCAACCTGTGGAACTCCTCGCCAGAGGAAGCTGTGAAGGCTAGGACTATAATAGAGTTTAAAGAGAAGCTAGATAATTTCATGGAGGTTAGGTCCATAAAAGGCTATTAGCCAGGGGATAAAATGGTGTCCTTGGCCTCTGCCTGTCAGAGGCTGGAGAGGGATGGCAGGAGACAAATCGCTTGATCATTGTCTTCGGTCCACCCTCTCCGGGGCACCTGGTGCTGGCCACTGTCGGCAGACAGGATACTGGGCTAGATGGACCTTTGGTCCGACCCAGTACGGCCGTTCTTATGTTCTTATGTTTGCAGGCCGCGGCCCGCGCTCGCCCCGCCCCCAAGGGAGGGGTTTGGGCACTGTCCGTCTCTGGCTAAGCCCCCAGGTTCCTGCTCAGCTGCTCCCTCGACAGGCTCCAGGGCTTTGCTACTGGATCACTGCCCCTCCCTGGGCCCGATCCCTAACCCATGGGCAGCAAGGAGAGTCTTCCATTCCCCCTCAGCAGGCTTTGGGTCAGCTTCCCTGCGAGGCACCTGCAAGCTCCTCAGAAGCTGCTGCTGGTCTGGACCACGCAGAGTCTGCCCCGGTCCAAAGGGCCGACGTGGGTCAGAGAACCCTGGCTGGGCTGGGCTGGGCTGGGCCCAGGATCGCGGGGACCCGTGCGCGGCAGCCCTGGGACAGCTCTGGCTTTGGATTTCATTCCCAGCCTCGTTCATCGGCGGGCCGTGCGGGAGGGGCCGGCAGCTCCTTCTGGGCAGGGTCTCTTCCGGCTCCAGTGGCTCGGGGGCTGTTTGGGGCGGGGTGTCGAGAGCCGTGTTTCTCAGCCGGGGCTGCGAGTGCCCCGAGAGAGCAGTCTGGGCTACGGCAACAACTGACATTTGGAGAAAACTGGATTTGTGTTTTACGTTTTACACCGTTTTATTATTTGTCACAAATGTCACTGCCCGCCCGGCTACAGTTAAGTTGTTTAACAAACGTGTTGCAACAGTAGAAAAAAAATTGTGTCTGAAAACCGTAGGTCCTGGGGGGACTTAATTTTTTTTTTTTTTTTTTTGTGGAAAAAGGGGCATTTTTGAAACAAAGGTTGAGAAACCCTGGTTTAGAGCACTTAACGCAAAGACCCTTTGCACTAGCAGAGCACCTAGAGCTGGCCTGGGCATCCCCGCTTCGCTCCCTCCGGCGGCAGCAGGGCGGGGCTGTGTCACTGGTTCCCCGCTGGCGGGCGAGTCCCTGCACCCCAGGGTGATGCGCCTAGCTCCCTGCTCTCGCAGGCCGTGTGAGCCAAGCAAGGCTGCAAGCTGGGGACATGCTGGGCAGCTTCCTTTATTCCAGGGCCTCCCGCTCCCACTGCCCGCCCTGGCCGACGAATCCCGCTGCAGCCCCGGCCCACTCCCGGGGGGAGACGCTGCTTCCTGCTGGGCCGCGCGGAATCTGCCAGCCACGCTTTGACCTGCTGTGAAATCAGTGGCCCAGAGCCCTGACTGTTCGAAGAGCAGCAGTGCCGGCCTGGCCCTGCTGCTGAGAGCGAGCCGCAAAGGAGCCTGGGAATTGGGCAGCCCCCCTTTCTCCCCCCAATAAGCTATTAGCACAGTCCAGGGAGCCGGAGCCGGGCCGAGGCAGGCGCCAAGAAGGGGGAGCGGTCGAAGGCTGCGGGTTTCTGCCTTGCGGAGGTGGACTCCACGCGGCCAGTCCCACAGTGCGGGTGCGGCCAGGCCATTAGCACATGGCAGAGACGCTGCAGTGTCGGGAGCTACCGAGGCAGCGAGTCCCCCCCCCCGGTCTTCTCCTTTGGCCCCCGCTCACTTGCCCTGCGCCCCACCTGTCCCCCAGCAACACTCGCCGTCTCTCCGTGCCCGGGGCAGCCCCCCAGGTTGTGCACAAGTCTCCCTCTGCAGCCCTTTGGGAGTTGGGTGCCAAAGGCCAGGAGCAGGAGGGGAGGGAAAATCCTTGTTTGCGTCACCCCAGGAGAGCTCCAGGGAGCTGGTTCCAGGGCCACGCAGCTCAGGTGCTGTCGCCACGAGCCCCCAGGCCATGGCAGGGCTTCGGCGGCCCCAGGGGGAGGGCAAAGCCCTGGTGCCTGCTGCCCCTGGGAGTGCCAGACGCTCCTGCTAGATGGGGAGAGCGTGCGCTGCCCCGCGGGGGCCCAGTGCACTGACGGCCCAAAGGGCGGCAAACAGCTGGCGCCAGGCCAGGGCTGTGCCCAGGTGCCAGGGGGCAAAACTGGAGCAGTGGGCTGAAATCGAGAAAGGGAAACCGTTGGCTCGAAGCCGAGAGGCCCTCCCCGCCAGTGGGAAGTAGCGGGCTGCACCTCTGTCTCCGAGCGCCAGTGCTGAGGCAGCCCCTGAGAACCGCCCCTCGCGCCCCCCGCCACGGCCCGGCCCCCGAGAACCGCCCCTCGCGCCCCCCGCCACGGCCCGGCCCCCGAGAACCGCCCCTCGCGCCCCCCGCCACGGCCCGGCCCCCGAGAACCGCCCCTCGCGCCCCCCGCCACGGCCCGGCCCCCGAGAACCGCCCCTTGCGCCCCCCGCCACGGCCCGGCCCCCGAGAACCGCTCCTTGCGCCCCCCGCCACGGCCCAGCCCCCGAGAACCGCCCCTCGCGCCCCCCGCCACGGCCCAGCTCCCAACAACTGCCCCTCACGCCCCCTGCCACAGCCCAAACCCCAACAACTGCCCCTCACGCCCCCTGCCACAGCCCAAACCCCAACAACTGCCCCTCACGCCCCCTGCCACGACCCAGCCCCCAACAACTGCCCCTCGCCCCCCTCGCCACGGCCCAGGCTACTGGCTCTGGCAACTTTTTCACATCAGAAACTTGCAGGTCAGTCTGCTAAACCCCTAGCCAGACAGCCCAGAGCCACTGAGGGATGATGGGCACTGACCCACGTCTGCGTTCTCCCAAACCTGGGGCCATCTAGCCACGAGGCCAGGCTTTGGTGTAAAGGGGAGCAGCCTCGGGCCCAGTTTTCTAGAGTCAAAAGGTCCATTCTAACAGCCAAAGATCACTGGCACATGGAGATTTCCTGGCCTTGCCCTATTCCCTTGGTAGCGCGCCCTACAGTGGGGGCAAAGGACAGGGTCATTTTCGCCCTAGGGGAGTCCTTAAGACTCTGGCTAAGCTGGATTCTTGGCCACGTGCTGGTACAAGTGGCGTGAGCATCAGCCCTCAGCGTCCACGTTTGAGTGGTCCTCTCCATCTCGGGGCGATGGGCCCGGAGCCTTGTGTGTAGCTGGTCGTGCCAATGGGACTTGTGGGTCACTCACATCTAACTACATGCATCTGAGGAAGTGGGTCTTTGCCCACGAAAGCTTATGCTCCTACACTTCGGTTAGTCTATGGTGCCACAGGACTCCTCGCCGCTTTTGCAGATTCAGACTAACACGGCTCCCCCTCTGATATCTAACTCATGTGTTACACCCAATAGAAACATAAAGAGCCTGAAGTTCAAAGCCCAGTTTGGCTGCCGTTACGGTGGGTGTAGATCTGGAGTCAGTGCTAAGTCGGGGGCTGCGTTTCCCCGCGTGCCCTGCCAAAGGCTTGTCTCCGGACTCCCAGTGACAAGCACAGGCTGGCCCTCCCGTCTAACAGGGCAGATGAATCGTCTTGTGCTGGTTCTGTCACCGGCAGGGATCTATTTTCTTCTTGGAATTTACAAGTAGCTCCGCCTGAGACATAAACAACCAGCCATAAAAATGACATTGTCACCGTGCAGGTGTGATAGATGTAAGCGACAAGCCGTCCTGGTCGCCACGGCAGCGCCGGGCTGACAGACACCACTAAATGAGGCCAGGAGGAGCCCCTGGCCAGGGCAATGGGACCAGCCCACAGGCAGAGCGTGGAGACTTGGCAACACGGTGTCACTCGCATGCACAGGCACTCGACGGGACCCTCGCAGTGCGATCCCAGCAGGCCACAGCCGGCTGAGAGGACAAGCACTGAGGAGGAGGGAGACACGTCGCCTCCGGACTGGCCAGAGTGAATTAGCATGAGTGGAAACCGGCGTGCGCAGAGACAGCGCCACTGTCACAAGCCCTTCCTGGGCCGGCGGAGGAAAGGTGGCACCACAGGAGCCCAGGGTGGGAAGGAACCGTGTGACGGCACGTCGGGATTTTCCTGTCTCCTGCACCCCTGTAGTGGCATGGACAGACTCCACCAGCCAGTAGAATAGAGGGAGTTTATTGCTTCTCCAGGATACAGCACAGCACAGATGTAGTCTGGTTCCAGGGCAGGCCTAGGATGCCTCAGCCCCCTTGAGATGGGGGAGACTGGGCCCCTAAATTCCAGCCCCTTTCCCTAGGCTGTCTCCTCCATACTCCCAGACAGAGACCTAACTCACTTCCCGCCCTGCCCCCAGCCAGGGCTCCACTCCCCTTCTTCCCATTGTTCCGCTCCCTGGGAGACAACTGGTCCGACAGGTTCGAAGCCCCCTTGCAGAATGACTCATCCCCTGCCCTGCTGGGCCGTGCTGCAGCCAGTGGAGGTCACTCACAACCCACTGCCCAGCATAGCAACCAGCAAGGTACCCCACTACGTCACAGACCTCGAGAAGTCATCTAGCTTGGTCCCCTCACTCAGGCAGGGCCGAGTAGTATCTGGACCATCCCTGACAGGTGTTTGTCTCCCTGCTCTTAAAAACCGCCAGGGATGGAGATTCCACAACCTCCCGAAGCTTATTCCTCTGATTAGCCACCCTGGAAGTTTTTCCTAATGTCCAACCTAAACCTCCCTCGCTGCAGGCTAAGCCCCTTGCTCCTTGGCCTGTCCTCAGACGTTAAGGAGAATAATTTTTCTCCCGCCTCCTTGTAACAATCATTTATGTTCGTAAAAGCTATTAGCATGTCTCTTAAGTCTTTTCTTTGCCAGATTAAACAAACTCAATTCTTTCAGTCCTCTCTCATAGGTCATGTGTGCTAGACCATTCATCATTTTGTTGATGTTCGCTGGATTTTTTCCAGTTTGTCCACATCTTTCCTGAAATGTGGCACCCAGAACTGGACACGGTATTCTAGCTGAGACCTAATCCGCGCAGAGTAGAGGGGAAGAATGACTCCTTCGGTCTCACAACACTCCTGTTCATGCATCACAACATGATTTTTTTCTAACGGCATCACACTGTTGGCTCATATTTAGCTTGTGGTCCACTCTGACCCTAAATCCCTTTCTGCAGGACTCCTTCCTAGACAGTCACTTCCCATTCTGTGTGTGTGACGGATTGTTCCTTCCTAAGTGGAGCACTTTGCATTTGTCCAGATTAAACTTCATCCTGTTTCCCTCAGACCATTTCTCCAGTTTGCCCAGATCATTTTGAATTATGACCCATCCTCCAAAGCAGTCGCAACCCCTCCCAGCTTGATATCATCTGCAACCTTAATAAGTGTCCGTTCTATGCCATCATCTAAATCGTTGATGGAGCTATTGAACAGAACCGGTCCCAGAACTGATCCCTGCGGAACCCCACTCGTTGTGCCCTTTGTGACGGCGCATTGGGGTTTTCCCGTCTCCTGCACCCCCGTAGTGGCACAAACAGACTCCCCCAGCCAGTAGAACAGAGGGAGTTTATTGCTTCTCCAGGATACAGCACAGCACAGATGGAATCTGGTTCCAGGGCAGGCCTACGATGCCTCAGCCCCCCTTGAGATGGGGGAGCCTGGGCCCCTAATTCCCAGCCCGTTGCCTAGGCTGTCTCCTCAATTAAACCAGCCAGAAACCTAACTAACTCACTTCCAGCCCTGCCCCCAGCCAGGGCTCCACTCCCCTTCTTCCCATTGTTCCACTCCCTGGGAGATCACTGGTCAGACAGGTTCGAAGCCCCCTGGCAGAATGACTCATCCCCTGCCCTGCTGGGCCGTGCTGCGGCCAGTGGAGGTCGCTCACAGCCCACTGCCCAGCACAGCAACCAGCAAGGTACCCCACTACGTCACACCCTTCCAGCATGACTGTGAACCATTGAGAAGTACTCTCTGGGAATGGTTTTCCAGCCACTTATGCACCCACCACAAAGTAACCCCGTCTAGGTTGCATTTCCCAGAATACCAGTAAGACAATATCAAAAGCCTTACTAAAGTTGAGCTGCACCACGTCTACCTCTCCCCTGTGCACAAGGCTTGTTACCCTCTCAGCTGCTTAGCGTTCACCGAGACAGAGCTTGACGTTGTGTGACTGGAAACAACACGGCTGCATTTCTGCTCTCGCTTCCGACCCTGACCTTGGCTGGAGAGATCTACGGGCTTAGCTGATTTCCCTGCCCTTCCCATCCTTGCGCCTCCCTGCACAGGTGCGGGGCCTATAGGATGTGGAGTTGGCCAGGGAGTGGGGAAATGCCACCTGAGCATCACAGACTGCACCTGAGGGGGAGCAGGTGACCGAGCAAACTCTGCCCTCACTTGCCATTCCCACTGAGAATAGAAGCCAGGGCGAGACACTGTCAGCTCCCCTGCCTCTAAGAAGTTCCTGCTCCTGATGTTGGAAAACAAGAGCCTGGAGACAGGGGAAAAGCCCCCCCGGTGACTTTCCCATAGAATCAAAGAACACTAGGACTGAAAGGGACCTGAGAGGCCATCAAGTCCAGTCCCCTGCCTCATGGCAGGACCCAGCACTGTCTAGACCATCCCTGACAGGTCTGTCTAACTTGCTCTTAAATGTCTCCAGAGATGGGGATTCCACAACTTCCCCAGGCAATTTATTCCAGTGTTTAACCCTCCTGACAGGCAGGAAGTTTTTCCTAATGTCCAACCTAAACCTCCCTGGCTACAGTTTAAGCCCATTGCTTCTTGTTCTATTCTCAGAGACCAAGGAGAACAAATTTTCTCCCTTCTCTTTGTGACACCCTTTTAGATACCTGAAAGCTGCTATCATGTCCCCCTCAGTCTTCTCTTTTCCAAACTAAACAAGCCCAATTCTTTCAGTCTTCCCTCATAGGTCATGTTCTCTAGACCTTTCATCATTCTTGTTGCTCTTCTCTGGACCCTTTCCAATTTCTCCACATCTTTCTTGAACTGGACACAATACTCCAACTGAGGCCTACCCAGTGCAGAGTAGAGCGGAAGAATGACTTCACGTGTCTTGCTCACAACACTCCTGTTAATGCATCCCAGAATCATGTTTGCTTTTTTTGCAACAGCTTCACACTGTTGACTCATATGTCCACTATGACCCCTAGATCGCTTTCTGCCGTACTCCTTCCTAGACAGTCGCTTCCCCTTCTGTGTGTGTGTGAAACTGATTGTTCCTTCCTAAGTGGAGCACTTTGCATTTGTCCTTATTCAACTTCATCCTGTTTACCTCTGACCATTTCTCCAATTTGTCCAGATCATTTTGAATTATGACCCTGTCCTCCAGAGCACTTGCCACCCGTCCCAGCTCGGTATCATATGCAAACTTGATAAGTGTCCTCTCTATGCCAATGTCTAAATCGTTGATGAAGATATTGAACAGAACCGGTCCCAAACCAGACCCCTGGGGTATCCCACTTGGTGTCCTTCCAGCAGGATCGTGAACCATTAATAACGACTCTCTGAGAATGGTTATCCAGCCAGTTATGCACCCACCTTAGAGTAGCGCCACCGTATAGTAGTAGCAAGGCCTGTGCTCTGGGAAGGGTTCTCCTGCTCCCGGCCTGGCAGCGGCCGTGCACACGGTGCGAGGAAGGAATTCCCACTGTGCTGGGGAAGCCAAGGACCCTGGCCTGGGACAGCAGGTCTAGTCTCTCATAAAACAGGGTCTGGCATCTGAGAGCTTGGCGCCACCAATGGGGCTAATCAGCCTCTGGCTTCTCGCTCCCTGGTTTCCCGGTTGTGGGACTCTGGCCTTCCCCGACATGGCTGAGCGGCGCGGGCAGCCGGCTGGGTAAGTCGGCAGGCCCGGAGCGCCCCTGCCAAGTCTCCTGGACAGAGTGCTCAGAAGAATGAAGGTTCTTCAGCCCAGGCTGTTCGTTTCCTCCTCCAGCTTTATCTGTTCCCGTGATTGTACCCCCCTCGGGGCGTCCCTGTTGCTGAGCAGATCTGCAGGCTGCGTCCCTGCTGCGCTCTCGGGAGGCAGGGACAGAAACCTGACCCTGGACAGAAACAGGCTCTAAAATGGCTGAATGGATTCTCCCCCCGCCTGGGATCGCTGCCAGCGGAAGTGGGTCAGCAGCTCCCTGGGTCACAAGGCCCACACCAGGGCAGGCGGTTACCCCACACGGAGAGGCTGACAGCAGCCCCCCAAATCACTTTCAGTCTATTAATAAACCTGGCAGCAGCTGCTGGAGCCCTTCCGTGCCAGTCGGGGTTTAGCCACATCGCTCTGCCTTATCAGCCCTCCTTTTCACAAGCACTTAAATTCCTGGGAAAGGAAGAAGTGAGATCAGATCGAAATGCAGGGCTGTGCGCTGGTTCTCCAATGAAATGGTTCTGGGTAAACAGCAGCCGCCTTTGATGAAATCCCAGCAGGCTTAAACAATAAAGCTGGTTACAAACTCAATCTGGTGCAGATATCGGATCTGAAATTGTTTCAAAAAACATGTCAACATTTTCTAATGCTGCTGCAAAACTTCCGCAAGTCTGCAGCTGGGGGGTGGGGCCCGCACAGCCCTCCGCACGCTCTGGAATGGGATCCGCCCAAGGAGCTCAGGCCGATTGCTCCTCTTCTCCCACTGCAGACAGCACCTGCGGCACCAGGCAGTGGCTGATACCGGGGGCTCCGAAAGCAGCCGTCCCTGTCCCAGCCTGCTCTGCACGTCCTCTCCTCTTGCCGTAGCCACCTTCACGTCCACGGAGAATCATCTTGCAAGTGGGCCCCAGGCAGCTCTCTCTGGCAGGCGACTCCGGGCACAGTGCCGCTGGCGCGGGCTGGAGCCTAGCACCTGAGCACAGGGTGGGGAAGGGAGCTGACGCTTCCCCGATGGCCCAGTCGCTCCGGCACAGCTGCAGGGCTTCTTGCTTTGGCCCAGCCACCCTGCGGGCCCGGTCACAGCGCCACCCCCTCTCGGATTTGGCCCATGCCCTGTGAGTGCCGGGTGGCTATGGGGGCGACGTGCGTGGTGTGGCCAGGAGGCGGCAAATGGGCAGGAAGAGCCCCGAGATGCTGACTCTGGCCTTTTCCCTCTGCAGGGAACCCTTTGTCCTCAGTCCAGAGACAGGTCCCCCTCTCTGGCGCAGTACGCTGGCAGGAATATCCTCCAGCATTCCCACCCCCGGAATCCAGGAGTCCTCCTGGACAGACACCTGCAGCCGGTACTGAGCTGGGCGCTGCACGTGCTCTGGGGACAGGAGTAACATTCCAAACAGTCCGGACACACTGGAGAAATGGTTGGAGGCAAACGCAAAGTGCTCCCCTTAGGAAGGAACAATCAGTGTCGCACCTACAGAATGGGACGCGACTGTCTAGGAAGGAGTCCTGCAGAAAGGGGCTAGGGGCCAGAGTGAACCACAAGTTAATGTCAACTGTGCGACACTGTTACAGAAAACCCAAACGTGGTTCTGGGATGCATTAGTGGGAGTGTTGTGAGCAAGACACGAGAAATCATTCTTCCGCTCCACTCTGCTTTCATTAGACCTCAGGTGGAGTACTGTGTCCAGTTCTGGGTGACACAGCTCAGGTAAGATGTGGACAAACTGGAAAAAGTCCAGAGAAGAGCCACAAAAATGATTAAAAGTCTAGAAAACGTGACCTGGGAGGGAAGGCTGAAGAAGTGGGGCTCGTCTAACTGGGAGCAGGGAAGACTGAGAAGAGACATGAGGGCTGTGTCTTCCTGATTTTAAGAGGAATAAGGGACCTTCCGGAAAAGGGTTTATTTTCCGAAAGATCCCGTCTAGACTGGCGCTTTTCTCCGGCAAAGCCCCAAGCCGGAAAAAAGCGGCAGCCATGTTTATACAAAGCGGGGGATATTTAAATCCCTGCTTCATTTGCAATTCCAACTTGTCTCATCTGCATCCCTTTTCCAGAAAAGGGGTGCAGTGTAGACACAGCCGATAAGTTTTCAAATGCCTAAAAGGTTGTTACAAGGAGGGAGGAAAATAGCTCTTGTTAACGAGAAGCAACAGGCAAGGGAGGTTCAGGCTGGACATCAGGAAAAACTCCTAGGTGCCAGGGTGGTGAAACACTGGAATCAATTGCCAGGGGTTGTGGAATCTCCATCTGTGACGTAGTGGGGGTACTTGCTGGGCTGTGGTGACCTCTGCTGTCTGGAGCAAGACCCATCAGGGAAAACCTTATTATGCAAAGGTACCATACCGGTTGAACCAGCCTACCCCCCATGGGGAGAAACAAAGGGAGGTGGATGCTGCCCTGGCTGGGGGCAGGGCTGGGAGAGGTAGAGTTAGTTCCGGTCTGGAAAGCAGGGGAGAAGGAGCTGGGGAGGGGGGCTGGGACTTCCCTATCTCAAGGGGAGCACTGAGGGCTCTTAGCCCCAGTTCCTGTAACCAGATTACATCTGTGCTATGCTGTATCCTGGAGGAGCAATAAACCACCCTCAATTCCACTGGCTGGTGGAGTCTGTTTGTGCCATTTCGGGGTGCAGGAGACGGGGGACCCCCAACGCGCCGTCACACCATCCCTGGAGGTTTTTAAGAGCAGGCTGGACAGACACTGCCAGGGCTGCTCTAGATAACAGATGGTCTGGACTAGATGACCTCTCGAAGTCCCTACAGCTCTGTGATTCCACGAAGTCGAGAACGCAGCCGGAGGTTGATTGCAGGAGAGGGGGGCGAGGTTCTGTGGCCTGCAGCCTGGTTCAGGGCAGGTGCCAAAAGGGAACAGACCCTTAACCCAATGGCTGTTTCCACTCCAATTCTTGGGCAAGACACCCGGTAAGGAGGGAGCGAACCGGAGAAACAACCCAGACAAAAGCAAACAGGAATATCTAGACTGGCTCAAAAGCGTCAGAGGGGAAACCACGTTAGTCCGGTTAGTACCTGGAAAAACTTAAAAAACAACAGATAGTCTAGCAGCACCTGAGGCTGCATCCAGCCTGCAAGCCGCTTTCGAAAGAGCATCTAGACGACTGTGACATCGCGTTGGGGGTTCCCTTGCCTCCTGCACCCCGTAGTGGTACGAACAGACTCCCCCAGCCAGTCGAACAGAGGGAGTTTATTGCTTCTCCAGGATGCAGCACAGCACAGATGGAATCTGGTTCCAGGGTAGGCCTAGGATGCCTCAGCCCCCTTGAGATGGGGGAGCCTGGGCCCCTAAATCCCAGCCCCTTTCCTAGGCTGCTTCCTCCATGATTCCAGACAGAAACTCAAACTCTCTTCCAGCCCTGCCCCCCTGCTGGTCTCCGCCCCCCTCCCTTTGTCTCTCCCTGGGAAGCTGAGCCTGGGTGTCTGGGTTAATCCACATGTGGGAGTCAGTGAGACTCTCCTGTCCCAGCGCAGGGGACCCCGGCTCACAGAGCAGACAGCCCCCCCCACACCACAGTGACAAGCAGTACTTTCGAAAGAGAGCACCCAGGCAGTCTGGACGCTCTTTCGAACAAGCACAGTTTGCATCACATAGCACCTTGTTTCGAAAGAGCACGTTGGACAAAAGGCGTCTTCCTCGTAAAACCAGGTTTTCCACGGTTGAAAAAACTGCCGCGTTCTTTCGATTTACTTTCGAAAGAATGCGGCAGCAGCCTAGACGCAGGGGAAGTTTTTTCGAAAAACCCCTGTAGTCCAGACATACCCCTAGAGACTAACAAAACACGTAGACGGTATCATGATCTTTCGTGGGCATGGCCCTCTGCTTCAGATGAGCGGAGCTATTAAAGGTCCAGTTCGAACTAAATAAGGGATGGGGGGAAGGGGAGTGACGGTCAGTCGCGTGTTCGTGCTGCATGAAGCGGATAGCGAAGGTGCAAAGGGGTCGTAAGTCCCCCGGTTGGCTGGTTGAGTCACGGGGATGCGGAGGGCCCTGTGCTAGCCAGGCACTGTCTATTCCTGCCTTTGGGATGGGTCCCACAGCTGGACATGGCGTTACGTTCCAAGGCTTGTGCAAGTGGCCTGCATTCCAGTTCAATGCGGGCTCAGCCCAGTGGCCCTCCAGCCCTGTCTTCTGTCTGGCCAATGTCAGATGTGTCTGCAGCCATTGCGTGGCCCCCTCGTCATCGCACCCCCTTCCCGGTAGCCAGAAGATGAGGGACCCCCAGGGCATGGGCCTGCATCCCTGACATGGAAGGGCCTGACCCCCAGGGACGCAGCTCGTCCTGTTTGGCGTTCACTGGCACATCTGACCTTCGCCGCCCCCCAGCAACCCGCTCCTCAGGCCGACTGCGCGTGGCTGCCTGTTTGCTTAAACCTGCTGCCTGCTACTTTCACTGGGCATCCCCTACCCTGCATTATGGGAGGGGTAAATAGCCCTCCCCAGCCCCTGCCTCACGCCAGCCATGACTGTGCAGGGCCTCAGCAGAGCCCCGACAGCTCTGTTCCCAGCCACGCACGCCAGGCTTCTGGTCTTTCCGCACAGGGTCCAGGCCCTGCGGCGTCTTCGGTGCCCTTCCCTGCGTCATCCCGCGGTGCCGCTTTGGGACGAGGCGGCGCCCCGCACGCGGGCCGCGAGAGGCAGGCGCACCGGGGAGGATCCAGTGGTAATAAGTCTCCGTCCTGCTCCCGCGCCCCTTCCTACCGCTGCCCTGTAGGCGGGTGTTTTCGGAGCGCTGCCTGGGAGCAGAGCCAGCCCCAAGGGGAGACCCCCCAGGCCTTGTTCCCACCTGGCCCAGGCTGGAATCACTAGCTCCGCTGACGCCTGGGCACGCTGGTGGGAGGCGGAGCAGGCCGGCCTCGGGGATGGACGAGAGCCGGCTCCAGACCGGGGGAGTCTGGGCTCCATCAGCCGGGCACGAGCTGCCCCCTTCCCTGAGCTTGGCTTTGCTGCTGATTCCTGCTGCACTCAGCCGCCTTACTGCACCCGGCTCCCTGGGCCCTGAAATATTTACTGGGCTTGGTTTGGTTTGTTCCGCGGGGCCGGCTGGAGGGGGGAGCAGCAGGGAAGAGGCTGTGAGCAGCAACCCACAGGGCCGGGGACACGGCAGCTTCCAGTCTGCACCCCCCTGCCACTCCAGCCCTAGGGGAGGGCGGCCAGCTCCCTGGCCCCTTCTCAGCCCCAGCCCCAGCGCAGGGAGGGTGTCAGAGGAGCAGGGACCGCGTGGGGCTGGATCCAGCCTCCCTAGAGCGGCTCAGGATGGGGCCCGCAGGCACTTCCATCCATCCCTGCTTGGCTGAGACAGGCCCCCCACGCCAGGCTTCGGGCCCTGGTGCACAGCACACAGGGAGGAAGTGGCCGCAGGCAGAGGCTCACTCACAGCCCATCCTCGGGGGCTCGCAGCGGCCTCCCTCCGGGGCAAGGCTGGGCCGGGGAGACGGGGCAGCCAGCTGCGTGCTATTTACAGAGCTCCGCTGGCAAAGGAAGAAGAGCTATAAATAGCCTCTTCCCTCGCTCTGGCTCCTCTCCCTCGGCTCCACGGCCGCTGCTGCCGCAGCCTGACCAGCGCCCCTCGGAAGAGGCAGAGGCTCCGTCCAGATGAGCCCCTCCTGATCAGACAGCGCCCGGGCTCCGCCGGGCAGCCACAGCTGCTGGTGCCTGAGAGCAGAGGGCTGTCCGGCCGGACCCAGCTGCCAGCGGCGCTCGGACGAGCCTGTTCCCATGGGTGGAGCCCGCGGCCCGCAGAAGGGCAGCTCAGAATGGTTCTCCGAGGCACGTGGCCTGCAGCGCACGGAGGGCCGGGGAACCCGCAGCAGTTCCCAGCCCGGCCAGAGGTGCGAGGCCAGATGGGGCTGGGCCTTGGGGCGCCACCACCAGGCTGCTTAGCTACCAGGCGGCAGTTCCGGCAGAAATCGTTACTGCGAGAGACGCGGGCAGGAAAGGACCCATCACGGAGAGCAGAACAAGCCGGCCCCTCCCCGAGCCCGCACTGGGGCTCCTGGCCCAGCGGGTCACAGCAGCAGTCGGATCACACCTGGGTGCCCCCGTGGCTGCATGGCCAGATCACAAGGCCTCTTGGGTCCCTGGACTGGAATCATCCTGCTGACGTGCAAGGAAAGCGCCACTCTCCTGGGCAGCGCCCGCCGCGCCCAGGGCACAGCACCCAGGCCTGGCCTGGCGAGACTCCCAGCGCAGGGCCGCCCTGCTCTCCTGCCTCCGGCACCGCCAGCTTCTCCCAGCACCCGCCCCTGCCCCTCCAGCCCCCCCGTGTGCTCCACAAGCCGGGAGGAGCCCCCCGGCCCAGTGCGAGACGCAGCTTTCCCCTGCTTCGGACCCTCCTCTCGGCCAGGTGTGACTCGGGAGGGAAGCCAGCCTGGCAGCCCCCGGCGTGGCCCTCCCCTCTGAGTCTGCCCCGTTCGCTCCCTGGCGGCTCCCCGGCTTCTGACACTTTGTGCGGCCTGGCAGAGGATCGCTGGCTGCGAGGGGCTGAGCACAGGCACGGGGAGACCTACTTTCAAGGCTTTAATCCTTTTTGCTTAAAAGATTTTTTTTTTTTGCTCAGCAAAGATGCGGCCTGATCAGAGGAGAGACGCAGCGAGCTGACAAGCTGCGGAAGGCGGAAGAAAGGAGGAAGAAATACATATTTATTACCCTCAATTATTAAAACACAGATAGCAGCAGAGCTTAGGCCCGGGCCGAGGCACCGCAGAGTCGTTTGCGTGAGGGCTGGTTTGTTTTTTAAATTCCACTGAAATGCCAATATTCTGGCTTGGGAGCAGACGCACCCAGCAAATTCCTGCAGCAAGAGGGTCCCTGATGGAAGAAGCAATAACCCTCCCCCAGAGAATTACTGACCCCCAGATCCCTGCTCTAGACAGTGGCCAGGAACATCTACAGCCCCGTCCTTCGGCAGCTGGGGGCTCCCCCCGAATCCAGCAGGGGCTGTGACCTCAGATGGGAAGGCCCCGTGCTGGGCTGGAAGATTTAGTCTCAACGGCACAGACCACAAGGCTGGTCAGGACCCAGGCTGCTTGCTCGGGACCGACAGGGCCGTGCCTGGCGTCACTCTGGATTTGCCCCAGGGACACTGAGCAGGATCTGCCCCCAGTACCCAGCTCTGCAGCCCTTGCTGCTGATTTGGGCCTCCCGCGCCCAGGCTGAGCTCAGGCTGTTGCACCCCCAGCCCCCGGTGCGGAGCTCCACCCGCCCTCCCTGCTCTTTGCAGGAGCGACGGTTCACGTGCCAGGGAGCTGGGTGCCCGTGGCACAGGCGGCTTGGCTGTGCAGAGCGGCGAGAGGCTCCGTGCTCAGCGGTGGCCCCCGAGAGCGCCTGCCCGGCCGGCAGCAGGACCGTCTGGTGCAAGCGGCGAGAGGGTGTGACCAGGGGCCCCCAGGTAAATGCCTCCTGGAGGGGGAGTTTCCGGCCTGCTGCGGGCCAGCTCCCCGGGCAGAGCCTTCCCCCGGCACAGCTAGTGCACGTCAGGACAGCGAAATCAACAGCCAGACTGGGCTGGGGGCAGCTGCTTGGCGCCGTGCCCCGCGCTGGCCTGGGCGGGTAGTTCCACGCCCCTCTCTCCGGGCCCTTGGGCAGCGGGTTGTGCCGCTTGTGTGTGCTCAGCAAATCCGGTCAGTTCTGTTGAGCCCCCAGAGATGCCCAAGGGCTTGAGTGCCTGCCCCCCCCAGAGGCAGGTGGCCAGGCAGGGCCGTGGCTTGTTTCCATCGCACTCGCTTCCCCAGCTAGAGCCCCCCCGCCGGGTGCTCCTCCGCAGGCCCACACGGAGCCACTCGTCCCGGCTTGACTGCCCAGCTCAGCCAGGGCTCAGCAGCCCGGAGCCAGTGCACAGGGATTTGTCGGGTGCTCGGCAACTGCCCTCAGGGTCCCAACTCGCTGTTAAAGCAGCCATAGAACCGTCTGGCTGCGGCGTCACGTGGCTCCCCTGGGCCCAGCCCTGCAGCGAAGGGGAGGCCAGGCCTGCTGCACCCTGGGGTGCTTCTCCCTCGGGGTGAGAGCCCCGCTGGGCCCGGGAGCTCCAGGGTGAGTCAGCGGGGTCCGGGGAGCCCAGCGCTCACTCCTCAGGAAGGGAGCCATTACTGCCAGGGCCACAGGGCCTGACCACGGGGCCGACGACGTGAACTGGATTCGCTACTGACATGACCAGCAAACTCCAGCCGCCTGGCTCCTTGGCTCCCCACTGCAGGGCTGGCCTGCGGGTGCCTGGTAGTGCCACGGCCTTGCCCCCACCCTCCAGACAACCGATCACGTGGCTCTGGCTCCTCCTCCTCGTTTCCAAAACCCTTGGAAACGCCCTTCCCTTAACTCTCCCCAAAAGACGCTGCCGTTGCCACGGTGATGAGAGGAGGCAGGGCCATGCTGCTAACTTTGAGAACCCCTCCCTGGAGGCTTAACACAGGGCCTGGCGTTGGGGGGCTGCCCGGCAGCTGCCGGCACGGCACCGGGCGAGCACGCAGGCCGCTGAGGCATCACCGTGCACTAAGTGCTGGACGGGGCGTTCCTCCGAGTGTCCTTCCTGCCCCACGCGCTTCCACGCACAGCGCCAGTGCACAGCGGCAGCTCTCAAAGCCACTGGCCCAGGGCTAGAGACTCAGCCAGAGAATATCCACGGTACCCACGGCCCGAAAGCTGCTGCCAAGGTGTCGCCTTGTCTCAGAAGAGAGATCTTGGCATTGGGAAAAGTTCAGAAAAGGGCCACAAAGATGATGAGGGGCTTGGAACGGGTCCTAGATGAAGAGAGATTGAAAAGACTGGGACATTTCAGCTTGGAAAAGAGGAGAGTCAAGAGGGATATGCTAGAAGTTTAAAAAAATCATGACAGGTGTGGAAAAAGTGAATAAGGAAAAGTTATTTACTTGCTCGCTCTTCGCTTCTGCAGACTAAACAAACCCAAATCCCTCAGCCTCTTCCCGTACGTCATGTGCTCCAGCCCCCTCAGCATTGTGGTCACCCTCCGCTGGACCCTCTCCAATGCGTCCACATCCTTTCTGTAATGGTGGCCAGGACTGGACACAATACTCCAGATGTGGCCTTGCCAGAGCCAGATAAAGGGGAATAATGACATCTCTGGATCTGCTGGCAATGCTCCTCTTAATGCAACCTAATATGCCATTAGCCTTCTTGACTACAAGGGCACACTGTTGACTCATATCCAGCTTCTCATCCACAGTAACCCCCAGGTCCTTTTCTGCAGAACTGCTACTTAGCTGGTTGGTCCCCAGCCTGTAACAATGCTTGGGATTCTTCCGTCCCAGGTGCAGGACTCTACATTTGTCCTTGTTGAACCTCATCAGATTTCTTGTGGCCCAATCCTCTAATCTGTCCAGGTCACTCTGGACCCTGTCCCTGCCTTCCAGTGTATCTACCTCTCCCCCTAGCTTAGTGTCATCTGCAGACTTGCTGAGGGTGCAATCCATCCCTTCAGCCAGGTCATTAATAAAGATGTTGAACCAAACTGGCCCCAGAGCTGGCCCTTGGGGCACTCCGCTTGCTACCGACCGTCCCGCCAGCCAGACATGGAGCCGTTGATCACTCCCCGTTGGGCCCGACAATCTAGCCAGGCTTCTATCCCCCTTCTAGTCCATGTATCCCTCGTGGCTGCCTCTGCAGGAGCCATAAGAAGCTGCTTGTGAAGCCAAGGCCAGGTCAGACACAGCGGCCAGGCCGCGCAGACTGTTTCCAGAGTCCGTGATGCAGGCACACGCACAGGGAAGCAAACGGAAAACAGCTGGAGGTGCTTAAAGCTGCAGGGAGCAAGAAAGAGGCTTTTCTGCATCCAGTGGAGCATTTCTGTGGAGGGACTTTCAATCCTACTCTGAACAAAGAAGATTCTCTTTGACTGGCCGCTGCTCGGCTGCCCCGCCTCTGCTGCAGGCCGGGCCCATCTCAGCTGCTTGGCCCAGCTCGGGATGCCAGAACCAGGCTCCCCTGGAGCCTCAGCTTCCAGCCCCCTGTGCTGAGCTAACTGAATAGGCCTGCGAGTGTCCCGCTGGCCCCAGGGCTACCATGCACAGGACCAATGAGACGTCCCTACCTGGGAATGTTGCCGGGGGGTTCTGGGGAGGTGCAGCCCAGCCTCAAGGCACCGCTCCAGCAGGCACTGGGGGGCCTGGCTACCCCACAGGACAAGCAGGGCTGTTACACAGCCTGGGGCTAGCCTGGTGTTGTGGGTTCACCATACCACTAGGCTGCACTTAGAATCATAGGACTGGAAGGGACCTCGAGAGGTCATCGAGTCCAGCCCCCCGCCCTCAAGGCAGGACCAAGCTCCGTCTACACCATCCCTGACAGATGTCTATCTAACCTGTTCTTAAATATCTCCAGAGAGGGAGATTCCACCACCTCCCTTGGCAATTTATTCCAATATTTGACCACCCTGACAGTTAGGAATTTTTTCCTAATGTCCAATCTAAACCTCCCCTGCTGCACTTTAAGCCCATTACTCCTTGTCCTGTCCTCAGTAACCAAGAGGAACGAATTTTCTCCTTCCTCTTTGTGACACCCTTTTAGATATTTGAAAACCTCTATCATGTCCCCCCTTAAATCTTCTTTTTTCCAAACTAAACAAGCCCAGTTCATGAAGCCTGGCTTCATAGGTCATGTTCTCTAAACCTTTAATCATTCTTGTCGCTCTTCTCTGTACCCTTTCCAATTTCTCCACATCTTTCTTGAAATGTGGCGCCCAGAACTGGACACAGTACTCCAGCTGAGGCCTAACTAGTGCAGAGTAGAGCGGCAGAATGACTTCACGAGTTTTGCTAACAACACACCTGTTGATACAACCTAGAATCATATTTGCTTTTTTTGCAACAGCATCACACTGTTGACTCATATTCAACTTGTGGTCCACTATGACCCCTAGATCCCTTTCCGCCATGCTCCTTCCTAGACAGTCGCTTCCCATCTTGTATGTATGGAACGGATTGTTCCTTCCTAAGTGGAGCACTTTGCATTTCTCTTTATTAAACCTCATCCTGTTTACCTCTGACCATTTCTCTAACTTGCTAAGGTCATTTTGAATTATGTCCCTATCCTCCAAAGAAGTTGCAACCCCACCCAGTTTGGTATCATCTGCAAACTTAATAAGCGTACTCTCTATCCCAATATCTACATCATTGATGAAGATATTGAATAGTACGGGTCCCGAAACAGACCCTTGAGGAACTCCACTTGTTATCCCTTTCCAGCAGGATTTAGCACTGTTAACAACAACTCTCTGACTACGGTTATCCAGCCAATTATGCACCCACCTTATCGTGGCCCTATCTAAGTTATATTTGCCTAGTTTATCAATAAGAATATCATGCGAGACCGTATCAAATGCCTTACTAAAGTCTAGGTATATGACATCCACCGCTTCTCCCTTATCCACAAGGCTCGTTATCCTATCAAAGAAAGCTATCAGATTAGTTTGGCATGACTTGTTCTTCACAAACCCATGCTGGCTATTCCCTATCACTTTATTACCTTCCAAGTGTTTGCAGATGATTTCCTTAATTACCTGCTCCATTATCTTCCCTGGGACAGACGTTAAACTGACCGGTCTGTAGTTTCCTGGGTTGTTCTTATTCCCCTTTTTATAGATAGGCACAATATTTGCCCTTTTCCAGTCTTCTGGAATCTCCCCTGTCTTCCATGATTTTTCAAAGATCAAAGCTAAAGGCTCAGATACCTCCTCTATCAGCTCCTTGAGTATCCTGGGATGCATTTCATCAGGACCTGGTGACTTGCTGACATCTAACTTTCCTAAGTGATTTTTAACTTGTTCTTTGTGTATCCTATCTTCTAAACTTACCCTCTGCTTGTATTCACTACGTTAGGCACACCTCCAGACTTCTCCGTGAAGACCGAAACAAAGAAGTCATTGAGCATCTCCGCCATTTCCAAGTTTCCTGTTACTGCTTCTCCCTTCTCGCTGAGCAGTGGGCCTACCCTGTCCTTGGTCTTCCTCTTGCTTCTAATGTATTTATAAAAGGTCTTCTTGTTTCCCTTTATGCCTGTAGCTAGTTTGAGCTCATTTTGTGCCTTTGCCTTTCTAAACTTGCTGTGACCTGCCATCTGCAATTGGCCGCACCTCTGAAAGCCCTGGGCCAGCGCATGCCCTTCTGCCCGTGCTCTGGCAGCAGAATACTCCGCTCTCCGCCGCAGACCTTTCCCGGGTGCAGCAGCGCATTGCTGCGCCCACACGCAGCCAAAACCCTCTCGCCTTGCTGGGTCTCTGCACCAGCTCTCTGGGTGGTGGCAGCTCTGCTTTTCAGTGAACTCAGCATGCTCAGACAAGGAAATCACTGGGCTGGTCACGGTTTGCCTGTGCAGTGTTCTTATAGCTGGGACCCTCTGCCTCCTGCCCACCTGTTACACCCACTTATTACCCTCCTTAGGGCAGGGCCTGCTTTGTAACGCACCTGTGCACCAGGGCCCCACCCTTCATCCACACAACGACAAGCGTGATAAGGAGCTGGGCACTATCATAGCGGCACCGCAGCACGGGCAGCACGCACTGAGTGACCTGCCAGGCAGCCAGAACGAAGCCATCGCTGCTTGAGCAGTGGGGACGGTTTCTAGATCTCCAGGTGACCCCTCGTTTGGTTTTATGCTTAAGCTCTTGTACAGCTCTTTGCAAACACTAAGGCTGTGTCTACACTGGCCACATAACCCGTAATAGCTATGGAAATGAGAGAAGTCAGAATAGGGAAATGCGCCCTTGCAAGTAGGAATAAGAGATCCTCCGGAATAGGGCTTTATTCCGGAGGATCGCGCCAGTCTGGACGCTCTTTTCCGGCTTTTCCCCAAGCCGGAAAAAAGCGGCGGCCATGTTTATTTAAATCCCGCGGGGGATATTTAAATCCCCCGCGCATTTCCCTATTCTGACTTCTCTCATTTCCATAGCTATTACGGGTTATGTGGCCAGTGTAGACACAGCCTAAGGCTATGTCTACACTTGTGGAGCACGCGCGTTCTTGCGCAAGAACATTTACAGTAAAGCATCGTAAGAGAGGGCTTCTTGCGGAAGGCCTCTGACGCGTCGTATGAGGAAGAAGCCTTCCTGCGCAAGAAGCCTGCAGTGTAGACAGAGCCCCCGTCTTGGGAGCTTTATGGGACAGGGAGAGCAACCGTTACTATCCCATTTTCACAGCAAGGTTCAGTGACTCACCCAGGGCCCCCGTTCAATCAGTGTCAGAGCTGGCGCTTGGCTTTAGGAGCTGCTGGCGCAGTGCTGTGCTCACACTTTGGGGTTCAGCGCATGCGCCTCAGACAATGTGCTCCAGCCATGGTGCCTCTACATGCTGCTTCAAATCAGTCCGTGTGGGGTTCAGGGCCCATGCGGTTGCGTGTCGCAATGGCTGCAGAAACTGACGCCAGGTCCTGGGCTGGTCGGCCGGAATGGTTATGCCCAGCATGCAGACGGACGGGCAGTAAGTTGTGACCTAGTGGGGGTACCTTGCTGGTTGCTAGGCTTGGCTGTAGGTGACCCCCACTGGCTGCTGTCTGTACCACGGCCCAGCCGAGTAGCTGATGGGACAGGAAGGTAACCTGTTCGACCAGTTACCCCCCAGGGAGAGGAACAAAGGAAGGTGGAATGCTGCCCCTGGCTGGGGGCAGGGCTGGAAGGGACGGGTCTTTTGTGTCTGTCTGGGAAGCAGGGGAGAAGGCGCTAGGGAGGGGGCGGGGATTATAGGGCCCAGCCACCCCCATCTCAAGGGGGGGCACTGAGGCCTCCTAGCCCCAGTTCCTGGAACCAGATTCCATCTGTGCTGTGCTGTATCCTGGAGAAGCAATAAACTCCCTCTGTTCTACTGGCTGGTGGAGTCTGTTCGTGCCACTACGGGGGTGCAGGAGGCGGGAGACCACGACGCGCCGCCACGTAAGTGAGTTGGCCAAGGTCACAGAGCAAGGGCTGGCAGAGGCTGGAGAGCGCGGCCAGCAAAGCACATGCTCCTACACTATCCCGCCGCGCCGCTTGTTCCTCTGCTCCCTTTCAGTTCATTCCCCTCGTCCAGAGAGGTTTCATTGTGCTCGTCAGGAGCAGGCTGTTCACACAGGGATGAGGCTAGGAGCCCTGGGACCGGTGGCTCCTTCCCACGCTTTGGCTGAGTGGCTTGGGTGGGCACAGTCAAGTGTGTACACGGGCTCAGGGGACTGATAATGGGCTCCGGCTTCAAATGGGGCTGAGGCTCTTAGCTGCCAGGAGCTGTTAGCACTCAGGCTGCTCAGTGGCCTGTGGAAGACGCGTGCCAAATGGCCGCCTCCAGCCTGGCGTGCTTCCCAGAACCACGCCCTGTCGCAAGAGACCTCAAAGGTCATAAGGCCCAGCACCCTGCTGAGGCGGGGTCAGAGCCTGCCCAGTCTTAGGGCGCGGCCACACTGCTCCCTGGCCTGGAGATAAGCAGCGGTTTGCACTGCGCAGCCGGCATAGCTTCCTTCTACACCGCGCCGGAGTTTGGAGTAAAGCGCTGCTCTGGCCAGTCCCTTGCCCCTTGTGAACGAGGGCACGGGGCGTGGGAATAGCGCCCGTTCTTTCACCATCTCTTCTGAAATAGCGGGTGCATTTGAAAAGGCAGAATTGCTATTTTGGGATACGCCCGGTGTCCCGAAATAGCCCCACTGGCTAGACGGAGCCTTAGTCTCAAAACCCTCCAGGGACGGGGAGTCCATGACTCCTTTGCTAACCGGCTCCAGGATTTCACTGCAAGGTGGGAAGTTTTCCCTAATCTTGCACCCAACGCTCCCTTGCTGCATATTGTGGACACAGAGAAAAATAACCCCTCCTCCTCCATATAACAACCCTTCCCGCATGGTCTCCCCTCCAGCTTCTGGCTCCAGACTAGGCAGGCCCTGTGCGTGACCCTTTCACAGAGATCGGGTGCTGTAACCCTTGGCCGTTTGCGCTGCTCTCCCCTGGACACTCTCCTGTTTGGCCACATCTGTCCTCAAGGGGGGCCCCCGCCGCCGGTCAGCGCGCTCGGACGGAGTCTCCCCAGTGCCGAGCAGAGCAGAACCATTACCTCCCATTACACCATGGGGGGGGGTGTAAATGTGGACTGCAAGGGTGTGAACACTCCCCACCATGGTCTCCCAAGTAAGTGGGGAAATCAGCCCAGACTTCTCCCAGCCGGCCAGAGCATGGGAGAGGGAGACTCGGGAAGCGCTCCGCTCCTGCCTTCCCCTGGCCAGCCAAAGCATGCTTACTTGGGGGGCGGGGCTTTCGAACCCCTCCCTGCATACGGGCCTGTTAACACACCGAAAGTGGTATTAGCTCCTGATCAATTTGGGAGTCGCTTTCCCCTGATCCTTTCCAGCATATTCCCGAGTTAGCGCGGTCCAGGGGCTGTAATTGTGCATTTTCTTTTCCCTTCCGAGGTGAAGTGCTTCGCACTGGTCTCTGTTGAATTCCATCTGGGTGATTTCAGATTCATGTGTCAGTGTCTTTTGAATTCTACTCCTGACATCCAAAGTGCTCCCAGCCTCGCCCAGCTTAGTGTCACCTCAGATGCGATAAGACCATTCGCCACTCCATTATCCAAGTCATTAGCACTGACCCCAGTGGGACCCTACCAGACACATCCTCCCAATCTGACTGCAAGCCATTGACACTACTCTGAGGATGGGCTTTCAACCTACCTGCAGAGATCTCTGCAGAAAAGCTAGCTATTCAGTAGATCAGATAGAGACTGTACACCTGACAAGGCCATGTACACCCTTGTACATCTGCCAGGACCATGTACCCCTAACAGGGCCTGTACACCCTTGTACACCAGTCAGAGCTAGCTACACCCTTGTATATCCAACAGGACCATGTACACCCTTGTACACCTGACAAGGCCATGTACACCCAACAGGGCCTTGCACACCCCTGTACACCCCACAGGTCCATGTACTACCTTGTACACCTGCCAGAGCTTGGTACACCCTTGTACACCTGGCAGAGCTATGTACTTCCTTGTATACACCCCAGGGCCATGTACAACCTTGTACACCTGCCAGAGCTAGGTACACCCTTGTGCACCCAACAGGGCCATGTACACCCTTGTACACCTGACAAGGCCATGTACACCCTTGTACATTTGCCAGGGCCATCTACCCCCACCAGAGCTTTTTACACCCCACAGGGCCATTTACAACCTTGTACATCTGACAAGGCTATGTATACCCTTGTACACATTCCAGAGCCATGTACACCCTTGCACCTCCAACAGGACCTTGTACACCCTTGTACACCTGCTAGGGCCATGAGGGAGGTTTGTTCCTCAAACGCCCATGGTCAAAACTGATTGAAACAGTCCATGCTCCCAGGGGACAGGACACGCACGAGCATTCTAGGGAACACATACTGACACTCCATTGGAAGCCAGGGGCGAGTGTAATCTACAATGGCTCATGTCTCTGGCAGGAGGCAGGGTTTATTCTGATGTCTTTGTTAATGCAGCTCTTTGATCCCTCTCAGACATTTGGCCTGTTTGAAATGGCTGGGCAGTAATGGCTTTGTGGGCTGAGTGCAGGTGAGGTGGCCGTGGTGCACACGCTGCGTAATGTAGCAAATGGATCTGGCTACCGAGAAGCTGCCACTTTCGATCTGCAGGGCTGTGCCTCTTCCAGCCGCCAGCGCTCTGCAGGGCTCATGTCTTAGGGGCTTCTTGGCGCAAGGGGCACGCGGGACCAGCGGGTGTCACTTGCCACGTCTAGGGAGGCGACTTCCAATGCAGCTGAGGGGCTATTCGTAGAAGCTGCGCTGCTCCTGTGAACACTGGGCTGTGAACGAGCTGTGGGTCGGCTCTCTGCTCCCTCACTCTCTGATTAAACTTCAGAGCACTTCCCTGGGCTGATCCTCCACTCCACACATTCCAACTTCTCTACGGGCTCCCACCTTCGCCCTTTGCCTGGCAGTGAACACGCAGCACCTAGCTCCCCCATGGTCCCAACCTCTCCTAAGCAGGACGCTTTCTCACTGATCAGGAACCAAACCGCTGTTGGACCAATTCCTGCCTCCATGAGTCCCCCATCCCAAACCAGGCCTGTGTTGTACTCTGATGGAAACAAGGCCTAGGCAAGAAAACAGCCCCTGAGCTCAGCTCCATCTCTCCTGCCTCCTGGAGGAAAACTGCCCAAGATTATCCCTTTTCCTTCAGCATCCTTCTCTTTTCTGGTGAGGCTGGCTGTAAAGAGCCTCTGATCCCCTCCCCTCTGCAGCCAGGCCCTCTGATGCAGAATGAACAAGGATTGATCCTAGGCGGTTTCTCTCTGCAAAGGGAAATGGGCAGAAATGGGCTGTCGGGGCCTCCTTAGCTCCCTCCCTGCCCCAGCATCTTCCGCCTGCTTGTCCTCCTGGCTGCCTTCCATGCACTAGCTGAGCAACAACATGAAATTAACTTAATGTCATTTTGCTGCTCATCTGGCGCGTGAAGCTTTCAGTGAAGCAGGAGAGGAGCTAAAAAGACATGTCAGCGGCTTGAAACGAGCCCCATGGACAGCTTCAACCCCTGGGCTCTGCTGGCCGTGAGCTTGGCATCGTCTTTGACCTTGAACTCACCTTGTGCACCCAAGTCTCCCGCTCAGGACGCCTGACTAGTGCCACCTCTGGGAGAAGGTCTGGGCACCGCTGGGCTTTGGCTCCACATGTGCTGCCCAGCCGCCAGTAGCAGGCTACCAGGGTGAGGTTGTGGCATGCCTTGCCCCTTGCAGACTGGTCCAGCTCTCGCTGTCCCTACGCCAGCCCTGGGCCCAGAGTACCGCAGGGCAGCGTCGCTCTCTTGTCGTGACAAGTGTAACTCCCCTGGCCGCTCTCGGTGCTGGTCTGTGCAGGATGCGCCACCCCCAGGGGGCTGGGACAAGGGGCCGGGGGTGAGGCAGCATCCCCGGGCATGAAGTGGTCCCATCACGCTCCCTGGTCCCTCACTGCAGTCACATGCCACTGCATCCCTTCCTCACTGTGGGAGCCCAGCAGAAAGCTCCCCTCATAGGTCTGTGCCCTTATCTACCTCTCCCACAGCCTGGCTCATCAGGGAGCAGCCTTCCCTCAGCAGCGCCCGCTCCCTGGCCCTGTGACCCTTCTGCTGCTTCTCCTCCCGAACCCTGCGCCCCACCGTCTGCCCAGGCTGCACCGGGAGGTGTCCTTTGTAACACAGCACTGCACAGCGGTGCTAGACCGGGGCAGGAATAAAATCCCTCCCAGGGCCGTCACTCTGGGAGCTCAGCTTGAGACCCAGGCAGCGACACGCCGGCTCCCTCGTGTGGGTGGCAAACCCAACGCCACTCACAAGGGAAGCCCCCCATGGCCTGCGGAGCCGTCCCCGGGAGGGGCTGTGGGGAGCCCAGAGGAGGTTGCAGCCCATCCAGGAGGCATTGCTCTAAGCTCCACCACCAGTTCCAGGCCACATGAAGCTTGTGGCTCTAGCAAGTCCCTGCTTTCTCAGCCATCGCCCACAGGCAGGGCGCGCTGTGGAGTCTGCTCCTCCCTCCCGCCTGCTGTGGGGAAGGGCAGGCCGGCCCGCACGGCCCACTCGCTCCCGCCTGGCTCGCGGTTCCCATTTGTTTCCGTTCCCTCCCCGCGGAACTGCTCGGCCTCACCAGCGAGGCCTGTGGGATGGTGCCCATGTACCAGCCTGGCGGTGCCCCGGCCCTGCAGACTTGCCAAGGACCTGGGCTTCTCCAAGCTGCCGAGCAGAGACCATCTGGCTTCAGAGAGGAGTGCAGCTTGCAGGAATGCAGGCCTTAATCTAGCTGCTTGTTGAATTATTCAGAGACGGCATTAACTTATAAATGAGTGTGTTTGACTGATTTTGTGGTTGATGTACAGATAAATTCTAATGAAAGACAGCTACAAGATTTTCAATTATTAATTAGACTGCCACTTAACAAAGCCTGCTTGGCACTCTATTTCCTTGCTTAACAAGACACAAACTTTCAGAATAGGTTCTGCGTTAGCCCCGAGGCCGTTGATTTGCATTTTGTTTTCCTAGCTCTGAAAATGAGAGCGATAGATCTTGACCTTAACAGGCCAGGCCCGGTGAAATGGGACCAGCGCTTCCTTCCAGCTCCACCCAGCCCGCTCCCATGTCCCCGCCCCTTGTCAGGCCAGCCCAGCGCTTCCTCGTCCCCAGCACCGCCTGGGCGTGGAGGGGCTGGAAACCAGGCCGGCTGCTGCTTCTCAGCTCCGAGCAGCGTCCGCAGCCCCGGCACGCTCGGGATTCGCGACAAGTTGTGTTTCCTGCCGGGCTGTGTTGGCAGGGAGGCTGCCCGCCAGGGAGCGCAGCGCACGGAGCGCCTGGCCCGGGGCATCAACACGCTGCTTCGGACTAACAGGCGGCCCCGGCGCACGTGGCAGGCAGCGCGCCCCAAGGGCCCCGCTGCAAGGTGACCTTAGTGCCCAGCCAGGAGCCCTCCCCGCGGGCCCCCGGGCGGGCCCTGAGCCCTTTACTCCGGCTCGCCCCTCGCCCCCCCAGCGGATACAGCGCCTCGAGGGGCAGGCCGAACCCCGCCTGATCTGAGCCCCGCAGGCCCGGCGAGCGGGGAAGGGCTCGGGCCCCCAGCGCGGGCTGCTGTGCCGGGGCCAGCTGCAGCTCGGACCTTCCGGGGGGGGGGGGGGGCGCAGAGCCGCAGCCACTGGAAACGCCCCGTGGCCGGGTTCTGCGCCTCCGGGCTCGGCGCAGACACGGGCCAGCTCCCGGCCTGCCCCAGGACTCGGCGGCCCTGCGGGTGTGAGCGGAGTGGGCTTTGCCTTCCTCCCTAGGGGCAGGGACGTCGGGAAGTTCGCTGCCCCGATAACCGCAGGTCTCAGCGGCGCAACGGGGCGCTCGGGCCCGGGGCTCTCTCGGGACAAGGGGACTGGAGCTTTCCCCTTGAAAACCGCCCAACTTCAGCGGAGGGGCCCCAGCTCCCTGCCGGCCCCAGAAGCCCGCTGCACGAGCTTCTCTTGCCTGCTCCTGGGCCACCGCAGGGACCCAGCTCCCCTTCCCCTCTGGGACAGCCCGAGCTCCGGCGGGCCTCGCCCAGCGCCCGGGGAATGACATCACCGCGGCTCCCGGGGGAAGGCGCATCTCCGGGGCGTGCCCGGCAGGTGCGGAGCCGCCCGGCTCCCGGCGCCGCGGGGGTTAACGAGCCGAGCCCCGGCTCTCCAGCCTTTGGAAAATTAATGAGCTACCTTGGCAAGCCCTGTAATCCCGCTCTGGGGCGGGAGAGATTGATTCTGCGCCGGCCTCCCAGGGGGCTCGGCTCCGAGCACTGAGCGCGGGGCCGGGCCGGGCCGGGCGGGGCGGAGCTGGGGGCGGCGGGGATCCCCCACAGCGGGGCCCGCAGGGCACGAGCCGAGCCGGCGAGTCCCAGGTCCCAGCTCGGTCCCGTGAGCCCCCGTCCCCCCAACTCTTCCTGGCGTTAAAGTTTGGGGTTGGGGCGCCTGCACCGGCCGGGCGCCGCGGGACCCGCGCGCAGCACCCTGGACAGCGGAGCCCGGCGCGTCCCGCCCGCTCCTGCAGCTGCTCCAAGTTTGGCGACGCCGAACCAAGTGCCCATGTTGCGGCGCCGCGGGCGGGCGCCAGGCGCAGGGTCCGGCCCCTCCGGAGCGCGCTGCCCGGCTCCGCGCAGCCCCTGCCCAGCCCCGGCGGGACTCACCTTTGCGGAGCATCTTGGGGCCGGTGCCCGGGAAGGACGCGGCGAAAACTCCCGGCGGCGCGGCGCGCTCAGAGTCCCGGGCGGGTCTGCGGGCGGCGGCTAATCCGAGAGCTCGGGGCTGGATCGCGGGGCAGCTGCCCGGGCAGGGGCATCGCGGGCGGCAGCGGAGCCGGAGTCCGGGCCGCGCAGCGCATCGACTGCCTCGCTCGGTCCCACCCTGTGCCAGGCGCCGCTGCCCTCGGCGGCTTTTAGGGGGAGCCGCCCCCCTTTGGGCTGGGAGCCGCGGCCGCCCCCACCCTTCGCGCTGCGCCTATAAAGGGCGGCTCGGCGCGGCGGTGTCTTTCCCCGCGCTGCAGCCGCGGCGCCTGGGCAGGGCTGGGCAGGGCTGGGCTGGGCTAGCCCGGCCTCTCCCGCGCTCCCCGCCCCGCTCCCCGCGCTCCCGCCTCCCGGCCAGCGGCTGGGAAAGTGCCGAGCTCCGCGCCCGCCGCCCCGGCCCCTCCTCGACTCCGCCCCGCCCCTGCCCGGGGGGCTCGGACCCGGACCCGCCTCGCCCCTGCCCGTGGGGGGCTCAGACCCGGACCCTGCCCGGGGGGGCTCGGACCCGGACCCGCCTCGCCCCTGCCCGTGGGGGGCTCAGACCCGGACCCTGCCCGGGGGGGGGCTCAGACCCGGACCCGCCTCGCCCCTGCCCGTGGGGGGCTCAGATCCGGACCCTGCCCGGGGGAGGCTCAGACCCGGACCCTGCCCGGGGGGGGCTCAGACCCGGACCCGCCTCGCCCCTGCCCGTGGGGGGCTCAGACCTGGACCCTGCCCGGGGGGGAGGCTCAGACCCGGACCCTGCCGGGGGGGGCTCAGACCCGGACCCGCCTCGCCCCTGCCCGTGGGGGGCTCAGACCTGGACCCTGCCCGGGGGGGGGCTCAGACCCGGACCCTGCCGGGGGGGGCTCAGACCCGGACCCGCCTCGCCCCTGCCCGTGGGGGCCTGCCCGGCGGGCTCGGACCCGGACCCTGCCCGGGGGGGGGCTCAGACCCGGACCCTGCCCGGCGGGCTCGGACCCGGACCCTGCCCGGGGGGGGCTCAGACCCGGACCCTGCCCGGGGGGGGTCGGACCCGCCCCTGTCCCGCAGACCCCCGGCCCGGCCCTGCATCCACCTGCCCTATGGGGGCGGCGCTGCCTCTGGCTGCCCCACGCGGGAGCTTGAGGAGGCAGGTGCCCCCGGCCCGGCCCCGAGTCCCCGCGCTCAGGCCATTGGCCCCCGCGAGCCTAGCGAGCCCAGCCCCGGGCTCGGCGGGGTCAGGGGCGGCCGCTGCTCGCTGACAGACAGCTGCTGTAGCTATGGCAACGGGCCGACAAGACCCTCTCCTCATCGCTATGACAACGCCAGGAGCCAACTCCCCGGGCGCGCAGGATGCGCTGGCGCGCGCCGGGTCCTTTGCGCGGGGGCACCGGGAGCCTGGGCGCCCCCACCCCCGTCCCGCTGGCAGCCCCCCCGGGACTCCCCAGGAGCTGCCCCGGGCCCCGCCTCCCCGTGGCCGCAGCGGGGCTCGGTGCCGGTGGGGCGGCCCCGCAGAGCGAGCGGGCTGCGTGTCCGGGAGTCCCGGCACCGCGCAGTGTGGCCCCGCTGGGCCCCGCCCCCTGCCCGGGCCTGTCTGCTTCCTCCGCGGAGGCCGGCTCGCTTGCGGGGACCGGACGGGGCCGGCCAGGCGGCTGTTCCGCAGGCCTGTGCCAGCCCAGGTGCCACGGGCGGGGGCTGGGCCCCGAGCTGGTTGACGCCACCGGCCCCCCGTTGAAAGTGTTTCATCCCCTGCTGCTGGCTGTACGATCACGGCTCTACCCCCGCCGGCCCACGGGCAGGGCCCCAGTTTACTGGTGCTGCCTAGGCCCTGGCTTCCTCCTCCCTTGTCCTTTGCCCCTTCCCAGGCAGGTGTGAGGGGGCAGCAGCCCGGGGATGAGTGGTGACAGCGCAGGGCAGGGCGCCTTGGGCCAGGCAGCGTCCCGCCCGCGCTGCACCGAGCACTGGGCAAGCTGGCGGAAGCCAAGAGGGGGGCGCACGGCGGAGCCCCTCTCTCTGCCGAGCTGCCCTCCAGGGGAGGCAGGCACAGGCGGAAATGGAGCCTGTTTAGCTTTCAGAGAAGGAGCCAGGGGGCTGGTTTCAAGCAGCTGGGGATCCGCTGTGCTCCATGCCCAGGGAAGGCAGGGCCCGCAATGGGCCTGAGCTGCAGGTTGGCAGGAGGGACAGGTCTGACCCCAGGGCCATGGCACTCTGCGGCCTGTGGACACTCAGCCCCAGGCTGGACAAAGGGGTCAGGCCAGCCTGGCTGTCTGGGGCCCTGCCGATGGCTCAAAGTCCCGCCCAGCCCCTGTGATGTGAGGCTCCTGTTCTTGCCACCCCCCTGGGAACACTTCCAAAGAGGGAGCAGCCCAGGGACTGTGCCAAGCCCTCCACAGGCCTGGGGGGGGGCACTGGTAGGAGGGTGTGAAATGGGGGTGGGAGCGGAGCCCACGCCTGCCAAAGTCTGTCCAGAGGGAGGCAGACACTGGTTACTCAGACGCTGAGTAAGAGGGGGTCAGGGGAGGGGAGCGTGTGGTGCAGCTGTCACTCAGCCTGTGTGGGGGAGGGAGGGGCTGGTGTGAGGCGTTTGGAATCAGATGGCAGAGCAGAGCTGGCCAAACGCAGCGGTGAGGGGCCCGTGTGCGCCAGCAAGGGGCTGTGGGCTCTGCAGAGGGCTCCCGGGGCAGCGGGGCTGCTGTGGGACAGTCGGGGCAGAGCCCTGCACGCCAGAGGCCTTGATGCACTTCGGCAAGGGCTGCTCATCCCCCAAAGCGCCTGTCTCCGCATTCGCCTGCCCCAGGGCTCGCTGGGTGAAGCTTTCTCCTCTCCAGCCCCAGGCCCGATGGCCCCCAACCCTGCCCCATTCCTGGGTGCCAGTGGATGTTGATGTCCCAGACACGGAGAGATTAGCTGAATCTGGACAATCAGGCGTCAGAGCCCATGGCTGAGGGGCCTGGCACCTGTCTGGTTCTCTCAGCCCGGGGGGCTCCTGGAACTTGGGGACCCAGGCCCCGATAGCTCATCCAGCCCCAGACCGGGTGCCTGTCAGTGCGTGGTGCCTCCTAAGGGGGGAGCAGGCCTTGGGGTGCTGCGGCCTTAGCAGGGACAGAGCTAGTCTTGAAATTCCTCGGTGGAGCTCTTGGTCTGTTGCCCCACAGGGCTGGGCTGGGGATGTGAAATCTCGGTTAATTGAATAGTTGATAAACCTCATGAATGCTTACCGGTTACTCAAGTATTCTATGTCCCGGGGTGGGGCCGGCAGCCAGTGCGCTCCGCCCCCCCTCCCAAAGAGCCCCCTGCCACTCTGTATCAGAGGCAGCAGCACGGGGTGCCAAGCGGGAGCAGGTCCGCGAGGGAAACCAGTTTAAAAAACAGCTCCCCTCACGGACCGGCCCCCATCGCCCCGATAGTGCAGGATGGCAGCAGCCGCTGTCCGGTGGGTCTGAGCTCTCTTCCCCTACCCGGCGTGAGCCACAACTGAGCCGGGCTGGGCTGCCTGAGCTGAGTGTTCCTAATACACTTGAAATGCAGAGCTGCAGCAGGGGGAGGTCCTGGACCAGGCGTGAGCCAGGCTGCTGAAGAATGTACTGGCAAAGGGGCCCTGTTAGGCTGTGTTTGGTCACCCCTTACCCTCCATCTTTGGGTGCTAGGGAATTGGCAGGTTGGGGGGCCTGCAGTGACCTGTTAGATGCCACATCCTGCCCCGTGTCAGCGACAGCCGGGCCTCCCTACACCCCACCCACACACTGCCCCGTGTCAGCGACACCCGGGCCTCCCTACAGCCCACCCACACACTGCCCCGTGTCAGCGACAGCCGGGCCTCCCTACACCCCACCCACACACTGCCCCGTGTCAGCGACACCCGGGCCTCCCTACACCCCACCCACACACTGCCCCGTGTCAGCGACACCCGGGCCTCCCTACACCCCACCCACACACTGCCCCGTGTCAGCGACACCCGGGCCTCCCTACAGCCCACCCACACACTGCCCCGTGTCAGCGACAGCCGGGCCTCCCTACACCCCACCCACACACTGCCCCGTGTCAGCGACACCCGGGCCTCCCTACACCCCACCCACACACTGCCCCGTGTCAGCGACACCCGGGCCTCCCTACACCCCACCCACACACTGCCCCGTGTCAGCGACACCCGGGCCTCCCTACAGCCCACCCACACACTGCCCCGTGTCAGCGACACCCGGGCCTCCCTACAGCCCACCCACACACTGCCCCGTGTCAGCGACACCCGGGCCTCCCTACACCCCACCCACACACTGCCCCGTGTCAGCGACACCCGGGCCTCCCTACACCCCACCCACACACTGCCCCGTGTCAGCGACACCCGGGCCTCCCTACACCCCACCCACACACTGCCCCGTGTCAGCGACACCCGGGCCTCCCTACACCCCACCCACACACTGCCCCGTGTCAGCGACACCCGGGCCTCCCTACACCCCACCCACACACTGCCCCGTGTCAGCGACACCCGGGCCTCCCTACACCCCACCCACACACTGCCCCGTGTCAGCGACACCCGGGCCTCCCTACACCCCACCCACACACTGCTCTGTGCCAGCAACACTTGGGCCTTCTGTCACTGACTCAGATTGTGCCTGCATTTGTCCCGTATGGTACTCAGGGAGGAATCCTCTTAAGTGTGACCGCCCCTCCTTGGGGAATCCACTCTCTCGGGGTTCAGCCCCTCCACATGGTTGAGCTCTTGTGCTTTTAATTTCAAATCCTGCAATTCCCTTTGTGCAGGGGGCAGGGCCCCTGAGGGAAAGCATCAGGTGGGGGCACGGGACATCTAGGATCTCTCTGGTCAGGAGCCATCCAACTCTTCCTATTCCAAGTGTCCTCCCAGGTGTCGGGGGTCCCTGGTGCCCACCCTCGCGCCTCCCCTTGCTGCTCCTACGTGCCCCTCTGGGTCCCCAGCATGTTTTCTCTTTTTATTTGCTGCCTGCAGACTGGGTGGTTGCTGCCTGTCTGGGCCCATCCTCCTTGGCTTGTAGCTGCCCCAGCACCCCCAGCTTCATTTGCAATGTAAATAGCTTCCCATTCAGGTTTTCTGCTTTCAGCTCGAGTTGCTCACAGTCCCCGGAAGAGCTGTTGCCTGCTCGAAAGCTGAAGCTGCTCTGGCACACTCCACTGCCTCATACAGAGCCAAATTGCCCCTCCCTAGAGCCATGTGGCATTTGCAACCCTCCAGGGGCCTGTCCTGGAATGTGCCAGGCTGGAGAGATTAGCGCCAGCTTTCCACCAGGCCCAGGCTGCTGCTGCGCTGAGAGCCGCTGCCTTTGGGGGGCTTCCTGCACTTACAGAAGGCAGCACGCCCCTTCCAAGCAGCACCAGGGCATCCTGTCCTGCAGAGAGCCTTGTCCCCAGACAGGGACCTCGTTAGCGGGGGGGTGCTCCACAGCAAACCCCACCCAGCCTGGGCCCCTTGCTTGATTTCCTTCCCTCCTGCTGCGTCTGTGTGAACATGGTGCCACGCAGGGCGTGACCATTCTGTCCAAATGCCGCCCGCGTCCCACGGCCGGGACTGGGTGGGGTTAGATCAATGTCCTCGCAGTGACCTTGGGCTGCCGCTTTCTCTGCACCAGACTTGTCTGTAAAAGAGTCTTTGGGGCTTGCACACTCTAGGGAGGAGCAGGAACATTTGGGGCCAGGGGCCGCTGAGCCACAGAAAAATCAGTCAGGGGTTGCACATCAGGGCAAAGCACAAACCAACCCCCTGCACTGATGTGGCCCCCAGTGAGAAGGAGGAAGCCACATTCCCCTTGCACCCCAGAGACTAGGCAGGCCCAGGCTAGTAGATTCTGGGGGTTCTAGCTCCACTGGGCTCCCCAATGCTGAGGGGGAGCCCGGAGCCTCGGGCCAGATCCAGGCAAGCTAAGGGCTGCATTTGGCTCTCAGGCCTTAGGTTCCCCACCCCTGCTCTGGGGACATGCACCTTCACCTAGTGCCTAGGGCTCAGGGCATACTCTGTGCAGGACCTTAGCCCTGCCGGTAATAACCCTGGCCTCTGTTTAGGCACAGTTACCAAGCAGGATATGCATGCAAGGCACATGGTGCCAGGCCCACTTCCTCTGCTGGCCAGGCACGGTCAGTCCCATCTGGTTCTGGTTGCTGCACGTCACAGGAGAGCAGAAGACCCACCCACCCACCCACCCACTTCCCTCCCGCCCGCCCTCCGAACCTATCAACCAACACGTGGACTTTTCAGCTTAGAAAAGAGGAGACTAAGGGGGGGTGATGGAGCGGACAAAGCCCGACCTCCCAGCTGGAGACCTTTCAGCACTTTGGCCAGCAGCAGAAGCAGTGGAAAGGTCCTCCGGGCAGGGTAGAAGGGCAGCCTTCACTGCAGCCAATCAGGATGCAGCAGGCTGCTATATAAGGAGCTGCTAGCTAAGGCCTCCCAGTTCCTTCCTGGAGCTCAACCCAGGTAGACCTTTGGGCTGACTGTGGAACACCAGAACCTTGGCTGGCTCTGAGTGGGCACTGGGCCCTTGTAACTGAGTGTAGCTAGATCCTGTGGCTAAAGGCTAGCCAGTGACAACTCTGTAGAACCCTGGACAAGGGGAATTCAGCAACAAGGCCCTTGAGCCGGGCTGGTTGAAACAGCATCCTGGGGAAGTGGCCCAGGGATGGGACCACAATTAGACTCCGAAACTTGACAGGTAACTGCTATGTATAGGGTCCCTGGGCTGGGACCCAGAGGAATGGGCAGGCCTGAGTCGTCGTTTCTCTCCCCCCCCCCCCCCGCAACTGACACCTGAGCAAGGCGGGGGGGGGGGGGGGGGTAGAGGAGAGGCCTGAACCTCAGCCACGGACTGGACATTGACTTGCCCACAGGCAAGTGAGTTAAATATTGCAAGACCCCCTTCAGCCACCAAGGGATGCTCACGCACAGAACCAAACCTGTTACAGGGGGATGTGCTAGAGGTCTATAAAATCATGACCAGTGGGGAGAAAGTGAATAAGGAAAAATTATTTACTTGCTTCCATCGCTCGGGAACTAGAGGTCACTCAATGAAATTAATAGGTGTCAGGTTTAAAACAAACCAAAGGAGGTATTTCTTCATACAGTGCGCAGTAAACCTGTGGAACTCCTTGCCAGAGGATGTTGTGAAGGCTAGGACTCTAAGACTATGTCTACACTGGCAGGATCTTGCACAGATCGCCTGAACCCGGCTCTTCTGGGTTGCAGTCTACTCGCCACGGGCGAGTAGATTGTATTATTTGTCGAGCCCTGCTGATGGCCATTTTAGCCATAGGGCTTTCTTGCACAAGAAACCCCTTTGCGTCCCCACTGCCCTCTTGCACAAGAGCTCTTGTGCAATAGGGCTTACACTTGTTAGAAAAGCGTGTAGCTCTTGCACAAGACTCCCTCTCTTACTACGCTTGACTGTAAATGTTCTTGCAGGGGCGGGCCATTCTTGAGCAAGAACCCGCCAGTGCAGACGTAGCCTAACAGGATTCAAAAAGTGACAGAGATGTAGCCGTGCTAGTCTGGCGTAGCTAGAACAAAAGACAGGACTAGGCAGCACTTTAAAGACTAACAAGATGGTTTATTGGGTGAGGAGCTTTCGTGGGCCAGACCCACTTCCTCAGATCAAATAGTGGAAGAAAATTGGCACGACCATATATACCATGGTTGTGCCGATTTTCTCCCACTATTTGATCTGAGGAAGTGGGTCTGGCCCACGAAAGCTCCTCACCCAATAAACCATCTTGTTAGTCTTTAAAGTGCTGCCTAGTCCTGTTTTTAGGATTCAAAAAGGAACTAGATAAATTCCTGGAGGTTACGTCCATCTATGGCTATTAGCCAGGCTGGGCAGGGATGGTGTCTCCTAGCCTCTGTTTGCCAGAGGCTGGGAATGGGTGACAGGGAGGCATCATTTGATGATTCCCTCTGGAAGCACCTGGCATTGGCCTCTGTGGGCAGACAGGACCATGGGCTGGGTGGACCTTTGGTCTGATCCAGTCTGGCCATTCTGATGTTCTTCTGTTTCCTTCCTTTTACAGTTTATACCGTGACCCTTGAGTCCTGTTTAGCTAGATCTGAACCAACCATTTTCCTAAGCAGCCTTGGCACATTGTAACAACATTCTCTAGTCAGTAAAGGCTCCGCCTACACTGGCATGCTTTTGCGCAAAGACTTTTAATGCAAGAGTTTTTGCATTAAAAGTACTAGCGCAAGAGAGCATCCACACTGGCATGTGCCTTTGCGCAAGAGATGTGCTTTTGTGCAAAAGCATCCGTGCCAGTGTAGACTCTCTCTTGCACAAGAAAGCTCCGATGGCCATTTTAACCATCGGGCTTTCTTGCGCAAGAAATTCATGTTGCCTGTCCACACTGGCCCCTTGCGCAAGTGTTCTTGCACAAGAGGGCTTTTTCCTGAGCGGGAGCATCATAGCTCTTATGCAAGAAGCCCTGATTTCTTACATTAGAATGTCAGTGTTCTTGCGCAAGAACTGCCCGCCAGTGTGGACAGGTGGCAAGTTTTTGCGCAAGATTTTGCCAATGTAGACACAGCCTAAGGGTACGTCTAGACTACATGGCTCTGGCGCCAGAGCCATGTAGATTAGTTTACTAGACATATTCAAATGAAGCAGCAATTTAAATAATCGTCGCTTCATTTAAATTAAAAAGGCTGCCACGCTGAGCCAATCAGCTGTTTGTCGGCTCAGCGCGCTAGTCTGGATGCTCCGCGGTCGACATCAAAGGCATTTGTCGACTGCCCCGGTAAACCTCATCCCACGAGGCATAACGGGGCAAATGCCTTTGTCGACTGCGGAGCGTCCAGACTAGCGCGCTGAGCCGACAAACAGCTGATCGGCTCAGCGCAGCAGCCATTTTAATTTAAATGAAGCGGCGATTATTTAAATTGCCGCTTCATTTGGATATGTCTAGTAAACTAATCTACACGGCTCTGGCGCCAGAGCCATGTAGTCTAGACGTACCCTTAGTGACAGCAAGGAAAGAACCAGCCGGAGATCAAACAATAGAGAAGTGGGGACCTTCCAGACAGACTGAGACGTGGTTTCTTGCCACATAAATTGCTACCACGCTCGGTTTTCTCTGCCCCTCTTTCGACCTGCTTGTGTGACCGGTGATGGTGGGTGTGAGCAGCATGGGGTCAGCTCCGTAGCAGCCTGGCATGACCCGGCTTTAGGATGGAGTGTGAGGAGGTGACTTCCTGCTGCTTAGCTCGTGGCTGCCACTCTCCTAAGGTGGCCAGTGGCTGCAGGCCGAGGGCTCAGGCCACACAATGCGGCTGGAGGAGAAGGCCTGACCTCTGAGGTTTACCTGTTTATCTCCTTAGCCCGCTATAGTCCCGGGCGGCCGTGTGTGCAACCTGCTGGCTTATTTAATACGGTGCATTGCCTGTGCCCCAGCAAGGGCCTGATGCTCTTCCCTTGGCGGGAAGGCCTGGGCTGCGGAAGGGGATTGCTCATCAGCCACGGAGCGAGGTGGACTGAAGAAGGGGGATTGATTCCTGGCTTCTTTCCCAACCCACCTGGCGTTTAACATCTGTGGCGACCACAGCAGGACCCCTAGTCAGTGCCCCCCACTTTCCAGGCTGTGTCCTCTAGTTATTTCCCCGGGTCTGTAGGCTGCGAGGGTGGCCATGCTGCATAGGGGGCCAGTGGCTTCCTGGCACCCAGGGACGGAAGCAGCTGGAGTGCTGCTGGCTCTGCGGTGGACAGCCATGGGCGGGAGGAAGGGATGCTGACGCACGTGGTCGGAGGGACAGTGAGGTCCTTGCTGGCAGCAGCAGGCGGCTCAGCCGGTGGGTGTGAATTGTCTGTGATAGCTCCGTCCAGACGAGCCAGGGAGCTGGGGGCAAGCAGGTGCTGCTTCTGACAGCCTGGTTGGCCCAAATCGTGGCCCAGCAGATGCCAGCCTAGCGGGGTTGCATGGGCTGGTGAGAGCTGAGAAGGCTCTTGGACACACCAGTTCAGTGCTGGGTGCTGCTGGACTCTGACGCAACGTGCTGGCCCTTGAAGCTTCTCCAGGCAGGTGGGTCAGGCAACGTATAAGCACAACTGACGGGATGTTGGGAGCAGCTGGCTGCAATAATTGAGTTTAGCGAGAAACCTTTAGGAAAAGGCAAAGCCCACCCCAGTCTGCGGCTCTGTTTGCAGGGGACAATGCAGAAGAGGCAGGATGGCAGAAATGGGGGTTTCTTAACAGCTGAACCAATCCTCAGTCGGAGAATCCAAACGGGCTTTGCGAGGGGGGTTGGCAATCGCAGCCAAGGAGTTAAGCAGACGCTGTAAAGCAGAAATCTCCTGGCTTAAGTCAGGAACTGGAAAGGCTGGGAGCTGACAGTGACCTATTAGCCAGCTAGTTTGTCGCGCTGCTCGGATCAGCTGGGTGGATTAGCAAGTGCTGGGTAAGTGACAAGGAGACTGACGTCCACGTTCTGGTTCATTGTTTTTGAGAGTCTCGGGCAGCAGTGAGAGCTGGGGAAAGCGATCAGAGCGACCAGGAGTCCTGTCAGCCCCACCGCCGGCCAATGCACGCTCGCCAGGTCAAAGGGAAACTGACCAGAATCCAAGGAGTGTTCGCAGCAGGGTAGCTAGAGTCCTCGAGCGCTGCAGCTCTGGGAGGACTCAAGTGATCAAGGTCCCTGGAACAAGAGTGTCAACCTTCAGTACCACCTAGGTTCCAAGAAGCTGAAGTTTCTGAAAATGCCCAGGAGGGCTGAGGGCTTCCTATGGCCCCGGTACCAACTCTGGATCCAGAGCACCTGAGATGAGATGGGCTGAACCAGCTTCCACTATGGGAAAAACCTTGGGAGCCCCAACGCATTGGATGGGCTTGCGAAGATTAGCCCTCTCCCCGTGTCTGCAAGGACCCCGCAAACTCCCTTGAGGAACAGCACTGCAGTGCCCGGCCCGGTGCTGTGCCAGTGACTAACACGGCCCCAGCATGACGCTGTGGGGGGACATGTACAAACTCTACTTCCCACAGGCCGTGTCCTCGGCTGGCTCTCCACTGAACATGGGCAAATGGCAGGAAAATCCTGAGGCTTTATTGGTCAGCTGGACCTGCCCCTGTGACATGGAGGCCCAAGGCTGCTGTGGTCCCAGGATTGCTGCCTGCCCCGACGGGCACTGTGGGGCCGTAGAGCCAAGGAACACAACCAGGCAGGATAGGAGAAAAGCTCAGGGCAGCTTTTGAACTACAGGGGGAGCTTTCCCAGGCGGCTGTGGCTAAGGAAAACCACAAGAAGCAACCTAAGGAGCAAAGCAGCAGCAGCAGCGATGGCAAAAACAGAGCAGCAAAGAGCTCAGGAGAGGTCAGCCAGGAAAATCAGCAGTCAGCGCCCTGCCGGAGGGAGAACTTGCCTAGTGATGCTGTGGAGACGTCTGTGCCCCGTGGGCCTGAGGAGCAGATGCATGTTCTCCCCGAGGTGCTGCGCGCAGGCCTGGCTGTGCCGGAGGAAGGTGGCAAAAGGGCAGGTGTCAGCAGACAGTAACAATTACATGGCCCCTGGGGCTGTGTCTACACTGGTGTGATCTTGCGCAAAAGCAGCCGCTTTTGCACCAAAACTTGCTGCCTGTCTACACTGGCGGGAAGTTTTGCGCAAGAACACTGACGTTCTAATGTGTGAAATCAGGGCTTCCTGCACCAGAACTGACGCTCCCGCTCAGGAAGAAGCCCTGTTGCGCAACTGCTCTTTCACAAGAGGCCAGTGTAGCCAGGCACCATGAATTTCTTGCACAAGAAAGCCCGCTGGTTAAAATGGCCATTGGCGCTTTCTTGTGCAGGAGAGCGTCCATGCTGGCACAGATGCCCTTGCACAAAGGCACATGCCAGTGGGGACGCTCTTCCGGAAGAGTTTTTGCACAAGAACTCTTCCGCAAAATCATGCCAGTGTAGACGTAGCCAAGGTGAGGAGGCCCAGGCCCGTCTCCCCCAGTGCCTGTGGCGCCACCTTCAGTTATCAAGGGGGAGGCCTGTAGTGAAAGCTACTCAAGGGGCAAGTTGGGAGATTTTTAAACAGCCCTGACTGGCCCACATAGGCCCCACTATCTCTTATCAGCACAAAAGCTGAACCTAGAGCAAAAGCCTGTCTAGGAAGTTGAGATGCTAGGAGGATTCGGTAGGAAAACGAGCAGTCTCCTTTCTGCAACCCATCCTGTGCGCTCCTGGGCTACGTCTAGACTGGCATGATTTTCTGCAAATGCTTTTAACAGGGAAGTTTTCCGTTAAAAGCATTTGCGGAAAAGAGCGTCTAGATTGGCGTGGACGTTTTTCCGTAAAAGCACTTTTTGCAGAAAAGCGTCCGTGCCAATCTAAACGCGCTTTTGTGCAAAAAAGACCCGATCGCCATTTTTGCGATTGAGGCTTTTTTGCTCAAAACAAATCTGAGCTGTCTACATTGGCCCTCTTGCGCAAAAGGACTTCTGCCCGAGCGGGAGCAGCACAGCATTTCTGCAAGAAGCTCTGATTTCGGACATGAGATCGTCAGTGTTCTTGCGGAAATTCAAGCGGCCAGTGTAGACAGCTGGCAAGTTTTTCTGCAAAAGTGGCCGCCAGTCTAGACACAGCCAAGGAGTTTAATGCAAACCCACCTCTGGAGTCCCCTCTGGAGGCATGTGGGATTTGGGGCATAATGGGTTGAAGACACTTGGACTGTGGCTGACCTACCGTACCAGCCCCGCATGCAAGGAACCAAAGAGGAGCACGAGACGATCCAGCATCACACTGAGTGGCTGCATGGAGGCCCGGGGAGGGAGCAAGTTGCCTGCGTGGGACTCAGGTAAGGAAGGTGGTGACTGAACACACCACGGGCTTTGCCTCTCCCCTGTTGCAGTGCAGGCAAATAGAGGAAGAAGTCAAAGTGCCTGGGCCAGATCCAAGATTGCAGCACCAGTACAGATGTCCACCGGCCACTGCCGATCTCCTGAGAGGCTCTAGCAGCCCTGACAGACTGAGGAGTGCAGGCAGAGACGTCTCGTCTGTGCAGTGCACTTAGCCGGCCAGTTCTCAAGGTGGATCAGCGCGCTTGGTGATTAGCTGTGGATTATCAGGAGCTCGGCACTAGGAATCATTGCAGCAGTCCCTGCCAAAGCTCGGTTTTCTGTCCTAGTCTGATCGAACGCCTCCTTCTAGATCCCTACTCACCCCGAATCGTGGTGCAACTTCTCCTTTGATAAGCAATGTGCTTTCAGCAGGGTTCCACAATGCACCCTCCATCTGCCACAAGTGTCCCGAGAACATGGAACGCCTTGCCAGTGACACGGAAAACGGCAACCTCCACCCAGGAAGGAAATCTAGAACCTTTAAATGACACCCTGGAAAAGGAAGATTGTAACAGGATTTCTTGGAAAACATAGAATCCTAGAACTGGAGGGGATCTCAAAAGGTCATCAGATCCAGTCCTGTCCCCGGGGCAGGCCCAAGCACCAGCTAGATCATCCCTGAGAAGTGTCTGTCTAACCTGCTCCTAAGTATTTCCAGCGATGGAGAGTCCACAACTAATCCCAGTGCTTAGCCACCCTGACAGGGAGGAAGTTTTTCCTAATGTCCAACCTAAACCTCCCTTGTGGCAGTTTAAGCCCATTGCTTCTATTTCATAGAGGGATAAGGGATCTTTTGGACAAGGCTTTATTTTCCGCAAGAGCAGCGTCTAGACTGGCGCTTTTCTCCAGCAAAGCTCCGTGCCGAAAAAAGCGGCAGCCATTTTTATGCTAATGAAGTGGGGGGATTTAAATCCCCGCTTCATTAGCAATTGTGATACGTCTAATTTGCATCCCTTTTCCGAAAAAGGCATGTAGTCGAGATGTAGCCCACTTGCGGCCTAATTACTTCTTGTGTCTTGCTTACAACATCCTGCTAATACAGCTCAGAATTATGATGTTTGTTTTGTTTGGGTTTTTTTGCAATAGTGTCCCACGGGCTCATATTTAGCTTGTGGTCCACTGTGATCCCTAGATCCCTTTGTGCAGGACTCCTTCTTGGACTGCGTGTGTGGAGAAGACCTGATGTCCAACCTAGACAGCATGTGTGTGAGCTGCCCACCCCACAAGACAGCTCTGCTCAGATCCATTCTTGGCCCCACAGGTTTCTCCCAAGATTGTGTGGAGCACTGAGAGGTCGCCTGCCCACTGTACCCACTGCTGGGCAAAGGACAAGAGTGGGGAGCACGTGGAGCCCATTAGCTGACACCATTCCAGCCAGTGAAGGGCTGTGCTGCTGCATGCTCATGGGAACGGACCCAGCCCAGGGGCACATGGGTCTAGAGCCCTGAGTGCAGCGAGCAAAGGGCTGGACCCACTCCCTCACAATGCAGACGGGCCCTTTGCCTGCTGCCTGAGCCCCTGGCCTGGTGGCACTGCCCTGGGCCGGGTGAATGGCTCTGGAGAGGGGTGAGGCGGCACCTAGGGGAGGCCAAACACAGCTCTCTGGCAGGGCTGCTCCTGTATGGAAAGTGACACAGACCCTGGGCCCGGTGGCCAATGCTTGTTGGGGTGGGGCCAGGCCTGCCCACTGGTCCAGTACAGCCCAGGAAGTCTGGCCTTGGCTCAGGGCCAGCAGGGGCTGAGTCTGCATGTGAATGCCAGGGCTCTGCCAACGGGAGAAACCCTGCCCCGTGCGCTGGGGGATAGCAAGGGGGAATGCCCTGCAGCGAGCACGGGGGGGGGGGGAATGTGTGCGGGGGGGGGAGGAGAGCTGTGCAGGGGGAGCTGGGGATGCTGGGCGGGGCGGGGGTGCCATGCAGGGGGGAGTGGGGGGGGGCCGTGCCGGGGGGGGCCGTGCGGGGGCAGTCGGGGGGGGAGCCGTGCGGGGGGAGTGGGGGGGGCATTCAGGGGAGTCGGGGGGGGCCGTGCGCGGGGAGTCGGGGGGGCCGTGCCGGGGGGGCAGTCGGGGGGGCCGTGCAGGGGGGGCCGTGCGGGGGCCGGGCCGGGGGGGCCGTGCCGGGGGGGCCGTGCGCGGGGAGTGGGGGGGGCCGTGCAGGGGGGCGGAGGGGCCGTGCAGGACGCTCCCCTGCGGGGCTCGAGCGGGAGACGCCGGGGCAGGAAGGTCCAGAGGCCCCGCCCCCGGGGGGGGGTGTCTGTGCTCGGTGGCTCGGCCGGCGGCTGCTCCCGCCTGGCATCTGGCGGCTCGCTCGTGGCTCCACTCGCGCTGCCTTTCCGCCCTCCACGTGGCTTGGTCGGCGATGGCGGCCCCCGAGCAGCGGGCGCGGAGCGAGCCCCCGGCAGCGGCGCCAGGTGGGGGGGGCGCTTCCCGCAGCTGTTCGCGGGCCCGTCTGGCAGCGCCCGGGCTGAGTCAGCCCCGCCCCCCCGGCCCGGGCGCTCACGGCGCGCCAGGAATAGAAACCTGCCCTTCAGCGCCCGCCAAGCTGGCCCCGTGCCGGGGGGGGGGGCTGGAGGGAGCTGGGGGGGGGGCCTGGCTGGGGGGAGCTCGGGGGGGGGCCTGGCGGGGGGGAGCTCGGGCGCAGGGCCCCTCCCAGACAGCGCCCCAGCTCGCTGCACCAAGTGTCTGGCTGCTCGGCCTTAACCTGAGCCTCCCCCTGCCCCCCGGCTGCAGGGCCTCAGGTGTCCTTGCTGCTGAGGGGCCCAGTGCCTGGGGCCCCGCCCGGTGGTTGCCGGCTGCCGGGAGAACAGGAGACTTCTCCGGGTTCCCTGGGCCTGGCTGGGACGCAGGGCAAGTGGCAAGTGGCAGCCGGCTCTGCTCAGGGGCCTGTTGCTCGGGCGCTGCCCCCTCCGCTGGGCTCGCTGGACTCCTGCTCTCCGGGGACTTGTCGTGGTTCTCCCCGTGGCTTCTCCTGGAGGGGTCCGGCCTCCATGGCCCAGCAGCACTTTCCTGGCTGGGTCTGTGGCACGGGGCGGCCCCTGTGTCCTGTGTCGGGGGCTGGGGGCTGTGGCCAAGGCGCACTCAGCTAGGTCTCTTGGGAGTGTCTAATCTGGGCTCAGCTGCCCTCCCCCCGCCCTGTGACCGCACTGCTACGGAGCGGCTCGCTGTAAGGGTGCAGCTTTGCTGGAGCCTGCGGTTTCATTTTCTTACCTTTAACGTCAGTGTATTGAGGGGATGGAGCATGAAATTCCCCCCTGCTGTGCTAGGTTCTCAGGCCTGGTGCCTCCCCTTGTTACAGGGCCTGGCTGCTGCAGGGTGGAAACCCCCTCCCCTCGTCCTGCACCCAGCCAGTCTCTGGGGGGGCTCTGCCTTGCGGGCACTGCCCCCCTCGCTCTCAGAGGGCTCTGAGCACCGGCTCCAGGTTCCTTTGAGTGCGTTGGTGTCTCCTGGTGGATGCTGCCTTGCTGGCCTCTGGGGACAACAGGTGGTTCCCTCAAATGACACGTCTGGCGTCTCACCGCGCCTCCCAGCCGGTCCCCTGCGGGCAGGATGGAGCTGGGCCGGCTGGGCGGCCTGTCTCCCTGCAGCGGGAGGCCAGGTAGCTCCCGGGTTCAGGTGCAGCACATGCATCTGGTGGGAGGCCAGCGGGTCCGGGCCTTCCCACCTCCCAGACCCTTGGGCTCCTGGCGTGTCTGTAAGAAGCTCGTGGCTCTCCTTGCAGGCCGAGGACCCCAGCGCCGACGGGTGGCCACGCAGATCCCCGAGGCGATTCTCACCAACAAGGAGCTGCAGGAGGCGGTTGGAGCCCTCCCCAGCAACTATAACTTTGAGATCTACAAGACAGTCTGGCGCATTCAGCAGGCCGAGGCCAAGAAGGGTAAGTGGGGGCGGGCCGGGGCCAGGCGAGAGCGGTGTGCGAGTGGAGCTGCCGGGCGTCGTGCCCTCCTGGTTCCACGGAACCGCGTAGCCGCAGGCCTGGCCCCTCCTGAGCCAGAACATGCCTGGTGCTGGCCAGCGTGTGGGGCCCATTGGCCGGCTCACGGAGGGGCCGCGGCGATGGGGGCTGCCCGTGCCAAGCTGTCACTCAGGCTGGGCAGCAGCTGCTGGCGTTTAACGTCACGGGGCCTGGCCAGAAGTCTGCTGCCGAGTTCGCATCCTCGTGCCTCGGTCGTAATCGTGTTAGACAGGAGGGGCGAGTCATGCGGAGCTGTCACCCTGCTGGAGCCTGGCTGGGGCGCCAGTCTCCGCTTCTCCGCCCCGCTCCAGGCTCGTGGCTCTGTCCCCGTTTCCTGCCTGCGCCTGGGCGGCCGCCCGGGGAACCAGTGCCCAGGTGGAATGTGGGTGAAGGGCCGGGAGGCGCTCGGGGGCAGCCATAGGGATGAGCTCCAGGCTCGGGCAGAGGGAGGTGCAGGCGTCCTGCTTGCTGCTCTGGCACCTCTGACTTGACGTGGCTTCAGCTGGTGGCTGCTGCTTTGTCCCCTTCTTGGCAAATGCCCCAGCCCGCTCCCTGGCCCAGTTCCTCGTGGGCTGCCTGCCGGGGCAGAGACCAGCACGTCGGCCTCACTGGGCCCCGGAGCAGAGGAGCAGGCGCCCGTGGGTGCTGGGCATGGAGGGATTCTGGCATCTCCGTGTTCCTGCGGGGGGGCAGGTGAGCTGGGGTGGGGAGGGCTCATGAGTGGGGCATGACGTGGTCGTGCAGCTGCACCCCCAGGCCAGCGTGTGTCGGGGCCATAGCAGAGAGGCCAGGGAGAGCCCCTGGGCACAGCGGGCAGGTGCCGAGCTGCCTGTCCTGTGCTTCCCTCCCCCTCTCTCCAGCCCCGGAGGAACCAGGGGCCTGACTTGGAAAGGCAAGTCTGGGGCTGCAGATTCCGGCCCGGGGGAGGGAGGGGCAGCGAGCTTGGCTCAGCCAGCGTCGGAGCCCAGGAGCTCGCTGTGCCGAGCCGTGCCTCTCGGTGCCCCGTGGGCGAGCACGTGCCGGCGCGCAAGCAAGAGGCTCTGGGGGGCTCTGGCTGGGAAGTGCTCGTGCCTGGCATGTGCTGGGCTCTTGGCTGCTTCCCTGGGAGGGGCTGGCAGATGTGGCCCTCCGGCTTTCCAGCCCGGCCAGGGCGGCAGGGCCGGCCGGGGAGGAAGCGGCGCTCCGGCCCCCCAAGGTGTCTGAGTCCCGGATTTCCCGGGCTGGCTAAGCTGAGTACTTAGTGGAGGAGCTTTGGGGGTCGGGCAGCTGGAGCTTAGTGCGATTCCGACCAGTTGGCCTTTAAATAGATGTGGGGTTTGCTAGGCAGCGCTGGGGCGGGGCTGGGTGAGTGGCAGGGAGGCTGGGCTGCTTCCTGGCCTCTAGCGTTAAGATCATAACAGGATTAATGGGACCTGCAGCTGGAGCGCAAGGCCCCAGTCCCGGTGCCCAGCTCCTACCCCACAGGGCCGTCCCTGGCCTCTCAGAGGGTCCAGAGGGCAGAGCCCCAGTCTGACAGCAGAAGCAGGGCCCCGCTGGGTCAGAGCAGCCAGCCCCCAGGCTCCCGCTGCCAGGCCCTTGAGAGCAGAGCCTGGGGGTTGCCGAGCGCCCTGTCCCTGGCCAGCGAGTCCCCGTGAGGCCTGCTCCTTTGCTCGGGCCCCATCTTACTTCAGGCCTTGGCGGCGCCCCGGCGGAGCTCCCGGGCCGAAACGCTTTAAACGGCAGCCCATAGCCTGGGCCGGGCCGGCAGCCTCTGGGCGCGCTGGGCAGTGCCGGGCCCCGAGGAGCTCGGGGTGGGTGCAGGGGCTGGAAGGGCCGCGCTGTGTGTGGGGCCTGGCTTTGTGGAGGGAGCACCTGCTCACCCCGGGCTCTGTCTCTCCTAGTGGCGCTGCAGATGCCCGAAGGCCTCCTCCTGTTCGTGTGCGCCATTGCGGACATCATTGAACGGTGAGTGGCAGGGCGGGCTCTTTGCCGGGGGGTGGCGGCCCTCACCGTGTGACGGCGCGTGGGGGTTTTCCCGACTCCTGCACCCCCGTAGTGGCACGGACAGACTCCCCCAGCCAGTAGAACAGAGGGAGTTTATTGCTTCTCCAGGGTACAGCACAGCACAGATGGAATCTGGTTCCAGGGCAGGCCTAGGATGCCTCAGCCCCCCTTGAGATGGGGAGACTGGGCCCTTAAATCCCAGCCCATTGCCTAGGCTGCCTCCTCCATGATCCCAGCCAGAAACCTCCCTCACTTCCTGCCCTGCCCCCAGCCAGGGCTCCACTCCCCTTCTTCCCATTGTTCGGCTCCCTGGGAGATCACTGGTCGGACAGGTTCTTAGCCCCCTTGCATAATGACTCATCCCCTGCCCTGCTGGGCCGTGCTGCAGCCAACAGCCAGTGGGGGTCACTCACAACCCACTGCCCAGCATAGCAACCAGCAAGTTACCCCCACTACGTCACACCGTGCCCCCTGGTGCCAGGCCCGGAGCCAGCACAGCTCTGTGCCCCCCCCCCCCCCCCCGACCTGGCTCTGCCCGGAGCATGTCGGTGGGGTTACTTGGCGTCAGGACCATGTGACCCCCATTCGCCCGGCCCCCGGCCCTGGGAGAGCTGCGGAGGCTGGAAACGGGCGCTGCCCAGGGGTCCTGACGCGTTCGGGGCTGGGCGGGCGAGGTGGGGTGAGGGAGGAGAGCGTCCCAGCTTGGCCGGAGCCGCGTGGCCGGTGTCTCCTGTGCTAGGCAGGCCCAGAGAGCTCACCCTGCGCGGGGTGTGGTTGAATCGACGCGGCCGTATCGGGGGGGGGCTTTGCTCTGCCTTGCGCCTCAGAGCCAGCGGCTGATAGCTCAGCGTGCCCGGGCCCTCGCTGGGGTCCTGCTGCCCAGGTCAACAGCTGGCAGGCGGGCGGTGTGCTAGGAGCAGCGGGGGGGCGGGCCTGGGGCAGGTGAGAGGCTGGTGTCTCCAGTCAGTGCCCCGTTGCTTGGGGAGGGGGCCCCCTCGCAGCCCATGGCCTCTGCTCCATGCTCCCTGGGGCCCCGCACCTGCCCCTGGCCCCTTGGGGCTGAGACGGCAGCTGTGATTGGCAGGAGGCTGCGGGGAGGAGGGCTGACCCCAGGCAGGAGGGAGTTGGGGGTGCCCGTGAGTGGGCCTGTGAGCCGGGGGACACGTGTGGGGGGGCTGGGCAGGCTGCAGTGTTGGTGGGGGAGGGGAGCAGCGACACATGGTGTGCGGGTGGCACGGGGCCGTGACACTCCCTGGAGGCCACCCGGCCTGGCCCTGGAGCTTGTGCCCTCAGCTGGGACAGAGACAGGGCGGGGGGTGGCCGCTCTCCCCTCCCCCCAGTACCGTGCCGGCCCCCAGATGCCACCCCCTTCCTATCCCACAGTGCTGGGCTAGCCCTGACCCCTCTTCTGGCTTGAGGCCTGTTGGGCGTAACTCTGAGGGGACCAGCTGGAGTCCAAGGCCGGTGGGCCTGGCCGCGTGGCGCAGGGCTGTGGCTGTGGCCAGCGGGAGCCGGCGCTGCCCCAGAGACGTGGCGCCCACGCGGGGCGGGAGGCGCTTGCCTGCGGTGAGGGCTTGCGCGCCAGCCGGCTGCTCCTGGCCTCGTAGCGCCATTGATAGTTCCAGGGGAGCGCGGCGTGGGCCGGCCCTTTTCATCCGGCAGCCGTGGCTCCCGACGTGCCTGACTGCTCCGTGCCGGAGGTGTGGGTCCCGCCCTGCAGGACGGCGAGTCCCAGGGGCGCCCGCACCCGGGATGGATGAGATCCCAGGCAGTCGGGGGCCCCGTTACCTGGCCAAGGGCTGCTGTCCGGCGCTTTGGAGCCACATGCGGGCTCTGAGCGCCCCTGGTCCCACCCCGCAGGGCGCCTGCTGCCGTCAGCTCCCCGGGGGGGGCAGCTTTGCCTGTTGTCCTTAGCCAGACTGGGCAGGAACAGGTGTCCCGGGGCAGGGAGGGGGGTTGCCTCCAGGACGCCGCCACCTCCCGCGAGTGCCGGCCGGGGCGCGAGTGATCTGATCGGCCCCCTCTGCAGAGTTGGAAGCAGGTCCCGGCCCGTTTGGTGTCGGCGGGGCACTGCTCCACCCCCTCGCCGCCCATCGCTGGGCCGGGTGGGCTGGGCAAGGCACGGGGCGGCGCGGTGCCGGGGACCCTAGGCCAGGGCTCGGAAAGCCGGACTTTGACCCGTTTTCGTGGCGCCCCAGACACAGGGCGGCTGCAAGCTGATGTGCAGGGCAGACGCCGAGCAGGAAGCTGCTGCCCTGGGAGCAGACCTGGGCGGTCCCCGGGAGCGATGCTTGGCGTGGGCTGGGTGGATTTGGGCTGCACTTTCCTGTGGCCACCGGCCACCTCTGCACCAGGAAGGGGCTCGTGCCGCGCTCTGGAAGCTGGCGCTGGGGGGCCCTGGGGAACAGGGGGTGCAAACCCTAGAGCCAGTCCAGGAAGGGGGCCTGCACTTTCCCAGCCCGCTGGGTTTGGGCTGGAGTGATGGGAAGGGGAGTTTTCTTAAGGCCTGGTCTGGAGATTGTGTTCGCCTCCCGTGCCCTGAGCCCGGCCCGTCTCAGCAGGTGGGGGGGAGGTGCTGCCGAGCCGAGACCCCGGAGGGTCGGTTGCGATGGTCGCCGGCTGCCTGGGCCCGTGGCCGGGCGGCACTCGGGGGAGAGGCACGTTCCCGGCACTCGGCCGCGATGCCTTTGCGACCCAGGCTGCAGCATAGATGTGGCCTAGGCCAGAGGAGCAGGGCTTGGCAGGGAGATCGTGGCCTGTGGCTGCCCCGTCTTGGCCTGAGCACGGCCCTTCCTCTGGCAGCCTGGAGGGAGCTGTGGCCTGGGGGGTGCATACGAGGAGGCTGCCCGCTGGCCAGTGGGCATGTGGCTAGCAGGGCCCTGGAGTCATGGGGCCTGGTTCTTCCCTTGCCATGGGCTTGCTGGCTGCTGGGGTTGGCTCCGCCTGGCAGGGCTTGCGGGAACGACCCCCCATGGCTGGGCGCTCGCAGGCCTGGCGGTGGGGCTCGGCCGTTCAGGGCAGCGCTCCGGTCGTGCCGGGTCCCGGCGCTGCCTGCGTCTCTGCTGTGGCCCGATCCCTGGGAAGGGAGTCGCCCTGCGCCCGGCTGCGTTAGCCACAGGAACAGCCGCAAGGCAGCGCCAAGAGGAGCCCGGGCCCCGTCTGTCTCATGCTGCCTGGCGCGGGGTTCCCTGCCTCCTCCCCTCCAGGACCCCTCGTCTCCCGCAGCAGGTGAGTGGGGCGTTCCCTGTGCGACCAGCCCTGGCACGTCCTGCCCCGTGCTCGCCCCAGCCGTGGCTGAGCCCCTGGGGCATCTCCCAGCCGGGCAGGAGCGGGCACAGGGAGCGCAGCTGGGGCTGCCCAGTGCGGTGGGAGCTGCGACTGGGTGGGCAGCACAAGTGGGAAAGGAGCCGCATGGAGCCAGGCAGGAGGGCGTGTGCTGTGGCCCCAGCCGTGCCCTTTGGGGGGCTGGCGCAGTCTTGTGGGGTGAGGGCTGGGGGTACCTGAGCCAGGCTGAATTCTGGGGCTGCCGGGCTCCCCCGGGGAGGCCCCTTAGCCACCGGTCGGGGGCTGGTCCCGGCTCCCTGCGAGCAGCCTGTGATCCCGCGCTGTGCGGGGGTGGCAGGGAGCGGGGAGCACGTGGGCTATGGGGCCTGGGATCCAGCCGGGTGATCAAAGGCTCCTCTGCCGAGCTGCCGAGCACGGCTGCTGAATGCTGATCAGGGAGCCCAAAGGAGCCAGGCCCCATGAGCTCTCTGCCACCGCAGCTCTAAGTGCCCCATTGCCCTTCCGGGGCGCCTGCCCATGCTCCGTGCTCCTGCTCTGATGGGGGCCAGTCCCTGCGGCTGCCCTGCCTGGAGCCGGCGGCCCTGGGAGACCCCTGCGGGAGCCGGGAGCAGCAGCCCCTCAGGGCAGTACCCCAGCCCGCGGGGCCGCTGTCCAGAGCCGGGGCCGGCCAGCCTGGGCCAACACCCCCTGCTGGGCTTCGGGGGAGCAGCCTGGGCTCCCTGCTCCCCCCCAGCGCTTGGCCTCCCGCCCCCCGTTAAACCCCACCCATTAAGGGGAAAACATTCCCGTCCTGCTTGGGATCCCTGCGTGCTTCCCCGGATCACGGGCCTTTCGGTGGTCGTGTTGCAAGGGGAGCCCGTGGTCTGTGGCTTCCTGGCTGTGTCCCAGGAGGGAGCCCTGGCTCTGCGCCCAGCGGTGGGACTGCACGTCCGCCGGAGCGACGCCCCGATTCCTGAGTGCGCCGGGGCTTGTATCGCTGACCTGGCCCCTGGCTTTCGGGGCAGGCGGTGCAGTAATTGCTGAGTGCCAGTGGCAGCCTGTGCCGGGCGGGTTGGGTGTGGCCCCTGTCTGGGTTCCTGGGGCGGCCTGCCGCCGTCAGAGCAGCAGCGTGAGGTGCCAGGCGGGAGCCGGCCCACCATGGGGGCCAGATTAAACCAGCTCCCCGCGCAGACCGGCTGCCCCCGCTGCTGCCGCTGACGGTGTCCGCATGGCGAGGTCTGAGCTCCCCATGGACAGAGGCTGCTACCGCGGAGGCAGCCGCGTGAGGGCGGGGCCGGCGGCCAGCGGAGCTGGTGCTGGGGGGGGCAGCGGAGCTGGTATGTGCAGGGAGGCGGCTTTCAAGCCAGCTCCCCGCACCTATTGGCTCCAGCCTGCCCCCCTCACCCTCTGTCAGAGGCAGCAGCACGGCGGGGGAGGAGCCGGTGCTCACGGGGAGCCTGCTTAAGGCCAGCTCCTCCCGTGCCCTGGCTCCCACTCCCTCCCCTTTGCTGCCTCTGATCCAGAGGCAGCGGGGGTGCGTGGAGGCGCTGAGGTTAACGGATAAGCCCAGGCGTGTGTCCCGTAGTCGTCTACGCGCTGCCCTCCCTGCAGAGCGCCCTCTCCTAGACAGTCTGGCGACAGCTGAGCGGGAGGCCATGCGTGTGCCCAGTCACTACCCTTGGGTGCCCATGGCTGGCATGGAGCCAGGCCCTGTCCCGAGACCCCGCCGCCAGGCGTCGAGGTGGCCTTGGCAGGCTGGTGTCACTCTGGGTTTCTGATCGGAGCGGGGGGGGGGGGGGTGCCAGGCTGGCTGCCGTGCTGTGTTCATATGGGAGGTGTCTGGCCTGGGCTCTGTCGCTCCTGCCACCCACAGCCAGAGGCATCTGCTCTAGGCAGCCCTGAGCCCGGGGGGCAGGATGGGCCACGGGGCAGGGCGTGTGGGACGGGCCAGGCCCAGGAGCGTGGTGAAGGCGAGGCCTGTCGGGAGAAGGGCCGAGGATCCCTCCCCACAGTGCGGGGGCCGGGCCGTGCATCTCTCCTGGTGCTCTGGGACTGAGGTCAGGCCTGTGGGGCTGGGCCCGTCCCTGGGGCCCATGTGCTAAATGAAGACTGTTAGCCGGGCACTGCAGCTGCTGCTGACAGGCTGAGCCTGGGCTTTGGATGTGCCCTGGGGACAGAATTGATTAGGTCAGGGCCTCGTTAATTAGCATTAATGGGTTTGTCTTTGTTACCTGCTTCCTAACAAACTGCAAGGAAGGGAGCTTCCCCCTCCGCAGCTGGAGCCTGCAGGGCCCTTCGCCAGGCCGGGGCCCCATCTCCGGTCTGGGCCGGGCCGGGAGAGCTGCCGACGTCGGCCCAGTCCCTGGGGATGTGATTCCTGGAGGGCTGGCAGCCCTGCTGTGAGCGCCCTGCGGCTCTGGCTGAGGCGAGCTCTCTGCGGGGGCAGGCCGGGCCGTGCTCTGGGGGGTCCTTGGCTAGGCCTGAGCGGCTCCCGCTGGGCTGCTGCACTCAGCCCGTGCTGCTCGCTCGGAGCGTCCCAAAGGGGCTGGTGCGACTTGGCGGCGGGGAGCTGTGCCGGGGGGTGGGGTGTGGGGCGGGGGGGTCTGCAGGTCAGGCCTGCTGGAGAGCCCTGGGCAGGATTCTGCGCATCCGGCCCCCCAGCTGGGTGGGGCAGGTCTGCAGGGCCATGGGGGGGTGTGAAGAGAGCTGGCTCCCTGCTCTGGGTGGGGCAGGAGCAGGCTCCTCAGCTGAGCTCTCAAGCCCCTGTCAGCAAACTCCCAGTGTGGGGTGGGCTGCTAATCCCTGTCCCTTCTCTGTGTGTCGCAGGGGCCCTGCAGCCCCTCCAGGTCCCCCCAGCCCCCTGGGAACACACTAGCTCTCTGATTCTGCAGATTCTGCTCTGGAGCTGGGACGCCAGGTGTGACGGCGCATTGGGGTCCCCGTCTCCTGCACCCCGTAGTGGCACGAACAGACTCCACCAGCCAGTAGAACAGAGGGAGTTTATTGCTTCTCCAGGATGCAGCACAGCACAGATGTAATCTGGTTACAGGGCAGGCCTAGGATGCCTCAGCCCCCCTTCAGATGGGGGAGCCTGGGCCCCTAAATCCCAGCCCGTTGCCTAGGCTGCTTCCTCCATGATTCCAGCCAGAAACCCCCCTCACTTCCCGCCCTGCCCCCAGGCTCCACTCCCCTTCTTCCCATTGTTCGGCTCCCTGGGAGATCACTGGTCGGACAGGTTCTTAGCCCCCTTGCATAATGACTCATCCCCTGCCCTGCTGGGCCGTGCTGCAGCCAGCAGCCAGTGGGGGTCACTCACAGCCCCAGCCTAGCAATCAGCAAGGTACCCCCCACTACGTCACACCATGGGCCTGAGGGGTCCCTGCCCCTCTGTCTTGGATGGGGGGGGCGTGCCCTGTGTGGCCGGGCAGCTCGTCTGCCAGCTGCGGCTCCCACCGTCGCCCCTGCAGGGAGAGGGCCCCGAGGGCTGAGTCCCGCGGCAGGACCAGCTGCACCGCAGCCTGTGGAGTAGCCCAGATGTTTCCGGGTGGCCCCAGGGGCCCTGCAGCGCTGGCTGGCCATGGGGGGCTGGGCTCCCTGACCCCAGAGCTCCACGCAGCTGGCAGGGCTGCAGGCAGGTGGGAGGCAGCTGCGGGAGGGCGTTGTGTGTTAGCAGGTGGGGTGGGGCAGGCAGCCCGTGAGCCTTGGGCCTCTTGACGGGTCAGTGCCTGCGGCCTGTCCATGCTGCCCCGGGCGCTGGCCCGAGACACGGCCCCACGCGGGCAGTGAGGAGTTAAGCCTCTCGCCAGGGCTGCGCCTGCTGGGAACGTGTCCAGGCGGGCGCGGGCAAAGGCCCCTGCACCAGGCAAGGGAGATAATGAGGAGCAAAAAAGCTTCTGACAACTGGCTTGTCAGCAAGGGAGACGCCTCAGCCCCTCTGTGCGGCCTGCTGGGCCCGCTGGGCCTCCCAGCGTGGGGCTGTCAGATGCCAGCGGCCTGTGGGGCAGAGGGGGCTCTTGCGGCCAGGTGGGGCAGGAGCCGAGTGAGTGTCCTGAGTTCCCCAGCCTACTTGGCCAGTGGCACAGGCTGGGCGCCTGGCTGGGGGGATTTTCTGTAGCGGCCCCCAGTTCTCCTGGCCCAGAGGCTGCTGGGGGGACACAGGCGGGCGGAGAGGCGGGGGAGTGGGGTGCTGCGGGGTGAGCGACGGGCCGCGTGGCCCTGCAGCGTGCGATGCGCTGGGGCCGCCTTGGTGCCAGGCTCACGCAGACTAATTGCCAGCTGCAACCGCGCTGCTCCAGAGCCCTTTGCAGTAAAAGGGCCAGCTCGTTACCTTAATTACGGCAGCCTGCCTGTGCTAATGAAGTCGGAGCCCGTTAATATGGCTTGGTGACGAGCGCCCCGCGAACGAAGTGCCTTTTCTCTGGGCCGCCAGTAGGGCCTCCGTGGATGGATACAGGGCCTGGGGGTGCTGTGTGGGGAATGGGAGGCGGGGGTGTGGGGCCCGTGAGGGGTGGGGGGGGCAGGGCCAGCCACAGGGCCTGGTGCGGGTCTGCTCTGCGCTGGGCCCGGCCGGCCGGGGTAGCCGTAGCTGGATGCCGTGCGCCGCGGTGGTGGAGCAGCCAGGGTGTGTCTGGCACTCGCCTGGGCTCTGTCCTGGGGGTGATGGCCGGTCCCATGTCGCCCGGCTGCAGCCCGGGCGCTGGGCCCAGGGGCAGGGAGCGGGGCCCTGCCAGTCCAAGCCCGGTGCTCGAGTTCCTGCCGCAGACCCTGTGCGCCGGCCCAGCCGCGCTCCCAGCCGCTGCCGTGCCCCCAGCCACCCTGGGCAAGTCACAGAGCCGGGGCTGGGGGGCTGGGTGCTCAGGGCAGCCCCCTCCTGCTCCCCCCTCCTGTTCCTGTTTCGTTTTCTTGCTCTGCACCCCAGGGGCTTTCTCTGGGGCTTGGCCAATTTGCATACATTTTAATCTATAAAAAATTAAGTGGTGCAGGCTGCCGCTCTGAGCCAGACCTCCCCACCCGGAATCTGACGATGAATAATTCCCCCTCTCCCCGAGACGTGGAGTCTGAGTCATGTTCATTTCAGCACCTCGGGGCGGAGGAGGGGCTCCGGGGCAGCGTGGCTGGGTTGACACCGTGTTCTGGAGTCTGACGCTCCCTTGGAGTCCCGGGCAGCCGCTTGCCGGGTGGGTTCTGGGGGAGGGTGGCCGTTGTCGCCCCATGGCTGCAGGGCTGCGGGAGCTGGAGGTTCGAGGGCCAGGAAAACTGCCTAGCATCAGGTCACTGCTGTGTGACGCCGTGTGTCATTGTCCCTCTACAGACCAGTTTGGGGGTTTCTAACATGCTGTCAGGCTGTGCCAGGGCTGCTGCGTGCCAGCCAGCGGGGCGGCGCCTCCGTCAGCCCTGGGAGCTTCCCTCCAGGGGACTGTTTGCCCCCGGGCAGGAGGAGGGGCTGCAGCGCGTGATGCCATCCCTCTCCCCACCCTGGCACTGACGGATGCGGTTGAGCTGTTAATATGCAGCTCGCTCTGCGATTCCCCTGCCATCTGGCCGGCTCTGCCCACAGTTTCTATTCTCAGGGGGTGCGTCGTGGCCTGCCCCTCCCTGGAGGCGACGCTCGCGGTGCGCATCATGCGGGGGCTGCTCCTGCATGGGTTGAGTGCCGGGAGCTCAGGGCCAACACCCCACGCTGGCCCGTGCTGCAGGAGCCCCTGAAGCATTGGCCCGGAGACAGGTGAAAGGAAGGCAGAGCTCCCCGGGCGCCGCTCCGGCATGTGCAGGGCGTTCCCAGCCCCCTGGGGCTCCTGCGGCAGGCTGGTGCTGGAGCCCCGGTGCGCAAGCAGAGGGGCCGGCTGGCGGTGCACTCCCAGCCCGGCTCCGGGTGTGTCTGCGCCTGTCCTGTCCCTGGGTGGCCGCCGGGCAGCACGTGGCATGTGCCGTTGTCAGCAGCACAGGAAAGTGAGCAGCAGCGGGGGCGGTCTCACTGCTGTTGCCCGTTTGCTGGCAGCAGCGCCCCCGGTAGCCAGCCCGCAGCGCCCCTGGTAGCCAGCCCGCAGCGCCCCTGGTAGCCAGCCCGCAGCGCCCCCGGTAGCCAGCCCCCGGTAGCCAGCCCGCAGCGCCCCTGGTAGCCAGCCCCCGGTAGCCAGCCTGCAGCGCCCCTGGTAGCCAGCCCCCGGTAGCTTCCTGCCCTGACACCCACACCCCCCAACCCAGGGCTCTGCCCTGAGCCCCCTGTGCTCCACCCCACACTTACATTCCTTACAGGTACTGTCCTATCGCAGCCCCCTGCCCCGAGGCCCCCCGGGCTGGTGAGATCAGACAGTACCTGTGTGATGGACCCGGCTGGAGCTGGGCATAGCTGAGGGCGTCCGCTCAGGGCAAATTGCTCAAATCCGGGGCTCCTTACAGCCTCCAGACTGGTGACCTCTCCAAACCGGCCACACACCAGTCCCACAGAGCGCTTCAGCTGCCTGCCTGAAGCCTCCCGAGCAAAACCCCTCCAACACCCCAGCAATATCCGTGCCCCAGATGGCCCCGGGCCTCATACACAGGTGGGGGGGTCTTAGAACCCAATCCCACCTACCCTGAACAAGTTCTGTCTGGTTCCAAGAAACCAGCCACAGATCCCTGGTCAATTTACCCCCTGGACCTTACCCACAAATCACGCTGGGCCAATCCTTTAGAATCTATATCTAAAGGTTTATTATTTCAATAAAGAAAAGCCTGAGAGTGGGGTTGTTAAAGGATAGTACGTTACATGCACCGAATCTCCAGTTCTCGATGCAGGCTCTAGCAGAGATGTTACAGATGCTGGTTTAAAAGTCCTTGTTGCGCATCCTAGGAGCAGGATGGGTTCACAGGTCTTTCTGGCTCTTCCATCCCTGCACTGCTGCCTCTGGGATGAAGTGCTGAGCTGAGAACAAGATGGAGTCGACCACATGGACGCTTTATACCTCCTTCCTGGTCTCTTCTTGGCTGCAGCACTTCACCTGGCCCACGGCCTATCCCTGTGTTCCTTGCTGGTACCCCTCAGGTGTCCGCCCTCATTCTTTAGGTGTGGCCTTGGCCCATTGAGAGCCATTGTCCCACAGGGCCTCGCTGATTAGCATGTCCACAGGCCGGGCTCTGCCCAATGCTCAACCACATGCAGGGAAATATTCAGTCTCCTCACAGATTAGACTCCTAACTCCACACACAGACGTTCTACAATCACATGACCAGTGTGAACAGGATCAGCAGCCAGTGAGCTTCTATTCTACACCCCACATGGCCCCCTTTATACCATTTCTGGGGCCAACACCCCCACCTGTGGGTGCAGCAGCGATCTGGCTGCTCCCCTCCAATTCGGTAACGTGACAACCTGTAAAAAGGTAAGTTACTTTCAGCCCTGCGTGGAACCCAAGGCAAGGGGGAGCAGACAGCGAGAGGCCCCCTGATTCCTGCGGGGAGAGCAGGCTGGCTGGGGAGACCCTGGTCTGCAGGCCCTTCCCCTCGGCTGCTGCTGGGCTCCACTCGGGCTGGCGCTGCCTGCAAACGGGTCCCGCTGGAGCCGTCTCGCAGGAAGCTGCGGCGCTGGGCTGGGCTGTGCCGGTGAGCCTGCCGGCTGTGCTGCCAGCTCGCGCCGTGCCCAGGGAGGCCAGGCCGGAGGCAGTGGTGCAGTGAGGTGGAGCTCTGGGCCCCTGGGTGTAACTAAGGAATTAGCAGACGGTTTCCCCGGGCAGGGGCTTTGCCGTGACAATACCTGTGCTCCTAATTAAAACGCCACAGCGGCTCCGGGCGCGCGGCCAAGCCCCTAGTCCCTGGACTGGTGCAATCCAGCACCTGCAGAGGTGGGGCCTGTGAGTGACAGAGCAGCCCCCGCTGCCAGCTGGGTGCTGTGCTTCCTGCCGCTCTGGCGCTGCTCCGGCTGCGTGGGCCCGGGGCCGGGCGTGCTGGTCCTCCGCTCAGGCTGGCTCCCGGAGCCGGGTGACTCACGTCTCTCCGGTGACACAGCAGCAGATGCTCCGCCGGGGGAGCCTGCCACGCAGCGTTCACGCCCGGTGGAGGGGCCCAGTCTGCTCCCCACAGACGTGCGAGGGGCCTGGCAGCTCCCCCCGTTCAGTGGGGCTCGGTCGCTTCCCGCTCGGCTGCGCGTGGTCCGGGAGCCGCAGGGGGCGTGCGCCGGGGGGCTGACGCGCTCGCCCCACCCAGTGCGAGGGCAGGTGGCCACCAAACAGCAGGTCAACCCTTGAATTGCGAGCAGCTGCCCCAGTTGGAGGGGTGTCACCTCTCCGGCCGTCTCGGGAGCTGCTCACTGGCGCCCAGCCAGGGCGGGCTGCTTGGGAGCCTGGCACACGCCCTGCCCTGCTGTGCCGGCTGGCGCCGGGCGAGCGGAAGTGGCGATGTCGGGCAGACCGGCCTCGGGAGCCAAGGGGAGACGCTGGCCTGGAGCGGGCTCTGTGCTGGGCTCAGCTGGGACGCTCCTGGGGCCCGAGCCTCCGGGCGTGCAACCGGCAGCGGTGGCTCCAGCACCTGCCCCAGCCCCTCTGCGCGGCCCCGCTAAGCCCTGGGCCTGGGGGGCTAGAGACGCTCCCGGGGGAGGGGCCGCGCTGAAGGCAGGCCGGTGGTGTGTTTGTGGGACGTTCCCCAGCCAGGCCTGAGTTGCCCCAGCCCTGGGGCAAGAAGAGGAGGGTTTGGCCCTGGCCCAGCATCAGCCTGTTTGACCCTTTTCAGGGGAGGTCTCAGGCCGTCCTGGTCCGCCCCCCACCCCCTCACACTCCCCCTTCCGCCCTCCCGCAGGTTCACGGGGGCTGAGGTGCTGGTGATGGCAGACGTGACCTATGGCGCCTGCTGTGTGGACGACTACACTGCCCGGGCCCTCGGGGCCGACTTCCTGGTGCACTACGGCCACAGCTGCCTGGGTACGTACCTGCCGGGCATGGGGGTCTGCTCCTGGGGCCTCGGGGCGCCCTGGATCAGGATCAGTACCAAGGGAAAAGCCAGGGTAGAGCAGCCCCATCTCCTGGCTCCCGGTCCCCAGCCGAGGTTCCCCTCCCCCGGTCCTCCCCAACCCCAATGCCCAGCCGAGGTTCCCCTCCCCCGGTCCTCCCCAACCCCAATGCCCAGCCGAGGTCTCCCCCCCCCCCCCCCGGTCATCCCCAACCCCAATGCCCAGCCGAGGTGTCCCCCCCCCCCCCCCGTCGGTCATCCCCAACCCCAATGTCCAGCCGAGGTCCACCCCCCCCCCCCCCCGGTCATCCCCAACCCCAATGCCCAGCCGAGGTGCCCCCCCCCGTCGGTCATCCCCAACCCCAATGCCCAGCCGAGGTCCCCCCCCCCCCCCCCCCGGTCGTCCCCAACCCCAATGCCCAGCCGAGCCCATCCCACCCCCCCCCCCCGAACCTCCCTAATGCCCAGCCGAGGTCCCTCCCTGGCCCTCCCCAATGCCCAGCCGAGCCCATCCTCCCTTCCCCCAGGCCCTCCCTAACCCCGGTCCCTGACTGGCTCCCCCTCGCCTCCCCACACCTCAGGGCCCAGGCCCAGGCCCCCCATCCTGATTCCCCTCCAGCCCCCGCAGCCATGCTGGAGGAGCCCGTGTGTGGGCAGAGCAGCGCTGGCTGCTGGCTGTTCCTGGGGGTCCCCCCCTAAGGGCCGGGCCTGTGCAGCACCCGTCAGGGGAGAGCTTGGGGTGGGGGATCAGCCCCCTCACTAGCAGCCCAGAGGACAAGACCTCACCGCCAGGCCGGGCCGCCCCGGAGCCTTGGGACAGGCGAGAGCAGCCCAGAGCCTGCTCAGCCCTATAGGGCCTTCCGCCCTGCTGCAGCCTGGCAGCAAACCCGGCCCCCGGGGCCTGTGGGGAGCCAGGGCTGGCGCTCGCTCCCATGGCGCCCGGCTGTGGTGCCCGCCAGCTCCCCCGGCCACGGGACGATCTGGGGCAGCTGCCCAAGGGCATGTTCGGGAGCAGGAGGGCCGGCTCTGGCTGGCTGAGCTGCAGGCCGTGCCGTGTGCCCCAGGGGCTGTGGGGGACCCGAGGCGGCCGGCGCGCGGAGGGGAGACTCAGACTCAAGCAGCGGGGCGTGTGGAGGGGCCCAAAGCGGCCGGCGCGCGGGGGGGAGACTCAGACTCAAGCAGCTGGGCGTGTGGAGGGGCCCAAAGCGGCGCGCGGGGGGGAGACTCAGACTCAAGCAGCGGGGCGTGTGGAGGGGCCCAAAGCGGCGGGCGCGCGGAGGGGAGACTCAGACTCAAGCAGCGGGGCGTGTGGAGGGGCCCAAAGCGGCAGGCGCGCGGGGGGGAGACTCAGACTCAAGCAGCGGGGCGTGTGGAGGGGCCCAAAGCGGCGGGCGCGCGGAGGGGAGACTCAGACTCAAGCAGCGGGGCGTGTGGAGGGGCCCAAAGCGGCGGGCGCGCGGGGGGGAGACTCAGACTCAAGCAGCGGGGCGTGTGGAGGGGCCCAAAGCGGCGGGCGCGCGGGGGGGAGACTCAGACTCAAGCAGCGGGGCGTGTGGAGGGGCCCAAAGCGGCGGGCGCGCGGGGGGGAGACTCAGACTCAAGCAGCGGGGCGTGTGGAGGGGCCCAAAGCGGCGCGCGGGGGGGAGACTCAGACTCAAGCAGCGGGGCGTGTGGAGGGGCCCAAAGCGGCGGGCGCGCGGGGGGGAGACTCAGACTCAAGCAGCTGGGCGTGTGGAGGGGCCCAAAGCGGCGGGCGCGCGGGGGGGAGACTCAGACTCAAGCAGCGGGGCGTGTGGAGGGGCCCAAAGCGGCGGGCGCGCGGGGAGGAGACTCAGACTCAAGCAGCGGGGCGTGTGGAGGGGCCCAAAGCGGCAGGCGCGCGGGGGGGAGACTCAGACTCAAGCAGCGGGGCGTGTGGAGGGGCCCAAAGCGGCAGGCGCGCGGGGGGGAGACTCAGACTCAAGCAGCGGGGCGTGTGGAGGGGCCCAAAGCGGCGGGCGCGCGGGGGGGAGACTCAGACTCAAGCAGCGGGGCGTGTGGAGGGGCCCAAAGCGGCGGGCGCGCGGAGGGGAGACTCAGACTCAAGCAGCGGGGCGTGTGGAGGGGCCCAAAGCGGCGGGCGCGCGGGGGGGAGACTCAGACTCAAGCAGCGGGGCGTGTGGAGGGGCCCAAAGCGGCGGGCGCGCGGGGGGAGACTCAGACTCAAGCAGCGGGGCGTGTGGAGGGGCCCAAAGCGGCGGGCGCGCGGGGGGGAGACTCAGACTCAAGCAGCGGGGCGTGTGGAGGGGCCCAAAGCGGCGGGCGCGCGGGGGGGAGACTCAGACTCAAGCAGCGGGGCGTGTGGAGGGGCCCAAAGCGGCGGGCGCGCGGGGGGGAGACTCAGACTCAAGCAGCTGGGCGTGTGGAGGGGCCCAAAGCGGCGGGCGCGCGGGGGGGAGACTCAGACTCAAGCAGCGGGGCGTGTGGAGGGGCCCAAAGCGGCGGGCGCGCGGGGGGCAGACTCAGACTCAAGCAGCGGGGCGTGTGGAGGGGCCCAAAGCGGCGGGCGCGCGGGGGGGAGACTCAGACTCAAGCAGCGGGGCGTGTGGAGGGGCCCAAAGCGGCCGGCGCGCGGGGGGGAGACTCAGACTCAAGCAGCGGGGCGTGTGGAGGGGCCCAAAGCGGCCGGCGCGCGGGGGGGAGACTCAGACTCAAGCAGCGGGGCGTGTGGAGGGGCCCAAAGCGGCAGGCGCGCGGGGGGGAGACTCAGACTCAAGCAGCGGGGCGTGTGGAGGGGCCCAAAGCGGCGGGCGCGCGGGGGGTAGACTCAGACTCAAGCAGCGGGGCGTGTGGAGGGGCCCAAAGCGGCAGGCGCGCGGGGGGGAGACTCAGACTCAAGCAGCGGGGCGTGTGGAGGGGCCCAAAGCGGCGGGCGCGCGGGGGGGAGACTCAGACTCAAGCAGCGGGGCGTGTGGAGGGGCCCAAAGCGGCCGGCGTGCGGAGGGGAGACTCAGACTCAAGCAGCGGGGCGTGTGGAGGGGCCCAAAGCGGCGGGCGCGCGGGGGGGAGACTCAGACTCAAGCAGCGGGGCGTGTGGAGGGGCCCAATGCGGCCGGCGCATGGGGCAGCGCTCCTAGTTGGAAAACACTGGCCCCGTTGGCATGGAGACCTTTCCTCCAGCCTCCGCTGGACCAGCGCCAGCTGCAGGCTCTGGTCACTCTGGCCCAAGCTGGGGCGAGGGGGGTATGGCTCTCCAGGGGGACCCAGGCTTCCTCCCAGGGGAGGGAGGGAGGGAGAGGGGGTCCCTCCCTGGCACAAGACCCCCGGAGCCAGCAGCACCAAGTCAGTCCCCCTCCCACCGTGCTCCCTGCTCTTGAGGGGCCGTGGCGTGAGCAACCCCCCTTGCTGCTGCCATCACCAGCGGCCCTGGGGAGCGGTGCCCCCAACAGCCCCAGCGTGACGTGTTACAGCCACGCTCCGGGCACGTGGGTCTGGGCGGGGTCGTGAGATACTGAATGCCCGGGCATGGGGGGGCTGCCTGGCAGATGGAGGCGGCCTTGGGCACCACTGCCCCGGGGAGCCCTCCAGCTGCTGCCCAGAAAAGGGCCTGCCCCAGTCCTGGGGCCTGGGTGTCTCTGGGTTCAGACGGGGGCGGGCTCTGATCACAGCTTGATGCGGGTTGCGCAGGGCCTGCCCCAGCCCGGCAGGCAGGTCGGTGCCGTCTCCCCGCCCGCGCCCCGGCCCCGGGGGGAACGGTGGGCGCTGAAGAGGCGTGGGGGTGGCGCTAGCCGGGGCCGGGAGGGCGGCCAGGAGACGGCTCTGCGCTCCCGAGGTGGGAGGGGAGCCTGGATTCGGTTGCCATGGAAACTGCGCTGCTGTCCCAGATGCTGGGAACTTTGAAGTCCACCCAGGGTGGAATCAGCCCAAAAATAACAATGAGCCGCCGAGGGTTTTAAGGTGGCTCCGCGGAGCTGCTGCTCTGGATGGCAGCGGGCAGGGTGAGGGGTGCTTGCAGGTGTGGAAAGGACGCGTCCATGCGCAGGGCTGGAAGCCGAGGGTCCCAGGCCACGTGACGGGCGCCTGCAAGTCCGAGCCACGGGGTCAGCGGCCTGGGAGCACAGAGGCTCCTGCTCTGCGCCAGCTGGTGGATTAACGGGCCGGGGGGTGACTGCTGCCTGCTGCAGACCCCCTCCAAGGGGGGGTCTCCTGAGCATCTCCCCAGGCACGTGGGTGGGGCCTGTGTTGGGCACTGCCAGGGCAATGCAGCCACTGCGGGACGGGAGCCCTTCTCCTGGGCACACCGCTTTGCACGGCCGACTGACAGCCTGACCCTGGGGTGGCCACGACTTGGGAAGAGTGCGGGGGCCAGCCTGAGCCTGGTCCTGCTCAGCATGGGAGCCATGGGCCCGGGGCTGTCTCCCCCAGGGGCCAGTGGCCGGGCAGCGGAGGCACTGTCCTCCCCTCGGGCTGGCCCCAGTGGTGCGGAGAGGGGGGGGTCTGGTCCCACGAGGAGCCGGGGGGGTGTTCTGCCATGCAGTTGCTGGCTGTTGCCCCCCATACTGGGTTCCCCGTTGATTTGCCGGCCTTTCCCTTGGCTGATGCCCAGGCTGCTCTGGGCAGAGCTGGTGACCCTACTCCTGCCACCTCTCCCCGGTCAGTTCCTGCGGGCCGTGAAGGACACGGGCCTGCAGCCTCCCCCAGCCGGGAGTCGTTTGGCACTTCCTAGTGCCACGGCCGGCGAGCGCGGAGCTGTGATCGATGGGACCCCTTGTTCTTTAATTAGTCGCTTCATCGTGGTGACACGGGCTCCTTCGCACCCGGGTAATTAGATTTGTGTTCATCGATTCTCTGGGTGGCTGTTACCAGGGAGAACTGACCGGGTGCTGCTTCCCGTTGCCGCGCCGCGGCCGCGCCGAGGGGCTCGTGCACCATCTCCTGGCTGGCTCAGCCACTGGGCCTGGGAGCTCTGGCTGCCTGTGAACCGAACAGCAGCGCACAGGGAGCCGGGCCGGGGGCTACCTGCTGCTCCGCAAGCCAGCGCGGTGCCGTGGGGTGGGGCAGCCTCGCGCCAAAGCCGCACTCGGCCCTGGAGGCCAGGCCCTGGGCGCTGTTCAGCAGCCGTGCGCAAGCCGCGTGCTGGCTCTGTCCCCCGCCAGGGCCCGTGCATGGGCTGAGAGAGGCTCTGTGTCCCGTGTGCCGGCAGAGCTGGGGGCAGGGCAGCTCACGTCTCTCTCCCTGGCCCTAGTTCCCATCGACGCCACGCGGGGCGTGAAGATGCTCTATGTGTTCGTGGACATCAAGATCGACACGGCCCACTTTGTGGAAACTGTCCAGTTCAACTTCCCCAAGGGCGCCTGCCTGGCCCTCGTCAGCACCATCCAGTTCGTCTCTGCTCTGCAGGTGAGGCGGGTGTGGGGCCGGGCTGGCGCCTAGGCCTGGGCTCCCGCACGGGGCTGTCAGTAGGGAGCCCACGTTGGAGCATCCTCGCTGGTACCTGCGGGGCAAACTCGGTGCTCCCAGGGTTAACAGGTCGAGTGACTGTAAGGAGCACAGCTGGGACTGTGTACGGCCCATAACTGACAGCTCACTCGCACCCGCCTCTCCTGGGCAAGCGCACGTCGGCCAGGGCCCCTCCACCTGCATGTTGCAGTGTCCTGGGGCGAGGGGTATACGCCCTCCCAGGCCTCTGGGCACAGTGTCAGGATGAAAGCAGGGGAGGGGAAGAGCTTGCTTTTCTCGGACCACTGCACCCTGAAGGGCCCTAAGATGGCGCAGGGTGTGCGGAGACCCAGCACGCCCTTCCTGCTGGCTTTCAGCCCCCGCCGGGTTTAGCTGTGGAACACAGCATGTGCCCAGGCAGGGGAGGGGGCCTGTGTGTGTGTGTGTGTGTTTGTGTTCGGGGAGGTGCCGGGCAGGGTGCACAGCTCTGGGGAGGGAGGTGACGGGCACGGTGCACAGCTCTGGGGGGGGGGAGGTGCCGGGCAGGGTGCACAGCTCTGTTGTGGGGGGAGGTGCCGGGCAGGGTGCACAGCTCTGGAGGGGAGGTGCCGGGCAGGGTGCACAGCTCTGGAGGGGAGGTGCCGGGCAGGGTGCACAGCTCTGGAGGGGAGGTGCCGGGCAGGGTGCACAGCTCTGGAGGGGAGGTGCCGGGCAGGGTTCACAGTTCTGTTGGGGGGAGGTGCCGGGCAGGGTGCACAGCTCTGGGGAGGGAGGTGCCGGGCAGGGTGCACAGCTCTGGGGAGGGAGGTGCCGGGCAGGGTGCACAGCTCTGGAGGGGAGGTGCCGAGCAGGGTGCACAGCTCTGGAGGGGAGGTGCCGGGCACGGTGCACAGCTCTGTTGGGGTGGGAGGTGCCGGGCAGGGTGCACAGCTCTGGGGAGGGGAGGTGCCGGGCAGGGTGCACAGCTCTGGAGGGGAGGTGCCGGGCAGGGTGCACAGCTCTGGGGAGGGAGGTGCCGGGCAGGGTGCACAGCTCTGGGGAGGGAGGTGCCGGGCAGGGTGCACAGCTCTGGGGAGGGAGGTGCCGGGCAGGGTGCACAGCTCTGGGGAGGGAGGTGCCGGGCACGGTGCACAGCTCTGTTGGGGTGGGAGGTGCCGGGCAGGGTGCACAGCTCCGGAGGGGAGGTGCCGGGCAGGGTGCACAGCTCTGGGGAGGGAGGTGCCGGGCAGGGTGCACAGCTCTGGGGAGGGAGGTGCCGGGCAGGGTGCACAGCTCTGGAGGGGAGGTGCCGGGCAGGGTGCACAGCTCTGGGGAGGGGGAGGTGCCGGGCAGGGTGCACAGTTCTGGAGGGGAGGTGCCGGGCAGGGTGCACAGCTCGGGGGGGGGGGGAGGTGCCGGGCAGGGTGCACAGCTCTGGAGGGGAGGTGCCGGGCAGGGTGCACAGCTCTGGGGAGGGGAGGTGCCGGGCAGGGTGCACAGCTCTGGAGGGGAGGTGCCGGGCAGGGTGCACAGCTCTGGAGGGGAGGTGCCGGGCAGGGTGCACAGCTCTGGAGGGGAGGTGCCGGGCAGGGTGCACAGCTCTGGAGGGGAGGTGCCGGGCAGGGTGCACAGCTCTGGGGGGGGGGGGAGGTGCCGGGCAGGGTGCACAGCTCTGGAGGGGAGGTGCCGGGCAGGGTGCACAGCTCTGGGGGGGGGGGGAGGTGCCGGGCAGGGTGCACAGCTCTGGGGGGGGAGGTGCCGGGCAGGGTGCACAGCTCTGGGGGGGAGGTGCCGGGCAGGGTGCACAGCTCTGGGGGGGGGGGGGAGGTGCTGGGCAGGGTGCACAGCTCTGGAGGGGAGGTGCCGGGCAGGGTGCACAGCTCTGGGGGGGGGGAGGTGCCGGGCAGGGTGCACAGCTCTGGGGGGGGGAGGTGCCGGGCAGGGTGCACAGCTCTGGAGGGGGGGAGGTGCCGGGCAGGGTGCACAGCTCTGGGGGGGAGGTGCCGGGCAGGGTGCACAGCTCTGGGGGGGGGGGAGGTGCCGGGCAGGGTGCACAGCTCTGGAGGGGGGGAGGTGCCGGGCAGGGTGCACAGCTCTGGAGGGGGGGAGGTGCCGGGCAGGGTGCACAGCTCTGGAGGGGGGGAGGTGCCGGGCAGGGTGCACAGCTCTGGAGGGGGGGAGGTGCCGGGCAGGGTGCACAGCTCTGGGGGGGAGGTGCCGGGCAGGGTGCACAGCTCTGTTGGGGTGGGAGGTGCCGGGCAGGGTGCACAGCTCTGGGGGGGGGAGGTGCCGGGCAGGGTGCACAGCTCTGGGGGGGGGGGAGGTGCCGGGCAGGGTGCACAGCTCTGGGGGGGGGAGGTGCCGGGCAGGGTGCACAGCTCTGGGGGGGGGGGGGAGGTGCCGGGCAGGGTGCACAGCTCTGGGGGGGGGGGAGGTGCCGGGCAGGGTGCACAGCTCTGGGGGGGGGAGGTGCCGGGCAGGGTGCACAGCTCTGGAGGGGAGGTGCCGGGCAGGGTGCACAGCTCTGGGGGGGGGGAGGTGCCGGGGCAGGGTGCACAGCTCTGGGGGGGGGAGGTGCCGGGGCAGGGTGCACAGCTCTGGGGGGGGGGAGGTGCCGGGCAGGGTGCACAGCTCTGGGGGGGGAGGTGCCGGGCAGGGTGCACAGCTCTGGAGGGGAGGTGCCGGGCAGGGTGCACAGCTCTGGGGGGGGGGAGGTGCCAGGCAGGGTGCACAGCTCTGGAGGGGAGGTGCCGGGCAGGGTGCACAGCTCTGGAGGGGGGGAGGTGCCGGGCAGGGTGCACAGCTCTGGAGGGGGGGAGGTGCCGGGCAGGGTGCACAGCTCTGGGGGGGGGAGGTGCCGGGCAGGGTGCACAGCTCTGGGGGGGGGGAGGTGCCGGGCAGGGTGCACAGCTCTGGGGGGGGGGAGGTGCCAGGCAGGGTGCGTGCCTGTCTAGTGGTGTCTCTCTTTCCAGCCTGGGCGGCTGCCCAGAGCTGCCAGCTCCCCTCCAGTGAGGAGCTGCAGTAGCCCCTCCTGCCAAGTGCTTTGCACTAATTCTGATCAATGGTTCCTGGCCGTGCCCCCCCGCACGGGGAGCCGGCCCGGTAAATGTCAGGGCAGGCAGCTGAGCGCTTGGCATTTTGCTGCGTGGCTGGCAGTGGCAGGGGAGGCGCTGGCTGCGGATTAGCTGCTCCTCGGGAGTGGCCGGCTCAGCAGGACCCGAGAGATGAATGAGCCTCTTGAGCCGCGTCTGTCCAAACACGGGGCCACTGAAGCGTTAAACGTTTTCTCTTGTCTTTTAATTGATGCGTCTGTGAGCGGCCCCCAGCGCCTGGCTCACGTCCCTCCCGAGGTGGGGCCAGTTCTCACTGCTCCGGCCGATCCCCCGGCCTCCGCCTGCACCCCGGGTGCTCCCAGCATGCGCTGCTGGAGCCCAGGGGCTTTGTGGAGGTGTGATGAGCTGGGCTGGGAGTGCCCTGGCTGTGCTGCCCTGTGCGCTGTTCCAAGCACACCCCGCTCCATGCCTCCATCTCCTTCAGCCCCCGGGGCCATTTGTTCTCAGCTTAGCCTACCCTGGGCCCCGTTCCCAGCAGCGGGGCTCTGACCCTGGGCTCTTCCCCTCAGGCGGCATCCCAGGAGCTGCGCTCCGAGTACAAGGTCAGCATCCCGCAGTGCAAGCCGCTGTCACCAGGCGAGATCCTGGGCTGCACGTCCCCCCGGCTGGCCCCGGACACGGACGCCGTCGTGTAAGTACCAGGCAGCGTGCTCGGACACGTCTGCTTTCAGCTACGCTTGCGCCAGGAGCCTGCAGCAAGGGGCGCTGTGGGAGGGGGCAGGGCACTGGCTGTCACTCAGCCTCCCCCATCAGGGGGCACTCTCGGGGGGGGGGGCCCTCGCTCCTCCAGTCCTGGCCTCTCCCAGAAGGGGGCACTCTCGGGGGGGGGGCCTCGCTCCTCCAGTCCTGGCCTCTCCCAGAAGGGGGCACTCTCGGGGGGGGCCCTCGCTCCTCCAGTCCTGGCCTTTCCCACCAGGGGGCACTCTCGGGGGGGGGCCCTCGCTCCTCCAGTCCTGGCCTCTCCCAGAAGGGGGCACTCTCGGGGGGGGCCCTCGCTCCTCCAGTCCTGGCCTTTCCCACCAGGGGGCACTCTCGGGGGGGGCCCTCGCTCCTCCAGTCCTGGCCTCTCCCAGAAGGGGGCACTCTCGGGGGGGGGCCCTCGCTCCTCCAGTCCTGGCCTTTCCCACCAGGGGGCACTCTCGGGGGGGGCCCTCGCTCCTCCAGTCCTGGCCTCTCCCAGAAGGGGGCACTCTCGGGGGGGGGGCCCTCGCTCCTCCAGTCCTGGCCTCTCCCAGAAGGGGGCACTCTCGGGGGGGGCCCTCGCTCCTCCAGTCCTGGCCTCTCCCAGAAGGGGGCACTCTCGGGGGGGGGGCCTCGCTCCTCCAGTCCTGGCCTTTCCCACCAGGGGGCACTCTCGGGGGGGGGCCCTCGCTCCTCCAGTCCTGGCCTCTCCCAGAAGGGGGCACTCTCGGGGGGGGGGCCCTCGCTCCTCCAGTCCTGGCCTCTCCCAGAAGGGGGCACTCTCGGGGGGGGGGCCTCGCTCCTCCAGTCCTGGCCTCTCCCAGAAGGGGGCACTCTCGGGGGGGGCCCTCGCTCCTCCAGTCCTGGCCTTTCCCACCAGGGGGCACTCTCGGGGGGGGGCCCTCGCTCCTCCAGTCCTGGCCTCTCCCAGAAGGGGGCACTCTCGGGGGGGGCCCTCGCTCCTCCAGTCCTGGCCTCTCCCACCAGGGGGCACTCTCGGGGGGGGGCCTCGCTCCTCCAGTCCTGGCCTTTCCCAGCAGGGGGCACTCTCGGGGGGGGCCCTCGCTCCTCCAGTCCTGGCCTCTCCCAGAAGGGGGCACTCTTGGGGGGGGGCCCTCGCTCCTCCAGTCCTGGCCTTTCCCAGCAGGGGGCACTCTCGGGGGGGGGCCCTCGCTCCTCCAGTCCTGGCCTTTCCCAGCAGGGGGCACTCTCGGGGGGGGCCCTCGCTCCTCCAGTCCTGGCCTCTCCCAGAAGGGGGCACTCTCGGGGGGGGGCCCTCGCTCCTCCAGTCCTGGCCTTTCCCAGCAGGGGGCACTCTCGGGGGGGGCCCTCGCTCCTCCAGTCCTGGCCTCTCCCAGAAGGGGGCACTCTTGGGGGGGGGCCCTCGCTCCTCCAGTCCTGGCCTTTCCCAGCAGGGGGCACTCTCGGGGGGGGCCCTCGCTCCTCCAGTCCTGGCCTCTCCCAGAAGGGGGCACTCTTGGGGGGGGGCCCTCGCTCCTCCAGTCCTGGCCTCTCCCACCAGGGGGCACTCTCGGGGGGGGCCCTCGCTCCTCCAGTCCTGGCCTTTCCCACCAGGGGGCACTCTCGGGGGGGGCCCTCGCTCCTCCAGTCCTGGCCTCTCCCAGAAGGGGGCACTCTCGGGGGGGGCCCTCGCTCCTCCAGTCCTGGCCTTTCCCACCAGGGGGCACTCTCGGGGGGGGGCCCTCGCTCCTCCAGTCCTGGCCTCTCCCAGAAGGGGGCACTCTCGGGGGGGGCCCTCGCTCCTCCAGTCCTGGCCTTTCCCAGCAGGGGGCACTCTCGGGGGGGGGCCCTCGCTCCTCCAGTCCTGGCCTCTCCCAGAAGGGGGCACTCTTGGGGGGGGGCCCTCGCTCCTCCAGTCCTGGCCTTTCCCAGCAGGGGGCACTCTCGGGGGGGGCCCTCGCTCCTCCAGTCCTGGCCTCTCCCAGAAGGGGGCACTCTTGGGGGGGGGCCCTCGCTCCTCCAGTCCTGGCCTCTCCCACCAGGGGGCACTCTCGGGGGGGGCCCTCGCTCCTCCAGTCCTGGCCTTTCCCACCAGGGGGCACTCTCGGGGGGGGCCCTCGCTCCTCCAGTCCTGGCCTTTCCCAGCAGGGGGCACTCTCGGGGGGGGCCCTCGCTCCTCCAGTCCTGGCCTTTCCCACCAGGGGGCACTCTCGGGGGGGGGCCCTCGCTCCTCCAGTCCTGGCCTCTCCCAGAAGGGGGCACTCTTGGGGGGGGGCCCTCGCTCCTCCAGTCCTGGCCTTTCCCACCAGGGGGCACTCTCGGGGGGGGGCCCTCGCTCCTCCTGTCCTGGCCTTTCCCAGCAGGGGACACTCTCGGGGGGGGGCCCTCGCTCCTCCAGTCCTGGCCTTTCCCACCAGGGGGCACTCTCAGGGGGGGCCCTCGCTCCTCCAGTCCTGGCCTCTCCCACCAGGGGGCACTCTCGGGGGGGGGCCCTCGCTCCTCCAGTCCTGGCCTCTCCCACCAGGGGGCACTCTCGGAGGGGGGGCCCTCGCTCCTCCAGTCCTGGCCTCTCCCACCAGGGGGCACTCTCGGGGGGGGCCCTTGCTCCTCCAGTCCTGGCCTCTCCCACCAGGGGGCACTCTCGGGGGGGGGGGGGGGCCCTCACTCCTGCAGTCCTGGCCTCTCCCACCAGGGGGCACTCTCGGGGGGGGCCCTCGCTCCTCCAGTCCTGGCCTCTCCCACCAGGGGGCACTCTCGGGGGGGGCCCTCGCTCCTCCAGTCCTGGCCTCTCCCACCAGGGGGCACTCTCGGGGGGGGGGGGGGCCTCACTCCTGCAGTCCTGGCCTCTCCCAGCAGGGGGCACTGTGGAGAGCAGGGCACCGGGCTGGCTGTGGGCAGGGCTCCTGGCTACTCCAGTCTCTGTGGGGGCGGGGGAGGGGGGGCAGGGGATGCCTGTGCTGTCTCTTCGGGCTCTGCTGCCCATTCTGCTCACGAGATGTCCCAGCCTGGCTCATGGAGAGGGTCCTGCACAGCTGGGGGCACAGGCCAGAGCTTCTGCACGTGGAGGTCTGCCCTGGTGGCCCTGGCTTCCCCAGCTCAGCGATCACCAACCAGTCGATCGGGATCTACCGGTCGATCTTGGAGCCGCTGACGGGGGAACCTGATTGGTTCGGCCAAGAGGCTGTCAAGTGCCGGCACTTCAGCTGCCCCTCCCCCTACAGCTGCGCACCTCCTGCCCTTTGCCTTGGAGCTGCTTCCCCCCCCGGGAGGAAGGGAGAGGGGGTGCTGATGTCAGGGTGCCCCCTCCCACCCTGTATTTTATCTCCCCAGAAAGCATGGGGGGGCACACCAGGGCTTGGGATGGAGGGAGGGTGCTGGCTGCTTTTGGGAGTGGTGCAGGGCCAGGGCAAGGGGGAGCTGCCTTAGCCCTCCTGCACCCCCACCCAGGAGCCACCTGAGGTCAGAAGGGCCCAGCTGGAGCCAGAATCCCAAACCCCGGCCCCAGTCTCGAACTGCCCCCTGCACCTGAAGCCCCTGCCCTAGCCCTGAGCCCCTTGGACCCCAACTCCCTGCCCAGGCTCAGCTCCGAGCCCCTCTCACACTCCAGATCCCTTAGCCCAAGACCAGAGCCTGCGCCCCAACCCTCTGCCTCGCCTGGAGAAAGGGAGGGAGGAGGGGGGACGGAGTGAGCAGGGGCAGGGCCTCCGAGAAGGGGCACGAAGGGGGTGGGGCAGGGGTATTTGGGTCTGAGGCAGGTCCTGGGTTGCACGTATGTTCAGTGTGACGGCGCGTTGGGGTTCCCCCGACTCCTGCACCCCCGTAATGGCACGAAGACTCCCCCAGCCAGTCGAACAGAGGGAGTTTATTGCTTCTCCAGGATACAGCACAGCACAGATGGAATCTGGTTCCAGGGCAGGCCTAGGATGCCTCAGCCCCCTTGAGATGGGGGAGCCTGGGCCCCTAAATCCCAGCCCCTTTCCTAGGCTGCTTCCTCCATGATTCCAGACAGAAACTCAAACTCTCTTCCAGCCCTGCCCCCAGCCCGGTGCTGGTCTCCAACACCCTCCCTTTGTCTCTGCCTGGGCGGCTGAGCCTGGGTGTCTGGGTTAATCCACATGTGCGAGTCAGTGGAAATCTCCCATCCCAGCGCAGGGGACCGCGGGTCACAGAGCAGACAGCCCCTCCCCTGCCGTGCCCCAGGCAGACACCACGGCTCACCAAAGGGATGTGAGGGGCCCGGGCGCAGGGCCTCTCAGATGCCTTCTCCTGCCCTGGGCAGGGGGTCTGCTTGGCGCATTTGCCCCCTTTCTGCTCCTCAGCAAAGTCCTACAGAAAGTCAGGCTAGCGCTGGCGTGGCCCCAGCAGCATCGGTTTGTGGAGCTTGCGGTGTTCCCCGCCCCCCCCCGTGGCTGCTGCTGCTCCTGCCTCGGAACCACAGCCACCACCTCATCCCAGCCCCACGTCCCTGCCCCCCACCGTGTGGATGCTGCGCGGCTGAACGCAGAGGAGCAGGCCTGCTTGGCGGGTGTTTGCTGCCTTCTCCTCAAAAGCAGGAAGCCCTGAGCTGGCAGAGCTGCCCGGCCGAGTCCATCCATGGCATCTCTCCAGCGAAGGCCCGACCCGGTCGATCCTGGATTACATGGGGTTGGTGCGCTCTGCCCTCAAGGTGCATTTGGCGTCCATTTCCGCCTTCCGTCCCCAAGGCAGGGCCACGTGGTTGTCTCCTGGGACAGGGTGGGCAGTTTCCTCAAGGGTCTGGACCAGCTTTTTCTCCTGGTCAGACCCTGGTTCCGCCATGGGATTGGAACCTGGTCCTGTCTCAGCTCTCTGGCCCCTCATCTGAACTAGGGATGTAAATATTGATCAGAACTATTACAGGTCTATCCTTGAACCAGTTAACTGGCTGGGGCTGCAGCAGGTAACCGGTTAGCCAGGTAACCTTTCACCTCCTGGTTTGAACAGCTAGCCACGTGCTCCTGGTTCATCTGTTCTGGAGGTGCCTGTCCTCGTGGCGGTAACGAGTTTCCGAACTTGGAGCCTTGATGTCGGAGCCGCGGTGCACGTATTCCATAAGGACCAGGTTCCACTCCGTCCCCAGCCGGCCTCTCCCGAAAGCAGGGTCAGCCTGCAGCCGGGCCCGTCTGTCCCACACCCGACAGGCCGTCACTCGGGCCCTGGCTTTTTACCTGGCCAGGACCGGGCCATTCCGGGTGTCCCTGTGCGCACTGTGACCCCGCTACCCATTGTGCGGGCGCACTTGCAGGGCACAGGCTTCAGCAGCGGCATTTCCAGCCCAGGACGTCAGGCGATGGCTTGGTCAGCAGGGCATGCCTGCGCCGTACTGTGCGCCCTCGCCTCCCTGACAAGGGCCAATGCCGGATTCGGCTGGGCGATCCTGCAGCCTTCCCCTGTGGTACTGCTGTGGAAAACTTCCAGCACCAGTGCACATGGCAGGCACACACGCCTCCCGGAGAATGAGCAACACATCTCGCAGGACAGCCGTTACGGCACCTGGGCTCTAGGGTGCCAGGAGCGGAGCAGGGACTCTGGAAGAGGTGGGTCTCTGAGGCTATGTCTAGACTGCAGAGTTTTTGTGCAAAAACTCGCAGAGCGTCCACACCTGAAGTGCGTTTTTGCGCAAGAAAATTGACAGAACGGAGGGGGTTTTGCACAAGAGTTACTCCTCTTTCTAGGAGGAATAACTCCTTTTGTGCAAGAGCTCTTGTGCAGAAAGGTGTGTGGGGAGGGGGAACTGCCTCTTTTTGCGCCAAAAACCCCCATCGAAAAAAGCCCAGGTGCCCTGGTGGTCGTTCTGTGAATGGCAATCAGCGCTTTCTTTCCAGAGCATCCGTGCAGTCTGGGTGCTCTCTTGTGCAAAAGCCCATTGCTTTTTCATTGCACGTTTACAGCGTGGGTGCACTCTTGTGCAAGAAGTTTTTGCAGAGATATTCCGCAAAAAGCTTCTTGCGCAGGAAGCCTGCAGTGTAGACAGAGCCTGAGCGCCAGATCTGTGGGGGACAGGACCGGCCTGGCGGACTCGGCACAGAGTGGCTTGTGCTGGTAGCGCGGAAGGAATAATTGAGTCGTAGATCAGACTAGATAATAGATGGAAAGGCGGGCGGATAATTGGAGAAGACGAATGGTCAGGCCCCAACATCACAGCACCATTAATTTTATTTAAGGACAGCAAATTAGAGGGAGCACTTCGCTTCCTATCGCCTAATTATTTTAGGTAATGGAAATGCTTAATGTACTGTGAATACAGTGACTGCAGAATAAATAAACAAAGGACCCCGCCCCAGGGGCCCGGCAGAGCTGTGCTGACCATGCCTTCGGTGCGACCCACAGCTCACGCGGCCCCTTGAGCCTTCCTGGGAGCGTGGAGGGGAGCAGGGCGGTGCCGGCCCTGTGGGGGGAGCATGGGCCGGGGCTGAGTGGGCTACGTAGGGGTCTCGGCAGGGAGGGCTCGGCTCTCTGTGTGGAACAGGGCAAGTTCCCGGAGCAGCCCGGTGTGTCTCACCCCAGCCCACACGGGGACGCTGGCCCCTCAGTGCCTGGGATCATGGTGACAGGGGCACCCCGTCCTTCACGCTGCTAGTCCACCTCTGGCAGGGCCCCAGCTCCCCGTGGGGAGCGCCTGACGCCCGTGCTCAGATCTGTGGCCGCCCCTCGCTGGCTCCGCGCTGCCGGCTCCGGGTGCGTTGCGCTAGGATCGGGGGGGGATCTGGTGGGTGCTGCAGCATGGGGAGGGGAGAGCAGCTGTGCCCAGAGGGGCTCCCCTTAGCCCAGCACCCTGCTCGGGCTGCCGCTAGCACCATCTGCTCTCAAGGGAGGAACAAGTGGGCACAAGGGGGGGAGGGACATGCGGGATTGACGGCTTGGCTGGGGAAGCCGCCTCAGCCATGGGACATCCCAGGCTCAGCTCCAGGGCTCAGAGTTGTCCAGGAAATACTCGCTCTGCCTAAAGCAGTGTTCTTCTCTCTCTGGAGCGGGGGGGCACCCTCGCAAAAACTGGCCCCGCCCCTTCCCCGAAGCCCCGCCCTGCTCACTCCCTTCCCTCCACCATCACTCGGTGTCACCCAGCTGGGACAGGTTTGGAAAGGGGGATGCAGGCTGTTGGTGGGGACCAGGAGTTGGCAGAGTGGGAATGTGCTCTGGGCTGAGCCTGGGTGCAGGGGGGACAGCAGGCTGGGGCAAGGGGTTGGGGTGCGGGAGGAAGTTTGGGTGCAGGGAGGACAGCAGGCTGGGGCAGAGGGTTGGGTGCAGGGGACAGCAGGCTGGGGCAGGGGACACGGGTGCAGGGGACAGCAGGCTGGGGCAGGGGGGTGGGTGCAGGGGACAGCAGGCTGGGGCAGGGGGGTGGGTGCAGGGGACAGCAGGCTGGGGCAGGGGGTGGGTGCAGGGGGACAGCAGGCTGGGGCAGGGGGTGGGTGCAGGGGACAGCAGGCTGGGGCAGGGGGTCGGGGTGCGGGAGGTGTGACGACGCAGTCGGTGTTCCCCCAAATCCTGCAGCCCCGTAGCAGCAAGAACAGACTCCGGCAGTCGTAGAATCGAGAGGGTTTATTGTACCTTTGGGGTACAGCCCAGCACAGATGTGAGGGCTCAGGGCCGGGATGCCTCAGACCCAGGGTTAGGGATCCATCGCCCCTAGGCCCCGGCTTAGCCTCTTCTCTCCATGCTTCCCAGCCGGCCACTGCCTCCCTCCCAGGTCCTGCCCCCCAGCCCGGTGCTGGTCTCCACCCTCCTCCCTTTGTCTCTGCCTGGGTGGCTGTGCCTGGGTGTCTGGGTTAATCCACATTTGGGAGAGTCAGTGAGAATCTCCCCTCCCAGCGCAGGGGGCCCCGGGTCCCAGAGCAGACAGCCCCCCCAGAAGGCATATGGGATGCTGGGCTCTGGGAGAGGATAGGGCTGAGGCTTGGGGTACAGGGTGGAGGAGGGAGCAACCTCGGTCCCCCCCCACTCCTGGAAGAGGCCGGAGGGAGCACATGGCTCTGTGCACTGCCCCTCTGCAGGCACCACCCCTGCAGCTCCCATTGGCCACAATTCCCCGTTCCCAGCCAATGGGAGCTGTGGGAGGCGGTGCTTGTAGGCAGAAGTCCTCCGAGCTTGGAGCCCTCTGCTCCCTCCCTCACCAGGGGGGTCGTGCTGGCTGCTTCTGGGAGCAGCGTGGGTTGGGACAGGCAAGGAGCCTGCTTTAGCAGCTGCCCCACTGGAGGTCATGATTGACAGGCAGCTCCACTCGGGTCTGTGGGCCTTGCAGTGGAGAACAGGAACTAGCCTAGGACATGCCGGCTTCCTGCTGCCGCCCAGCTGAGCTCCTGCCCCCAGTCATTTCTTGTGCCGGCTAGTAAACCTGTGGCCTTCCCATGTCCCACCCTCTTGGGGAGGGGAATTCAGACTCCATGGAGATCTGGGCTTTTCCAAACCAGCTACCTTCCTGGCCCTGCTCTCTTCTAGCTCCATGGCAGATGTGAGCGTCCCGCTGCTGCAGGTGAGTCCCAGCTGTGGCACTGGTGGCAGTACCTGCCGACTCCCCTGCTCCTTTCTTAGTTAGTTTCTTATTTAGGCCCGTCTCTGGGGCTAACTTTTGCAGACAAATTAGCTTTGATCTTCCAAAATGTCATTCTCCAATTAAGGGCAAAATCTAGTCAAGTTTTGCGTCTGAATTCATTTTCCAAGCCCTCACTCCATTAGGGCAGCTGAGTGAAAGGCTTTGAAATGTAATTGCTGACTTGAAATCCGATTAGAAAAGGAAGCAGAAATGTCTGTGCCCAGACGGAGCTGTTGAGCAGCTCTGAGGCTCGGCACATGGGCCCACCCTGCACCGAGCCGCTTGTGGGTGGAGAAGGAGGCCTCTCCTGGCCCCAGCAGGAGGGGGAGCCCAGGCGGAGCGGTGGGAATGGAAGTGGCGTGGCTTCCTGACTCGTGTCCCTGTCTGGTACGCAGGGGACGGTGCGGCTGTCTTGTGCCCGGGTGCCACCGTGTCGGTGGGACCAGGAGGTGTGCACGGGGGCAGCGGAGCATGGCCGGGTTCTGCCCACGGGGCAGCGCTGATTCGTCACTCAGGGCTGGGAAGAACCCGCCCCGTGGGCAGAACAGCTGCTCCCATGGGCCGGGGGTCCCACCGCAACAGACAAGCTGCTTCCATTGGGTCTGTACCGCGGCGCTGGGGGGCTGGCCAAACCGTTCCCTGGCCATAGCAGCAGACGCGAGGCCCCAGCCTGAATTGGGGAGCCAGAGCTGGTCCCCCATGCAGGCACCAAGCGCCGTGGCCCCCCGTTCCCACTGCTGCCACTGGGCCACAAAGGCCCCGCTGTGTTGCTCATCTTGCTCCCGTGTGCGCCGGGGCTGGTGGGGCTCCACCTGTGAGTCAGACCCAAGGCCGGGCCCAGCAGACCCAGCCCCTCGCCAGGTGGGTCCCCCTGCCCGTGGCCTCGCTGGGGGCTGTGTGTGGAAGTCCGAGTGCAGGGCTGCTCTGCGCTGCGCTGCTCCTGTCCCGCTCAGCACGGGCCAGGCCAAACACTGGGATTGGCTGAGCACATCAGCCTGGCCACTACCCTGAGCTCTTCTCTGCCTGCCATAGGTACCTGGGGGACGGACGCTTCCACCTGGAGTCGGTCATGATCGCCAACCCCAGCATCCCTGCCTACAGGTACTGCAGCCAGCATCACACGGGGCACTGCTGGGGGCGGCTCTGGGATTTCCTGCGTGGGTACAGCCCCTCCCTCCCAGTTCTGGCTGGCACTAGGGCCTGGCTCCCCCAGGCCCCCCATCCCCACACAGGAGCTGTGGCAGCGCTGCTGCCTTTAGCGTTTTGGCTGCCAAGTGTCAGGGTGGGGAAGCCAGCAGCCGCTGCTCTGCAGAGCCCCCGGACAGCATGGCGGGGCGAGGAAAGAGGCACTGGGCTACCACGAGCAGGCCTGCTCCCAGGAGCCGCTGCAGGTGCTGTGGGTCCCTCCGCCTGGGGGAGTGCCCATGTGCACAGGGCTCCGGCCAGGAGATCTTCTGCCACTCCCACAGGCAAGGGGAGAGCGTCTTCGCCAGCTGCGCTGCAGCACCCCACGGTGCTTGGGCAGCCGGGCCGTGGGCGTGGGGGGCGGCTGCTCCTGGAGCAGCCCCTGGCCCAGGGCTCCACCCCCCATGTCCTCGCAAGGCACTCCAGCCCCTCTGCACTTGGCGGGAGGAGCAGGGCCAGGAGGGGGGGGAGATGAACACCAGCCATTTACTCCAGCTGAATATAAACATTTTGACAAGTACCTGGGAAAGCTCTTTGAGGTGCAGCCATTAAACTCCGGCTGCTGCAGGCAGAAGCCATAAAATGCGATGATGAGGCTGCTGAAAGCAGATGAACGATGGGGAGCAAAAGGCTGGCCCGCTCGGTGGAATCGGAATTCTTAGTAGGTCGTTTGTTACTGGCGGGAGAGGCGCCTCCGGTTTATGGGGCTGGGGAAGCTGCTGCAGCCCACGTGGGATTTGATTAAAATTCTCTTCGTCAAACAAAGCAACAAATCACAGTTTTCTGCATAACTGCTGAGGGAGAGAGCGAGAGGCCCGGCCTCCGCGACGAGGGGCCCGCTGGGCTGGGCTGGCTGGGCCGGAGGAACCAGGCTTCTGTCCTCGGCCCGGGCAGCGCAGGGCGGCCTGAGGAGGGGACGCGATGTGTCAGCCCCAGGAGCCGTCTGGCCGTGGCTGGCCTGTGCACTGCCCCCATGGGGCAGGTAGCTCAGTGGGCATCAGAGGAGAGCCTGGCTATCTGGGACTGACGGGAATGGCAGAGCAGTGAGGGGTCACCCCCAGGCCCTCTGCTTGGCTCCAGGCTCCTCCTTGCCAGAAGAGGGGGTCAGCCCCCTCCCCCGAACGTGGTGTCCACTCTGAGCGCCAGGCCCTGGAGGCTCCCTCCCCCCAGGGCCTGGGTCTAGGGAGGCGCTGCCGGCTGTACGTCCCCTCAGCCCTGCGTCTGCTCACAGGTACGACCCCTACGGCAAGGTCTTGTCCAGGGAGCACTATGCCCACGAGCGCATGCAGCGCGCCCGACAGGAGGCCATCCGCACCGCCGCCCGCGCCCGCACCTGGGGCCTCATTCTCGGCACCCTGGGGCGCCAGGGCTCCCCCTCCGTCTTGCAGGTACCGCCCGAGACGCCCCTGCCCTGCAGCTGGCTGGGCTCCCCGCAGGCCTCCCCCAAGCACTCAGGAGTGGGAAGGGAACCTGGGTTTTCCACTGCTCTGGGGCCTGCTGCTGCCCGGGAGCTTCCCTGGGCCTCACCTTGGGTCTGCAGCACTGTGCCCAGGCCCCGCTGCTGCCCTGGCGCTGCCCAGCTGGGCTCCCTGCCCCGGCTGAGGCGTTGCGGGGGGATCTGGCCTGGCTGAGGCGGGGCAGAGTGGGGGAGCTGGCAGGACAATTAGCAGGAGGTGAGGGAGCCAGAGCTGCAGGCCAAACAGCAATTCGTTCTCAGCTGCTGTTAGCTCTGACGTGGGCGTGGGCTCGCTTCCCCTGCCTGGCCCCGTGCCAAGGGCCGGGGGGCTGCATCCTGGCCACGTTCAGGGCCTGGCAGCTGCCCCCTGCAGCCCCCCCAGTGCGCTGCCTCATCTGGGTCCCACTGGCCCTGCAAGGCGTCTGGCAGCAGCAGTGTCCCAGGCCACCAGGGACAGCACCTGCTGCGTCCCTGGGAGGTCATGGCTGTGCCCCATTCCCAGCCTGGGGTCACGCCCAGGGTGCTGCACCCAGGGGACAAGCTGGGAGCTTCCCCGGGTCTGAGTCACAAAACTGCCCCAGCTTGGCACAGCGAGTAGGCAGCGCTGAGGCGGGGCCGGGGGGTGGTACTAGCACTACGCCAGGCCAGGTTGGCATGGGGAGTGCTCCAGGGAGGGGGAGGGAGCAGGATGGGGGGGGAGGGGAGGAGGCAGGGTCCAAGGCTGGTGGGTGCGGGGATTGTGGGGGAGGGGGAGGGGTAGAGTCCAGGATTGGGGGCTGGTGGGGGGAGATTGTGCTTGTTGGGGGAGGGGGAGGAATGGGGGCTGGCGGGGGAGGGGATTACGATGAATGGGGGAGAGGAGGGACCGGGGTCTGGGGGGCGGATTGTGCTGGGGGAGGGAGGGGCAGAGCTGGGGGCTGGCGGGGGGAGGGGATTACAATGGATGGGGGGGGAGGGACCAGGCCCTGGGGGGGGCGGATTGTGTTGGGTGAGGGAGGGGTGAGGGGAGGGGATTGCGATGGATGGGGGAGGAGAGGGGAGGGACCGGGGCCTGGGGGGGGAGGGCTGGGGGCTGGAGGGGATTACGATCAATGGGGGGGGAGGGGAGGGTCCGGGGTCTGGGGGGGGGAGGGGATTACGATGGATGGGGGAGAGGAGGGGAGGGACCGGGGCGGGGAGGGGATTACGATGGATGGGGGAGGGGAGGGTCCGGGGCCTGGGGGGGGAGGGGATTGCTCTGGATTGATGAGGGGCACGTACAGCCTGGTGCCTGGCTCAGCTCTCAGCCCTGCTGGCTGGTGGTGCCCTGCCTGGCCCCGAGGCCCCCAGGGAGCAGACGGGGCCTGCAGGAGCTCTGGCCGCGGGGCAAGGCGGGCGGCTGGCAGGCAGGACAACCAGCACGGCTGAGCTGGGAAGGATGGAGCCCGCTGGCCCTGCTGCTGCCAGCTCAGGCCAAGGCTGCCGCTAACGAGCACAGATTGTTGTAGTTGAGCAGTAATTACTTCATTAGCCACAGCTGCCAGTGGCAGAGCGGCTGGGAGGGGCAGGGATGGGGGAGCTTGTCCTGCTGCTGCTGCTTGGGGCTCCAGGCGGATGGTGCCAGCCCCTGCTTGCTGGGCCTGTCCCCGGTGGCTCTCGGGCTGCAGAGACGGGGCCTTTCCATGCCACCCAGCATTGCCTGCCCCCCGTGTCCCTGGGGCCATGTCCGGCTGTCCTGGGCAGCCCCCCGCTTGTCAGAGCCCTCTGCTCCGGCCAGGCGCAGGGGAAGCTGGAGGCCCGTTCCCAGGGCACTGCCGTGGGGGGTTCCAAGCGCCCCGGCCAGGCTGGGGCTCTGCTAACGCTCCCGTGTCTCCTTCCCCACAGCACCTGGAGGTGCGGCTCCAAGGCCTGGGCCTCCCGTTCGTCAGGGTGCTGCTCTCCGAGATCTTCCCCAGCAAGCTGCAGCTTTTCCCCGACGTGGACGCGTGAGTGTGGGCCTGGCTCTGCCTCCATCGGCCCGTCCCTGGGCCCACCTGGCTGCCTCCCACAGCCCTGCCCCAGGTTGTCCAGGCGAGACTTCGCTCCCTTCCCTGCTCAGCCCCCAGCCCTCGCCTGGCTCCTCCCCTGAGGAGAATAGCCCAGCCCCCCGCACCTGCCTTCGCCAGGCAAGGCCCGTTCTGCCCTCCGCTGTGCTTTGCGCTCAGTTCTCTGCACGGGGCTGTGGGTGGCCTCCGCTGAGCCCGGGCGGCCTGAGGCTTTGGGAGCTAGAGGCAGGTGCCCTCTGCGCTGCGGGGCCCACGGGCCTGGGCCTGGGCTTAATTTGTGTCCCCCCCAAGGCCCTGTGCGCCCCGGGGCGGGGGTGGATGGCGGGTCACGGGGACACGGTTAGGGCGCTGGAGCCCCGAGGCTGTTGGCTCCGCTCTGGGGTGGTGGAGGAGCCTCACTGGCTGGTGTCCCCGCTCCCAGGGACACACCTAGCAGCAGGTGCCAGCAGAGCAGCCGTAGGCACAGGCAGGCCAAGTGGTGGCTCTGGGCCCTGAGCAATATGGGGGCCCCCAATGGGCCAGCACCCCTCCCCCCCAGCAGGAGTGCGCACAGGCCCCACAGGAATGCTCTGGTTCCTGGCAGCAGGAGGCTCGGCTCCAGGCAAGCGGCCTGGCATGGGACCCCAGGCGATGCCCTTGGGATTTGAGGGGGGCCACCAGGGAGCTCGAGTGGGTGGCCCAGCTCCAGGATCCCGTGGTGAAAGGGGAGAGCCCTGGGGGTTCCTGTGGCCACAAGCCCCTCCCCACTCGCTGTGCCTTGGAGGCCCAGTTCTGCACTCGCTCGTCCCCCCAGGGCATCCTTCCCAGCCCAGTTTTTCTCCAGGGCGCCCCCTCCTGTCCTCTCCCAGGCAAGCGTCTGCAGAGCCCACCAGCCGCCCGCACGGGCCCTTCCTCGGGGATGTGGGCCCCCAGAGCAGAGCACCGCTGCCTGTGAATCTGCCTTGGCACGGGTGGTTTGGGTGGCCCCAGGCCATGCCCCCCCTCCCGTGCTTGGGGGGAGACGTCTCCTAGCCCTGCCTGTTCCACCCTGAGTGCCAGGCTGCTCGGTGCCGCGCGTCCGCTCGGCTGGGCATGACGGCGGCAGGACAGAGCCCTGGCGACGGGATGCAGCCCAGGCCAAGCCGCAATAAACACCCCAAGCACCAAGCGCTAGTAGCTGCTTCGCTGAGGGGCAGCTCTTGGGGCCGTGTCACGGCTGGGGGGCTGGTCTTTGCGTAGGGCGGACTTGCTCTGTGGCCTCTGCAGCTTCCGAGCTCCCCTCGTGTCTGCCAAGCCCCTCTTCCCCCTGCCCTGCCCAGCCGAGCCCCTGCAGCGACACCTCGGATATGGAGGTGGCCAGAAAGCCCCCAGAGGCTCCAGCTTTGCTGCTACTGGGCGCATGGTAAGGCCCCTCCAGCGCACGCAGCCTGTCCCCCCACCCCACGCGCACTGGGGATTTGCCCACCTTAGGGCACTCGCTGGGGAAAAGCCATGTTGTGCCAGTCCCCAGTGCCAGCAAGGCGCTGCCCATTGGCCCCAGCCTCCTGCACTGTTCCTAGCCCCTGGAATCCCAGGGGGCGAATGAGCAAGTCTCCCCTGGTGGTGCAAGCCCTGCCCAGGAGGTGGTGGAACAGGCCTGAACTAGCTGGGTGATGGAGCCCCTGTCCTTCCCTTCCAGCTGGGTGCAGGTGGCTTGTCCCCGGCTGTCCATCGACTGGGGAGGAGCCTTCAGCAAGCCGCTGCTCACACCCTACGAGGTAAGACGCCCCCTGCAGCCCTTGGCTGAGGCAGGGTGGGGACTTGCCCCGAACCCCAGGACTGCCTGCCAGGAGAGAACCCCAGTGCACAAGGCTTGGGGCCTGGAACAGACATTCTGCTGGCTGAGCTTGCTCTACAGCAGAATCAGCTGCACCTCCAGCCTGGCCAGCCCCGAGCTCCCCTAGTGCCGTTCTCCCGGCCCCATGCAGGCAACCCAAGAGGGAGACAGACTCTGGGAGCTTTGAGCCTGGCTGGGAGTGGGCCTCCCCTGCTGGAGCAACAGGACGAAGGGGCCACCAGCCCGTTCTTTTCGGGAAGATTTATGGACCCGTTTGTAGTTCTCAGGGCCAGTCGCTCCACCTTGCGCAGGCGTCTGTAGGCCACACGCAGAGCGCTGCAGGCCTGGTGTCCTGTGCGCCCCCACCCGCTCTGTCGCGCTTTACTACACAGTCCAGGGACCCCGCGCTGCACAGCGCTGTTAGTGCCAGGCTGCAGACGCTGATCAGAGTGCCATTTTCCTGAGTTGTTAAAGTGCCTGTTCGGAGTAGGAGCCCCCTGGCGCACTGGTCGCTTCTCTGTGCTACCCCCTATGGAGACCGCTGGTTCCTTTGTGGTGGTGACACAACTTTGCACCTGGCCAGGCTGCCGTGGCACTGAAGGAAATCGAGTGGCAGCAGACTTACCCCATGGATTTCTACGCCAGCCAGTCCCTGGGGCCCTGGACAGCCAACCATGCCAGCCACCGGCCACAGAGGACCACCAGCCAGCCCACGCAGGTGAGGGACTCAGTAATGGGGTTGCAAGGAAGAAGGGTCCCTGGGGAGACACAGGCTCTCTCAGCTGCCTCCTCCAGACCTGTTTCTCTGGCTGATGCTGATGCCCATAAACCTGTCCCAACCAAGGCCATTGCTTCTCCTGAGCCTCACCCTTAGGCCTCCTGTGCCCAGGAGAAACACCCTCCTCGGTGCCTGCACCTAGCCACCAGAGGACTGCAGGTGCTTAGAGCCTTGTACCTGCTGCATGTGGACAAAGGCAGGAATGGCCTGTCTCACCCCCCCCCCCCCTCCGCCGCACCTGGTGCTCCCTAGGGATGGAGGGAACCGTGCCAGAGCCCTGGGCAACGAGACACCAGCCTTCGGGGGCAAGTTTCACTCCTGCTTTGCTGGGTTTTCCTGTTGCCAAAGGAAGCGGCCGCTCGGCCTGCATGCCTGGGCTCTGCCGTGTGCTGAGAGCGCCACCCAGCGGCTCCAGCCGGTAGCTGGTGATGAGACTCTTGGTGTTGGCCCAGTGCTGGGCAGCTGGAGCCCTTCCCCCCGTGCCAGCCTGGAAAGGGGCGCTGGCTTTCATGACCCAAGGGCATGCGGCAAAGGCCTCAAGAGTCCTGACTTCCATCCTCAGGCGGCAAGTCCTTGGTCAAGTGCCACTTGAAGCCCATTCGGGGGCTGGGGCTTGCCCTCTTGGGGAGTGCTGGTGACTAGGGCTGCCCCACAATGCCACAGCACAGGGAGCTGGTGTCTAAGGACTTTCTGAGAAGTGATTTAAGGGGCCAGCAGGACGGGAGCGGCTGTGAGAAGCTGCAATCTTGTCTGATCTGTCTCGGCTGTTCCTGCTGAGATATGGGACTGGGAGCAGGCGCTCCTCTGAGTTATTGTAGCTGTTTCTGTAACAAGTGGCGGCTGCTCGGTGCCTGTCTAGAGTGTGATAAGCGGAAGCAGCACAAAGGCTGTGTCGCAGCCCGTCACTTGTTCACTGTAGGGCAATGTGTGAGCATTTATTGGTGTCATCTGCCTAGGAAATGAAAGGGGAGGTTTAACGGGCCATAAATCCACTCTGGGAACACGACTTCCAGCGTGTAGGCTCTGCAAGGGATGGATAGGAGACCAAAAATGTCTCGTAGGGGCCACAAGGGGGGTGTTTGAAGGGCAGTAGCTGGCACTAGGGAGCAAGGTGTGATGATGGGATGGTGTTGGCAGAATTTTGGGCTGGAGGCCCATCCTCTCCTGAATGCGCTCTCTCTCTCTCTCTCTTTCTCGGCTGTAGAGGGAGCTGCCTGAACCTGTGGCACCCATGGATGCTGGTGTGGGGAAGCAGTGCACCGAATGCAGGTGTCCAGACCAGCCCTCACTGCAGCCAGAACACCCCTGAACCCCCAAGCCACAGGGACATTGGCAGGCACAGCCCTGCAGTTACCGGCACAGGCAGCATTGCTCTCAGGAAGGGCTGTCTCTGACTTGGAGACTGATGGAAGGGGCCACCCAGCCCTGCAGTGTCTGACACCCAGGGCAGGTAGCATAGGCAGTGGCGGAGCCTCTCACTGCCTGAGGGAACCATCTCCCTGTCTGGCCATTCAGCATGAAGTGTCTCCAGGGAGGCTGCCTGAAAGTAGGGATGTAAATGCCCTTTCAAATGTGGATTGGTTCGACTGTATGTTTAACCTGTTAACCAGCCCCCTGCATTGCACCCTGAGTGGGGAGCCACTGGTGCATCCCCCCACCTGCATCATGCTGCAGAGGGCCCAGCCGGGCCGGGTCGCTGCGTACCCCTCTCCACCGCTACCTGAAAGGGCCAGCTGGATCTGTGGTTCTGGTGCCAAGGACCATTCCCTGGGCACTGAACTGAGATCAGCTGTGCCCAGACCTTGATTAATTCGCATTGAAATGCCCTGTGTGGCAGAGGCGGAAATGGCGCTGAGCTGCTGAGGCACAAGCTTGGGCAGAGTGTGGCGGTTCGGGCTGGGTCCTCTCCCTGCCGTGTGGGGACAATGAATTCAGGCCACCGCGCCGCTCTGTTTCCCCTCCGAACAAGTGGGCAGAGGCACAGGCTGAGGCTGGGGAGCCAGTGAGCCCCGGCTGCCACGGGGGTTGCCATTGTGTGTGTGCCTGTGGAGGGGAGGTGCGGGCTGGGGGGCCAGTGAACCCCGGCTGACAGGGGGGTTGCCATTGTGTGTGTGCCTGGGGAGGGGAGGTGCGGGCTGGGGGGCCAGTGAACCCCGGCTGACAGGGGGGTTGCCATTGTGTGTGTGCCTGGGGAGGGGAGGTGCGGGCTGGGGGGCCAGTGAACCCCGGCTGACAGGGGGGTTGCCATTGTGTGTGTGCCTGGGGAAGGGAGGTGCGGGCTGGGGGGGCCAGTGAACCCCGGCTGACAGGGGGGTTGCCATTGTGTGTGTGCCTGGGGAAGGGAGGTGCGGGCTGGGGGGCCAGTGAACCCCGGCTGACAGGGGGGTTGCCATTGTGTGTGCGCCTGGGGAGGGGAGGTGCGGGCTGGGGGGGCCAGTGAACCCCGGCTGACAGGGGGGTTGCCATTGTGTGTGTGCCTGGGGAGGGGAGGTGCGGGCTGGGGGGGCCAGTGAACCCCGGCTGCCACGGGGGTTGCCATTGTGTGTGTGCCTGGGGAAGGGAGGTGCGGGCTGGGGGGGCCAGTGAACCCCGGCTGACAGGGGGGTTGCCATTGTGTGTGTGCCTGGGGAGGGGAGGTGCGGGCTGGGGGGGCCAGTGAACCCCGGCTGCCACGGGGGTTGCCATTGTGTGTGCGCCTGGGGAGGGGAGGTGCGGGCTGGGGGGCCAGTGAACCCCGGCTGCCACGGGGGTTGCCATTGTGTGTGTGCCTGGGGAGGGGAGGTGCGGGCTGGGGGGCCAGTGAACCCCGGCTGCCACGGGGGTTGCCATTGTGTGTGTGCCTGGGGAGGGGAGGCGCAGGGTGGGGGGCCAGTGAACCCCGGCTGCCACGGGGGTTGCCATTGTGTGTGTGCCTGGGGAGGGGAGGTGCGGGCTGGGGGGGCCAGTGAACCCCGGCTGCCACGGGGGTTGCCATTGTGTGTGTGCCTGGGGAGGGGAGGTGCGGGCTGGGGGGCCAGTGAACCCCGGCTGACAGGGGGGTTGCCATTGTGTGTGTGCCTGGGGAGGGGAGGCGCGGGCTGGGGGGCCAGTGAACCCCGGCTGACAGGGGGGTTGCCATTGTGTGTGTGCCTGGGGAGGGGAGGCGCAGGCTGGGGGGCCAGTGAACCCCGGCTGCCACGGGGGTTGCCATTGTGTGTGTGCCTGGGGAGGGGAGGCGCGGGCTGGGGGGCCAGTGAACCCCGGCTGACAGGGGGGTTGCCATTGTGTGTGTGCCTGGGGAGGGGAGGCGCGGGCTGGGGGGCCAGTGAACCCCGGCTGACAGGGGGGTTGCCATTGTGTGTGTGCCTGGGGAGGGGAGGCGCAGGCTGGGGGGCCAGTGAACCCCGGCTGCCACGGGGGTTGCCATTGTGTGTGTGCCTGGGGAGGGGAGGCGCGGGCTGGGGGGCCAGTGAACCCCGGCTGACAGGGGGGTTGCCATTGTGTGTGTGCCTGGGGAGGGGAGGCGCGGGCTGGGGGGCCAGTGAACCCCGGCTGACAGGGGGGTTGCCATTGTGTGTGTGCCTGGGGAGGGGAGGTGCGGGCTGGGGGGCCAGTGAACCCCGGCTGACAGGGGGATTGCCATTGTGTGTGTGCCTGGGGAAGGGAGGTGCGGGCTGGGGGGCCAGTGAACCCCGGCTGCCACGGGGGTTGCCATTGTGTGTGTGCCTGGGGAGGGGAGGCGCAGGCTGGGGGGCCAGTGAACCCCGGCTGCCACGGGGGTTGCCATTGTGTGTGTGCCTGGGGAGGGGAGGCGCGGGCTGGGGGGCCAGTGAACCCCGGCTGACAGGGGGGTTGCCATTGTGTGTGTGCCTGGGGAGGGGAGGCGCGGGCTGGGGGGCCAGTGAACCCCGGCTGACAGGGGGGTTGCCATTGTGTGTGTGCCTGGGGAGGGGAGGCGCAGGCTGGGGGGCCAGTGAACCCCGGCTGCCACGGGGGTTGCCATTGTGTGTGTGCCTGGGGAAGGGAGGTGCAGGCTGGGGGGCCAGTGAACCCCGGCTGACAGGGGGGTTGCCATTGTGTGTGTGCCTGGGGAAGGGGAGGTGCGGGCTGGGGGGGCCAGTGAACCCCGGCTGACAGGGGGGTTGCCATTGTGTGTGTGCCTGGGGAAGGGAGGTGCAGGCTGGGGGGGCCAGTGAACCCCGGCTGACAGGGGGGTTGCCATTGTGTGTGTGCCTGGGGAGGGGAGGTGCGGGCTGGGGGGCCAGTGAACCCCGGCTGCCACGGGGGTTGCCATTGTGTGTGTGCCTGGGGAAGGGAGGCGCGGGCTGGGGGGCCAGTGAACCCCGGCTGACAGGGGGGTTGCCATTGTGTGTGTGCCTGGGGAAGGGAGGTGCGGGCTGGGGGGCCAGTGAACCCCGGCTGACAGGGGGGTTGCCATTGTGTGTGTGCCTGGGGAGGGGAGGTGCGGGCTGGGGGGCCAGTGAACCCCGGCTGACAGGGGGGTTGCCATTGTGTGTGTGCCTGGGGAGGGGAGGTGCGGGCTGGGGGGCCAGTGAACCCCGGCTGACAGGGGGGTTGCCATTGTGTGTGTGCCTGGGGAAGGGAGGTGCAGGCTGGGGGGCCAGTGAACCCCGGCTGACAGGGGGGTTGCCATTGTGTGTGTGCCTGGGGAGGGGAGGTGCGGGCTGGGGGGCCAGTGAACCCCGGCTGACAGGGGGGTTGCCATTGTGTGTGTGCCTGGGGAGGGGAGGTGCGGGCTGGGGGGCCAGTGAACCCCGGCTGACAGGGGGGTTGCCATTGTGTGTGTGCCTGGGGAGGGGAGGCGCAGGCTGGGGGGCCAGTGAACCCCGGCTGCCACGGGGGTTGCCATTGTGTGTGTGCCTGGGGAGGGGAGGCGCTGGCTGGGGGGCCAGTGAACCCCGGCTGCCACGGGGGTTGCCATTGTGTGTGTGCCTGGGGAGGGGAGGCGCGGGCTGGGGGGGCCAGTGAACCCCGGCTGCCACGGGGGTTGCCATTGTGCGTGTGCCTGGGGAGGGGAGGTGCGGGCTGGGGGGGTAGTGAGCCCTGGCTGCCACGGGGGTTGCCATTGTGCGTGTGCCTGGGGAGGGGAGGCGCTGGCTGGGGGGCCAGTGAACCCCGGCTGACAGGGGGGTTGCCATTGTGTGTGTGCCTGGGGAGGGGAGGTGCGGGCTGGGGGGCCAGTGAACCCCGGCTGCCACGGGGGTTGCCATTGTGTGTGTGCCTGGGGAGGGGAGGCGCTGGCTGGGGGGGGGCTGACGCGGGGGTGCCCCGGGGGAGGCCTGGGGGGGGGCTGACGCGGGGGTACCCCCCCGGCACGGCCCCAAATCGAGCGTCGCCCCGCCCCGCCCCGCCTGGCGCAAGGGGGAAGCGGCACGAGCCCGGGGGCGGGGCTCCGGGGTGCCCGGCCCTGCTACTCCCCGCTGCAGCCTGGGGGGAGGGGCACAGACTGGCCGTCCCCTCGCCCCAAGATGGACAGGCGGACCCCGCCTCTCAGCAAGCGCCGGCCAATGCAAACCCCGCTCCAGTGCCATGGCAACAGGGTCCCGCCCAGGGGCATGGGCACTTCCGGCAGGGCGGCCGGATTTCCGGTCCCCGCGCCCGCCATGTCCGAGGGGAAGCGGCCGCTGCGGCTCCTGGGTCTCCATGGTTACCGCCAGAACCAGCGCGTCTTCCACGAGCGGACCGGGGCGCTGCGCAAGGCACTGCGGGGCCGCGCGGAGCTGGTGAGCGTGAGCGCGCCCCACGCGGTCCCGGCGCCGCCCGAGCAGGGTAAGCGGGGTGCTGAGGGGCGGGACCGGGGGGAGCCGGGCGAGGGGCGGGGCCTCGGGCTGGGAGCACGGGGGCGGGGAGGAACCGCCAGAGGGGCGGGGCCTCGGGCTGGGGGCGGGGCGGGGAGGAACCGCCAGAGGGGCGGGGCCTCGGGGGCGGGGCGGGGAGGAACCGGGCGAGGGGCGGGGTCCCGCTGCAGCCCGGCCTGGTGCTGCCTCTCCCCGCAGGCGGCGCGCCCGAGCCCCGCGGCTGGTGGTTCTCGCGGCCGCGGGAGGCGGCGTTCGACGCGCTGGAGGCCGCGGCCGAGTGCGCGGGGCTGGAGGCGGCGCTGGAGAGCGTGTCCCGGGCGCTGGCGGAGCAGGGCCCCTTCGACGGGCTGCTGGGCTTCAGCCAGGGCGCGGCGCTGGCCGCCATGGTCTGCGCGCTCCAGCAGCGCGGCGACCCGCGCTTCCCCCCCGTCCGCTTCGCCATCCTCGTCGCCGGCTTCGCCAGCCGCGCCGTGCCCCACCGCGCCTACTACCGCGAGCCCATCGCCCTGCCCTCGCTCCACGTGCTGGGAGAGACCGACCGCGTCATCCCCGCCGCCCTCGGCCGCCAGCTGGCCGCCCACTTCGTCCAGCCCGTCGTGCTCACCCACCCCGGGGGGCACTTCGTGCCGGCCGCCGCCCCCCAGAAGAGAGCCTACCTGGAGTTCCTGGCCCAGTTTTCGACATGAACACGGAGGACAGGCAGCATGCAACCCTTGGCACCAGTCCTGGCCTGCCCCTGTGGCCGGATGCAGGAGCTCACAAGCACCTTAAAGACTTATGTGGGCATCAGCTTTGCATCTGACAGAGTAGTTTTCACTCAGGAAAGCTTATGCCTCCTAAATCTCTGTGTCTTTAAAGTGCCACAGGACTCTTTTTTTGCAGGTGCAGACTAACATGGTGACCCCTCAGATTTAAAGGATCTTTAGGTGACCCAAGCAAAAGTTGAGGTGACTTGACCACAGTCTGGAAGTAGCACCTACTTGGTGAGAAGATTCTGATAAACCCAGGGCTCTTTAATCTAGCAAATGATAATAAGATCCAGTGATTGGCAGTTGAAGCCAAAGAAATTCAGACTAGAAATAAGACACGAATTTTTACACTAATAGCCATTGGACCATTTTGCCTTGGTTTGTGGCAGATTCTCTGGCACATGGATTCTAAATCAATATTCAGTGGCTTTAAGTTACAGGTTTGAGGCAGGAATGGCTGGTTGAAATTCAATGTTTTGTGTTATGCTGAAACACAAACTAAATTGTCCTACTACTTCTGATGTTAAAAATCTACTACTCAGGACAGGTGGAGTCTTGTCAAGGAAGCATGTACTTGGTCATATGATCTATAATAAATGGAACTCCAGTTGAGCTGTCATCAGTGTGCCTGTGTAGGTTCCAAAGTTCCCTATGTTGTCCTGCCTCCTGGATGGGCTGACAACTAGGGATATTAAATATCGGTTAATTGAATAATAAAGTAACCTCATGAATTCTTATCAGTTACTCAACTATCCTATAGTCCGCGGGGGCAGGCCCAGCAATCAGTGTGCCCCAGCTTCACTCCTAGAAGACCCATCAGAGACAGCAGCACGGGATGCCAGGTGGGAGCAGGTCCGCAAGGGGACCCAGTTTAAAAACTATCTCCCCTGGTGGGCCAGCTGCCTGTCACCCTGTGCTGCTGCCTGTTACAAAGAGGCCCTGGGTCGGGGTTGCAGCAGCCCCTGTCTAGGGAATGGTCTGGGCTTCCAGACCTGGCATGAGCCAGAACACAGCAGCTGAAATGTTCCAGAGCCTGTCTAAGCAGTGTTTTTGTGGAAGAGACTGCCCAGACTGCACTAGCCATGAGATTCCATTATTGAGAGCTGAAACCTCAAGAGACCAATTTGCAGAGGTTACCATGACAGGTTGCAGCAAGTGGCGATGGTGCTGAACTATCTGCAACAGAATGGTGGAGTGAACAGTGGCACAACAAACTATAGTGGCCAGAGCAAGTGGTGAGTGGTTGGAGAAATAGCATAGTGCTTCTCTCCCCCCCCCCCCCCCCCCCCAACCTTTCCCCATGAACTCATGTGAAAGCAATTCTGATTTCTGAGTCTCCACTAACCAAGCACCACAGTAAGTAGGGTGTGCTGTAGGGAAAGGTGTCTATGGATTAGGTTTAACTATGTTTTAGTGACTTTGCTCCAGAACACTAGATTTGTGACTGGAAAACTTAGAAAAATGTTTCCTAGTAGGCCAAGGCTTTTGGAATGTATTATTTGTCAAGGTTGTTATCTCAACGTCATTGCTATCTTGAGAGATGATTATATTTGGAATTTCCGTACTAAACATTTTTATTATTTTTATCCTGTACTGCATCAGAGTAGTGGTCCATCTATCCCAGTATCCTGTCTTGCAACAGTGGCCAATGTCAGCTGCCCCAGAAAGAATGAACAGAACAGGTAATCAAGTGATCCATCCCGTCACTTTCAGTCTCAGCTTTTGACAGAGGCTAGGAACATTTGGAGTTGCATCCCTGCCCATCCTAGTTAATAGCCACTGATGGGTCAATCCTCCAGGAGCTGATCTAGGTTGGTTTGGGTTTTTTTTTTTTGGGGGGGGGGGGGGGGGGGGGTTAAACTCTTCACAGCATCCCCAGCAAAGAGTTCCATGAATTGTCTGTGTTTTGTGTGAAGAAATACCTATTTTGGGGTTTTTTTAAACCTGCTGCTTATTAACTTCATTGGGTGATCCCTAGTTCTTGTGTTATGAGAAGGATTAAATAACGCTTTCTTATTCATTTTCTTCACACCAGTCAAGATTTATAGTCGTCTATCATATCCCCACTTAATTGTCTCTTTTCCAAGATGAAAAATCTGTCCTTTTAATCTCTCCTCCAATTTCATATCCCTAATCATTTTAGTAGTCCTTCTTTGTACCTTTTCCAGTTCATTTACATACACACATGTGCACTGGCAGACTTACCTGGCGTTGCCCGGGTCCTTCAGGGCAGGGGGCTGGCACTGTGGGGGTGCAGGACTCAGAGCAGGTTATTGGGTATGTGGATTGGGGGCGTGCAGAAGGCTGCAGAAAGGGGGCGTGCAAGAGTGAGAGTTAGTGGCTGAGGAGGGGGCAGGGCCCAGGGCGGGAGGTTCCCTCCATCACAGGCCTTTTCTCTCCCCCACCTCCTCCAGTGCTGCTGCACAGGGCTGGAAGGAGAGGGAAAGGGTTTGGGGCAGGGGAGCTGTGTGCTTGCAGCCAAGATGTCAGAGCCCCAGCCCTGCCAGCCTCTCCAGTGGTGGTACAGCTATTCCCAGTGATCACTGCAGGCTAGTGCTCCCCCCTTGCAGGCTCACTTTTATATTGTGTCCCTTCAAACAGCAGCCCCTCCCTTTCTGCGCTATGGAACCTCAGGGGGAGCCGAGTTAGTCTGTACAGGGTAAATTTACAAAACAACAAATGGTCTGGCAGCACTTTATAGACTAACAAAAAAAAACTGCCCTTTTCCCAAGGCTTCTGGTTTTCCTGACACAACCAAACTGACTTTTTGCTTTAAGTTAGGAGAGGAGGAAGCAGAATACAAATTTGGTGGCCCTAGCTCTTACTGTTTAGGAGTTCTTGAAGAAATGGACTCGCAGAGAGACACAGACAGACACACTGTAAAATATAAATATAGATATTTGGGGGGAGGGAATTAGGTGACCAGACTGCACTGAATATTTAAGATGTGAGCATACCATGGATTTATATAGTAGCTTTATGATTTTTTTCTGCCTTATCAATCACCTTTCTAATGGTTCTGAAAATCTGTGTGCTTTTTTTCTGCCACTGCACATTGAGTGGATATTTTCAGAGAACTTTCCACAGTGACTCCAAGATCTTGCTCTCAAGTTGCAACAGCTGATATAGTCCCCATCATTTTAAATGTCTAGTTGAGACTGATAAATGTGAAGTTGTGGACATTGAGAAAACATACAGCCCACCTTCACCATCCTTGATGATACCCCCTTGTAAATTCAAACATCCCCACCCCCACCCCAAATTTCAGTTCCTAGAGAAAACACTGAAGTTGGCTGCTCTGAGTGGTATTGATGGGAGTCCCAGATCTTGGCCAAACAAAGTGTTAGAGAGACAAAATGAGGGGAGCAGTTTGATCTCATAGCCTTTACGCCCTGGAGTGGCTCTGCAAAAGCAACCAGCTACTTGGCCAAACTTGGTGCCAAAGCTTCTAACTAGCTCCAGAAAACATTCCATGTGCCCCTCTGCTGGCACAAAGGGGAATGTACCAAATGCCCTCCTAGCCATGAACTCTTGTGCACATCCAGCCCCGAGCAGCTAGATGTAATTTCATTTCTCACAGTTTATCCCATATAAAATGCAGTTTTTCAAAGAAAGAGCTTCAGCATGTAAAAATCTGCTCTCCTGACTCTAGGCCAGATCTTCGGCTTAAGACATTTTCTTGGAACATACAGTAAGCTTCATTCAGAAATGGGGTTGGGAGTTGGGGCTCTACTGGGCTTCTCACACTGGGCGTACTAGACATTCTTGAAGAGGAGTCTGCTGTGTCTGAGATGAGGGTATTCCCCTGAAAAGAGCCTGAGTCACAAACTTATGTTTAAAGGATTCTCTCTGAACACACCTCACAGTGATGAGTGACCCTGCCCCAGAGTCAAACCCTCTGCTAGGTGTTTACAGGACAGAAGACAGTGTCCCTGCAGCTGTAGGGCAGGGAAAGAAATCCTGGTTGCTGCTGTTAAGGGGAGCGGATAGTGTTGTCCAAGAATGAACGCTAAAGGCCACGCAGTAGTGCTGATGATATAGTCAGAGCTCTAGAAACGAGTAGGAAAAGTCCTGTAATTCTGCAGGGTGGTACCCAAGGATAGGAAGGCAGATAGGCTGAGATGCCTTGTTGCTATGACAAGATTCTGGCTGATAGGGCTATTTTGCCCTCTTGTGGTAGTTGTGGTAATTGTAGGATTTTAAACTAGCCAACATTCTGTTCTCAGCATTTGTACTGACTGGTGACCTGCAGTGTTCCCTCTATTCTTTTCCATCCATGTGTGGGGGTTTTTCCATCCATATGCAGAATACATTTTATGTGTACGGAGGCATGTGCGAATGTCCAACACCAGTAGAAACAAAAAAAACCCTAGCTGTAGGTGCTAGGGATGTAAAATCCTATTCAATCAGTTTTCCATTTAAATGTTACATTTAACAGCTTAAAAAGGGGTGGGCTGGAGTGGCCTTCTGCCTGTTGTGTGATGCGATGGGCCGAGCTGGGCTGGAGCAGTCCTCGCTGCAGGCGGAGGCTCTTCCAGCCAGGCCCAGCCTCCAGTTAACCAATAAGCTTCACCAAGTAAGGGTGATGCTAACCAGTTAGCCACTGCTATCCTATTCTAGTGGTGGTTGGACCTGCCATGAGCGCAGAGGACTGGACTTGATTTTACATCCCTAGGACCAAGACATCTTATGGGTGAGCCAAGCATGGCTGGCGAGAGAGCCAGCATTTACAGGTCTGAATCTGCTTAGTAGAGGGGTGGTGACAATGTCAGATTTGGCTTTGGACAGCAGAGGCCCATGGTTTGTCCCAGCTTAAAAATAGGTGAGACTCTATACATCAGGGAGTTATGTGCACACACGACTGTGCTGTGAATGGAGAGCGAACGTTAACCACTGCGTAGGAGGGTGGTCACCAGTGTTCCCTGTAAGCTGTGCACTTGTGCAGTTGCTGAGGAAGATTCAAATGCTGCCCTGCTGATTAGCTGAGCACCCACAGCTAGTATTTTGTTTCCACTGGTGGTGCACATTCATACATGCTGTTGTGCATATAAAAATTATTCCACACCAGGGTAAGCAGAGGGAACACTGGTGATAACCCAGGTGCTAGCAGAAATGATTCTGTGAAAAGCACAGATAGGTCCTGCGCTGTCTCTACCCTAATCAGACCATCTGCCCTAACTGCCTCATGTTCCTTCTGAAGCTTTCGAAGGGCTTTTGAGGTGGGACATAAGGAGTGGTGCATGCCCCCTCTGCTCTAGGGGGGCTTCTCAAACTCAGCTCCTGCAGTTCAGAGTGAGACCAGCTCAGAGAACAGGCAAATCCTCCGTGTCTTGGTGTTGCTCTTTCCAGTGTTTCTCAACCGTTTATTATAAAGTACCCCTTTAAAAAAAAATTATAAATACCCCTGGTACCTACAGTTTTCAGACACACAACTTTTTTCAACCATTGCAACACATTTGTTTAAACAACTTAACTGTAGCTGGGCGGGTGATGAAATTTTTGGTTGTAAAAAGTGTAAAAATAATAAAGCGCTGTAAAACTTAAAACAAAAATTCAATTTTCTCCAAATTTCAGTTGTTGACGTACCCCCAGACTTCTCTGGAGTACCCCTAAGGGAAACCACTGGTTGAGAAACACTGGTTCTTTCCAATTAGCTGTTCTTAATTACAAAAGGGCTTCAGCTGGACAAGCAGCTTGAGTCCGTAATTCCAAAGCTGTGATTTTTCACACTCTGGCTAGGAGTGTCTGCAGCAGTTTTCATGGATGAAGAAGTAAGAGAGCAACTCCCTGACCCTGCGTTCTGTGTCAGTGCTCTGGAAACACGGCGGTAGAGCAACTGCCTGTGTTGTGCTGTCCAGGCACACAGCAGAGATCCGCTTGTCTCTATCCCTAGCCCTCTGCCGTCCTTACCCTACAGGGGACAGGAAAGAAACACCACGCCAACTTTCTCTTGTATTTCAGAACTGAAGTGCGTGGTAAGAGTCTGCACATGCCTCTTAACTCTGTGGTACCTGCCTTACTTCAAAATAGAAACGGGGCCGGATTTTGCAAAGGTATTTTAGGCACATGAAGATACAGATAAGCACATAGTAGGCTTTCTGACAGCACTAAACTCCCATGGAGTTAGGTCCATTTGAAAACCCTCTGTAGCACTGATCTTCAGCTGCCTGACACCTTTACCACACTGGTCTTTTATGCGAGGGTAGCAACACGCTTTTTAAAAGGTCAGCAGCCTAGCAGAGGGAAGTGGCCAGTGTCACTTGTAAGCTGTGCGCTTGGGCAGCCACCCAGGAGAAATTCAGCTGCCACCCCGCTGATTAACAGAGTGCCCACAGCCACCTACAGCCAGCAGCGGGTCTTCCTATTGGTGGTGCACATGCATATCCCTCATGCACATAAAAACATTCTGCGCGTGGATGGAAAACTTTGGAGGGAACATTGGAAGTGGCTTGCCCAAGTCACACCTAGGGTTGCTATTTGAGCTTTCTGTCTGGGAAACAGAGAAAATACCAGGCATAGAAATGTCCAGTATTTTCTAATTAAGTTTTATTATTCTCATGAGTATCAGAACGTAGTTGCTCACTGCCTGGCTGGTAGACACATCCATTCTGCATGTGCATGTCTACCAGCCAGGCAGCACGCAATTACACAGTGGGGTGGGGGGCCTGGGTGGGATGGATTCTCCAGGGCTGGAATCACCCGTGTGCTCCGCCTGGACTGTGCGGGGGACAGGCAGCGCCCCAGGATCTGCATGCACCCCGGCCAGCTCCGCTTCCTGCCGGCCAGTTCGCCCCCAGCTCTTCCTCCCAAGCCAGCTCCGATCCCCTCCCAGCCAGCCCCATTCCCCGCTGGCCAGTTCTCCCCAAGCCAGCTCCACCCCCCACGCCTTCCCGACCAGCACTGCTCCCCACCGGCCAGTTCCCCCCCACATCTCTCCTGTCAGCTCCGCTCCCCCTGACCTCCCTGCCAGCCCTGCTCCCCACCAGCTGGTTCCCCCCCCCCCAGCTCTCCTGGCCAACGCCGCTCCCCCTGACCCTCTCCCAACCAGCCCTGTTTCCCAATGGCCATTCCTCCCGCCCCCCTGTCTCCCCCATCTGAGATCAAGTATGTCTGGTATTTTTGTCAAAACCATCTGGCAACCCTAGTCATGCCGAGAGTCACTGCAGAATTGAAAATGGAATCCCAGAGTCCTGGATCCTTTTAACTAGACAATACCATTCAAAACGATCTCTGCTCAAAGCTGGTATTATCTTCCTGCATGCTCATCAATGCAACACTGCTATTAAAGACTGCTGCATGCATGCAGCCTTCTGTGCACTGCTGCCTCAAACCTGAGTTTGAGTATTACTCTAGAAAGGCCTGTGTCTGCGGGGAGCCTAGAGCAGCTTTGGGCGGTGAGACTGGGAGAGAACTAGAGGAAGATCCAGCCCCAAAATCACTCCCATGGCAGGTGCTAGTTGGTAGGAAGGCCAAGGGTTAATTGGCCATGGCTACTGACCTGGCTCGTAAGGAGGAACATTCTGTAGCAGGGCTGGGGCATGTGGGGGAAGCATGCCCGGACACAGCCTGTGGCTACAGGACTGCCCTGCTGGGGCCTGCTACGTTCTCAGGAGTTGCGCAATGGACTCCGAGCTGAGTTTGTCAGGAATGACTGGACTTAATGCTCATGGATTCCTGACAGAGACATTTCACACGCTGTCCTGAGGGTTTGGCTATCCCCACAGCTCGGATGGCTCTTCTCTTGTATTCACTGCTTAATGGCACCAGTGCCTGCTGTAGTGCGCTCTGGCTCTGCTTCCTACGCCCAGCAGCGGCTGCGACCAGCCCGGTCTCAAGCTAGGAGTTTCCTCACAGCAGCGTGTTAGGGATGTAAAATCCCATTTAAAAAGTTAACCAGTTAAACTTGCCATTTAACTGGTAAACTGGGATCCTGCATGGGGAGCTCCACGAGGATGGAGCAGCCGCCCACCAGACATGAACAGAGGGGCTGCTCCAGCCCAGCCGGGCCACAGTTAACCACATAAACACATGGCTGAATTACAGAGGCCATGTAGCCAATGGTGATGTTTACTGGATAGAGTCCAAGTTTCTGATGGAACCAGCAGGCAAGTAGGTCAGGCTTGGGGAACCTTTTTGGGTCGGGCTGCTGATCCACAGAAAAAATCAGTCGAGGGGCGCACACAAGTGCGAAGCAAAAAACTCCAAAACAACCAAACCCTCGCTGATGTGGCCCCGACTGAGAAGGAGAAAGACTTTCCCCTCGCACATCAGAGCCTTGGGGGGGCCCAGGCTAGTAGATTCTGAGTGCTCCAGCCCCCGGGGCTGGGCCTTAGGTTCTCCGTCCCTGCAGGAGGTGAAAGCTCTGCTGTTTCTCCCTCAGTGTGATGGATAGCTCTGCATAGGAGAAGGGCTTGGGCATGCCTCTTACAATTGAGAGAGCTGCCATTTCACACCCCACTGGTGCTGTTGGGAGTAGGGATGTAATAGTATAGTCAATTAACCAAGAAGCAAACGCTTATAGGTTAATGCGATAGACTGCACGCATCCCCCCGCCCCCCCCGGGCACAGCTTGCCAGTACATTTTTTAGCAGGCTGGCCAGCATCCTGGCTCAGTCCTGTCTTGCACTGGGTCCTGGACCTACCCCTGCTGCAGCTCTGCATTTCAAGTGTATTAGGAGCCAGGTAGGCAGGCAGCTGGGCTCAGTTCCGGCTCGTTTCAGGTCTGAGAGCTCAGACCCCTCCCCCGGACAGGGGCTGTCCGGGGACCATAGAATAGTCGACTAACCAATAAGAATTCATGATTTAATTGACTATTCAATTAACTGATATTTAACATCCCTAGTTGGGAGCAGCGTGTCTCTGCCCCCTCAGGCAAACTGAGTCTATTTAAAGGGGTACAGGGGAGACAGTGGGGCAGCTTGAAGAGAACAGACCAATGTCCAGTGAAATGAAACTTCCCCTCGAGTGACCACCCCCTTATCTGCCAACGCTCTGCAGTGGGTGCATGCAACAGAGCCAGGAGCTTCCAGGCTGTTTTGCAAAGCCTGCGCTGCTACGTTACCCAGAGCCACAAGCCCAGCTTCTTACTCAGCTCTCTGCCTGTCCTTCTAAACACGAGAGCGCTCCCATTAGTGCCTGACAACGTGGTGAGGCTGACGCATGAGGCTGGAGTGATGGTACAAATGGAAATCAACATGCTTCACAGACAGTTACGCAACTCAGACCCCAGAGTCCAAGCTTGTCCGTGTGCCTGGAATGTATTTGGCATCATTTCCTCAGCCCGGAAAGGGCAGGCAGGAGAGAATGTGGGGGGCAGAGGGAAGGGTGTTAAGAGGAAACAAAGGGGGATGCAGACAGGAAGGAGGGAGTGTATGTTGCAAAGGGGAGTCCTGCTGGATCACTGCAGGCAGGCAAGTGTGGAGAGACACGGTCATTCCCTGCCCCTGATGTCTGCATCTGGCAAAGAGCATTGAGATGTGATCTCAGATAAAATACCGGCCCCCCCCCATTTATCCCACAGAATCTTCCAGTTGTGTCTGAGTCACTCGTGTTCCAGCTCCCTTTCTCCTTGTTTTTGGTGGAAGTTTTCCATGGAAACCCATGCTGGGCTGGGCCACTAGCTGGGATAAACACAAGGCCACTCAGCCAAGAGCTGTCAGATGGTAACACTAGCATGTGCCGCATAAAGACATGAACGCTGATTCTAGCACAGCTCCAGGAAAGCCAAACCAAAGGGAGAGCAGGCCACCAGGCTGTGCTCTAGAGAGAATACTGACATGAAACAAAAGACCCTTTCCTGACACAGAACAGACCAAGGAGGGCAGGACGCTCCAGACCACTGCCTGAGCCTGACCTCTTTCTGCAGCAAACTAGGGGTCAGTGCACCTGGCCCTTAACTGCACCTGAGGATGTATTTGAACACTTGTGTTATGTGTTTCAGGGCTACTCAACACACGGCCTGGTTGTTTGCAGCCCACGGTGCGGTTTGGGTTTACATAGGGCTCAACATACAGCCCGTGGGTGGGTTGCTTTGACTGTGGCCTCCACTGAGAACACACTGCACAATGGCAAGGTGTCTCCTGGGGGGAGAGCACTGAAAGACGCAAGCGGATGGGCTGGAACAGATGGGTACAGCGGGTCGGCGTTTCTAGCCTCCAGGGAGGAGGTGCCGGGAGCAGCGGGGCATCGTAGGAAGTGCTGGCTGCTTAGCCTTGTGGGCAGAGCCTGAGAGGTTCTGACTGCTCCCCCTGGCCATGTTTGGGTCCGGCGCTGCAGCTTGAGGCTTAATCTTTGTATCCCTGCCCGTCAGCATGAAAGAAGCTCTTCGTGTATATTTGCATGTACATGCGACCACACTTAAGTTGCGGCCCTCGGCATGTGCTGTGAGTATCACTGTGGCCCCCGAGGCTTCCAAAGTTGAGTAGCCCTGGTGTATTTCCATGTTAGCATGATGTTGAGCTTGGAAAGGGGGCTAAGAGCTGCATAAATGCATAGGCCCTCTGAAGTCCATGGTGCCTGGCGTTCATTAACACAGGTAATATGATGCAGGCAGTAGCTGATGTGCATAAGGACACAGTAATACAGTTTTGAGTAAATTTTCTTTTAGATGGGCTATGTTTTGGAGTAGGAATAGCAGTCCGAATCTGAGTACAGAAAGGTGTGAATCATAAGTCGCTAAAAACAAGCCATAGTTCAGCCTCAGCTGCGGCAGAGAAGAGGCACAAATCCCTCCCAGACATGTACTGGATCAGACGTTCTGTGTATTAAAGATGACCACAGGCTCTGGCCTGCCTCCTTCCCCCTCAGTTCTGACATCTGCATGACCCCCCAGCTGCTTGGGAACAGAGACAGCTGGGTTCCAGTGTAATGGAAGCCAGGCTCATGGCAAAGCCAGCTCTGTGGTGTCAGTTTTGGCTCAGAGCCCCAGTGGAAATGTAAAGCTGGAGCCCTTCTCTCCGTGGATGATAGGGAGTGGGGCAGTGACATCCTGAGTTTCCTAACACTTTCAAGTAGGAACAAGAGATCCTCCGGAAAAGAGCTTTATTCCGGCGGATCGCGCCAGTCTAGACGCTTTTTTCTGGCTTTTCCCCAAGCCGGAAAGAAAGCGGCAGACATGTTTATTTAAATCCCACGGGGGATATTTAAATCCCCCGCGGATTTCCCTATTCCAAAGTTGGAAATTAGCATGGCTATTTTGTAATAGGGGCCAGTCTAGACGTAGCCACCGCTATTGAGTTGGAGACCAGTGTTAGGAAAAGGGGAAAATCCCAAATTGTTCTCTGGAGCAGCCTTGGGGCCCTTCATGGACTGGTTTGATAATAGCTTGGCCATCTCTGATCAAGTTTAATGTCAGGGTTGAGCAATACCAAGAAGGCCTAACCGCCCCCCTTCCCCACAGTAAGCATCACACAGGGAGCCCACTTCATGATTTGCCTCAGTGGGAGAGATGCAAGCTTGCTGTCTAGTAGGTGAGGCAGAAGCCCTGGAATGTGGCTGGATATGCACAGCATCACTAAGCTGTGGTGTAATGTATTTCCTGTTTACAGCTCATCTGTGGCAGACAGTAGAATAGCACTCTCCATCTTCAGACCTACCAGGCCTTCCCCAGAAGAAGGGTTATTCCTCACCAAGCCCTTGTCCCTGTGGGTGGTCCTCCAGGTGCAATGGATGGCCATGTGCCTTTGGAGATTGTCAGCAGCACAGGCTCACGTACCGGTCTCGTAGACCTGCCATCACTCCAATTACTTCCCAGCTGCCTGTGGCCAGAGACAGAACCGTCCAGTGCCCCTCAGCTTGCCAACTTGCTTTTCACACTCAGACTTTCCAAACAGCTCTTGGGTTGTATTCTGTTAAGCTAACCCACGTCTTAATTGCATCCTCCTCCCTGGGCAACAGCCACACTGTCCCCACATAGCATCCGTGCCAATCTAGACGCTCTTTTCCGCAAATGCATTTGCAGAAAATCATGCCAGTCAAGATGTAGCCCAGGAGTGGTAGGGCTGCCCTGCCCTAGAGGCCCTCAAACTAGAGTAGTGGTCTCCAACCTTTTTAACCACAAGATCACTTTTGCAACTTAAGTGCAATGTAAGATCTACCTCAACCTCAAATCCCCTTGTCCCACTTCCTTCCCGTCCCTTCTTAGAGGCCCTGCTCCTGCTCCACCCCTTCTCCAAGGCCTCACCCTGCTCACTCCATCCCCCTGCTTTCCCCATCCTCTCACACTTTCACCAGGCTGGACTGGGGGATGGGGTTGGAGTGTAGGAGGGGCTCTGGGCTTAGCCCAGGACAGGAGATTGGGATCCAGGAGGGCTTTCAGGGTGCAAGATCTGAGAAGGCATTTGGGTGCAAGGGGACTCATGTCTGGGCAGGAGGTTGGGTGTAGGAGGAGGTTCAGGGCTGGGGCTGGGGTTCAGAAAGCAACTTCTGGCTGGGCCCCATTTAACTGAGACGGCTTCTGGGTGGAGGAGCAGTGGGGTTAAGGCAGCTTGCTCCTGCCCTGGCCCTGCACCACTCCAGAAAGCAGCTGGCATGTGCAGCAGTGACTCCATGTGCTGCCCCTCGTCCACAGGCCCTGAGCCCACAGCTTCTACTAGCCACGGTTTCCCATTATTGATCACTGGGAGCTGCAGGAGCGGTGTCTGCAGGCCAGGGCAGCATGTGGAGACCCCCTGCTCTGCCTCTCTCAGGGGCTGCAGGGACATGCCAGCCACTTCCAGGAGCAGCAATTACCATAAGGATAATTACTCCAGCCATGACTGGTTCGGCATTTTAGAACTCACTCCTCAAAGAATTACATTTAAGCGTAAGAGAAATGAAAATGCTGAAATGCACAGACCAGTCAAAACCCAAACAACCCACTTTGCAAGCAGCAGAAGTAACAACAACCCCCACTGGGTCAGGAGAGGAGAGTGAAGGCCAGTGTGTGTTTGTGAGAATGAAAGACACACACACTGTGTGAGACAGATTTGCATTGCCAAGCTCCCTCCATCCCCTTCTCTCAGTGTGGAGATGGGGTACCCATCCTGACATCAGCCCCCCCCCTTCGCCCTCCCACAACCTGCACAGCAAGCAGGAGGCTCCCAGGGGGGCAGCTGCAAGGCAGAGGGCAGGAGCAGCATGACAGTGGGTGGAGGGGCAACTGAAGTGCCAGTGCTTGAGAGCTTCCTGGCCAAACCAGTCAGGATCCCCTGTCCGAGGCTCCAAGATCTACTGGTAGATCCTGCTCTACTGGTTGGTGACCACTGGACTACAGCAGGAGACTGGGTAAGGGGCAGGATCCAAGGATACTGCAAGCTTAAAATCTCCAAGCAGGGGCACCTGGCCACCCTGCAATGGCACCCAGAGCTTCCCAAAGAACTCATGACCCTACAAGTGGTACCCTCCCCTTCTCCCTGGCTTTGTACGAGGAAACTGAGGCCCAGCAGCCATTACGTGACTTCCTCTGCACTGGCCACCAGACCGAGGTACGAATGAGGACTCCAGGTGCAGCCTGCAGCCCCGCCTATGGGCTCGCCGTGCGCGCTGGCTGCAGGAGGGCAAGGCGGGGCCCGAGCCGGCGACCCATAGCACCGGGCTGAGCGGCTCCCACGTGGCCCGCGCAGGCAGCTCTGCGCCGGTGCCCAGGGATCGTGCGGAGGCGCGGGCTGGGGGCGCCACGTGCTGCCCCGGGCCGTGCTGTGCACGCGCAGCGGCTGCCGGAGCGATTAGCGTATGCAAATGAGTGTTAACTGCAGCGTCTGTGGGTGCGAGGGGCTGGGCGCGCGCCTGGCCTGGAGGGGGGGGACTGGGCGCGCGCCTGGTCCGGGGGGGGGCGCTCCGCCAAAGGGGGGGACGGGGCGCGCGCCTGGCCTGGAGGGGGGGGCGCTCCGCGAAGGGGGGGACTGGGCGCGCGCCTGGTCCGGAGGGGGGGCGCTCCGCCAAAGGGGGGGACTGGTCGCGCGCCTGGCCTGGAGGGGGGGGCGCTCCGCGAAGGGGGGGACTGGGCGCGCGCCTGGTCCGGAGGGGGGGCGCTCCGCCAAAGGGGGGGACTGGGCGCGCGCCTGGCCTGGAGGGGGGGGACTGGGAGCGCGCCTGGTCCGGAGGGGGGGCGCTCCGCCAAAGGGGGGGACTGGGCGCGCGCCTGGCCTGGAGGGGGGGGCGCTCCGCGAAGGGGGGGACTGGGCGCGCGCCTGGTCCGGAGGGGGGGGCGCTCCGCCAAAGGGGGGGACTGGGCGCGCGCCTGGCCTGGAGGGGGGGGGACTGGGAGCGCGCCTGGTCCGGAGGGGGGGGACTGGGAGCGCGCCTGGTCCGGAGGGGGGGGCGCTCCGCCAAAGGGGGGGACTGGGCGCGCGCCTGGTCCGGAGGGGGGGGGGGGGCGCTCCGCGAAGGGGGCGGGCAGGGCGCGCGCCTGGTCCGGAGGGGGGGGGCGCTCCTCGAAGGGGGCGGGCAGGGCGCGCGCCTGGTCCGGAGGGGGGGGGCGCTCCGCCAAAGGGGGGGACTGGGCGCGCGCCTGGCCTGGAGGGGGGGGACTGGGCGCGCGCCTGGTCCGGGGGGGGGCGCTCCGCCAAAGGGGGGGGACGGGGCGCGCGCCTGGCCTGGAGGGGGGGGCGCTCCGCGAAGGGGGGGACTGGGCGCGCGCCTGGTCCGGAGGGGGGGGCGCTCCGCCAAAGGGGGGGACTGGGCGCGCGCCTGGCCTGGAGGGGGGGGCGCTCCGCGAAGGGGGGGACTGGGCGCGCGCCTGGTCCGGAGGGGGGGCGCTCCGCCAAAGGGGGGGACTGGGCGCGCGCCTGGCCTGGAGGGGGGGGACTGGGAGCGCGCCTGGTCCGGTGGGGGGGGACTGGGAGCGCGCCTGGTCCGGAGGGGGGGGGGCGCTCCGCCAAAGGGGGGGACTGGGCGCGCGCCTGGCCTGGAGGGGGGGGGACTGGGAGCGCGCCTGGTCCGGAGGGGGGGGACTGGGAGCGCGCCTGGTCCGGAGGGGGGGGCGCTCCGCCAAAGGGGGGGGACTGGGCGCGCGCCTGGTCCGGAGGGGGGGGCGCTCCGCGAAGGGGGCGGGCAGGGCGCGCGCCTGGTCCGGAGGGGGGGGCGCTCCTCGAAGGGGGCGGGCAGGGCGCGCGCCTGGTCCGGAGGGGGGGGGGGGCGCTCCGCCAAAGGGGGGGGACTGGGCGCGCGCCTGGCCTGGAGGGGGGGGGGCGCTCAGCGAAGGGGGCGGGCAGGGCGCGCGCCTGGTCCGGAGGGGGGGCTGCCCCCCCGCTCGGATTGTGCAACCTGTTTGCGCGTCCCGCCCCCTCGCCTGGCCCGGCCCCGCCGGCGGGACGAAAGGAAGCGCCCTCAGTGCCCGTCGGGCCGGGCCCCCGGCGGCTCCTGCTCCAGCACCTCCGCCGGCGCGCCCGGAGCGCGCAGCAGGCAAGCGGGGCTGGGGGGCAGGTGGACGCGGCTGCGCTGGCGGGGGGCGCGGGCGGGGGGCGGTTCTGCATTGCCCCCCCCCTCCCGCCTGCCCCCATGGGAGCTGCTGGACGGGCCGGCTCCCCCTCCCGGTCCGAGGGCGTGAAGGGCAGAGCCATGCCCCCCCGTTTGCTTTCCGCCTGGCCGGAGCGGCCCCCTTCCCTCCCGCCCTGTGGGGAAAGGGGCTGCCCCAGGCGGGGGGAGAGAGCAAGGCAGGGGAGAGGCTTGTGCTCAGAGGAAGGGGCCAAGCTGGGGGCTGCTTGGACCCCTCATGTAGCCCTGGGGGGTCTGTCCCCCCCTCACAGAGCCCCAGGGGCTGGTCCCTCCCTGCAAGGAGTCCACAGGTGAGGCTGGTCCTGGCCTCAGCCTGTCCCCCCTTCCAGGCAGCCTCCAGAACCTGTCCCTTGTCCATTGCTTCTCCCCCCCCCCACACAGTCCCCTGGGTGGAGCGTGCCAGGGCCCTTGTACCCATAGGGTGGTAGAAACCCTCCACCCCTTGGGGCAGCCCCATGCGCAGTGAATCGAGCCTGGGCTGGGGGCATGTGGGACAGTCCCGGAGCCGGAGACCTGGCTCCAGGCAGCCCTGGCCTCTGCTCAGCAGTGCTGACGAGCCGAGCAGGCACTTCCTGTGCTGGGGACGGCCTGTTCCCTGCGGCTGCCAAAGCAAGAGGCTCCTTCCAGCAGGGCTGGGAATTGCTTCCAGATGCAGCAGGAAGAAATCTGAGCCCTGCCCTGGGAAACCTCCGGGCCTGCTGGGTGGGATCTGGGCCCTAGGGGCTGCCACCTACCACATGTGGGCGCATGGGGAACAGCGCATTGCCGGTCAGTCCTGCAGCTAGTCATGGCCTCTGCCCCGAAGGACCCCAGCTGCAGCCCCTTCCCCTGGAGCCCTGCCGTACTCAGCCCTGCTCTGGTGGAAAGCCCCTCTCCCCCTGGCTAGCACTCCACCCCCACGCCATTCCCCATCCAGGCAGCCAGGGCCAGGGCTGAGCACTATGGCTCCTGCCTGCAACAAGGGAAACCAGACGAAAGCAGCTTTAGGGACCCGCCTTGTGCTCTCTCCAGCTTGGGTCGCCCGGCCGTCACACGGCAGTGTAACTTCCTTGCAAGCGGCACGCGCAGAGAGGCGCAGGGCTGTGCCGCCCTGATCCGTCCCGCTCAAGGCAGGGCTGCCTTCGGTGTAGCCTGTCTCCATTGGAAAAGTGGCCCCTGCTCTCCAGGGATGCCATAGGCAAGGTGTCTGGCCTGTAGAAGGAGCAGGATTTCACGACACCCAAGCCCCCTCCATGAGAGTGCTGCCCCTGCTTGGCCATGTCCCTGGGCCCTACAATGGGCAAGTTCACAGGTTTGCCCTGGTCTGTTGTGCCAAGCCCCCATCCCAGCCAGTGCCTGCTGGTCACATTAGCTGCAGTGGGGTTCTGGTCCCTGCTTGCAGGCCAGCGGAGCAGCACTGGGCCTATGCAGGTCTTCCCTGCGCCACCCGAGGGCAGCACTGCACTGGGCTGGCAGCAGCTGTTCTCCCAGCTCTGCGGCCGAAGGCCCCAAGAGCCGGCCGGTGGGTCTGGTCCCCTGTGCATGGTGTTTCCTTGCCAGACCCCAGCCATGAGCACAGTGTCTTCGCTGGCGTGGGGGAGGCAGAAGGCAAGAGTATAGGTGGGAGTGGGGGGCCAGGGACCCCTGCCCTGCATTAATCGTTTCTTCTCCCTGGCCTGGCCTAAGGCAGCAGCACGAGCACTTTGCGCAGCCCCCCTGGCCTTGGGTCTCCCCAAACAGTAAGAGTTTACGTGCGGTGAGAGCTGGAATCTGCAGGTGAACTCCTACTGCTCTGGGAGGCTGGAAGCACCCTGCACTGCAGCACCCCAGAGCTGGGGAAGGCCAGGTAAGAACTCAGCCGTGCGGTCCAGCACCCTGCAGACCCGCCAGGGCACATCTCTCCCACAGCCAGTGCTCCTGGCAGAATACTGGGTGGGTACGTCCCTAAGATCTGCCCCCAGGCTGACTGGTACCCTGGGGACACCAGTGCCCTACGGCCCCTGCACTTCCGCAGAAACTGGGCCAAGGCCCGGACAGGCAAGGCCCAGCTGAGAACAGCCCCAAGCGCGGCACGGCACCCGGACACTACTCCAGGGGCTGCACACTGAGGCGGGGGGGGTTAGTGCAGACCTGGATGGACTCTACCAGCACAGCCCTTGGCTACGAACCCAGTGCAGGCTCTGCTCCCTTCCCTCAGAGAGCCTCACTCCGCCACTCAGAGACCCCAGCCCTGCAGCCAGGAAAGCCAGGGCCCAGCAGCCTGCATAGGTGAGATCAGCTTCTGGGCAAGGGAAATCCCTGGCCCTTCCACGCCCCGCGGCAGCAAAGCCGATCCCACGGCATGAGCGCTCTGCTGCTGCGAAGCTCATTTCCCACGGTGACACGGCCCGGCGCTTTCAGGGCTCCCGAGTGAGTAGCCACGGGTCCCATCTGTGGCTCCGTCCTCTGCTCTGGGTGACTGAGCTAAGGAGAAGGGGCGGCCTGTCTCTTCTCCCGTTCCAGCAGGCAGGTGAGCAAGGCCTAGTGCTGTATGATGCATGCCTGACGGGGGCGCCTGCCTGTCTCAGCTGGCTTCTCCAGGTGATCCTGCTGCCCTGCACTGGGCACATCCGGGCCCATCTGCCCAAGTGATTCCTGCAAATCCGAGCCCGCAAGGCAAGGGAAACGAGTTCACTCTGCAACACATTCTGCCTCCTCAGCGGACACCCTATAGCCGTCCTGCTGCCCAGCCCGCACCACGGCCCCCTCCCCGCCCAGCCCGCACCAGGGCCCCCTCCCGCCCAGCCCGCACCACGGCCCCCTCCCCGCCCAGCCCGCACCACGGCCCCCTCCCGCCCAGCCCGCTCCAGGGCCCCCTCCCGCCCAGCCCGCACCATGGCCCCCTCCCGCCCAGCCCACTCCAGGGCCCCTCCCCGCCCAGCCCGCACCAGGGCCCCCTCCCCGCCCAGCCCGCACCAGGGCCCCCTCCAGCCCAGCCCACTCCAGGGCCCCCTCCCCGCCCAGCCCGCACCACGGCCCCCTCCCCGCCCAGCCCGCACCACGGCCCCCTCCCCGCCCAGCCCGCACCAGGGCCCCCGCCCAGCCCGCACCACGGCCCCTCCCCGCCCAGCCCGCACCAGGGCCCTCTCCCGCCCAGCCCACTCCAGGGCCCCTCCCCGCCCAGCCCACTCCAGGGCCCCCTCCCGCCCAGCCCGCACCACGGCCCCCTCCCCGCCCAGCCCGCTCCAGGGCCCCCTCCCCGCCCAGCCCGCACCACGGCCCCCTCCTGCCCAGCCCACTCCAGGGCCCCTCCCCGCCCAGCCCGCACCACGGCCCCCTCCTGCCCAGCCCACTCCAGGGCCCCTCCCCGCCCAGCACGCACCACGGCCCCCTCCCGCCCAGCCCACTCCAGGGCCCCCTCCCGCCCAGCCCGCACCAGGGCCCCTCCCCGCCCAGCCCGCACCACGGCCCCTCCCCGCCCAGCCCGCACCAGGGCCCCCTCCAGCCCAGCCCGCACCATGGCCCCTCCCCGCCCAGCCCGCACCATGGCCCCCTCCAGCCCAGCCCACTCCAGGGCCCCTCCCACCCAGCTCGCACCACGGCTCCGCCCAGCCCAGCCCGCACCAGGGCCCTCTCCCCGCCCAGCCTGCACCAGGGCCCCCTCCCGCCCAGCCTGCACCACGGCCCAGCCCGCACCAGGGCCCCCTCCCGCCCAACCCGCACGATGGCCCCTCCTCACCCAACCTGCACCACGGCCCCTCCCATCCAGCCCATACCAGCCGCCCCCCCCCAGCCCACAACACAGCCCCTGTCTGCACTGGTGCCACTGACAGCCAGCAGGCTACATCCCTTCCCCCGTGAAACACCCCCATGCTGCCCTCAGTCCATGCCTGGCTCACTAGTGTAGCCACTGCCCCCCCCCGACAGACTCCCCCTGCCACACCACAGGGGCAGCCCCTCCCCCCAGAGCAAGTGTGACACTGCCCCCCCCGACAGACCCCCTGCCACACCACAGGGGCAGCCCCTCCCCCCAGAGCAAGTGTGACACTGCCCCCCCCACAAACCCCCTGCCACACCACAGGGGCAGCCCCTCCCTCCAGAGCAAGTGTGACACTGCCCCCCCCCACAGACCCCCCCTGCCACACCACAGGGGCAGCCCCTCCCCGCAGAGCAAGTGTGACACTGCCCCCCCAGACAGACCCCCTGCCACACCACAGGGGCAGCCCCTGCCCGCAGAGCAAGTGTGACACTGCCCCCCCCACAGACCCCCTGCCACACCACAGGGGCAGCCCCTCCCCCCAGAGCAAGTGTGACACTGCCCCCCCCACAGACCCCCTGCCACACCACAGGGGCAGCCCCTCCCCCCAGAGCAAGTGTGACACTGCCCCCCCCACAGACCCCCTGCCACACCACAGGGGCAGCCCCTCCCTCCAGAGCAAGTGTGACACTGCCCCCCCCCACAGACCCCCCCCTGCCACACCACAGGGGCAGCCCCTCCCCGCAGAGCAAGTGTGACACTGCCCCCCCCAGACAGACCCCCTGCCACACCACAGGGGCAGCCCCTCCCCCCAGAGCAAGTGTGACACTGCCCCCCCCCACAGACCCCCTGCCACACCACAGGGGCAGCCCCTCCCCCCAGAGCAAGTGTGACACTGCCCCCCCCGACAGACCCCCTGCCACACCACAGGGGCAGCCCCTGCCCGCAGAGCAAGTGTGACACTGCCCCCCCCAGACAGACCCCCTGCCACACCACAGGGGCAGCCCCTCCCCCCAGAGCAAGTGTGACACTGCCCCCCCCACAGACCCCCTGCCACACCACAGGGGCAGCCCCTCCCCCCAGAGCAAGTGTGACACTGCCCCCCCCCGACAGACCCCCTGCCACACCACAGGGGCAGCCCCTCCCCCCAGAGCAAGTGTGACACTGCCCCCCCCACAGACCCCCCCCGCCACACCACAGGGGCAGCCCCTCCCCGCAGAGCAAGTGGGCACTGCCCCCCCCGGCCGGTCTCTGTGGGCGGGTGGCAGTGGCTGGAAGGCCCCTTCCACACAGGGCCAGCTGCCTGCTCCTGGCTGTGCAGGCGGGATGTGTCTGCAGAGGGAACCAGGGCTCCAGCCCCCGAGGAGTGTGCGTCTGGCCCAAGCGACCATGGCTGTAGACTGTTACCAACACAAGACACAGTAACAATCTAAAGCCACGGTTGCCCTGGAGACATGGGCGTGGGCAGGAGAAGTTGGTACCATGGTGACAGGGACAAAACAGGCTCAGTCAATACAGGAGACAAGGACTCCGGCGCCTGCATAGTAGCACAGCAGGATCCACCCCCTTTGCATGGGGCTGGTAGCACCCAGCTCCTCTCCCCTGCCCACCTGGTCCCGATGGCCTCCAGCAGGGAGTCCCACAGCCTGTGCGCTGGAGACGAGCCGTGGCAGGGAGGGGGAAGAGCTGCCTCCAGTTCTGCACCTGCCTACCCCTGCTCCTTGCACTCCAGAGGCCTCAGCCTTCCCCCCAGCACCTGGATTTGCAGGCCTCAGGGCGGCCGGAGGCTGTGCCCTGGGTCTCCACTCACCTCTCCCAGCTCAGCACAAGGCACCACCCTGGTCTCACTCAGGAGCCTCAGCCCAGCTGCATGGTGGAGGAGTCCAGGCTGGAGCAGCAGGAGCTGGGGGAGACCCTGCTTCACCAGGCCTGCCCCGTTCCAGGCTCATCGCCCTTCTCACGCCCTGGGCAGAGCAGGTGGCACCAGGCTCCTGCCTGGAATCACCATCTTCCAGCTGGAATCAGCGTCAAGCCCAGCATGTGCTGCCGCAGCTATGCCCTTGAGGTTCCAAGTCCTTTTTCTGCCCCCCCCCCCACTTGGGGGCTGCAGGAGAGTACAAGCCCTGCCTGGCTGCACCAGTGTGGGCCACCTGCTGCCGGACGAGGAGCGGCGCAAGGGAACCTCCGCAGTTCAGTGTCAGGAGAGCAGGGTGACAGGCCTGGGCTGCTCCTTCCGCACCTGCGGGCGAGACAAGACACACATCAGCCCGGAGCCCACTGTGTGCGGACGGGTCTCCCCACCTCCCCAGACAAGCCTGCCGGGGCAGCACCACCCAGTCGGTGCTTCCCTAGTGCTGGCCCCTGCCCAACAGCCTGCAGGGAAACACGTCCCACCAGGCGCAGAGGGGAGCCCAGCTGGGTCCCGTGAGGCGCAGCCCAGGTCGCGCACACCTAGAATCAGCCGGAGGTCGCTCTCACGGGGCCAGAGTCAGCAGCTTCTCAGGCTGGGCAGGGCAGTTCCTAGGCGCCGCCTCTCCCTGGGACGTGCCCAGCTAGGCTCCCTCTTTCCCATGCCCATCCACATCCCTGGCCCTGCAGCAGGAGGAGACAGGCTGGGGTGGCGGGTGCAGCTGGGCTTTGCTCCATGCCAAACAGCATCCACCGCTCCCTGGGCCCAGCACAGGACAGCTGCCCAGGCTTGCAGCCTCCCTCTGCCTGCCCACCCCCCTTGTGTGCACCCAGCCACAGGCAGGCTGGTGGCCACTGTGGAAACCCCAGCAGGGGCATGGGGAAGTGGCAGCTGCTCAAGGCTGAGAGGCGGGCACAGCAACGTGCTCGGGAAGCCAGGGCAGGTGGGGCCAGATTCCCTCCCCACGCCCACAGACCTACCTGCTCAGCCACTGGGGGAGTCCGGCCAAGCTCCGGTGCAGCTGGGTTGCGCCCTTGTGAGGTTTTGCTGCTGGTCCCCAAGCACCTGCTGTGCTGATGGGCCTGGGAGGCCGCTGTCCCACTGGCGTGCCCTGGCGATGCTGCACTAACAGCGTCACTGCATTAGTGGCAGCTCCAAGCGCTTTGTGCACTCAACCCCCATGGGATGTGGGCAGCTGGAAATGGCCCTGGAGTCTGGGGCACAGCCAGCGGCCAGGGCGCCTGCCCATCATCCCTGTTAATGGGTGTCAACATGCCAGCAGCTGGAACGTGGCCCCCCCACTGGAGCACGTGCATACGGAAGGCCACCAGGCCTGCCCCCTCGGCCTGCCCCATCCCCATCCAGCAGCCTCTCCTCATCCCATGCCTTCCTGCACGCATGGCTGTGGTGCACATGGAACACACCTTCCTCTGCAGCACATGCATGCGGTGAGCCAGGCCAGCCGGTTGCTCTTGCAGCTGGCCATAGGTCCCAAGGGAGGCAGGGGCTTCGCCAAGAGCTGGCTGGGCATGTGTGCCCGTGTGGTAAGAGATGTGCAATGTGGTCTAGCCAGTGCGGGAGGGGCTGTGTGTCAAGTGGGGCGGCTCCTGCTGGGCCGGGGGGGGGGTCAGCAGCCCCTGTCACACGTTCCAGAGCGCCTGGAGGGGCAGTCGCCACCACCAGCTTCCCCAACCCAACCTTCCAGGGGCGCCAGGTCCCTTGCTGAGATTGGGGGGGGGCTGCCCTCAGGGTGGGACACGAACCCTCAACCTCTGTACCTTATCGACTGCGCTAACTCCCACCAGGGAGGCCAGCCCCCATCTCAGGCCAGGCTAGAACAGGGTCAGGCCTGCAGCAGCCTGACTAGGGACACCCTGGCTGCCTGAAGTGCCTGGGGCCGCCCAAAGGCGGGGAATGGGGCCAGCTGTGCTGCCCTCTGCCCAGTTCCAGCGTTTGCTGACCGGCCAGGCCCTGCCGATGTGGGCGACTGAGCCCAGGGGAGACCTGCCTTGCTGGCCTGCCCCAGCGCTCCAGACTGGCCGGGCTCGTTGCCTGTGGCCGTGGCTGTCCGGCCTGGTCACTGCCCGTCCTGGGGCTTCGGCAAGCCCCTGCTCAGTAGCTTCTTGCGTCTCCTAGTACCGGGGCAGCGAGCCTGGCGGGGCCGGGGCCGGCTAGCGCAGAGGCAGCGGTTGGGCGCACTGCGGGTGTCCGAAAAGGGGGGGGCTGGGCACGCGCGCAGCCGCGGGGGGGGCGCTAATTGCGCCCGGGGCGGGAGAGCGGGGGCTGCCGAGCGCGGCGGCGTCACCCGGGGCGCGGGGGCCGGGCTCTGGCAGGCGCACGGAGCGGACACACCCGCCCGCTGGCCCCAAGGCAGCCCCGTCCCTGTCCTCGAGCGGGCACGCGCCCAGCCTCCGGAGCCGGCGTCGGGGCAGCTGCGCGCAGCGCGCGGCTTAGACACCGCGGGGAGCCGCGAGGCTTGTCCCGCCCAAGACCCGCTCCGCAGGGAGGCGGCGCCCGGGCAGGCAGGTGCCCGCCGGCTCAGCGGCGCCAGCCCGGGGGCTGTGAGGCTGCGGGAGGACCGAGCAGCAGCAGGGGCCCAGGCCGAGCAGGCGGTGGGCGCTGGGCGACCGAAAGTGCGGGGGGGGGGGGGCGATGTGCTCACAGCGCTGCACAAAACCTTCCCCCTGCGCCTGCTCCAGCGACCCCCGCCGGGACCTGCCCCACCGCAGCGCGAGCGCAATTGCAGTGGCCCGAGCCGGCTCAGCACCATGGACAGCAGCCGGCACAGCCAGGCCGCCCCCTCCGACAGGCAAGGGCCGTGCGCCCCGGCCGGCGAGCCCTGGGGAATGGCCCCACGGGGGGAAGCGGGGACCAGATGCAGCGCCTGAGCTAAAGGTGAAGTCGGAGCCCCCCAGGGGACCTTTCCCAGCCGCGTGTCTCTGCCTCCTAGGCCCCCGGTAACTGCCTGCAGCCCAGCCACCCCCAGGCACGGAAAGAGCAGGCAGGCGTCCCCCTGCACGCCAGGCCCTGCCCTGCCCACAGCCCGATGGCTCCACGCAGCCTGGGGGGGGGGGGGGCGGGCCCCGAGGCTGGCGGGCACAGCTGGCACCTTAGATGCAGCTGCAGGTCTGGGGGAGCCCTACGCGATCGCCTGCTCTGTCCCCAGCCCAGGCCACAACCCAGGGCAGGGAAGGAACCACCAGTGCAAACATGGGCAGCTGGTTACAGCACCTCCCGCTGGCATGGCTACGGCTGCCCCTGTTCCTCGCCCCCACGAGCCCGGGGCTTCCGTCCCTGTGATCCCCCTCTACATGGTTGATGGAGCGATGGATGAGCAACAGCCCCTGCCTGCCTGCAGCCCTTTCACTCCGGGTGGGCTGGGCCGGGCTGCTCGGTGGCGCTGGGTGCAGGCGCTGCAGCTGTCATGCTTCAGTAGCCATGACTGTAGACTGTTACTGTGTCTCTCACGCTACGTAGCAGTAAGCAGTCTAGAGCCAAGGTGCCGACGCGCTGACGTGGGATCTTCTCACCAGAGTCTCCACAAGCGGCTCTTCACGGCCTTGGGCATGGGGATGGCAGTGGCATGGAGCTATGGGTGAGTTCTGCAGACACGTCCTCCGGGCTGGGCAGGGTGACATGGGGAGCTTGGCCTCGCTCCTCCCCCGAAGGAACCATGCTGCTGGGAAGCCAGTGCACGCCTAGGAGTTACAGGGCTGGCCTAGGCCCCAGCTCCTACACATGCTGCCGGGTGCTGGCCCCCTAAGCCATAGGGAGGCCCCATGGGTTCAGACCAGCAGGCCACAGCCAGTGTCCTGTGGTCCAGCAGTGGCTGGTGCCAGGTGCTTAGAGGGACTAGCAGGACTGGGCAATTTGCTCCATCCCCTGCTGCCCAGCAGGCTTCGGGACACCCAGAGCATGGGGTGCAGCGCTGGCCCCTGGGCTAACGGCCCCTGGGCTAACGGCCCCTGATGGACTGACCGCCACCAACGGATTTCATGCTTTTTAAAACCCAGTTTTGCTTTTGGCCCCCACAACATCCCCGGCAATGGGTTCCCCAGGCTGGCTGCGGGAAGACCCCGACGGACGGACGGCTTGTAAACCTGCTGCCTGTTCATGTCCAGGGGCGACCCCCCCGCTCTTGTGTTGTGTCCCCACTTCCTGATCCCCCCTTCGCCACAACCCCCAGGCCGTGGGAGATCTGTCATTCCATGGCTGAGACGCAGGCCTGGGCTTTGCCAGCTCTCCTCGCAGAAGCTGTTTCACACCCTGAATTATTTATTGCCCCTCTCTGTGCTTTTGTCCAATTCTAAGATCTTTATTTAAATGAGACCAGACTGCACCCAGTAGCAAGATACGGGCAATACCCCGGATTTCTATAGTGCCATGGTCTTCTCTGGGGCTTTCCAAATGGCTCACGTTACCTGCCACTGCACACTGAGTGGGGTTGGCAGGTGGCTAGCCATGCCAGGAGCTCATCCTTCAGTAGTAACAGCTCATTTTGAGCCCAGTGTTTAGCATGAATTGCTGGGACTCATTTCCCCCTGTCCATTAATCAACACTGAATTTCATCTGCCATTTTGTCACCCAGTCTTGGGAGGTCCCTTGGTAACTTCACAGTCTGCTCTGGATTTAACTAGCTCGAGTAATGTTGTATTCTCTGAAAATTTGGCCCTTTACCCCCCTTTCCCCATCATTTGTGAACATGCAGAATGGGTCTGATCCCAGTACAGATCCATGGGAGACCCTGCCATTTACATCTCCAGTGGGAGACCTGTGTATTGCTACCCTTCGCTTCCTGTCTGTTGGCCAGTTACCGCTCCCTGAGAGGACCTTCCCTCTCATCCCATGACTGCTCACTCGGCTTAAGAAACTTTGGCGAGGAGTCCAAGGTTTTCAGAAAGTCCAACCCCCCCCCCCCCCGGTGCACATGCTTGTTGGCCCCCTCAAAGAACAGGCTTGACGGAGGACCAGTTCTGGGGAGGTGGGGGCACTTCTGCGCCTGCCACCCCAGGGCAGTGCTGAGGCTGCTTGAAGAAACTTGCAGCATCTGCTGAGCACCAGGCCAGGGGAACGGATTGGGCGGGGTGGGAGGCAGGAGTCTTTGGAGGAAACACCAACCCACTGAACACAAATGGGCCCAAAAGCCAGAACAGAGACGCTGGATTGATTCCCCCAGATGCTCTGGCTGGGGCGTGGAGAGGAGCCTCCCCAGACACTCTCCTCTCCCAGGCTAGATCTCATGGCCCATGTAGGGCAGGGGAGGGCACCAGGGGGTGGCAGGCAGCAGGGCAGCTCCTGTCGTCACCACCTATGCGCGCTGAGTGAGGCATCAGAGGCTATTGAGATGTCCTCTGTTCCCAGCTGGAAGAAACCCAGCTCCCCATGCTCTGCCTGGCCCACCAACACCCAGCCCCCCACGCTGTGCCTGCCTGCACAATTATATGGGGCAGCTGGCAGGAGCCAGGCTGTGGCCAGGCACAGGCAGATGGGGCCCCGGAGGCAGTCTCAGCTCCATCCTGCTCAGGTTCTCCCACCAGCTCAGCACCAGCACGCTGCAGAGGCAAGGTCAGGAGCAGGATCTGGCTGCCACCTCTGGGCTTTTTGCCCATTTTCTGTCTTGGAAAGTAGCATTTGACTCCCTTGTCTCACAGCCACCCCTGCCAGGCTAGATTCTCCACTCGCTGCACAGAACGCTTATTCCACACCTCGATTAGAGGGAACGCTGCTCCCCACCCCATACTCAGCGGGCACGGAGCGGACCAGCCCCTCTCCTCTGCCAAGACCTGGCCCTGATCACCAGAACAGCCACACGGGGTCAGACCAAAGGTCCATCCAGCCCAGTGTCCTGTCTACCCACAGTGGCCAGCGCCAGATGCCCCAGAGGGTGTAAACAGAGCAGGGAATCATCAAGCAATCCCTCCTGTCACCCATTCCCAGCCTCTGAAACAGATGCTAGGGCCACCATCTCTGACCATCGCAGCTAATAGCTAATCTCCATGAATGTATCTAGTTCTTTCTTGAGCCCTGTTAAAGTCCTGATCTTCACAACCTCCTCTGGCAAGGAGTTCCACAGGTTGACTGTGCATGGCATGAAGAAATTAAGGTTTATTTTTTAAGCCTGATGCCTATTTACCTTGGACTATCCCTTCAGCTTTGGCTTTCTGTACATTGGGCTTTATTCCAAATTGGGATTCATTATCTCTTGGTGACTCCAGAGCAAACGTGTTCCAGCTCACTAATGAGGTATGTTTCTGAGCTGCTGGCTTGGGGGCAAAGCCCAGCTGAGGGATTCTGTATGGCTGGCAATAGAGTCAGCCAAGCAGAACCGGACCTTGAGAAGGGAATTTTCACTCTTCCTCCCCATCCCCTGCCCTGTATGCTCAGCCCAGCCCTCGGTAAAACAGCTGTGGAAGGGGCCACAGCCAGGGCCCTGGTGGGTGAAAGCAGACCTCCGCTCTGCTCCTCGAGGGAGCTCCCACAGAGAAATGCTAAAAGAAAGTCGGCCGAGAGCCCCTGGCAAGTGCCTCACGCAGCTGCCAGTCTGCACCCCAGCCCTCAGGCCTCATCCCCACAGCAACCACTAAAATCACCAGAGCCCTAAGACACTGGATCCATGGCCTATGACAACGCTCTGACCTGCCAGCCCCTCTGTTTGGCCTATGGCTGCTGTGGTGTTAACAGGCGGCTTCCCCTTGAACTGAGCTCAGTGTAAGTAGCTACTGAGCGGTTCCACCTAGGCTACGTCTACACTGGCATGATTTTCTGAAAACGCTTTTAATGGAAAACTTTTCCGTTAAAAGCATTTCCGGAAAAGCACGTCTAGATTGGCAGGATGCTTTTCCGCAAAAGCACTTTTTGCAGAAAAGCATCCGTGGCCAATCTAGACGCAGTTTTCCGCCAAAAAGCCCCGATTGCCATTTTCGCGATCGGGGCTTTTTTGTGGAAAATACTACTGTGGTGTTTACACTGGCCCTTTTGCGCAAAAGTCTTTCGGAAAAAGACTTGCTCAAATGAGAGCAGCATAGTATTTCCAGAAAATCACTGATGATCTTACATGAGATCGTCCGTCCTTTTGCGGAAATTCAAGCGGCCAGTGTAGACAGCTGGCAAGTTTTTCCAGAAAAGCAGCTGATTTTCTAGAAAAACTGGCCAGTCTAGACACAGCCCTAGTGTTCAGCTAGGCCAGTGGGGGCCTGTCCCACACCTGCTCACCCCCGCATTGCTGGAAAGTGGGTGTCTCTCCAAATGCAGCTGGTCTAATAAAAACGGTTCACCCAGCTGGTCTCGCCAATATCCTGACACCAACACAGCCAATGGGAATCTCGCCATCCATTCTAGACACCTCAATGCCAGGCTCACCTTGGCTCCTCGAGAGGGGTCAGAATAAGCAGGCACATGGCTGGGGAGCTGGCAAGCTCCTGCTGAAGAAACAGAAGAAGAAAAAGCTTCTCCTGCCATGCCCCACAGTCAATGGCACAGCCTAGGCGCCTTGGAACGCTGGGGTCCTGTTCCAGGCCAGCAAGGGGCTGCTCACCTCCTGCCCTGGACCAGTGGGTGCCTCATAAGGCTCTGCTGAGGGACTTCACAACCTGAGCCTCTCCCAAGCAGCCTCCAGGTCACATTCTGACCGCCTGTGTCTAGCCCCAGCCTGAGCCAACAGCCCTGACACCAGCCTCAGTTACTTGCTGGGAGACCCCCCACACACTCAACCCCATAACTGCTCAGTATGCATCAGCCTACAACTGCCCCTGGAGTTCCCCGCAGTTGGGTTTAAACCCAGCACTGGGTCAGTGCGGAGAAGGAATTCTCAGGCACAAGGCATTCCGGTCACAGGAGGAAAAGGGAAAGTGCTTTGAGTAGCTAAACTTCAAGCTGCACTTGGCTCCAGGTAAAACCCTCCCCAGCATGGCCCAGCCTGTCAGGACCCTCCTCCCTTTCAAAAGGCTGGTTCCTTAGGTGTGGGGCACTCGCAGGCCAGGTATCTCTAGTCAAAGCTGGGCAGACACAGGCTCCCAGGGAAGAGGTTAACAGGTCTGGCCCTGCTTTTGCCAAGGAAAGGCCCTGGGCCAGCATGGGGTCAGTCACCTCTAGTTACACCTGGTGGGGGCAGCAGTTCATCCTTCTCCCAGAGGAACCAGCTTCCCCTTCCCAGCCTGGCCTGGGAGAGCAGCAGCTTCTGTTGGGAACTGGACCTCGAAGGATGTTACTGGCCAGCGAGTGCGACCTCAAGGCGCATCCTGCAGAGATGGCTACACGCGAGTGGCAGGGCATGCGGTCACAGCTGGGCTGTTTCTCCCAGCAAACGCCTGCACAGTTCTGGGTCCTGCAAGACTAAACCCAAGCTTGCTGTGCAAAAGCCAAGGAGCACGGGGGGGGGGGGGGGGTATGATCCCCCTGTGACCGTCTGAAAGAGGCAATCCCCAGAAGGGGCAAGGAAACAAAGGGACCAGAGACCAAGGCCTGGCCTAGACTAGGCAATTGGATTGATAGAACCAGGCCTCTGAGGGGCATGAAAACCCTCCACCCAGTGCTGGCAACCTGCCCTAACCCGGCATAGGCAGCTCTAAGTTAGCGAGAATCCCCCCTTGACTTCCACTCCCAGGAAGCGGCACTTTGATACCTGCTCCCCAGGGATCCCCATCCTGGCAGCAGTTTAGAGCAGAGCAGGTTGCAGGCAGGGGAGCTCGACGGAACTCCCGGCTACAGACCCCGAGGCCCGGGATGTAGGAGGCGGCGGGGGCGTCTGTCCCACATTCAATGCTAGTACGAAGGGAAGGGTATTAAAGCTCCTAATCCTGCCAGTCTACCTTGGACCGGCCTGGGCTGCAGAGCTAGGAAATGGCCGACTCAATGTTCAGGCTCTCAGACCCTGAGGGGCAGGAAGTCTGAGGAGGCCTCCAGCACCCCATGCTGCCAGTTCCTAGCCCAGCAGGCCAAGCTGGAGCCCAGTGGCAGAGCCAGCCTGGGGCCGCAGGTGGCTGGTTTTAGCTTGCAGAGCAGGCACCCAAGAGACCAGGGTCAGACCCAGGTAAGGGCTGGTTCATTGAGCTGGGCTCTGGCTGCTCCTGCTTCCCAGGGACCCTGGCTCTGGCCCAGCCCTGCCCTGCCCTTGGTCTTGGCTCAGGCAATTCAAGGCAAAGGGCTGCGCCACCAGGAGAGCCCAGTTAGTGACCCCCCAGGCATGACGGGCCTGCTCAGGGAGGCCCAGGGGCCCATTGGAGCAGCATCCAGTTGCTGAGAGTGTCACAAACCCGCCATCTGGCTGGGCTGGGCTCCCAGCAGCGCAGAGAAGGAGGCGAAGGCCACTGGCACCTTGTCACCAAAACCTGCCTTCTGTTGCCAAGCCAGAGCGGCTCTGGGGCAATGGGACTAGTGAGGAAAGAGCCAGCTCTGGGGACAAGAAACGTCCTGCTCCGGGAGGGGCCTTTCTCCTGCCCTCCCTTTATTGTTGAGGAGCCGCCAGTGGGGCCTGGAAGGGACCGACTTCCGCCAGTATCCCACAATCCCGTCCTGAGGGCTGCTCAGTGTTTTGTGATCCCTGCTGCCCTGGCCCCGCCCTCTGTTTGGGGAACTCCCCTGCCCTGCTAGGAACACAGCTGCTGGCAGAGCCGCTTGGCCGTTCCTGGGCAGGGAGAGCTCCCACAGCGCATCAGGCAGCGGAGGACTCAGGTTTGCAGCGATCCGCTGAGCCTGCCCACGCGGCCCTGCGGGATGCTGACCCGGGCGGCTCCGCTCTAGCGGTGGCCAACGGGGCCGAACCAGTGTGGCCGCTCTGCACGTGACCGGCGTTGCGGACAGTCCAACCTCCCGCCCTGCCAGGGCGGGTGCGGCCAGAGCCGGGCAGCCCCGACGATTAACGCCTCGCGGGGAAGCGGGGCGTCGCGTCGCCGGAGGAGCCCGAGGGCGACGGTACCTGCGAGGCCGGTGCCTCTGGAGGGTCCGCAGAGCAGGCGGGACAAGCCGCAAGGGCTGACCCGCCGGGACGCGCTAGTCTCTCCGGTCCTACTGGGGAGCCTCACCGGCTCCCCCACGTCCAGCCCCCCGGCCGCGGCTGCGGGCTGCTCCTGCGCTGCCCTGGCTGGGGGCGAAGCCGCCTTGACGTGCGAGTGGCCCCGCCTCAGCCACTCCCGCGAGTCACTGCGAAGCGGGGGGTGCGGGAGACCCGCAGGGCCGGGCCGGGCGACGCGTCCCCAGGGGTTCACCGGGCCCGCAGGGAACCTGTGCCAGCCGCCCCGCAACTGCGCCTCGTCCCGCCCAGCCTGAGCCCCGCGCCGCACTCGCCCCGCGGCTCGCAGATGGGGACAGCGCCGAGCCCGCAGCAGCCCGCGCCCCCGTCCCTCGCGGAGCCTGGTCTCGAGCTCCTGCCCCAGCCCGCGCTGCCTGCCCCGCGGGGGGCGTCACCCCGCCCCCCCGCAGCCCCCCGCCCCCGCGGCACGTGCCGGGGGGAGCCAATGGGCGGCAGCCGGGCCACGTGAGCCCGTGGCGGGCTGAGCCCCCTTGGAGCCCGGGCTCGCCGCAGCGCCCGGCCCGCAGCCCTTACCTGGCCCGGCAGCACCGTCCCACGCCGGCCGCTCCCCAGCCGGAGCCGGAGCCGGAGCCGCTGCAGCTGCCGCCCGCCGCAGCCCGCCCGGCTTTTATAGGCTCCGGCTCGTAGTAACGGGGATCTCGGCTCATTCATAGAAAAGCATCAACCTACACAATGACGTGAGCGCTACGTCAGCGGGAAAATTTAGGAAACGGGAAGCGGCCGCTATTTATAGCGCGGGGGGAGGGGCGGCGCGAGCCGAGCCTGGGGCCGGGCTGGGGTCAGGCAGGGGGGATTAGCCGGGGCCTGCCGGGAAGCTCCGAGCTGGAGCCCAGGTCCCGGGGAAGGCGCAGCACGTGCCCCGGGCCCGCCAGGAAAGGGGGAGGGAAGCTGCAGGAAAAGGGAGTTGCACCGTCCCTCCGTCCTGTTGCAGCCCCTCCTACCTGGGCTCCTCCATCCCGCCCCACAGCCCCCCCATCCCGGCCCGGGCTCCCCCGCACTCGCCCCACAACCCCCCCATCCCGGCCCGGGCTCCCCCTCCCACCCCACAGCTCCCCCATCCCGGCCCGGGCTCCCCCGCACTCGCCCCACAACCCCCCCATCCCGGCCCGGGCTCCTCCTCCCACCCCACAGCTCCCCCATCCCGGCCCGGGCTCCCCCGCACTCGCCCCACAACCCCCCCATCCCGGCCCGGGCTCCTCCTCCCACCCCACAGCTCCCCCATCCCGGCCCGGGCTCCCCCGCACTCGCCCCACAACCCCCCCATCCCGGCCCGGGCTCCCCCTCCCACCCCACAGCCCCCCCATCCCGGCCTGGGCTCCCCCTCCCACCCCACAGCTCCCCCATCCCGGCCCGGGCTCCCCCGCACTCGCCCCACAACCCCCCCATCCCGGCCCGGGCTCCCCCTCCCACCCCACAGCTCCCCCATCCCGGCCCGGGCTCCCCCGCACTCGCCCCACAGCTCCCCCATCCCGGCCCGGGCTCCCCCCACTCGCCCCACAACCCCCCCATCCCGGCCCGGGCTCCTCCATCCCGCCCCACAGCTCCCCCATCCCGGCCCGGGCTCCCCCGCACTCGCCCCACAACCCCCCCATCCCGGCCCGGGCTCCCCCTCCCACCCCACAGCTCCCCCATCCCGGCCTGGGCTCCCCCCACTCGCCCCACAGTCCCCCATCCCGGCCCGGGCTCCCCCTCCCACCCCACAGCTCCCCCATCCCGGCCTGGGCTCCCCCCACTCGCCCCACAGTCCCCCATCCCGGCCCGGGCTCCCCCTCCCACCCCACAGCTCCCCCATCCCGGCCCGGGCTCCCGCCCACTCGCCCCACAGCCCCCCCCATCCCGGCCCCGGGCTCCCCCCATCTCCTCCCGGGCTCCCCCCCCACTCGCCCCACAGCCCCCCCATCCCGGCCCGGGCTGCCCCCTCAACTCTGCTGGTGCCCTTGTACCAGCCCCCTGCCTGGTGTCTCTGCAGTCCCTCACTAGTGCAAGCCCCGGGTCTCCCAGAGGGGGGCAGTGTAGGTGCGGGGGCAGGTGCTCTGTGGGGTGATGCAGGCCCCGCCCGGGTACTGCCGGGAGCAGCCGAGTCTGGCTGCTCTGGTGCCAGCAGGAGCTGGGGAGCTTCAGTCCCCCTGGCTCCCTCTGCGGCGGCTTTGACTGGCTGAAAAGGCCCCCGGAGGGGCCGCCCCCCGGCTCACTCCATTGCCCAGAGCATGAATCAGCGCGGCTCGCCGCCCGCCCTGACTCAGCTGTAAGCTGCTCTCCGGCCTGGGCAGGCGGCTGCAGCGAGCGAGCCCCAGGCCAGCTGCCTGCCTCCCCCACCGCCCCCTCCTCCCACGGCCACCTGCTCGGGCGCAGCCGCTTGCTCAGCGGCGCTGCTGGCTCACGGGCAGCTTTAAAGGGACAGTGGCCCCCTCTGGCAGGCCCAGGCTTAGGGAGCGGGCTGCGTGCGCCCTTCCCATGCCAAGGTCCTGGGCACATCCCTCGGGCCTCGCTCCGCTGCGAGGGGCCGGCCCTGCGGGAGAGGCACCTTGGCAGCTCGGGCGCCTCTTCCCCCGCCTGCTGACCAGCCCCTCCGCGGCCCAGTCCCGCCCTGCTCCCTTCTCCTTTGCCCCCGCGCGGTTTCCAGCCACGGGCCGCTGCGCTGAGCGCCGGGAGGCCCGTGAGCACGAGGGGCTGGGGGAGTGGCCCTGCAGCCCGAAGCAGAGCTGGAGAAGTGGCTGGTGGTCTGGCTCCCCTCTCCCCAGAGAGCCGGCCCACACGCGGCCTCCATCTCCACTCTTCCCCCGCCTTGGGCTGGTCTCCAGCAGCGCGCTGTCTGGGTGTGACTCATCCCCCGCCTCACACCGAGGCACCCCTCCCAGCCTCATCTCCCTCACAGGGGCAGGGAGAGTATTAGCCTGAGTCCCAGGGCGCGGGAGCCCGGAGACGTGAGGTCCGTTCCTGGCTTTGTCACCGATGCCCTGGGCGAGTCCTCCTGTGCCTCAGTTTCCCCACTTGCAATAAGCGAGTCACCCTGACAGACGGGGCTGCTGAGGGTTCCCAGGGACTCCTGGGCGAACCAGTAGCTAGTGCGCTGGCAGAGGCCGCAGCCAGACGGGCACGTGGTCTTTGCCGCTTGGTTTAGGGGCAGCTGCTGCAGGTGGGGCCCGCAGAGCAGGGAGACGCGGAGAGTTCCTGGGACAGTGGCAAGGGATGGAGCTGGCGCCTGCATTAGGAAGGCCAGATAAGGGGCCCGCTGCAGTGGGCTCTGGAGTAACTAGGAGATAAAGCAGTGGCCTGGGGGGTACAGGGTAGTGGGGTCAAGTCCATCTGCCGCCCAACACCCCACCCCGGGCAGGAGGAGGATGCTGGAAGGGGGGGCCTGTTTCTGCTCCTCCCTGATTTCATGTATCTCCACTGAGTGGCGCCCACTGGCTCCCCAAGCAGCCTTGAGGGGCGACCCAGGTTCTCCCCTCTGGCTCCCTCACGCTGACCCTGGTTGTCATGAGTTGTCCCAAGTGGGCAGTGGGTACCAGGGCGCTAGCCCCCAGGGACATACCCCGCCCCACCGTGAGCAACGCGGGGCTTCCAGCAGCCGGCCTCGGGGACTGCAACGCCCGCTCCCGGCTCCGCTGCGGACACCCCGCTGCTCCGGGGGCCAGGTAGGGCTGGCTGGGCAGGAGCTGCCTGGGGACCGCGGGGCGCGAGAAGGGGACGCGTGGGAAGGGCGCTGGCGGGAAATGGGGAGCAAAGCCCCGAATGCGAGGGGGGGCCTAGGCCGCTTCCCTCCTCCCCCAGCATCTCTGCGCCCTCCTGGCTGCGGGCTCGGAAGCGCACGTGGGCGGGGGCCCATTAGGTGCAGCTCGCTCCACAAGGGGGTGGTGCGGGGGTACCGGGGGGCTGGGGAGACACCCGGCCGGGCGCTGGGTCCCGCGCTGGGTCGTAGCCCCGCCCCTCAGCCCGGGCTCCCCCCGCGAGGGCCCTGGGGCTGGGGGGGGCGCTCCGAGCGCGCTGGGGGCGTGTGACCTCACGCGGGCTCTGCTAAAGCATCACCCTGGTCGCCATGGCAACAGCCGCGTTGTCCCTGGCAGCGGGGGGGGGGGAGCAGCCAGGGGGCGGGTCCAGCCTGAGTCACCCGGGGGCGGAGCCGCGGGCGGGAGCGGCGCTGAGCCAGGCTGGCCCCTGGGAGCGCCCCCTCCTCACCGCAGCGCTGCGGTACCCTGGCCCCTGTGCCAGCCCCCCCCGTGTCTGCCCCCACCCCCATGCTGCTGCCCCCCCGCTCTGTCACTGCCCCACCCCCATGCTGCTGCCCCCCCCGCTCTGTCACTGCCCCACCCCCATGCTGCTGCCCCCCCCGCTCTGTCACTGCCCCACCCCCATGCTGCTGCCCCCCCCGCTCTGTCACTGCCCCACCCCCATGCTGCTGCCCTGCCCCCAGCTCTGTGTCTGCCCCCCCATGCTGCTGCCCCCCCGCTCTGTCACTGCCCCACCCCCATGCTGCTGCCCCCCCGCTCTGTCACTGCCCCACCCCCATGCTGCTGCCCTGCCCCCAGCTCTGTGTCTGCCCCCCGATGCTGCTGCCCCCCCCGCTCTGTCACTGCCCCACCCCCATGCTGCTGCCCCCCCCGCTCTGTCACTGCCCCACCCCCATGCTGCTGCCCTGCCCCCAGCTCTGTGTCTGCCCCCCCATGCTGCTGCCCTGCCCCCAGCTCTGTGTCTGCCCCCCCATGCTGCTGCCCCCCCGCTCTGTCACTGCCCCACCCCCATGCTGCTGCCCCCCCGCTCTGTCACTGCCCCACCCCCATGCTGCTGCCCTGCCCCCAGCTCTGTGTCTGCCCCCCCATGCTGCTGCCCCCCGCTCTGTCACTGCCCCACCCCCATGCTGCTGCCCCCCCGCTCTGTCACTGCTCCACCCCCATGCTGCTGCCCCCCCCGCTCTGTCACTGCCCCACCCCCATGCTGCTGCCCTGCCCCCAGCTCTGTGTCTGCCCCCCCATGCTGCTGCCCCCCCGCTCTGTCACTGCCCCACCCCCATGCTGCTGCCCCCCCGCTCTGTCACTGCCCCACCCCCATGCTGCTGCCCCCCCCGCTCTGTCACTGCCCCACCCCCATGCTGCTGCCCTGCCCCCAGCTCTGTGTCTGCCCCCCCATGCTGCTGCCCCCCCCGCTCTGTCACTGCCCCACCCCCATGCTGCTGCCCTGCCCCCAGCTCTGTGTCTGCCCCCCCATGCTGCTGCCCCCCCCCGCTCTGTCACTGCCCCACCCCCATGCTGCTGCCCTGCCCCCAGCTCTGTGTCTGCCCCCCTATGCTGCTGCCCCCCCCGCTCTGTCACTGCCCCACCCCCATGCTGCTGCCCCCCCCGCTCTGTCACTGCCCCACCCCCATGCTGCTGCCCTGCCCCCAGCTCTGTCTGCCCCCCCATGCTGCTGCCCCCCGCTCTGTCACTGCCCCACCCCATGCTGCTGCCCTGCCCCCAGCTCTGTGTCTGCCCCCCCATGCTGCTGCCCTGCCCCCAGCTCTGTGTCTGCCCCCCCATGCTGCTGCCCCCCACTCTGTCACTGCCCCACCCCCATGCTGCTGCCCCCCCGCTCTGTCACTGCCCCACCCCCATGCTGCTGCCCCCCCCGCTCTGTCACTGCCCCACCCCCATGCTGCTGCCCTGCCCCCAGCTCTGTGTCTGCCCCCCCATGCTGCTGCCCCCCCGCTCTGTCACTGCCCCACCCCCATGCTGCTGCCCCCCCGCTCTGTCACTGCCCCACCCCCATGCTGCTGCCCTGCCCCCAGCTCTGTGTCTGCCCCCCCATGCTGCTGCCCCCCGCTCTGTCACTGCCCCACCCCCATGCTGCTGCCCTGCCCCCAGCTCTGTGTCTGCCCCCCCGCTCTGTCACTGCCCCCCCGCTCTGTCACTGCCCCACCCCCATGCTGGCCCAGCCCTGTCCCCCCGCTCTATCCTGCCCCCAGTTCTGTCTGCCCCCACCTCCATGCTGCTGCCCCCCTCAGTCACTGCCCCCACCCCCATGCTGCTGCCCCCCCTCTCTGTCACTGCCCCCCAATCCCCCTGCTAGCCCAGTCCTGGGCAGGCCAAACAGATACACTGTTCTGCCAGACCCCAGCTATTCCAGCTCCCACCTAGCAACCCCAGTGCTGCCCAGGTGCCTGGTCTCTGCTGGGCTGCCTCCCTCCCACAGCCAGATGCTCCGTAGGGGAGGCAGCCTGGCCCTGACCTTGCTGTGGCCCAGTGAGCTGGCAGCCCTGCTCCCTGTCTCGGTTCAAGGCTGCCAGCTGCCCTGAAAATGCTGAGCCTCCCACCCAGGCCCCGTCCACGGCATTCGGCTCATTCCACAAACCTGCTTCTTTGTACATCTGGGTTACACGTTGGCCCAGAGGGAGCAGGCAGCCCAGCTTCCACAGGCTGCCCTTGCCTGCTCAAACTGCCCACCGACTCCCACCAGGGGGCAGCTACAGGTGGGCTGTGACCCACCCATTTAGCATTCAGGCCAGACCCCTGCTTCCACAGGCAGGAACTCCTGACCCCAGCGCAAGCCCTGGCGGGGCTCTCTTGTGCCCCATCGATGCATCCACAGCCTGTTCCTCATTCCTCCTGTTCCCTCTTGTCAGGGTGCCTGATCCCTCCTTTGCCCCTCCCCCCAGGGTATCATAATCCTCTCACCTCCAACCCTTCCTACACCAGATCCCTTCCATCTCCACAGGTTACTGGATTCTGCCTGCACATCTGGTCCTTCCTGCCCCCCAAGGCTCTCCATCCTTCCCCCTTTGCCCTATCATTGTCCACCTACCCTGAAAGCTGGAGCCCACCCAATCTTCCTGTCTTAGCTATGCCATGGGCTCACAGTTCAAGTACAGCATGCTAGCATCCCACACTGGGCATGCCCAGATCTGCCTAGCACCTGGGTATTATCCATTTGTGAGAGGTTTGCAGAATCACCTCCCCACAGGTGCTAGACAGAGGTCAGGGGCAGGGAGGGGAAGGATGCCAGTGGTGCAAGGAAAAAGGATCTATAATTGTTTCTATTCATGTGCAGAATAAATTTGATGTACGCTGAGGCCTGTGCAAATGTGCACCACAATACAAAAACAAAAAAACACTATGGCTACATCTACACTGCAGGCTTTTTGTGAAAGAACACCTGTTCTTACACAAACATTTGCTGGGTGTCTACACTGCACGTGTGTTCTTGCACAAGTAAATTTACAGTACAGCATAGGAAAACAGGGCTTCTTCTGGAAAAGTTATTCTTCTCCCCATTTTCTTGCGCAAGAAACCCCTATGGCTAAAATGGCAATCAGAGCTTTCTTGTGCAAGAGAGCGTCCACACTGCCATGGATGCTCTAGTGCAAAAGCACATCTCTTGCACAAAAACACATGGCAGTGTGGATGCACTCTTGTGTAAGACCTTTTGCACAAGAACTCTTGTGCAAACCAGTTCTTGTGCAAGAAGCCTACAGTGTAGACATAGCCTACATGTGTGCGCTCTGCTAATCAGCCAGGCGGCACTGGAAACTCACCTGAGCTGCTACACAAGTGCACAGCATATAAGGAGCACTTGCCCTAGGCCTGTGCAGTTGTTAGTGGGCTCCGGAGGAGCAGGGCAAGGGAGCCAGAGAGATGACCCTCTGGTAGGCGCTTTGCCACCTAACACACACAGTCCGCGGCGGCCCGTCAATACAGGTCAACTAGGCGGTAGCCTAGGGCACCAAGATAAACGGCCGTTGAGGGCTTTGGAGGCAGGGGCGCTGATCATGTGCTGATGGCACGTTTTGCCTAGGGCGCCAGTTGCCGGCAGCTCGTCTAGGGCCGCTCCTGCACACAGTGACACATGCTTGTCCCTGCCCACACAGCCCCTCTTGCACAAGAGCGCCCCTCGACACACTGCTACACACACACAGAGCTATACACACTGCTACACCCCTCGACACACTGCTACACACACACAGAGCTATACACACTGCTACACCCCTCGACACACTGCTACACACACACAGAGCTATACACACTGCGACACCCCTCGACACACTGCTACACACACACAGAGCTATACACACTGCGACACCCCTCGACACACTGCTACACACACACAGAGCTATACACACTGCGACACCCCTCGACACACTGCTACACACACACAGAGCTATACACACTGCGACACCCCTCGACACACTGCTACACACACACAGAGCTATACACACGGCTACACCCCTCGACACACTGCTACACACACACAGAGCTATACACACTGCGACACCCCTCGACACACTGCTACACACACACAGAGCTATACACACTGCGACACCCCTCGACACACTGCTACACACACACAGAGCTATACACACTGCGACACCCCTCGACACACTGCTACACTGCTGGAAGCCCCTTGTGCTGGGCACTGCATGGCCAGAGAACAAGAGGCTAGGTCCTGCCTGCAGGAGCTTCCGCTCTACTAGAGTGTGCCGTAGTTGGGGGGCTGTTTATTCTAGTGGTCCGTGGCCCACTCTCGTTGGTCATCCACTGGTTGCTGTGTGGGCTGTGGGTGACCCCTATTGGCAGTCTTTGCCGGAAAATCATGAAGAGAAGAGACTAAGCTGAGTACTGAGAGGTCAGGGGCCTGTGGACCCGTACCCCAAGGGGTCTGAGGCTGCCTGGCCCTGACACCTGTTACCACATCACGTCTATGCTGTGCTGTATCCTGGAGAAGCAATAAACCCTCTGGGTATGTCTAGACTGGTATGATTTTCTGCAAATGCTTTTAACGGAGAAGTTTTTCCATTAAACGCATTTGTGGAAAAGAGCATCTAGATTGGCACGGACGCTTTTGCGCAAAAACATTCTTTGCGGAAAAGCGTCCGTGCCAATCTAGACGCGGTTTTGCACAAGAAAGCCCCGGTCGCCATTTTTGCCATCAGGGCTTTTTTGCGCAAAACAGTTTTTAGCTGGCTACACTGGCCCTCTTGCGCAAAAGCACTTGCCCACGAGGGCTTTTTCCTGAGCGGGAGCAGCATTGTATTTGCGCAAGAACACAGACAATCTTACATCAGATCGTCAGTGCTCTTGCGCAAATTCAAGCGGCCAGTGTAGACAGCTGGCAAGTTTTTCCGCAAATGCGGCTGCTTTTGAGGAAAAACTTGCCAGTCTAGACGCAGCCCCTCTGTTCTACCGGCTGGCGGGGTCTCAGCTTGCTGCAGATGGGGTGCGGGATCAGGGGATACCCAATGCGACTTCACAGAGGAGCAGAGTATTCCTCGCCCTAGCAATCTTTGCACAGGCCTGTGCACCAGACCATGCCAGGGCTAGTGCCCTGGGCCCAAGTGGAGCCTGGGACCCGCACTCTGGACTGCCCAGGTCTTGCTCCCCCACCTCAGTGCTGCAGCATTAACAGGGATGCACTTGGACACGGAAGCTGTGCAGCCTACACAGCAGCCCCCTTCCCAAACACAAGCCCTGCCCACCGGGACCTGCATCTGCCTTTCCAGAAGGCTGGTCAACCAGCTCAACTGGGGGTGCTTGGCCCCCCCCCCAGTCAGGCCTTAGGTGGCAGGGCCGGCTCGCGCCATTCCTGCGCCCCGGGCAGTGGGTGCGCGACGCATGCGCAGCTCCGCCCCTGGGCACATGGTGCATGTTTGGCCCCCGCCCCCTGGTGCACTGCACCCCTTACAGCTGCCATCAGGCGTCCCCCATAGGTTGGCGCCCCAGGCAGCTGCCCGGCTAGCCCCCCCTTAATCCGGCCCTGCTAGGCGGTTCTGGGTTCCCAGCACTCCAGGCGGGAGCAGGTCTGTGCTGTGCCTGGCTCTGCTGCAGCCCCTTTCCACCACTCAGAGCACAAGAGCAGTGTGACTGCTGCTCTGCACAGGGATTAGTCAGTGCGGGTTGGCAGCTCTGCCCTCCCCAGGCACAGCACAGCACATGCACCCGCTCAGCAGCCCTGGCTTCTCAGCCCCAGAGGCTGCGTGTGTCGTGGCTCGCTGCAGGGGGCGGCAGGCTCACCAGCAGCGCAGGCTGCATGCGCACACACGGGGCAGGATACCTGCACAAAGGAGGGTGAGAACCCTGTGCAGGGAAGGCTGCAGAAGGCTCCTCTTCCTGCTCCGAGTACCTCCAGGAAAGAACGGGGAGCTCCCCTCCGCCTGGGACAGCTGCTTCCATTTTCCTGAAGCAAGAACAAAATCAGCCCCCGGGAAGGCTGCTGAAGCCATGTGCCCTCCCAGGGGGCCCTCTGGCCAGAGGAGTTCCCCCAGCCCTGCTGCTCTGCTTGCTCTTTCCCCATCACAGCTGGGGGGATTCACAGAGCCATTTCCTCAGCCTCCAACCTGCCCTCACGGGGCCTTGGGACCACGTGAGCTCTCTGTGCTGGGTGACCTTTGGAGATACAGGCCTGTGCCAGGAAGGAAAGGGTTAAACTGCATTGATGTAACAGTTGCTTACCTGAACTGAGCACTGCCATTAATACTGCCTCTGGACATGGTGGGGAGCTCTGGCAGCAGGCAGACACCAGCGAGGGTCCCATGGGACACAGACATGCCCAGGCAGGTGTATTACCAGTGTCCAACCATCTCCTGGGGACTGTGTGTGGAGCTAGCAGTAGCTGACTGGCATGGGTATTGCAGGGTAGTTGTACAGGAAATAATTGTAGAGCCACGTGATGTAGGATATTAGGTTTCCAAACCACTGAAGTGAAACAAGTAGGTGTCAGGCCTCCCTCCCTCAGCAGTGAGTACCATGGCCGGCCGGCCGGCCCCCCTTTCCTGTTTGGGCCAGGGCAGGCTTGCAAGGGCAAAAGAAACCCCAAAGTCTCTGACGAGGGACCCCTGGGGAAGAGACCATAGTCTGCTAGGCTATGCCTACGCTGCCAGGTTATTTCTTTCAAAATAATCACTCCTGAAATAGCTAGTTTGAAATAAGCTTATTCCCCTTCACAAGCCAGAGTGATTATTTCGAAATAACAGGCTTGGTAGTCTGGAAGCTCGCCTTGTCATTTCAAAATAACTCCCAGGTAGACATGTCCCTATTGTCTGGAGACAAGCACAGAGCAGGCATTACTCATGGAAGAGGAGAGACTGTCCGTCAGGGAGGGGGTGGGGGTGTCTCACTGAAGGTGGATTCCAGCTTGCTGGACTGGACACATGCTGTCAGAACTGACCATTGGCTGAAGACCAGCTACTGCGACAGGAAAGAGTCTTTAATAAGTGTGGGCTGCCGACTGTTTTCGGTACCTGTCACCTTGGGTTTCCATATCCTTCTACTTGCCTTTATTAGCACCTCTCTTGGGTCCTGTTACATAAACTGCAGACTCCTGCAAAATCAGCTGGCGAAGCTGCACTGCTCCATGGGGCAGTGGACTGGTGCACTGTGGGGTGAGCAGAAGAAAAGGGAGGGAGGTATGGAGCCACAGGATCCGTGCTATGCCCTAGTTCAGGGCTACTCAACTTTAGAAGCCCCAGGGCCACAATTGTACTCACAGCACATGCCAAGGGCCGCAACTTAAATGTGGTTGAATATATGTGCAAATTTATATGCAAATAGCTTCTTTCGCACTGACTGGCATGAATACAAAGATGAAGGCAAGACGACACAACACGCAGGCCCCATTTCTGTCAGTTCTGCTGATATTAATAAAATGCAACATTTACCTGATTTCCACCCATATGACAGCACTTTTAATGAGCAATGACAGTCCAGGAATTTAACTACTAAAACACATCTCAACACAAACCGCATTGTAAACCCAAACCGCACCGCAGGCCGCAAACAAACAGGCCATGGGCCGCGTGTTGGGTCGCCCTGTCCTAGAGAGACTGATCAGTCTCTCAGAGAATGCCGTCAGTGTGCCAGACCCCCCAGTACCTCTTTTCCTTCAGGGTAGGCCACACAGCCTCACTGCTCCTAGCCTGGGCCTCAGCCCTGCTGCTCTGCTCAGTGACCCCTGAGGGAGATGTGTCCATGCTGCAGGGACTAATGCTCGCCAGTCAGTATCTGCCCTGAGACCCAAACAGCAGCGGGTGTATTAATCCACTGGAATGCAGCAGGGAAGGCTCAGGTTAGGAGTGAGAAATGGAAGCCAAAGCACAGGCACGCTTCCCCAGCCAAGCTGCAGTGATGGGGGACCCTCAGCAGTGTCTGCTCTGGAGTCTCCCAGGAGTGCAGTGGCAGTAAGCGCCCCTTCGTCTGGCCTGAGGCCTGGTCTGCATTTGGAAGTCACTTCGATACAGTTCCCTCTCTCAGGGTGAGAAAAGCCCACACCCCGAGACAGGCCTAACCTGGGCATGGACCCTTATGTGAAGGGGAGAATCCATCTGTTGACCTACCCATGGCCTCTCAGGGAGATGGATCACCTGCGTTGCTCCCGCATAAGTACTGTATAGACATGCCCTGAGAACAAACCTAACCCTTTCCTCCCCAGGGTCACAATGCAAAGCATGGGGGAAACGGAGGCCTGCACAGTAGCCCTATTACAGAAAATTCCCACTTCCTTCCAGAGGGACTGAGCTGCACGTACCAAAGTAAATTAGGGTCTGTCTACACTAGCCCCCTAGTTCGAACTAGGGTGGTTAATGTAGGCAACCGGAGTTGCAAATGAAGCCCGGGATTTGAATTTCCCAGGCTTCATTTGCATATTGCCGGGCGCCGCCATTTTTAAATGTCCGCTAGGTCGGACTCCGTGCCCGCGGCTACATGCGGCACGAACTAGGTAGTTCGGATTAGGCTTCCTATTCTGAACTACCGGTATACCTCGTTCCAAGAACTAGCGGACATTTAAAAATGGCTGCGCCCGGCAATATGCAAATGAAGCCCGGGAAATTTGGTAGTGTAGACAGACCCTTACTAGCCCGTGGAAGGAAAGTGGGGCTGGAAGGGAGCGCTTGTGCTGCCATCCATTGGCACTCAGAGGTTCCCTCGGGGGCACAGACAAGACTCCCTCCTGTTGTAAGCAGGGTAGAGTGGTTCTCCCCAGACACTACAGATGACCCTGCACATGCCATACATACCCCCGTGTGACGTAGTGGGGGTACCTTGCTGGTTGCTAGGCTTGGGCTGTGGGTGACCCCCACTGGCTGCTGCCTGTACCACGGCCCAGCAGAGTAGCTGATGGGACAGGGAGGTAACCTGTTCGACCAGTTACCCCCCAGGGAGAGGAACAAAGGAAAGAGGAATGCCGCCCCTGGCTGGGGGCAGGGCTGGAAGGGACTGTCTTTAGTTTCTGTCTAGGAAGCGAGGGAGAAGGCGCTAGGAAGGGGGCTGGGATTGTAGGGCCCAGCCACCCCCATCTCAAGGGGGGGCAGTGAGGCCTCTTAGCCCCAGTTACTGTAACCAGATGACATCTGTGCTGGGCTGTATCCTGGAGAAGCAATAAACTCCCTCTGTTCTACTGGCTGGTGGAGTCTGTCCGTGCCACTACGGGGGTGCAGGAGGCGGGGGACCCCAATGCGCCGTCACACCCCGCCACAAAGGCTGGCCTAGAGGAAGATACATGCGTTCATCTGAATGGAACAAACCTCAGGCCTGGGCACTCACACTCCTCAAGCATTAACTCACAGGGGCCGGTCACAGTGACTGGTGCCCCTCCTCCCCACACACCTTGGGGGCTGCATCCGGAGGAGCCTCCTGCACAGCCCTGAGGGTCTCTCAGGATCACCCTGGCCCAGCTCAGATTCCTGCCCAGCAGCCCTGTGCTGCACTTTCAGAGCGGCTGGAGGCCTCAGCATGGCCCTGCACAGGGCATGTTGGCAAATTCTCCGTGCAACCATGCAGGCAAAGGAGTCACCTCAACCCCCAAAGCCAAGGCTCTGTGGTAGTCACCCAAGCCGAGCTGGGCCCTGGCTCGCGCTTGGGGTGCGAGTGGTCAGCCCTGGCAGAGTGTCGGCTCTGAGCATTTGCCCTCTGCTGCAGTGCAGCCAGGTTTCTTCATTGCCCCTGGGACACAAGATGAGGGAGTCCCAGGGCCAGGAGCTGCCAGACACCGTGAGACCCAGCGACTCTGCTCCTGCCCTGCTCCAGCCCGTCTGCACACCTGCCGGCCAGAGGGGGCTTGGGGGGGGGGGCCCAGGGCTTGTGGCCCCTGCAGCTCCCTGCTACCCCGCCCCCGAGTGACTCTCCCCCCTTCCTGGCAGCGGCCGGGGCCAGGCAAAGCGGGGGGAGGGGCAGGCGGGAGCCCCGCGCTGCCCCCCCGCTCCGCGCGGCTCGTGGCGCAGGGGCCGGCGAGGGGCGCAGCGCGGGCGGCGTTTCCAGCCGGCTCCGATGACATCAGATGGGGGGGCCCTGGGAGGCTGACAGCGCTGGGACGTCACCGCCTGCGTCACTGCTCCCCGCGCGGCTGCCGGGGTTCGCGAGGCGGGGGGGCGGCTGCGGCTCGCGCCAAGGTCACGGGCAAGGTGCAGCCGGCCCCCCCGCCGCGCGCGTGCCAGGAGCAGCCTCGCGGCCCCGGCCCGAGAGCTGCAGGGAGACCGGGGGCGGGGAGGGGACTGGAGCCCCCCGGCCTCAGGCTGGACCCTCGGCACCCAGCGCCGCTGCGGGACCCGCCGCGTCCGGCCCAGGGGCAGCAGCAGCCGCAGCATCCCCGCGGGGACCAGCGCCTCATTAGTTGCCGGAGCAACACCTCCGCCCTCTCCAGCGCGCTAGCCAATCGGGAGGCGGACTGGGCAAGGGCCGCTCAGCCCCAGCTGCTGCGCGTCCACACGGGATCGCGGGTCCTAGCAACCGCGCCCTGAGGAGCAGGCAGCGCGGGCCGCGGACCTGCATCATCCCCCAGCAGGGCCTGCTCTGGTCACCTGCTGACTCTGTGACCCAGGGTCTGTCTCAGCAACCAGCCCAGCTCCCCAGGGATCTGGGAAATGCCCTTTGCCTGCCAGCCCAGGGTGAGCCCTGCGTGAACCACCCCTGGGGCCAGGAAAGCTGCCCTGGATGTCTTGGCTTGTGGGGAGGTGGCAGTGCAAGCAGGGGAATATTGGTGCAAAGGAGATGCAGGGCCTGGCTCGGGCAGGGCCACGGCTGGGCAAAAGGGAAGCGTCTGCAGCAGTTGGACTTGAAGGCAAAGGCAGGCAACTGCGCTGTCCCTCTCCCCCAGCTACTGCTGTCCTGAGCTCCCCGGTCACCCACCTACAGGTGCCATGGCACAGATAGCTCGGCTCAGGGCCTTAGGCTGCATGCCCGGGCCAGGTGCCTGCTTCCTTCCCAAGCTTGAGTAAGAGATGTTCAAGGGCCAAGCTGCAGACCCAGGGGTGGGATCACGGTCAAGGAATTGCATGAGTGGGAGAGGGGCCAGGCCGAGGTGAGCAGGACGCAGCAGGGAGAGCAAAGAGGTGGTGTGGGGCAGGGATTCCTCGCTGCGTGCGCTGCGACTGTTTGCGAGCTCCCCGGTTCAGCCGGACTGACTCACCGCGTCACCCTGTGACAGCAGGACTGCTCGGCTGGGACAATGACGTGAGAATATGACAGGTACTTGCAACAACAGCACTTGTTCTCTTTGACGTGCAGGGGAGGCACTTAAGGCTCTGCTGGTAAGTGATACATGTAATTTGGGGGAGGGGAGCCGTGACAGAAGGAAGGAGGAGCTGCCCAGAGATCCTGCCTGGAGCCAGCTAGGGCCGTGCTAGAACAGAGGATCCAGGACGTCCATCCCATCCTGCAGCAAACTGCTCCCAGGAGAAGCCCAGCCCCAAGCTCTCCCCAAAGGGAGCCAGTCATGGCCCTGTGAGCCAGCACTGCACTCTGGCTGGCTCACACAGGGACATTAGCATGGCCAAGCTGGGCTCTCTGAGACCCAGTTCCTTGTCTCTGCTGGGGGCACAGCAGAGAGAGGCCAATAATCAGCCCCCCATCTCCCCTGCCACCTGCCCAGTTTCAGATGCTTAGAGACTGGCTGCGGCAGGAGGACAAATCTCTTCTCCAGGCCCATGTGGGCTCTTCAGACCTGGTTGTAAATCAGGCCACTGCAGGAAGATCCGGGGATCCCCAGCCATGGAGCTCTGGCACAGCCGGACTTGTAGGGCTCTGACAGCGAAGGCTGCCAGGACCAGCTGCACGTAGTCACATCTGCCCTGCAACACAGCCAGGCAGGGAGCCTGGAGAGGTGCCCCAGCAGCATTGTGGGGGCTGCTTTCCCTCACTGAGAAGCCTCAGTCCCTGCTGCAGTCGCCTCTCCACTGGACCTGCTTGGAGCCAGCCCCAGCTCCTGTCAGCCAGTCTAGGTCAGGTGCTGCCATCCAGTGGCAGCAGGGAGAAACTACAATGCAGTGGCACTAGCCCAGTGGTCTCCAACCTTTTTACACCCAAGATAACTTTTAAAATGTCAGGACAAGCCCAGATCTACCCTATCCTTCCCCAAGACCCCGCCCCTTCCTTGAGGCCCCGCCTTCTCTGTTCCCCTTCTCTCCATCCCTTGCTATCCCCGGCCCTTGTACATGTTCAGGGTACGGCTACACTGCCGCTTCTTTCGATCCTTCTGTTGGAAGAAATTTTTCCAACATTTGGCCTGTTTAGACTGGGCCAAATGTCAGAAACCCCCTTCTTTTGGAAGCCCCCTCATTCCTCATGGGAACAAGGAATACAGGGGCTGCCAAAAGAGTTTGTTTGCCGGAAAAACTCCTGGGCTACGTCTAGCCTGGCAGGATTTTCCGCAAATGCTTTTAATGGAAACGTTTTTCTGTGAAAAGCATTTGCGGAACAGAGCGTCTAGATTGGCTCAGAAGCTTTTGCACAAAAGCACTTTTTGCGGAAAAGCGTCCGTGCCAATCCAGACGCGGTTTTACGCAAGAAAGCCTGATCGCCATTTTCGCCAGCGGGGCTTTTTTGCACAAAATGGTTCTCAGTTGTCTACACTGGCCCTCTTGCGCAAATCATTTCCGGAAAAGGGCTTTTTCCCCGAATGGGAGAGTCATTGTATTTGCGCAAGAACACTGACAATCATACATTAGCTCCTCAGTGCTCTTGCGCAAATTCAAGTGGCCAGTGTAGACAGCTGGCAAGTTTTTCCGGAAAAGCAACTGCTTTTGCGGAAAAACTTGCCAGTCTAGACGCAGCCCTGCAGTCTAGCTGTACCCTCACTGGGTTGAGACAGGATGTGTAGGCTCTGGGGTGGGAATGAGGGATTTGGGTGTGGGAAAGGGTGAGAGGTGCAAGTTCTGGGAGGGAATTTGGATGCAGGAGAAGGGGATGCAGGCTCGGGGAGGGGGCTCCAAGCTGGGGAGTGTTGGGCTTAGGTGGAGGGTTGGGGTGCTGAGCAAGCCACAGGCTTGTGGATGTGGGGGTGCAGGAGTTTGGGTTGGGGTCTGTGAGGGGCTCAAGGCAGGGAGGCTCGCAGTATGGTGGGCTAAGGACACAGATTTGTGATGTGTGGTTGGTGCAAGAGTGTTGTGGCAGAAGACAGAGGATGTGGGGATGCAGGAGTTTGGGGCTGTGAGAGGCTCAGGACAGGGGGGTTCCAGTGTATGATAGGCTCAGATTTGTGGTCGGGGTGGAGGGTACAGGAGCATTATGGTGCTGCAGCCAGATGGGGGCTTGGCCCCAATTGGGGGCTTGTTGGCCAGGCTTCATTTTTAAATAACATATTATGTCAAACACAAAATGTTTCAAGATTGTCTTTATTTATGAGAGGGGCGGAGAACCTGTTTTGAATCAGGGGTCACTGACCCACAGAAAAATCAGTTGGGGCCACACAAGTGAGATACAAAAACACAACCCCTCCAAAGCCCTCAGGCCTCACTAATGTGGCCCCAACTATGCTGGTGGAGGCAGGGGTCAGTGTGCCAGGGCCGGGTGCCAATGGGTGACGGGGACAGGGTACTTGTGGGGGTCTGGGTGGGGGGAAGGGACAAGGACCGGTACCTGGGGATCCTGCAGCTGCACGCCAAGGTCCAGGAAGTGCATGAGCTGCTCCCCCGTCCTCCAAACAGCAGCACAGTACCTGAAACGCTGGTCTGTCGTGTGCCTGCTGCTTTCCTGCGCAGCGGGAGGGAGGAGGAATCCTGGACCATGCCAGCTCCAACTGCTCAAGCAGCGTGCGCTTTGCTCCTCCGCTCCCCACATCAGCGCGTGCTGCCTGAGCAGTTGGAGCTGGCACAGTTCTGGACTCCCACTCTCTCCCCGACTCCTTCCCCCGTGCGCAGGAAGGCAGCAGGGGAAGGAAGTCCCCAAAGCATGATGGACTGGCATTTTAGGTACCGTGCCAGCTGTTGGCAGGGGAGAGGAGAGCAGCCCGTGCACTTCCAGGACCTGTCATGCAGCTGCAGAGCTCCCCACCCCCACCCCCCAGGAAGCCCATGCTACCCCGTTGTCCCTGGAGGTAGCGTCAGCACGGCATTCATCTTGGGGGTGGGGGGCCCCCAAAAGCCTCGCGATTGACTGGTCAAGCCCCCCGGATCAACCAGTCGATCACGATCGATGGGTTGGTACACAGCACTAGCCTGAGGCTCTGTGTGCACCTGTGTCCCCCAAGGGCCAGAGTCATAGAATCATAGAATCCAAGGGCTGGAAGAGACCTCAGGGGCTCATCGAATCCAGCCCCCTGCCCAAGGCAGGACCAATCCCAACTCAATCAACCCGGCCAGGGCTTTGTCAAGCCGAGACTTAAACACCTCTAGGGATGGAGATTCCAGCCCCTCCCTAGGGAAACCAGCCCAGAGCTTCCCCACCCGCCCAGGGAAATCGTTTTTCCTAACATCCAACCTAGACCTCTCCCACCACAACTTGAGACCATTGCTCCTTGTTCTGCCATCTGTCACTACTGAGAACAGCCTCTCTCCATCCTCTTTGGAACCTCCCTTCAGGAAGTTGAAGGCTGCTATCAAATCCCCCCTCGCTCTTCTCTTTCGCAGACTAAACAAACCCAAATCCCTCAGCCTCTCCTCACAGGTCGTATGTTCCAGCCCCCTAATCATTTTGGTCGCCCTCCGCTGGACCCTCTCCAATGCGTCCACATCCTTTTTGTAGTGGGGGGCCCAGAACTGGACACAATACTCCAGATGTGGCTTCATCAGAGCTGAATAAAGGGGAATAATCACTTCTCTGGATCTGCTGGCAATGCTCCTCCTAATGCAGCCTAATATGCCATTTGCTTTCTTGGCTGCAAGGGCCCCCTGTTGACTCATATCCAGCTTCTCATCCACTGTAATCCCCAGGCCCTTTTCTGCAGAACTGCTTCTTAGCCAGTCGGTCCCCAGCCTGTAACAATGCTTGGGATTCTTCTGTCCCAAGTGCAGGACTCTGCACTTGCTCTTGTTGAACCTCATCAGATTTCTTTTGGCCCAGTCCTCTAATCTGTCCAGGTCGCTCTGGACCCTTCCAGCGTATCTACCTCTCCCCCCAGCTTAGTGTCATCTGCAAACTTGCTGAGGGTGCAATCCATCCCCTCATCCAGGTCATTAATAAAGATGTTGAACAAAACCAGCCCTAGAACCAATCACTGAGGCACTCCACTAGAAACCAACTGCCAACCTGACATTGAGCCGTTGATCACTACCCATTGGGCCTGACAGTCTAGCCAGCTTTCTATCCATCTTACGGTCCATGTATCCAATCCATACTCCCTTAACTTGCTGGCAAGGGTATTGTGGGAGACCGTATCAAAAGCCTTGCTAAAGGGAAGGTAGATCACATCCACTGACTTTCCCACGTCCACAGAGCCAGTTACAGAGTCCCAATGGCTGAGCCTCTCCCCATGAGATAGGCGCACGGGTCCTACAATGCAGCACTCAGGAAGGCCTGGAGCAAGAGCTCTGCCCTGAGCTGGTGCAACAGACAGGGCCGCGTAGAGAGCAGAGGAACCAAGCAGGGAGACAGGAGGTCTGGGAGCAAGGGCAGCGTGGCTGGAGGGGGAGAAGGTGCAACCAGAGCGAGAAAGAGGCAGGCTGGACCAGTAGCGGGCCAGCGGGAGGGGGTGAGAGGACTGAACCTGACAGGCAAGGCAGGAAGCCAGAGAGCGAGGGGCTAGGATCTTAGCATTGCTGCAGCTTTCTGGAGAGACTGGAGTGGGGAGGTGGGGGTGGGATGCTACAGAAATTGGGGAAGTGACCCCAACACACAGAGCCAAGTTTGAGCAGGAAGCTGCTTCCTCTCCCCAGGCCCTGTCTGCTGCTGCAAGGGGACAGCCTGAGCCAGACAAAACAAGAACTAGCCTTGCAGCCTCAGGACCAAGCTCCCGCTCACCCCAGGCCAGTGGCAGGGCTGTGCCTGGAGCCAGGCTTGTCTCAGGGCACTTTCAGCCCAAGCCAGCCTGCACACTGTCTGCAGGGGCTCCTGGCATCCCCCTCCCCTGGGTGCCTTCTTCACTCCCCCTCTAATCCCAGGGCCACTGCAATCTCCCGGCCCCGCCGCCCCTACCCCCCACCACGGATTCTGTGCAGCTTCCTCTCCCAGATGAGAAGGGGACAGGCCCCCCCTATGGAGCAGGGCTGGGGAGACAGAGAGCTGGGAGGGAGGGAGGAGTGAAGCTTCTCTGCCTCTCCTTGCTGGTTGCCCTGCCAGGTAGAGGTGACGTGTTGGGGGGACATATGGGATCACATGCCCTCCAGGCAGGTCTGGGTCAAGCCTGCACCATGACTAGTGGCTTTAGCCAGGGCAGGAGCCCTGGGGTGATAGTGAGCACAGGCAGAGGGGAGATGGGGGTGGGGTGGTTCTGCTCAACTGTAAGCTCACAATGGCTCCCTCAGCTGGCTCTTGAGACAAACGCAGGCTGCTCGCAGTTGCTGGCTCTGCTACCCAAGGCCTCTGGTTCATCCAGTTTGGCCTAGTTCAACAGGCTCCCCCCACTGCTGCCTGGACCAGTCCCTAAAGCTCCGGCAAGGAGCAGCTGCAGAAGGCGTGTCCAGAGACACTGGCACAGTGAGCGCCGGGCCTGGTCACCTCCACCAGTGACGAGAAAACGACAGTCCGGCTCAGAGCTGCCAGCCACTTTCCCTGGCTGCCCAGCTCCTTGCCGCCTCCCCAGCGATTTGCTCCTGCCCTTTGCAGCAGGGACCTCAGGCCAGGCTCCCAGCTATAAACTCTGCTCCTGCCCTTTGCAGCAGGGACCTCAGGCCAGGCTCCAAGGGCTATAAACTCTGCCAGGACTTGTCAGCAGCAAATGGGCAGGTTCCGTTTTCCAGGGGGTCCCCGCTAATGAGCATCAGGAGAGCCCGGCAAATCTGCTTTTGCAGGGCAGCTGCATTCGCGCACGTCAGTGGAGACGGCTGCAGCTCATTTTTGCTGGTTCCCCCCCAGGCACCTGGGCGCTGTATCCCCCACTTTGGAACCCCAATGGGCAGTGCTTCCCCTGCACAAGTCCTGAGCCCAGAGACTTAGCACAAAGGACTGTACTAAGAGGGGGAGCTGAGGCAGGGGAGCAGCCAACAGTTACCAAAGTAACAAATTCATAACTCCAGTCATCTGAAGAGGTGGGCTGTGCCCACGAACGTGCATGATCCCATCGACATGCTGTGTTAGTCTTTAAAGTGCTACCAGACCATTGGCTGTTTTTTTTCTATAACAGACTAACTCGCCTACCCCCTGCAGCTCCTAAGTTCTAAGATGTGATCCAACACCCCAGGCCATCTTCACAGTGGCCCCAGCCTCTGAATGTCGCTTGATTTGGGGGTGGCTGCCTCCCTCTTCCCCGGCTTCCCACTCACCTTTGCTGCCAGTTTGTGCCGGGCTCGGGCTGCTGACCCTGGTGTGCAGGCTGCTCCAGGGGCTCTGCTGACCCAGCAAAGGAGATGTCAGCATGAGGTGCTGGGTAGGGAGGCCTGTACCCAAGCCCCTTCCGCAGGTGGCATCTGCCTCTGCAGCTTCAAGGCCCCTCAGCTTTGTGCTGGTAGCTCAGAACCAATCCCCTTTGCAAACTGCTTTAGCTGTCTGCTGTCCAGCCCCCCCCCCCCCTTCAAACCCAACTGCCTGGCACCTGAAACCCTTGGCAAGTGCCACTTCAAGAGACACACCCATGATGGAAAACCCCTCCCCTACCCCCAGCATCACCCACCAAAGCTCCTCACCTGATAAACCAGCTTGTCAGTCTTTAACGTGCTGCCTTAGTGCTGCCTTCTGTTTTGGCAGGACAACTGCACCCACCCCTCCCTGCACGGGGCGACCAAGCCCCACTCACAGTGACCCAGACACATCAGGGGGTCCAGCTCCTCCTCCTGTTTCCCGGCAGGCTCAGTCACACCAGCAGTATTGTGAATGAAATACCCGCTCAGGCTACGTAACCAGCATGCAAACGAGGCCTGGCCCACTCAGTCCGTGCCACTTGCTTTCCAACAGGTGGCAGCAGAGAGCTCCCTCCCCGATTGAGCCTCTTGGCTTCTCCAGCTGCTGAGCCATGCGCCTCCTGCTCACCGCCAGGGGTCGCTAGTGAGCTCCCTGCCGGATGGGGTTCAGGGCTCCCCAGGAGATGGTGTTGGGGTAGGACGCCCCTGGAGCAGTTCAGCCAGACTGGTGCTCCTGAGCACGTCTCTGCTGTGAGTGCAGGGGCTGGACTGGGCAGTGCCCTCTGCAGAGGGTGAGCTTGGGGTGTCCTCTGTGGTACATGTACATGTGTATGTGGCTGTGAGCAGCTGTGTGTGGAGTGTTTGTATGTAACTGGGCTGGGCGCTGCTCCGGGGGAGGGGCACGGGTGGCTGGCTTGTGTCTGTTGGCCTAGGGCCCTGCTGAACAGGGGCATGTCTCCTGCATGAGATGTTACACATGGGGGCCCAAGGAGGGGCAGGGCAGGGTGGGCAATCAGACTCTGGGCTAGCAATGAGGAAGGCCAGCAGTGCTGTGCAGCTCCCCTGCCCCCGGCCAGGCACTAGGAGCAGAGTCCCAAGAGCACAGCCCTTGCTGCAACTCACAGTACACCGGGAGCTCCTCCAGAGTTCAGACCTGCTCTGCCTGACCTTGGCGCCCCCTCCTGGCAACTGCCCTACCCGTTGGGCAGGGTTGGGCTAGGAGGCATTGCCTGTCTCCTGGCGGGATCTGGAAGGCCCCATGTCACATGCTCCTCAGCCAGTCTGCCTGGCACCAGGGCCAAAAGGTCAAGAAACCAGGGAGCCCCCAACCTGGGGCTGAAACTGAAAAGTGCTGAGGCAGAGCTGCCTGTTCTGCTTCCTCTCCTAGCCAGCTGCCCACAGCAAGGCCAAGGCAGCTGCACAGTGCTAGCCAATGGCCAGTGGGCAGAGTCCAGCGTAACCCTTCATGCTGGTTCCTGTTACCCACTCTGCTGCTGGGATGCACCCCATTTGCACCACAGCCCCAGGGCTTACCGGGGTCGTTGTCTTGGTAGCTATGACGTAGTGGGGATACCTGGCTGGTTTCTATGCTGCTGGCTCTGGGGTAACCCTCCCTGGCTGCCGTGGGTACCACAACCCAGCAAAACAGGATGAGTCACTATGCAAACCAGTGGCCAGACACCCCCCATGGAGAGGAACAAAGGAAGGTGGAATGCTGCCCTGGCTGGGGGGCAGGGCTGGAAGAGGGTTGGTTAGTTCCTGGCTGGAAGGCAGGGAAGAAGGAGCTGGGGAGGGGGCTGGGACTCCCCTATCTCAAGGGGGGCACTGAGGCCTCTTAGCCCCAGTTCCTGTAACCAGATTACAGCTGTGCTGGAGGAACAATAAACAACCTCCATTCTACTGGCTGGTGAAGTCTGTTCATGCCATTTCGGGGTGCAGGAGACGGGGGACCCCCAACGCGCCGTCACAGTAGCTAAGTGGCTGGTCCCACCTAGCAGATTCTCCCCAACACACCTGTCAGTCTGAGCTCGCCCCCAGCTGCAGCCTCCCCAATGTCCCCACAGCGTGTGAGTGGCTCACTGCTGGGTTTTGCTCTCCACGAGTGTCTTTAGCTGTGTGGGTGTTGTGCTTCTGCTCTCCTTGCCTGGCCCCAAAGGCTGCGGGTTTCTGCAGAACCAGGCAGCCATGTTGTGTTGGGATCAATGCAGATTGTCACATGGGAGGCCCACACTTTGCACTCCCAGTGAGATATTGTTTCATTCCTTCCTTCTGGCCCTGCTGTCCTCTCCCTGTGAAATAAGGGCTCTCCTGACTGAATGCAGCTGCTTAACTCTTCTTGGCTGGAACAAGAACCCCCTGTGCTCGCCCTCGCAGCTCCAGCTCTCACGTTCAGAGGCCGATGTTTGGTTCTGATGCTCCAGCCAGCTGGCCTCTCCGAGTTAAGGAGAAGCACAGATATTAAAATGTGCCTCTCTCAGCTCCAGCTGCTCCCAGGGCAGGGCAGGAGGTGGGGAAATTATTTATATGAGCCCAATTCCCCTTCCCTGAGCCACTCCCACAGATCTGGGCTTTCCTCGGCTAGTAAAGCTGGCCCTGCTGAACTTACCACTCAGGCCTGAGCCCTGATGCCTCAGTGGGCAGCCAGAGATGGGGACCTTGAGGTGCAGGCTCTGGCTGGGGAAAGCCCTGGAGATGTACTGAGGGGCCCTCTGGGCTCCAGAGCTTTGTTTGCTTTGCTGAATTTGCAGCAGGCCTGAGAGGTGGAGGCCTAGTCTGGGCCATCAGCACCTTCCTCCTTTCCCCAGCTCCAGAAAGCGGCGTCTGTGGCACAGTGCTGCCAGGGGCCAGGCTGGGACCGGAGCCTGCCGGAGCACAGCCAAAGCTGTGCGTGCCGGGAGCAGGCCAGATTAGTGTGGCAGAGCTGCCCAGGCCGGTGGCAGCTAGGAAAGGGTTAACGCCCTGCCTCGCACAGGGGACCCGCTTGGGGCTGCTCCGTGCGCTGGCGTGGCACAGCTACGCCAGGAAAATTAACTGCGCGCTGCCACCAGGGGCTCCAGCCTCATTCCATGCAGTCACTGGCCAAAGTGCTGCTTAATTGAACACATGTGTGCGGGCTTTAGGGAGCGGCTGATGGCGGAAACAGGGCCCTTTGGAGACCAGGGGGCTGCATCCTGTCCAAAAGCCCAGGTCCCACATGAAGCCAGGCATGCGAGTGAGATCCAAACCACAGCTGGATTTGAACCGAATCTTCCAGCATCTGGGCTCATTTGCTGCACTGTGATTAATGGTGGGGAGGGGGCACAGACAGGAGACGCTCCAGCGCAGACCTCCCAAAAGAGCCAATGACTTAACCAGAGCTGTTTCCAATCTGCTCGCCACATTGAGGGGAAAGTGCCCCCTTCCTACACACGCTTGTGCACAGCCCTTTGCTCTGCCTCCAGCAGGCCCAGCCCCCCTGGCAGCCTCCCAGCCGCTCCCTTGTGCCACCTCACCACGGCACCAGGCTCCCCACAGCGGGGCTGCTCTTGTGCGGCTCGGGTCATGCTGCTGGTTCTGAGTCACTGGCTGACCAGCACGGACCCACCTGTGCAAAGCCCATGCCACCCTCACAGCCGGGGACCCTGACCTTTGCCCAGCCTAGGAGCAAGCCGGAGTGGCTGAGTGCTTGTTCTCCCCAGAGGCCCCAGGCCCTTTGCCGGGCGTGTGCTCCACCTTCCAGCCATGCCCAGGCTCCCTCCCCTGGCTCTGAGCTGGGAGCAGGGTCCCCAGAGGCAGGCAGGAGGTGGGTTAACGCAAGGCCCTGGCCCTTCCCTGGGAGAGGGAGCAGCTGGGTGCAGGGCGCCCTGTGAAATCTCCACTTCTGACACCAGCCTTTACCTGCCCCCCCGGCGCCATGGGCAGCTGAGCCATGGGAGGGAAGCTGGGAAGGTGTGCGAGGGGAGAGTGCTGGGTCGCTCCCCGCTTGCCTGTGTGATCCCTGGGGCTCCCTTGGCCCCTGGAGCAGGCTGGGACCGGCTCAGGGATGTGGCTGTGTCACTCAGCAGGTAGCCAGGCAGCAGCGGGTGCCTCCTAGGCCTCAGGGAGGCAGCTGTCTCCGAGCTGCTCCATGGGTTGATGTATGCAGCACAGCCTATAAATTACCCGGACGGCGCCCCCGGGAGCCATTCCTCACAGCAACGGCCGAGCCCGCTGCCAAAAGCCAAGCCGTTTCCAGCCCCTCGCTGAACAGGAAGACGGGGAATCGGCGTCCAGGGAGCTGGGCTGGAAGCGAGTGGCTCTGTAGCGAGCGGGTCCCGCTCTCCTGGCTCGCTGGAGCCGGCCCGTATCCCAGCAAGGCAGCCGCAGCCCTGTGCCAGCACTGTGCCTCTCAGCCCGGCAGGCAGGGACGGCCCTGCGCCAGCACTGCGCCTCTCAGCCCGGCAGGCAGGGACGGCCCTGCGCCAGCACTGTGCCTCTCAGCCCGGCAGGCAGGGACGGCCCTGCGCCAGCACTGCGCCTCTCAGCCCGGCAGGCAGGGACGGCCCTGCGCCAGCACTGCCCCTCTCAGCCCGGCAGGCAGGGACGGCCCTGCGCCAGCACTGCGCCTCTCAGCCCGGCAGGCAGGGACGGCCCTGCGCCAGCACTGCGCCTCTCAGCCCGGCAGGCAGGGACGGCCCTGCGCCAGCACTGCGCCTCTCAGCCCGGCAGGCAGGGACGGCCCTGCGCCAGCACTGCGCCTCTCAGCCCGGCAGGCAGGGACGGCCCTGCGCCAGCACTGCCCCTCTCAGCCCGGCAGGCAGGGACGGCCCTGCGCCAGCACTGCCCCTCTCAGCCCGGCAGGCAGGGACGGCCCTGCGCCAGCACTGCGCCTCTCAGCCCGGCAGGCAGGGACGGCCCTGCGCCAGCACTGCGCCTCTCAGCCCGGCAGGCAGGGACGGCCCGGCGCCAGCACTGCGCCTCTCAGCCCGGCAGGCAGGGACGGCCCTGCGCCAGCACTGCGCCTCTCAGCCCGGCAGGCAGGGACGGCCCTGCGCCAGCACTGCGCCTCTCAGCCCGGCAGGCAGGGACGGCCCTGCGCCAGCACTGCGCCTCTCAGCCCGGCAGGCAGGGACGGCCCGGCGCCAGCACTGCGCCTCTCAGCCCGGCAGGCAGGGACGGCCCGGCGCCAGCACTGCGCCTCTCAGCCCGGCAGGCAGGGACGGCCCTACGCCAGCACTGCGCCTCTCAGCCCGGCAGGCAGGGACGGCCCTGCGCCAGCACTGTGCCTCTCAGCCTGGCAGGGAAACGCCGCCCCGTGGGGTGGCCAATGGCACAGCAGGACAAGGGAGCTCGTGCCGGGCACCAAGTGAGCCCTGCTGGGGAGGGGTGAGCGCTTGCTGCCCTGCACAGCAGGGATCTCACGCCCACGTGTTCAGCGTTCCGTTTCCCTCGGGGCCCTGGACAAGCTTTCCCAGCTGGCCCACGAGTGGGGAGCCCAGCCTATAGGCAGGCGCCCTCGTGCTGCCCCAGGTCTGCGAGAAGGAGCAGACCGATGTATTTACAGGTTTCTCACTCAGTCCTGAGGAGGTAGCTCCCGGCCAGTGATGAAAGCGTGTGAGAATGTGTGACCGGGACAGAGCTGGCCAGTCCCTAGCTTCCACTTCTGCACCAACGCCTTCACACCCACATGCACATAGTGCACTCACAAGCACACATACACACACACGTGCACCCCCATGTGCACGTGAGCACACACAAGTACACACATGCACGTGATGAGCACAACACACAAGTGCACACAAACACACTCGAGTACACACATGCGTGTGAGCGCACATACACAAACACACGCATACGCACACCCCGCACGCACACACTCTCTATGCACCCTAACCCTGGGTCCACCACCTGAACAATTCTCCTTCTCTCACACCTGCGGCATTTGTGCCCCCAGGGGTTTGGCAGGTGTCGGTTGTAACCCTGCATGGTACAACGACCACACAGGTGGCTGTGTCTCCAGCATGTGGGAACAAGTTGCAGAGCAGCCATTCCACAGACCCCTCTGCCTCTGCGCTGGGGAGGGAGGCTGTGTTTCAAGGCAGCCAGCTTCCTTCATGCCCATGGTGGCCCAGCCAGTGCCCTCCTGTCCATCTGCTCAGCTGTGAGCCACGTGCCAGCAGCAGCCCTGCCTCTCAGGGTCCCACTGCCCCGTTAAACATGGGAGCAGGCTGGGCGCATGGCCAGCGGGCCCTGTGATTTACAGCTGTGTGTAGAGCTTGGGACACGCTGTGTGAAGGAACCAACAGCAGATTACAGGCCACAGTAAAACCCAAATGTAAACTGGCCCACAGCCTGTGGTTCATCCCCACGTCCCAACAGCCCAGCAGGACGCCAGCAGCACAGAGGAAAGCGGCTGGCCTCCGAACTCCCGCCCAGCCTGAGGGGCTGCACGGGGGGGTGGGCTCCTAACTGAGATGCGCGGGTGCAGGGAACACATGCGTGTGCCCAGGCTGGGTGAGCGTGTAGGTGTGAGTGCACGGGTGTGTCTGAGCGTGCTCCTTCCTGTGGCGGAGCTCGGCAGACAGTGCTCTAGCGAAGGACAGCACCCTTTGGCTGTTCATGGCTTTCTCCTCAGCAGCCTGCTTGGGGCGATTTCACCCGGAGCCGTGAGAGAGGCGGCTGGGCAGGCGCTTCCCACTGGTGCAGCTGGTGCGCGTGTGGCCTCTGGCACGGTGCCACCGGGGCTTGGGCAAGAGCCGCTGGGCTGTGAGAAAGGGGAAGCAAAAGTCAAACAAGAGGCAACCAGCACGTCCTGTTGGCTGAGAGCCACCCCGAGAGACGTCACCCCGAGAGGCCATTTCTGCCCTAAACCGAACCGGGCCCTGGGCCTGCCCCCCCGGGTGCCAGTGCACAACCCCAGTGCCGGGCAGTAAATCAGCCCCCACGCTCTGCCCTTCCTCCTACCTGTGACCCCCAGGCACCCACTAACTCCACAGGCCTGACCCCCCCTTCAGACACAATCCCAATGTTCCCCACATGACCCTCAGCCTTCTCCAGCCACCTCCAGCAACTCCCGCATCCCCGGCACGCCTGGCCAGCAGCGCCCGCTGCTCTGGCCTCTTCTCAGCAACCTGGCTTCTGAAAGACTAAATGCTGAGCTGGGCCAAGCCCCGAGCGCTTCCTTGCGATGGGTGCCCCAGACTAGGCCCTGGGCATGGAGGGAACACAGGCCCGTATGCTCCCCAGTCCCTCAAGTGAGCACGCTCCAGCCAGCCAGGGGAAGACAGGAATGGCACGCTGCCTGAGCCTCCCTCCCCCATGCTGTGACCAGCCAGGGAAGGCTGGGGCTGATTCGCCCGCTTCCTTGGGGGAACGGGGGGGGGGGGGGGAGGGAGCATTCACGCCCTTGCCATCCACATTTTTAAAAAATCATCCCCCCCCAGAAATTCCTGCATACGGGCCTGGAACAGCCACCTCATTGGCAAGGAAGGCATTAGGGCTCAGCCCAGCCTGCTCAGACCCACAGCCACCTGCCTGCCCTGCCCCAGTGGGGGGCTGTGACGTAGTTGGGGGCTGTGTGCTCTAGTGGCCCTGGGCCCCTGTCACTGGTTGCTGTGGGGGCTGTTGGTGACCCCAACTGGCCTGTGTCTGTGAGCACTGCCCGGGGGGGGTGTCGCCCCGCGGGCGTCATGTCAGGCAGACAATGACCCGACAGGTTTCTCACCTGAGCAGGGAAGGGGGTTGAACACAGCACGGGGGGGGGCTTGGGGAGGAGTCAGTCAGAGCGTGGGGACGCGTGGAGGGAGCAGACTAAGCAGTGTCGGGGGGATCGGGGCCTGTAACCCCTCCCCCAAGGGAATCAGGGCTGTCGGCCTGGCCTCTTATGCCTGCATCGCTCCTACGCTGGGCTGGATCTCGGAGCAGCAGTGAACCCTCTCGATTCTACGGGCTGGCGGAGTCCCAGCCTGCTGAGGACGGGGGTTCAGGGTCAGGGGACCCCGACTCACCATCACAGGCACACCCCAGACTAGAGCGACCACGGGCCCTGCCTCCACCATGGGCCAAGGGAGCAGCGGGCCCCTGCCTGGCTGTCAGTGAGGACCAGGTGGGCTGGAACTAGCAGGCAGAGGTAGGGGCAGGCTGGATGCCCGGCTGGCACTGGAGAGCCAGCCTTGTGGAGAGGGTGCGGAGCCCTGGGCCATTGGGAGCGGGGGTCACTTCTGAGCACTCTGCTCTGCCTCCGCCGGGGGTCTGGGCCCCCAGGCCAATGGCTGGGCCAGTCTCTGCCTGGGGCCACACAGGAGCGGTGACAAGGGAAGCACAGGGCCCCTGTGAGCTCGAGGACGTTGGCACTATGCCCAGCCCTGGCCCACAGAAGAGGGGCTCCACTCCCCCTCCAGGCGGCGCGGCTGCCTGTCCCGCCAGCCTTTGTTACTGAGCCAGATGCCCTTGAGGTGCCTCCAAGACTCGACTCTGGGATCCGGCCTCCATGGAGTTCTGGAGAGCTCAGGCACGGGCCCCGGCACTCCCTGGCCATGGCTCCCATGGATGCACCCTCCGCCCAGCCAGGGGACCCAGCCCTGTGCAGCAGTGAGCGCCCGCATCCAGAGAGGAGACCCTGACACCAGCTGGCCCGGTGCCTCTCAGGCCAGAGGTGACACAGCTGGGCCGGGCCTCACCTTCCCTGCCTGCACTTCCCCCTTCCCAGAGTCCCAGCCCTGCTGGTACCCGCAGGTGATGCTGCGCCTCTGTCTGAAGACACCCCAGGGGGTGAGGCTCCCTTTGCAGGAGGGCTCCAGGATAGACCCAAACCCCTGGCCCACAGCAAAACTCATTGGAGAAGCTCTTGGAGTCTCCTCATTGAGACTTTAAGCCTCTGCCAAGCAGAAATGAGTCCAGCCTGAAAAGGGCTGGAGCTGAAAACCATTCAAAGATGCTACTGCCGGCTACTTTGCTCCTGAAACTCCCCTGGTTGCTTCACAGCACATGGCAGGGGCTGGGCTGCTGGGAAGCTGCAGAGCTAATTATAGGGGATTCCTGCTTTCCAGAATCAGCTTAATGTGGAAGAATCTGCCTGAGGTTTTCCCTAATTGCTTTCTCCAGCTCCAAGCGACTGCTGCTCGCTGGCCTCTTCCCCCACAGCAGCACGTCCCTTCCTGAGAGGCGAGAGTGCGAACGCCAGTGTGGGAAGCACACGCCCCCGGCTGCCATTGTTCCACGTGCCTGTGGCTGGCAGAGGGAGGCGGCGGTGGCACAGCCACGTTGGGAGACTGTCAGCCAGGCCGCAGGTCCCTCGCACTCCCAGCTACCAGGGCAACATTTGGAGGCACCTTGTCCAGGCCTGAGCATGCATGACAGCGTGTAACAGATTGATGTCTGGATCTGGAATTTCCCCTGGGGTATTTCAGCCTGTCTTATCAGCGCTCCCATTAATGGGGGCTGGGCATGTCCCCTGGCATTTCATTTCAGCCTACGCGTTCTGGGCTGGAGTCTGACTAACGCATAAAGGCATTTACCCAGCAGAACAGCTCTACCAGGTCGCCTGATGAACTGCCCAGGTCTTGTAAAGCAGCCGACTGTGTGTAACCACGGGGACAGCCGGCAAGCTACAAAGTTTCCTCCTGTGATCACCCGAGTACTTAAGCCTCCGTTTAACCAAAAGTTTCCTGTTTCCCACTAAGCCTTTGTGACGGCGCGTTGGGGGCCTCCCATCTCAAGGGGGCCTGAGGCATCCTAGCCCAGCGGGGGTCCCCCGTCTCCTGCACCCCGAAATGGCACAAACAGACCGCACCAGCCGGTGAAATAGAGGAAGTTTATTGCCTCTCCAGGATACAGCACAGCACCGATGTAATTTGGTCACAGAGCTGGGCTAGGATGCCTCAGGCCCCCTTGAGATGGGGGGAGACTGGGCCCCTAAACTCCAGCCCCTTTCCTTAGGCTGTCTCCTCCATGCTTCCAGCCAGCAACTCACTAACTCTCTTCCAGCCCTGCCCCCCAGCCAGGGCAGCATTCCCCCTTCCTTTGTTCCTCTCCATGGGGGGTATCTGGTTCAAGAGGTTTGGCATCACCTTTGCATAGTGAGGTTTTCCCTGCTGGGTCTTGCTCCAGACAGCAGAGGTCACCACAGCCCAGCAAGTACCCCCACTACGGCACAGCCTTCCAAACAGCTATTCTAATATACAGCTTAACCCGGAGCCCCCGTAAGGCCTTCCTGCAACTACGTAGTTAGAGGGGCTGTGGAAAGGGGTGGAAATAGCTCCCTTGGAACTTACTCACTGACGGATGTAAAACAAACTACTAAAGGCAGACATTTTAAGAATCAGCAGATCTTGCTAACTTGCGTCTAAGAGTTTTAAAGAGCTGGCTGAGGATCTTGCTGGAATGTTACTATGGCTTTTCAGGAAGTCTTGAAACACTGGGGAAGTTCTGGAAGAAGGACGACAGCTACTGTTGTGTCAATATTTAACAAGGGAAAGGAGATGAGCCAGCAGCTAATTATTGACCTGACAGCCATTGATCTCATTCAAGGTAATGGAATGGCTCTGATGGGATTCAGTTAATAAAAAGTTAAAGGAGGATAATGTAATTAAGGCCATTCAATGTGGGTTTATGGAAAATGCATCCTGTCATCCTAGCTTGATATATGCATTTTTTAATTAGATTGCCAATTTGGTTGATAAAGGTAACAATATTGATGTAATATACTTAGACTTCTATATGGCATTTGAGTTGGTATTACATGATATTTTGGTGAAAAACCTAGAAAGATATAAAATTAACATGGCACATGTTAAATGGAGTAAAAACTGGCTGACTGCTAGGTCTCAGAACAGGACTGTAAATGGGCAATCAGCACAGAGCAAGTGAGTTTCTACTGGGGTCTCACAGGAATCAGTTCTAGGACTTACGCTACTCAATCCATGAGCTCATTGATAACAAGGTTGAGCAGCGTAAGTCCCAGAACTGACCAAGTTTGCAGAGGGCAGGAGAGTTGGGAGCATGGTGAGGAGTGACGGGGATCAGGTGACCTGGATTATTGGTAAGATGGCTGCAAGCAAATACTGCCCCTCGCGACACACCACATACCCATGTGCACTCCTGGAACAGGGAGCGCAGGCCACGGGCCTGGGATGCAGGGACTCAGGGGCTTGGTAGTCTGTGCTCTGGGGTGCGGGTTGTAAACACAGGGCCTACTGGGGCCCAGCAGCATGGCTTGTTCTCAGGCGTGAGTTAAATGAGGCGGGGGATGCTTCACCCCAGCACTCCCCCCAGACTGGAATATTCCGCATTTGACACCATGGAAATGTCTGCCAATCACCACCACACGCGGCTCCGGCGCCGCTGTCAGCAGACACTGCGGCTGGGCGGACGCAGGCCTGGGCTTGCCTCTCTCACAGCCTGTCTGCTATCGTCAAGGTGCTCACATGCACGGTTCCTGCCCCCCCAGCTGCGACTGCTCCTCTCCTGCAGCCCTTCCAGCTGAGCCCCTTGTCATAGTGGGGGGCTGTCTGCTTTCTAACCCAGTGTGCCCACCTGGCTGTGCTGTGCGATTCCCAACTCACCCCACATGGGAATTGGCCCAGACACCTAAGTCTCTGCCTGAGCTGTTAACAAGGCTCTTCCCAGAGGAGACACAAAGGGAGGGAGGTGGAGACGGCCACCTGGCTGGGGGCAGGGCTGGGAGCTGGGCAGTCTTGGCCGGAGGAAGCATGAAGGGAGCAGACTAAGTCCAGGACAGGGGGGTTCAGGGGCCTGTGAACCCCTCCCACAAGAGATCTAAGGCTCTGCCCTGGCTTCTATGTCAACATTGAGCCTGTGCCATGCTGTATCTCTGAGGGTACGTCTACACTAGCCCCCTCGTTCGATCTAGGGAGGCTAACGAGGGTGACCAAAATTGCAAATGAAGTGCAGGACTTAAATATCCCGCGCTTCGTTAGCAGGTTCCTGGCCGGTCGCCATTTTAGAAACTGACTAGCCCAAGTAATTGCCCGCGATTACACGCGGCAGTGATACGGGATTCCGAATTAAAGCCCTAACTCGAATTAGCTGTTATTCCTCCTGCAATGAGTTTACCAGCTAATTCGAGTGAGGGCTTTAATTCAATTTCTAAAATGGCGACCGGCCGGGAACCTGCTAATGAAGCGCGGGATATTTAAATCCCGCGCTTCATTTGCAATTTCGGTCACCCTCGTTAGCCCCCCTAGATCGAATGAGGGGGCTAGTGCAGACGTACCCTGGGAGGCAATAAAACCTTCTTTTCTACTGGCCGCTGGAGTCACATCTGGCTGTGGATGAGGGTGCAGGGTCGGAGGCCCCCGGACGCCTCGTCAAACACCGCTGCAACTGAGTGGGCCAAATGCACAGGGGATGACAAGGCCTGAGGGTTGGTCCCATGCTGCTGCTTGGGCAGGGTGGAAGGGGAAGGGAGCTGGTTCCACTCCCCTGCAATGGGGCCAGAGGCCAACGTCAGTCTCAGGAGCTCTGGACTCTCCTCTCCGGGCCAGCCCACTGGCAGACTGCAGATGGAACAGCCCCACTGAGGTCAGGTCGGCCTGTCTATGCCACAGGCACAGCTGGCGCAGACACCCTGGGCCTGTCACACACAGGGCATGTTTATTTCACAATCCGCCATGCGCCAGCCACACCGCACGGCCCACCTCCCAGCCAGCGCATGTGGAGGACTCGGGCAGCTGCCTCTCAGTGCTGGGAGGGAGGGAGGGGAGCTGCAAGCCACATGGGTGTTGCCAGCCACAGTGCAATGGGCACTGGAGAGACCGGGCACCCGTCAATGGCACGGTGATGAGCCATCCCCTGGGGGACAGCCATGTCACTGCACGATGGGGCCAGGTGGGACTCGCCACACTCCCTGCCAGCCAAGGGGCACCCAAAGCACAGTTGGGGGGCTGCGGGGGGCTCCCAGCAGGGTGCAGAGCCAGTGGGAGGCAGAGGGAGAAGTGTTTTCAGAAGGTAAAATCCCTCCCGTGGGAAAGAGACCACGCTGCCCTTTGGGGAGCAGGGCGGACAGCAGATGGATCCTGGGGTTCGGGGGAGCTAGATCGGGGGGCAGCTGGGCTGGGGTTTCTCCTCCCAACTTTCCCGGGAAGCACGTGCCGGCCCAGCCCTCAGGGCCCCCTTTTCCTTCCTTCATTTGCTGTACTCGGGTGTCGCATTTCCAAGTTCCATTGGCCAATGTAAGTCACGTGGTGACACCCCAAAACCAACAACTTTCATTTTCGTGATCGCCCCCCCCAAAGTCCCCAGTGACCCGACGGGGGCTGGGCTCCGCCGCCACCTCGGGGGATCCCGGCCCCCAGCTCAGGGCCCGCTCCGCGCCCTGGCTGGGGGGCCCAGGCCAGACCTCTCCTGCGGCGCTCTGGTCCTCCTGCAGCTGGGCCGGCCCCCCGCGCCGCACCAGGTCCCGGGAGCCGGCTCCAGACCCCGCGGCTGCCCGGTCCCGGCCGCCCAGCGAACACGCTGCCCCTCCCGAGCTCCGCGCTCGGCTCCAGGCTGTCCGCAGCAGGCAGCGAGCGAGCTGAGACCCTCCTGCAGCTCGAGCCACCGAACTTCCTCGCCCCGGAGGGGAAGCCGGCGCCGCTGCCACCAGACCACGCCGCGGGCTGGAGCTGCCGGGCACGCTGGATTCCTCTGTGCCGACACCGACCCCCGGTGCCAAGGGCGCGCAGCTGCGCGACGAGCCGCCTCCTGGCTGCGCGGATGCCGCTTGGGCGCAGGCGAACTAGCGCGGCGCAAGAGCGCGGAGAGGGACGCTAGATGGCAGCAGGAGAAGGTGGCACCGGTGCCCGCAGAGCACCCGGCGGGAGCCGCTGCACCTGGCCTGAGGGATGAGCCCCAGGTAGGAGCCGGGACGGAGGCGCAAGAGGCTCAGGGCAGCCCAGGGGCACGGTGCCAGACACAGGCCACATGGGGACCCCAACAGGGCAGAGAACCCGACTTAGCCGGGAGCCGCACAGGAGCGGGGAAACCCAGCCCCGGACTCCCGGCAAAAGGAGGACCCGTTCCTCGGCGCCCCTCGGGCCCATCCCCGCCGGACAGCGCAGAATCCAGTCCCCCCCTCCCCCCGGAAGCCCCGCTGCGGGAGCAGGAAAGCGGGGGACCCGCCGCTCCCCTGCCCCGCCAGACTCACCAGGCATCCGGCCGGGCGCTCTCGGGTCCGGGAACCGGGCTGGCGGGGAAGGGGCCGCCGGGGAGCCGGGCGCGGACCTGGTGCTGCCGCTGCCGCTCTCCCCTTCCCCCGGGTCCTTCCCAGCCCCGGCCCCGGGCCCGCGCCCGCAGGCAGGCGAGGCGGGAGAAACTCCCTGCGCTGGGCGGCCGCGGCCGAGGCAGGCGGGGCTTGTTCTCGGCGCCCGGGCAGCGGCCCCGCTGCAGCCCCGTGGGGAACCGTCCAAGGGCCCCGCTCCTCCCCCTGCCGCCGGGCCCGCGCGCCCAGCCCGGCCCGGCCCCGCCCGGGGGTGGGAGCGCAGGGGAGGAGGAAATCAGCTGCTGTCCCTTTAACAGGCGCTGGCGCGGAGCGGAGTTCAGGCCGGGGTCAGGGGGAGTTCGCAGCCCGGCCTTTACCTCTGCGCCCAGCCGTGCGCCGCCGGCACATGCTGCCTCCTGCGCCGCGCCCCGCACACAGCGCGCAGCGCCCGCCCAGGGGGGCAGCGCCTTGGCAGCGGGCATGGGCCGGAGGCGCCGGCCGGCAGCGGGGAGCGCTCGGCGGGGACCCAGGGACTGAGGCGGCTGCTCGAGGGCCATGAGAATCCGCAGAGACCTCGACTGGCTGGCGGACGCGACGGAGTCCCCAGGTACCGCGGGGCGGGAGGGCGCCAGATAACGGCTCCTGTCCCTGCGAGCAGGGCGGGCCCCAGCGCCGGGGAGTCCCGGGGCCCCTCTAGTGAGGCACGGAGGCGGAGAGGGGCCGCGGCAGCGGGGCGAGGCAGGGCCGGGAGCCGCTGGCCGACCGGTCGAGGAAGGGTCGGTCCCTGCCGCGCGCCCGGCCAGAGGCGCTGCAGGGGCGAGGGAGCTGCGGGCGCTGAGTTGGGGACCGTGGCTCTCACCCCACGCCCGCCCCGCGCCGTGGGATGAGGGCGGGGAAGGGTCCAGGGCCGGGCAGCCAGCGCTGGGCCCTTCGTGACCCGCACCCCGGAGCTAGGAGCGGCCCGAGGGCTTGTGGCTCCACCAGGCGCTGCTGTCACTGCTCCCGACGGCCCGTGGACGGGGGCCCCGTTGGGGACTCGCTTCCCTTCAGCGGAGCCGCCCGGCGCGATCCCGCGGGCGGACTGGGTCGGGCCGGGCTCGGCTCGCTGCTGGCCGGTGTCTGCTGCAGCCCCGCCGCAGCCGGAGAGGCTGTAAAATGGCGAAGTTTGGCTCCCCCGGCGGGTCTCGGCTCGGGCCCTTCTCCGCCCGAGCCCAGCCCGCTGTCCTGGCGCGCCCGCGGCCCCTTCTCCGCGCAGAGGAGCCGCCGCCCGGCTCGCCCCCCGCAACAGCTGCGCCAGGCTGCCCGGTCCGGGACTCCGGCCATTGCGCCTTCCCCTCGCTCGTCCTGGCTCTGCCCCGCGCCCGCCAGCCGGGACCGGGACCCGGCAGCCAGCCCGGCGCGGCGCGGCGCGGGTCGGGGGAAGCCGGCCAGGCTCCTTCACCGGGAACGTGGCCCGCGGCGGCGCTGGCGGCAGCCGGGCGCCGAGGCAAGAGAGCGCGGGGCGGAAGGCGAGGGTCTCCTGGGCCGGCAGCGCCCCGAGCTGACCCCTGCGGTCCGGGCGCAGCAGCTGAGCGGGGCGGCAGGTGGCCTGGCCCCTCCGCCCCCCGCTCAGGTGGGGCCGGGCTGGCGGGCGGTGCTGGAAGCGGCGGGAGTGATGTCACCTTCCCCCGGCGCCTGCAGGGGCTTCGCCCCCCCGGCCGCGAGAAGCCCCGATATAAGGGGTGGCACAAGCAGCGGCAGCCAGTGCGCAGTGGAGGCGGCGCAGCCCGGGCTCCCCGACAGGACTCGCCCGCTGCGCCGCAGGTAGCAGCCGGGCCCGGGCAGCTCCGCTCCGCGCCGCCTCCCCCGCCGGGGGCTTCCCTGCCCGCTGCAGCGTGGCGGCGCGGCCTCAGCCCCGGGAGCGCAACTGCCCCGGCCGCGCGCTGCGTCCCGGGAGGAAGGGCGCCGCAAGGCCGGGCGCTAGGAGCCCGCGCGGTCCTGCTGAGCCGGGCGGGCCCGTCCGGTCCCGTCCCGCGTCCCGCAGCCTTTGCGCGGCGCCGCGGGCCGGGCTCTTGGGCCTAAAGGAGGCCGCGCGCTGGCCGGCGCCCCTCACCGTGTCTCTCTTGCAGGTGGCGGGGCGAGCCCCCGGCGCGAGGCCATGGAGGTGCCGAGCCACTCGCGGCAGCTGCTGCTGCAGCTCAACACGCAGCGGGCCAAAGGCTTCCTGTGCGACGTGATCATCGTGGTGCAGAACGCGCTGTTCCGCGCGCACAAGAACATCCTGGCGGCCAGCAGCGCCTACCTCAAGGCCCTGGTGGTGCACGACAACCTGCTCAACCTGGACCACGAGATGGTGAGCCCGGGCGTCTTCCGCCTGGTGCTGGACTTCATCTACACGGGGCGGCTGGGCGAGGGCGAGCCGGGGGAGCCGGGCCTGGGCGCCGTGCTGGCCGCCGCCAGCTACCTGCAGGTGCCCGCCCTGGTGGCCCTGTGCAAGAAGAAGCTGAAGCGGACGGGCAAGTACTGCCACCTGCGGGGCGGCTACAGCCCCTACGGCAAGATGGCCCGGGGGCTGCGGGCCGCCACCCCCGTCATCCAGGCCTGCTACTCGGGGGCCCCCCGGCCCATGGACGTGCCGCCCGGCGAGCCCCTCAACCCGCTCAGCACCCAGTGTGGGGAGCTCTACGCCTCCGCCTCCCAGGGCGCCCCCCTGCACCAGCCTGGGCTGTGCCCGCCCGAGAGGCACTGCTCCCCGCCCTGTGGCCTGGACCTCTCCAAGAAGAGCCCCACCGGCCCTCCCTCCCAGCTGCTGCCCACTGACAGACTCCACCCAGGGGACAGCAGGGAGCCCTCGCTGCCCCCCGGGCACGACAGCCCCCCGGGCAGTGCTTCCCTGCTGGTCAACCACAGCTCTGCCTACAAAGAGCCGCTGCAGGCGGGCGAGGGTGTGATCCACCCCACGGAGCGCTTCCGGGGCAGCCCGCCCTGCTCCGAGCCCCCTGCCCGGGCCGAAGGCCGCAGCCTCCTCTACCACTGGATGAAACACGAGTCCCCGGGCAGCTACCTGGAGGAGTGCGAGGCGGGGAAGGAGTCGGAGCGGGAGGAGAAGGCCGAGTCGCCCCCGCAGTCCCGCTACCCCAGCCTCGAGAGCAACGAGCTGGAGAACGACAACAGCACCAGCGAGGACACGGGCAGCAGCGAGGGCCCCTCCCCCGGGGGCACGCTGGGCCCCTACTGCAACCACCTGGCCTACGAGCCCGAGAGCCTGGGGGACAACCTGTACGTGTGCATCCCCTGCGGCAAGGGCTTCCCCAGCTCCGAGCAGCTCAACGCCCACGTGGAGGCCCACACGGAGGAGGAGCTGTACCACAAGGCAGGCGTGGAGCAGGCCGGCCCCTTCCTGGACAAGGGCGGCTCCGGCCTGGGCGACATCCTGCGGCCCTACCGCTGCTCCTCCTGCGACAAGGCCTACAAGGACCCGGCCACGCTGCGGCAGCACGAGAAGACGCACTGGCTCACGCGCCCCTACCCCTGCACCATCTGCGGCAAGAAGTTCACGCAGCGCGGCACCATGACGCGCCACATGCGCAGCCACCTGGGCCTCAAGCCCTTCGCCTGCGACGCCTGCGGCATGCGCTTCACCCGCCAGTACCGGCTCACCGAGCACATGCGCATCCACTCGGGCGAGAAGCCCTACGAGTGCCAGGTGTGCGGCGGCAAGTTCGCCCAGCAGCGCAACCTCATCAGCCACATGAAGATGCACGCGGCCGGGCCCGAGGGCAAGGCCAAGCTGGACTTCCCCGAGAGCGTGTACGCCATGGCGCGCCTCACCGCCGACCAGCTGGGCCTCAAGCAGGAGAAGGCGGCCGAGCTGCTCTCCCACACCTCGCACTTCCTGAGCGAGCCCAAGGGCATGGACAGCCTGTACCCGCTGGCCCGCTTCACGGCCGAGCACCTGGGCCTGAGCCAGGAGAAGGCGGCTGAGCTGCTGGGCCCAGGACCCCTGCTGCACAGTGAAGGTAGCCGGAGCATCGAGTGCTATTCACCCAGCTAACGGGCATCTGAACTGCAGAGCCACTCTGGGGCTGGGGGTTGTAGCCAGTGTTTGCCAAGCCGGAAGCCCCCCTCCGATGGAGTATGCTACCTGGGAGTGTCGGCTGCTCCCAGAAAATGTGCAGGGCCAAATTCTTACCCTGTCTGCGGCCAGCGGGGAAAGGCCGGGAGAGCCAAAGAGAAGGGGGCAAAGGGCAGCGGGTTCTATGCTCTGAGGCCTCTGCAGCCTGCCTGGCAGCCCCTGGCCCAGCTCAGACTGCAGCTGGGCGAGAGGCAGGAGCACCCCCCACTGGCTCCTGCCCCAGCCTCTGCGCTCTCCCCACCCCCACTGCTGGGCCTGGCACCCAAAGGTCTCCAGGCCTGGCCACACCCAGCTGAGCAGAAACCAAAGCCAGCAGCTGAGGGGAGCCAGCCCCGCCCTCTTGCTGTACTCAGGGATGGCCCCAGGGGGCCAGGCCCAGCTGCTGAAGGGCAGAATTCCTGCCGTGGGCCATTCCCAAGGCCCCTGAGCCCAGACAGCTCCCCCACCCCTTTCCTGGGCCCTGGTGGGCCAGATCATGGGCCAGGGGCCAGGCTCTCCACAGACTGAGCCTCTGGGAGGCAGCCCCCTGCCAATTGTCTCTACTCCCTGGGCTCACGTGTGCTGGGGGACGGGTGTTAGTTGTTTCTCTGGAGGGGTATGTGGAAGTAAGAGGCCATGGGAGTGGTTTGCTAGTTCCCCCCCTCCCCACGGGCTGTCCTGGGGTGGGCTCCCCTCCTGCCTGTCCAGGAGGCCGGTCTCTGGGCTGCAGTGAGGAGGCAGGGCAGTGAAGCAGCCATGTGCTGGGCTGGGCCGTGCTGCTCTCCTGCGTCCCGGGCAAGAGGCCCCCTCCCCTCTGCTCCCTGGAGGCTCAGGCCTGTGCCTGGAGCCTGAGCCAGACAGACGCTGGCACCTGCTTTGCTGTGCCAGGGAGACGCTTGCTGGGCGGGGGCAGGGAGCTTTCTGCGGAAGCCCAGGGCATGGGGGGCAGTGGCACTGATGGGAGTGGTCCGGTCCTGCCCCTGGCTAATGGGGCCGGTGCCTCCCCTCCCCCCCCCCACGACAGCACACTGAGCTGGGACCTTGGGGCTGGCCAGGCTGCACTGAACGGGCATCTCCTGCCTCCCCCTCCCCCAGGGCAATGGGGCACAAGAGTCGGGGGGCCAGGCCCAGCTGCTGAAGGGCAGAATTACGTGCCTGGAATTCTGCCTTGCTCTGTCCAGGCAGAGCCACCAAAGCCGCAGGGGCCGCGCCCGGGCCCCTCCCGCCCCGCCTGGCCTGCCGGATAATGTGAAGCTCTTTTCCCTGCCTTTGTCTTTTTGCCTTTGCACACGAGGCCGCGGGGTCCCCTGCGCGGAGCTTGCTCCCGGCCTCACACCAATGGTGCCTTCAGCCCGAGCGGCTGCTCCCCCAAGGGCCGTGGCCCCGGCTGGGTGCCCTGGCAGGCTGCCGCTCCGGCACGGACCTTGCCTCCCCTATCCAGCTCTGCCGGGCACCCAGGCCACTAAGGGCTGGGCTGGGGCCAGGACTTCCAGGCCAGAGCCTGACCCAGGCCCCCTGTCAGGGACAAAGCTGCAGCAGCTGTGACCAAAGCGTGGGGGTGGGGGCGGGGGTGGGGTTGTATATTCCTGTGATTTGTACATGGGCCATTTGGCCCTTTTCTGTACTCCAACCCAATGAGCAATAAAGTGACATTAACACTTGAGGGCTCCACTCCTTGGGGGCTGGATGGGTGAGGTGGGGCTGCCCCCCACGCGGGGAGGGCATAGACTGAAGAGGGACTGTGCAGCTGTGAGGGGCCATAAAATATGTTCTCTCTCATGTTTTCCATTGGTGCAGAATAAATTTTGTTAGATGCACTGAGGCATGTGTGACTGTGCACCACCTAGCTCTGGGTGCTGCTGAGCAATAGTACAAGTGCCCAGCTTACAGGAGCACTGGCTGTAAACCAGTTTTCCTCCTGGCTATGTACAGCGGGTACCAGTGGGCCTCACAGGGCAGAGATGTTGCTGCGAGGGCAGCCCTGGGATGTGGACCCACAGCAGGGGCAGATGTTTGTTGTAAAGCAGCACCAGGCAAGTAGGGGACAGGGTCCCCGGTGGGGGGGAGAGCAGCACGGTGGGAGGGGACTGGCTCCTCAGGGGTCTAGGAGCAGAAATGCTACTGGGAGGGGGGAATTAATGGACGATCCCAGCGGGCTGCAGAATGCTGGGGCCTAGGCTGTGCAGGAGGGCAGACCCCCGAGGGCAGACACCCCCTCACACGCACTGTGGCCCCCCCAGGAGTCAGTGGGCGAACTCCTGGGTGTCGGGGAAGCCGAGGCACCTGGGGGGGCCTTTTGGCCTGGCTGGGAAAGGGCCCCCCCCAGGCAGCAGGCCCACCAGCCCGGTTCCCAGCCCCAGGCAGCCAGAGACCGCTCGGTAGGGAGCCTTTTCAGAAGTAGCCGAAGCAGCGCAGCCCCGGGCCCTTGCCCTGGGGCCTGGCCCAGCCGAGAGGGGGCGGCTCTCAGGCTCTGCCCAGCCTCCTGGGCACCTGGTGAAGCCCAGGGCACGAAAGTCCCCTCCCACCCCAGACGAGAGCAAGGCAAGGCCAGCCCAAGCCAAGCGGGACAGCAGCTGCCCTGGGGAAGCAGGACTCGAGGGCCGAGAACGGCGGGAGCCGCACAGGAGCGGGGAAACCCAGCCCCGGACTCCCGGCAAAAGGAGGACCCGTTCCTCGGCGCCCCTCGGGCCCATCCCCGCCGGACAGCGCAGAATCCAGCCCCCCCCTCCCCCCGGAAGCCCCGCTGCGGGAGCAGGAAAGCGGGGGACCCGCCGCTCCCCTGCCCCGCCAGACTCACCAGGCATCCGGCCGGGCGCTCTCGGGTCCGGGAGCCGGGCTGGCGGGGAAGGGGCCGCCGGGGAGCCGGGCGCGGACCTGGTGCTGCCGCTGCCGCTCTCCCCTTCCCCCGGGTCCTTCCCAGCCCCGGCCCCGGGCCCGCGCCCGCAGGCAGGCGAGGCGGGAGAAACTCCCTGCGCTGGGCGGCCGCGGCCGAGGCAGGCGGGGCTTGTTCTCGGCGCCCGGGCAGCGGCCCCGCTGCAGCCCCGTGGGGAACCGTCCAAGGGCCCCGCTCCTCCCCCTGCCGCCGGGCCCGCGCGCCCAGCCCGGCCCGGCCCCGCCCGGGGGTGGGAGCGCAGGGGAGGAGGAAATCAGCTGCTGTCCCTTTAACAGGCGCTGGCGCGGAGCGGAGTTCAGGCCGAGGTCAGGGGGAGTTCGCAGCCCGGCCTTTACCTCTGCGCCCAGCCGTGCGCCGCCGGCACATGCTGCCTCCTGCGCCGCGCCCCGCACACAGCGCGCAGCGCCCGCCCAGGGGGGCAGCGCCTTGGCAGCGGGCATGGGCCGGAGGCGCCGGCCGGCAGCGGGGAGCGCTCGGCGGGGACCCAGGGACTGAGGCGGCTGCTCGAGGGCCATGAGAATCCGCAGAGACCTCGACTGGCTGGCGGACGCGACGGAGTCCCCAGGTACCGCGGGGCGGGAGGGCGCCAGATAACGGCTCCTGTCCCTGCGAGCAGGGCGGGCCCCAGCGCCGGGGAGTCCCGGGGCCCCTCTAGTGAGGCACGGAGGCGGAGAGGGGCCGCGGCAGCGGGGCGAGGCAGGGCCGGGAGCCGCTGGCCGACCGGTCGAGGAAGGGTCGGTCCCTGCCGCGCGCCCGGCCAGAGGCGCTGCAGGGGCGAGGGAGCTGCGGGCGCTGAGTTGGGGACCGTGGCTCTCACCCCACGCCCGCCCCGCGCCGTGGGATGAGGGCGGGGAAGGGTCCAGGGCCGGGCAGCCAGCGCTGGGCCCTTCGTGACCCGCACCCCGGAGCTAGGAGCGGCCCGAGGGCTTGTGGCTCCACCAGGCGCTGCTGTCACTGCTCCCGACGGCCCGTGGACGGGGGCCCCGTTGGGGACTCGCTTCCCTTCAGCGGAGCCGCCCGGCGCGATCCCGCGGGCGGACTGGGTCGGGCCGGGCTCGGCTCGCTGCTGGCCGGTGTCTGCTGCAGCCCCGCCGCAGCCGGAGAGGCTGTAAAATGGCGAAGTTTGGCTCCCCCGGCGGGTCTCGGCTCGGGCCCTTCTCCGCCCGAGCCCAGCCCGCTGTCCTGGCGCGCCCGCGGCCCCTTCTCCGCGCAGAGGAGCCGCCGCCCGGCTCGCCCCCCGCAACAGCTGCGCCAGGCTGCCCGGTCCGGGACTCCGGCCATTGCGCCTTCCCCTCGCTCGTCCTGGCTCTGCCCCGCGCCCGCCAGCCGGGACCGGGACCCGGCAGCCAGCCCGGCGCGGCGCGGGTCGGGGGAAGCCGGCCAGGCTCCTTCACCGGGAACGTGGCCCGCGGCGGCGCTGGCGGCAGCCGGGCGCCGAGGCAAGAGAGCGCGGGGCGGAAGGCGAGGGTCTCCTGGGCCGGCAGCGCCCCGAGCTGACCCCTGCGGTCCGGGCGCAGCAGCTGAGCGGGGCGGCAGGTGGCCTGGCCCCTCCGCCCCCCGCTCAGGTGGGGCCGGGCTGGCGGGCGGTGCTGGAAGCGGCGGGAGTGATGTCACCTTCCCCCGGCGCCTGCAGGGGCTTCGCCCCCCCCCCCCCCCCCCCCGGCCGCGAGAAGCCCCGATATAAGGGGTGGCACAAGCAGCGGCAGCCAGTGCGCAGTGGAGGCGGCGCAGCCCGGGCTCCCCGACAGGACTCGCCCGCTGCGCCGCAGGTAGCAGCCGGGCCCGGGCAGCTCCGCTCCGCGCCGCCTCCCCCGCCGGGGGCTTCCCTGCCCGCTGCAGCGTGGCGGCGCGGCCTCAGCCCCGGGAGCGCAACTGCCCCGGCCGCGCGCTGCGTCCCGGGAGGAAGGGCGCCGCAAGGCCGGGCGCTAGGAGCCCGCGCGGTCCTGCTGAGCCGGGCGGGCCCGTCCGGTCCCGTCCCGCGTCCCGCAGCCTTTGCGCGGCGCCGCGGGCCGGGCTCTTGGGCCTAAAGGAGGCCGCGCGCTGGCCGGCGCCCCTCACCGTGTCTCTCTTGCAGGTGGCGGGGCGAGCCCCCGGCGCGAGGCCATGGAGGTGCCGAGCCACTCGCGGCAGCTGCTGCTGCAGCTCAACACGCAGCGGGCCAAAGGCTTCCTGTGCGACGTGATCATCGTGGTGCAGAACGCGCTGTTCCGCGCGCACAAGAACATCCTGGCGGCCAGCAGCGCCTACCTCAAGGCCCTGGTGGTGCACGACAACCTGCTCAACCTGGACCACGAGATGGTGAGCCCGGGCGTCTTCCGCCTGGTGCTGGACTTCATCTACACGGGGCGGCTGGGCGAGGGCGAGCCGGGGGAGCCGGGCCTGGGCGCCGTGCTGGCCGCCGCCAGCTACCTGCAGGTGCCCGCCCTGGTGGCCCTGTGCAAGAAGAAGCTGAAGCGGACGGGCAAGTACTGCCACCTGCGGGGCGGCTACAGCCCCTACGGCAAGATGGCCCGGGGGCTGCGGGCCGCCACCCCCGTCATCCAGGCCTGCTACTCGGGGGCCCCCCGGCCCATGGACGTGCCGCCCGGCGAGCCCCTCAACCCGCTCAGCACCCAGTGTGGGGAGCTCTACGCCTCCGCCTCCCAGGGCGCCCCCCTGCACCAGCCTGGGCTGTGCCCGCCCGAGAGGCACTGCTCCCCGCCCTGTGGCCTGGACCTCTCCAAGAAGAGCCCCACCGGCCCTCCCTCCCAGCTGCTGCCCACTGACAGACTCCACCCAGGGGACAGCAGGGAGCCCTCGCTGCCCCCCGGGCACGACAGCCCCCCGGGCAGTGCTTCCCTGCTGGTCAACCACAGCTCTGCCTACAAAGAGCCGCTGCAGGCGGGCGAGGGCGTGATCCACCCCACGGAGCGCTTCCGGGGCAGCCCGCCCTGCTCCGAGCCCCCTGCCCGGGCCGAAGGCCGCAGCCTCCTCTACCACTGGATGAAACACGAGTCCCCGGGCAGCTACCTGGAGGAGTGCGAGGCGGGGAAGGAGTCGGAGCGGGAGGAGAAGGCCGAGTCGCCCCCGCAGTCCCGCTACCCCAGCCTCGAGAGCAACGAGCTGGAGAACGACAACAGCACCAGCGAGGACACGGGCAGCAGCGAGGGCCCCTCCCCCGGGGGCACGCTGGGCCCCTACTGCAACCACCTGGCCTACGAGCCCGAGAGCCTGGGGGACAACCTGTACGTGTGCATCCCCTGCGGCAAGGGCTTCCCCAGCTCCGAGCAGCTCAACGCCCACGTGGAGGCCCACACGGAGGAGGAGCTGTACCACAAGGCAGGCGTGGAGCAGGCCGGCCCCTTCCTGGACAAGGGCGGCTCCGGCCTGGGCGACATCCTGCGGCCCTACCGCTGCTCCTCCTGCGACAAGGCCTACAAGGACCCGGCCACGCTGCGGCAGCACGAGAAGACGCACTGGCTCACGCGCCCCTACCCCTGCACCATCTGCGGCAAGAAGTTCACGCAGCGCGGCACCATGACGCGCCACATGCGCAGCCACCTGGGCCTCAAGCCCTTCGCCTGCGACGCCTGCGGCATGCGCTTCACCCGCCAGTACCGGCTCACCGAGCACATGCGCATCCACTCGGGCGAGAAGCCCTACGAGTGCCAGGTGTGCGGCGGCAAGTTCGCCCAGCAGCGCAACCTCATCAGCCACATGAAGATGCACGCGGCCGGGCCCGAGGGCAAGGCCAAGCTGGACTTCCCCGAGAGCGTGTACGCCATGGCGCGCCTCACCGCCGACCAGCTGGGCCTCAAGCAGGAGAAGGCGGCCGAGCTGCTCTCCCACACCTCGCACTTCCTGAGCGAGCCCAAGGGCATGGACAGCCTGTACCCGCTGGCCCGCTTCACGGCCGAGCACCTGGGCCTGAGCCAGGAGAAGGCGGCTGAGCTGCTGGGCCCAGGACCCCTGCTGCATGCTGAGCGGACCATAGAGCGCTATTCGCCCCCCTAATGGACCCCCGTGGCTGCTCACTGCTGGGGGAGCCAACAGTCTCCCTCAGCCGCGGACTCTTGTCGGATTTGGGGCGAGGAGTGAGGGAGGCTTCCCCCTCCCCCGCTTCATGGCAAGCGGCCAGAGGAAGCGAGAGCAGGGGGAGGCCAAGCCCCTCTCAGAAGCTCCCCCAGGTGTGGTGCCGGTGGCAGGCTGGGGGTTACGTGCTAGGCCGGGGGCTGTTTTCAGCTAGCCTGTGGGGGAGGGGCTGCAGCTGGGTGTGCAATGGCTGCCCCACTGAGTGTCCCACAGAGCCCGCTGCCCCCTTGGCAGAGCCCCGTTGTGCTCGCAGGGGCTGCTGCCTTCCAGCGCAAGGACTTCTCCATTGAGGAAAATGTGAACCTGCCTCCTACCTCAGGAGCCCGTTGCCGGCCAAGACACAAGGGCCATGGCAGCGGCTCCCCACAACCTCCCTGCCACAGAAGTGCAACTTGCCCCGGTGCACAGGGCACCGCCAGCCTGGCCCAGGCTAGAGGGGACAGTGGCTCTGCGAGGGAGGGAGCTCCACTGGCTCAGCTGGGCCTCCCACGCCCTCCAGCTCTGAGTGCCGCCCGGCCTGGGGCACAAGCACAGGGCCTGTTTGCCAGGGACTTGGCACAGGCTGGGCAGCCTGTTCTCCGGGCTCTACCCATGCTGGGGGCAGCAGCAAGGTGACAGGAGGGCTTAGGAATGGCTCGTACCTGGGCGCTGCCTCCTGGTGAGGATGGGCAGGAGCAAAACCCCAGCTGTGGCCGCCAGCCACGCCCTCCACTGGGGGAACAGCAGCCGCAGCGGGTTGGATGTCTGAGGCCTCTGCAGCCTGCCTGGCAGCCCCTGGCCCAGCTCAGACTGCAGCTGGGCGATGGGCAGGAGCACCCCCCACTGGCTCCTGCCCCAGCCTCTGCGCTCTCCCCACCCCCACTGCTGGGCCTGGCACCCAAAGGTCTCCAGGCCTGGCCACACCCAGCTGAGCAGAAACCAAAGCCAGCAGCTGAGGGGAGCCAGCCCCGCCCTCTTGCTGTACTCAGGGATGGCCCCAGGGGGCCAGGCCCAGCTGCTGAAGGGCAGAATTCCTGCCGTGGGCCATTCCCAAGGCCCCTGAGTCCAGACAGCTCCCCCACCCCTTTCCTGGGCCCTGGTGGGACAGATCATGGGCCAGGGGCCAGGCTCTCCACAGACTGAGCCTCTGGGAGGCAGCCCCCTGCCAATTGTCTCTACTCCCTGGGCTCACGTGTGCTGGGGGACGGGTGTTAGTTGTTTCTCTGGAGGGGTATGTGGAAGTAAGAGGCCATGGGAGTGGTTTGCTAGTTCCCCCCCTCCCCACGGGCTGTCCTGGGGTGGGCTCCCCTCCTGCCTGTCCAGGAGGCCGGTCTCTGGGCTGCAGTGAGGAGGCAGGGCAGTGAAGCAGCCATGTGCTGGGCTGGGCCGTGCTGCTCTCCTGCGTCCCGGGCAAGAGGCCCCCTCCCCTCTGCTCCCTGGAGGCTCAGGCCTGTGCCTGGAGCCTGAGCCAGACAGACGCTGGCACCTGCTTTGCTGTGCCAGGGAGACGCTTGCTGGGCGGGGGCAGGGAGCTTTCTGCGGAAGCCCAGGGCATGGGGGGCAGTGGCACTGATGGGAGTGGTCCGGTCCTGCCCCTGGCTAATGGGGCCGGTGCCTCCCCTCCCCCACGACAGCACACTGAGCTGGGACCTTGGGGCTGGCCAGGCTGCACTGAACGGGCATCTCCTGCCTCCCCCTCCCCCAGGGCAATGGGGCACAAGAGTTGGGGGGCCAGGCCCAGCTGCTGAAGGGCAGAATTACGTGCCTGGAATTCTGCCTTGCTCTGTCCAGGCAGAGCCACCAAAGCCGCAGGGGCCGCGCCCGGGCCCCTCCCGCCCCGCCTGGCCTGCCGGATAATGTGAAGCTCTTTTCCCTGCCTTTGTCTTTTTGCCTTTGCACACGAGGCCGCGGGGTCCCCTGCGCGGAGCTTGCTCCCGGCCTCACACCAATGGTGCCTTCAGCCCGAGCGGCTGCTCCCCCAAGGGCCGTGGCCCCGGCTGGGTGCCCTGGCAGGCTGCCGCTCCGGCACGGACCTTGCCTCCCCTATCCAGCTCTGCCGGGCACCCAGGCCACTAAGGGCTGGGCTGGGGCCAGGACTTCCAGGCCAGAGCCTGACCCAGGCCCCCTGTCAGGGACAAAGCTGCAGCAGCTGTGACCAAAGCGTGGGGGTGGGGGCGGGGGTGGGGTTGTATATTCCTGTGATTTGTACATGGGCCGTTTGGCCCTTTTCTGTACTCCAACCCAATGAGCAATAAAGTGACATTAACACTTGAGGGCTCCACTCCTTGGGGGCTGGATGGGCCCAGCCTCTGCCGCTTAGGGGCAGGCGGGGCTGGGCAGGCGGGGCTGGCTGTGCCCAGGAAGGGCAGAGGGTGAGGCAGGGCTGTAATGGCCTTTCCCCCCGAGGCCAGGCACCCACAGGCCCCATGGGGCAGGCGGCACCACAGTAGGGGTGGCGGTTTGTGTTGGAAACAGCCCCAGGCAGGCTGCTGTCGGCTCCCGGGGAGTGGGGGGGAGACACACGGGGAATTAATGGACAGTTAACCAGCCAGCACCCCAATGGCCAAGCAGCAATTCTGTGCTGGTGGCTGCTGTGCCCATGGCTGTGCAGGAGGGCAGCCCCCCCCACAGCCCCACAGCCTCATAGGAGTCAGTGGGCGAACTCCTGGGTGTCGGGGAAGCCGAAGCACCTGGGGGGGCCTTTTGGCCTGGCTGGGAAAGGGGCCCCCCCAGGCAGCAGGCCCACCAGCCCGGTTCCCAGCCCCAGGCAGCCAGAGACCGCTCGGTAGGGAGCCTTTTCAGAAGTAGCCGAAGCAGCGCAGCCCCCGGCCCTTGCCCTGGGGCCTGGCCCAGCCGAGAGGGGGCGGCTCTCAGGCTCTGCCCAGCCTCCTGGGCATCTGGTGAAGCCCAGGGCACGAGACCTGCTTCCCCCCCCCCCCCCCGAGCCACAGTCCAGTTGAGAGCAAGGCCAGCCCCAGCCAAGGGGGGCAGCAGCTGCCCTGGGGCTGCAGGACTCCAGGCCCGGGGAAGCCGGGCGTTGCCTCCGCCGTGGTGCCTGCTGGTCCCTGCTGCCGGTACGCAGAGCAGTTCCGCCCGGGGAGAGGGCAGGGCCCGTCCAGCTCCGAGGCCATTGGCCCATTCCAGGCGGGTGGCTGCCCGCTCTCTCCTGCCGGTCCACGTGAGTTCAGCAGGCCACAAGGACTCACGCGCAGCAGGGCCTAGGCAGAGGCGTGGCTGACAGCAGCAGCCCAGGCAGGCAGTGGCTTTGGCAGGGGTGTCCAGGAGCAGGCGGCAGCTACTGGAGCTTGCCCTGCCCAGGCGCACCGCTGGGTGTGCTCCAGCCACCACACTCCCGGTAGTGGCCTACGGCCGTGTGCACAGGCCTGCTCCGGACTGCAGCCTCCGGCCATGGGCTGGGCGCCTGGCCACACAGATGAGCTGAAACTGGGGGAGGCTGCAAGCCCATGCAAAGCACCTGGCTGGCATTGCTGCACGGCTGGGCTGGGCCGGCCCTGAGCCCCACGCCGACGGTCCTGGGGCAAAGCACCTGGCTGGCATTGCTGCACGGCACGGCACGGCAGGGCTGGGCCTGAGCCCCACGCCGACGGTCCTGGGGCAAAGCACCTGGCTGGCATTGCTGCACGGCACGGCACGGCAGGGCTGGGCCTGAGCCCCACACCGACGGGCCTGGGGCACAGCACCTGGCTGGCATTGCTGCACGGCACGGCAGGGCTGGGCCTGAGCCCCACGCCGACGGTCCTGGGGCACAGCACCTGGCTGGCATTGCTGCATGGCAGGGCTGGGCCTGAGCCCCACGCCGACGGTCCTGGGGCAAAGCACCTGGCTGGCATTGCTGCACGGCACGGCAGGGCGGGGCCGGCCCTGAGCCCCATGCCGACGGTCCTGGGGCACAGCACCTGGCTGGCATTGCTGCACGGCACGGCACGGCACGGCAGGGCTGGGCCTGAGCCCCACGCCGACGGTCCTGGGGCAAAGCACCTGGCTGGCATTGCTGCACGGCACGGCAGGGCTGGGCCTGAGCCCCACGCCGACGGTCCTGGGGCAAAGCACCTGGCTGGCATTGCTGCACGGCACGGCAGGGCGGGGCCGGCCCTGAGCCCCACGCCGACGGTCCTGGGGCACAGCACCTGGCTGGCATTGCTGCACGGCACGGCACGGCAGGGCTGGGCCTGAGCCCCACACCGACGGGCCTGGGGCACAGCACCTGGCTGGCATTGCTGCACGGCACGGCAGGGCTGGGCCTGAGCCCCACGCCGACGGTCCTGGGGCACAGCACCTGGCTGGCATTGCTGCATGGCAGGGCTGGGCCTGAGCCCCACGCCGACGGTCCTGGGGCAAAGCACCTGGCTGGCATTGCTGCACGGCACGGCAGGGCGGGGCCGGCCCTGAGCCCCACACCGACGGTCCTGGGGCACAGCACCTGGCTGGCATTGCTGCACGGCACGGCAGGGCGGGGCCGGCCCTGAGCCCCACGCCGACGGTCCTGGGGCACAGCACCTGGCTGGCATTGCTGCACGGCACGGCACGGCACGGCAGGGCTGGGCCTGAGCCCCACACCGACGGTCCTGGGGCACAGCACCTGGCCTGCCCGTGCTGAGTGGGCTGAGCAGCTCTGCCCTTGTTCCACGGGCCTGCCCCCACCAGTCTCGCTGGCAAACTGCGCAGCCGGCTGCCTCCAGCCACTGCTCCCTGGGAGTACAGCGCAGTCCCTAGAGAGGGCAACAGCGCGCCTCCCTGACAGTGCTGGGTACCTGCCTGTCCCCAGAGCTCCCTGGCCTTGCTTGGGAGCTGGGAGGACACAGCTCAGCCGCTGCTGCGAGGGCCTCTGGGCTGTACAGCCTGAACTGCCTCGGGGCCGTGGGCCCCTTGCTGCTCCGGGTGAGCTCAGGGAGGCACAAGGCGGGGTAGGGGAACTGGGCAATAGCCATTGGCACTGGAGTCAGAGCCCTGGGACCCGTTGCCCAGCCCAGCCCCTCCTGCCCCAGTAACAATTCACCCCCCCCAAGCACGGCCTGGCAGGAGCCCGGGCGACTCAACGGAGAGTTTTATTGTAATGTCAAAGCCTTGAGAGCACGTTACAAGCATGACAAGAGGCAGAGTGTGGGGGGCAGGACCTAAGGGTGTGCATCTGGGGGGCAGAGTGGGGAGGGCAGCAGAATGGGGGGGTTAGGGGAGCTGTGGGGCAGAGGCTCAGGAGGTATAAGGGGCAGGGGAGCAGAGAAGGGAATTCAGGGGAGCACGTGGGGCAGAACAGGGCAGGGGGCTCAGGGACAAGCAACCAAAGAACAGTGGTGCCAGCCATGCCACGGATCCCAAGCAAATTGGCCACCTGCTTGAGGTGCTGCTTCCCCAGGCTGGTCATGGAGCCCAGCGTCCGGCCAGGCTCCAGCGCTGGACTTGCTGGGCTGGTCCTGCCCCAGCCCTGGGGCCACGCTGGATCAAGGGAAGGGCACTCACCCGAGCTGCCAGCACCGTGGGCAGAGGAAGGAACCGAGGGGGAGTGACATGGCGGGAGAGCAGGGCAGCCTGCTCCCCAAGTTCACAGTGTCCTGGGGGCACAGCCAGCCCCTCTGGAAACTTCTGGCTGAGCCCCTGCCAGCAGGATTTGCCACAATAGCAGGGACCCCCTTTGCGTAGCCAGGGGCCAGACACACGGCACCCTGCCCAGAGCACAAGTCCAGCAGGAGCACTGACCGCCCATGGGCGCGCTCCAATCCAGGCTGCCCAGAGCTTCCCCCAGGGACCAGCCCCCGCCTGCTCCTCTGCCCCCTCTTCCCACAGGCCATGGGAGCCTGCGGGCCCAGCGCCGCACGACCCGTCCACAGCAGGGACCTGCCTTTGCAGCACGGCCAGTTGGGGCTGGGGTGAAGATGTGGTGTTTATTGGTCACTGGTGGGGCGGGAGGCAGTGGCGGTGGGGCAGGGCTGCCTTGGAAGCCGGTCTCCCACCAGCACCACGCTGCATCACTCAGCAGGGACGTCTCCCCAGGCGCCTGGCTCAGCCCTCCTGGGCCCACTTCAGGAAGGTGGGAATGTCGCGCACCGGCACGTTGCGGGTCAGCGCCTTGACACGCAGGTTCCGATCGTCCGTGAGCAGCACCACCTCTCGGAGCAGACGAATCGGGTCGTCTGGAAGAGAGTGACACGGCTGAGCAGAAGCCCTGCCAGAGCTGCACAGTCAGCATGCCGGCCATGCGGCCACCTGGTGCTGCCCGGGCTGGCTCTGCTTCTCCCACTCAGCCTGGTTCCTTCCTTCATACTGCCCCCCGCCCCGAGCCCTGGCACCTGCATGGCCCCAGCAGTGCGCTCTGCTAGTTGCTGAGGGAATTCCACCCAGGGCAGGAAGCCTTATGTACTGACTGCAACCAGCAAGGGCTCCCCATGGACAGGACATGCCGCCACCTGCAACCTGTGGGGTCCGGCCAAGGCTGCCATGCCACACCCTGACTCCTGAGCAGAGACTTCACTGGAGCGATGGCAGATAATTTCTGATGGAGCCTCATGACTTCTGCATATTGACCCTGACGCCAATCAGAGCCAGCCCCCAATCACAGGGCAGATCTGACCTGCGCACGGAGCCCTAACGTGTGTCCAGCAGGCCCCAGGCCGGGGGACGTTGACGCAGGAAGCCCAGGTCAGGCCATGCTCTTGCTGGCGCAGCAGAGCAGGCTTGCAGCCTTTGATGTACGCTCCAGCAGGAAGCGGGTGCTCACTGGAAGATCTAACACCAAGCCTTATTCTGGGAGCCACTTTGCCTTTGCAGGACCACAAACATTAGGGCTTTGCTGGGCTAGACAGGAAGAGCTGGACCCCGCCAAATGACTGACATGGTCTTGCCCACAAGACGGCTGAGCTGCTCTGGGGCTGGGCTAGCTGGGGAACTGAGCAGGGTGGATGGAAGGCGCTGGATCCTCTGAGCAGAGCTCTGGTCCTAGGCACACCGCAAGAACAGCGCCTCTGAACCGGGGCCGGAGAGAACACCCAAGTCCCTGGAAGCCCACCACGTGCACCATGGGCCCAGGGCCTGATGCACTGGGAGGGGCAGACTCACAGGAAGGTGTCTGGGCACCCGGTGGGTTGTAAGGGGTGGGTCCCTGGGATCTGCTGGGTTGGGAGAGATGGGCCAGTGGGAGGCCATCCTGGGACCTGATGCACTGGCCCCGGGGATCTGTTGGCAGCAGGATCAGGAGGTTTTGCGCGGACACTGAGAAATGTGTAACAATAAACATCCACTGTGCCGAGCCTGCTGACGTGGCTCCTTGTTACAAACCAGAGGCTGTCAGCTTGTCAGGCCCCATCCACCATAATCCACATGATTTGAAAATTCAGCATCATTTATGCATAAACATTGGGTGACGGTTTCTCTGCGAATCTGACAAGTTAAGCTGCTAAGAATTTGCACTGACAAACGCCCGCTGATTTCTTGGGCAGCTGCTGATGTCATGCCTGTCCCAGCAGCCCTTGCAAAGCGCTGTCCGGGGCGAGGGCCTGGCGGGCAAGCCGAGGGGAGGGCATTGCTGTGCAGAGGGAAGACAGCCCCGAGCCGCTCCCCAACGGCACTGAGGTGCGCCGCTAGCTAGAGACGGAAGGACTCTGCCCGTGCAGCCGTAACTCCACCTCTCCCACAGGAGGCAGCCGGGCTAACCTTGGCGATGGCTCCTCCGGGGTTGTGCACTGGCTGCTCCTGCACACCTGGCGGCCGAGAGCCTGGGGCCGTGGTGCCAAGTGGCCTCACGGCGTGAGACTCTGGCGCGCGCGGGGGCAAGGAGCACTGGGGTCCACCCCTGGAGTGTCTGGCACAGTTCGTGCCGGTGGGTGGGGCTCTCGCCCCTCCGGAGCCGCTGCCCCTGTACCTTTGTTGGTGGGCATGAAGTCCTTGGCCTTGTCATTGCAGTAATGGAGACAGCAGGACAGAATCAGGTCGTCGTTGCTGCCCTGGAAGGAAGGACAACGCAACCCATGTCAGCAAAGCCGGTCTGCAGCGCTTGGGGGCAGCTCCCAGCACACCCAGCCTGGGGCGGGTGGCATGGAGGACGTGCAGAGCCCGCAAGCAGAAGGCTCCTCTCCCCTACGCGGGTGGCCAGCGGAAGGGAGAGCTGCCGCCCAGCTCTGGGATGCGCTCTGGCCACGTGCCCAGCTCCAGCGCTTGATCTGCCCACGCTGCAAGCCTCCTCCGGCCGCGCCTCCCGTTACCTGCTGGCCGGTGGTGTCCTCGCTGCGGAAGGAGATGGACTCGAGCTCGTTGCCTCGGCTCGTCAGAGCCCGCATGCAGCTGTCGCGGCTCTCGAAGCGCTGCTCCAGGAACTCGATGGCTCTCCGGGCTTTCTCCTGCAGCAAGCGGGTGTGGCCCCCGGCCCGGTGCTCCACTTCCGGGCCCTTGGCCAGGCCATCCAGCTCATTGATCACTTGGAGAAAGAAGGGCAGAGGGGCCTTGGGTACAGGCAGCCAGAGCCTGGCACAGACCCGCCCAAGGCTGGGAGAGGGCACTGGGCCGAGACTCAGGCGCAACTCCTGGCTCTGCCACAATCTGCAGGTGACCCTGGGCAGGTCACCTGCCCACCTGGGAAATGGGAAATGCTGCTGCTTTCCCCGCCCCGCTTCCGTCTTGCCCATTGGACTGTGTGCTCGTCAGTGCGCCCAGCACCCCCCAGTGAGGCTGGACCCCTGGGGTCTCCAGCCGCTTCTGCCACGGACCACACCACACCCAGGCAGTGCGGGAGGAAGCTCCGGGCCACGCAGTCCCATCTCTGCCTCCAGGCTACAGCAACGAACGGCTGCACCAGGCTAAGCATGAGCCTGGCCCCTTCCCTACAGCCTGCAGAACTGCTGCCGCAGGTCCCCCTGCCCCGCGGCTCCGGGAGGAGGTGGGGTGCCAGGTGGCTCTGGGCGACACGTGCAGCCACGTGGGGTGTGGCTGAAGGAGGGAGATGCACGGCCCCTGGCACCCAGCCTGCGGGACAGAGGGGTTTCGCCGGTGCCCTGAGCCTGGTGGAGGGGCAGGGATTCCATCTGCCCTCCTGGCACGCAGGGCCCCACCCTGGAGCAGGCTGACTCCTCGGCTGCTGCTCATTTTGCTTGGCTGAGGATTAAGTCCTAGAGCCCGTTGTGGAAACCCCAGCCTCTCCAGCGCCCGTGTCCACTGGGAGCCCTGGCCCTCAGCACCTCATTGGGAGACACCCCAGGAGGCTCTGCTGCCTGCCCAAAACCGCCCGTGTGCAAGAGACAGTGGGCATGGATAGGCAAGTGGGTGAGCACTGTCTGTGCACACGTGTGAGCGAGGCCCCGTGCACAGTCGGGGGGTGATCGCTGTCCGCACACGAGCGAACAAGCCCGTGCGCGGGAGGGAGGGAGGGAGCGAGGCCCCGTGCGCAGTCGGGGGGTGATCGCTGTCCGCACACGAGCGAACAAGCCCGTGCGCGGGAGGGAGGGAGGGAGCGAGGCCCCGTGCGCAGTCGGGGGGTGATCGCTGTCCGCACACGAGCGAACAAGCCCGTGCGCGGGAGGGAGGGAGGGAGCGAGGCCCCGTGCGCAGTCGGGGGGTGATCGCTGTCCGCACACGAGCGAACAAGCCCGTGCGCGGGAGGGAGGGAGCGAGCAAGGCCCCGTGCGCAGTCGGGGGGGTGATCGCTGTCCGCACACGAGTGAACAAGCCCGTGCGCGGGAGGGAGGGAGGGAGCGAGGCCCCATGCGCAGTCGGGGGGTGATCGCTGTCCGCACACGAGCGAACAAGCCCGTGCGCGGGAGGGAGGGAGCGAGTGAGGCCCCGTGCGCAGTCGGGGGGTGATCTCTGTCCGCACACGAGTGAACAAGCCCGTGCGCGGGAGGGAGGGAGCGAGCAAGGCCCCGTGCGCAGTCGGGGGGAGGGAGGGAGCGAGCAAGGCCCCGTGCGCAGTCGGGGGGGTGATCGCTGTCCGCACACGAGCGAACAAGCCCGTGCGCGGGAGGGAGGGAGGGAGGGAGTGAGGCCCCGTGCGCAGTCGGGGGGTGATCGCTGTCTGCACACGAGCGAACAAGCCCGTGCGCGGGAGGGAGGGAGCGAGTGAGGCCCCGTGCGCAGTCGGGGGGTGATCTCTGTCCGCACACGAGCGAACAAGCCCGTGCGCGGGAGGGAGGGAGGGAGCGAGGCCCCATGCGCAGTCGGGGGGGTGATCGCTGTCCGCACACGAGCGAACAAGCCCGTGCGCGGGAGGGAGGGAGGGAGTGAGGCCCCATGCGCAGTCGGGGGGGTGATCGCTGTCCGCACACGAGCGAACAAGCCCGTGCACGGGAGGGAGGGAGGGAGCGAGGCCCCGTGCGCAGTCGGGGGGTGATCGCTGTCTGCACACGAGCGAACAAGCCCGTGCGCGGGAGGGAGGGAGCGAGTGAGGCCCCGTGCGCAGTCGGGGGGGTGATCGCTGTCCGCACACGAGCGAACAAGCCCGTGCGCGGGAGGGAGGGAGGGAGTGAGGCCCCGTGCGCAGTCGGGGGGTGATCGCTGTCTGCACACGAGCGAACAAGCCCGTGCGCGGGAGGGAGGGAGTGAGCGAGGCCCCGTGCGCAGTCGGGGGGTGATCGCTGTCCGCACACGAGCGAACAAGCCCGTGCGCGGGAGGGAGGGAGTGAGCAAGGCCCCGTGCGCAGTCGGGGGGGGGTGATCGCTGTCCGCACACGAGCGAACAAGCCCGTGCGCGGGAGGGAGGGAGGGAGTGAGGCCCCGTGCGCAGTCGGGGGGTGATCGCTGTCCGCACACGAGCGAACAAGCCCGTGCGCGGGAGGGAGGGAGTGAGCGAGGCCCCGTGCGCAGTCGGGGGGTGATCGCTGTCTGCACACGAGCGAACAAGCCCGTGCGCGGGAGGGAGGGAGTGAGCAAGGCCCCGTGCGCAGTCTGGGTTTCAGACACAGCTTAATTTCTGAAGATTCTTTCCAAGCGCCAAGCCAAAGCCCTGAGATCAAGTGGGAAATATGCATTCCTTGGGGGCCTGGGAGAGCGTTGGGGGCCTGAGGCCTCACCCCAGTGCTGTGAATCACTGCACAGGGAGCTGTGTGATTGCTCTGTTCCAGGGGGAGGCTGGCACTCACTGTCTGGGCATTTGAACGAAAGCTACGTCGGGCAGCTTCACTCCTCACTCATCCCTGACTCCCGAGGCCCACGGCTGCCGTTTCCACACACTGCACGGCTGAGGCTGGGGGGGAGTGGTGCAAAAACGGAACATCCAACAGGAAAAGCTGGTATTCCAGCCCGAAATCCGCCTTCCTGCTTCCAACCCAAACAGGCTTCAAAGGGGAGCCTTGTTTGTGCTGCTGCACCAGGCCTAGCGTCTCAATGGCAGGCTCAGGCTGAAGGAGCACAGAGCAGGTTAAAGAGCAAGAGAAGCAAAGCAAATGGAAAGCGACACTCTTAACCCCTTGTTGCGTCCCGGTGGTGCGGGGTTTGGTGCGGCCTGCAAGCTGAGCACCTCTGCTGCTGGGGGGGTGCCCTGCTCCTGCCACACACCTGGGGCCCGCTCGGCTCCTCCAGCCAAGGGTTCACGCTGACTGCAGGGGACAGATCTCATTAACTCTGGGGCCTTCCCTCAGCTAGCGGATGGTCCAGCACAGCCAGGCTCATTGCTTCAGCATGCTTTACTACTAGCCAGGAAGGAGATCTGACAGCCCCATGAGGACGAGGCCCTATCACGCCTACCAACATGGGGAAACTGAGGCACAAATGGGCAAGGGATGTCAGAGCCAGGATTAGAATCCACAAACTCCTGGCTCAAGCTGCTTCTTTGGGGCCAAGCAGTGCACACAGCAGCCTAGAGCCCCAGGGATTGAGCTGGGCCCTGGCTGAAGCTTGGGGGGGAAAGGGACCCAGGGTCTCTAGCCTTCTAGCTGGGGCTCGGGGTTATGCAGCTTCAGTGAAACCACGCAGCAGCAGCAGGGAGGCGTCGGCTTTGCAGGTGCCGCTAGCGTGGCTGGCATGCCCGCCCCCGGGGCTGCCAGCTTCCTGCCCTTTGCTCCCAAAGCGCTGGCGCACCGCGGGACCTCTGCCAAGCTGGGCAGCCAGGTCCTGGATCCCTCCCCGGACAGGCCTGCTGGCCTCCGTGGAAGAGCCCAGCATCTCCTGGGCAACAGAGCTGGAGCTGTGCAGCAAGCCCCTGGATCACACTGCTGCCCAGGGCCTGCAGGGACACCGGGTGTCTCCCCATTCCCCAGTGCTCTGTGCCAAAGGCCGTCTCACACGGCTGCTGGCGTCCCTGTCCACAAGCTGGCAACAGGCGACCCCCCGTCCTGGGCACAGACCCCGGCCACGGGAAGCCAGGGCCCCAGGCTGGGGACTCGGGCAGGGACAGAAGCGGCACTCTGGGGCACTGGCCTGGAGACACTTAGCTCTGTCCAGCTCCTTTGTGCGGGCTGCAGGCTGGAGCGGACCGGGGCAGCGGAACAACACTCGCACCCATGAGCAGTCGGAGCTGAGGCAGCCCTCCCGCCCTGGGAGACCACCCAGCAGCACAGCCGTTATCTGCCAGGCCGCGTGTTTACCAATAACGGGAACCAGCTTGGCTTTTACTGCAAGCTTTATAAGGAGAAAAAGAAGGGCTGGGCTTCCCTAGGACACAGGCTGGCCATGTACTCTGGCTGCCTAAGCCCCAGCTCCGCCAGGCTAAGCTGTCTGCTTGCATTGTTTGACAATCCCCCACCCTGTTCCCTGCAAATCCTTCTGCCTCCCACGGGCTGGTGTCCTGGCACCCCTGGGAGAGGGGCGTCCACCCAGGAGGCAGGCCATGGGCAAAGGGAGCCACCAGTGACGGGGCCAGCGCGGTGTCTGCATGGGACCTGCTGAAGTGCCTGTGGGAATCATGCTCCCCTGCCCAGGTCTGGGCTCCACCGGCTGAATCCCATCTCATCCCAATGGCAAGAACTGAACGGGCTGGCCAGAGCACCGCACAGGCCACACAGAACCGTGGGGCCAGCCCACAGAGGGGCCAGCCTGCTAGGACTCCACACGGGACACTGGGCCCTCCTGCTGGAAGGGCAGCTCTGGTCTTACTCACCAATCAGGGGCACCACGAGGATGAATTTCCGCCCCTCCAGCAGCTTCTTCAGGCTGTTCAGGTGGTCGATGAAGCCGTTGGTGTCTGGCACCAGGAAGACAGGTCGGATCTCCAGCTCCATCTGTCGCATCTGGCTCTGATCCTTCAGCACGGCCTGTAAGAGGCCAGAGCGGAGCCTGAGCAAGGCCTGCCCCCCATGGCCTGGGGCAAGCACATTTAGCCACAGAAGAGTCGGGTGGTTCTCAGTTAATGCCGAGCCCCCCAAGAGGCGGGCAGGGCCATGCAGGAAGGGATGAGCTGTGCTGTGCTGCGCTATGGCAGCTCTTGCTAGCTCCCCTGGATGTCATTGTGGAATCCCCATCAGAACTCAGAGCAGTGCCAGGCCCAGGCGCTGGCTGGTAACATGCCCTTTGGCCAGGGCACAGCGCTGACGGGCTAAGTGCAGGTGGCAGGGCAGCCCCCCGGGGAGCGGGTTTCAGGGTTCAGTGGCAGGCTGTCTGAACACACAGGGTCACAGTGATGCCAGTCACGTGATGGCGCGTGGGGCTCTGTGACCGTGCCACATGCGTGCCCCTGGTGTGTGGCGTTTGCCTCCCAGCTCTCCAGATGGTACCCCTCAGACTCCTGGCAGCTGTGAGCAGTGCCTGTGCTGGTCGTCACGTCCCATCCCGCTCCCTGGGCCGCCCGGTGAGAGAAGGACACAGGATGCGCAGGGAGGGAAAGAGCGAGGTCGGTGGGGAATGTGCCAAGTCCCCTCTTGCAGCTCCAAGACGCTCAGGGAGCCAGAGGGAAACTCGCCTTTGCAGAGTTCAGAGGCCGCAGCAAGATTTATTTTTGTTTGTGCGAGTAAAAGGCTGCAGAAGCCTCTGGCCAAGGGGCATGGGGGGAGTGGCCTGGATTCTCGCTGGCTCTGGGCCAAAGATGGAAGAGTCTGTGTGCAGAGCTGGAGGCATTGCCTCTGATTAACTCTTCAGCTGGTACTGAGCACACGGGAGCCTGCATCATGGTCACGAGGAAGTGAAGCGGGCGGGGAGTAGGGTCCTGGGCTTCTATTCTGTGCACATGTGCCTTGAAACCAAGTCCTCTCTCTGGGCCTCAGTTTCCCCTCACTCGACTGGGGACAATGACCCTTCCCCACTTGGGTGGCGCATGAAGCCCTGGGATGCCGCGAAGGGCCAGAGTCACAGCTGGTGCTGAAAGAGACGCTGGGGCCCTGGCTCCCCCCAAGCTCTTGGGTCAAGGGGCAGTGAGCACAGAGGGTCACTTCCATGCCAGGCGAGCTGTCTTGAAGGAGGGCAGAAGCAGCCCAAGCAGCCCTCCATGTCCTCTGCCAGCACATGACCTGGAGCCGCAGGTTCTGCCCTGCGCTCCGCCCCGGTGGGATACCTCCTCCCAGCACACAGCCCACTCGCCCAGGGTTGCTGGGGGGTGACCTTTCAAGCTGCCCTTGGTGGGGCAGAGATGAGGCACCTCTGAATACACTGGCAGCCCAGTCCCCTCCATATCTGCATCAGCTGGAAGCCCCTGGGGACTGGCCAGTGGCTCCAGCTTGGAAAGGGAGCCAGCTACATGCAGCACCATGGTGCAGACTGTCCAGGAGGGCCCCGGCTGGGCAGTGCCCATCATACAGTGCAGACTCAGGGGCCGGCTTGCACTGCTCTGCAGGCCTGGGGGGAGGCCCCAGGAAGCGATGAGAGCGTGCAGAGCAGAGCGGAGGTGGCACGCCACTGCCCGAGGGCCTGCTAGCAGCACCAGCCCCCTGCTCCGGCCAGGTCGCCGCCGCTATTCCTGCTCTGCCCAGGCGCCTGCCCACGCGGGCCTTGTCTGCTCCGCGGGGACAGCAGGCGGATTTTCCAGGGACGGAGAACAATGCCTGTCGCTGGGCTCTGCTTGAGGGCTTCCTAGTTCCAAGGTTTGTCGGCAGCGTCTTCCTCAGCAGTAAACGTGCCCCGGGCCTGGTAGCGAGCTGGGGCCGCCGCCGTGGAGCCGCCGTGGGAGGGTGTGCGGCTTCCGCAGCCAGCAGGCACCCGCTCCCAGGCAGGTGCGTGTCAGCGCGTGTGCGCCCGCCGCATTGTTCCTCCATGGAGAGCGTGAATGGGCCGGGGCTATATTTAGAAAGTTACTCACGCTGCTGCCACAAAGGAGCGGCTGCATCTTAAGGGGGCGGCCGCTGCGTGTGCACGGAAGGGACAGGAGTGAGGCTATTTTGGGAAGACATGTCAGAATTGGCTGCCCAGTTAAGCTGCTTCTGTAATGTCCAGCAAAACAATAGCAGCATCCAGAGGAAGAGCCTGTTATGGTTCAGGTGGGATGTTTTCAGCAGTTCAGGAAACCTGACCGCTCCCAGCGCACAGCAGTGGCACAAAGGACAGAGGACCAAGTGCTTGGCCAAGGGGCGGGGAGGCTGGGAATCCAGCAGCAGCCAGCGCTTCGCAAGAGAAAACATGGCTGCCGGGGAGGGGCCCAGCTGCTGTACACAGCGTTAGACTTCCCTCCCCGCCTCCTGCAGTGCGCCCGGATGGGGCGCCCCCGCACTGCGCCCCAGCCCAGTCCCTCACCCCCTGCCCACTGCTGAGGGGACATGAGGCAGGGGAGAAGGGGGGCCTGGCCTGCTGGGAGATGAGCAGCAAAACTGGCCAGTGGGATCAGTGTGAGAAGGCCACAAGTGCCCAAGAAAGCTCCTGGCAGGGGACGGAGGTCGAGGTTCGCCTCAGCCCACCAGCCACCTCCCTGCTCTGCCGTCTCTTCAGAGCTGCACTCTGCTCCCCGGCCCCAGGGCTGAATGTGTGATACGAAGTGAACCCACCGCCCTGCGGGAGTCCCACCTTGCCTGACACTAGCACTGCAGGGACCCGCGAAGAGGGAGCAAAGGCCTGGGGCACATTTGTGCTGGGTGACGGGCTGCGGCAGCGCGCGGGACCAGAAGGAGGGTTACACGGTAGCTGCACGGCTCTGCGTTTCAACACAGCAGCACTTCTGCTGCCTGGGAGCGCAGGGGAGGAGTGGGCAGCCAGGCCAGGGTGAAGGGGCATCGGACCAGGACTCTCCGCTGCAGGAAGGCAGGCCCAGGGGATGACACTCAGAGCGGAGGACGGGCTGTGAAGCAGACAGTCAGAGCTGGGAGCGGGCGCCCTTTGCTCAGGGGAAGGAGGGCGCTTTGGGCCGCGCTTGTCTCCCTCCCGGGAACTGGAGGAGCCGCTTCCTTCAAGTGCCAGAGGCTGAGGGGACCAGGGCCCGTTACCTCAAGGGAGCGTCGCGCAGACCAGCGCGGTCAGTGGGCTTGGACATCAGGGCTGGCCTGGGGGACAAAGGATCGGAAGTGATGGCAAATGGCCAGGCATCCAACTTGGAGCACGCGCCTCAGGGCGCCACAGGGCTGTGGCTGGCCTTCCCTGACGGCCTAGGGCGGGGAGCCACGATGGGAGACGGGAGCCTGGCAGGGATGGCAGAAAGCGCAAGAGGGTTTCGCTGGGAAGAATGCGGATGCGGCCCCGGGGGAGGAGGAGCCGGGGGCAGGAAGGCAGCCCCAGCCTGAGGGGCAAGGGCGCACGGAGCGACAGAGCAGGCAGGGAGGGGAAGGGATCTGGGGATGTGCACGGAGCAGGGAGTGGAGAACCCCTCTCCACAGAGCTGCCCTGGCTGCCCCTGGAATGCTGCGCAGAGGGCCAGCCCGGCCAGCCAGCATGGGGACAGGGAGAGAGGCTGGCTCAGTGGCTGCGAGGGGGGGGCTCAGCTCCTTGCCCTGCCACAGTTTCCCTAGGTGGGCCTGGGCAAGGCCCTCGGGGTGCATCTACTCTGCAGCAGCCCTCGTGAGCCCAAGGCTCAGGGCCCAGGCCAAGTAACTCTGGCTTGCTGGGGGCCCTTTGGGCTTGGGCTGGCAGACAGGTTCCAGGACCAACCCCCACAGCCTCCGCCCAAACAGCGCAGCCCAGCCATGCTACTGGGCTCTGCCTGCCATGGAGACAGTCCCTTAGTGCCTCTGGGCCGCCGCGCAGCCCGGCTCTGGGAGGAGACACAGTAAAGCCAGGGGCTGCAGCGAAGGGGGCCATTTCCACCGTGGCAGGGCTGCCAGACCAGGACAGGTGGGGAGGCAGGAGGGGGAGGCAGGCTTCAGAAGGGGGGATGACAGCAGGAAGAAAGGGGCAGCTGAGAAAGCCAGGCCCGGCTGTGGAGTCACTCCTGAGAAGGCTCAGACTCCCTGCTGCTCAGGGCAGGGAACACTAGCTAGGACGAATGCTGGGGAGGCTACTCCCGGGGAGCCCGGCCTCTCTCGGTCTGCTCCTCCAACTCCCTGCCTCAGGCTCTCGCCTCGGGTCAGCACCCACTGCAGCATGAGGGCTGGGGCCCTGCTCCACTCTGCCTGGCCAACCCTGGGCTCAGCTACTTCACGCAAACCCTCAGGAGCTCTCCTCCACCCCTGGAAATCAGGCTCCAAGTGCACTCTGGCTCCCAGCTACATCCCCCAACATGCCCACACCCTCGGCCTGAGCGCCGTCCAGCCCCAGCGGCTCTGGAGAGACGCGCTGGAAAGGAAGCCCAGGACACCCTCCAGCAGCCCCCTGGTCCTTGTGCAGCGGCGATCCCTGGGGCTGGCAGGGGGGCTGGTGGCCGGAGGGGGCTCTGCACACGCTGCCGTCCCTGAACATGTGCAGTTCCTGGTTGCTGTGTCTGAACACGGTGCTGGGAAGTGGGGAATTTACTGACACCTCCCACTTACCAACCCTGGAGGCTGCAGGCCGCTTGCTGTAATTTACAGCCCCTCGCTCCAATCCCCAGCTCCCTTGTAGCAATAATGTGACCCAGCTCCCTGCCAGCAGCCACGGGCTGGTTAGCACAGGGCAGCCCCTCCCTCTCGCACAAATCAGACCTGCGCTGGAGAGGGGTTTGTAGAAAAAGGGGAAACATCCAGCAAGTTTGGGGTGGGTTGGAAGTGCAGTGCCGTGGTTCTGGGCCCCCCGCCAATAGCTGGAGGGTACACATGTGTGCGCTCTCCCAGTAGGGCCTTCAGCGGCCCTGTTTTACAACCGCCTCGGCACAGACGGCAGAGTTCACGCATCTGGCCAGACAGATGTGTCTGGCTTACGTTCAAGGCTGGAAAATGAAGAATTATGGAAGTGAAGGGCCCTGGGCATTAGAGAGGGCGGAGGTGAGGGGGAGGGGGGCAGAGAGAATTTTCCTCTGCTGAGAAATCCTCATCTGGGCTGTGAGGGTGGAGGAGGAAGAGGGGCCAGAGAAAGCCAAGTGGCCAATAGCCATGAATGCAGGCTGCTCTTAAAGGGCCAGCGCGCTCCCCACCAGGGCCCAGCTCCAAATCCAGCTCGCTCACAAGGTACCTCTGGCGAAAACGCCAGGAACTCAATGCAGGCTGCGTTGCCATAGCGATGCTTTGGTTACAGCCACAGGCAGAGCATCTCCCCGTGGGGCTCTTTAATGGACTGCAGAGACCCCCCCAAGGGAGAAACGCTGAGCCCAGCTCTGGCCCCCCGACACGCACAGCGCGAGGTCTGGCTGTGCGGATCCCTGACCGGAGGATGACCCCGCATGACAGTCGGGCCTGGCCTGCTCCTGGGTGCTCCCAGGTTTCTGACAGGTTGGCTTTTACCTTGGACTCCCATGGCAGCAGGACTGTCCCGTGTGACCCCCCCGTGGGTCCCTGCCCCCAGACACAGCAGGGAAAACAGCCGACTCCTGCCCTCCCAGTGGGGAGCCAAGCGTGCGGGTGTATGCGGGTGTACAAGGGAGCAGGCCGTTCCACGATGCTCCCTCTGCCCCGGGCCTGCGGTCACTCTCTGAGGCTGCCCTACCTGAATCTTGTCCTGACGTCGCTGCTGCTCAGCCACTTTCCTGGCGAGCGCTTGTTTCCTGGCTCTGAGCTCCCTGATGTCAAACTCTTCTCCACTGGCATCAGCCTCCGAATCGTCTTCAAACGCCTCGACCCTCAAGTCATCCTCCTTCTTACCGGAAACCAGACAAAGCAGAAGAGGAGAGTCAGCGGTACTGAGTGCCCACCCAGCACACGAAGGCCCCCGTCGCCCCTGGAAATACCGAAGAGGAAACCAAGGGAAAGTAACTCCCCACTCGCCTTCGGAAACACACCACGGAAAGGCCAGGAAATCCAGAGGCGAGGGTTGTGCGGTTAAAGCACTGTTCTGCGTTCGAGTCCAGGCTCAGGCAGGCTCCTGGACAAGTTATTTAACCTCTGCAAATGGGAGACTGCAGCTGCCTTTTGCCCACCCTTCCTCAATGCCTTGTCTTTTAGGGTGCGAGCTCTCTGGGGCAGAGACTGCTTCTGATCGCGTCTGGGCCAAAGGGCTCCAAGTGCTGCTGAGACCCCAGGCACTCCCCTAAGACAAGGGAAAACTCGGAATCAAGGCGGGAAGCCCAAAGTAGACTCCACTAGAGAAGGAGACCTAGAGTCCTGGAGTCCAAGGCTAGAGAGACCACTGGACCCTCTGGTCTGACCTCCCGCGTAACAGGCCACACCTGCCCCCAGTGGCCCATGCACCAAGCCTGCGCTTGCTGCGCGCACTACAGCGGATCTTTTAGAAAGAGAAGTCCAATCTGGATTTAGACACCCCGAGTGCAGGGAATCACAGCTCCCCGGCGAACCGTTTCAATGGCTCGCGACCCTCACTCCCATCCGGAACTTGTCTGGCTGCAGCTCCTGGCCCCTGGGGCTCGGTCAGCCCTGGTTGGGTGGAGGCGCCCTCTCCCCTCAGAGCTCTTCCTCCAGGGAGGGCTTTCCTGGCTGGGACCAGACGCCACTTCCTTTTCTCTGGGGCAAAACTGGCTGAGCGCCTCCCCCTGCGCCCGGCCTCGCAGCTCATTACTGAGCTCCTTCCGCGGCCCTCGGCCTTCCGGACACGGGCAGCCAGCCCGGAGCCCCAGCCCCATGCTCCCTGCAGACACAGCCCAGGGCTGCACCCGCCGCTGAGCCAGCCCAGTGCTTTGGCCAGTTCCCACCCCCTCCTGCTTTCCAGAGCGTCGTGTCCAGCACGTGAGAGCTGCCTTCCTGGCTCCTCGCTGGGGATCCACACTGCTCTCGAGAGCCGCCCTCCGCTCCAAGCTGACCCCATGGAGACGGAGCACTGCTGGGTGGCGAAGGCTCTGGGGACCTTCCTAGAATCACTGCAGAGGGCTTGGCCTCCAGGGCAGGGCACACGGCCCATCCCTAGTCAACCAGTCGACTTGTTTACAGTGCTGACTGGCTCCCCAGCAGGCTGCAGCTGCTCCACACCTGGAAGCGTGGGCCGGGCTCGTGCTGGGGGCTGGGCGGGGCCTCAGGACTACCCAGCGTGCTGGAGCTGAGGCGGCAATGGCAGCTCCTCTGCGCTGCAGGGCGCTAACCCCGATGTGGAGCCCAAGCCCTGGCCCTCCCCACACCTTCCACTGCAGCCTGGGGCACTGGCGGATTCTCAGTGACGGGGCCAGGCTCTGCGCCTGTGATGGGCATGAGCACCATGGCTCCTTCTGGCCTGGGGTCAATGGGGTCGGGGCCTGTGCGTTGGGCCCCATTGTCTGTAGGGACTGAGCCGCCTCGGGCATTCCCTTGGCCACGCGTGGGCTACTCCCAGGCCAGGGCGCAGGGGCAGCCTGGGACAGAGAGTAACCTCGGGGCAGCTCGGGGAGCGCAGAGGCTGCCAGGGAGCCCCGGGAATACTCCCCCGCCGGGCAGTGCAGAGCTTCCTCGTTTCACATTCAGCACTTGTCCTGAGCCCAGGCCTGGCCCTGCACTGAGCAGCTCTTCTCTCCCGTGGCCCCGGAGCCCTGGGAAGGAGGAAGACGAGCCCAGACTCAGTTCCTTCTCTCAGGACAGCCCCGACCGCAGGGAGCCCCAGGGCAGGGCACAGGTCAGTGTGTTCCCAGGTTGGGAATCTGCTCACCCCGGGTCAGGGGACGGTCACGTTGGCCAGCTTGAGGCTCAGCTTGGACCCAAATGCAGAAGCTCCTGGGTTACGTAAGGAGTCAGAGGCTCCTACAGCTGAGCAAGCCGACAGGGCGGGGGCACCGCTCGCTGCCTGAGCTCAGCTCTGGGTGGTCAGCGCTTCTGCCAGGAATGCCCCTGCTGAGACCCAGAACTGGGCCACCAGACTCCACCTGGGTCAGTCTCCATCCCTCCCATTGCCTGGAGGGTTAGGTCTCTGGGGTACTGCCACAGCTTGTGACCGCTGCTGCCGTGACCTCAGGCTGCCTCTCCGCACAGCCGGGGGCTGCCCTGTGTCCCTGCCGGTCAGGGGCTCAGCTCCCAGCACGTCCAGGCCTGGCTCGCAGGCAGGCTGAAGGAAGCGAAGGGCACTCTCCAGCCAGCCCTCCACTGGGGACAACCCCACGCAGCCCCCCCAGTACAGGGCTCTTCCCTACTCTACCTCTTGTGTGGGTCTGCATGAGGCGGGGCAAAGCCAGGGCTGCCCAGCCCCCAGCTCCCAATGCCATGTCCCAAGAGTCACCCTGCTGCGTGGCTGGCAGGGGCGTTGTATGCCCGGAGCCTGCTACAGGAACAGGCCAGGGCAGAAAAACAAGAGGCGAATTCCTTAATCACATCAGGATGTGAGAGGCGGGGGGAGGAGGGGGGCAGTGTCAGCGCTTCCTGTGCGTGCGCTGCAGGCTGGGGTTCAGGCCTCTGCCACACTGAGCTCCACGCCTGTAAACCTGAGCCTGAGCCCGGCCCCTGACCCCCCTCGCCAGGCTCCGGGGCTGCACGGTGTCCAAGCGCTTCCCCTTTAAGCACTCAGCAGCAGCATCTGGAACTCATAGCAGTGAGCAAGACAGGCACATGGGTGGGACTGGCAGGAAGGGGCAAGAGCAAAGTAGACTCGAGAGACCAGGGCTGCACAACATTTTATCCCCCCCCGCCATGCAGAATGCACACGCAGCTATCCTGGCTATAAATAGCGGGAGCTGCAGGGCCAGCAGGGGCTGGGCCCCACAGGGGTGACCCTTCCCTTGCTGAGGCGCGCTCTTCCCGCACGGTACCTGATCTTCCAGTTGTTTTCCCTCTTGGCTTCCCATTTCCTTTCCCATGGCGTCTGGGACGGGTGCCACTGACACATATTTTCCACCCTTGAATGCCAGCAAAGGCTCTTCTTGTCCACAAAGGGCTTCCAGGAAATACTTCAGAACTGTGACCCTCTTGCAGTCGGCTGCAATAACCTACGGGGTGAGGATGAGGGGATCGGGGAGAGAGAATGAAAACCAGTCAGGCCCAGGGAAGGCAGAGAGGAGAGGCGCTCAGGCACTGGCCAGAGGGAACCCTCAGAGCCCAGCTGCGGCTGCGAGCAGCGACAGGCCCAGGGAAGGCGGAGAGGAGAGGCGCTCAGGCACTGGCCAGAGGGAACCCTCAGAGCCCAGCCGCGGCTGCGAGCAGCGACAGGCCCAGGGAAGGCGGAGAGGAGAGGCGCTCAGGCACTGGCCAGAGGGAACCCTCAGAGCCCAGCTGCGGCTGCGAGCAGCGACAGGCCCAGGGAAGGCGGAGAGGAGAGGCGCTCAGGCACTGGCCAGAGGGAACCCTCAGAGCCCAGCCGCGGCTGCGAGCAGCGACAGGCTCAGGGAAGGCGGAGAGGAGAGGCGCTCAGGCACTGGCCAGAGGGAACCCTCAGAGCCCAGCTGCGGCTGCGAGTAGCGACAGGCCCAGGGAGCCCCGGGAGAGGACGGTTCCTCAGCCCCCTTGGGTTCAGGACTGAAGCGAACGACCAGCGGCCAGCTATAGTGTCTGGCCCTGGAGCTCAGAATGGGGGCAGGCTCACAGGTGTACACACACCGCCCAGACTCCACTGATCCCATCTCTCAAAAAAACCAGGGAGCCTGGCAGGGCTGAGCCAGCCCGATGCATTTGAATAGCTCAGGTAATTCTCCGATGGCTGAGACTCGGAGCATGGGAGCCGGGAACTCTCCAGCCCTCTGCCTGGGCTCCTTCCCCGGCTAGCTAGCACAGTGCTGGGACATGAGCCTTGGAGAGCCCCGCCTTTGCCAGTGACCATGTCCAAGCTCCCAGCGTCTCCGTGGACTTCCCTTTGCACCTGTCCGACTCAGCACTCGCCTCCACTTGCCGCGGAACCAGTGCCCAGGCTCCACTCCCCAAATCAAGGCCCCTGCCTGCTCTCCCCTTGTGGAGCCCCGAACCAGGCAGCTCGTTCACGGTTCTAGGGCATTTCACTCCAGTGAACTCCCGCAGGCGGGAGCTAGGATCAGACAGCAGGAATGGGGGGCACCCCACACAGTGGGAGATCAGCTGGAGGCCTGACATTCAGTGTGGGCACGGGGAGCAGCCGGGCAGCAGCGCACTCAGCTACCGGCGACGCTGCTGACCATGTGCCGTGAGAGCAGGAACAGACGCAGGGCTGAGGTAGCAGTGAGTAATGGGCTGGCAAGCAGCATGCCGAGTACCCCCCCACTGCACCAGGCTGCGGTGCAGAGGAAACTTCTGCACTTCCACAATGCTGCCCGTTTCCTCTCTGTGGGCTAATTTTAACCTTGTTGTTCCAGTGTGTTAGCCACCTGGCCCCGCTGTGACCCCTGACCTTGTGCCCTCGCTTCTGCATGAACTAGGGAGCCTCACGTCAGAGCAGGGCTTTCTCTGCCGGACGCAGCGCAGAATTGAAGGGCTCACTGCACAGCCAGGAGGCAAAAGAACCCTGGCTCCGACTCCCATGGGCAGAGACCTCGGGGGGGGGGGGGGGGCTGCCAGACGGGAACAAGAAAAGCACTAAGGCACCTAACACCTTTCAGAGGGGCCTTGGAGGACATGAGCCTACATGGTGTCAGTGGAGCTAAAGAATGACTCATGGGGGGTAACACAGAGAGGCACAAGGCGCAGGGCTAGAGGGAATGGTCACTCTAAACGGAGGAAAACTGCCAGGAACATTCAAACTATGACAAGTCCCTCGCCAACGGCTCCTGCGCCAAGAGAGCTGTCATGGGATAAGGGAGACGCTCTCCCGGACTGAGAACTGGGTAACAGACAGGAAACACAGGGTAGGACTAATGGTCAGTTTTCAGACTGGAGAGGGGGTCCCTTGGGAGTCTGTACTGGGACCCGCACTAGCCAAGAGATTCATCAACAATCTGCAAAAAGGGGCAACAGTGAGAGGGCAAAATCTGCAGCCAACCCTAAATGACTCAAGCTAGTCAAGCTTGGAAAAGAGGCGAATAAGTGGGGCTATGATAGACGTCTAGAAAATCTTGGCTGGTGTGGAGAGTGACTCAGGAAACGTACTCTACCCAACACCAGAACTGGGCTCATCCAACGAAATGAATAGGCAGCAGGCAGTATTTCCTCACACAACACAGTCGACCCGAGGAACTTTTTGCCAGGGGATGCTGAGAAGGCCAAAACAATCACAGGGTTAAAAAAGATCTGGAGAAGTTCACAGAGGATATGTCCACCAGTGGCTCCGAGCCAGGGTGGGCAGGAATGCAACCCGTGCTTTGAGTGTCCCTCGCCTCTGTCTGCGACTAGCTGGGAATGGGCGACAGGTCACTGGATGATTCCCTGTTCTGTTCACTCCCTCTGGCACTGGCGCAGAAGACAGGATACTGGGCCAGATGGGCCATTGGTCTGATCCAATATGGCCACTCCTATGGTCTAGGCTGGGGATTGTCCCTGGAGGGCACTTCACTGCTTGGAACACCCCTAAATCTAGACTGGACACCTCCCTGGTGCCTGGGACTGCTGCCCCCTCTGGCTGTCCCTAATACATGATCCCGTGTGGGGGCAGAGGTGAGAGGAACAAAGCGCAACACAGTGAGGCTAAAGAGCAAGGGAACTTCCTGCCCATGAGAACTACCTGGCTGTGGAGATAGTGGAGAAATGGGGAATTCCCCTTGCTTGGCTCACTGAAAACTAACTGGGTTAAATCCCTGGTGCCCAGCTCTAGGCCCAGTGACAGGACTTTTCCCAGCGGTTCCACGGGGCCCAGCTGCTGTGGGAATGGAACCGCGCACAGCAACTCAGCACAGCTGTGCAAATACTTGGGCGTGGCAAAGCCCGAGTTTGCATGCATGGGCAGGAGGGATGTGGCTGGGTGCTGCTGGGACACACAGCATTGTGACTCCTGGTGTCATCCGCCGAGGAAGGACTCATAGGCCTGGGAAGAGGCTGCTGTGGACTGGTGAGTGCAGCCACCTCGCTGGTTGCAAGCAGCAAGAGGTGGAGTCTCCAACTGGTCACTCAAGGTGCTGATGGCAGGAATGCAGCCAGCCCAGGACCTGCGACTGGAGTGAGGGGCACAGCAGAGCGAAGCAGCAGGGTGTTGGATCCACACCCATTCCTGACGGGATATTTGGGAGGCACCTCTGAAATGAACGACAATTGAGCCTACATCTTCTGCCTTATTTAGAATCCCAGAGGCTTTCTTCGGCAGCTACAAAGCAGGGCTGAGGGCTGCCTGAGCTCCTGCAAGGTGGCACGAGGAGGCATTCCTAGTTCTCCTGGAGATACGCTGCCCCCAGCCAGCCCTTATACACCCGAAGAAGAAGTTGAAAGTAAACAGGAGGGACCAGGATTAAACTGCTAAATCCTCTACAAAGTCGGGGGCTTTGGCCTTGAGAGTGGTCAGCAATGTTGCAGAAAAGGGGGGCGGGGAGGATTAGGCTTGTCCTCTTACCCCTTCCCTGAAAAAATATCCAACTAGGAAGCGAATGATTTCCTGCCAGGCTAGTGCAGGCTGAGCGCGATTAAAATCAGCTCTTCTGCTCTGGGAGAAGAGCCCAGCTGGCAGTGCAGGGAATAGTCCACCAGTAACTTGCCTCATGAACACATCAGTAAAAGGGAATGAAGCAGAGAACCTCAGCACCTCATCACATGAAGCTCCAGGAGCCTGCAGCCCTGTGTGTTCCTGCAGCGCAGCTGGCAGCAGGGACGGTGGCCTCTGGTGGGTGAGAGCAGGCTGACCTTGGCAGCAGCCTGCGTGACACACAGCTACTCAGTGCACTGAAACTTCCGTTTCCATCCCGAAAACAGGAAGTACCCGCATCAGGCCAAGAGTTCCAGCCACTGGGCTGCAGACCCAAAGAGGCAGCCTGGGGCCATCAGCACAGGCTGAGCTGGGAAGCAGCAGAGATGCCGCAGCCCAGGGGGTCCGTCTCCGAGGCTGCAGCAAGAACCGAAAGTTCAAATGCAAAGCGAGAGCAGCCCGCACCCTTCCCCCACAGGCGGTGCAGTGAGGCAGCAGGAACCGAAAGCCCAGCTTCAAGCAGTCACTCAGCGCACCCCTCACTTGACACGCACACGCCACTTGAAAAGGAAACCTGAGCCCAAGCTTTGGTGAAGTGGTCTGGTGCCTGCTGTGACCTGGGCTCAGTTCCCTAGAGACACGAGTGATGCCCTCACTAGCGTCTCCTGGGAACAGGCAGCTGGGGCGAGGAGCGTGGGGCCCGGGCCTCAGGATTTCACAGGTGGTTGGGCCTATGCACATCCCAGAAAACCTGCCTAGATGGAGCCACATGCTTCCCATTCGCACTGAACAGTGACCTAATCGCCAGCTGAGGCTCGGGTGGAACCTGGCTATGGCCATGTTTAAACACCCTCGGGCCTCTCGCTGGGGTTCAGAGCAGCCTTTGGAACAGGATGGGGAATTGCTCTTTTCTGGTGTCATTCTGGGGTCGGGGGCTCTCAGACACGTGTGACTAACCAGGCCAGCCTGGGCTCAGCCTAAGCTCTTTGGGCAACTAGGTCTATAGCTAGCGCAGGCTGTGCTCTGGGCTACAGTCAGCAACAGCCCCGTGAGCCACCCGGACAAGGCAGATTGGGGCCAGGACATTCCACAGCAGGGTGCAGGCTGGGTTATTTTTGCAGGCAAGGAAAGAGATAGCACTAGCCAAATCCCTGCTTTTGGCTAGCCCTCCAGCAGGCTTCCCAGATCCATTCTAATGTGCCTGGAACTCTGCCGGGTACGAGGCAGGACTGAACAAATATGTATCCCTACTGGCATCCCTAAAAATAAGCTGCGGACACTTGCATGCCTCTCTGCGGATGCAGATACCCACGGAAGGACAGAGGAGAGCCGCGGATGTGCAGGGCTCCAAAGGGCTCTGTAGCATGTGCCAAGACTAGCATGCTTCTGAAATTCCCAGCACTGCACTGAGGCGGGTCACCTCCGCTGGGGAGCGCACTAGCGCTGACAGGCCCACCAGCATTAACGCCCCAGCAGCTCCAGCTGACACAGCGTAAGAACGCCTGCATCATGACTTCCACCCAAACTTGCTAGCATAGTGTGTGCCTGTGACAAGCCCCGTGCAGAGCAGGCTAGGAAGAACACAGGCGAGCAGACTGCATGATCACAGTGGTTCCTTCTGGCCTCTGAGTCCTGAATCTACCAACGACATCCTAGGCAATGTCCTAACCAGGCCTCTTCCCCCAACATCTGGATCCTCATGGAACAATGTGCCAGCCAGCTTACATGCTTCATTCTCCCCTGGGTCTCACAGGAGCCAGGCAACACAGCAGACATGTTCTCACATCTGGAGTATTGTGTCCAGTTCTGGGCCCCCAATTACAGGAAGGATGTGGACGCATTGGAGAGGATCCAGCGGAGGGCAACCAAAATGATTAGGGGGCTGGAGCATATGATCTACGAGGAGAGGCTGAGGGAGTTGGGTCTGTTTAGTCTGCCAAAGAGAAGAGCGAGGGGGGATTTGATAGCAGCCTTCAACTTCCTGAAGGGAGGTTCCAAAGAGGATGGAGAGAGGCTGTTCTCAGTAGTGACAGATGGCAGAACAAGGAGCAATGGTCTCAAGTTGTGGTGGGAGAGGTCCAGGTTGGATATTAGGGAAAACTATTTCACTAGGAGAGTGGGGAAGCACTGGAATGGGTTACCTAAGGATGTAGAGGAGTCTCCATCCCTAGAGGTGTTTAAGTCTCGGCTGGACAAAGCCCTGGCCGGGTTGATTTAGTTGGGAATGGTCCTGCCTAGAGCAGGGGGCTGGACTTGATGACCTTCTGAGGTCTCTTTCAGCTCTATGGTTCTCTGATGGGTGAACACTTCCATTTTTGCAATCCCAAGGCTTTGTCTGGCCGTGTCCGGTTCAGCAACTTGAATGCAGGACAAAACCAGAGCCAACCATCCGCCACTGCTAAAATGGCTTGGTCTGAACCTGGCCATGTGCCCTGCCAATCCAGGCACTGCCACTCCAGGGTGGGTAATTAATAAAAAATTGCATTTATATTTACATTGGACTTTTTTGTTTTAAAATAATCAATAAAATACTAAACTTCTCATTTAAAAATAATGCTGACAATTAAATCTTATCACAAACATGCGACACCTGAACCTACAGGCTCATAACGTGAATTAATGGCTCTAGTCTGTCCAGCTAACAAGTAGCTCTTGGTCCTTGAAAGTTCTGGGTCTTCAATTTCTGTTTCTCAGCAGACTAACAAGTGCAAAGCCAGACAGGCCAGACAGGATTATTTCTGTGCTGTGCCTATGTGTGGTGGACCTAGGCCAAACTCAGCAGAGGAGTTACTTAAGACATTGTCTGAAGACAGACTGACAATATATAGGAAAGGATGGAGGCAGCATAGAAGGGAACAGTGGAGTGCATTGGAAAGAAAAAGGGAAGAGGTTATTCAGCACACACACACACTTCTATATTCCCCTACACTTCTGCCACAGAAAAGTTATCATGGCTTCTGGGCCTAAGAGACTAGAATAGTTTAAAGAAATTTGTTCCCAGAGTAAAAAAGGAAAACGTGTCAAGTGTAAGCAGAAAAGGAAGATGCAGGGCCTAGCTGCAAGAATGAAACATGATAAGGAAAACCACTTATCGGGAGAAAATGATGTGGCTACGTCTGAAGAACAATGCAGATCAACTTTGCAATGCATCATCCTTCAAGATTCTCTCTGTGCCTTTTGGTGTAAGTGTGATTTGACAAGTAAATTCCCAAGCTGTTTGCTGTACTGGGTTTTGCTAGAATAAAGTTTAGCTTAGCTAATCTTTATGGCTTGTTTAATTAACTAACTAGGTGCAGAATTTATTATCCAAATATAAAGTACAGAAAGCTGCAGTAAGAGAAATCTAGAGTTGCCAGCTGCCACTGTCATTTTCCTATTTTATATTACATAATATATGCCTCTTATTTTTGAAGCTCATGGTCACAGACCATAATGGTGATGTTGTAAGTCTAATTCCCTACTTTACTTCAGCTTAACTCAGCTTTCCCAAAGAAGCCCTATTCTATGCTTGTTTTCAATGGGGCTTACTCCAAAATTAAGTGCACTGTAAGCACACAGTCTTAGCTTTTTTGAAATGAGTAGTCCTGTGGCACCTTAGAGACTAACAAAAATATAGATAGTATCATGAGCTTTCATGGGGAAAACCCACTTCTGCAGATGAGCTAGGTTACTTGGAATCAGATCTGCATCAAAATGACAGTGGGAGTGGGGAAGATGAGAGCTAGTTGTAGAGGTTTTAAGGACACCAAACATTTAAGTGTTCTGGGGACTTGTTTGTTAATGTTAATAATGTTGGAAATAAAAAAAGAAGTTTAAAGACACATATTGGCCGGCAACTCCGGAGACTACTGCCATTGCAAATGTGAAACATTTATATAACATTTAAGATTTAGTTTAATAAAATATAAGTGCTATTGTGTTTGTGTGTGTGATTTCGTTCTAATAGTTCCTAATGTATTGCTGCTACATCTGTAGCTTGACACAGGTAATGAGTATTATGTGCTATTTCCTAAATTAATAACAATCAAGTTATCTAAAAGAAACCCCCTTAGATGTTGTAAAATGCTGTACTGAACTGTAAATTAACATGTTTTAGTGATCACACTTGCACCATTGTTTGAAGAAATATGTAATGTAGCAGCAGTGGGAAACATGATTTAAATCAATGCTTTAAATTACCTTGATTTAACTCAATCCACCCTGCCTCATGCAGCCAAGAACCCTGGAGAAGGGGAAGGCCTGGCTGCACAGACAAAGTTGCAATGCAGGGATAAGGCAGATCCAGGCAACACCTGTACCTAGCAACGGGGCACAATCTGCACCATCGCAAGAGGAAAAAGTGAGGTGCCATCAGGAGGGAGCACTGAAGTGGCCTGGTCATAGACAATTGAGCCTCACTACTGGGATTGCTGGGCTGGTTCAGAGTGCAGGCAGCTTTCCCTACAGGTTCCCTGCAGGCAGCTTTTGGGCCAAGAGGCCAGTATAGCTGAGCGGCTTAGGAGGCTGCACACAGCTCCTCTCAGGCTCTACACAGTGCTGCAAGACAGGAGATGGCAGGCACAGGGGGGCCCTGGTACTCAGAGGCAGGAGATGGCAGGCACAGGGGGGCCCTGGTACTCAGAGGCAGGAGATGGCAGGCACAGGGGGGCCCTGGTACTCAGAGGCAGGAGATGGCAGGCACAGGGGGGCCCTGGTACTCAGAGGCAGGAGATGGCAGGCACAGGGGGGCCCTGGTACTCAGAGGCAGGAGATGGCAGGCACAGAGGGGCCCTGGTACTCAGAGGCAGGAGATGGCAGGCACAGGGGGGCCCCGGCACACAACCGGGGCTCCCAGGGATGACAGTAACACAAAGAACAAGAGAAACCCAGTGTCTCTACCCCAGCATCACAGCAGCTGCCCAGCTAATCCCAGCTTCCAAAGGCAAAGAGCAGCGCAATGTAGCTGTGTCCATGCCCAGCTGCGGCTCTCCCCTAGCCTCAGTGTCCCACGTAAGCTGTAGCTCCAGAACCACCCCTCCAGCGGAATCCCTGCAGTCATGTCAAGGTTCAAGCCTTCTCCAATAGGCCAGCTGAGGGCCACCGCTCTCCCCGACTGGCACCCACTGAGGGTGAAGCAGGGTTACAGATGCACCTTTATGGATCCAGGCAGGATAAGATACAAATTGCCTGTGAGAAACTGCCCTGCCCCCGGGGCTCCCCTTGTGCAGCTCGGCGCAAGGGCAGAGCTCCTCTGTCACATTGCTCCACAGACTGTCCTCCTTGCTACTTCCAGATTGGAAACTGATCACCCACTAGCCCATCTGCATCACCTTGCTCAGCACACCCTCCTTCCTGCCTCCCGAGCTTGCTGTTTGCCTGGTGAGCTGAGGCCCTGGGGAGGATGCAATTGCACAAGGCTAGGGCTTCACTGGGTTAGGAATCAGGGGGAGAGTTCCCCAGGTACAGTGCTAAGGCTGGGTCCCTTCTGAAAATCAGACTGAATTGCATCTCTTGGACTAGGATACATTTTGCAGCTTCTGGGGTGTAGTTAGGTCAACCTAAACAAGCGGCAGATGCAGCTAGCTCAATGGAAGAATTCTCCTGCTGGCCTAGCTACTGCCTCTCAGACAGTGGGGCTACGAACCCCCATTGCTGAGGGAAGTGTCTACATGGCAGCACTCCAGGGCTGAGCTGTTCTACCACAGAGCTGACATACCGAGAGTCCCTGTGGCTGTGCCTGCCGGAAGAATCAGCACTGAGCAAGGGGGCCAGAGGACAGCTCCGGGTTACTCTCCTAGGATGACATTCGAGACCCTGGAAGTCTGCATGGAGCTCCCCATATAGCCGCAGAAGCCAGACAAGTTACATGGCTCCAAAGAGGAACCTCTCTCTTTCCAAACTGGATGTCTGACTTTCCCCAGTGTCTGGAATGACTTGCCCTGATGTTTTAATTACTTGGGATGTGGCCTGGACACTTCTTTTGTCAGTTCAACTGTCCAGCTCACCTTCACTGGACAGATGGATTGCACTGCAGTCGGCTGCCAGCCACTGGCACGCTTAGTTCAGACTCCTATTTTAGAAGGACAGGGTGCTGCTTTGCCATGGTCAGCACAGACATTCTGCTGTGTGGGAACCAGCGGTCCCTCTATGCCGTGCAAAAGAAATGTTGGGCCGCCCACCCTGCCGCTGAACTCACCACCACTCACTCGCCTGCTGGAATGGAGGGTGAGTGGTGGAGGCGGTGGCCTGGTGGGTTCTGGCCAGCTGCTCTCTTTGCGCCGGCAGAGACAGCCTCACAAGCCGTGGTTCCAGCTCTGGCGGTGGAACGTGGCGGTGGACGGCTGCCCCCTCTGTGTTGGCAGAGACAGTCTCACAAGCCGTGGTTCCAGCTCCGGCGGTGGAACGTGGCGGTGGGCGGCTGCCCCCTCTGTGTTGGCAGGGACAGTCTCACAAGCCGTGGTTCCAGCTCTGGCGGTGGAACGTGGCGGTGGGCAGCTGCCCCCTCTGTGTTGGCAGGGACAGTCTCACAAGCCGTGGTTCCAGCTCTGGCGGTGGAACGTGGCGGTGGGCGGCTGCCCCCTCTGTGTTGGCAGGGACAGTCTCACAAGCCGTGGTTCCAGCTCTGGCGGTGGAACGTGGCGGTGGGCGGCTGCCCCCTCTGTGTTGGCAGAGACAGTCTCACAAGCCGTGGTTCCAGCTCCGGCGGTGGAACGTGGCGGTGGGCGGCTGCCCCCTCTGTGTTGGCAGGGACAGTCTCACAAGCCGTGGTTCCAGCTCTGGCGGTGGAACGTGGCGGTGGGCGGCTGCCCCCTCTGTGTTGGCAGGGACAGCCTCACAAGCCGTGGTTCCAGCTCCGGCGGTGGAACGTGGCGGTGGGCGGCTGCCCCCTCTGTGTTGGCAGGGACAGCCTCACAAGCCGTGGTTCCAGCTCCGGCGGTGGAACGTGGCGGTGGGCGGCTGCCCCCTCTGTGTTGGCAGAGACAGTCTCACAAGCCGTGGTTCCAGCTCCGGCGGTGGAACGTGGCGGTGGGCGGCTGCCCCCTCTGTGTTGGCAGGGACAGTCTCACAAGCCGTGGTTCCAGCTCCGGCGGTGGAACGTGGCAGCAGGCGGCTGCTCTCTGCTCCGGCTGGGGCCATGTCACCGGTCCCAGTTCCAGATCCGGCAGGTGGGTCAACACTTGCACTTCAACAAGGACACCGTGGTTTGAGTTGCCCTGTTTTCTTTGCCTTAATTAACCATCTGTAATTCATGAACTGGTTCTAGAAAAATGGCTGAATTTCTTCAATTATTATGTCAAACTTAGTCAGCTCACTCATTTTAATCAGACTGCGTGCCTTTACATTTTTGAAATCATATTTAATCTAAACACTTTTAATGCAACATTTCCAAATAGCCAAAATACAAAGATCTAAAACAAATAGTATCTTTTCTGAGTATATTTTTCACTCATAATCCACTGACTCATCACAACATGAGCAGATATAGTATAGAGCAATGCAACTATAATAGATGTCAGGGCTGTCCTAGATACAGCAGCTGAAGAAATCAGAATACAAACCATTTAGTATGTAACTCACAAATTTAAAAGCCCAAAGATCAATGACTCGCAACCTTTCAATACTGGTGTACCCCCACTAAGGAGTCTAATTTGTCTTGTGTACCTCCAAGTTTAAAAACTACTTGCTTACAAAATCAGTTATAATCATGGAAACATATGACTTGGAGATGCAAACTCGATCCCCAGCACAAAATTCAATGAATGAAGGGGTGTGTGTGGGTGTGTGAAGTGGAGGCAGGCAGATGTATGAGGGCACTAAACAAACTCACATATCAAGCGATGCACTGCTCAGGAGAGCAATAGCTGGAGTATCTCTCTTGATTCATAATTATAGCTTCTTTGATGTTGACAGTGAAGAAGCCCAATGTGTTTTCACTTGCAGGATTTTGCGTCACATTATCAGGAAAGTCAATATAATTGACACGTCAGACTGAACAGATTTGTAATTCCCATGGTTTGGCAGACATCTAGCTTCCTTCGTGGCTGCTGAAAATTTTGCAGTTTTACTTTAGTTGTTGGATTTCACATCTGAAGTTATTTCAAGTTGTTCATTATCCCTTGCGTTAGTATCTTTCTTCCATAACATTTAATGAAGATATAAAAGGTATGTGCTAGTACCTGGTGGGTGCCACGGTGCACCTGGCCTCAATATTGGTGCACAAGACAAGACTCCCTCTGCTCACAGATGGAAAATCTTAGAGGGTCCCTGCTGGGTACCAAGCCCTGGGGGAGGCACAGTGCCAAAGAGGGTCAGCCCCTGGAGTGTGGGAGGTGGTGTCTCTAGATGTCTTTCCAAGCGCTTTCTGTTGCCCAGGAATGAAGCTGTGCACAGGCCTCCAGTGCATGGCCTCCAGGAGCTTGGAGAAGCCTGCCACCCAGACCAAATCCCAACATTTCCAACTCTTCCTGCCGTTTCCCCTGGGCCAGTGCTCAGTTCAGCTCCCCACCCAGCAGGTGCTTCCCACTCCAGAAGGGCCTCCCGGCAAAGGGAGTCCATCAGGATACCTTATGCGAAGGTGAAGCCTCGCTCAGCTGGCCACGCATCTCAAATCAGCAGCTATGGCAATACACTGGAAACATGGCCTCCCAACGGGTGGGCAGGGCGCTAGGAGCGTGGGAAACTTGTACAGAACGTTTGGATGAGTGTGAAGAGCAGGCCTGAGGACTCCCTGTAAGAGCGTGCAGGGAGCCACGTGCCTTAGCCCCACAGCGTCCTTGTAGCTCTGGCTGTGTACCGATCAGACATGGGGCACTCAGCCCATTGTGCCACTGTGTATCCATTCAGCAAGGGGGCGTCTCACACCCTTCCACGTTCTCTCCTGCATTCCAGATACCTGAAGCCAGGGTTCGAGTGCTCTGCGCTCACCATGCTGCCCTGCCAAGTGCTATGGATGTCAACACACATCCACGGGTCATGGGAGCTTTCTGTTTAGGGTTCTACTGGAGAGAGAGAATTCAAGCAACTGAAAGTAACAGCAAAAGCCATCTGCCACATCTTGTCCTACCCTACCAGCCGTGCTAAAGGCCTGACCATGCCTGATCCCAGGCTGAAGCATGGGGGAAAGACAGTGAAGGAAGACAGATCTCATGACCTCTACTCAGATTGACTTTGACAAAGCCATTATTTGATCACCTGGACTGAGCTACTTCCAGGAAATAAAGACTTTCCCTGCTCTGTTCCCTCCCTTCTCAGGCACTAGGACAATGTGCTTCCCTGGCTAGTTCTGAGTCCATGTGCTGGTTTGTGGCATTGCAAGAGAGATACAAAAGTGGGTTATAGCAGGCTCCCTGGTGGAGGTAGAATGGCTCAGCAAGGGAAAAGGGACTCCTGCATCCCCAACAGACACTTGCTGCCTCTGAGGGAGTCACTAAAGCTAGAAGAGCAAGTCACTTGAAGGCAGAACTACTTGTTCAGGCCAGGAATTGATTCTGAAGGTCCCAGCTGCCAGCTGCGACCTGCCTGGTAGAGTGTGTGGAGAGGCCTGAAATGAAGTAGCTCATTTCTGTTTCCCAACATCTTCGGATAATGAAGCTCTAGGGATGAGCAAGGCCCCCAGCTGATGTGGCCTCGAGGCTGCCAGCAGGGGCAGCGGGAAGGTACACTCTCAGTCTGGCAGGAAAATGACGTTGGGTCTCCAGGTTGTCGGAAGTCTGCAGAACACGAAGCAGTGGCAGTAGCAATCAGAGCATGGTCGAGTCCTGCCTATGGAAACAGACCCCAGTTGCTGCATCCCTTGGAGATCTGACTTACGACCTAAGCAGTGGGAGGCAACCAGCAGTTAAGGAGCTAGAACATTCTGCCTCGTACTGGCAGAGCTAATCTGGAAGCAGTCTCTGAGAGTTTGCACAGCTTGTGCATCCTCTGTGCAGTTCCTGGCTGCTTTCCATCACAGATGAGAGTTTTATGTCAAATTTTAAGTTTGACCACAAATATTTGAACCTCCCAGCCCCACAAACGCAGTATCTTCTCTGTGGTTTAGCTGGCACCAAGCATGTATTTACGGATCTCTAGATGTCTGTCTGTCATTTAAATCTCTCACAGAAGGGCCAAGGCTTCAAAGCACAAGGGGTCCTCAGGCAGACTCTGTGATTCACCCTCTCCAGCCTTTGTTCATCTGCCCAGGATGGGAAGAGGTGCAGACGCAGGCCAAATCCATGCAGAGGGCACTGGCTAGGCTAAGCCACGGAATACTTTGACTCTATGAAGTCTGCTTTCCAGAGAATGTCAACTGAGATTCCACTCTAAGCTCCCCGGTTGCTTGCCCTGGTGATATTTGAATGGGGATGAAAGACTTGGGAATTTTCTGCTCCTCTTTTAGGAAACGTTGGATAAGAACATTGAGGTTGGTGAGACCACTTCACTTCAGCAGCTCAAAACCACAGAAGCCAGGAAAGTGGCTATACCTGGCTACTGCTCAGAGTGGCTCTGCTCCTATCCTCAGTGACTCAAATACAAGCAGCTTGGCCAGTTTGAATCCAGACCTTACTGAACTGGGAGCCTGCCCTGGAGAAACTGGCTGCCTGGCTCAGTAACACGTAGCATCTGAAAAGAACTAAAATGGTTTTCAACGGCAGACTGGCACTGAACACAGGAAAGGCCGCTCTGCCAGGAAAAACACAGACCCTCCTCAGCCCCCAAAGCAAGAGGACTTAGCCTTGTCATTTCACCCCACTGAATACAGGGGAGCAAATCAAAGAGGCTGACCTCTGAGCTGAGAAACATACTAACTGGGAGAGTTAAGGGGCGTGGCAGCATGAAATCTGAGTTAATGTGTGTCTGTGGGTGCAGTGTAATTCCAGCAGGCTGCGTGTGTTTGTAGGCTAGTACTCGGAATTGGATGGCTGCTCCGCTGATTTTCATGGGGTTTTGCGAAGTGAAAACACTACAGAGTGCATTGCTCTCAGAATGCTGCTCTCACCACCTCGGAGACACCCGAACTAAAACAAGCCAGCAGAGCAGAGGAGGTTACTAAGCAAAACGGCACGATGCCCACGGAATGACAGTGCAACATGCACAGGCACCAAAGACTCAGATACCTAAGTCACAGCAGCACGATGGAAAGGCTCCTCTCCTAAAACAAAAGCAGTGCTCTGCGAATCATCTGCCCCATTCACATACCACTGCTCTGAGCACTGCACCCCTCCCCCATTAAGCCCAGTGGCAGAATGGCAGGGAACTTGGGGAGTTTGGACGATCTCTTAATGAGAAGCAGCTGAAGCAATTGAAATATTTCCCTAAAAATAACAGCTGTCCACCTGGGCAGCCGCCGTGCGTGTCAGGCCCAAGGAGAGGGCCATGCGACTGTGCAGCAAAGCAGAGCAGAGTGGGAATGCCAGAGGCCCCTGGGGCATGGCCCCGCCTGGCAGGGAATGTAGTCTGTGAATGCCCTTGAAAACAGAGGGTGGGACTGTGGCGGGGAGTTGAATGACCCCAGGAGAAAGCCTCCACATGGTGGTCAGCTGCTGCGCAACAGCCCAGAGATATCAGCGGTCCTGGCACTTTCCGACACCAGGAGCCCACTTCCAGCTGCCACTCTGGGGAGAGACAAACGCTGCCGCGCAGGGGACTCCCACTGTGCGGAAAGCCCGCGTCCTCTGCTGGAGAGCAGGTTTCACCAGCCTGCCAGAGAGGTAACAGAGCTGGAGGGGAGCGCTCTGCAGCCGTGGCTCTCAGGAAGCAGCACACACAGCTCTGCTACTTGTCCCAAACACTCAGCTCAGCTGGCTGGCTCTCAGTCACTCCTGCCCAGCTGGGCTGGGGGTCGAAAGCACACCTAGGGAGGGAACCAAGCTATGGGAACTCGCAGGGCGCCTGCAAGGGAAAAACCATTCCCCTCTGTTCTCACCCAAGCCCTTCCTCCCAGGACCCAGATGCAGACACAGCATTTGCTGGGCCCCTGCCCTGACACGGAGGAGCTGAATCAGAACAATAGGGGTGCGGACATTGACGGGGCTGGACAGGGTAGGAGGCCAGGGAGGGGGCACTGATCATGCACACATACAGCTGCTGTAGCTCCATTTCCTGAAGGCACAGTAGGAGGAGAGGGCTATGTGCCTGCTCCACCCTCCATGTAACACTGTCCCGGCAGCCCAGCTGCGTGTGGGGAGCCAAGTTTGGCAGAACTGGGGCCAGACATTACCAGCCCTGGTGTAGACAGCAGGTCCCCGCGAGGAGCACTGTGTTGACTCAGGGCTAGTGCAGTGTGTTCCGAGGAGCTCAAGGTAAATCCCAAGTTCGCAAGCAGCGGAAGGAAGGGAAGCTGCGAGCGGTGAGACCTAGCAGCGTGGCCAGGGGACAAAAGGCATATTGCACGGCTCATTGCCACGCCAAACACCACTGCCTCATCTCTCCCAGGCCGAAGAAACCAGTAATGCAGTGAGGCTCCCGCGCAGCAGTCGGCACGGGGTGCCCCTCTTCCTGCACAGCGGCACACGAAACTCACAGAGAAAACAGACTTGAGTGCAGAGTCCTGACTCTCAGCTGGGGAACTTCATGCGGTGCTGGGAAACGGCCTGTTAGCATTTGATTTACTACGTTTTACAGAGAAAAAGCCAAGACAACCTGGAGTCACTCAGCCCGAGTCCGAGCCAGTCTTGCTGGCCAACGGCGCACTGCACGAATGCCCCCGCCCGCTCAGCACAGCCATGGGGCAGGGTGGAAATTGCACAGGACACATGACCAGGGGGAGGCTGTTCCACATTGTTCATCAAAACGTACTCTCTGCAAGCCATGCTGGGCAACTAGCCACAGCCGCCATGTCTGCTGCATCCACGTTTAAAACCCGTTCCAACGGGATGCGTTTCTCTCCCTCTCCCATTACACAAACCCAACTGCAGCAGGAAGGCCAGACGCCACAGCTGGGGAGGGGCCAAGTCAATCTCATTTTCTGCCAAAGGCTCTGGCTGGAAAAGGACAGATGCTGCCCCGACTGTCCCTTGCAGGGCCTGAGGATCTGGAGAAGCTAAAAAAGAAAATGACCGAAATTGCCTCAAACACCCAACTCATCTTGAATCAGTCAAGTGCCGCGAGGGGTCAGCAAGCACCGAAAGCAACCGGCGCTCTGATGGCCACAGGCATCCCAAGCGCTGCACATCTGAGTGTTTGCCTCCTTTCTCTGGCTTGGCCTCACCCATTCTTCTGGCTCAGGTACCATCTCCCAAACTCAACCTGTCCTGCTGCCACCAAGCCCCACTGCCCCACCTTCAGACACTGCCAGCCTTCCGCCCAAACCATGGCCATCTCTCAGCCCAGCACAGACCCCACCTCTGCCCACTCCAACACGCCTCCGTGTCGCCCCTCCCCTCCATGCATCTGCCTCCCAGCTGTTAACATCTGCTGGGATCTCACTGTTCCGCTCCCACCCGACTCTCTGATCATTTCCTTCGGGCACCGTGCAGCACGTGGCCTTTGCTTGCCCCACTCCTGACACCTGGACAGCCTCCTAGGCCCGGCAGGAGATCCCTGCAGTCTCCCCATGGTGCTTCCGGGCCTTGACCAGCAGTGGATTTTAAATAGCACAGAACCATGAAGCAGCAGCTGAGCACCATGGAGCACTCCCATCCTTCACCCAGACCTCCCTCTTCCGCCCCTCCTCCCCCCAGAGCACGAGGGCCGGGCAGGAACCTTGCCTGTAAAATGCCACTTACGCTTACAGAGCCATCTCAGCAACAATAGCTTAGAAGCAATAGGATCTTTCAGGAATAATTGCTCCTACACCCAAACAAATACAAAGAACATGTGGCCTTGAATTTTAAAAGCAGCAGTGACGTGGGCGCACCACTGGCTGCCTGTGCTCTCGAGGGTAGGCTGCAGGCTTTCGGAGCTGCGAGAGCACCCCACTGACACTGTATATTTTGCAGCTGCAGTACTCCACACAGCTGTAGTACTGTATACCTCTGTATAAAACCATGGCACGACCCCATCTTGAATACTGCTTACAGATATGGTCGCCTCATTGTCTCAAAAAAGAGAAATTGGCAGTGGAAAAGATTCAGAAAAGGGCAACAGAAATGATGAGTGTGGAACGGGTCCCATATGAAGAGATTAAAGAGACTGGGACTTTTCAGCTTAGAAAAGAGGAGACTAAGGGGGGATATTATTGAGGTCTAGAAAATCATGACTGGTATGGTTAAGTGAATAAGGAAAAGTTATTTACTTATTCCCATAACACAAGAACTAGGGGTCACCCAATGAAATTAATAGGTAGCAGGGTTAAAGCAAACAAAAGGAAGTTCTTCTTCACACAGTGAATAGATAACCTGTGGAACTCCGTGCTAGGGGATGTTGTGAAGACCAGGACTTTAACAGGGTTCAAAAAAGGACTAGATAAATTCCTGGAGATTATGTCCATCAATGGCTATTAGCCAGGATGGGCGGGGGAGGGTGTCCCCTAGCCTCTGTTTGTCAGAGGCTGGGAATGGGCAATAGGGGAGGGATGATTCCCTGTTCTGTTCACTCCCTCTGGGGCACCTGGCATTGGCCATTGTGGGCAGACAGGACACTGGGCTAGATGGACCTTTGGTCTGACCCAGTGTGGCTGTTCTTATGTGCCCGGACCTGGCCCCTCTTTGTGTGCAGGGCATGGCAAGGTGAGAGCAGCAATTCTTTTAGCTTTCACAAGTCTGAGACATCTTGGTGTCTACTTCCTTGTGCTTGGTACTGGCGGCCCCTCAACTGTCCTGCTCTTTTGAAATGTGATGGCAGGAGCATGCAGATGTAATGTATGGGCCCAGGTGATTAGGGGCCAGGCAGGGGAGGTGAAGCATTTCACCGGACCAACTTCTGCTGGTCAGAGACAGCAGCTTCTGAGACACACAGGCCTGAAGAACTGTGTGTGCCCCGAGACCTGGACTCCTCTTCCAACAGAGGCTACCCGCCTCCACTGTGAGTCTCTCCTGGCATGCGCGTCGGCCGGGGAGCTCTCCACATGAGGCAGACAGTGAGGGAGCCCTGTCTGGATACAGGTGAACTCAACGTCCATTTCAACCCAGTGAGAGGCAAGCTTCCTGGGGACCTCCAGCACCTGGGGGCTGGTGCTGCTCCTCCCTGCAGAGTAGGGTGGCAGAAAAGGAGAAGGTGTTCTTGGACGAAGGAGCCCAGCGAGGCCGAATGGCGTGTGGGCTGGCAGCCAGCCAGCCAGATGAGCGGTCACAGACAGACAGATATGCAGGACTGGGCAGGACAGAGAAATACATTTGTGAGTCATTAGCATAGTGATAAGGGGCTACGGCTGCCCAAGGACAGGGTGTATACGAGACAGGGCACCAGGCGAGCACAGGGTCACGACAGTATGAGCACCAGTTCTGAAGGCTGCGGCTGCCCGAGGACGGGGTGTATACGAGACAGGGCACCAGGAGAGCACAGGGTCGTGACAGTATGAGCCCCAGTTCTGAAGGCTGCGGCTGTCCAAGGACAGGGTGTATACGAGACAGGGCACCAGGAGAGCACAGGGTCGTGACAGTATGAGCACCAGTTCTGAAGGCTGCGGCTGCCCAAGGACAGGGTGTATGTGAGACAGGGCACCAGGAGAGCACAGGGTCGTGACAGTATGAGCACCAGTTCTGAAGGCTGCGGCTGCCCGAGGACGGGGTGTATACGAGACAGGGCACCAGGAGAGCACAGGGTCACGACAGTATGAGCACCAGTTCTGAAGGCTGTGGCTGCCCAAGGACAGGGTGTATACGAGACAGGGCACCAGGAGAGCACAGGGTCATGACCGTATGAGCACCAGTTCTGAAGGCTGTACAAAGCGCAAGGAAGCTAAGGATGAAGACAAGACCGAAGACTTGGCCAGAGAGCAATCACTGGAGCCCAAGCAGGTGGCATGTGCTGATAGAGAGTTACTCTGGGGCAGGTTTTCTCCTTGAGATGCAGCCTCAGCGAGCAAGAGGCGGTTCAGTAGAGCGGCGAGGGCAGGAACCAGACAGGGCAGTGGGCCTGCCATGCCGTTCGAAGAGCCTGGCCAGCAGCACCATTACAGTAGCTTAGATGTGCATGAGAGAAGGGAGAGGAGACAGCAGTTGGAGAACCAGGTGGGGCTGAGGGTACTCTCTCCTTTAGGGAGGGGGAGAGCAGTGTGTGCGTGGATGCTGCAAGGAAGGAGGCAAGAGACAGGTGAGGTCAGTAACTGGGAGGGGCTGGGGTTGTAAGAAGCAGCCCTGAGTCAGAGCCTGGAGAAAAGGAGCCAAGAGGTCTGGGAGGGAAAGGGTGACTGTCAAAGACGAGAGGGCGGTGCTGTGCCAAGCGGGGGGTGGGGGGTGGCAGGGAAGAAAGGCATTTAGGGGCTGCATGGCAGAAGTAAGCCCTGAGCAGGCATTCGAAATGAGAGGACTGACACCTGCGCTCTGGGATATGGAGGGGATCCAGGGGCTGGTGAGAGCAAGAAGAGGGCAAGGGAGAAGGGAGGCAGGATTCACGGGCAGGGCAAGAGCAGCATCCGGCATGGCTGACAAAGAGGCTCCAAGACTGGGCTCCTTGCGTCTAGGGCTCATGTTCCACCCAAGGCAAGACGCAGCGTATGCAGAAGGGAGGCCAAGGAAAGGTTTGAGCTAGACTCCCATGGGTAGCTGGGCTCTCTCCAGCCCCGCACAAACAGAGGCAAGCTGTGGAGAACAGCGTAACAGGAGACAATTTCTATTAGCAAGAACCTCTGGGCTGTCTCTTGACACCTAATTAATTACCAGGTAGCATCCCCTTGAAGTTGCCAACACAACACACACAAGTTCCAGCACGATTCAGAGATGAACTTTGCAATAAACTTTAGCGTTTTACTTCATCTCCTGCCACAGCTTGAGGTCCTGGGGAGGGGGAAGGGACAAAATCTAAAACAGAGGGATCGCTGCTGACTAATGAATGCATGAATGGTCTCTGAAACAAACTCAGTTTCCCTGAGAGCAGCAGCTTTCAGGCAGGTCCTGGTATGTGCTTCTCCCATAAGATACCAGCCCCTTGCAGACCACTGTCAGATGCAGGTCATTCTCCACTCCCAGGAGTGACCTTACAACTGGACAACACGACTGTGGCTAGGAAGTACTATTCCCAGTGAGCAAGAGGGAAGCCCATGGGATTTTCACCTTCTTATAGGGTGTGTTCTTGCTTCACTTCACTCTTCTGCAACACCCTGCAGATGGTACCCTAGGGGATACTGGGCCATGCAGCAGAGCTGCAACATGTGGCTATGCCAGGCAATCGACAGGTCACTGGAGGAAAAGCCCTGATTGCTCAGCACACCAAGCACCTATTGACTCATCCCTCCCAAGGAGGAGTCTCTCCCACCCAGTCCCAGAAAGATCAGAGATGGGGGCTGCACACATCAGCCGGCTCAGTGGTCACTGCCTTTCTCTACGCTGCAGGGAGGAGGCCACGCTCAGATGTGCAAACTTGTTAGCAGAAAGGTATCAGCCACCTGAAGGGAAGCTCTGAGAAGAGGAAAAAGAATCCAGTGGCTCATCTGATTGGAAATAGTAAAAGCACCTGGCCCTGCCGTGGCCGAGTGTGAGCAATTCAAGGAAGCAGGACTAGGTGTGAGGAGATGAGTCAGGACACACTTCCTGACAGGGCTGCACCATGTACTAGGAGCGCCCCATGGGAACAGACCTGCTGTGCTTTGAGGAAGGGACAGGAGGGACAGGAGGGACCTTCAGACACTGCCAGCCTTCCGCCCAAACCATGGCCATCTCTCAGCCCAGCACAGACCCCACCTCCGCCCACTCCAACATGCCTCCGTGTCGCCCCTCCCCTCCATGCATCTGCCTCCCAGCTGTTAACATCTGCTGGGATCTCACTGTTCCGCTCCCACCCAACTCTCTGATCATCTCCTTCGGGCACCGTGCAGCACGTGGCCTTTGCTTGCCCCACTCCTGACACCTGGACAGCCTCCTAGGCCCGGCAGGAGATCCCTGCAGTCTCCCCATGGTGCTTCCGGGCCTTGACCAGCAGTGGATTTTAAATAGCTCAGCGCCCCAAGGGACACTGCTAGGTGTGTTGTGGAGACCTTTCTAGAATGCCAGCTTTCCTGTCTCTGCCTTCGCCTGAGCCTTCGGCCCTCTGCCACCCCACAGCAGCTGGCCCCTTGGGAGGGACCTGAATCCCAAGGCCAGAGCTCTTTCTGTGGCCATGGAGGACTCCCCTGACTTGAGTACCATGCTCTCTACCCCTCTCCAGTGCAAATGTTCCAGGCCAGTGATGGGCAGCCAAGAAGAGTGAGTAGGACACAGGAGAGGCCCTCCTCAGTCTCAATGGGCTGCAGCAGCCTGCGGCTTACTGGGGTGCCACCTGCGCTCTCCTGTCTGCCCACCTACCCCATGTGCCTCTCACGCACGGGGCACCAGAGCCCTGCACTTCCTCCCCCCACACACTTTTGGAGCACCATGAATCACCTGATGCACGTTCTCGCCCTGCTCCTCCCCCTCCCTCCCAGAGCTGGAATGCCGCGAACCCAATCAGTGGATTTGTGGTGCTTCAACTGCTGGGAGGGAGGGAGAGGGTAGGACATGCGAGCTCTGGTGCCCCTGTGTGCAAGAGGGAGGGAGACAGACAAGGGGTCCACAGGCCACAGGCTACCCACCACTGTTCCAGCCAATCCAGAAGGTTTCATTTCTTTGACAGCACCAGGGAACGAGAGGACACTAAAGCACTGCTGTGCTGATCCCTCAAACACAAATGCAAGCCCAGTTCCCTCTCCAAGTGCCTGATTTCCTTGGGATGCTGCAGAACCAGCAATGGGGCCGTTTCGGTCTGCCCTGGAAGCATTCGCAGCAATGCATCATTTGGGCAGGAATGTCGTTGCTCGAGTAAAGGCTGATGCAGCCTGAGGGAGGGAAGTTTTCTTCCTCCCCAGGACACAGAAGGGCCAGCTTCTTCCAACACTCTCCTTGGCCAAGGTGTCCCAGCTGCATCGGGGGAGGGAAGTTGACTCTCTGTGGCCCACTCAGTCCCCAGCCCGGGCAAGGCGGCCAGTGGCTGAGAAGTGCGGTGGTTTATGTGAACTTCCCCGGCGCTAGACTTGTCCGCAGAGATCAGCAGGAATGGCCAGGAGCAGATCTGTGGCCCAGGCCTGCAAGACATCAAGCCCTCTGATTCTGTCCCCATTCTAAAGCCTACAGACCACTGGGACGGCCTTTGAACCAAAGGAAGCCCCGCTGCAAAGATCTCTGGGGCACGTGCACACAAATACGTCCTGAAATAACGGGCACACTATTTCGCCAGCCTGGTAAACCTTGTTGCACAAGGGATAAGGGATGGCTCAAAATAGCACTTAATTTTGAAATCTGGCACCCTGTAGACATGCCAAGTTTCAGAAGAAGCTATTTCAAGGTGGAGCGGAAATAAGATACGCAATTTGCATATGTCATTTTGAGTTTAGGGTGCTGTGTAGACGCACCGAGGAGGCCTGCACGAGGGCGACCCAGCCACAGCCCAGCTCTCTTCCCAGTGACAATTCTTGACACGACCCTGGAGCCCTAGACAGGCTTCGAAACGAGAGCAAAGCGAGACAAGGGATGGTGAAGAGGGGATGAGTGAGGGAACACGCTGGGGGCTACAAACAATGTTAAGCACGAGGGCAAAGGAAACGAAATCTGGAAACTCGGACGTGATCAAGAATCCAGTCTCAGTGTAGGCAGGAAGTTTACACTGGACTTCTAAATACACACGTTTAAATCAACAAGCTTTCTGGTTCCTCAGCTCTGTCAATGTGAGAGCTGCCCTGCCGCACACCGCCACCCTGACTGGACAGCCTAGTCTTACACGACAGGTGCCGGTGGGAGCCACAGCCACCTTGCGACAGGTGGGAGGTGAAGAGAGATGCCAAGGTTCTGCACACAGAGCCCTCCAAAGTTAAATGCCCTTGAGACGAGCAACACAGAACACAGGTCTCTGCCCCCCCCACTTCTCAGCTGGCTATGTAACTCAATCCCAGTCCAGGCCCGTCCCAGAGAGACTCTCCTACGTGGGCTCCACAAATGCCATGTCTGTGGGCCACGAGCAGCGTGGAAGGGATAACCTGAGGGAGCTGTCAGATGCGGTGTGCCTCTTGCCTCGCTTTCTGGCCACTGCCTTCTGCTCAGCAGTCGGATAGTCACATATTTGTTTAATTTGATATAATTATCTCCTAGAAATTACTGTAGGCAGCCTCTTGGGATCCAAAGCAATTAAGTGGAGATAAATTTCTTTCATGGAGCAAGCTGTCAAAGGATGAAGCAATTTTCATTCCCCATTTGAAGTGGAAGCTTTGGGTCATGCCTGGTTTATTTGAAACAATGCCATCACCTAAAGCTGCTGATCTTATCTGTATTTCTCTGTCTCTCCATTTCAAACTGCTGAAGATGTGCAGCGTGGCACAGCCTGAAGTGATGACGTCTGGCCCGGGGCCAGCTGCAGAAACAAACTACTCCGCCCTCAGCCTGAGTGCAAGAGGCCAAGCATTCCAATGAAAGGGGAAATGGAGGGGGAACCTGGGAAGTGGGGAGCCTGCCTGAGGGGCCGTAAACCCTACAGCTAGAGGAGAGGGGGGGCCTTCACAGAGCATGACACCACCCCGGCAGTTCTCTGGGAAGCACCTTGTCTTAGTGCTCTGGGGACACTATCAGACAGCACACAGGCACCCCACTGGTGACTCGTTGTGGCTGCAGTTCATAGCAGCAGCAGAAACCACCATTTAATACCCGTCAGGAGGTCTGTGGTTCTGAAGAGCTGAGCAGAGATCTCTGGGTTTAATGTGCAAACCCCACAGCCCCATTTCTCTGCACGAGAAGACACTGGAGCCTCTTCAAGAGTTTATTTCACAGCCCTTCCCCCCAAGCATGCAAACAAATCAACCAACCCCCCACAATGGCGCTTTTACCCAAGAAGGGAGGAGAGCCACAGATGTGGAATCCACCAGAGGCCATACTCCTGCTGTTGATTTTCACAGGAAGGAAGTCACCACCATGAGTGGCAGATGCCCCAGTGCCCTGCCTGTAACAAGCCAGTATCACCTTGTGTAGCATGGGAAAGCCAATGAGCAGGGGCTGGCTGAGTAGCAGCACAGAGCTGATGGTCAGTGCCAAAAGCTTGAATGGGAGCCAGAGGACAACTACTGGATAACCCCAAAGGACACAGCATGAGCAGAAGACTCAACGTGCAGTGAATGCCCATCTTTCTCATTCCAAGCTGATTCTTGTAGTTCTCAACTTGGGATGCTCAAGGGGACTAAAATACTCAGCAGCCTCACTAGACCTTCACCTACAACACATAAAGGTTCTGACGCTTGTTTGCAAATTGGTCCCCAAATCTCTTGCCCAGTGGTTGGTCAGGGTGGCATATGTCACCAGAGCCAGTTCGCGATCACAGAGATCAGATGGCTAGTCTAGATGAGTAATGCAAACACCATTGCCAGTATTTCTTCTTTCACGACCATGTGGACAAAACTCCATGGGCCGATAGGAAGTGCTGATTCTTCCACACCATTGTGGCTGTTACTCCATTTACAAATTAGCAGTATTCATAACCATCTATTAAGCAAAACCCATTAGCATAGAAATCTGGCTATCAGTGTATAGCAGGATTCATCCAAAAATTCCCGCTTTGTCTAAAGGCATTAACCCTTAGGACCCTGGGATTTTTCAGACTGCTAGCCTACTGAAGGCTTAGCAGGCTGTATATCCACCACAATGGTATCGGAGACACTTCATTGTTCATAGTCACCACAGGATACTGATAACAGGAGACGTTTAGCCTGTCTCACAGCAATGAAATCACTAGTGAACATATTTCACTAGTGACAGTCAGAGGATAATCTCTCTGGATGTGTGTGTCTGAGATCAGGTTCCTCCATCTAGGAGCCTTCAAGATCATACATAGTGTTCAGAGCAAAAATGGCTTTGAGACAGATTGGACTGATGAGAGCTCTGACAGTTTCCTGTATAACCCAAGGGATCAACATTCATTTTGTTATTTAGGACAGAAGTTGAACTCTCTCTCTCTTTGCGAAAAGAAGAAAAAGAAACATTCCACCATGAACTGGAGGAAAGCAAAATATCTTATTTGGCCATTGGTAAAATCTTCTGAAGTGCCAAATATCTTAGGAGACAAAGTCCAACTTTCAAACATGATGTAAGTGCTTTAGAAGCCTAACTGTCATGGAAAGTCAATAGGTCATTAAGTCACTTTTGAAACTTGACTTCATCATTAGGCCTTTTGAAACTTTTACTCAATGGCTGCTTTTCTAAATTTATTAAAAAAAAAACTGGCATCCCTACGATGCATAAGTATCAGGTATTATACACACAGACCTATTACTAGGAAGACATTGGGAGTGAATTTGTAGTTAAGGTTGCACACATTTATTCAGCTATGGATGGGGTTTTATATCCTTGGTTTAGGTGAAAAAAGTTGGCCAAAATTAAAGTCATAGAATCATAGAATAATAGGATTGGAAGGGACCTCAAGAGGTCATCGAGTCCAGCCCCCCGCCCTCAAGGCAGGACCAAGCTCCGTCTACACCATCCCTGACAGATGTCTATCCAACCTGTTCTTAAATATCTCCAGAGAGGGAGATTCCACCACCTCCCTTGGCAATTTATTCCAATATTTGACCACCCTGACAGTTAGGATTTTTTTCCTAATGTCCAATCTAAACCTCCCCTGCTGCACTTTAAGCCCATTACTCCTTGTTCTGTCCTCAGAAACCAAGAGGAACAAATTTTCTCCTTCCTCCTTGTGACACCCTTTTAGATATTTGAAAACCACTATCATGTCCCCCCTTAATCTTCTTTTTTCCAAACTAAACAAGCCCAGTTCATGAAGCCTGGCTTCATAGGTCATGTTCTCTAAACCTTTAATCATTCTTGTCGCTCTTCTCTGTACCCTTTCCAATTTCTCCACCTCTTTCTTGAAATGTGGCGCCCAGAACTGGACACAGTACTCCAGCTGAGGCCTAACTAGTGCAGAGTAGAGCGGCAGAATGACTTCACGAGTAAGTCACACCACTTACATTTACTTTCTGGAAAGCGACATGAAAATCCATTTGGTCATTTAGCAACTGGAAGGAGCTTGTGTCTAATACTTTTTTTGGACCTCTTTAATATACAAATGGCCTTGTTTCCATCCCAGGAACTTTATTTTAGATCTATCAACCTCTCTCAAGCATAAGGTAGGTTTGAAAAAATTAAAGAGAACAAAATTCTTATTATTCTTCACCATCAGTGCCTTTATTTATATTAGAGAAACTGACAAAAATATTTGTCAGAAGAGAACAATTTCTCTGTAAAATGACATGCAACATTTTGATGTCAAAATCGTATTGCTTTAAACAAGTTTTTGGTGTGCCTTTTTTCCAAACAGAGACATTCCATATTAAGGATGATACAGAAACGTGTAAGTAGAAAGCGAAACTGTCAATAACCAAATGGATGAAACTCAAAGGGAAATAATTTAAACGATCAGGTCACCACTAGCCTTTTTAATGGCAATGTAAGTCTGTAGTTTGCAGATGAGTCGACTTCCTTCAGCAGCTGTCACTCTGTGCCAAAAAGATCTGTGTCTGGAAAGACTATCTATCATTTCCAGCGAGCCCACTCTTAATAGCTCCACTGCCTTTCTGAAGGGGAAAGATGACTGGTAGCTCAGGCATCAGACTGAAACTCTGCAGATGTAAGGGTTTGTTCCCTGCCCTGAAAAAGATTTCCTGTTAAATCTGGGGCCTCAATTCTCCACGTGGAGATAATCCTTCCCTACCTCATAAGGGCATTGTGGTTCTACATTATAAGATTCAGAGATATGCTCTGATGATGAGCACCACAGAAAAGCCATAAGGCTAGTAGAAAGCCACAAAGGTGGCCATGACATTCTGAACACTGACAAACAAGGACTCCCTGATGATACTCCCTGTCATGGTCCAACAAGGCCTCCTAGCGAGTGTAAAATGCAGCTATACTAGATGAATGCATGACAATGACGATGAGCCTAACACCATTAAACAAAAGGGAGATTGATTATGCACCCATACAAAGCAGGAAAGGGTCTTCCTGCAGACAGAAGTGTGGCTAGCAGACTTGGAAGTCAATGACAGAAGGTTATTTTCCATCTCCCAGAGAGAGACGGCTGACCACTGCCTACATTTCATGAAGTCTCTACATTTCTGGGAGGTTTCACAGAACATGGCTCTTAGCCAAACTAATAGCGGGGAGCTACAATGGCTGAGACATTCTCTTCTATTATTGAGGTCTTTCTCCGGGTGCTGTGAAGCTCCTTCAAGTAGCTACACTGATAGATACTGAATCCTGCTGAAACTCCAGTGTGGCATCTTAATGCAAGGAACATGACTGACGATCCAACATAAAAAAACATGATAATTAAGGATCAAGCCCAATGGCTAAGATGATGGTCCCCACATGGCAAAAGTCAACTATGGCTAAAGGCATGATTTAATAACTGAATTAGGAGTCTTAATGGCTCAAAGCAAGTTCTGGCAGACAAACCATAAAGCAAAAGGGTGTCCCAGGACCACAAGGCTTTTTGTAACCTATCCTTTAAATCACCTTCCGTACCTAATGACTGGAAGATCGCTAATATGGTGCCAATATTTAAAAAGGGCTCTAGAGGCGACCCTGGCAATTACAGATTGGTAAGTCTAACATCAGTACCGGGCAAATTAGTTGAAATTACAGTAAAGAATAAAATTGTCAGACACATGGATGAACGTAATTTGTTGGGGGGGAAGTCAACATCATTTCTGTAAAGGGAAATCATACCCTTATTAATCTACTAGAGTCCTTTGAGGGGGATCAACAAACATGTGGACAAGGGGGATCCAGAAGATACAGTATACTTAGATTTCCAGGAAGTCTTTGACAAGGTCCCTCACCAAAGGCTCTTAAGTAAAGTAAGTTGTCATGGGATAAAAGGGAAGGTCCTTTCATGGATTGATAGCTGGCTAAAAGACAGGAAACAAAGGGTAGGAATAAATGGTAAGTTTTCTGAATGGACAGAGGTAACTAGTGAGGTTCCTCAAGGGTCTGTCCTGGGACTAATCCTGTTCAAATTATTTATAAATGAGCTAGAGCATGGGTTCCCAAACTGGGGGGGCGTGAAGAAATTCCGGGGGGGGGGGGGTGCAAGGTGACTCAGCCCCCGCAGCCCAATCAAGTTTTGCTGCCCTGGTCAGTTCCTTATATATATTTTTTGATAACCAAGTTTTGCTGCTATTTTTGGGGGGGGGGGGGCGGGAAGAGGGGTGGTTTCAAAAATCAAAAAGGGGGGCATGATGCCAAAAGTTTGGGAACCACTGATCTAGAGAAAGGGGTAAACAGTGAGGTGGCGAAATTTCAAGATTGTTAAGACCAAAGCAGACTGCAAAGAGCTTCAAAAAGATCTCACCAAAGTAAGTGATTGGGTAACAAAATGGCAAATGAAATTTAATGTTGATAAATGTAAAGTACAGTGGAGTCCGGATTATCTGACCTTCTGGTTTATCCAACACAGTCATTTGACGTGCTATGTTCACGTCCATAGTCACATACTGGCATGGCCGTAGCTTCCTTTGTTCCTTTGCACCAGTGATTTCTGTTTGTGCTGTGATTGTGTTTCATTTTTCCAATTACGTGTTCCCCTTACTGGAATATAATTTTGTTGTTTGAGGAACACAGCATGTGAAAAGAGAAAAAAGTGGTTCTTTCCATTGAACAAAAACTTGAAGTGTTAAAGAGATAGACAAAGGCGCGTCCATGCTAAAAATTGCATCTGAACTCAGTGTGGGGTGAGTTACAGTTGGGCTGTGTCTAGACTGGCAAGTTTTTCTGGAAAATCAGCAGCTTTTCCGGAAAAACTTGCCAGCTGTCTACACTGGCCGCTTGAATTTCCGGAAAAGCACTGACAATCTCATGTAAGATCATCAGTGCTTTTCTGGAAATACTATGCTGCTCCCGTTCGGGCAAAAGTGCCAGTGTACACAGCACAGTGCTATTTTCCACAAAAAAGCCCCGATCACGAAAATGGCGATCGGGGCTTTTTTGCGGAAAAGTGCGTCTAGATTGGCCACGGACGCTTTTCCGCAAAAAGTGCTTTTCCAGAAAAGCATCCTGCCAAGCTAGAAGCGCTTTTCCAAAAATGCTTTTAACGGAAAAGTTTTCCGTTAAAAGCATTTTCGGAAAATCATGCCAGTGTAGACGTAGCCTTGGTGACTGGAAGAGGAAAAGAAGTGAGTTAGAAAAGTGGTGCTCTGATCAACCCTCAAGTGCAGGACTGAAGGACAGAAAAACAATGAAAAAATGTGAACATGAAAAAGCTTTGTTCTTATGGTTCACACAGCAAAGGGATAAGGGCATGCCTATCACAGACCCAATTCTGCAAGAGAAAGCTCTGAGTTACCAAAAAGAATTTAATGAAAGGGAACCTGATTTCATGGCTAGTGTAGGCTGGCTTGATCGCTGGAAAAAAAAAAAAGATATGGGTTAAGGCAGCTCAGTATATATGGCAAAAAATTATCGGCAAATCAGGAAGGGTTTCTGAAATGTAAAGCAAATTTTCATTGTCTCATCGAAAATGAAGGATTATGAGGTGAGCAGACATATAACTGTGATGAGACAGGCTTAAACTATAAAATGCTGCCTTCAAAAACTCTAGCTTCCCAGGCTGAAGCTTCAGCTACTGGGTATAAAGGAAGCAAAGAAAGAGTGATGATTCTAGCCTGTAGTAACGCTACTGGTAACCACAAACTAAGACTCACATTTACTGGAAAGGCAAAAAACCCACGAGCTTTCAAAACCATATCACCTACTGCTCTACCAGTTTCATACAAGAATCAGAGGAATTCATGGATGGATTCAGCAATTTTCCGAGGCTGGTTTTTCAATGAATTTCTTCCTTCAGTTAACAATTTTTGAATTTGCTAAACCTACCAAGGAAAGCAATCCTTGTCATTGATAATGCGCCAGCTCATCCTCATGAGGATGAACTGATCAGCGGGGACATTAGAGTGATTTTTTTTCCTCCTAATATCACCTCGTTGTGTCAGCCTATGGACCAGGGTGTGCTTGAAGCATTAAAGAAAAAATATCGTTGTAAGCTTGTAACTATGCTCATTGAGGCGATAGACGATGGAAATGATATGATAGATAAGCTAAGGACAGTGAACATAAAAGATGTTATTTATTGGATCGCACAATCATGGAAAGAGATTGAACCACAAACTCTGGCAAGATCATGGAGAAAGTTACTTTCGGAAGACGAAAACACACAAGAAATGGTGCAAGAAAATTGTGATAACCTGCTACCTTTGTTACAACAAATTCCAGGTTGTGAGAAGGTGAATGATGATGATATACAGGAATGGATGGAGAAAGACGAGAAACTAGAACTGACTGACCGCAACATAACAACTCTGGTGAATTGGAATGACAATGACAATGAAGATGAAGATACAAATGACAATGACAAAACGGAGAGAATTAGTCATAGCAAAGGAGTCAAGGCTCTCGAGGAGGCACTGGCTTACGCTGAACAAGGGGAGGCAACTGCTAGTGATGTTATGTTATTGAGACGCTGGCGCGACCTCGCCGCAAGGAAGAGAAACAAAGCTGGGAAACAAACTTCAATCACTAATTTTTTTAAACGATAACTTTAGCGTTTTGCCATACTACATACTAAATGTTCTGTACTCTATTATGTTACTTGTTCTGTAGAATAATAAGTAATAAACCTGATTTCATACCAGTTTCCGTTTTTTCTGACATTTTTGGTAATCAACCACCCCATGGTCCCGTTTAGGTCGGAAAATCGGGACTCTACTGTAATGCACATAGGAAAAAATAATCCCAACTATATGATGGGGACTAATTTATCTACAACTACTCAAGACAGAGATGTTGGGAGTCATTGTGGACTGTTCTCTGAAAACATCCACTCAATGGGCAGCAGCAGTTAAAAAAGCAAACCGAATGTTAGGAATCATTAACAAAGGAATAGAGAATAAGACAGAGAGTATCTTATTGCCTTTGTATAAATCCATGGTATGCCCACATTTTGAAAATTCCGTACAGATGTGGTCACCTGATCTCAAAAAAGATATATTGGCATTAAAAAAGGTTTAGAAAATGATTAGGGGTTTGGAACAGGTCCCTTATGAAGAGGGATTAAAAAGACTGGAACGTTTTATCTTAAAAAGAGGAGACTAAGGTGGTCTATAAAAGGTGTGTAGAGGTCTATAAAATCATGACTGATGTGGAAAAAGTGAATAAGGAAAAATTATTTACTTGTTCCCATAATATAAGTATTTGGGGTCACCAAATGAAATTAATAGGCAGTAGGTTTAAAACAAAGAAAAGGAAGTTTTTCTTCACTCAGCGAACATACCTGTGGAACTCCTTGCCAGAGGATGTGGTGAAGGCTAGGACTTTGACAGGGTTCCAAAAAGAGCGAGATAGATTCATGGAGGTTAGGTCCATCAATACTTATTAGCCAGGATGGGTAGGAATGGTGTCCCTAAACTCTGTTTCTCTGGAAATGGGTGACAAGGGAAGTATCACGTGAGGATTACCTGTTGTGTTCCCTCTCTCTGGGGCATCTGGTATAGGCCACTGTCAGCAGACAGGACACTGGGTTGGATGGACTGTTGATCTGACCCAGTATGGCCGTTCTTATGTTCACCCATGACTTAAAAACGGACCACAACAAGCCCAGTAGCAATACAAAAATTCTCAGAGGTGAGGACACTCCTCATCTCAGGGAATGTCTCAGTCAGCCAAGTAAGTGAGGTTCTCTTTGCTCAAGGTCTCTCCAGACACTAGGAAGACACAGCTCATTGGGAAGGATCCAATGTTATAAAAATCTAACGTCTTTCAATTCACATACAAGCTAATCAGCAAATTGCAAAAGATCTGAACTTCAACATTTCACTTCTTAATACATGGAACAGGTGATGAAGAATGTTCCTTTCCTGAGTGCTGTGAACCACCTGGCACTGACATTCTGCCAGGATGGAGGGTTTAGTACACTGCTGCAATGAAAAACTGTCAGAGCAACAGCAGCTGGGCTCCTGGCCACTCCTAAATTGCAAGAAAATGTGAGCTGCAAGCAAAAAATGCTCCTCAGAATGGACTCTGTGCTACTATCTCCCTAGAGGCTGCTGCACAGGAGACCTTGGATTCCCTTCCTAGGTTACTTCCCTAATTAACCTATAGTTTCCTTGTGCTAGAGTTTGGGACCATGTGCTTAGTAAGATCTCCGAAGAGCCTGTTCCTCAAGAGTGCAGGCTGACTCCATGGATTGCCACTGGCCACAGAGGAGTTTCCATGAACAAGGCCTGGCTGGTGGTGGCGGCAATGCAAGATGACGACAGTAATCTGCTCTGCGGGAGAAGTTCCCTGAACACTGACGGGCTGAAAACAATCCCTGTGTAGTGAATCCGACTTATTCTGTTCTCTCAAAATCAGTGACTGGTGCTAGCCGTTCACCTTTGACCGCAACATGCATGTGAGAGTCCAGGCTTTCACTGAGGGTCATGCCATACCTCCAGTCGCTGCTGGAAAGAAGCCCCGCATCTTCAAGATGGAGTCAGTGCAGTGGGGCTAGTGCAGAGCGCTGGAATGGAACTGCATGTGCACTGGCCCCAGAGAGGAGTATCCAGACTGTCTGCTTCACAGCACAGCAGGAAGGCTGGGAAAAGGCTGGGCTGGGAGGCGGGTAGATGAAGGCAGAGGAAATGGATGTCAGTGGGACTCAGGAAAATATTTGGCCAACCACATGGTAGTCTAAGCTGCTTCCTGTGCCAGTTTTTCTATCCCCAATCCCGGTGCACTCCTACCTCCCCCCTCCACTGCACCCGGCCGTGACAGCTGCAGGCAGAGCCAGGGTACTCGCAGCTGCTCCCTCTCAATCCCGGAGCAGCACAAGGCTGCTCCCAACTCAGGTGAAGCTAGGCCAGGTTCATCAATTCTGAAAGGAAACTATTTGCAGTGACCTGAGGCTCCAGTTCTCATGCTGCCAGCTCCTGCAGGGCAGGGCAGGGCAGGGCACGAAAGGAGTCGGGGCCTACCCTAGGGCACTGAATTAAACAGAGTTTCCTTCACTAGCTTCTGTCCCTGTGAGGCTGAGCTCACAGCCCCGATGCATTACACTGTGCCTCCCCCGCGGGAGGGGTGGGTTAATGTCAAAGCAAAGTGGGCCAGTCTGGGTCAGAGCAAGGTGCCTGATGCCTAGCCCTCTCTGCAATGCCATGGCTGTGTGCCAGTGGGCAGGCAGCCATCCCCACAGGTCTTCTGCATGGCTGGATGAGCCAAGATGAAAGACTTCAAGCTCCTGAACAGACCACACCAGCATCAAGACTGCAGCTCATGGCACATATTACGTGGACTCACAACTGGCCAATCAGCAGGTCTCAATGTAATTGTAAACAGGGAATTAGCACGGAGCGGGTGCCTTTCCCGAGGGGGCCCACAGGGATCAGCACTTGGCCCTGCACTGTTCAACAGTTTCATCAATGCCCGGGAAGAAAATATAAAATAATCACTGAAAGTGTGCGGATGACAGGAAGGCTCAGGCCGTCCCAAACAACGGAGATAAGTCACTAAGACAGAGCTTGGTAAGATGGATGCAATACAGCCGAGCATGAAGTTGACTGTCTAGGAACCATGTGCAAGTCTCACCGGGTGGGAACGCTATTTTGGAAAACGGTGACCTGTGGATGGGGACATATGGATCATGATGTAAACCAGCTGAACATGGGCTCCCAGTATGATGCAGCAGCCAGAAGAGCTAATGCGACCCTGGAATACATAAACAGAGGACTATTCAGTGCAGTGCTTTTTTTGTGATGGTAGTGCTCGGTACACAGTACCGGCACCTCCAGTCAGAGCTCAACAACTTTTCCTCTGGAGTACTGGCACCTTTTTTTAACTCAAAAAAGCACTGATCAAGTGGCTGTAGAATGGTTAATATTTCCTGGGTATTTGGTACTTGGGTGACTGCTACCCAAATAGGGTTTCCAACCCTGGATTCCACAATGTCAGAATCAAGAAGGATGCCGAAAAATGCAGAGAGGATTCAGAAAAGAGCCACGAGAATGATGAATGGGTTGGAAAACATGCCCGATAGCGGGCAGGTCTATACTGCTACTTAATCCCTAGCTATGCAAGCTTTGCTCTGGCCACATGGGTGCTCTGTTGGTGGAAAAGCCCCGCTTGCCGAGGTCCAATGGCAGCGCACTCCCCCACTGGCACAGAAGCAGCTGCAGTACGTAGTGCTGGAGCAAAGACTTGCCCAGTGACAGGAGGCCAATGTGTTCAGTTTAACAAAGAGAAGGTGTAGGAACGACTTGTTCATAGTCTGCAAGTACCTATGTGGAGACCAGAAATTTGATAGGCTTTTCAGTCTATCAGACAAAGGTATAACAAGAGCTAGCCACTGGAAACTGAAGCTAGACTAATCAAGACCACAAAGAATTGCACAAGTTTTTAAGAGTGAGGTCAGGGTGGACTGATTTAGATCAAAGTGACTTAAATCACCAAGTTTAATAAAGGGTTAAATCAGCAAGCAAGAAAACCTTTATTTTAATAGTTTATTTTAATCTCGTTTTATAGTTTCTTTTTAGTTATCTTCCTAAAGAGAAGTGGAGTCTCAATGATTGGTAACCATTAAAATATATAGATATGCAACTAAATATAACCTTTCCATTAAAATCTGTACATCTTTTTCCTAACCAGAAGACTACACTATACTTATATATGTTTATTTAAGCAATTTTCTAGACTGACAAATATTTATGCAGATTCTTAATTCTTATTTTTTTATGTTAAAAAATGGTTAATGATGCATTTCCTATTTACAAGCTGGTATCACTTTTTTACTTATGACTTGTGTCAGTTATATGGATGGAAATTATAATTCATTTGCACAACTACATTCAAATGCACAAAGAGAGCATTTTTAAATAGTTACATATGGCTACTTTATATGTGCAGGAGACCAAAAAAATGGTCAAAACTTGTTTTAATTTTAAAATAACAGGTTTAATTAACCTAAGGAATTATTTACCTATAGTTAAGTGAACTGAACTGATTGTTTCTGGTCCCATGTCCTTCAAGATTTTAGACTTAACTAGTTCTCCTCCTCTCACCTCACATTTTTATTCAAAGACTGGGAAAGGTAAAGCAACTTTTCTGCTTTTTCAACACCCAACCCATTCCTTGGCTTTGAATGAACTGGTCATTGAATTCAAGTAGCCAAATAAACCAAAACGAGATAAATATTCTCTCTGAACTTGTAGAACTGGCACTTCAACAAACTGGTTTCCAGCTCAGCCAGAGACTTAGATTACATGGGAAATGACCACCTAGGAAGGAGTTCAGCAGAAAGGGATCTAGAGGTTATAGTGGACCACAAGCTAAATAGGAGCCAGCAGTGTAATGCTATCAGCTATGAGGGATGACTGAAAGAATTGGGTTTGTTTAGTTTGGAAAAATGAGAGGGGACACAACAGCTTTCAAGTACCTGGAAGTGTGTTACAAGGAGGAGGGAGAGAAAACATTCTCCTTAATCTCTGATGAGAGGACAAGCAGCAATGGACTTAAATTGCAGTAAGGGAGGTTTAGATTGGACATTAGGAAAAACTTCCTATCCAGTTAAGCACTGGAATTGCCTAGGGAGGTTGTGGAATCTCCATCAATGAAGATATTTAAGAGCAGGTTAGACAGACATCTATCAAGGATGATCTACATGGTGCTTGGTCCTGCTGTGAGCACAGGGGACTGGGACTTGATGACCTCTCAAGGCCCCTTCCAGTTCTAATATTCTATGCTGTTGCAAAAAAAGCAATTATCATTCTGGGATGAATTAATAGGAAGTAGTATAAGCAGGACATGAGAAGTAATTCTTCAGCTCTACCTCAGGCTTGATTAGGCCTCAACTTGGAGTACCGTGTTCAGTTCTGGGTGCCACATTTCATGAAAATCTGAACAAGTTGGAAAAAAAATTCAGAGAAGAGCAAGAAAAATGATGAAAGGTCTAGAAAATATGACCCATGAGGGGAAATTGATAGAATTGGGTTTGTTTAGTCTGGCTAAGAGAAAACTAGGGAGACACGATAACAGCTTTCAAGTATCTAAAAGGTTGTTACAAGGAGGAGAGAGAAAATTTATTCTCCTTAACCTCTGATGACAGGACAAGAAGCAATCGGTTTAACTTTCAGCAAGGGAGGTTTAGGTTGGACATTAGGAAAAATTTCCTGTCAGGGTGGTAAAGCACTGGAATATATTACTTAGGGAGATGTGAAATCTCCATCAATGGAGATTAAGAGCAGATTAGACAAACACCTGTCAGGGATGGTCTATTGCAGCTCCTGTTGGCCATGGATTACTGTTCTTGCCCAATGGGAGTTGTGGGAAGTGGTTTCCTGGTCCACACTGCTTCCTGCAGCTCCCATTGGCAGGGAACAGCGTTCTGTGGCCAATGGGAGCTGCGATTGTTTGTGCCTGCGGAGGTACAGGTAAACAAAGAGTCTTGAGGCCAGCTACCAGCTTGCCCTTACAATCCATAGCCCAGAGTTTGAAAACCCCGATCTACATGGTGCTTGGGTCTGCCATGAGTGCAGGGAACTGGACTTGATGACCCCATGAAGCTCCTTCCAGTTTATGATTCTATGATCAGTTCAGTGGTCTGACTTTCTTTGAAACCTGGACTACAAATATACGCTACTTGTTTTATTGAATTCAAATTATTTTAACAGGTTACAGTAAATTCTGGCTTTTCAAATTTAATTTTCAAATGGTTTATTTTTAAAAAATGAAATGCATTTTTTTAAATAACAGCCATTTATTATATTTGATTAATATTTATTTTATCCATCCTAAGTGAGGATATTTGACAACTGGACCAATTTACCATGGGTCATGGCAGATTCACCCTCACTGATCATTTTCCCCCCCTAAAAAAATCTGCTGTATTTCACACGGCATTAATTTGGGGCAGTCCCATGGCCCGTTCTACAGGAGGGCAGATTACATGAACACAGTGGTACCTTCTGGCCTTACCCTCTAGGAATCCCTGCCGCTAGTTTGCTATTCCACTGGCTAATACATTGTCATGGAGAGATGTCTTGTGCGGAAGGAACTGTGTGTTTCTTCCCAGACTCCCGCTGCTTTTGACAGTGCCCGATCAACAGCCAGGACTTTATGACAGTGGCCACATTCCCTAAGCCTGGTGTAGTGGGTGCCCCTTCTCCTACCCAGACCTCAGGTGAATTGTGAGGGAGCATGTTCAACTCAGCTGTGACATTTCCTGCCACCAATACCTGTACAGCTGTTTCCTATATGACTGCAGCCTCAAGAGAAATGTGTGAGGCTTCTGTAGGTGCTTGGGAACAAGACAAAACAGAAACGCTTCACACCTGGCTCCAAAATTACAGCACGCTGGAAGATGGCCAACAGAAACTGGCAGAGTACCAGTTGCAATGGACATCAATTAAGGAGCCTGTCACCCTCAGACTGCAGGGTTTTCTCTCTGCGATGTGCATCGCTTCTTAAGGCTTCAGCAGCACCAGTACTGGAGTTTTCCAGATGGGATCATTTCCCTTGGATTCCACTCGCTAGATTTATTGCAGGATTTGTTGCCCCTCCTCCCCCCTTTTAAGGGCTTGAACTATTATTCCATATTGTAAATTTCTCCAGGGCTACATTTAGTGTCCTCATGCAATGCCACAGCTTGTTTGCACCAAGTTGCCTTTACTTTCAGCCACAGTAAAACAGAGTTTTAACAATTTGCTCAAATGTTGCTCTGTTTACGCAGCAATCAGCAGGACAGAAGACATGAGAGCCAGTCCAAATCCCGCTGTGCAAAGTCTGGCTAAGGTACCAAGGTCGCTCCATCACGTCCTTTTCTTTAAAGGGATATTTAAACACTGACCACGTCACAGGTCAGAGGTCAGCGTGTCCTCTATATGCCCCAGTGGATGGACCCTGAGACCTCCTACCGCAAAGAAAGGGCATCAATGAAGGCTGGCAAATTCAGAAGGCCTGCCGACTAGGGGTTCTAGACAATCACGGGCACATGGGGTTCAAGGGAAATGCAGCTCACGAGTTCAAGCCAGGCAGAACTCTGCATGCCGCCTTCCAGTGCTACCAGTTCTGATGTTGGGAAGAGCTCAGCATCAGAGCCTTCTACGATCCAAAGAGCCCACCAGACAGGGAAGGACGAGGCCAAGGAGGAGTTTAGCTATTGGTCTGCAAGTGCGTCGGTGTTTAATTTCATTGCCTGGGGGCTGCCCGCTGCTGTCACATCGCTGCTTGCTCCTCCTTGGACCCTCCATGCCAGGGTTCTCACTGCTCCCCCCCTCTGCTCCGAAGGAGCCGCAAGCCCTTGCTCGGATGTCTGAGCCAGCGTTTCAGCGTGGCTGGGTACAGACACAGTGCCTCAGGTGCTGGGAGCAGGTACATCACTGGGCCTCAGGGTTCTCTTTCCTGCTGGGGAGGAGGCTGCCACCCTTCCTCCTCCTGGACAGCACCATGCTCGCTGAGAGTCTAGGGCAATCCATGAGATTACTCGAGGGGATGGGGTTACTCAGCATATGGGTGGCCAACTGAGCCTGAAGCTTTTATACTCCTCAATACCCACATTGCTCTGCCAACCCCCCACGGGCACTTGCCCTGCTCAACTTCTCCAGCTGCTTCTTTTTTAGCTCAAGACTACAAACTCCAGAGCCCCTCCCACAAAGGTAAATGTCCTTGCTTCTGCCCCAGGAGGCGTTCAGACTAGCCATAGCTCTGTCGACACAGAAAGGTGGGACTCTGGTGCATCGGTGGGGCTCTGACTCTCTATTTCACACAACAGAAAGAGCTGCAAGCCTTTAGACAAGTGCACCTTGATGCTCTGCTAGCTAAGATATGACACTAGCCCAAACCAAACAAGAAGTGCTCCGAAAGCACGAGGAGTCCCGTGGTACCTTAGAGACTAACAGGTTTATTTGGGCATCAGCTTTCCTGGGTAAAACCCACTTCACTGGATCAGAGAGAGCTCCTGAGAAGCCCACGCAGTAGCCAGCAGTTATGGAAATCCAGAGCATACGAGCCACGCTAGAGAGAGATTAACAGCTCAGGAAACATATCTGGCTTGGAACCAGTGAAAAGAGGCTTGTACTTTCCACAGAGAAACAAAGGTCCTTAAACGAACCAGGTTTGGGATCAGTTGCTTGACCATTTCCCCGGCAGGTGACCATGGACAGAGGGGGCAGTTGAGCATTTGTCAAGTAGAGTGGATTGCAAGCACGAAAAGCTTAACGGGCCCCATCTCACACAGGCCAATCCCTCGACCAGCGTGTCTCATTGTGAGATGCGTGGCAGGGCTTCGTCTCCTTTCCAGAAGTGCACAAGAGACAGACCACTTGGGATCCTGCCACTGCTGAAGATCCAAACAAGTTCACCCCCCACATACCCAGAGCAAGCTCCTATGAGCCTGTGCACAGAGAAAGGCTCCTTTTTGTTTCAGTGGAGGGAGCAGTAGTGACTAGCCCCATACGCGAGTGTATTAATCATTCACCGTCTGGTTTTAATCCACACACTGCTGATCCTGCGTCTCACTGTATTGTTATCAGGGGAAGGAGCATTTCTTCTCAATCTTATTCACCAGCCAAAAACGTGAAAATGCAAAAACCACATTTGTGAAGGGCCTTCCCCAGGACACAAGGCCCCGAACCCCATGAGCTGAGGCTGCTGCCTTTTTATTGGTGTTTAAAAACCTTTTATTAACGTATGTCAGGGCTGGGGGAGGAGAGACAGGGGCTCAGGTTTCAGGACCCCCCAATCACAGAAATTTATTGTGGGAAGGGACGTTAACACTTTCTTTTCCACGTTTCTTTGGCTAGACTCATGGGATCTGCTACACAGGTACATGCTTAGGCTCAGGTGCACGTGCTGTACAGTGTTTTCAATGTAAATGACGGCTGAGCTGCTAGATCCCTCCCTTTGAGTGCCCAGCCACTGCAGGATTCAGAGGGATGACGAGATGCATCCAACCCATCTCCAGAATCGCACACAGCTTCCCCTGCCGTTCTCACACCCACTTACACCCTTACCTACTGCACAGGAAGGGTCCTCTTTCAGTCAGTGGCCATCTAGGAGAATGCTGCTGCTGCACCGAGCAGATGGACTGTAATCCGACTGGGCTCTGTTTTCAGTGCAACCCAAGTGGTGGTGGAGACCCCCACCACCAGCATCGTTCATGCACAGATAAAACCCACATGCTTTACTGTTCCCTCTGCCAGCACCCGCATACAATCACAGCATCATACTCAGCACTTGCTCTGGGGAGCCAAGCTAGGAAAGGGTCTGACGCCGGGGCATGGCATCAGCTCCCAGCGAAAGGGTCCCGACAAGACGCCCGGAATCTGTGAACCCACAGACTCAGTAGGAAGTCTCACTTTGCTGGCTGTGTAGACTGTGGTTCATCAGTTCATGTCACTGTGTTCCAGTGCTTAAGTTCTGCATGCAAGTGTGTGCTTCACCAGGTATTCGCCCAACACGCACCAGTTAAACACCACCACACAATACTCAGTCTGGAACGAACATGAAAGGGGAAGCTGGAGCTAGTGATACGCTGGCCTTATGGGGGAAAGGTGACAACCTCAGTGAGAAGACACAAAAATCTAACCATCACGCTGGCTCCGGAATAAAGCCCACTACAGAAAGGTGATGGAACATGTTCATCCACAACAAGATGGAGGCAAATGTCCAGCGACCCCCTGCGAAGAGGCTCTGCCAGACTGCAGCACTCTTCCAGAAAATGGGACAGAACGAGCAGAAGAATCGGCAATTGCAATGCTCAGCATTTATTATTGATGATAAAGAGAGACAGACCCTACCCCCAAAGACTTGAAGGCCAATCTCAGGAGTTCTCAGAGAGGGACTAAAATAAAGAGGATTTTTATGCAAATGTCTCTCTTCCTAGGTATTTGCAGTATTGAGAGACGACGACTGTCGTGTGCAGAGCCTGGGGAATGCGGCAATGTGCTTAGCCCCGGGGCGGACGAAACAGGGTAAGGAAGACATGGCTGCACAGGAAATGGAATTTCCTACACAGCAAGGTGTGAGATTCAGTACTGAGAGGGGCAGTTTCACATCCTCGACCAACAACCTAGAGAACCCATGATGTTTGGCCGGAAGCTGTTTCACTGTGAGAGACACTTTCCCACAGTCCTCTTACACCCCCCACTGAGTGCTACACACCAAAGGAGACCAAGAAGGGAGAAAACCTCAGCTCTGTGGCTGCTCTGCAGCTGACTGAGGCCTCAGGAACATGCTTCAAGCATGTCAGGGTATTCTGAACGCCTCTGTGCACAGTGGGAAATGGCAAAGCCCAGGGAATGCTGACCCAGCAGATACCTTGTGCTCTCCAGCCAGCTTACCAGGCCTGAATGTTTGCCATTTCTGCCATAGGTTGGATGCTAGGATTGGGATGCTGGGACTGCAGGTGCATGTGTCAGCCATCAGTGCTGAATACATGGCCAGAGACAGCTGGCTCCTCCCGCCCAACGTGGCCCAGAGGAAGCAAGCCCAGGCCACTCTGCAGGGCTGCCAACATAAGCCAGCTTCTCCACACAGTGGCTGCAGAGCTGCTATTTTAGACCGCAGGAACGAGGCCCTGAAGGTCCTTCCTGGGGCAAGGTGCTTCCAACACAGGGAAAGCGACTGTGTTCTTCTCTGCCCAGCGCAGCGTTACACGTGGCAGCGGGGAGGCAGGGAAGTGAAACAGAAATGAGCACCTTTCAGGTTCCCCTTCTCATGAGGGTCCCAGACTTCACAGCCAGTTCACAAGCAGGTCATGGAGAAGTGACACCTGGAAATGCACATCTGCAGCCAGTCCCCGCTCACCCACCTTTCTCACAGACTGCTCACAGTGGAGACTGGTCCCAGCAGCTCCACTTCTCTTCCTAGAGTCCTCTCTGCTCAGGAAAACACCACAACATCCTCCTGTGAGAGGGACAGCTCCAGCTCTGGGATGCTGCCTCAAAGGGCTCGCCCAGGCAACGCACCAAGGGAACCCTCCTCAGTCTGGCCCTGTCCCGAGGTCCCCACCCTCACCAGGAGTGCTCAGGGCTGGCACAGGCACCTTCTCAGCCACAGCTGGACAGAACGGAACCTGAGCCCCGCAGCGGCAAGGGAACTGGGTTCATTCTTCTAGAACCCAGCAGGCGAGGGAAGTTCAGGCTCGACTGGGCTTGCAGGGCAAAGAAAGGAACATGGAGAGCGGGCAGCAGGGAAAGCTCCATGTTCCTGAAAACCTTTTGTAGGGGAACACATGGCGTCTGCGCCTCTCTAGTCACCTATTTATCACTCTCCTCTTCAGAGGAGGAAAAAAACCCTGGCTGCTTTCCTAGCCCAGAGGTTTGTGGCCGGGGGAGGGGGAGGGTGCTTTGAGCATGATGCAAACCATTTGGAGTGGAGTGAGAGCACTGCCAACACAAGCTGCACTATTTAAACAAGTGAGGAAATGATCGTATATACAACATGCCAGCGAGCACACACACACACCAGAGGAAGTCGAGAGGGGTTTTCATGACACAGAGCTGGATGTCAGCGGCTAAAAGGTCGATATTTTCCCTTAACACCCTTCTCAATGACTTAATCGTGTTCCGTTTGCACAGAAAACTTCCCAAGAATACAAGTCTGGAGGAATCAAGGGGGGATGTTTGGCCTAGTGCTGACCTTGTCCGAGGTTTTCTCCACGTAGCAGGGCTCCTGGGGGGCGACCAGCAGGGGGACGAAGCCCGAAAGGAGCTGATCCTCTTCCAGGCTGAGCAGGGAAAGGTCATCATCGGGGTCTTTGTACAACGGCACCTCCGACTGATTCACCGTGGTCAGTATGTTACAGAAGTCAGCCAGTGTCGCCCACACGTCCACTGAGACCCTGGGAGAGTGAGGGGAAGAGAGATGAGCAATGCTGGCATGTTCTCTGCATCATTAGAGAAAGCATGAAGGAGGCGAGACGCATCCCAGGCACCAAGGAGCTCCCAACACACCCGTCAGGGCAGGAGTGCAGCAACATGGACTCCCAACGGCATAGAGGATTAACCTGCCCGTGACCCCAGCACTCGCTAGCACAAGCCCCTTACTCCTCCGCTATGGCCCAGGGAGCTGCCAGGACCCCTCCCTCCATTGCACAAGCCCAATCTGGTGGAGACGTGGGGAAGCACCTGGCGATGATGAAGATAACCCCGCTCGCTCCCTGCTACATCTGGGAAGGGGGAAGGTGGGCAGCCACAGCTCCAGCCCCTCCAAGAGCTAACGTTCCCAGGGCCCTGCCCGAGCCGGGTGGCCTGTCTCAAGTGCAGCCAGAGCCCTGCTTGCTCTCTGCCATACACAGGGTGCTGAGGCCACAGGAGGGCTTAGTCTTTAAGCGCCAGCCACCAGACATCACAGTTTCATTTCTGGTCACAGTTTCAACACTTTGGAGTGACCTGCAAAGCTGCCTGCGTGGTGTGTCACCTTCCTCCAGCCCCAGTGACATGAGGCGCCCAGGGTGTGAACACAGCTTCCGCAGCTGCCTGCAGCCTCTGTCCTCCTCTGAGGGCAGCTGGCCCAGTGCCTGGCGGGGCCTTGGGGCAGATAGGGGCACAGTCCCACTGCCACTTGTTAATGCTTTCACATTTCTTCTGGCGAGAGAAATGAGGTGATTTAGTGCAAGGCAGGGGAGGAGCAGGGAGATGGGGAAGGGAAAGCAGCAGCTGAGGGCTTCTGGGGACCTCCCATGCCTTCGGGTCCCTGACAGTAGCCTTGTGCTGTGCCTGTCTGTGCCTTCTGGATGAGCGATGAGGCACAGGGCAGAGACCACTGCCAAGGGGAATGTGACTAGCTCCACAGGCAGAGGCAGCCAAGGGGCTGGAGCAGGCCCCCTGCTCTGTGAACTGCTCCAGGTGGACAGTCTGCACTCATTTATTTACGGCAATCAATGTACCAGGAAAGTGCACTGAAATGAAACATCTTGTTTTCAAGAGCGTCCTGGGAGCCGGGCGGAATGAGCTGCCATTAATCAAAGCTCGGCACATAATCAGCACACATGTAACACAGAGTCGCCCACGTCCCTGGGCCGGCCCCGGCAAACACACTGCAGAGGAGAAGAGGGCCTTCAAGCCCTCTGTGCAGACACCAGGAGCTGGGCTCATTCATAAAGCTCCATCACTTGGCTTGGCCAGGTCTGGCTGTCAGAATTGTTTAAATATGGAAAAAAATAAACAGTTGCAACACGTTTTTTGGAGGGATCTGTCCGAGGCCCTTTGTGATGTAATGGGAAATGCTGCATTTGTGCTACCAGCTGGAAAATAAACAGGGCTGTGAGGGTTAAAAGGAACTGAACTTTCCATGACCCCATCTGCAAAGAAAAGAAGAGGAGGAACGACCCACTGCCCCACAGTGCTGATAGTTTATCCTTTGGCCCAGGCTGCAGAGACAAGCACCGGATGTGACAGGGTGGCTCTGGGCCACCTCCAGCGTGAGCTCTGCCCATGGGAGACACGCAGGGGCTGAGAGGGGACGTCACTTTGCTGCGCGAGTTGGTCACATTGCGGTCGTGGTCCTCAGAGCAGGAGGGGCACAAGCACAGGGCAGGCTGCCTTCCCAATAGGTGGGGGACGTGGCTGCCACAGGGTGCCGGGGGAGTGAGGTGGTGGCTGGGACAGGGCTGACAGTGCTGGCGGCAGAGCTCTATGGCCGAGGAGCGCCACGGTCACACAACGGCTCGTGGCAAGGGGCTCTTCTGGTGGGGTGAGGGAGATGGAGGCATATTACCACACTTCAGAAACAGTGTCTTGATGTGACACCCATGGCCTTTGCCCTCCGAAAGGTGCAGTGACCAACCCTGTCACCAGGCCACACAAACGTGTCCCTAATTCACATTTCTGCATTTGAGACCCCTCTCCATTCTCTCAAGTGCCAAAGCCGGGCGTTCTCCTCCAGCAGGCATGGCAGCTTGGACAGCAGCCCTCCTCCGCAGACACTAGTGCTCTAGCCCCACCAACAAAGAGTTTACCCTTGCAGCCCCGTCTCCAGCCCCTCCACTGGGCACGGGGTGCTGCTGCTGCTCTGCAGCACCCTCCGAGCTCTCCACAACCTGGCAACGGCTCAGCAGACCCACCCTATCCATCGTATAGGTCAGATTTCCACCTTACGGTCCCCTCAATCCAAATTACATCAGGCCGATTTTGTCCTGAGCTATTCAGAGCAGGCGATTGGCTGCAGCCCTGAGGTGGGAAGTATCTCTGTGAGCTTGGGTCCTGGGCAATAAGGATGGAACTTCTCTTTGCTGTTTTTGCCTTGATTTCCTTCTGTGAAAGATGGGCACTTAGCTGGGAGTGCATCTGACAGAATCGTGTGCAGCAGCCTCCTTTCTGCATGTCACTGCAGGACCGGGGAGTTCTCCAAGCTCCACACACCAAGCACCAGGTCCAGGTGATGGCCAAAGCCTCAAGAAGCTCACTGCCTGAACCCTTAGCAGACTGCCCTGCGGGGAGATGCTGGAGAGCCACATGATCCTCAGGAACCTGGCCATACGCTTTCTGCGTCAGCTCGCAGTGGCAGTTCTAGGTTTGGCTGGCGTCGATCACTTGATTAGCTCGCTGTCATTCAGGGATTCCTGTGCACAGTCTCCGAGATCCAGCCACCCGCACGTGCTGTACCTACAGTGTCTGAGTGGCAAGAGGCCCCTTTGGGGAGGGCTCTGCGGAACTGCTGAGCACACAGATCCCGGGCAAGCAGAAGGAAGCCCGGGGTCTCTGCTCACAAGTGGGGCTCATTCTCTTCTCCACTGGCGTGCAGATAGGGACACGCAAAGGGCTGGCTCACGTTCTGCTGTCTCAGAAGCCAGGCGACGATACCTGTCTGTGGGAGGGAAGCCAGGCGCCAGGATGCAGCCCAGCCGGGGACGGAGGGGACACAGCTTGTGTGCATGGAGGAGGGCAAGCAGGGCCACAGGCCAGCACCCTGAAGACAGAGCAGGACAGGAGAGGGCAGCTCTTGCTAACAAGCCCAACATCACTGGACCTCCCGGACAGGGCCGGAGCTATGCAGTGTTTTCACAGACGCCACCATCTCCACAGGGGCAGCCGGCAAGTACCACGACCCCATGTTCCAAGCCGGGGCGGCGTCCGTTTCCTCGTCAGACCAGCTTGTTCCAACGCCCTGGAGAGCAGTGGGTGAAAGCCTGCCCTGTGACCCCAAGCCGCGGTGCAGATGGCAAATGCCTTGGGCCTCTTCTCCTGAGGTGTGCAGAGCAGGCAAGCAAGTCCCAGAGAAGGCAGCCAACGCAGGAGGCTGAAGCACTCAATCCAGGAACACCAGGCTCTCCACATTTGTCCTTGCCACCCCACCAGGCTTCCCCCTTACCCCCAAGCCCCATTCCAGCCCGGGGGAAGCAAGCATAAAAGCAGTTCTTGTAGGCATGGAAAGTGTGAGCTCACCCCTACGAGCCACTCTCCCACCCTGCCCCTAATGTCACACAGAGGACTCTGAAGGGCCCTTGCCGTCACACAGGGGATGGCCACTTCCCCTGGCTCTCAAGCGGATAGCCACAGCCAGGGACTCGTGGAAATGTAGTCTGGAAAGAGCAGATACACCCCAGGGCTAGATTCCCAGGGGTTATGGGCAGCAGGCCCCTTCTGATCAACCAGTCTGGCCTCTGGCAGATCCCAAGCTAGAGGAGCCCCAGCACATGTGCCCAGCTTGAGCCAGTAAGGCCAGAAGGCACCATCCTGATCACTGTGTCCGCTCTCCAGCACACTGCAGACCACAGAGCCTCACCTGCCTGGAGAACTTCCCTCTCAGCTCCAGGGGAGCCCTGAGCCCCTCCCTCAACTCTGTCAGTCAGAAAATCCAACTGATGCTTCTTAACTCTCTCCACTGAGCCCATTTCCCAGTGAGGAGACATGACCCTGGCGCCCCCGGGCACTGTAGTGAAGCTGCAGAGAGAGCCCAGCTGGGGTCAGACAATCCCCTCTAGACCCAGCCTCCTCCCACCGACACCAGTACTTTCCCCATCCCACACAACACGCTGACTTCTGGCACCATTCCTATTTCCTCCCTTGTCACCTTAAGCATCCTGTAGCCCAGAGACCCCACCGACCCCCAGCTCTTATCTTTGCTTTCTCAGCAAAGACACAGGAGTCACCACTAGCCACAACATGGCCCAGCTCTCTGCAGCCACCGGCTTCCCCCTCTCCCCCTTTGCCTTGATCTCGAGGCAGCTACGGACACTGTAAAGCATTCCCGCCACAGGGACTGGCCTGCGCAGCTGCAATGCAATCCCTCGTAACCCCCACCAGCCTGCCTGGGGCTGTGCCCTCGGGGAGCGGCAGCAGCTTAGCAGGCCTGTGGGACGAGGGCTCTTCTGGCTCCTCTCAAGTGGGCGTGTGGGTGTAACTGACTAGCTGGTTTCAAGGTACCACAGTAAATGGCCGCATGCAGCCTATAGCAAGCTCAGCCCAGCAGGAAAGCTGCCCCTGTGCCACAGCGCGTAGCCCGGGGCTTCTCCACTGAGCAGCACCCTGCAGGACAAGAGCTCACCAGGCTGATGGGGCGCAGATCTTGGCAAGCACAGGGCACCCGAGCTCTCTCCTGCCCCATTCTCAGCTTCCTCAGCCACTAACTCAAGGGCAGGAGCAGCTTCCAGCCCTGGCTCCCCCACCTGCCTTCTCCACTCACGCCTCCCCTCCAACTCCTGGGCCTGCAGCTCTCACACCCAAACTCTCCTCCTCGGCCTGCAAGTCTGCCTCTGGCCACCATCACGTGCCTCAGTTTCCACTTTCCTTTGCCTGCATCTCGCCCACCCTGCCCCGCCCAGCCATTCTCTGCAAGGAGCTTGGGGGCAGTTTGTGTCAGGTGCTGCTTGGGGGCTATTGCCTTGCACAACCTACTCTGGTACCACTGGGCGGGGCAGGAGCAAGCACACAGCCTGTCTGGGCAGTGACACGCCCTCCCTTCAGCCTGAGTGAGTCACTCTTCATTCACCAAGCCCTCTAGGAAAGGGAGTCCCCAGATGGCTGGAATCTATGATGCAGCTGTGCCACGGCCTGGCTGCTACCCAGGGACTGTGCCACAACATGGAAGCCATGGAAGGCACTTCCCCAGATAGGTGGAGGAGAAGGAACGTCAGCCATGTTCCACCTCCCAAAGAGGGCTGAATGTTGCCTGTAGCTTCCCCATAACCACTGTGGTCAGCCTCTTCTGGCTGGGGGCCACTCCAAGCCACCTAGAAGCAGGAGTGTGGGTGCAGTCCATCATTCCTAACATGCAGGGCCTCCAATCCCGTCTGGGCTGGAGAGGCAGAGTCTGCTCCCGAGTACTTGTCAGGGAGAGTCCCCATGCCATGTGTTGGAGCAGAGCACAGCATTTACCTTTCACACCTTCTCCTCCCACTCTGTCCTGCAGGGAAAGCGGCAGGCTGAGGAATTTGGGGTTTTTTATTATAAGGACTCAACTCCAGCAGTGTGATAAATGCAGCTGAGCTACAATTAGGAAGATATATAGCATCAGAATGTGAAGGTCTGGGCAACGTGGTGAAACGCGGGCTCTCCAGAGCCCCAGCTATGTTTCCCATTATGTAACCCTGGTCATGGGCAGCCAGCCAGACTCCAAATGAAAAAGAGACTCTGGCTTGGCACTGGTTCTATTTTCCTATCCTCATTCGGGGTCAGTGCAGTGTCATACAGCTGCAGAGAGAACTCCGGGGATTAAACCTGGGAAAGACTCCAAGACCAGGACCCGGGTTCAAGTACCAGCTGAAAGCAATAAACCAACTGCCACAGCTGGGCTGAGTTTAGACGTTCTCAAAGTCCCCTGACACGGTCCCTTACGGAGGACTACCAGTCACCAATGGGAGCATACAGCATGAGCAGGGACCTTGGCATGAGGCGGCCCACTGGCCTAGACCCCAGGCTCCAGAACAAGCCTTGACAAGATGCCTCACCAGTCCTAGCCCACCCTGTTGAGCTGGGATGGGCCACTGCGCTGCACACGATACTCGGCCTCACCCCAGGACAAGCTGCTGCCTGGGCCGGGCCTGGCCGTGGCCTCAGGATGAGCCCCAGCTCCAGCCTCAGGAGATGCCTCTGTGCTGGTGCTGAGCCTGGGCTTTGTGCCGCCTCGGAGATCTGCTGGATCCCCAGCTGCTCCCACACTTCAATGCCCCTTCAGTCCCTCTGCTCTGCTCCCAGCCCCAGAGGCAGCCCTGAAGGGAATGGAGAAGGGAGCGAGGAGGGAGAAGCGCATGCCAGGGAGGGAGCTCACAGCAGTAGGGAGCATGGAGTTTGGAACATGGCACCTCCTCGCTGCCCCGCCCCAAGAGTCAAGCTCTGCACTTGGCACTTATACTCACCCTACCCTGGCCCAGGATTCCCTTTCAGAACATCTGATCTCTCCTGGCTAGCAACAGCCCCAGAGCCAGAGCGCAGGCCTGCGGCAGTACAAGCACGAACGCTGAGCTCTCGTCTGGCCTACACGGGGGACCCGCTGAGACTGGGCAAGGGAAGGGCAGGGCTGAGCTGGCTGTCCTGCCTGGAGAGCCACTGCTCCATTTCTCAAGGGCTCATGTCACTGTGCGGTCATGGGCTCCTTCACATGGAGGTACGCCAGCGTGGTGGGGACCAGGCAAAGATCTCTTACCCCAGGCTGGATCCAGCCTGCCAAGCGGGTGGATCTGGCCCGCGGAGGCCCTGCCGCTCCCTGGCCAATCAGGGGGTGGGGGTGGGGGAAGCTCGTGAAGTTTCCTCCGCCCAGCCAGGAGCGCACAGCACTTTGAGGTGATGTGCACCCTTGGCAGGGCAGGAGGAGGCTTCGCATGCCCCCCCCAACCCCAAGCCCTGATTGGCCTGGGGGCGGGAGAAGCGCACAAAGTTTCCTCTGCCCTACCAGGGTGGGAGGAGGCTTTGCATGCTCCCCCGCCTCCAGGCTCTGATTGGCTTGGGGGTGGAGGAGCACAGGAAGTGTCTTCCCACCGCCAGAGGCATGGGTGCTTAGTGGGAAGCGAGGGGGGCAAAGGGGCTCCCCCACCCCCAGACCAATCATGGTCTAGGGGTGGGGAAGCCTGAAGCATCCTGGCCCCGCCCCTTCCAGTGGGACCCGCGGCCTCTTCAAAAAATGTTTTAAGTGGCCCCCAGCAAAAAATGATTGCCCACCCCGTCTCAGACTAAAAGAACTTCTTGTACCCAAAATAAGCCAGAGAAATGCCTTGAAAACTACAGCTCAGCACCTCCACAGGGGCCCATCCGCCAGCAGGCAAGGGGCAAGGCCAGGCGGTAGGCACTGCACAGAAGGGATGTGAGCAGGCCAGGCACCGCATGAAGACAGCAAGACAGAGAGTGCGGTTGGGCCTTCACCAAATGGTGGAGCTCATCCGTTCCCCACTCCTGGGCAGAGCAGGAGTTCCAAGTCCATTATGGCCCAGCCTCCCACAGCTCCTTGGCACTTGGTGGAACCATGGGCCACAGTCTCTGACAGGAGCTGGGTTGTAACCTTCACCTTCTCTGGTCCTGGGGGAACCTGCACCTGGTCCTAGCCCCATCAGGGAACAGCTGGAGCAGATCTCAGGCTGCACCCGACCTAGGGAGGAGATGGCTCCTCCCCAGGCTGCATGAGCCCAATCAGAAATTCCATCTCGAACAAGCCCGTTGCTGACAGCACAGCAGCTCCCTGCAGAGGCAGCGCAAAGCGGGCCCCGGATTGGTGCGAGCGCGTCCCGTGACAGCTCCGAGTTTGAGTTCCTGCCCAAAGATGGGCAGCAGTTCACATGAGCAGGCAACGGTCCCACATCGAGCAGCCGACAAACAGAAAACAGACTCCATCTCCACAAAATGAGGCCCAGCACTTCCTGTGTGAGATTTCCATTTCCTCAGCCAAATGAAAAAGAACTGGAATGGAGGCAATAAAACAGGAGAGTGGGACTGGACCTGACGCATCGGAGCAGGGAGCCATTAATGGTTAAGCCACTTCGCTGGATTACTCTAAATGTGCTTTCACATCGCCCTTGGTTCTGGCTCCTTTGGATTAACAAGACGACGTGATTTCAGGCCCTGGATCCAGAGCACCAGAGGCAGATGGAAAATCCTGCGGGAAGCAGTCACGGAGCATGCTCAGATGCTGCTTCGCATACTCCATACTTGGCCTCTTCACATGATTCTCTGTCCAAAAATATGCAAATTGCCTAGTCTGCATTATGGACTAATGGCCTGGAATCAGCCAGTTTAGCAAATTAACCCTTTGTGAAAGCGGGAGGAAATGGCTTTCAAAGCAGAGAAGGGGGTTACAGGCACAGCCAGGTTGCTCCAGGCCTGACCCAGCCTGAATGGAGTTTGCCCAGCTCCTTCTCTCAGACGCACTGAGCTGGGAGTGGACAGAGCTGGCTGGTTGGCAAAGGGCCCAGGGAGATAAACCCCAGGAAATGTAAGTTAGAAATCCAGCCCACCCTTCCCTGACACACTAGAGAGAGAAGGGGAGCCAGTCACAAGGGTTAACACTGTGCCCTTTGGATACCTGAGCCACCCAGGCCCCACTTCCAGTAGCCAGGTGTCACTGCTAGGGAAGACCTCACACCCTTCTCCATGCACAGGGCACGGCCACACCCCCTGCCCAGCAAGGGCAGTGATGCTGGGGAGCAAGGGAACGAGAGGCACCAGCAAGACGCCCCCAAAGGCGGGCACACGCTGGACGTGCAGAAGAGCTCACATACTGTGTGGGCAGCTCCAGGGAGGTGGGAGGGGGGTTCCAGGTGTCCGAGTGGCCGAGCATCCAGTCTGACCAGATTTTCACGCTGGGGAGCAGCTCCTTCAGATCCTGGGGCAAGGCGGAGACCTTGAGATCCTCCTCCTGCCCTGCTTCCTGGGGCCTCACTGCAGGGACAAAAAGAAAAGCTGGGCCAGGCCTGCTGCAGTCCCCCTTGCTGGGGAGGCCTGCAGGGTCCCTCCGCACACATGCAAAAGCTACTGAGTGCCTGATTGGAGGGGCGCAAAGTGCACTGCGCCCCCAGGTGCAGTCACGGGCCAAGGGAAGGGTGGGATGCAGCCTTACACAGAGCGGTCGCAACCTGCTCAAGGCCACACAGCAAGACAATGGCAGAGCCAGGAGTCCTGACTTCCAGGAACTGCCTGAGGCACCAGGAAGCCTGTCACGTGTCAGACTGAGGTCGCACACGGCAGGCTCTCCTGCTTGGGCAGCCCCATGTGCAAGTCCTGGCACTGCTTGGACTCAAGGGAGAGACCCCGGGGGAGAGGGAGGAATGGTCAGGAAATGGCCGCAAGAGCTGGTGTGTGATGGAGAAGGAGGCAACAGGCCTGGGAAAGGGGGCTGGGCTAGGGCAGGGTGCACACAGGTGTCGCCCCAGGCAGCGCAGACAGCCCCTTACCTCGGGCGGACTCCTGCAGCAGCCCGGTGCAGCGCCTCACCAGCTGGGCGAACATGCAGAGGCCCAGTGCCGTGGCCTGCTCCTGGAGCACCGAGCGGCAGTCCTCCGAGAGGCACTCTGCGGAGACAAGCAGAGAACAGCAGCTCATGGTGAGGACAGCAGGCCAGAAATGCACCCTTCCCCCGAACCCCACCTGAGAGATAAAGGACAGTCTGGCACTGCCAGCCTCGCGCAGGGGCTGAGGGAAAGGCCAAGCACTCGGCATGCGTCTTCCTCCCCAGTCAGCCCCCCACCCCAGCAGTAGAGGAGGAATCAGCATGGCCTCCAACAGGGAAGTGGCGAGGCGGAGACCCCAAGCTCCTGGCAGCCACTGGGCACCACAAAGCATGCAGAAGCCAGTGGCATAGCGAGGGGGGCAGCTGCCCCTGGGGGTCATGCTAGGGGGCGCCGGGCTGCGGGGGGGCGCACAGCCCCATGCGGCGAGCTCAGCGCTGGCGGGCCATTTGCTCCCTGCAGACAAGCCACCGAGGCAGGGCCGGGCGGCAGGAGTGGGCACTTCAAAAGCCTGTCTAGGAGCCGCAGCCGGTGGAGCAGAGGCTGGATCCCCCCGACTCCCCGTGCCCATCAGGTGTGTGGTTTGGAGTGGGACGGCGAGTCTGTGCGCCAAGAAAAGCAGAGTGTCCCGGAGCCCCAGCCCCCTATGGGCAGGCGCTGCCCTCGCCACTCAAAGGAGCGGGACTGAGCGGATCCGCCAGACCCTGCGCTGCTCGCGAACAGCAAGTGCAGGCCTGGGCCAGGGACCCCGGCTCCAGCCGGCACAGGGGGAGACAGCCCGCGAAGTGCTGCCCGCCCCCTGGGACTAGTTCCTCCAGGACCCGGAGCCGCCGCCAGGCTGCAGAGCCCCTCCAGGCACCCAACTGCACCAAGTGCTGCTGCTCCTGGGATGGCTGCACTAGGGCCCCGGCGCAAATGACTGGGGGGCGCAGAACACCCTGGCTCCACACTGCCAGAGCCAGCACACCTAAGCCAGCCCTCAGACTCCTGCTGTCTCCTGTGAATGGGGGGACTCCCCGGGGGCTAAAGGCGCCGTTGGCTGCACGTCTGACCCCATCCCTGCAGGCGTGTTCCCCTCAAGCGCTGAAGACGGGGTCCCTGTCAAGAGGACTGGATGGAAGCGGTTACTCAAGTAAATGCCACAACCCTTCCCAACAGAGAAGAGCAAATCCCACCCCCCCAGGCAGAAGCCACTTCTGAGGCCGAGAGTGGCAGAGACCTGGCTAAGCCAGATGCTGCCCCATGCTCCAGGCTGGTCAGTCATGGCAGGGGGCACCGGGGGAACAGGCACTTCGTCCGAGGACGGTCATGAAGCACTATTTCTCTGCTCCTTTTTGTGGCTTCACCCCGGGAGAGTGCGGAGAGGAACCCGACCATGAAGCTGTCAGGTGGGGACCAAGCTCAGCAGCAGGGAGGTGAAGCCCTGCCCACAGGAAGAAGGGAGCAGGATGTATGGCTCCATGTTTAAGGCCAGGCTAGTCATGCTGCAATAGCCCCTCTGCCTTGGCACACCACTGGCTCACTCAGCCCCATCTGCACAGCCCACCTGCCTCAGTGCACCAAGGAAGAGTGTGATGCAAAGAGCCACGGAAGAACCTGGCTATCACAACAGTGAACAGAGATGCCAGGCAGTGCCCATGCCAACTGTCAGCCACAGCAGATGGGCCCAGCAGCTAAGAGACTTCTCTCCCCATGGATATAGACATGTTCTCTATGACTGGGGTTTCTCGGTGCCACTGCAATGCAACTATCTAGCTAGCTAGCAAGCCATGCATAATAATGCACCAGAAAGAGACGAGCCTCTAAGCTGAACTTCCAAAGTCATGGCAGGCTGCAGATCTCAGCTAGGAGCAAGAGCCTTAACCCACTTGCAGGGATCAAGGAAAGGCTGGGCAGGGGAGGCCACAGACTCTGTGGATTTTCAGAAGGGACAAAATTATTTCAAAGAGGTGGGAAGAGGGATAAGAAAAATCAAGCAAAAGAGGAAAAATTGAGAGGCAGGCCTGAACTAAGTAGCTGCTATGGAGTTCAGTAGCGGAATGGGAGACCAGTCAGTAGAAGTGAAGTAGGGGTGCTTGTATCTGCGAGGCTGTGCTGATCCCCCTCCTGCCCCCCCCCTTGGAACTGCAGGGGGTGCCAACTTTCAGAGGGATCATAAAATCTGAGGGTGTGACATGGGTTGCCAGATGGTTTCAACAAAAATACTGGACACACTTGATATGACATCACAATCGACATTCCATCTGATTTAGAACATACCGGCCAGTTCTATTGTCTCCATTTGCTTCTCGAACAGAAAGCTCAACTACTGAACTGTCCGGTTCAAAACCGGACACCTGGCAACCCCAGGTGTGTACCCTCTGAGTCCCTAAAGCTCACTCTCATGAACCCTTTCCCACAGTAAGAGCAAGAGCCCCAGTCTCTTGGCCATGTCCAGATCAAGAAACTGCATTCTGCTTCCCTGGAAGTCAGTACAGGCAGTCCCCGGGTTACATGGATCCGACTTACATCGGATCCCTACTTACAAACGGGGTGAGGCAACCCCGCACTAGCTGCTTCCCCCCAGCAGACCAGGGAGACGCGGAGTGGCTTTTCTCAGCAGACACCTCAGCTTGAGAATAAAGGACTGAGGGAAGTGAGATGTGGGAGAATAAAACTGAGCTCTGGAGAAATGTTTGGCTAGAGTTTCCCCTACAATATGTACCAGTTCCGACTTACATACAAATTCAACTTAAGAACAAACCTACAGTCCCTATCTTGTATGTAACCCGGGGACTGCCTGTACATTAAAGACAAAGGAAATTACCCTTGGAAAAGCTCTGGGCATCACCGCACACAGCCCTCAAGATGGTATTTCTCAGACAGTGCCCTCAGGGCTCTGGTCCCTCGAGTTTGATTTACACTCCCGCCACACATGCACCTCACCCAGTACTGCAGTAACTCCCCCTCGAATGCAGGTCCAACTCCTGTCCTATTCTGGAAACAAACCCTGGGCCAGCCACAGCTAGTTTCACAGTGCATGAGATTCTCTGCAAATGCCAGATGGCTGCAGCCCGTGTGCCTCGGTTTCCCGGTGTATGTTACCCAATGGAGGGAAAAGGGTTAAATTTGCTGTTGGGGCAGCAGAGGATATCAGGTGCAGGTGTCACCTCGTTGTCTAGACTGCAGTAAACAGGAACGGTCTGGAACCTGCTGAAAGCCAGGCATGAATGCAGAATCCCAAAGACAATGGAAACACTCCTATGACCAACACTGGCCCCTAGGAAACAGCCACCAAAAGGAGGGAGGTTTTCTGCCCATCTCTTGGCAGGGAAGCTATGCAGATCCCAGCTTGAGAACAAAGGACTGGGCCATGAGCAGCGTGGGCTAAACTTAAGAGTGGGCTTCCTGGAGGAACTTGGCTGCTCTCTCCTGGGTCTCCCTAAGGAAGTCAGAGACCTAGCCTGAAACGGTGCTCATGGCAGGCTGGCTGGTGACTTGTGCTGGCTTAGCCAGGATGGACCATGTTTTCACCTTTGTTTCTCTGCTAACCTGAGACCTTCCGGTGCTGCATCCCTGACCACTAAGAAACCCCACAATGGTTTGGTTTGGGGTTTTTTTGGGGGGGAGGGGGAGAGAGAGAGAATGCTGTTTGGGTGTCATGGCAAATACCGGCCTGCAGAGCATTAGTCCCTGAAGAGGGGGCAGGTCTCCAACTGGCAGTCTGCCCCACAGGGCAGAGCTCCCAGTGTGCAGCAGGTAGCTCAGTCCAGATGATGATGAGGCTGCCAGGGTATCCTGAAGAAAGTGGAATCCCTTGGGAGTAGGCCCCACTGAAGCGTTCCTCCAAAGGGGGTTTACAAGCTGGAGGGTAGCACACACCCTGTGACTCCGTAACACATGGAACCACCACAGACATGTGGGGGATATTACAAAGCCTGGAGTTACCTGCAGAGAATAAGGTCTGCGTAAGAGGCAGCTTGCTGTGCAGGCCGAAGGAGGAATCAGGGAGCATGACACATGAACTGAAGGCTGGTCTCCCCTTCACTTCCAGGTCAGCTCCAAAGGGCCCTGCCTTCTCAGCATAACAGGACAACGTGGCCCTGAGAATTCATTCACTGGAGCTCCTAAAGGGGCCAAAGGCAGGAAGCGCCCCACCTCTCCTAGCCCCAGCAAGAGGGGGATATTCAAGGGAGGAGCTACGGGGCTGCTCAACAACCTACGCTTATGTGACGTAGTGGGGGTACCTGGCTGGTTTCTATGCTGCTGGCTCTGGGGTAACCCCCACTGGCTGCCGTGGGTACCAGGACCCAGCAAAACAGGATGAGTCACTATGCAAACCAGTATGGCCAGACACCCCCCATGGAGAGGAACAAAGGAAGGTGGAATGCTGCCCTGGCTGGGGGGCAGGGCTGGAAGGTGGTTAGTTAGTGGCTGGCTGGGAGCATGGAGGATACAGCCTAAGGAAAGGGGCTGGAGTTTAGGGGCCCAGTCTCCCCCATCTCAAGGGGGCCTGAGGCATCCTAGCCCAGCTCTGTGACCAGATTACATCTGTGCTCTGCTGTATCCTGGAGAGGCAATAAACTTCCTCTATTCCACCGGCTGGTGCAGTCTGTTTGTGCCATTTCGGGGTGCAGGAGACAGGGGACCCCCACGCTTACATCAGCACCCCTGCTCCCGTGTCCCCATCGTAGGGATTCGAGTCCGTAGCAGAAAGGAAGCTCTGAAAATCAGGGCTCAGACACTTTCCTCCTCCTTCTCGGGAGATGGGACTGGCAGCTGTACAGTGAAGACGCAGCAGCTACATGCCAGAGGGGCTTGTGGGAGCCTACAAAAGGAGGCCAAAAGGAGACTGGCATGCAACAGAAAATGGACAGGGTAAGTTAGCAAGCACAGAGCAGAGCAGATGCAGAGTGCCCAGGAAGTGGAGGTTAATTAGGTAGAAGTTTGTAGAGTGCTTTGAAGCTGCAAAATGCTGGGTGAGTGCTGACAGCTGAGACCTCCTCTGCACCTCCCCAGCACGGCCCCACACACCCAGCACAATGCGGTTGACTGCGTTGCCCAAGAGAAAACTCTCTCAGAAAAAGTGTTGCTGAAACAGATGCTGGAGCCATAGATGTGCTGGGCTTTGCAGCCTGCTGAGCCTGGGAGTCTCTTCGCACAGGTGGGGCTGCTAGCTCCACTTTTTGGCATGCCCAGCACTTCCCATTATAAAATCCTGTCCTCAGTTTATATTTTTGCCAGACTTTTCTGTTTCGGCTTAAATTTTCCATGCTGGGCATCTGCCTCTGGCTGCATTTTTTTGTCAATTCAGCCTTTTTTGAGACTCGGGATAGGGACAAATAACACGGTTTTGCTCCTGTTTAAAAATGCTTTTACAACCTTCTCTCTCACCAGCGCCAGTGGCTCCAGGTTTTGGCACACGGGCAATGGAATAATCAGGGACGAGCCTCTTGATAACCCCATGAAAATCTGCCCAAATGTGGCTACATCAGAAGCCTTTAGACATGCTCAGTAAAACCTAGCTTTTAGCAGCTAGACTCTCCAAGATTCCATCCTCACTTCCAGCCTCTCAGCTCCTACTGCTGTGTGCCACCTTCCCCGAGCAGCAGAGCATGCTCTACCTCAGGGGAAAAGGCTGCTCCCGGACACTGGAAATGCAAGCAAGGAACCTAGAGCTCTTGTGCTCTCCATGAACCCCGGACGGCATGCTGGCAGTGGAGGAGGAAGCTGTCTTCACTGAATATAGCTAGAACAAATGCTGGACAGGGGAAGGACGGGGCAGAGAAAAGGAGCAGATTGTGACAAGGAGGCTGAAATTGGAGGATGGGACAAAACGGGAGTGGAAGTTACAGACGTTTCTTCTGTTAATTAAGCTAATCAAGTGGCTTTTACCCACAAAAGCTGATGTCCAAATAAATCTGTTAGGACCCCGCATTTTTGCAGAGAGAGACTAACAGGGCGACGCCTCTGAGAACGAACTTGGTTACACAAAGGAAACCTTAATTCTGGCATTATTCTAACTTTTGATTGAATAATGTTAGCATTATTCTAATGCTTGACTTTGCCAACTTAGTAATCTTTTAGCACAGTTCTGTGTGTAAGACTGAACCAGCTCCAGCAGGTCTCTCCCAGCCCACTCTTAGTCCCTCTCCTGCAGCAGCGTGGAAGAGAAGGAGCACGTGAAATCCTCCACTAACAGCATTATTCCCATCTCACAAACCAGCTTCCTTTACAACAGTGTGCAGGACTGACTCCATCAGCTGCTGCAGTGCCCCTCTGAGCCACCTACCTGGGTTCTCAGCTACACTCCATGCTAGGGCTTACAGGACTGTTCTGCCTTCCCTGTCAGGCAAGTCCAGCCCAAGTTTTCAGTAGCTATAAATCTACCTGGTTTTGGGAGGGAGGAAGAGGGGGACCTTGTGTAACTGGGAGAAATTTGTGCTTCTCTGAGAACATTATATTCATGGAAAACATAAACCAACTGTCGTCAAAGTCGCCTGAGCTCAGGAAATGGAGCGGCCGGGAGAAGGCTGCCATGTGGCCGGATGTTATGTATTTCTAATTAGTGCTATACATCTTTCAGCAGCGAGTGTCCTTCTGCTGGGAAACACAACGCGCTGCCCTTGTTATTGTAACTGTCAGAGAGTGCTTAAACAGATAATCTCCAGGAAAAGTGATAAACACATCCCCTCTCCCACCAGGGTGTGCAAGACGGCACTGCCAGATCTCCACGAGGGCAATGCAGCCAGCCACAGGAAATGGGAATGGGAAAAGAGCAGGCAATGGAAGGAACAGCAATATGCTGGGGAAGTTCACCTGTACTCCAGTGCCAACCTCAGGAGGAAGCCCTGCAAGGGAAGCTCAAAGCAGAGGCACTTCAGTGCACAACTAAAACTCCGTTGCCAGTCTTCGCCGGTAGGCAATGCTAGAAAGAACAGGGCAGGACAGCAGGATGTGAGAACTTTCAGCTAGTCAAACCCTAGCCTGTAGCAGGCAACAGTGTAAAGACCCAGTTACTCTGAAACTTGCGAGTAGCAACAGCCGACAAGCTAATACTTCTGTCCTTGTCAATCTTAATCCATAGGTCCCTGAGTCTTTAGCAGATAACACACAACAGGCTGACAAGTGTTAGCACGAAGTCAAGAGGACCAGAACCCCTTTGATTCAGGCAAGTAGGCTGCTGTAGGACAACAGTGAGACAGTCTCCAGGTGGGCGTTCCCCAGCTGCTGCCCTGGTCCTAGGAGATCTTCCTGGCAGATGAATCGTGGGACAGGTGACCTGCGGCTACCGTGGAATGGAGAACAGCAGTGATTTACGCTGCTCCTAGGAAGCAGCAGATGAAACGACCTTTTCAGAGTCACACCTCCCAGGGACCATGAATGGAAACAAGTAGAGAGCAGGTTTCCTGATCAACGTTCCCTCTAATTTTCATGTGCAGAATAAGTTTTGTTACATGCACTGAGGAATATGTGGATGTGCACCATCAGTAGAAACACCTGCTGCTGGCTGTGGTGCTCTGCTAATCAACAGGGCAGCATTTGACTCTCTCCGGGGCAGCTGCCCAAGTACACAGCTTGCTGCTGTGCTGCTGGGGAGATAGAATGTCTGGCCAGCGGGGCTACGGAGGAAGGAGGCGGTGTGAGAGTGCAGTGGTGCTCAGTGAGTTGAACCATAGGCCCTGTGTCAGCAGCACCAGCAGCAGCTAGGGAAAAGCACAGACAAGACGACTGATTCACTCTGCTCCCAGCCAGCCACTGACCTGCAGGGAAGGAGACAAAGGCTGGTCACCGTCAAGCCGCCACCACCAGGGCGGGTTTGTTTGCCCCCTGTCACTGAGACACAAGCGCCTTTTCTCCATGAGTCACTCCCCAGTCAGCCAGAGGGCTGGCACAGCTCCCGAGCAGTACGCCCCACCGTGTCTGTCTGCAGGAAGTGGGCAACGAGAGGAGAGCACCAGTGGGCTGACGACTGATGCACTGGGCTCTGCACAGCAGCAGCTGGCGGTAGAAACTGCAGCCAGCACACAAACCAGACAGGAATACAAAGCCACAACCAAAAGGAGAGTCGTGGCCTGTTGCTCCTTCCGACCCTCCTTCCCTGTTATCCCTGTGGAGCATGAGTCAGACGCATGACTATGCCCCTGAGAACGTGCCAGTCACAGCCCCTGCCCTCTTAAAGAACGTGGGAATCTTGCTTACCAGCCTCCACCCCATTGCCAAATCTCACAAACGTCCTAGTGCGACTCTCTAGGACGGAAGCACCACAACTGCACTGGCAGGCCATGAGCCACCCTACAGGGACCATGCTCAAGACGTGAGCCCAGAACAGCTGAGCTCTAACTTCAGTGCAGACAGAATTCAGACAGGAATACTACTCCAGCCGGAGGAGCTGGCTGAGGGGCACTCAGCTGCCTCAGTTCGAGTCCTCCAGTAGCAAATGGGCACAAGCCCTGAAGGGGAGCTCCAACTGCTGCAGCCTCAGCTTCCCCAGAAGGGGGCACTGAAGGGAATGGGCCAGGACTTCCTACTATGGGGAGAGCTCCTGGCTACTCTAACTCTAGCCTTCCTCGGCCCGAGAGGTGGGAGGATGGACAGACCCAGCAGACAGCGGGCTGATGCACAACATAGGAGGGCAGCATCCTTGGTACATGCGCTCAGGACAGCCACAGCCTTTCAGGAGCTCCCAACCAGCTTTGCTCTCTGCTGTCTCCGGGAGGGAGGAAGGAAGGCCTGTGAGGTGAGGAATGCCGGGGGCCTGGGGAGGATCAAGCAGCTCTCCCTGTGGAAGCCATTAGATATTCAACACTTCATTTGTTTCCAGCCATTGTGGAGTGCAGCACTGGGCTTCAGGACAGGAGGCTCTTCTCTGACGTAACCAGGAAGCAGCTGCAAAATTAAGGAATCCCTCATGACATCATAAAAAGGGTCAATGGTTTACGGGGAAAGTATAAAAGTTAATGACCTATTCCCACACAGAGCTGCAAGCCTTCCCGTGTACTCTCACTGCCACAGAGGGCTCTGCTAACCCAGGACAGCCCATTCCTGCTGCCCTCAGGGTTGGAATTCACTCTGAAGGGTGTCAACCAGCTGAGCCCAAGCTGGACAGCAGAGCTCCAGGGTGAAGGAGGACACACGGAGTCAGTGAAAAGCAGATTGTGCTTTGAGGACTGATCAGAAGCAGTGCACCCAGGAACGCAACAGAGAAAACACATCTATCCCGTCTCCTGGGGGAGGCAGAGCCATAGCCAGGAAGTTTTTCCTTAGGGCACACAACAACTCCATAGGCTACCCCAGGAGGGCAGCTGCTCCCGCAGGCTCTGCTCTGTTCCCTGCATCACTACAGGCAGCCCTCCAATCCCAGAAAGAAGGAACTGACGCTTGCCTGGAGGGCAAGCAGAGAGCACTTCCCCCTGAAAAAGGAAAAGGACACTGGTTTAAAATTAACTCCAGCCTTTTCCAGGAAATATCTGTGGGAAGAAGCAGCCGGTTTTAGAAAATGTTATTCTCAGAAATTTCCTGAAAAGACCCATCAGTCAAAACATGGACTTCAGCCACTTCCACCTGCAGGGCTCCCTCTGCCTGGGTCGCCAGCACAGCCCACAAGAGTCCTGTGGGCAGAGGCAGTCTCTAGCTCTTCACTCAACAGCCCTGGCAAAGCACAGGGATAAAACAACAAGCTAAAAATAATTAATCAGATTTGTTTATACTATTAAAATGCTTTTCTTTTTAAAAATAAAATGTCTTAAAATGAATCGGAATTGAATACAAATTATGTTAAGACCTACACTTCTTATACTCAGAACATTTTCAATAAAAAATAAATATGCAAATCCATAAGACACTACCAAAACCTCTGCATTAGAAGCAATTTTCTGTATAAAGAAAGAATTGGGACAAACCTGACTTTTGAAGCCAGGCTTTATAAATATGGCACAAAAGGGCATGTATTATAGTAAGGTCTTGATCCCACAGGGATCCCACGGGTTGTGCTACTGAGTGCAACAGACTGGTCACGTCATCCCATGTGTTGGGACCCAGCCCCTGACTCCACAAGACACTGTCATGTATCTCATTAGGATTATCCACGGAGCTCACCGGGGCAGTCTCCTCCTGGTTTATAGCTTCTCCCCACTGGAGTTCTGACTGGGCCAGGTTTCAAATGATGAACATTTAGGACTTCCCCCATCAGTCACCATTTTCTAATATTCTAAAGACGTACCGCTCATAAGAATCTGAAAGATTAACCTGTCTAATTGCTTACACCACTGCATACACATAGTGCACACCACTAACCGTAGAGCAGAGGCTCCACTGAGCTGTAAATCAACACTTTTAACGGTCACATCAATAAATGAGAATGCACTTCTCTTTAGAAAATAAGTGAGGTTCAAATATTTTTTTCTATTTAAATCAATTATTTAAATCAAGGCTTTCCACTTGGTGATTGAAATCATGATTTAAATTGCTTGCTTTAAATCAGTACCCTCGCAGCAAAGCCTTGAAACAAGGCAGACATTGCCACCCACAGTGCTAGTTGCAGCTTGGGTCATTGTGTGGCTTGACTTTTAAAATCGCCTGTCTGCACAAGGGCACCAGGCAATGCCAGCTGCAAGCACATCTGCTCCAAAGCATGCACAAGACTGAAGGCACCTAGGCTTCATCCACACAGGCAATGCTCAGGAAATTTCCCACCACGGCAGCGTCACCTATGGGAGCACTAGTGCAGACCAGGGACCAGCAAATCAACCACCATGTTCATTAGACCTGCTCTATACTGAGTTCCGGGACCATGTGGATCAAATGTCAGCAGCTGGGCCAGCGGCTACCCAGAGCTCTCACCACTGCTAGCACAGGGTCAGCTGCCCCAGAAGCAGCCAGTGGAACAAAAGGCTAGTGAGGGTGCACGCACAATCCCATGCTTGCTTGGAAGGGATATGCTGCCAGGCACAGCAGCTCAACATATCACTGCAGGCGCAGCAAGCTGCTACTAGCATTCCCCCCAGGAGCCGCACGCTCCCAACCATAATTGTGTCAGATGTTATTTACAGCGGGGGAGGAGGTGTGAACAGGGCTTCCCAAGAGATTCATTCCAGCCCACAGTGAAATTTTACCAGGACAATCCCCCAACTGAAAGGCAGCCCTTTCCCCCTGTGCTGGAGCTGGGCACGTCTCTGGCAGCAGCCCTGACTGCTCAAAGCATGCCTCTCTGGTGTGAGCCTTCGGGAACGCTTCTCGCCTGGAGTAGAAGTTAATGAGAGAAAGTGCCTGCAGACAGGCACATTCGCAGAGAGCAGCCTTTGATGGGGAGGCAGAGTGATGTGAGGAGCTTCCGTTTCAACATACTCATTTGCTGCTCTTCTTTTTATGGCTTCCTGAGGGATCAGCGCACAACAGCTTGTCAGAGTTTGCAAAGAAACTGCCAGCAAATGCAACAAACCCTCTGGCCCATTGAAGAGGTGTCAACCCCATTGCCCCGGAACTCCTTCCCCACTCCAGGGCACCAAGCATCCCAGCCTCTCTGAGGCTTGCTCAGTGTCTCCTTCTGCAATGCAGCCTTAAACACCGCCATTCCCTGCCAGGAAAAGCACTGCCACCAACCCCTGGTGCCCAGACACGGTGGCCATCGTGCAGCAGTGCTGGGAGCAATGCCCAATATCTTCTATTAAAAGACCCCGCTTTCATTTGCTTATAATTTTGCCAAACTTTAACCACTGGGGCTGACGTTCTCCTTGCCAAGTGTCTCTTCCAGGCTGATTTTTTGCAGTAAGTTTCAGGTAAGAATGTTGAGCCACTTCCAGGAATGAGTTTAGAAGGACGATCTAGCACCTTCATGCTTTGGAGCAGGGTCGCACTGAGGGTAGGGATGTTCTTTTTGCCAACCTCATGAAAACTCACCCAAATCTGATCAAGATACAGCCCGCTGAACACTGCACTTCATATGCGAGTAGGAGCGCTTTCTCACTCTGTATGCAGTGTTGCTGATGCAATGACAAGAGAGCCTAGCTGGAGGACGTGGTGGCTTGCCTCTCTTTCCAACAGAAGTTGGTTCAATACGAGATATCCCCTCCTCCCTTTGTCTCTCAGGTAGAGGGCTGTTAGAACGGGATGGTTTAGTTGGGATTGGTCCTGCTTTGGGCAGGGGGCTGGACTCGATGACCTCCTGAAGTCTCTGCTAGCCCTAGGAGTCTAGGAAGCTGGCAGCATTATTTTGGGAAGGTTCTGTCTGCACCACACACGCAGCATCTGAGCAGGATTCTTCCTACAGTTGTATCTTGTGGCTCCCAGGGACGGCAGTGGCACCAGACTCTGAAAGCGAGGAGACTCTGGTGTTTTCAATTCCTCAGTGATGGTGCCCATGCAGTTAGGAGGAGAACAAAAAAACTGGTTGATTTTCTTGACAGCAGTGAGACAAGGAGAAAGGGAGCGGCAGGGACAGACTAGAGGATGCTGACTAGCATAAGGAGAGATAGGAGCAGAAAGGGATGGACAGAACAGGGCAGGGTGGAAGAGGTAGGGGCAAAGGAACTTGTAACAACTAAGTATGCTCCCTCAAACCCAGAACAGAACCATCCTAATACTCCTCTGCTGGCAGCCACTGTCGTGAGACCCACTAGCACGTGACACATTCCCTTGCAGTGTCTGGTCCACACAGGGGATACCCGTCTAGTGCTACCAGTTCCTCATTAGCTCAAGTGGCAGAGAGCAAAATGGTCTCACACTCTGCTGATGACCCACGTGGAGCTCATTATGGCTACGCATTGATCGAATTTTTCAGTTGGTTTTTTACAAATTTTTGAAAAAATTACCTTCTCTAAACCAACTCTGTGAAAAGAGCAAACTCCAGCCTGAACCCTTGGGAAATCCAGATTGGGGCTGTCTGTGTACCATTAATTCAGTCCCATTGTACGTGCGCATTACGACGCTGGCTAGAGCGCCATGACCACATACTACTTGTCCCCCACAGAATCCTGCCTCAGTGCACAGGCTGGACCCTCTCTGGGGACAAGTCAGGGCTGTGTAGTGAAGGAGGCTGGACCCTGCCTCATTTGCTGGCAGGTGTACACTGGACGAGGCCGAGGACTGGTCACGGTTAAGTCAGATAACAGTTCTCCCGTGACGCTGGGCAAGTCACCTAGACCCAACTTCCACAGCTGGTCACCAATGATTTGTTCTGGGCATCCAATTTCAAATGCTGGAGGCCAGATTTTCAGAAGTGCTGGGCACTCAGCTGCAAACAAAGCCAGTGGGGAGTCATGCTTTGAACATACAAGGTAATGGTCACTAAGAGCACAAAATCGTGACCACGTGAACCAACCATAAAAACGCTGCTTCCTAACTTCTGGATTCTCCACTGTGCAGCCTTAACAGTCTTTAGTTTTTTTAAATGTATCAAGCCCCCTAGCTAGACAGACCCATGTCAAACCAAGATGCTCCACGACAGAACCCTCCTCTAGGCCTCCCGGTGTGTTTGAGCTGTCTGGCAATGCAGGCCATAAGCCCCTGGAAGCAGGGACCGCCACGCCTCTGACAGCACCTAACAGTAGCTTGCTTAGAAAACTCCTTTGTGAAGTAGTAGTGCTGGGGTAATGAGACAAGAACAGAGTCAGTAGAAAGAGGGATCCAAGGATCTTCTCCCTGCTTCACTGTCATGGCCACCACTAGGACACAGGCTCACCAATGCTATGGCAAAGCACAGCCACTTACAGCACCAGGGCAGGTGCTCTGGAAGTTGCTTTTCATACATTAGGGATGTAAAATCCTGTTTAATTAATTAGCGGGTGAAACGTTGTATTTAACCAGTTACCCAATTAAATGTGGTGAGTGGGAAGGCCACTGCGGCGCATCCTGTCAGGTCCACCGTGGAGCAGAGCTGCTCTGGCCTGGCTGAAGCCCCTTTGCCTGTGGCGGGCGCTCAGGGCTGGAGCAGCCCCCTGTCTATGGTGCGGCTGCCCTAGCCCCACCGGTTAACCATTCACATCCCTATTATAAATGACACCTTACATGAGAAGTGGCAGTGTGTGGGGCATGCAGGAAGAAATCGCCAATCCCTGCACTGGTGATGAGCACAGGTAGTTTTCTTCTGTTCTGGAAGCTTGAAAGGAAACTTTCCGTTACACCTAGGAACCTGCTAGGAAGGAGTCTCAGGTGTCCAGTGTGTCCCCTCTCCTGGAAGGAGCAAACCGAGATACAAACCCACAGTTCCCAGAGACCTTTACTATCTGTGCAAAGCATCGTGTGTGAAGTGTGAGCTCTGACAGCCTATGTCATCTGGCGCCTGAGGTCCCAAAGCATTGCTTCAGCCCCTCTGGAGTGCGCCCTGGCCTACAGTAACCTAAAAGAATTAATCTCCATTTCCTAGCAGAATTATAGGACACTACAGGTCCGTGACAAATTCCTCTTCCCTGGTTATTTCAGATGGGACCAGCAGAACTGTGAGGTTTCCTACAGCCATGCGCCTGCACCATTCCCAACACCTCCTCCTGCTGGAAAAAGCTGGGAGCCGTCCCTCAACCAGAGCCCTTGTCCCTTTCTGCGCTGGATAGCCTGCTGGGAAAGGCTAGGTGCAGAGAGAGCTGTAAGCTCCTCTATAGCTGGTGTTGCTCCATTTCCTGCAGAGATTTGAAAACCTATTGTAATTCCAACGTGAGCTTTGATTTCACTGTGACCAGCAGCTCAGAGACTCTCAGTCACTATACAGCCGAATAAAATATTTTTTCATATATTTAACGCCAGCATGTCTGTGTTTGGAAACTTTGAAAATCCATGTTGTATGGTTTACTGCACTGGAAAAGGTGCCAACAGAGTTTCAAAGGAAGGGAAGTGTATAACTGTTTCCTTTCAAATGCATTTTCCAATGGGATCCATTGAGGGAAAAGGCTGGAACTAACTAAAACATTATTAAAAACGGTTATGAAAAGAGACAGAGAGATGGAAAAAGATAGACACAGCCGACAGGGAGGGAGGGAGACAGGCAGTGAGAAAGGGGATATAGGCAGAAAGGCACATTGGGTGGGGAAAATGGGGCGAGACGAAGTTTTATCTGGCAGCCCCCATTTGTGGTTTCATATTGTTGCAGATCAATTGATCAGGATTTCAGTGCTGCTGGCCCAGTGGCACAAGGCGAACCACAGAGTTGGCTGCAAGCATAGCACTTGCGAACTGCTGACCTTCAGTTTTAAAACCAAAAATATTCTTTTGGAAACTGTTCCACCAGGTTCCACTCCCAGCTGCCAAGCAAAAACAAGCACTACTAACCTGAAGTAACACCCTGCTCAGTTACACCAAGCAGGACTAGTACACTGAAGTAACACCCTGTTCTGAGTCACACAGCACTGCTAACCTAACATGACATACTGTGCAGGGGCTTGCCTCTCCCTTACTCCCTGACTGGATCAGTTCATTCACCAATCGGGGACACAAGCCACCGTGATGAATAAACAGGCTGCAGCCATCCCAGCCTCAGACCCAGAAGACCATGTTGTGAGAACAGTTCCAGTTTCACAGTGTAATGCACGGGCAGAGCCTCCAGGTCCTTGCAAATGTGAAACAACATGAAATAAAACAAAAACCTCACGCTGCCCCACAGAGCTGGGCCTGGCTCCCTGGGCCAGGTATTGCGCCCTGGTGCACAGGGTTGCAGTGTAGCTCACTCAGATTTGGCATGGTTGCCCCAACTCATGACAGGAGCAATAATGCAGAGTAAGTGCTGGATGGGCTGGCTTTGCAACGCCCGCCCCCCCCAGCAGACCCAACCCCTCACCTAAATAAAATGGGTAATATGAAAAGTTATACAAAACAAAAAAAACCTCGATGCGCTCTACCCACGGCTGCAAACATGAGAGGTCTCAAGCACAGCCGGGTCCAGAAAACCTGCCCCAAAGTCTCTTTGTGCTGCCTTCCTGCACAAAGCCAAGCAGAAAGGAAAGCACGTTGTGCGCAATAACCAAGTGCCCTAGCAGGCCGCGAGGCAGCCAGGGTCCCAGCCCAGAGCCACACCCTGAGAAGTGACACTGGGACCAGAAATGGAACTTGGGGTCTGCAGACCAGAGCTCTGCTGCTGAGCCAGGCTTCAAAGAGCCAGGGTGGGGGTGGGCAGAGCTTGGTGTGAGCCTGCAGTTCTGCGGGGTGTAGCAACCATGGGCTGTAGCACACATGTCGAGGGATGAGGGGAAAAAAATAAACAGACAGACAAAAGAATGAGGATGCTCTGCCAATTCCAATTGTGCAGCTTTTATTTTAAATGCTTATCAAGCTGAGAGAGAGCAGAGTTCTTGGAAAACAAGGTTTCCTTTCTTCCAATGCCAGCATCAAACACCCTCAAGGACGGGTACAGCGCAGGCGATGGCAGCCTGCTGCCCCCCTGCTTGGGAAAGGAGCTACCCCGGCTGTTCTGGTTAATCAAAAATCCCAGAGATCTTTTAATCTCCAATCTGGCTGGGTTCAAATTGTGGCCGATTACCCACCAACACTTCTTGCTAATAAAATACATTTTATAAGCCCTAATTCCTGCTTTCACCAAACTGCTCTACAGGAAACTGAGCACTGCAGATCTCCAGACAGCAGCAGACAGTAATGCTAAGCGCCCATGAGTAGATGAGACAAGTGACTCCGAGACAGGTTGCCAGGCAAACAGGTCCTGCTGCCCTCACTGGAGTTTGAGGGACACCAGCTCCTGAACGGGGGCCCAGGACTAGCATCACGCACGATATTTGCTGTGGTCTCCCTGATTTCTGCTGGCCTTGGTTATAGCACCTGCCACTGGTGGCACCCAGAATTCAGAGTGCACAGGGTGCCTGGAGACGCTTACAAGCAGACATTGCGTCTTGGAGATGGCAGTAGCCAGAATTAATTCTCAGGCTGAACCGACACTGGAGCTCAGCTTAAAGCATTGATTACAGACTGGGTAATAGATTCTCTCTAGGTCAGGCCAGCCTGTACATTGGATGTTGGGTGGGAGCTGGAAGCTGGGGGTAATTGCTCAGCTCAACTCTGACCTTCTGCTCTTTCCATTAGGGGACAGCTCAATGAAGAACACAGGATTAGATGCCCAAAAAGCACATACAGAAAACTCCTTGGAACGTATGACGTTGACATTAGGAAAACTAGGCTACAATCTCTAGTCAGTTACACATTTGCTCTCCATTGTACCAAGCCCCCAAAGGATTCCCATGGAACGAACCCTGAGCAGGAGCCCATCAGGTGACTACAGCCCACAGCCAGACCCCACTGGTTTGGATGTTCCAGAACGCACCAAGAAAGGGAAACTGCTGCCTTCTGTAGCGTGCAAGCTCACTTTGGTACTAGAACACAGCAGCAAAACCACTGGACCACAGCATACTCCCAACCCACACATTCTTGGTTCGCTGGAGTCTTTCAAGCCAGTGCTGCCATTCAGGTATCCAGGCTCAGTGGGGAAAATGCAGCTCTGCTAGATTGATTAATTTTTCTTTCTTAACCAGGATTACTTTAATTTCGAAGATTTAATGGACTCCAGCTGTGATAGGAGGCAAAGCTACAGTAGTAGAAAGGCAGGTTCTGAAGCAAGCCTGAACAATGCTCAAAACACACACACAGACACCCTATAAAAAGGATGCACTACAGTAGGATATTTTTGGTTTTGACAATACTTCACTAAAAATACAACTTTGCTGATACATCACTGCAGAAATATTTTCAGGGTCCATTCAGGAATGGTTTAAAGCATTTATTTTTGTTTCCTTTTGCAATCGTCAGAGAGGAGGGAGAAAATAGAAACTCATTGATAAAAGGAAACGAGAGAGACATGAAAAATTGAAAACTACCTAAAAGCGCATGGAGAGGTTTATTTTATTAGTTCTTAATAAATATCTTGCAGATTTCCTCAGGAAATACACCAGATCACATGTAAAATAGTTTGATACTGATGTCAACTGCATCAACATATGAAATCTATTAGGGTGAAGCCACAGCAGGGTGATCAGCCTGCTGAAAAACTGCACGGCACTGAGGAAAGGGGGGAGCTGAAAGGGGGGGGAATCTCACGGCCCTTCCAAATTCTTCGAGAGGTAAAAAAGTCAGCCAAGACGCAGAGAGAGAGAAAAAAAGATCCCACATCCTGCTTTGTGTTGCCAGCAATGTGAAGTGCCCAGAGATTAATTCTATGTCTGGCCTGGAAATGTGACTTTAAAGCATGGAGTGGGGGGGAGAAGGAGGAGAAAGGAAAGAGAAGGGCAGGCTAACAGGGCCTGGCACTGTGCCACGAACCCCCTCCCAGCCATGTTTCAACGTAGACAGCACTAAACCCCAACAGACAGCAGCTCCTCGCACTGCCAGGGCCTCGCACCAGCTGCAGTGCGTCTAGCTCTGCGCGCAGCCCCGAGTGCAGATGGGCTGAGAGCAACACTTCCGCTTTGCCTACTTTTAAAGACACAAGCACATGTGGCAGAATTCTTCTCCTTGCCGACATGGACCTTGGACATGGGGCCCCAGAGAAGGGCGAGGCCTGCTCCCAGCACCAACTGAGCAGTCTGATCAGACCTTGGCTCTCTAGGATTCACTCTGAAGGGTTTATGCTGTTCCCTGTGTACATTTGGCAGCAGGAGCCCACTTTGTGTTGGTGCCATTATCTGGAGAGCAGGCTCTGCTTACGCAAGCCTTCCTGTCTCCATTCGAGCGCAGGCAGAGATGCACCAGGAGCCTGCAGAGAGGCATACGCTGGGAGAGCCCGCTGAGGAGGTGTCTGAGCAAGGTTACAACAAAATCTCACTGCAGAGCTGCAACTCCCAGGTGTGTGAGAACAGCCAGAAAACCACCCAGGTTTGCATGGCAGTAAGGGCTCCTTCCCCATCCCACACACAGCATGGCTCTTAGGGCAAAGGGCTCTGGAACCCGGCTGGCACACACTGAGGCCCAATCCAAAGCTCCGGGAGAATGATGGACAAAGGACCTGGCAGGCAGTGCAGAAGCTAGAGTGGGGTCAGCAAGAAGTGCACACGTGGGCTGCTTTAGCCATAGCATTACCATTGGGAGAGTCACCTACCCTCTTTCTCTGACACTCACTGCCTTTCCCTAGGTCACCTTAACCACAAATGCCAGGAACCAGCCCGTGTGGAACATGACTCTGCAAGCAGTGTAGACAGAACCAGCACAGGCAGATCCAACACTGGTCTGCCACAAGGCCAAATGCATCAGCATGCATGGGTCCAGATGGCCTCCCCCCAAGAGAGACCAGATAGGCAAGAGCCTCCTTGTTGGCCTAAGCTTGCTGAAGGAGCCACTTTCCCTCTCAGGGTATGTCTACACTACCCCCCTAGTTCGAACTAGGGGGGGTAATGTAGTCATACGGAGTTGCAAATGAAGCCCGGGATTTTAATTTCCCGGGCTTCATTTGCATAAAGCCAGCCGGCGCCATTTTTAAATGCCGGCTAGGTCGGACCCCGTGCCGCGCAGCTACATGCAGCACGGACTAGCTAGTTCGGATTAGGTTTCCTATCCGAACTAGCTGTATGCCTCGTGGAACGTACAGCCTCGTGGAACGAGGTGTACAGCTAGTTCGGATTAGGAAGCCTAATCCGAACTAGCTAGTCCGTGCCGCGTGTAGCCGCGTGGCACGGGGTCCGACCTAGCCGGCATTTAAAAATGGCGCCGGCCGGTTTTATGCAAATGAAGCCCGGGAAATTCAAATCCCAGGCTTCGTTTGCAACGCCATATGACTACATTATACCCCCCTAGTTCAAACTCGGGGGGTAGTATAGACATACCCACAGAGACATGGATCCCTGAAATATATGGGTGGCTATAGGCTGGCTGTGCTTACTTACCCACCTTGGTTGCAGGCAGGCCAGAAGCCCTGAATACATCCCCATGCATTGCCCCCACAGCCCTACGAGCAGTCCCACACTCTGCAGGCAGGCCCCGGGAATGCACCAAGAGAGGAGACAGAACAGAGTGCCATTTGGTTCTTCTGCCCTCCAGCCCCCAGGACACTGGGCAAGGTACACTCAGAACTGGGATGCTGGTCTCGAGCCTGCGCAGGGCAGTGACACAGGGCATGGGGCTTTCCTGGCTTAACACTGGCAGGCCTTACCGAGCAGCCTGGCAAGCTTCCTAAAGGTCATTACCACATTGCAAAGCCTCGTAACAAGCTCAGTTATACAATGTTCTCCACCACGGCATGAACTGAAAGCACAGCAATTAGCTCAGTGTTCCACAGCCTCAGGAGGAAATCACGCACAGCCAAGAGAGGGTTTCCTGTCAGGGGGCAAACAAGCCCGGCATCCCCTTCCACATCCTCACTCGGCCAACACAAGCACTCCCCTGCTCCCCGCACTGCATAACTGCGGTCCTGATCACCACTCATCTCCAGGGCATGCCCCCCCCCCCGGGTCTCTGAAGTGCTCACCAGGCACTTCCCACGCCTAGTCTGGGCTCAGCGTCACACAACAGCACCAAAGTGCTCATAAAGGATCCCAAGTGCCACAGGATGTGTCCTAACCTGCATGCTCAGGCACCAGAGCCTGGCCTGCGAATACAGACCGCTTCCCGCTGCCGGCTGCCCTGCAATGAGATCTAGGTCTCGCCCTCTCCCCCGAGCAAGGGCTGGAAGTGCCTACATCTCAGGAAGGCCTGACAAGAGCCCCCCCCAGAGCTCCCCTAATAAGGACCTTTGCTGTACAGCCCCACTCCAGCTGGAGAATCTGACACAGCGGCAGGCACTCGGCACACATTGGAAACCTCTCCCCCCTCCACAAAGTCCTGCTCCTTGCACTGCTTCTCAAGCCAAAGTCTAGATTTCAGAAACCTGAACTGCAAATGGAAATTCCCTGCAGTATGTTGCTTACATCTCCTCCTGCTGGCACTGGTGGCAAGAGGGAAAAGTCACATGGCTTTCTGGACACGCTACACTGTGTAGTCTTGCATCAGAGGGTGGAAGCCAGAAGCCATGAGAATAATTCCAATTACGGTAAATAAATCCCCAGATATGTGACAATCTGCCTTTTAAACAGGAAATAGAGGGGAATAAGCAAAGGAAGACTTTGCTCTAAATATTGCTGCCACCAGCCACAAGTGCTCAGGAGAGGTTTCTTCAGAAAGCATCTTAGGACCACTGCAGCTAACCTGAGCTTTACCGAAGTATCTAGTGGCCGAGAGGAATAGGTTTCCCGCCCTGAAAGGGAAGGAGCGCCTAGCATCCTCTCAATCAAACCCCACCCTCACAGCCACTTGAGAGCAGGCAAACCCTAACAGTCTGCCAGCCCTTCCACTCAGGCCAGCCCCACTTTCACATGGGCTTCAGCACAGCGGGAGAAGGGTGCAGAGACCTTTCCTTCTCACAGACTGGACAACGCCCTCTCGCCTGGACTGCAGTACTCCAGTTCTGGAATAGCGGGCTTCTCCTGAGCAGAAGGGGCCCGGCTCATGGAAGTGGCGGGGGTGCAGCAGGTGTACATTTTCTCCTCAAGGGAACAGCACAAAGCAGGGGTGTACAAAGGCTAAGGCACTACTCAGATTGTAAGTTCCCTGAGGCAGGGACCATGCTTAGTGCAGTAGGATCTTGGGTCCATGGCAGGAGCTGCTAGATGCAGAGGATAGACCCTAAACCCACATGAAAGCAGCAATCCCCAGGTGCCCATCAGTGCATGCTCTTCCCAGCCCCACCTGCACTGCAAGCTCAGCGCAGCTGTAGGTAGGGACGGCAGTCCCAAACGGACTGGACTCTTGCAAACCAGCCCTCTTCCTCCTTTGGGCTATGCCACAAGTCTGGGACATTCCTGTCCTACGCTCTGGGTTTTCAGCCCCTGGTCCATGCACAGGGAGAAGTGGGGAGTATTAACGACTGTCTTCCGCAAAGCAGAGCTCTGGGAGTGTCATTTCAGACCCACCCCCAGCACATACTAAGAGCAGTAACACTCAGTCAGCCTTAAAGGGATACAACACCAGCCTATTCTAGAGGTTCTCACACCCTATCATGCTAGGAGACCCAGCTATGGGTAAAACACTCAGAGATGTATCCAAGCTGGCTTCCAGCCTCAGCAAGTCCAGCCTGCCAGACAGAACCTCTCTCTGGTCTTCCCCTTGCGCCAGGTGCGCTACTCTGGAGAGCACGGAGAATGGGCCAGCCGAGCTTTACCACAGGGAGGGCGAATTAGGAGAAAGGCTGAGCTCCACTTCCCGGCCAGGGCGATCACACCGCTGCTTCTGCTAACTGGAGCCTGAGGTTTCATTAAGCCTCGTTTTAAACCTAATTTTAAAACTCCACCAAACCAAGGCTGCTGTCCACAGCAGGGTTTTATTTTTAAACCAGCTCGAATGCACGGGACCCCCTAGGGCTCAGCTCCCAGCACCTTGTGTGTGCTCCAATACACGATGTGGTTAGAGCCTCACGAGAAGCCATTGAGATGCGGCTGCACTAGATGAGCAGCAAATATTTCCGGCTGACCCTTTTTTCCGATGCTGCAGATAGCCCATCAAGCGAAGTCGGATCCGCGCGGGAAACCAAGCGAGTGCTGAAGAGACACTCAGAGATGGGCCCAGCTCTGCCGCCCAGGGCGGACACTGCTTGCCTTTCCAACATATCAAGGGCTATTTTAAGGGCTCACGGGTCTAGCGCTCAAGTCCGAGCATCTGGTCACTGTGGTCATTAAAGTGAAGCATACTGTATGCTCATGCAGGGGTGTCACAAGGAGAAGGAAGAAAACTTGTTCTCCTTGGCCTCTGATGGGCCTAGGACAAGAAGCAACAGGCTTAAACTGCAGCCAGGGAGGTTTAGGTTGGACATTAGGAAAAAATTCTTAAGAGTCAAGGGGGGTTAAACACTGGAATAAATTGCCTAGGGGGGTTGTGGAATCTCCATCTCTGGAGACATTAAGAGCAGGTTAGACAGACACCTGCCAGGGATGGTCTAGACCAGTGGTTCTCAATGGTGGGCCATATGGCTCCCCAGGGGCCACACCCTACCTCTAGGGGGCCACATGGAAAAACGGAACATAAGGTAAATTATGTACCTTCTTTTCCAACTAACAGCGGCTATGAGGGGGGCCACAGAGGAAGAGGCTCAGAAGGGGGCCATGAGCAAAAAAAGTTGAGAAACATTGGTCTAGATGGTGCTGGGTCCTGCTGTGAGGGCAGGGGACTGGAGTCGATGACCTCTCGAGGTCCCTTCCAGTCCTAGTACTCTATGATTCTATAATTCTGAGGGCAGGGGAGCCGGTAACAGACTAAGTATATAAGAATTTGGCTGAGAATTCCATGAGTGATGCCTCCTTCTCCAGCAGTGGGCAGATACTCAACATGCACCTGGTGAAGGAGCGGGAGGGTCTTGCACACACATTGGGGCACAGATACTTTGCACTACTACAGAAACTTCTTTATCCGGTCCTGTCTACCAGTGGCCTGACAGGATAGGTGCAGAGGAAGTCTGCGCCAGACAGCTCTGCTAGGCATTAGCCTGTTCCTTTACAAGAGGTGCAGCGTTCCAGGTGTGCACAGCAGTGGCTGCAGATGTGCAAGGATGGCCCCCAGAGACAGTCTCATGGTGTATAGAGTGGGGACTCTCTCCTCAGCCTGCACTCACCCCGTTCATGGCCACACCAGTCCTTTTGCCCTCCAGGCCCTATTTTGCCAATGGGGGAAGGAGGAGCTTTGGGCCCAGAGTTTGGCCCATGTGAGCCAAGCCCTAGACACCAACCAAGTGATTCTATCTTAGGGACTGATTTCCTATAAGCTGCCCCAATTAACCTGTTCCCTTGCTCAAGGCCACCGTGATGGTGCAACTGCCATCCACACGGCAAGACCCCTTAATGGTCAGCAGGTGACACAGGCTGGTCGTCACAATTCACTGACTCTCTTTTGATTAAAGACCAGCTGGTCTTCCCATTCCCAAGCCCAAAGCACCTGCCCAGCCAGCAGTCCCCAGCCGCGGCTCTAAGCCAAGCCCCAGGAGATGTCCCCCGATGGCAGCCCCTCCCTGCCTTTCAGTCCAAGTTCCTCCCAAGCCCCAGAGAACAAATGAATAGGAGAGAGTGCCAGAAGGCAGTCAGGTGCTGCAGCCTGATGCCTCACACCCAGAGTCAGGCAAATGCGCTGGGGTTTCCAGGCAGCATGTCCAGGGTGCCCTCTGGCGAGCTCCGGGGCGGTGAGCGTCGGCATGGGATGTAGGCCCATCGGAGGAGACGGGAAGTTATTCCGGTGGTGGCCCATGAATAACATCCAGTGATTTATAGGAAGTATAATCCAATAACACAGTAAAATAAAACAGTGTGTCTAAGATGGGTTTGATTCCAGGAATTATAAAACAAATTATTAAAGAGAGAGAGAGAGAGAGAGAGAAAGCCCCAGAGAGGCCAGATTGGAGTAAATTGGGCACAGATGGGCTGGGAGGGGGTTTCTCTCCCAACCAACATGCCCCTGCTGCAAGCACGGCTTCAATTAGCCCTTTCAGAAACCAGAGTTGTATTTCCCAAAATTACAGAATTAGAAAAATTAAAATTCTTGGGAGTGTCTGTGGTTTGGATAAAGGCAGCTAAACTTCCTTGTGAGTCACATGTGCAGATGGCTACCAAACTGCTGAATATGGCCACCCCAAAAAGGTTTCTGCAGACACTGACAACTTACACTGGACAGGGCCAGCAACTGCACAAACTGTAGCCTCAGATTCCCTCAGCTGCTATCCCTGCACCCATCCAGTCCAGGGTCTGCCATAGCACTACTGAATTCCTTCACCACAGCTTTGATACGAGGCAGCAGCTTTGGCAAACAGACCCTTCCTAACACCTCTTCCGCGTGGATGTCTGATGGGCTGGATCACTGGTTAATAGGTGCTCCATTTCACATTCAAAAGCAAGGAGAAAAGATCCTGAGTGGGATTCTTGGTTCCACCAGGAGTCAAGTGATATCCTGGGTATAAAAGCAATAGAACCAGTCCCGTTCTCACAGGGAGAGAGAGCCTGACATCAGTCCCCGGGCCACCACCCTGATCTACGCGAGAGAGATTCTGCACAAGATCCCAACCTTTGCTAGCAGCAGTTCAGCACTCAGTCTGAGCAGAGATGGGAGCCTGAATGGAGAGGAGCCACACAGACTATCCGTACTGAAAGCAGATTTAATTGAGAGTAAGTGGCAGCTCCTGGCAGGGACGTTTTGAAAGATTTTCTAGTACAGACATGGGTCTTAAAGGCCTGGAAATCAACCGGAGCAAAGGGAAGGCTCATGAGCCAACTCACTCTATGGGCAGAAGGGATGTGACTGTAAACAGTTAACCAATGAGCCTGGACTCATTGGTTAGCCTTCACGGTTACACGCAGTCCTTCCCCTCCCGCAATGCGCTGCTGCCTCAGAGGCAGCACAGGGCAGGGGGAGGGGAGGCAGGTGGGAGCCAGTGCTTGTAGGGAGCTGGCTTTTAAGCAGGCTCTCCCCACCTTTGCTGTTGCCTCTGACACAGAGGCAGCAGCTGGGCAGGGGAGGGAGGCAGTGGGCACAGAGAGCTAGCTTTTAAGCCAACTCCCCAAGAGTACCGGCCCCCAGCACATAGCAGCTCCCACAGAGCCATCACCCCTCCAAATGTAAACATGTAACCACTGAAAATTTCAGCAGTTACTCATTTACCAAAACAAAAGGAAAAACTATGGAGCACTTTAAAGACTAACAAGATGGTTTAATAGGTGATGAGCTTTCGGGGGCCAGACCCATTTCCTCAGCTCATATTCTGAAAGAGAAATGGCATGACCATATATACCAAAGGAATACAATGAAAAAAGTGAACACATTATTAAACTGACAAATCAGATTTAGAACAGAAGGTGGGGCAAGGGAGAGAGAGGGAGGGAATAGCTGTTTATAAGTCAATGAATGGCTAATCAGGGGTGATAAGTGGGGAAGCTGTCTTTATAATGTGTAAGGTAATTAGCATCTTTGTTAAGGCGCATTCGTAAAGTGTCAAATTTAAGCACGAATGAAAGTTCTGAAGTTTCTTTCTGTAATCTGGTGTAAAAGTCTCTTTGAAGTAAGATGCATGCAGTAAGGTCACTAAGACTATGTCCAGATAGGTTGAAATGCAAACTGACAGGTTTTTCCTTGTGAAGATGTCTGTCTGATGTCCGGTTTGTTTACCAAAATAAACTCATCTTAACATCCCTAATGGGCAGCAGGTGCACTCCACAGCAAGAGCCCCAAGGCAATGCAGAGTTCCCCCACTGCCCTAGAGACTGAATAACCCCTGCTCTGAGCAGAGACCAGCCAGACTGCCCCTGGACAGAGCCCAAACATGCAGGCGTGTGCAGGGGACAGCACTGCTACACTTGCACTGCCCAGCATGGAGAGGCTGCTGAATGGAATCACCCATGATCTGCCAGCCCTTCAGTGAATGGACTGCTGCTGGTTAGGGAAAGGTTTCAGGCCTTGCAGCCTCCCAAATACACACAGAGGCTGATCACCACAACACCCCCTCTTGCCGCTGTCCGTCAAGTGCAACACACAGAAGGTGACTCATACGCTGGGAAATGGAAACATGCATCTTCCCACCAGCCATCACTGCAGTAAGCTTCACTCAGCCCTCTGCCCACAGCAACCCACACACCAGGGCGTGGAGCCAGCGCCTCAGCTCTGCACTGGGCACTTGGCAACAATGCAGCAAATGCTCTTGCACACATTTAAAATCTCAGGCCCTTTGCTTTTCCTCAGTGTCCGGATCTTAGTACCTCTCACTACCACAGACTTTGCTCCAAACTCACATGGGACTTTGCCAGCATTCAGCAGGTGTTAGGGATATTTGGACTGGGAACAAGCTCACTTTGACAACAGTATTTCCACCCAGGAATGTGATCAGCAGTGTCTCGGGGGCTCATACATGACAGATAAGCACAAAACCCCTGATAAACCTCTAACAGTGCTGAGCAGGGACGCAAAACCCTGTGTACATTGCTAACTGGTTAAACTACAAATTTAACCTGGGCTGAAGAATCCTCTGTTGAGCAGCCACCTGCCTGTGGGGTGCAGTGGACGGGAGACTGCTCTGGTCGGCTGGGCACCAGTTAGCCCCAGTAAGCAGGCTGGTAAGGCAATGCTTACTGGTTCACCAGTTATTTTTACATCCCTAGTGCTGAGTGCAGTGATGGGCAAACACAAATTGTGAGCGGCTCACCTTCACCTCAGTGCTCCGAATGCAGCCCCATGGTCCCCATGGCTGCCCACCCCACACACACCTCTGTCGCACGCTGGGGCACCAGAACCCCGCTCCTCCCTGTTCATCCTGGCACCATCAGAGCATGTGAATCTCCTGATTTGCACCTTGCCAGAACTTGGACAGCCACAATCAGCTGATTCACACCGTTCCAGTTCTGGGAAGGAGAGGACAGAGAGCAAATCAAGCAACTTGCGCATCGGAAAGTGCTGGGAGGGAAGTGGAGGAGAAGAAAGTATGGGACTCCAGTGCCATGGTTATCAAAGTGCAGGTCCCAATCCAGTACTGAGTCCCAGAAAGTCAAGCACTGGGTCTCTTTGCTGTAGCAGGACTGTGCTGCACTCCGGAAGTGGCCAGTCTAGGGGAAGGGCCCCAGTGATCCAGCTCCCCTCTCCTGTTGCTGGTTCCTGGCTTACACACCTCCGCAAAGGAACTGAATCTGTGGCTGGCCGTTTCTGGGGCATGATCTGTGATGCCAGGACAAGCAGGAAACCTGCCTTAGCAAGCCTGCAGCGCTGGCGACCGAGTGCTGCTGGAAGTCAGCCTGCACCCCAATCTCATGCATCAGCCCTAAGCCCCCCCTCACTGCCCGCATTCCAGTCAAAAGATCAAATTCTGCTGGGTCGCAGGCATCAGCAATGGTCTTCAACTGGGTTGTGAGAAAAAACCGCTGACCCAGTGCGTGAGAGGTACGGGGGAAAGGGGGAGCGGCCAGGGCACGGATTTCCCACCACTGTCTGTCAGGTGGGAAATGCAGCACCCTCCAATTCACAGGCACCTCACGAACCCCTAGCAGGAAAGGGGCAGCCCCCTACTTAAACCAAAGGCTGGGTGCAGCAGCCGCCAATTCACTTAGGAGCAAGGGATCCTTAAACATTTGGGCTTATTTCATACACCAAGTGACGAGACGGCCTAAGCTCCTTCTCCTTTGCCTGTATCCCTTGGAACCGGGGCTGCAGCAGCTGGTGGTCTGAGTGCAAGACTAGGAGATAAGACACCTGGGATCTGGTCCCAGCTCTGCCTCGCAACATGACCCTGGCCAGGTGCCTTTCCTACTCTGTGCCCCTGTCCCTGCATCTGTAGCACAGGGATAAGGACACTGGCCTGCTCCCAGGTGTTTGCTCATGTCTGTAAAGCACTCTGGAGCTGGGAAAGAGAAACACTCTAGTTAGCTGGCATCCAGCAGCAGCTCTTGGGACTCCCAAGGGGCAGTCCCTCCTCGAGGCAGGAAGATGCTGTGAAGCAGGCGGGGACACAATGGGAAGGAGAGTGGTTTCTAATTCACCAGCCCACCAATTCATCCAGTCAGCTCGTCTTGTCCCCCCAATCATTTAGTCTGGCTCTGCAAGGAGCCAGCTGCTAGCAGAGGAAAAACGGAAATCACAAGCTCTTTGGGGCAGGTATCATGTCTCAGTCGGTCTGGAAGAACCAGAACTCTGGCTATTACTGCAATGCACCATGGAGCAAAAGAGGTCTCACCCCTTCCAAGTGTAAGTATCAAGCAGCTTTAAACGCGGACTCATCCTGCCCTGGGCGCTCAAGTCCTGCCCCACTCTCATTCCACATGGCTGCAAACAAACAGGCATGTGGGGAAGAACTAGCCACTAGCTGCACTTGGAATTCTCTGTCGAGCGCTACAGGAAAGGTGCCCACCCTGGGTTCGGGGACAGCCACTTGTTCAATAGGCTCAAGGCTACAAACACAGAGGCGCGAACACACCTAGCCCAAGAGTGAATGGAGCAGGCACAAGAAGAGAAACTATGATGCCCCATCTGGAAACCCCTGCTTTGTTTCCCAGCTGGCTCTGTCCAGGGTGAGCCTCCTTTCCTGGCCCTTCCGTTAAGTCACAATGCCCTCCAAGAGCTCTACCTCTAAGCACCAGCGTGAGGCTCCCAGTGGAGCTAGGAACAGGTGCTGGGAAAGCATGCTGACAGGCTCTGCATGAGGTGTAATGGATCATACACCCTCCTCCGCCACAGCCCTCTTCTGCTTGACTCCAGGAAGACACCTCTAAGCTTTTCCCCCACCCAGAACAGGAGTGGCGCTTTCTGGGGAGAGGCCCTGGGATCCTGGCATCTCAGGCCCTCTTTCTACTTTCTTCCACATCCCCGGCATTCAAGGGCAGCTCTGCTTGTTCAGGAATCTTCCCCTACTCTTCTCCATCAATATGGATTTCATCACTGTTCACTCAGAGCAGGGCAAAGCTCCCTAGCCCCCCATCCCCGCCCTCCTGGACAAGGCCCGGTACCTTTGGGCTGGGAGTTGTACACTGCAAACATGTTGATAGCCATAAGTTGCAGCATTCGGGTGCTTCCAATGGGCGCGGGGCTGTGCTGCAGCAGCACCTGGAACTTCCTCAGGACTTCCTCTGCCACCGCAGGGAACGACTCCATCCTGCAGTCAGAAAGGGAACAGCTGTAATGCTTGCACCAAGGCCTCAGGGCACAGCGAGGTAGCAGCACAATGCATTCATTTCAGGAGGGGGACAGAAGGAGACCCTCCCAGCTCTGGGGTAGCCACCTCACCCATCGGCTGCAGAGGAGCAGCAGGCTATAGAGTGCTGGAGCTGGCAGACTGAGTGGAGGTGTCAGCCTGACCCACACTCATGGAGTCAGGGGGCAATTGACTTTGTCAATGTTTGTCAGAGCCACTTCCCGATGAGGAAAGTGCTCCCAGTGCTGATCCCAGCACCACAGTTATATGGCAGTCAGTGAGGGCAAGTCACACAATCCAGTGCTGGATCTTATCTGTGAGAGCCCCAACTGGCCACAGGAGAGAAATGGGGTCCCCTGCAGATTAACAATCAGTCTCATTTAGGTGCTGGTAGTCACTGTCTGAAAGCCAGTGTCAAAACCCCGGCTGTTTCCTGAAACACACAGCTACTATCACTCATCAAAAGGAACCAGCCACCAGATGCAACGCCACAGCTTTGAGAAAGGCGTCCTGTCAACGCCAAACGCCTTGGCGGTTACAGACACCTTTATCCAGGGAAACCTGATACATTCATGATGCTCTTCATTTGGTATCACTCTTTGTATAGCCCCAAAAGTGTGCTAGCAATTTTACAGTCCTGAGTAAGACAGATTCCTGCCTCCAAAAGATTCACAAACTAAGAGCAGACAGGTATGTGGGACAGACACATTTACCCAGGTTCTGTTCAAGCAAATCAGGACTGTTTCTTCTCTGCTTTTTCAGGGGATGTCTACCAGAGGGCATTTTCACCGATTCCAAGGCTACTGTGACCATCTAATTACAGGCCAGAGTGCCTCCCCACAATAATTCCTAGGCAACTCCTTTAGAAAAACATTCCATCTGGATTTAAAGATTGCCAGGGATGGAGAATCCAACATACCCCTTGGTCAGTTGTTCCACTGGTTAATTACTCGAACCTTTACATATTTACACTTTATTTCTAGTCTCACTTTCTCTAGCTTCAGCTCCCAGACACTGGATCAGGTTAGACCTTTCTCTGCTAGACTGAAGAGCACATTGGTAAATATTTATTCCTCCTGGAGGCACTTGCAGACTAACAAATCACCCCTTAGCCTTTTTGTTGAACTAAACAGATTGAGCATCTTGGGTCCAACACTACATTTTTTTCTAATCTTTTTAATCATTCTCAAGGTTCTTCTCTGACACCTGTCCAATTTATCAACAATCTTCTTGAACTGCGGGCACCAGCATTGGACACAGCGTTCCACCAGCAGTCACGTCAGTGCCAAACACAGGAGGTAAAATAACCCCTCTTCTCCATCGCATTAGCCCTTTTGGCCTAAACTTCACATGGGAAGCTCATGTTCAGCTGACTATCCACTGCTGCTCCAAAATCATTTCAGTCACTGCTTCCCAAAGTCCCCCAGCCTGTAAGTGCAGCTCACGTTCTTTATTCCTAGACATGCACACTTCCACTTAGTCATATTACAATGCACACTGTATGCCTGTGTCCAGCTTACCAAGCAACCCAGGTCTCTCTGAAATAGTGCCCTGCCCTATTCAATGTTCACCTCTCCCCCAATTTTGGTGTCATCTGCAAACTTTATCAGTGAGGATAGAATCTTTTCATTCTGCTCAGTGATATTAGAGACATTAAAACAGTTAACCCATTAAACGAGAGAACTTAACAGGTTAACTATTTCGACTCAGTTCCTGCAGCCTAGTCCGCTGCAGGCATGAGGTCCTGCTGCTCAGTCTGCCAACCTCTTTGAGGCTGCCAGTGGCGTTCACTGCCAAGGGTCAGTTAAGCTCACACTTACCGGGATGCTCACCCGTTAACTGTTTAACATCCCTAGGTGGTACCAAGCCAAACACCAGGCAGCAGTTTAAGTATATTACATCAGCACTATTCCTAGGGATGTACAATTTCAACTAACTGGCTAATTGACTATTTGTTTAGTTGATAAGAGCGCTTCTGCCTTTGAAGTGTAGCAATAGCCCCAGGGTGATTGCTACACTTCAAAGGTGAAAGTGCTGCGGGGAACACAGGACCAGTGGGGGACTCAAGCAGTCCCCCGCTGGCCCCGTGCTCCCTGCAGCGTTTCAAAGCGGCAGTGCCACATGGAGCCCAAGGTAAGCAGTGGAGTCCCCAGCTGACCTTGGGCTCCATGTGGCACTGCCGCTTTGAAACTCTGATAGCAGCCTGGGCCAGCTGGTGACTTCCAGGTTCCATGTGGCACTGCTGCTTTGAAGCACCCCCCTCTTCTCCCCCCCACTTGCTGCCTCTTTATGATAGAGGCAGCAAGCGCGTTTGTCGGGGGGGAGGAGCAACTAGTCATTCACTTCCCTAACTATTACCTTTATCAAGTATCAGAGGGGTAGCCGTGTTAGTCTGGATCCGCAAAAGCGACAAGGAGTCCTGTAGCACCTTATAGACTAACAGATGTATTGGAGCATAAGCTTTCGTGGGCAAAGACCCACTTGCATCTGACGAAGTGGGTCTTTGCCCACGAAAGCTTATGCTCCAATACATCTGTTAGTCTATAAGGTGCTAAAAGACTCCTTACTACCTTTATCGACCAACTTGTAACCTCATAAAAATATCAAGTTAGTTTGACAGATTCTATTTCCATAAATTCATTTTGTTAATTACATTACCTTCCTTTAATTATTTAACAATTAGGGATGTGAATGGGTAACCAGTTAACTGGTTACGTGGTAAGCATCATCCTTACTTTGTGATGCTTACTAGGTAATGGTTAACTGGTTTCCCAGGAGCAGCTGGTCCCATGCAGCTAGTGGCTTGGGCCAGGAGCCAGCCCTGCGGGGGACTGGAGCGGTCTCCCACCTGGGGTCCCGCTTAGTCTGTTAACAGTTTAACCATTAAGTTAACCAGTTAAATGTTAGGTTAACTGATTAATTGGGATTTTATATCCCTATTATTCACTGTGTCCCTGTATTAAACGCTCCATTATCTTCCCTGGGCTCAGTGTCAGGCTGACAGGTCTATAATGATCACAAATGTTTACCTTTTTAAAAACTGGTATCACCGTAGCCTGCTTCCACTCTCCTAGAGCTTCCCCAGTGTTCTAGGACTTTCTGAGAATCAACATTAGTGGTCCAGCAAGCTCCTTAGCCAGCTCTTTTAAAGCTCTTGGATGCACGTTATCTAAAAGTCTTCTGATTTAAAAATGTCTGTCTAAACCAGTTCTTGCTCACATCCTCCAGAGAGACTAGCGGACTGGAAAGATTGTTACTGCTCACTCCTTACTTCTGATCTCCCCCAGCAAACTCCACACTGTTCTGGAAAGTTGTTCTGCCCTAGTGAGGAGCCCATGCCAGGGCAGTGTTCCAGGATGACTGCCAGTTCCAGTCAGCACTGGCACAGGGCACCCTTCCAGAGATGCACAGGAAAGCTGAAAATCATCCGGGAAGAAGCAGGAGCAGCTTCAGCATTAGAGGATTGGAGCAGCAGGGCCTGCGGGACATGCTCAGGTGTCAATCTCCTTTGTCCTCCCCCCAACTCAGACCTTGCAATGTCAGAAGGCTACAGGCTGGATGAACGAGATGCTTCTGGTAACCCACAAGGACAACGTTTTGGGGCTTCCCCAACATACTTTGAGGCTGGCTGGATCGTGTCAGATGCAATTCACTCTACTTTCAAAGGCTGAGCTTCATGGGTGTGTTTTGAAACTCAACCCAGCCCAGCAGCAGGACAGTCCATGCCCTGCATGCTGCCTGCAGAAGCAGCACAAAACCATCTGTTGCATCAAATACTGGCTACTACAACAGCCCTGCTCGTCTGTAGCCCTGCAGAAGGGACTGACCCCTTACAGGACATTGAGCCTCCCTTTCCCAAGAGGCGTTTGGGAGATAGGAGTGTTTTTAACAGCCTCCAGACTGCGATACAGTCTCTTGCCACGGTCAAGTCACCACAGAACCTGTAAGCGCAAAGCAAGCCCAGGTCTCAGCATGGCAAAGGTTCCCTCTGCAGGGTGGAGTTCTCCCCAACGTATTCCTTTCTTACGGAAGGAAATGAACCTTACTGTCATGTTGGGACTCTGGAAGGCTCGAAGGAGTGAGGGTTCATCAACCCATGCAGCTGTGCTTTGATAACTCTAGCACATCGGGGAGTATGTGTGGTGAGCCCAGAGCTCAGAAGAGCAGCAGTGGAATGGAAGTCTTCGCTGACCTGCCTCCCATTGCTCTTCAGCAGTGAGATATTCTAATTATGCCTCAGAACATGGCCCATGTCACCCACAGGTAAATGCCCTAAGCACAAACGGTAGGTCTGATCTATTTTTCAGCATTCACCTGTTCTAAGCACAGATGCTGTTTAGCACCAAAGGGTTTCCCTCCCCGGGACTTACATTCAAGTTCCCTTAAGAACATGAGAGAGTCGGTCACTAAACAGACTTGGATATGTTTTCAATGGCTGTCCTGGGAAGTGACCTCCTAAAATGCTGCATCTTAATTTTATGAAAGTCCCAGGAGACAAATCTGCAAGCAATCACCACCATATCCCCATGAATCCCTCCTGCTGGCAAGCACACAAACCCTCACCCAGCCTTGAGCAGGACCCAGCAGAGCTCGGGACAGGCAGGTCTGTGGACACAACGCCCTCAAGCAGAGAAACACCATTCAGTTACTACATCTTCCAGCTGCCCTTGTTTCTCCATTCAAGAGGACATCCCGCTCCTTGACTCCTCACTAGTGAGCTGCCCACATTCAGATCAACAGTGCCCTAGGGCACAGTCTGGGTAGCTATCAGCAGCTCTCCACTGAATTGGCCAGAGTGGCTCATACTTTGCCCACTGAGTTGGGAAGATCCTCAAATCAAACTGAAAGACACCAGAAACTGCAGACAGCTGTGGCTTCAAAGGCACAGTTTGATCAGCCAGTTTGGAATGTGAGCTACTTGGGGCAGGAACTGCAGCTCTAGAACAAGCAAAGCTCACTGCTTGTGTTCAACACTTCTACTAATGCACACATACGTCAGCCCATAAGACAGACATTCCCTTTCTCCAGGGAGGGTGGAAAGACAGGCCCTACTAGAACAAGAAACTATATTGCCTGAAGAATTTGCTATACGAGACAGGATCATGAGCCAGTCAGGGGTCTGTGTGGGGTTCTCTCTGTGGGCTCTAACAAGTCTCAGTCTGGTAACCAGTAACAAACAGCCCTATCAGAAACTGTAGGAGTCATGGGAACCCTGGTTACAATACCACGAAGAAGCAAGAGAAGAGACGGAGCATGCTGCACGATAAGCAAACACACAAGCACTGAGCACCGAGTTATCTGACAGTAACAGGCCCAGCTCAGATGACTCACAGAGACACCATGGAAAGACTGCACTTGCGCACCTAGGTCAGATGTGAGTCCTCCAAGCTGGGATGTCATAGAATCATATGGCTGGAAGAGACCTCAGGAGTCATCAAGTCCAGCCCCCTGCCCAAGGCAGGACCAACCCCAACTCAATCAACCCAGCCAGGGCTTTGTCAAGCCGAGATTTAAACACCTCTGGGGATGGAGATTTCACCCCCTCCCTAGGGAACCCAGCCCAGTGCTTCAGCACCCTCCTAGGGAAATAGTTTTTCCTAATATCCAACCTAGACCACCCCCACTGTAACTTGAGCCCATTGCTCCTCGTTTTGCCATCCGTCACTACTGAGAACAGCCTCTCTCCATCCTCTTTGGAACCTCCCATAAGGAAGTTGAAGGCTGCTCTCAAATCCCCCCTCACTCTTCTCTTCTGCAGACTAAACAGACCCAACTCCCTCGGCCTCTCCTCATAGGTTATGTGATCCAGCCCCCCTAAGCATTTTGGTTGCCCTCCGCTGGACCCTCTCCAATGCGTCCACATCCTTTCGGGGGGGGGGGGGGGGACCCAGAACTGGACACAACTCTTCAGATGTGGCCTCGCCAGAGCCGAATAAAGGGGAATAATCACTTCTCTAGACCAGCCCAGGCCTGATGAGTAGAGCCCTGTGAAGATACAAAATTTGTATCTGCACCTGCATCTCTATTAGGGATGCCAAATCCTATTTAAAAAGTTAACTGATTGAACCCTGGGCTGCTCCAGGTAGGCCCACCACACAGCACTGTGGGCAGGGTCTGCTTGGGCTGGGCCAACTGCACTACAGGAGGGGTACTGCTCCAGCTAGGCCAGTTAACCCTTTGCATCCTCATCAGTAGCCACAAAAATGAGTCTCAGATATTCAAATGCACACAAGCAAAGGCAGATACCTGCAGCTAGAAAGTGGATATCCACGGATTTGCAGGACGCCACAGAGCAGACGTGCTATATTTCAAGGAGGGCCATCTGATTATTTGGTACCCCAATATTACAGATATGCTAAGAGCGCTGTTTATAAATGAGTAGTACTTAACCAACAGGCCTCCAGGGAAAAGGAGACAAAGTGACTGAGGGATAAAGCTTGTCTCACCATTTCTGGACAGCAGGTCTGCAGTGACAGGAATGAAAAAAACCACCTGAGCAGTCAGACACACCCAGGGAAGCCAGGCAAGCAGCCTCTTTGCTGGGAAAAAATCCGGTGGGCAAATCTGGGAACAGCTGTACAAAGGAGGGGACTGGAAATACAAAGCTGCTCCTAGGAGTCCCAGAGCCCACAGCATAAGGCCAGGCCTGTACTCTGTTCCCAGCCTGGACAGGGCATAGCCTCGAGGTGGGTGAGAAGAGAACGAGCCCAAACAATAACCAGCCCAGGACTGGAGGGCAGCTAAGGAGAATAAGAACCAGAAGGCTAGGCCTGCAAGAATTCACACCCTGTGCCCTCAGTTACAAACACAGCCTAGTTGCTAACAATATTAAATTCCAAAAAGACTTGTAATGTAGGAAAATAAAATAAACATCCTGCACACTTACCCAATCCTGGTAAACAGCTTCCCATGGGCATGGAGAAAACTGAGGATGAACCTTTTGTTCAGCTGCATGGGAAAAAAAAAAAGAGGAGAAAACAATTAAACACTCTCTGATTTCCTGTACATTAACAGCGTCTCTGGTGAGAGAATAGCCTGGCCTGGATGTGGGGGTGGGCATTGCAGATGGGAACCAAATGGACATACCCGAACTCTCACAAACACTATGCACATAGGCACAGGGCAAGTGCCAAACAGCTGGAGAATAAAGCCAAACTGAGCAGGCTGGATGGGCACACAGCACCCTCTGCTGGCTACTGTGTCCATCACAACCACCAACTTGGACTGAACAGTGCCCAAGATTAGCTAGAAACAAAACAGCCACAAAGGTGCAGATGGTTTTATTGCATAAGTAGACATGTACCTTGGACTCAGCTCAATGGTGGGAATCTTTGCAACACCCAGGAAGAGTAACAGCAACAGCTACATGGCTGCTTGCTATGCTCTGCACTGCACTGCTCAACACATCGCTACCACTTACCTGAATAAAGCCCTCATATCCTCTAGCCCCATCTGAAACAAGGACCCTGCAGGTTTCTCTCTTCCCAGGCATGCCAGATCTTTACCAGAGAATCAGGAAGTGACATAGAAGCTAGAGGAAGATAAACAGCATGTTTGCAGGCCTCTCGGATCCTGCAAGACCTAGGAGGGTATTTCTGGAAGTTATGAAGGCTGTAGCAGAGACAAATGCCTTCTCTGGGCACTCCTTCCATCCATCACCTGCTAGACAGGGAGCTGTTTCTATGTCCCCGTGGAAGTGTTTCACAGGTAGCTCATGAGTTTACAAGTACAGAAAATGGACTGATGGACTATACATGGGCGTATCTTGTAGACTTTACACAAGACAAGCTGCCAGCATCCACATCTTATGTACCAAGGATCACAGCCAACCAGGCTGTAAAACGCTAGGAGAAAAACTTTGGGGTAGGCTAAACTCTACAGGACCTGAACGTAACCTGTTAGCTATGTCTAGGCTTTAGAATGAATGCTATGATTTTTCAAATATGTAACCATTCATTTCCATCATGCTACTGATTTCTTCTTGAATCTCCCACTGGGCTAGAGCACAGAGGGGCAGCTGCCCAGGTGGCTGCCCCTCTTTGTTAACTTGCTGGCTGGGGGTGGGAGGAAGAGGCCCCGGCTCTTGTCTCCTACTCCAGGAAGGGGAGGGGCTGGGCCTGCTCCACAGAGCCGGGGCTGGGCAGCCGGCACACGTGGCGGTGCCGGGGACTGGGCTACGCTATGCTGTTCCCTGTGGGGTGTGGGGGGTTGGGGATTCCCTTCCCCAGCGTCTGGCCAGGCTGGAGCCAGACCTGGGCTCTGCCTTCCCCAACCCCAGGCCCAGCACTGCTACCTGCAGGCAAAGGGCTGGGCCGGGCAGGGAAGAGATTGCCCCTCCCTAACCCTACTCCAGGAGGCTGCAAGTCCCAGTGCTGCTGCCTTGCCAGCGAGTGTGCTGGGGACACAGGGATGTGGGGGCAGCAACGGTGGATGCAGGGGCAGGATGGGAGGGGCAGCGGTTGCACTGAGGGTCACAGGGCGATGCAGGGGATCAGGATGGGGGGGGTATCATGGGGCCGAGGGTAGCAAAGCTGGAGAAGAGGGAAGATGGGGGGGGGGGGGAGGAGAATACTTTACTTTGCAGAAGCTGTACTTTCCTTTACTCTCTCCTCCCCCCTTTGCCTCCCTCTCCAACTAGCTATTTGGCAGCATTCTCACCCCCTCACCTTTTCTGCGTTACTCCCCCAGACCCCTCCTGTACCCAAACTCCCTCTCGTACCCCCACCCCCTCTCCTGCTGCCACACTCCCTTCCAGACCCTGCCCTCCTCACCTGTCCTGCACCCCACTTCCCCCCCACATCCTGCAACCCTATCCCACTCACTGGCAGTTCTCACCCGCACACTGAGCCCCTCATTTTTGTTCCCACCCCAGAGCCTAAGCAGGTCCACAAAATCCACTAACTCTGGAACCCCACGAAAGTAAATCTGGCCTATGGGAAGCCCTGAACCTCAGTCCTCCCTGTCCCTTCCCCTCACTCCGTGGGGCTGGAGCACCAGAGGAGTGAGGAGTCTCAGTTGGGGGCCACATCAGTGAGGGTTGGGGAGTTTGGGAGGCGCTTTCTTGCTTCTCATTTGTGTGGTCCCCAAGTGATTTTTCTGTGGGTCAGCGACCCCCAACACAAAAAAGGTTCCCCACCCCTGCCGTGAATAAAGAAAACACTGAAACCTTTTGTGTGGGACATAAATTAATATTTTACTTTATTTAAAATGAAGTTTGATAAACTAACATGAGAAAGTTAAAACGCTTAATCTGTTTAATAATTTAAATTAAACCGTTCTCCCCAGCTGCAGCACTAGCAAAATGGCTCAGGTGTAATTATGTAATTAAGGGTGAGTTTCCATTAGCAATGGATCATCCACGGAAAGCTTTGGAGAGGGTGGGGTCTCAAGAAAGGGGTGGGGTCCTGGAGAAAGGATGAGGCAGATCCTGGCTTGCCCTGACATTTAAAAAGTGATCTTGGGTGTAAAAAGGTTGGAAAGCACTGTGGTAAGCAGAGCAGTGATTCTGAGGTGAATAAACTGGTGAACTGACATGTTCTATTCCTTTGTGAGTAGCAGATCTGTAAATTCAGAAAATTCCCTGTGGATTGAGCTGTCTACTCCTGAGACAGAGTGGGTTGGAGTGTGCCTGCACCAGGACAGAGAGCCTGCATGAGATGTTGTCCCTGGCTAGTGGAGACTGGGATCCACAGCAGGCACAAGAAGGCAACTGGTAGTGAGATGCAGCCCAACCCTGGGTGCCTGCAGGAAGCATCAGATGTAAATTACATCCTGCTGCTCAAAAAAAAACTCTCTCTGCAAGTTCATTTGAATATTGGCCTTCTTCCCTTCCCTAAACTGCCCTAGACATTGCTGTGTGTGGTTAAACAGCTATTGTGCTTCGCCCAAGACGTGGCTGCATTACAAGGCAGGATACACCGAACACTCTATATTATATATATATATATATATATATATATCTTACCCTTCTTATTCACATGATACTGTGAGGCTCATTTGTAAAGCTCTCAGATCCCAGTAAAAAAGGGACTATGGACAGACACAGTGCTATTGTCGCAGGAGACAATGACATCGACCCAAACTCTCCACCCCCTGGAGAAGAGACAGTGGCCAGGAAACCAGTAACAACCCCTCGCTCTCCTCTAGTGCTTTCCACCTTTCAGTCTCAAAGGAGGGCACTCTTTCTGTCCCTATTTTACAGATGAGGAAACACAGGGAGTGAAGCAATTTGTCCATGGTCATCCAGCAGGCCACTGGCAGAGCCAGGAATTAAACCCAGGTCTCCTGAGTCCCAGCACAGTGCCCCATCCCCTAGGGTAAAGATTCAGCTTCTAGCCCAGACGTGAATTTCTGGCAGTAGCCTGGCAGTGCTGGAGTGCCTGTACAAGTGTGGAACGAGTGGGTATCTGCCATGGCATGACGGTCCCAGCTTTGACACTAATCACCTTGTGGCCTACACCTACTGAACGGCAAGCCCCGTGCAGTGGGGCTGCTCAACTGGGTAAAACTGGCCTTAACCTGAATCCCCTCAGAACCCAGGCAGGAGAAAGATGCCTTGCTGCAGTGTCGCTCCTGGGCTCATAAGAAGCCCTAGACCAATTATACTGGCCCTGCAACCGGGGCTTTCACTCACTCATTAGCCATCTTACTGCAGCTCCGAAGAACCCCTTGTGTTGCATTGGAACGTCACTGGCCATCTCTCCAGAGCGGCTGCATAAGCACACAGCTTATGGGGAATGCTGGATCAGACTTGAGGAATACCGGGTCAGCAGGGTGAAGAGCAACAGAGATCAGAGCAAGCAATGTTCAGTGAGGGCCCTAATTCATTGTGCCTGGCAAGTTTAAATAAAGCACAGCATAGGCAGCCTCTCCGTTGCCTGCAACGCAGCTCTGGGGTGCCAGCAACACAGCTCTGGGGTGCTAAGGCCAGAAAAGGAAGCATTTAAGGCAAGGCACTTGGACAGACAGGAGAAAGCTTGTAGGAAGTATGTTACCACTGGGGTATCCCAGCATCCTGGCTGGAGCCTCCCAGGTCCTACCATATGCCCTCGTTAAGGAAACCCCGTCTCTGGGGTAAGTCTCTCTGCCCACAAAGAGATGAATCCAGAGCACAAATGGGCAGCCGAGCCCCCTACCCTGCATGCTTGCTTGGGTGCTGGAGACATGGGAGAGAATTTGCCACCTCCAGAATCCTTGAGGAGAGGGAATAAGCTGACTGGCCCAGGTCCTGCTTCCATCAACCTGCCCGCTCCCCAGCATAGAATCATAGGACTGGAAGGGACCTCGAGAGGTCATCGAGTCCAGCCCCCTGCCCTCAAGGCAGGACCAAGCTCCATCTACACCATCCCTGACAGATGTCTATCCAACCTGTTCTTAAATATCTCCAGAGAGGGAGATTCCACCACCTCCCTTGGCAATTTATTCCAATATTTGACCACCCTGACAGTTAGGAATTTTTTCCTAATGTCCAATCTAAACCTCCCCTGCTGCACTTTAAGCCCATTACTCCTTGTCCTGTCCGCAGTAACCAAGAGGAACAAATTTTCTCCTTCCTCCTTGTGACACCCTTTTAGATATTTGAAAACCGCTATCATGTCCCCCCCACACATGCCCAATGTTCTCACGGCAGCTGTACCAGACCCTGTTTGCAGGCTGCATGTAAATGAGAAAGGGGTGGGGAAGATAGGGTGGGATCGCACAAAAGCTCTTTTCCTCCAGCCCCACTCCCAAACCACAGCCCCCAAAAATTCTCAGCCTGTAGCCACTGCACCCATTTACTGGCAGTGGGGGAGTGGCAACCCGCCCCACTGAGAGTGGAAAATGACACATGCACACCCTGGGGAACCATGTACCAGACTCTTCCCACACAGCATGAACCAGCCTTTTCAGAGGAAGGGGGAGGGGAGTAAGCAGCTTCCCAGCTCCACTCCTTCCAGCAGGGAGCACCAAGCTGCGGTCCAGAGCAATGCTAGGGCTGCTCCCACCTACGGCCCCAAGGACAGTCCATGTGCTAAGTGGGCCCCACATGGCCATGGTGACTGTTTCTAGGAAGTGGATGCAAGAATGCGCAGCGAACCCCTTGGGGAAACAGCATGGTATACACTAGCCAGCATCTGCAGCACCAGCCACCTGGCAGGCCTGGGCAGAGAGGAGTCTACATGTGCTTGTGGTAGCTGCACCTCTGGGCAGCACCTCTTGCACTTGTCTCAGCACAACTTCTACCCCCCAGCGTTTGATGAGCTAATCACTTGACACTGATATGAAAGCTGCAGAGTTCAACCTCAGGCCACTGGCTGCTTTGACTGGGCTCCTCTCCGAATGACTCTTCCCCTTGTGACTCACCTGCCAGTCAGTCCCTGGGAACCCTCCTGCTCATCCAGTCAAATGCTGCTTTTTGCAGCAATAGGGAACAGTGACTTCCACTGAGCAGCAGGCCTGGGGGGCTGGGGAAAGCAGAAGTCACCTCACCTGCTGTTCTGCCATGTGGGGGCAGGGAACACTTCCCCAAACCCAGGGTGATGAGCTTCGGACCCAGAGGCACGGAATACAGCCCAGGGACCCAGGCAGAGGCAAAGCACAGTTAGCAGGGCTCAAAGGATTCTCTTCCTTGTAACTTCCTCAAAGCTCCTAGCAGCCTTCAGTGCTGAAGGGCAGAGAGTGCCACAAGAGGCTTCTGCAAAGTGCTTTGGGGAGAGAGGCTGTGAAAGCAGACTCTTTATATGGTATGTGCCATACACTTCCAGATCAAAGGGAAGAGCAAGTTCCCTGAATATACAGATTATTGCACTCTGCAGCGGGCTGCCTCCAGGAGCGAGCAGCCAGGTACACCGTAACCCAGCCACACGGAGGTCCTAGCAGCCCCAGTCAGGTACCAGTGAAATGGCACTGGGTGTGCAGCACTCTCTGGGGAAAATGCAATGACCTTCAGAGTACAAATACAATGGCTGTACTGAGTCAAAGGGTCCTTCTAGCCCAGTATCCTGCTTCTGACAGTGTTTGGTGCCAGATACTTCAGAAGGAATGAACAGAACATGGCAATTTCTCGAGTGATCTGTCCCTTTGTCCAGTCCTAGTTTCTGGCAGTCAGTGGTTTAGGGATCCAGAGCACAGATTTTATTCCTGCTTGTCCCAGCCAATGACAACTGATACCTACCATGAACTTATCTAGCTCTTTCTGAACTAGCCATGTTAAAAAGCGGGTAATTAAATAACCCTGTAACCACTGAAAATCTGAAGTGTTTATACGCTGTGGGCTCTGTAGTTCAAAGCTTATACTTCACAGCCAGCTCACTGGGAGCAGGGCCGGCAGTCAGTGTGCACCAGGAGCCGGCTTCCGACTGCTGCCCCATTCCCAGGGAGCTGGCTGTGCAGTATAAGCTTTGTACTACAGAGCTCGCCGCGTATAAACACTGCAGATTTTCAGTGGTTACAGAGTTACTTAATTACCTGCTTTTTAACACGGCTCTACACTGCATGCTCTGAAGTACAAGCTTTCTACTACAGAGTCCGCAGCATGGAGTGGCAGTTGGCTCCCGACCCCGCTCCCAGGGAACAGTCTGCCACCCTGTGCTGCAGGCTCTGATACACAGCTAGCAGCTCAAGGTGGCAGATAGCTCCCCGGGAGCAGGGCCTGGAGCCAGTGTGTGTAACTGTTATGGTAAACAATAAGCTCATGTTTACTGGTTAACCATTTAAATGGCTACTCTATTACATCTCTATTCTGAACCCAATTTTACTTGAACACAACATCCCGTCAGAATTCCTCAGACTGACAACGTGTCGTGTGAAGAAATACCTCCTTTGGTCTGTTTTAAACCTGCTACCTATTAATTTCATTGGGTGACACCCAATTTTTTTGTTATGTGAAGGGAAAATAACCTTCTCTACCCACTTTCTCCAAGCCATTCATGATTTTACAGACTTCTTTTATATCTCCCCCATTTACAAAAGCTTCTTTTCTAAGATGAACAGTTCTAGTATGTTCCATCTCTCTTCACATGGAAGCTGTTCCCTAATCATTTTGGTTCCCTTCTCTGTACCTCTGCCAATTCTAAGACATCTTTTTTTGAGACAGGGTGACCAGAACTGCATGCACTATTCAAGATAAGGGCATACCATAGATTTATATAGTGGCATTGTCATATTTTCTGTCTTATTATCTGGGTCTTTCCTAATGGTTCCTAATGTTCTCTTAGCCTTTTTGACTGCTGCTGCATGCTGAGCAGATGTTTAAGGAGAAAAGTCCACAATGACTTCAACATCTCTTTCTTGAGTGGTAACAGCTAATTTAGACCTCAAGAGTTGGTAAGTACTGTTACAATAATGTTTTCTGATGTGCATTAGTTTGTATTTATTAACACTGAATTTCATCTGCCATTTTGTCCCTGTTCATTCCATTTGCATAAGAATTTACAAGTTTAATTCTTATACAAATGGAATGAACAGGGACATCAGCTGGCTCACACACTACCTTCCACATCCTACTTAACCAACCAAGCAAACAAATGGAGGTTTTAATTGTTCTTGACAGCCTCTTGTAACTACTTGAACCATCTACTCACTGTATCTCTTTTTTCCCCTCCCTTTCTGTCGTTTTTCTCCTCCCCCACCCTTTCCCTTATTTATTTTTGGATCTGGACTTCCAACACTCTGGTCATCTGAAGAAGTGGGCTGTGCCCACGAAAGCTCATGATACCATCTCCATGTTTTGTTAGTCTCGAAGGTGTTACTAGACTATTTGTTAAGTTTTTCCTGTTACAGACTAACTCGGCTCCCCCTCTGAAGCACCTGCCATTTTGTTGCCCAGCTTTGTGAAGTCCCTTTGTAAACTCTTTTCTGTCAGTTTTGGACTTAATACTTCTAGCTTGACTGATTTTCTATAGTCTGCAATCTTTGCCACCTCACTGTTTATATTCTTTTTTCAAGCTCATTTATGAATATGTTGACGGGCATGGGTCCCAATACAGATCCTTAGGCAATCCTAGTATTTACCTCTCTCCACTATAAAAACTGACAATTTATTCCTAGCTTCCCCCCCGCCCATCTTTTAACCAGTTACGGATCCTTGATGGGACCTCCCCTATTATCCTATTGCTGATTCCTTTGCTTATGTCTTTGGTGAGTCAAAGACTTTCTGAAAGAGCAAGGACTCTATCTATATCCACTGGCTCACCCTCATCCACAGTAGCTGACACCCTGAAAGAATTCTAAGAGTGGTGAGGGTGTGATTTCCTTTTACAAAAAACAGCATGGCTCTTCCCCAAGAAATCATATTCAACTATGTGCCTGATAATTCTGTTCTTTACTCCAGTTTCAATTGATTTGCCTGGTACTGAACTTAAGCCTACTAGCCTATAGTTGTCAAGATCACCTCTGGAGCCTTTTTTCAAAATCAGTGCTACATGAGCAATCTTCCAGTCACGTGATAAAGATGCTGATTTAAATGATATATGACTTACCATGGTTAGAAGCTCTGCCATTTCATATCTGAGTTCCTTCAGAACTCCTGGGTGATACTATCTGGTCCTGGTAACTTCTTACTGTTTAATTGATCAATTTGTTCAAAACTGTCTCTACTCACACCTCAATCTTAGACAGAGCCTCAGATTTGTCATCTGAAAAGAATGGCTCTGGTGTGGGAATTTTCCTCACATCCTCTACAGTGAGGACCAATGGAAAAACGTACTGAGTTTCTCTACAGCCGCCTTGACTCCCTTGAGTGCTCCTTTAGTATCTCAATAGTCTAATAGCCCCATTGTTTGTTTGGCAGACTTCCTATTTCTGATGTGCTTAACAATGTTTATTATTAGTTTTTGTCTTATGTTAGTTACTCTTCAATTTCTTTTTTCACCGGTCTAATTATACTTTTACATTTGCCTTGCCAGAGTTTATGCTCCTTTCTATTTTCCTCAGTAGTATCTGACTTTCAATTTTTAAAAGATAATTTTTTTATTTCTAACCACTTTTTACTTTGTTGCTTAGCTATACTGGTTTTTTTGATCCTCTTACTGCCTTTTTAAAATTTGCGGTATACATATAATTTGAGCCTCTATTTTGGTATTTTTTAAAGAGTTTCCATGCAGCTTTTGCAGGCATTTCACTCTTTTAATTGCCATTTATCAAGCCTCCTCATTTTTATGTAGTTCCCCTTTTTGAAGTTAAATGCTACTGTAATGGGTTTCTTTGGTGTTTTCCCCCTACAATGATGTTCTATTTAATTGCATTATGGTCCGTATTACTTAGTGGTTCAGCCATATTCACCTCTTAGACCAGATCCTGTGCTTCACTTACGACTAAATCAAGAATTGCCACTCCTCTTGTGGGTTCCAGGACTAGCTGCTCCAAAAAGTAGTCATTAATGGTGCACATAAATTTGATCTCTGCAGCCCATCCTGAGGTAACATGTTCCCAGTCTGTATGGGGATAACTGAAATTCCCTACTGTTACTGGGGTATCTGTTTTTTGGAGCCTCTCTAATTGCCATAAGCATTTCAAAATCACCATTACTATCCTGGCCAGGTGGTTAGTGGTATATTCTTACAGGTATACTCGGTATTCGTCAAGCATGGAATTACTATCCATTGAGGTTTTACAGTACTATTTGATACATTTTAGATTTTTACTATATAGAACTTCAGAGCTATAAATACCTCAGGAATGGTGGTTGTTCCTAACTGAACAAAACATTATGGTTGTTCTTTCAAAAGAACATTGACTTAACACAGCTTTGAAACTTTACCTGTTTTTAACTACAGGCAGTCTTCGAGTTACACGGATCTGAGTTATGTCGGATCCGCAGTTACGAACGGGGTTTTTCTCGCCCCGGAGGACGGGAGCAGCGGGACGCCCAGATGCGCTGCGGTCCCGCCGCCCGCGTCCTCCGGGGCGAGAAAAGCTGCTCCACGTCTCCCTGGTCTGCTGGGGGGGGAGGGGAGGAGCCCCCCCCCAGCAGACCAGGGAGACGCTGAGCAAAGCCGTGGAGCACGCGGGCAGCAGGACAGCCCAGACGCGCCGCGGCTGTCCCGCTGCCCACGTGCTCCGCAGCTTTGCTCCACGTCTCCCTGGTCTGCTGGAGACCAGCAGACCAGGGAGATGCGGAGGACCCGGGTGGCAGGACCACGGTGCGTCTCGGTCCGCCGCCCGCGTCTCCCTGGTCTGCTGAGGGGGGGGGGGGGCAGCTAGTCCCCCCCCCCCCCGCCCCAGCAGACCAGGCTTTTCTCCGGACGCCTGTGGTAGAGCAGCTGGGGCGCTGCCCGTTGGTCCCGCTCTGGACGCTACTGGACCAACCTGGCAGCACCCCAGCTGCTCTGCCCCAGGCGTCCTGATTCAGCCGCTGCTGGTCAGTTCCAGAAAGCCTGGGGCAGAGCAGCTCTGCCTCAGGCATCCTGTAGTCAGCGCTGGTCAGTTTCAGCAGCGGCTGAATCAGGACGCCTGGGGCAGAGCAGCTGGGGTGCTGCTGGGTTGGTCCAGTAGCGCCGAGGAACGGCGCTACTGGAGCAACCCAGCAGCACCCCAGCTGCTCTGCCCCAGGCGTCCCCAAGTCAGCCGCTGCTGAAACTGACCAGCACTGACTACAGGATGCCTGAGGCAGAGCTGCTTTGCCCCGGGCTTTCTGGAATCAGCTGCTGATCAGTTTCAGCAGCAGCTGACTTGGGGACGTCTGGGGTTCTTAAGTTGAATCTGTATGTAAGTCGGAACTGGCGTCCAGATTCAGCCTGTTGAAACTGATCAGCGGCTGATTCCAGGAAGCCTGGGGCAGAGCAACTCTGCCTCGGGCTTCCTGTAGTCAGCCGCTGGTCAGTTTCAGCAGCGGCTGAATCTGGACGCCAGTTCCGACTTACATACAGATTCAACTTAACAAACCTACAGTCCCTATCTTGTACGTAACCCGGGGACTGCCTGTATACTAAGTTAAGCAAACACATTTTCCTTAACCTGTCAAAAATTTTAAGCTTTAAACAAACTACTAACAAATTGAGAGTACTGTCTTGTATTTGCTTTTTGGGAGGGAAGGAGATTTTCTGCTTCTGCCTGACTGTAAACTTCTGATACCAAACCTAGCCTGTGGTCGACTTGTAAATTTGTAACTCAGATTCCACTCTATGCTTCATTTCACAAGTGATGCCACTCTCCCATCCCTCAGCATGACCTACTCTGTGATTCCTATGTATTTTATACCTTACTAATTATCATTCCATCAAGTTCCTTTAATGCCTATGACAACAACATCCTCATTTAATACACTCAACTTCTTGCAATTGTTCACAAGCACTTCGAAAATGTGTCAATATTTAGTACATGTGATGTAACTGAATGGGATTCTCTTTCATTTGACAGAATCTTTTCAGTTCCTATGTGTGCTTTATCAACTTCTATCCTTTCCTCTGCACTAGGAAGCAAAGTATCCCATTTAATAAATACTCCCCAAAGGGCTGCATCTGTCCAAACTGCATGCTCCTCCATACATGTTGGTTTTCCTCCAGGCCTTAGTTTAAAAACTCTGAACTTCTTTTATCTTACATATCAGCAATCTGATTTAGGTGGAGCCCATCCTTCCCTCATATGCTCTTCCTTTCCCCTTTCCTAATACAGTAACCCTAAATGCCCCCTGCAAACACAATTGTTTCATCCACGCATTAAGACCCTGCAGTTCTGCCTGTCTGTCTGGCCCTATGGATGGAATTACAAGCATTTCAGGGAATGCTACCATAGAGCAGGGGTTTGACAATTCAGTAGTGGCCATCCCAGAAACACAAAAGTGTCCAAAGAAGTTATGAGCATACAGTGAAAGAACCAGTTATAAAGCCAAACCACCTAGTCAGTCAGAAGAGGGGAGACCTTGCACATAGTTAGGACCAGAAGCTGAAACAGCTCTTTAAGATGTCTTGAGTCAGTATGTGAAGACAGACTAGTGCCTCACAGGAAGAGGTAACACCACCAGACAAAGCTGCCTACTTGTATACATGCAGCTTTCATAAGGTGTCCCACCAAGCAAATGGGATGTGTTCGCATGCAAGGGATCTGCATTGATTAACAGCTGGAAGAAGTCTAAGGAAACCAGTATTAGTTAGACACGGTGGACAAGTCAGCTTAAATCAGAGATGGAACAATGAGAATGCCCAGGTGATGCTCAGAGCCTTTACCAAACAGCTTAGTACTGGCAGAGACAAGAGTAAGGATATTTTTTTAATTAGACCAACTTCTGTTGGTGAACAGGACAAACTTTCAAGTACTGCAGACCTCTTCTGCAGGCCAGATGTGTGGCGCTCGCAAGCTTGTCTCTCTCCCCTACAAAAGCTGGTCCAATAAAGACATTACCTTGCCTCCCTTGTCTTTTTTAGAGCTGGTAAGACAGCTGAAGTGAAGGTTCAACAGTCTCAAGTCAGAAAAGGGGAGAAAAAGATTCAATTTCAAGAGACTTTGTGCTGCTCAAGAAACGTCTCAAAACATGTCTCCAGCCAGCGCAGCAACCACCGTCAGGGTGACAAGAAAGGCAGTGGCAGGAACTGATGGAGGAGCCGGGGGAGCCAGCTTGCTACATGAGCAAAGATCCATCTGGCTTGCTGCAAGGAGCCAGAATGAGTGCAAAGCTCTGGCACCTGAGCAACAGCCCCAGCTGGGAACAAGGCACCAAATAAGGGAAGGATTCTGGCGCATCAACTCCCAAGGAAAAACTGTTTCAAGTTAAAAATTGTTCCTTCAGGTTTGGAACTAAATTTCTGTATCTGTTCTTCATCAAGTACAGCAAACTTTCCTCAACAGCAGCAAAGCTGTGGAGCAGAAAGCAGTGTCAGAATCAATATGGGCTGTGAGAGACAGGTCCATTAATCAAGAGACACCAGATGCAAGATTGCATGAAGAGAACACACCACCGCCACCAGGAGGCTGAGAGAGAGCCAGCAGCTCTCTTAGGTCTAGGGCAGGGATGGGTAAGAGCTTCCACGGGCTGGATTTGGCCCGTCAAGCTGGATGATCCGGCTCATGGTCGCCCTGCTGCTCCCCTGACCCCAGGCCAATCGAGGGAGCGCACAAAGTTTCCTCTTGCCACCAGGGGCACATGGTGCCAAAGAATTCACGTGCTTCCCCGCCCCCAGGCCAATCAAGGTCTGTGGACGAGGGAGCACAGTAACTGTCCTGGTCCACCTCTTCCTCTCAAGGCCCCATCCTTTCTGGTACCTTTCTGGGGTGGCCCGGGGCTACTTCAAAAATCTGTGAAGTGGACCCCTTCTAAAATTATTGCCCACCCCATGTCTAGGGTGATCTCAGTGGTAAAGGGCATTGGCTGCAGGACCCTAAACTACCCATCTCAGTTCCAAAACATTTACATCTGTCCTGAACACGTGGGGTGCGTTTACCCTGCACAGCTACCCTGTGTCTGCACAAGCTGCCCATTATTTCAAAATATTTTTCGAAATAACAGGCGTGCTATTTTGCCATCCCAGTAAACCTCGTTGCACTCGAGATAAGGAATGGCTCGTAATAGCATGTTTTCGAAATTTGGTGCTGCGTAGATGTGCCAAATTTTGAAACAGATTCGAGATAAGATACGCAATTTTCATAGCTCAAATTGCGTATCTTATCTTAAGTTTACTGTGTAATGTAGATGCACCCTTAGAGACTGGTGGATTTATCTGTGACCAGCCACTAGTGGCATCAGTCTTTTCTGAAGCACAGCTTCCTTGATCAGGAATTTCAGCCAGGCATCCTGCTGGGACAATGAGATTCTGCCTGCTCGGTGGACACTCTGCTAGGCCTTCCATCATGCTCTAGAACCATGGTATCCAACCAGTTTTTGAAGCAGTAGCCACTATAGTGGTACAGCCAGCCTGAGATCTTATCACATGCCAAACTAACCAGGGTCAGACCTGGGCACGATTTGAACGGGAGATGATCAATGGAAATAATATGTTCATACAGCCCTTAGTATCTTCAAAACGCTACAAATGTTACCTTACTAATCATAGAATCATAGAACCATAGAGCTGGAGGAGACCTCAGAAGGTCATCAAGTCCAGCCCCCTGCCCTAGGCAGGGCCAATCCCAACTAAATCAACCCGGCTAGGGCTTTATGAAGCTGAGACTTAAACACTGCTAGGGATGGAGAATCCACTACTTCCCTAGGTAACCCATCCCAGTGCTTCACCACCCTCCTAGTGAAATAGTTTTTCCTAATATCCAACCTGGACCTCTCCCACCGCAACTTGAGATCATTGCTCCTTGTTCTGCCCTCTGTCACTACTGAGAACAGCCTCTCTCCATCCTCTTTGGAACCTCCCTTCAGGAAGTTGAAGGCTGCTATCAAATCCCCCCTCACTCTTCTCTTCTGCAGACTAAACAGACCCAACTCCCTCAGCCTCTCCTCATAGGTCATGCGCTCCAGCCCCCTAATCATTTTGGTTGACCTCCACTGGACTCTCTCCAATGTGTCCACATCCTTTTTGTAGTGTGTGTGTGTGTGGGGGGGGGGGGGGGTCCAGAACGTGACAATACTCCAGATGCGGCCTCACCAGAGCCAAATAAAGGGGAATAATGACATCTCTGGATCTACTGGCAATGCTCCTCTTAATGAAACCTAATATGCCATTAGCCTTCTTGACTACAAGGGCACACTGTTGACTCATATCCAGCTTCTCATCCACTGTAACCCCCAGGTCCTTTTCTGCAGAACTACTACTTAGCTGGTTGGTCCCCAGCTTGTAACTATGCTTGGGATTCTTCCGTCCCAAGTGCAGGACTCTGCATTTGTCCTTGTTGAACCTCATCAGATTTCTTGTGGCCCAATCCTCCAATTTGTCTAAGTCACTCGGGACCCTATCTCTGCCCTCAAGCGTATCTACCTCTCCCCCTAGCTTAGTGTCATCTACAAACTTGCTGAGGGTACAATCCATCCCCTCACCCAGGTCATTAATAAAGATATTGAACAAAACCGGTCCCAGAACTGAACCTTGGGGCACTCCGCTAGAAACCGACCACCATCCTGACATCAAACCGTTGATCACTACCCGCTGGGCCCGGCCTTCTAGCCAGTTTTCTATCCATCTTACCCTCCATGTATCCAATCCACATTCTCTTAACTTGCTGGCAAGAATATTGTGGGAGACCGTATCAAAAGCCTTGCTAAAGTCAAGGTATATCACATCCACTGACTTACCCATGTCCATAGAGCCAGTTACCTCATCATAGAAGCTAATCAGATTGGTCAGGCATGACTTGCCCTTTGTGAATCCATGCTGACTATTCCTAATCACTTTCCTCTCTTTCAAGTGCCTCAAAATAGATTTCTTAAGGATCCCTTTCATGATTTTTCCAGGAACTGAGGTAAGACTGACTGGCCTATAGTTCCCTGGATCGTCCTTCTTCCCTTTTTTGAAGATGGGCACTACATTTGCCTTTTTCCAATCATCTGTGATTTCTCCCGATCTCCACGATTTTTCAAAGATAATGGCCAAAGGCTCCTCAATGACATTTGCCAACTTCCTCGGAACCCTCGGATGCATTAAGTCTGGACCCATGGATCTGTGTACATTTAGCTTTTCTAAATAGTTCCTAACTTGTTCTTTACCCACTGAGGGCTGTCCATCTTCATCCCATCTTGTGTCACTTAGCGCGTTAGTCCGGGAGCCGACCTTGTCCATGAATACAGAGGCAAAGAAAGCATTGAGTACTTCAGCTTTCCCCACATCATCTGTCACTAGGTTACCTCCTTCATCCAGTAGGGGCCCCACACCCTCTCTGATCACCTTCTTCTTCTTAACATGCCTGTAGAAACCTGGAAAGAAACAGGGAGCTGGAGGGTGCTGGACAAATAGTAGCAGGTGCTTTTCCCTTTTCCTACAAACCCAAACAAGGCACTGGTGGGCACTGTGTTGTTAGAGGGGCTATATTTTATATGAGATATAAAACCAAGGAAGCTTTAAGATGACATGACAACTTTTGCAAGAATATATGCGTTAACCATAGCACTGTGGCCAAATTCCACCACCAGCTAATTATATTCTGACTAAATTCTCCAACATCATCAAATGGATACAGAATTCTCCTTTGTTCCCGGCCCTAAGTCATTATCTCAACAATGGAAGCAGAAACACTTAGAGAAGCTCCATTGAAAAAGACAAGCCTTCCAACCCCCCCTCAGGGCACCAACAGGTCCCACTGCAAGGCTGATGGGAAATGAGCAGAGTTTGTACACAGGGCATGGCAGCAAAATGATCCAGTCAGTTGAAACTCCATTAGCTCTTGCCATTTCTGAGCCACCAAATGTACCTGACCAATACATACACTGGAATATATTAATCAGCACCCAGTTTTCTCCTTCCCAGCACTGGCTACTCTTAAAACAAAGATTACAGATACTCCTTGGACAAGGTGTCAGGTTAACCTTAAAAGGAGAGTTCTATACAAGTTGGTGCTGGTGCTGCAGGTGGTTTGTAGGGATGCCAAGGTGTAGTGGGCTACACAATTAACTGATAAGTCTAGGCTTAACAATCTTAACGACTACGCACACTCCCCACCCTTGCTGCCTCTGTATTAGAGGCAGCAAGGGGGAGGGTAGAGGCAGGAACAGGAGTCTGTGGGGAGCTAGCTTTTAAGCTTAAGAGCTGGCTCCCCATGAGCACCAGGTCTGCAGAGCTGCCTCTCCCCTACCCCTGCTGCCCCTGATAGGCAGCAGCACAGAGGGTGAGGGGGGCAGGCAGGAGCCAGCACACACAGGAAGACAGTTTTTAAGCCAGCTCTCCTCACATGCTGGCTCTGCAGAGCCACCTATCCCCCCTTTGCTGCCTCCCACAGAGATAGCAAGGGGGGGCAGGCAGGAGCTGGTGCTTGGGGAGAATCAGCTTAGAAGCCGGCTCTACCTGAGCACTGGGTCTGAGGAGCTACTTGTCCCCCTGCAATGCTGCCTCTACCAAAGGCAGCAGCATGGACAGGTAAGGAGGGAGGGCAGGGGAAGGCCTCTGTCCGTGGGGAGCTTGGGCCTCCCATGAACAGGGGCTGCTGCCGCATGGAAAAGGGCCGCATGCCAGTGCAGCTCCCATCTGCGGCAAGCTCAGATGCCTCATGGACAGGGGCTGCTGCCACTGCAGAGCAGCCTTTGTCTGCAGCAGGCCCAGAATCGCCACAGAGGCCGCTCCATGGGATGGCAGGGGGCACCCTGGGAATGGGGCCAGGAGCAGACTGGCTGCCGGCCCTGCCCCCGGTGACTATCGAATAATTCAATGAGATGACATGATTATTCAATTTATCCCTCTAACATCCCTAGCTGTTTGGGACACGTGGCAATGCAGCGGGCACTGGCATCCGCAAGACAAGCGACACTGGCAGCTGCAGTCAGTGCTCCAGACAAACTCATACCCAGCAAACACTACTGAAACCAGCTGGCTGCCCCTAACAGGAGGCGCCCTCCTTCCAATGACACTGACTCCGCAGATCCAAACAATCATGGATTGAAAAGTAATCCTGGGAAGCATGTGAGGGACACATTTAACAGATTTTAAAAATCAGAAAGGATCATTGCAATCATCTCATCTGAACTCCTGAACAGCCCAGTCCACAGAACCTCCCCCGGTCCCTGAATCCAGCCCGTAACTTGGTGGTTGTGCGAGAGCAGAGCTTTCCCAGAGAAACATCCAAGTGATGGAGAATCCCGAGTGGTTCCAACGGCTACAAATGGGCACTTTACCGCCAGCTTGAATTTTTCTAGCTTCAGTTTCAAGCAGTTAGATCTTGTTATGTTGTCGATAGATTAAAGATGCTTTTATAGTCAGACTCTCCCTGTGTCATGCGTACAGAGTGTGACCAAGTCAAAATTTAGCCTTCTCTAGGATAGGATCGATAGATTGTCTCATTTGTTTATGAGCTCTGTGCTAGACCTGCACTTCTTAGAGCGGTGCTGTTCAACTGGTGACTAGGGATGTAAAGGGTTAACCAGTTAACTGGTTACCTGTGAAGTATCACCCTTATCAGGTGATGCTTATGGGTAACCAGTTAATGAGCAGCCCAGCTGGGCCAGAGCAGCCCCCTGCTCAATATGGGCTGGGGTCTACTCCAGTCCAGCCAGGCCCATAGTGCTGCACACGGGGGAAATTCAACTGGGCCTGGCCAGGCTGGAGCAGCCCCACATCTGCACCATGCTTAACCTAGCATTTAATCAGTTCACATGTCAAACGAAAATTAACATCTCTACTGGTGACCCAATTTCTAACTGGGAGAAACCCAAGAGGAGTAATACTTAGTCCTGCCTGAAGTGCAGGGGCCTGGACGAGAATCCAGTGTGATTTTAAGGTTTTTCCAAGGAAAGAATCAAAGGAAGGGGCCAATGTTTTGAATAGCCATTTCCAAGGGGTGGCTGCCAGAGTCCCCCTTCTAGGTTATCACCCCACTTGTTATGTAGCACAAAGACAGAATGGAAAGGAGCCCAAGAGACAGGACTCTCCCTCACTCTGCAGTAGAGTAAGAACTTCGAGGAAAATACTGTTGTGCAGTATCATACTGGTGCTGTCAGGAGAGCTCAAGCGGAAAGGCTCACCTCTTCCTTGGATGAGAACCTACCCAGTAGCAGCACATAAACAGTGTGGTGAGGAGGGGATTCAATTCAAAGACTGATGCCTCTGTGAAACCCAGGATTAGGCCCTGGAACATGTATCACCTGAGATTCAATCTAGCTGTCAGGAGGACCAAGTCTCTGGAAAACCAGGTCTGTCTGTCCTAGCAGCTGAAAAGGTCTGAAACAGGACTGTTAACATGAACTGGATACCAATTAGAGCACGCCAGCAGGGTCTAAACAGGGCAGTGAGAGCGCAACAGTTAGTGTGCTTTGCCAGGACCACGTACACAGGCTCCTAGACCAATGACAAACATCATAAGAAGCACTGTTGAGCCTGCCCCACACTGGGAAATGTACTAAACACTCTCATGACACTCCCATTAGACTAGTGGTCCCCAATCTTTTGGGGCTGCCGGGCGCCCAGGGGCGGGGCCACACATGTGCCGCGCCCCGGAGCAGGGGCCGCCCATGTGCCGGGGGCGGGGCCGGCCCAGATCAGTCAGCGGGCACCCGTACATGCCCCGGCGGGCACCATGGCGCACGCGGGCACCGCATTGGGGACCACTGCATTAGACCATTCTGTCCTTTAGTCCCTTTCCCAGCACAGCCAATTTCTACCATAGCTAGGCCTACACCACAAATTCCCTCCTATCTTCAGCAATGCCCCCTCCAGAGCCCAGAACCAGCAAACTCACTCTGGAGGGAAAGACTCACGCAGCAGCAGCAGCTGCTGGCTGGAATGAGGAGGGGGCTTTGGCCGCACACAAATCCCTGGCTACTCAGCAATGATGGGAAAGAAATGAAGATAGAGTGAGTCACAGGGAAAGGGGCTTTCAGGAAGGTTGCATCTGCTTTAAAATCTAGAAAGGTGTTTTTAGGACTCTACCTGCATGTCCAAGCCTTTCTGAACACAGGGGATGTAAGAACAGCCCCTCACAAAGGCACCTTCCCAAGGCACCATAATGTTCCAGATGCCCACAGCTGGAAGGAAAGTCCCCACCTAGGTCCTCACACTACAAAAAAAAAATCCACCAACATGGACTGAAAAATCAATACCAACTTCTGGAAATTTTTACTAGTAACTGAGCGCTCATTTTCTGGGTAGTGACGAAAGGTCAAGTGGGCTGGAGAGCAATATGTGGGTTCTACTTGACATGCACACAGGCTATATTGGTGAGCTGTGGCAGTTCTCAGCAGCATATTTGGGAAGGCTCATGGGAGAGATCAAGAGTCCAGGCCTGGAGATTCTGGGGATCTCTGGTGCAGCTGAGACAAGAGAGGGGGGCTTTACAAATATTTTCAAATAAAAAAACGTAACTAAAAAAAGACAGAGTTCCGTGCAAGCCTGGGAAGGTGTGCAACTGGCAGTCTAGGGGACCAGAAGCCAGTGCTAGCTGCATGGCTTATGTCACGTCTCAAGCCCAGAGAGGCTAGGAATGTGGTTTTAGTGTTTAACCAGCCTCAACTGCAGCCTGGCACACTCTGCTTCCTCCCAAGAGGAGGCCTCTCTCTGTTAGAGGAAAGAAACCAACATCACAGCTCTAAACAAAACAGCGCGAGTAAAAATAAAGGCCAGGGTGGTTTGGTGACCGAGGTCACGTTAGGAGGTGGAGAGTTTGCAGGCTGGGGGATGCACTCAGAGGTGCTCACGCTGCCAACCAAGAGAAAAATGACAGTGGGGAGACAAAGAAGAAACTAACTCAAGTCCAGCAAGTAACAGGATGAAAAGCCCCTGTCACACGTCACCTGCACTAGGCCTGCTCCTGACACACAATGTGTAAACTGTTTCCTAAACACAAAGGAAAAAACCCAGACCTTGACCTGACCTCCACAAGTGAGTAACCAAAACCAAAAAGCTTCCTGCAAGCCTGTGGGGGTGGAGCTGGGACTCTGCTTGGGGTGGTAGAAAAGAGAAATCAGGAAGCCAGTCTCTAGTGGGGCCAAGGGAAGAGAATTCAAGGAGTCTGCCACTTGTATAGTGAGGAAGAGAGAGGAAAAACTTTGGGAAGCTGGCCCTTGGCCTCCTGCTAATACCTGGTGTCCTCTCCCCAGAAATCGCTCCTCTCCGGACTAGCACTTCAGCGCAATTGATCTAATTCAATGTGATGCAGTAAGGACGACAGCTAAGCCCCTTCCCACCCAAATGGTCTAGTACAAGGCCCTGTGGGGAGCATGACCCAGCCCTGGCTCATGCACTGTCGAAGAACCAGGAGTCACCCACATTGAGAGAACACACCCCACACACACCTCTCTGAAGCACCTCAGCATGAGGCAAGAACACGAGGGTCCATGGCGGTCAGGGACTTAGCCGAATTACCCCTCTCAGTGATTTTGGGTAGAGATGGTGCAGGCTGTGAGTGAACATCTCACAAGGATTAAAAGCATCAGTCCTGAGGTAACAATTTCTGGGGCGCTCATGCAAGTGGTGAGTGTAGTCCAGCACGTTTCCCAGTGCACACATGCTGGGTGACCTCTCACCTTTCAAAGAGCTGTGCTCCAAGAGCACAGTGGGAGGAGACAATGAACAGAGCCTGCTGCATCAAAGGGCTGGTGCTTTGAGTCCGGACTGTACTATTTAAACAGGAAATAGAAGCCAGGTTTGCCTCAAGTTACTTTCCAGATCTCAGCTCCCCAATCAACAGGGCCACTCTTTGCCTGGGCTCCCCATAAGGCAGTCAACCAGGGAGCCTCGCACTTCTGCCACGCAGATATTATTGTTCTCGTCAGGCTCTTGTAAAAACCATTGTAGCCCTGCACAAACAGGAAAAAGTGAGAACAGCTTGAAGCCTAAGCGAGATGCCAGGACATTCTCAGTGGACAAGTCTCTCCAAGTCTTATGGAAATACCACCAGAAATCTGGGAAGATTTTGCTTATGGCCCTCTAAATTCTCAGCCTCTCCCTCTTCTGCAGTCAGCAGCACAGCCTCCTCCATTAACTCACATCTTCCGACATGGCTCTGTGAGCTGCTCTCCTCCTGCCATCCCATAGCTCAGCCGATATTTGCTTTCCCATCTGTCCAAAACACCACGATTGAACAATTCTCTTTAGTGGCTTTGGAATTTCAGGCCTCCCCTTTAATAATTTCTTAGCCTGTGGGAACTGTGCAGGCAGTGCAGAAACATGCTAGCATGAGAAATGTGACTGAAGCAACGAGTTCCTGTTAGCCTGACAAATTGTCCGAAAAGAGAGGTTTCCTACTGCCAAGTACATGCCATTTCAACATTGGTCTCTTGCTTATTTCTCATCATATGTAGAGGAAAAGAGCTACAGGAAATGCTGCAGATGAGAACAGCAGCTCCCTTCACACACAACGACTTCACAAGGCAAGAGAGTACTTCTCTGTGGTATAGCAGTATGTGCAATGCCATGTCACTAGCTAACACAATGCCAAGCACGCCAGAAACTGGAAATGCTCCCAGAGCGAGCAGAGCAATCCCAGTCTGAGCGTGGACTGGATGGTGGGATTGATACATAGGCAAGAGTGGCCGAGTCAAGCTGGCGGGGGAGAGTGAAGCAGTGATCTAGGACAGAGGAGTATTCTACAAGGCCAACAGATTTAATTCTGCTTCATTATGAAATCTCATCCCCACACACAGAATCCCAAGCTCAGAACAGACTTTAGACTGAAATTAAACAGACTAGGAAACCAGCCATTCCCTTGGTGTCCCAGGCAACTGTCACCCAAGTGACCCAGCACCCAAGAGGAACAAGCACATGGAGAAGAAACAGCAAACAGAACCCAGCGAAAACGGATGTGAAACACAGAGCAGCTGACTGGGAAAGCGACCTTGCTCTCTGCTGAGGGCAGCTGCCCTATGGTGAAAGCAGCATGCAGGCCAGGCAACCTACAGGACTCTTCAATGCTTCTGGACAGCCAGCTAGCCAGAGTCACAGGAAGTGCCTCCTCCCACCTTTGATTATGGTTATGGTTGCAGGGATGCATCTGGTGTCTAGACACCATTGGTGATGGGTGGATTAGACAAGCAGTGGCTTGAAGAGAATAGGAAGATGAAAATGGTCAAAGACGTCCTGGCAAACAGAAACAAATTGTATCTAGCCATAGAGGGAGACAAGCACGGTCTGGAAGCTCCATGAGCCAGAAGAGTCCAGACAGGGATTCCAGAGGAGGTGCAGGGACAACCCATCTGATCTCAATTGCCATGCAAAGAAAGGGTTGGCACGGCATTTTCAAGAGCACTATTTCCAGCTTCATACGAGCATTTCCCCGCTCACCTAACAGCAAGCAGATTTTCCAATCAAGCACAGTACAGGCGTCTAGAAGGGCCCTACTTCTCTCCAAGGGTCGGTGACAGTAATGGCATCACACAGGGAGGTATCGCCTACAGATCTGACACTCAGCAATGTTCATGCTCTGTCAGCTACGTTCGCCACCTCACACAAGCTGTCACACGCCCTTCCCACTTTCACCACCAGCACTCACACCCACCAGTCATTTAGAGAGTGAACAGCAAAATCAAAGACATTATGCGCAATGAGCTATGCTAATGCAGCATTAAGGCTAACACATTAATCACCAAGAATGAAGACCCTGTGCAGGTATCTCCAATGCGTTCATTACCTTAGTATCGTGATGCTCAACAGACAGGTGAAAACCACGCTACATTGAGTTGCAAGAAGGCATCTGCTCTCTTCATACCTTTATTCAGCTGCTAGTGGAATTCTATTGTTTGTTTGCAGAAATGAAGCTGAACTGTTCTTCAGTTGCTACTGCTGAGGAAGAAGGCTTGTGCGAAGAGCTAGGGCTTGCAGAGCTTTCAACTCTAGTTCCAATGGTCCACCTGCAGCTGCAGCTTTGTCCCACTGCATTTATGTGGTACTGCAAAAGGGTCTTTCATTACAAGGGCCCACAACACTGGGCAAGAAATAACCCCTCCACCGTGCAGGGGACAGAAAAGTCTTGTGGCTAGAGCACAGGTCAGGGAAGCAGGAGACCTGGACTCTAGGCTTAGCTTTGCCACAGGCTCTCCATGAGGCCTATAACCTGTTTGTAGCTATATGGTACTATCCTACTTCAGAAAGGATGCTGAATTCATCCCTGGTTGTAAAACATGCAAAGCTCTGCAGAAGGGCAAAGGGTTATTTAATTCTTATTACAAAGCCACTCTCCTCTAACCTCGGTGGCACCCATGAAGCATGTTGCATGACAATGTGAGGAACAGTCTACTTCAACACATAACCAGAAGGCAAGGTCACTGTGGGAACCTTCACTCTGCACTTCCTGGAGGGCGATTAAAATCTTGAACTCTGAGTAACACGAACCCTTTCTCAAGGAATTGAAAGAGCTTGGACGGCTTGCTCCATTGGCTTGCAGTATGCTCACCAAACTGCACCCACCAAGTGTCCCGTTTCAAACCCAGAGACACATGCAAGGAAAAGGCAGCCAGGAGCGTCCAGGAAGCAGGGACCCAGCTCTTTGGCTCCCTTTGCACTACCCAGCTATAAAATCCAGGGAGCTACTCACTGATTCAGCGTGAGAAGGAAGGTGCACATGGCAATCCAGCCATCTGGGCCAATGCACCAGCTCGGCACAGCCTAGAGCAGAGTTACCCAAATGGTGTTCCATTCCGTGGAACCCCGGGGTTCTGAAGTGAAAATAAAAGGTTCTGCGAGAAAAATCTATTCCAATAACATTTTATGATTAAAAAATAATAATTAATATTTAAGCATTTATGAATTTTAGTGAACACAATGTTCATTTGTGTTTGCCACAATAAGTGTCCCTGTGTAATGCCAGCTTAGCCAGAGAGTGGGGACGATGATGTCACTACTCAGCGCTGCGCACAGTCCGTCAGTGGTGCGATCGCCTGTTATAGACCACCGCAAAACCTCGCACTCACTCTCAGGGAGCGTGGATCACGTGGGTGACTGAATACGAATATACCAGTGCCGCGTCAGACAAAGTCAAAGCTTCAGCTGTCAAACCAGTTGACCATATATTAGACTGTTATTAGAGGTCCTGCAAAATTCTTTCGAGTTTAAAAGGGTTCCGTGGCCAAATAAAATTGGGACACACTGGCCTAGAGTGTCAAGGCACTTTTACAGGCCCCACATTTCCAAGAGACCTCAGTGTAGCTGGAGAAAGAGAGACAAGGAGAGTGCAACCCCCAAAGACTGCATGCCCCTCAAACTAGACGGCTCCTGCCCTCTGGGATACAGCCCAAGGCAAAAGGATGCCCTGAGCATGCAGGCCTCCATACCAACAGAGAGAAGGCTCGAGCCAGGGTACCTCAGTTTGCTGAGTGCTGCTGCCCCCGGCAGATGTGAGAAGAAGCCACCCCAAACCTCTACCAAGCCTTGCATACAGTGCTATAGGCAAATTGCAAGAATGCACTTCAATCTTCATGGTGGTGATAATCCATCTAGGAATTTGTCCTCCTTCAACATCTCACCATCTCCACCAAAGGGCTTTACTAACCCACTGGTCAGCCCACTCGAAGGCTGGTGTCATTGCCTCTCTCCCAGAAAGGGAAAAGAAGGCACAGAGGGGGAAGTGACTGGCCCAAGGCACAGAGGGAGGAGTGCAAAGCTGAGCAGACTTGCCTGCTCACAAACAACATACAGACAGCACATCAGTGTTAGTGTACACTTCCAGGAGACGATGGCCTCTGTCCACAGAACAAATACTCAGTATATGGTCTCTGCTGAGCATGATGCAGACAGCAGGATACCTCGGAACAGACTCAGGATAACCATTTTCAGTCACCATTGCCTTGGGCTGAATCCAAAGTAGCATCGAGAGAAGGAAAGCTCAAGAATCCAAATCTCTCCTCATTTCCTTGAACCACACGTAATACAACAGCTATTTTACAGTATTACACTCAGTTCTGGAGTGACAGGGCTCTGCCTGCTCCCTATCCTGCTCTTGTCCAGAAATTCAATACCACTTCTCCACAGATGGGGAGCATGTAGTGAGGTAGGCATCTCATGTACACATAGTCCCAAGCACCTCAGAGTCAGCAGACTGCTTAGCTCCGACCTTGCCTAGTGCTAAAGGTGGTACAGAAGGCAACAAAGGAGGCAACAAAACAGTTTTAATTCATCTTTAAAAGAGCATCCAAAATCCTGGTGCATCTTCCCTGGGACAGCAGTTGCCTCCCCGCCCCTCCAGTGAACTTATGCTCCTGCTTGTTGTGATCAAGGGCTGAGGTTCTCTTAGGTCAGCATTGCCTCACTCACTCTGGTGCTTGGCACAACCTCCTAAGGAGGAGAAACAGCACCACACAGTGGCAAGCCAGAGCACTCCTCAACCCTCCCTAGCAGAAAGAGCAGGACAGAGAAAACACAAATGAGACACGGTGCAGAAGATGATGGAGGAAAGAAAGAAGGAACAAAGACAGAAGAGCTTCACGCACTGATCCTAGTGTAAGATGTTCTTGCCTTCTCAGCTGTCCTCACTTTGACTTCTGTATCACTGGCAGCAACACCAGGGATGGGAAAAGCCATTTCTAGAACTTGAGTTTCAAGCCCATGCATTAATCCAAGTCTAATAAGAAAAACAGGCCCCCAGACTGACACTGGCAGCAAGCTGTGTTTCAGAAGGGCTGTAGCAATAGCACAGAATGAGGCTTCAGTATGCAGCTGAAGACGACAAACCAGTTCTAACAGTGAAACAATCTTTGTGCGGCTCTTGGCTCTGCTCCATGTGAAGAACCTTTTCTTCCATCCCTGATCAGGTATCTCCCCAGCAGCCATCTCCAGAAAGGCTGCCCAGAACTCTTACACAAGGTCTCTTGCATGCCAGATATGCCAAAAAAGTTAGCATTCCCCAAGAAAGGCAGAGCTCCACACAGGTGTCCTAATCCTGGGTTATTCATCTTACCCATTCATGCACCATATGACTAACCAAGCTCACACAGACTCAGGCTTGCTAGGGACACAGATGGGACCTGAGAGATGCGCCTTTGGTTTATTCTGTCTCTTTCAGAAGGAAAGGGAAAAAATCTGGCTTCCAGCAGAATAAATCCCACACATGCTACGCCTACAATAAAAGTTAAATCCCTGGCTTTCTTCCTCCCTGAGCACAACTCCAACCAGGTGGCTCTAGGGAAAACGTTCCAAAGGCTGGGAGATTACCAGCCATCACCAGCTGCCAACCTCAGCGTTTTGCCACCTCTTCCATCCGTCTCTACAATTCCAGGAACAGCAACATGACTACATGTTTCCAAAGAATCAGTGATAACAACATGCCTTAAACACACACAGTACAAGTCACCAACTCCATAGCCTGACCCCGTCACTGCTCGCAGAGGAGAAGCCAAAACACTGGAATATTTAGCAAGAAAGCAAAACAGATGCAGTGTCATTCAATTGCATTCCAAACACTACACCCAAGTCAACAGTGGTGTTCCACAGAACTCACATCACTGGGGCTGAGGTTCCCAAGACCGTTGTCCTGCTCTGAATCCCTGCCAGACTCATGGCCCTGGGAGCAGCGGGGGTGGGATGGATGAATCCAGATCTCCAGCCGAGTGGCATCGTCTCCAACTTGTCGGAATGTGGATTTCTTGCCCTTTCCCCATCGGCTGGGGCTGAGTTCCAGCACCTGGTGCTGCTTCTGTTCCACCTGCTCAGCCTAGGCAGACAAAACGCACAGATTCAGAAACCTCTGGGATCATGGCTTGGGAAAAGTAGTTCTCAGTTCATTTCCAGGGTAAAGGATCTGTCAGAAGCCAACTGATCACCCAGCTTGCAAACCACAGCAGCTCGCTGCTCTATTGTTTGGCGGCTGGTGTTTTGCCACCTCAGCACTGGTGAAAGGTGCTAGATTGAACACCCTGGAGTTTGAAAGACGTTATCTAGCCACAAGACACAGCATAGCCCTGTGCTGCCTCTAGGGAGAGGAGAGGTGCTCAGGCTCCATGGCCCGTCTGAACAGAACCCCTTTTTGATAACCCCCAATGAGCATGCCAAGTAGGGTGATGGTGACTGTCACAAGGTGGATACCTGTTCCACTAGGGACTGGAGCAATCTTCAGCCACAGCCTCCTAAGATGCCCTTTAACCAGGGACCAGAGGTGAAAAAGCGCCAGCGCTTATCAGTGATCTCTTGAATCACTTGCTGCTCTTTGGAGAAAAACAGGAAAAGAGGCTTTGCTTTGGCAGCTGAGTCTTCTTTGCACCCTCAGAAGTGACTCTCTCAGAACTATGCAAGAGCCAAATCCAGGCCCAATAGCCATTTGCCAACCCCCCTGCCACTATACCAGTATGCCGCAGTGTGAGAGCAATACAGCCCTAGCACCTGCAGGGTCAGCCAGCCCAACTCCAGGGCATGGCAAAAGGAAAGCACCATCAAGCATGGAGCAGCAGCACCTGCAGCATCAGGCAGCCCTGTGCCAGGACCCACCTTGCGTTTTGTCTCTTCAAACAGGCTCATGAGGCTCTCCTTGGCTGTGAGGATGGGGTTGCTGGCAGCCAGGCTGCGCATGTAGTAGTACACAGCATCCAGCTTCCTCCTCTGCAGAAACACAACCAGATGAACATTCCACCTCACTCTGGAGCATGTGGTATGAGCCCAGTCCCAGCCACCCATCACACCTGGCATACCCAGAGCAGTCGTGTCCTGCTTCCAAGACATGCCCCAGACACCATGGGGCCTCGAAGGGCACATTTACCTGCAGCCCAGCTCCACGTCCAAGCCTCTGTGCACCTTGGAGAGTACAGGTTACTCAGCAGGCCAAAGGCCTCAAGCCCAGTGAACCAGGGACTGAAATGAGCCCGTTTAATTGGTGACCATAGAGATTGAAAGCCCCAATCTCACTCTGTTCCTCGCGCTACAAATCTGTCTAGGACAGGGGTGGGCAATAATGTTGACAGGAGGGCCGCTTATGCATTCTGGTACGTGGCCATGCTGTGCCCAGAAGGGGTGGGGCTGGACTAGCCTCCCCCCAGAGTTGCAAAGGGCTCGTGGCTCCTGGTCCTGCTGCTACTGCGTTGCCTGGCAGACGCCCAGGAGTGCTGCGGCTATTTAAAGGGATTGTGGCTCTGGAACCTGCTGGGTTAGCACCGCAACTGGGAACCACGAGCCATTTAAACAGCCTGGAAATTCGGTGGCACAGGCAGCAGGGTATGAAGTGACCAGATGTCGTCTGTGGGCCAAATCCAAGTGTTAGGCGGGCCAGATCCGGTCATTGGGCTGCATCTTGCCCAGCCCTGGTCTATGGGATGTGCTCCCCCATCCATTACCACTGTATCTAAGCACCTCGCAGTCCTCGTCTACTCATTTTACAATCTAAGGGCCAGAGATAGCAAAGGACCTGCCCAAGGCCCCACAGGAACTCTGGAGCAGAGCTGAGAACTGAACCCAAGACTCCAAGTCCCAGGCTAATGCTCTAACCTCTGGACTGTTGCTCCTGTCAGCGTCACCGTGCCATCTGTGCAGTCATTACTAAGGGGTGCCCCGCAGGCTCTGTACCCAGCAAGACCCACTTAGAACTGAGGGTTTCTCCTGAACGCTGAGTCACACAGACATCACCAGCATAGCAGGAAGCTCCGAGGCAGCGCACTCTGCTCCGGGAGTCAGGGTGGACAGCAGCAGTTGTCAGTGAAACACCTCTGAGCCCTGCTCTGTGGGACAGAGGAAGCAGTTTTCAGCTATTCTGCTCTAAGGTGTCTCTTTCAGAGATCACACGTTTCGGCAGATGTTTGATTTCTGATTGCTCTGTTCTGGCCTGACGCTGTCTGCCATCAAATACACCCTTTCCAAAAGGATTAACAAGGCGGACAGCAGAACTCTCTCACTGGCAACCCTATCCCAACCACAGCCTGAAAACCTGCATGCTAACATCCCAATGAACATGCTGCCCACAGCCAGCTGGTTCATGACAGGACTATTCAGAATGTGAGCTCACTAGGATAGGGACTGTGTCCTCGGGAGTAGAATCAAGCAAGATGAAGGCTAACCAGCCATATTTACACACTAGACCAGGCCTGAGCAAAATATGGCCTGCAGTCTGGATTTGGCCCACCAAGCCTCCAGATCCAGCCCATGGACACTGTGGGGAGCCCCAGGAAGGCTGCCCGCTTGCCTCGCCCCACCCTCACGCCGCTCAGAAACACGGCTGCAGGGCAGCTTTTCTTTAAAAACTGAGAGTCCAGAGGTGAGCAGGGGGAAAGCTTTAGGAGCTGCTCCTGCCCCCAGCACAATCTCATTGTCCGGTTTCTGGACAGACAGGCACGAATCTCAAGGGGTTCCACAGCACATGGCTGCAGCCTGTGTGGAGGAGGGACAGGCAGCAGTGTTCTCTCTAAGCCAGTGGTTGGTGACTTGGAGCCCTTGACAGGTGATCCTGGGAGGTTATCAAGGGCCAGCACTTCAGCTGCTCCTCTCAGTACTGCCGTGCTGCTCCTGCCCTTTGCCTTGGAGTTGTCCTCCACACCGGGAGCCTCCTGCTTGCTGTGCAGGGCACCGGAAGAAGGCAGGGCCGCTGATGTCAGGGTGCCCCTCCTCCCACCCTGTACCCCATCTCCACAGAGCAAATGTGGGGCAGGAAGAGAGAGTTTGCTGGCTGCTTTTGGGAGTAGTACAGGGACAGAGCAGGGGTGAGCCTGCCTTAGCCCCACTGCACCACCACCCAGAAGCCACCTGTGGTAAGCTGGAACACACATTCCGAACCCCAGCCCCAGTCCAGAACCCCTCCCTGCACCCCAAATCCCAAGCTAGCCCTGAGTCCCCCTGCACGCAAACTCCCTCCCAGAGCTTGCACCCGCTCCTGCACCTCAACTCCCTGCCCCAGGCTCAGACTCCCCATTAATACCATGGAAGAGTGCGGCCCTCAACCACTTTCCAAATTCTTGGAGTGGCCCCTCATCAAAAATTATTGCCAACCCCTGCACTAGGCGCCTGCAGAGAACAGAATGCGGCAGGTGTGGCTAGAAGCAGTACCTCTAGTGAGAATTAGAGACACCAGGTTCAGACTTACACTAGAAACTCTCAAAACACAGCATGCAACTGAGCAGTAACTACCCCAAGCCCAAGAGCTGCAGACAGGCCAAGAACAAGAACTCCTGCTGCCCACATCTGACAGCATGTCCCTTTTACCTATGGTGCCCTCATGTGGTCTCCGCACAGCCCCATTACGCCGTGAAAACCACAGGCAGCTGCTCCCCACACATGGTCACCCCATCCCCCGGAAGGGCATCTTCAATCGCCCAAGAGACCACACCACTTCTAGACCCCCATGCAGAGACAGGATCTTACCGTGTAGATAGCCAGCAGAGCCAACTGATTGTACGGACGGCCATTTTTGGGAGCAATATGCTGAGCCTTCAGATACCAACTGAGTGGGGGAGACAGACACACATAGCAGGTTACTGGCAAGACACTGCAGAGCCCCCGGCCATTATTAACACCACAGAGAATTCTTCCCTTCATTTGGGGCCTCTTTCATCACTGGAAAATCCAAGGAGGGCATGCCTTAAGGGGCTGTCAGCACATCTGCTTTAGCCCTGTTATGCCCCTTGAGACCTGTAGTCTCAGAAAGGGCACACGATGGAGAGGGGCCTGCTGACAAAGTGTCCTGTGACTGCCTGCTGGAGATTAGGAGCAGGGAAGTCTCTTCCAGGGGGATCCAACAGAAGGAGTAGGAGGGAGTCAGAAAAGGCTACCCAGTGGAAACTGGAAAGGACTCTGCTGGCTGGAACCACGTGTGTTCCATTGTTCTGTTCATTTTGTATCCTTCTGTGATGGTAAAGCCACCTTGGAGGAAAGGGCCTGCACTGACCAGTAGTTGCCTCTCTAGCAGCGGGAGTATCTGCTCATCAGTGTACACTACTTTATTCCACATGCCTCTGTCCCAGGGGGAGGGCTGCTCAGACAGGGATGAGCTTCCTGTGTCCCCCCTCACCCTGAGCAGAGCAGTTCCACAAGAGCACCAGGCAAATGGTTTCCAAAGAAGTCAGAAAGCCGTGGTGGCTAAGCTAGCTCCCCTGCTCTGCACATTGCCCCTTACAGACAAGCCCTGCTAAACTCTGCTCCCTTTGCTCCTCACTGAGGGTCTGTCTACACTACCACCCTAGCTCGAACCCCCATGCGCCGTGCGCCCAGAGCGCGGGCGGCCAATTCGGCCATTTTTAAATGTCCGCTAGTTCGGACTCCGTGCCCGTGGCTACACGTGGCTCGAACTAGGTAGTTCGGATTAGGCTCCATGAGGTGTACCGGTAGGAATAGGAAGCCTAATCTGAACTACCTAGTTCGAGCCACGTGTAGCCGCAGGCACGGAGTCCGAACTAGCGGACATTTAAAAATGGCAGCGCCCGGCAAGATGCAAATGAAGACCGGGAAATTCAAATCCCGGGCTTCATTTGCAACTCCGGTTGCCTACATTAACCACCCTAGCTCGAACTAGGGTGGTAGTGTAGACATACCCTGACAGTGCCCCATTATTTGCAGTAGGGATGTTCGATAGTGTGTAACTGACTAGTCGTGTAACCCCGTGAAATCTTATCGGTTACACAACTATTCGATAGTCCCTGGGGGCAGGCCGGCAGCCAGTGCGCTTCCAGCTCCAATTTCGGGGAGCCCCCTGCTACTGCCTCTTTATCAGAGGCAGCAGCGTGAGGTGGCAGGCGGGACGTGGTCTGCGAGGGCAGCCAGTTTAAAAACCAGCGGCAGCAGTGCGTGGTAGCAAGCCTGGGCAGCCGTGGACAGAGGCCTCCCCTGCTGGCCCTCACCCCTCACTGCTGCCTGTATCAGAGGCAGCAGTGCAGGGAGAAGGGGTGGGGAGCTGGTGCTGGGGGAACTGGTTTTTAAGCTGGTTCCTCCCAACACCATCTCCTGCCTGCCCCCCCTTGCTGCCTCTGTAGGAGGCAGTGGCGGGGGGGGGGGGGGGGGGCAGACGGGTCTGTGGAGCCAACACGCTTGGAGAACCAAAACCCAGCTCCCCGTGCGTATTTGCTCCAGCCTGCCCCTCTATCAGAGGCAACAGCGCAGGGGTGGGGGTGGCAGGCGGATCCAGTGCTCACGGGGAGCCTGCTTAAAGCCAGCTCCTTACAGGCACTGACTCCCACTTACTTCCCCTTCCTGCCTCTGATCCAGAGGCAGCAAGGGGAGGGGGGGGAAGATCCATGTAATCGATGTGATTAACCAATAAACCAAGGCTTATCGGTTAATTCCAGCCAATGGGAGCAGTGGGGGCAGTACCTGGAAGCTTCAGGGGGCATGGTACTAAGTAAGCAACTTCTTGTCCCCCTCGTGTTCAGACACCTACTCCACCCCTTCACACACACCCCTCCCACAGAGACCACGCATGCCCACCCTGCTCCTGCACCCTCCCTCCTCCATAGATCCCCACCCCCATCTTGCTCCTGCATCTTCCCTCCTGCCCAGACTTGTATTCCCAGCCCAATCCTGCACCCTCCCTCCCATCTAGACTCCCATCCTCAGCTCACTCCTGAACCCATCTGGTCATCAAAGGTGGTTGGCTGGAGATCCATGGAAATGTTTGCATTGAGTAGGGTGGGCCACAGGTCAAAAAGTTTGAGAAGCACTGCTTCAGAGACTAGCACAGCACTGCTTCTATGTTAGCGCTCCCTGACTGAGGGGCAAAACCCATCAGCCAAATAAGCTTGCTTCTTGGGAGACAGATCAGTCTGTCCAACATCCCCTGCATCCTTTAGTTTTGTTGGACAATAATCAAATGGGAAGTGCAGAAGGTCACTTCTCAAATGGGCAACAGGAATAACAGGGTGCATAGAAGTGATGCCCTTGTGGCTAGGTACAGTGAGAGCTCTGCTTAAGGCTGGGGGAGGGTACAGTACCTGCGTGCTTTCCCGTAGTTTGCTGTGTCGTTTGCTTGCTCCCTGTACCTGCAAATGTCCCCTTGGCAAATCATACACCTCTGGGCACTGATCAGTGCGTACTTCACCTTGAAAAGAAACATTCAGTGCATGCTATGGAAACTCCGCACTACTGTTCCACTGTCGGCGTGCAGCGGACAAGGCTCTACACACCTCCAGGAAGACAGGGGTTGCTCTTTAACTGGAGTTCTGGTGAAAGATGCTGCAAGAAACACTTTTTTTTCATAACACATGTTCAGCATGTGGAGCAACACCATGAGTTCCCCTACCCACTCCCATCTCCCATCCCAAAACCATGCCCCAACTGTGGCTTGGAAGAGTTTCAGGGATGCAGGCTCCCTGGCTCATTCAGGCCTTGGGCGCTCTGCTAAGACTGCCCATCAGGGGGAAGCTATGATGTGAACACCCGCCCCCTAGGAAATGGAGCTGGACTGAGAACATCCCTTGCTAGGCGACTACACTTGTGCACTACTACCCAAGGTAGACATGCTACTAGGTCGCACAGATGTGGCCCTGCCGCTCTGTCTCTCCCATCACTGACCTGGCCTCTCAGACACAAAAAGGGTGCTCAATATACGAGGCACTGGCTATGGTTCTTTCTAACATTGACTCCCTCTCTCAGCCCTGGTCTGAGTGTTGGGGCACAACAAAATGATCTTTTGCAAAGAAATATGAGAATAATAAACACAAACTGGAGCTGTGTAACTCTGGATTATTAGACTAACTAGAATATACTGTCATGGATATAAACAATCCCCACCTTCTGACGATGCCGGGAGAGAGATTTAGTCAGAGGGGGCTCAGAGCTCTCATAGAATACTAGGACTGGAAGGGACCTCGAGAGGTCAGCGAGTCCAGTCCCCTGCCCTCAGGACAGGACCAAATACTGTCTAGATCAGTGGTCCCCAATCATTTGAGGCTGCCGGGTGCCAGGGGGCATGGCCGTTCGCCTGCCGGGCGCCAGAGGGCGGGGCCACTTACGCGCCCGGGAGCAGGGCACGCATTGAGTGCGGGCGGCCAATTCACCGTGGACCTGGGGCTGGCACCGCCTGTCTCTCCCCCCCCCCCGCCAAGTGCCGCGCGCCCGGGGCCGGGACACCCCACACCCGCTCTCCCGCCCAAGCGCTGCGCGCACAGAGCGCGGGCGGCCAATTCACCGCGGACCTGGGGCCGGTGCTTCCCCCATGCGCCGTGCGCCCAGAGCGCGGGCGGCCAATTCGTGGCGCTCCTGGGTCCAGCGCTCACCGTTCGCCATGAGTCATGCACTTGGCAGGCACACACAAATGCCCCCGCGGGCGCCATGGTGCCCGCGGGCACCGTGTTGGGGACCACTGGTCTAGATCATCCCTGACAGACATTTATCTAACCTACTCTTAAATATCTCCAGAGATGGGGATTCCACAACCTCCCCGGGCAATTTATTCCAGTGTTTGACCACCCTGACAGGTAGGAACTTGTTCCTAATGTCCAACCTAAACCTCCCTTGCCGCAGTTTAAGCCCATTGCTTCTTGTTCTATCCTCAGAGGCCAAGATGAACAAGTTTTCTCCCTTCTCCTTATGACACCCTTTTAGATACAGGCAGTCCCCGGGTTACGTACAAGATAGGGACTGTAGGTTTGTTCTTAAGTTGAATTTGTATGTAAGTCGGAACTGGCGTCCAGATTCAGCCGCTGTTGAAACTGACCAGCAGTGGCTGAATCGGACACGCCTGGGGCAGAGCAGCTGGAGTGCTGCTGGGATGGTCTGGTAGCGCCGACCCTTGGCGCGGCGGGACCAACCCGGCAGCACCCCAGCTGCTCTTGGGGACGCCTGGGGCAGAGCAGCTGGGGTGCTGCTGGGTTGGTCCCACAGTGCCGAGGTGCGGCGCTACTGGACCAACACGGCAGCACCCCAGCTGCTCTGCCCCGGGTGTCCCCAAGTCAGCCGCTGCTGAAACTGATCAGCGGCTGATTCCAGGAAGCCCGGGGCAGAGCAGCTGGGGTGCTGCTGGGTTGGTCCAGTAGCGCCGCACCTTGGCACTGTGGGACCAACCCGGCAGCCCCCCAGCTGCTCTACCCCAGGCGTTGGCGAGAAAAGCCTGGTCTGCTGGGGGGGGGGGGTGTGTGCACTAGCTGCGCCCCCCCCCAGCAAACCAGGGAGACGCGGAGCGGCTTTTCTCGCCGCGGAGGACGCAGGCGGCAGGACCGCAGCGCATCTCGGCGGTCCCGCCGCCTGCGTCCTCTGCGGCGAGAAAAGCCGCTCCGCGTCTCCCTGGTCTGCTGGGGGGGGGGGCCCGCTAACTCCGCGTCTCCCTGGTCTGCTGGGGGGAAGCGCCCCCCACGCCGCCAGAGCCAGCGACAGTGGGGGAGGCACCCCGCACTAGCTGTGGGCCCCTCCCCTCGGTCGTAACTAGGGGTCCGACTTAAGTTGGACTGACATAACCCGGGGACTGCCTGTAACTGAAAACTGCACCTCAATCTTCTCTTTTCTAAAATAAACAAACCCAATTCTTTCAGCCTTCCTTCATAGGTCATGTTCTCTAGACCTTTAATCATTCTTGTTGCTCTTCTCTGGACCCTCTCCAATTTCTCCACATCTTTCTTGAAATGCGGTGCCCAGAACTGAACACAATACTCCAAATGAGGCCTAACCAGCGCAGAGTAGAGCAGAAGAATGACTTCTCATGTCTTGCTCACAACACACCTGTTAATTCAGCACAGAATCATGTTTGCTTTTTTTGCAACAGCATCACACTGCTGACTCATATTCAGCTTGTGGTCCACTATGACCCCTAGATCCCTTTCTGCCGTACTCCTTCCTAGACAGTCGCTTCCCATTCTGTGTGTGAAACTGATTGTTCCTTCCTAAGTGGAGCACTTTGCATTTGTCTTTGTTAAACTTCATCCTGTTTACCTCAGACCATTTCTCCAATTTGTCCAGATCATTTTGAATTATGACCCTATCCTCCAAAGTAGTCGCAACCCCTCCCAGCTTGGTATCATCTGCAAATTTAATAAGCGTGCTTTCTATGCCAATATCTAAATTGTTGATGAAGATACTGAGCAGAGCCAGTCCCAAAACAGACCCCTGAGGAACCCCACTTGTTATACCTTTCCAGCAGGACTGAGAACCCTTAATAACTACTCTCTGAGTACGGTTATCCAGCCAGTTATGCACCCACCTTATAGTAGCCCCATCTAAGTTGTATTTGCCTAGTTCATTGATAAGAATATCATGCGAGACCATATCAAATGCCTTACTAAAGTTTAAGTATACCACATCCACTGCTTCTCCCTTATCCACAAGACTCATTATCCTATCGAAGAAAGCTATCAGATTGGTTTGACACGATTTGTTCTTTACAAATCCATCCTGGCTGTTCCCTATCACCTTAACACCTTCCAAGTGTTTGCAGATGATTTCCTTAATTACTTGCTCCATTATCTTCCCTGACACAGAAGTTAAACTAACTGGTCTGTAGTTTCCTGGGTTGTTCTTATTTCCCTCTTCATAGATGGGCACTATATTTGCTCTTTTCCAATCTTCTGGAATCTCTCCTGTCTCCCATTATTTTCCAAAGATGATAGCTAAAGGCTCAGATACCTCCTCTATCAGCTCCTTGAGTATTCTAGGAAGCATTTCATCAGACTTGCAGGCATCTAACTTTTCTCGGTGATTTTTAACTTGTTCTTTTTTTTATTTTATCTTCTAAACCTCCCTCCTTCCCACTAGCATTCACTATGTTAGGCATTCCTTTAGACTTCTCGGTGAAGACCGAAACAAAGAAGTCATTAAGCATCTCTGCCATTTCCAAGTTTCCTGTTACTGTTTCTCCCTCCTCACTGACCAGTGGGCCTATCCTGTCCTTGGTCTTCCTCTTGCTTCTAATGTATTTATAAAAAGCCTTCTTGTTTCCCTTTATTCCTGTAGCTAGTTTGAGCTCATTTTGTGCCTTTGCCTTTCTAATCTTGCCCCTGCGTTCCTGTGTTTGCCTATATTCATCCTTTGTAATTTGTCCTAGTTTCCATTTTTTATAGGACTCCTTTTTATTTTTAGATTAGGCAAGATATCGTGGTTAAGCCAAGGTGGTCTTTTGCCATATTTTCTATCTTTCCTATGCAGCAGAATAGCTTGCTTTTGGGCCCTTAATAATGTCCCTTTGAAAAACTGCCAACTCTCCTCAGTTGTTTTTCCCCTCAGTCTTGATTCCCATGAGACCTTACCTATCAGCTCTCTGAGATTACCATAATCCGCCTTCCTGAAATCAATTGTCTCTATTTTGCTGTTCTCCCTTCTATCCCTTCCTTAGAATTGTGAACTCAATGATTTCATAATCACTTTCACCCAAGCTGCCTTCTACTTTCAAATTCTCAACCAATTCCTCCCTATTTGTTATAATCAAATCTAGAACAGTTTACCCCCGGTAGCTTTTTCAACCTTCTGAAATAAAAAGTTGTCTCCAATGCAGTCCAAGAACTTATTGGATAGTCTGGACCCTGCTGTGTTATTTTCCCAGCATATATCTGGATAGTTGAAGTCCCCCATCACCACCAAATCTTGGGCTTTGGATGATTTTGTTAGTTGTTTAAAAAAAGCCTCATCCACCTCTTCCACCTGGGTAGGTGGCCTGTAGTAGACTCCTAGCATGACACCACCCTTGTTTTTAACCCCTTTTAGCCTAACCCAGAGACTCTCAACACTTCCGTCTCCTATGTCCATCTCCACCTCCATCCAAGTGTGTACATTTTTAATATATAAGGCAACACCGCCTCCCTTTTTTCCCTGTCTATCCTTTCTGAGCAAGCTGTACCCTTCCATCCCAACATTCCAATCATGTGTATTATCCCACCAAGTTTCTGTGATGCCAACAATGCCATAGTTGTATTTATTTATTAGCATTTCCAGTTCTTCCTGCTTATTACCCATCCTTTTTGCATTTGTATACAGGTATCTAAGATACTGATTTGATCTTGCCTTCCAGTTTTACTCTGACCCTCCTTTCTCTCTACCATTATAGCCCATGCTGCCTCCCATTTCCGACCCATCTCCCACGTCTCCATGTTCTCCACTTACCTGTGGCCTTTGCTCACCTGTCCCTGTCGTACCTAGTTTAAAGCCCTCCTCACTCATGTGACAACACGTCCTGGAAGGGAAGCCTACTTACCATCTTCCGCAAGGGTTTGCTGCGAATAGCCATCCCATCCATATAATCCTCCAGTTTGAACTGATATGACACCTGCAGCTTTTGAAGTAAGCTGTCAAAGAAAACTGTGCCCTGCAACAAACAAGCAGACAAAACTTCTAGGGTCTGTCATCCAGGGACCGAAAAGCATCCAACAACATTTTGGGGAGGCAGATCAGTATTCTCACTGTACAGATAAGGAAACAAAGGCCTTGCCTCCACCAGAAATGTGCAGTGGTTTAATTAAAGGTGTGATTTAAACCAATTTAATTCAAGCAATACAAAAGTCTGTAGACGCTGTCATTTATTTCAGTTTAATCTAGGCTTATGTTGGTTTATTTTAAACTAATTTTTAAACCAAAACAAATCAAACTTGATCTGACCTGTAATCAACAAGATGGTCACTAGTGCTGTTGCCTCGTGTCCCAGTTTAACTACAGCAAATTAAAATCACACTTCTAGGCTGCATCTACACTACTCCCCGCCCCGGTGCTAGCATGCAGGGTACTACTACAGTGAAAAGCAGTGAGTCCACATGGGAGTGCATAGCTACAAGTGTTTCACTGACATGTGGAGAGGGGAGACACTGGGAAAAGACTGCAGCAACACCCCGTTTCTCCCCCGCCACAGTCTTTCCCTGATGCTGGAGGCTTTTCAGGCTGCAGGGAGAGGCTTCAGCAGCAGACAGCTGCCACAGCTTTTCCCCATGGCAGAGAAGAGCTTCAAGAGGAGTTGCTGTGACTGGGAAAGGCTTCAGAGGTCTGTGTGGCATGGACAGACTTCAGGAGTGGGGAGTGCTGTCTCCCCTTGACAGAGCATTTGTCTGCTCTAGAATCTTTTCCTGAAGCAGGGAAAGATCCCACAGTGGGGAGGGAGGTAGCCATTACACGGGTGAAAGAGCAGTGTAGACATATAATCGAGTTACGCCCAGACTCTTTAGGCATGTCTTTACATGTCTAAGCTACATCTCACCAGCTACACTGCTACTTACACTTGTGCTAGTGGAGCTACAGGCATATGTACATCCCAGTCTGCAAGCAGCATAGATGTACCCTTAAACTGGTGCAAGTTTCTCATGTAGACAAACAGAGAAGAGATTTGCTAAGGACATGCAAACTGGGTCAGAATGTAAACATGCTGATTCGCCACAGCCCTGCTCTAACAACTAGAAAGCATTTCCTCTCGAAAGGTCTAGCTAGGCTCAAACAGGTGTTTCTCTTCGTACCTCATCCAGCAGCTGAAGCAGTTTGTTCCGAAGTTCCTGAGAGTCCTCCCCAAGTGGATCCTTCAGGAGCTGCCGGAATTTCTCAATCACCTGATAGAAGGCGTTCTTCCAGAGCAGCTGATCCACATTCTGGTTATCGGAGAACTCAATATCCATTAGAATGCATCGTTCATACAACTGCAGCATCTCTGCTCTAGAAGGAGACACAATCAACGGTTGAACCAGCAGCAACTAAATGTCTCTGCTCCACTGTGCTAGTATGAGCGCAGATTCTGAGCTGCCAGGGAACATTTGCTGAACTGGTTGCTACTACGCCCACCCAACACCACAAGAATAAGATGTAAGAAACCTCTATTCCATTAGGCAGCAAATTAATCCCCTCCACAGCACACGCCTACAGACAGATGTGAATGGCAGCAATCACATACTTCTCCTGATACGGTCATGATACAGTCTCCCACAATATTCTTGCCAGCAAGTTAAGGGAATGTGGATTGGATAAATGGACGGTAAGATGGATAGAAAGCTGGCTAGAAGGCCAGGCCCATCGGGTAGTGATCAACGGCTCAATGTCAGGATGGCGGTCGGTTTCTAGCGGAGTTCCCCAAGGTTCGGTTCTAGGACTGCTTTTGTTCAATATCTTTATTAATGACCTGGATGAGGGGATAGATTGCACCCTCAGCAAGTTTGTGGATGACACTAAGCTAGAGGGAGAGGTAGATACACTTGAGAGCAGAAATAGGGTCCCGAGTGACTTAAACAAATTGGAGGACTGGGCCACAAGAAATGTGATGAGGTTCAACAAGGACAAGTGCAGAGTCCTGCACTTGGGACAAAAGAATCCCAAGCATTGTTACAGGCTGGGGACCAACCAGTTAAGTAGTAGTTCTGCAGAAAGGGACCTGGGGGTTACTGTGGATGAGAAGCTGGATATGAGTCAACAGTGTGCCCTTGTAACCAAGAAGGCTAATGGCATATTAGGCTGCATTAAGAGGAGCATTGCCAGCAGATCCAGAGATGTCATTATTCCCCTTTATTCGTCTCTGGCGAGGCCACATCTGGAGTATTGTGTCCAGTTCTGGGCCCCCCACTACAGAAAGGATGTGGACGCACTGGAGAGGGTCCAGCGGAGGGCAACCAAAATGATTAGGGGGTTGAAGCATATGACCTATGAGGAGAGGCTGAGGGACTTGGGTCTGTTTAGTCTGCAGAAGCGAAGAGTGAGGGGGGATTTGATAGCAGCCTTCAACTTCCTGAAGGGAGGTTCCAAAGAGGATGGAGAAAGGCTGTTCTCAGTAGTGACAGATGGCAGAACAAGGAGCAATGGTCTCAAGTTGTGGTGGGAGAGGTCCAGGTTGGATATTAGGAAAAACTATTTCACTAGGAGGGTGGTGAAGCACTGGAATGGGTTACCTAGGGAAGTAGTGGAGTCTCCATCCCTAGAGGTGTTTAAGTCTCGGCTTGACAAAGCCCTGGCTGGTTGATTTAGTTGGAATTGGTCCTGCCTAGAGCAGGAGGCTGGACTTGATGACCTTCTGAGGTCTCTTCCAGCTCTATGATTCCTCGTACAAGTGAGAGAGTCTCTATGTTCTTTCTGGATAGTTGGAGAGAAAGGTTGTTCTACCACAACTACACTGCTGGGCTTTCAGGCAGAAGTGAATCTTGGTACTCAGAAGTGAATGTACCAACTTTCAATGATGATCCAATGCACAGTAGCTCTTCCCCCACTGTTGCCTTAGCCCCTCACTCTGCACACTAAGTCACTGTGTAGGTCAGGGAAAGATATGACTAGAAGGCAGGAAAAGTCATACCACCAAAAGAAGGATGCACATACCTCCCTGCGTCCCAATGAAAAAATAAGTCACAAATTCAAGCTAAAAAACAGACTTTATTCCGTCTCTATTCTCCCCCTTCATTTTTCTGTGATTAAATACATCTGGGAATGTTACACCTGCCCAGCCAAACCACATAAAAGGGGGAAGATGAGAGTGATTTGATGTGATAGAAATCAAGGTTCTACCTCCATATCTCCCCAAGGCCATTGCAGAATCTCTAGAGCTTGGACCATTTCAGCTGTAAATGACTCCCCAGCTTTTGGGGCATGATCCCACTGTCAGGGAGGTTGCTCTGATGTCTAGTCTACATTTCCATTATCAGCCCACTGTTCTGTTGGTCATCTTCCTTTCCCAGTGCTAACTAATGGTTCTTATCAGCCTCTTGTAGCTATTTAGTCTTTAAGGTGCTACTAGACTGTTTGTCGTTGTTTAAGTTTTGCCTGTTACAGACTCACTTGGCTATCCCTCTGAAGCTTATCTACTCACTGCCTTTTTTTCTTCTTCCTCCCCTTCAATTTTTTTTCCTCCCTGCCCCCCCCCCCCCCCTTCCCTTATTTAGTCTTCGATCTGGACTTCCAACACTCCGGTCATCTGAAGAAGTAGTCTGTGCCCACGAAAGCTCGATACCATCTACATATTTTGTTAGTCTTTAAAGTGCTACCAACCCATTTGCTGTTTTTTAAGTTTTTTGTATCTTCTTGGACCACCTTGGCTAATTCTGTTCTTCCCAAATGTTTGTAGCTCACAAAAATTTAGCCAAGCTACACTATATACTAACTGGACTGCTATCAGCTCTCTTCATAAACAATCTCCCCCAGCTCCCTCATTGTCAAAAATCTACAAAATAGTCAAAACCAAACCCCAATGAGTAAGAGACCAAGCAGGCAGAAAAATCAGGGTCTCCCATTGGCCCCTCAGAGCACGGGCTAGAGTCGCTGTGGCTCTGAGCTATTGTTAGTTTTTACAGACTAACCCAAACCTTCTTATAGATCTCTGAACCACAAAGCAGCAGAAAAATTCAGACCAACTGTCCCATTTCCTTCCCGTCCCCACCCAAGAACGGTCAACATGAAGCTACAACACTTCAGCCAAGTCAGGGAAGCCTGACACTATACAGGTAAAGGGGTTCCCCAGGGAGGATGCCTGACACCACACAGGTAAAGGGGTTCCCCAGGGAGGATGCTTTTGAAAACACTCAGCTGGAAGAATGAAGACAGAGTAGGCCGGTGGTCACCAGCACGTAGATCGGGATCTACTGCTGGATCTTGGAGCCTCTGACAGGGGATCCTGACTGGTCTGGCCAGGAAGCTACCTGCTGGCACTTCAGTTGCCCTCCACGCACTGTCATGCTACTCCTGCCCTGGAGCTTCCCATGGGAGCCTCCTGCTTGCTGTGCACGATGTGGGAGGGAGAAGAGGGGGGGCCGATGGCAGGGTATCCCTTCCCCCACTTGTTTACCCCATCTCCACACAGAGAGAAGGGGATGGAGAGAGCTTGGCAATGCAAATTTCTGTCACTCTCCCACACTGCGAGTGTGTGTCTGTCATTCTCACAAACACACACTGTCCTTCACTCATCTCCCAACACAACACATGGGGGAGACAGGCCCTGTTGTTGTTACTTCTGTTATTGCTTGCAAAGTGGGTTATTTGGGTTTTGACTGGTCTGTACATTTCAGCATTTTCATTTCTCTCTTACGCTTAAATTCAATTCTTTGAGGAGTGAGTTCTAAAATGCCGAACCAGTCATGGCTGGAGTAATTATCCTTATGGTAATTGCTGCTCCTGGAAGTGGCTGGCATGTCCCTGCAGCCCCTGAGAGAGGCAGAGCAGGGGGTCTCCACATGCTGCCCTGGCCTGCAGACACCGCTCCTGCAGCTCCCAGTGATCAATAATGGGAAACCGTGGCTAGTAGAAGCTGTGGGCTCAGGGCCTGTGGACGAGGGGCAGCACATGGAGTCACTGCTGCACATGCCAGCTGCTTTCTGGAGTGGTGCAGGGCCAGGGCATGAGCAAGCTGCCTTAACCCCACTGCTCCTCCACCCAGAAGTCGTCTCAGTTAAATGGGGCCCAGCCAGAAGTTGCTTTCTGAACCCCAGCCCCAGCCCTGAACCTCCTCCTACACCCAACCTCCTGCCCAGAGCTTGTACCCTGAACCCCCTTCTGGATCCCAATCCCCCACCCTGGGCTAAGCCCAGAGCCCCTCACACACTCCAAACCCCTTGGCCCAAGACCAGAGCCTGCACCCCAACCCCAGCCTGGTGAAGGTGAGACAGAGTGGGGGAGGAAAGAGGATGGAGTGAGCAGGGTGAGGTGTCAGAGAAGGGGTGGAGCAGGAACAGGGCCTCAAAGAAGGGATGGGAAGGAAGTGGGGCAAGGGGCTTTGGGTTTGAGGTAGATCTTACATTGCACTTAAATTGAAAAAGTGACCTTGCAGTTAAAAAGGGTGGAGACCATTGGAGTAAGCCGACGCCATCTCTTCCCCTTAGCCTAGGACTCCAAATCAGATCCTACTCTGAGCCACCGCTCTCCCAGGCTACCCATGAACAGTCATTCTCCATTTGCCTGCTTTGATATGTTATCACACCTCTCTGTGAAGCACTCTGTAGTTTGACACACTCCTATCTGCCTGTGCAGGCTGGAATACCATCAACTGTTTGATGTAATCTGTTTGGCACACAAGTGAGCTGTACAGCTGGGGTGCTTGGCCCAGAAAGACCTAGCTACTAGAAGATTTGCCCGGCATTGTTTAGGTCCTTAATTCAAACAAGTTTTGGTTTTCTTCATTTAAACCATTGCTCTGGGGTGGGACTGGAGAAGGGGGGTTCAGTACTCAGGCTGCCTCAGGGGAGAGAGAAGAACCCCAGCTCTCTCTCACTGCAGCAGCTTAGGGCCAGATGAGATGTTCCTGTCCATGGTCAGTGCAAGTGGGGGAGAAGTGCATTTCCCCCCAGCTGGGCAATAGGCAACACACACAAACTCTCTGAAATATATAGTAGAGAGCAGGGATGTTAAAATGTGTTTAATTGTGTAAATGCGTATCTGCTGAAATTTTCAGCTGATACACGTTTACATGGGGGTGGGGGGAAACCGGCTCTCTGCGATCACCAGCTCCCGTTCCCTATCCCCTTGCTGCCTCTGTATCAGGGGTGAAGGGAGGGGTCCCAAAAGGGCTAAGCGATGAGCGCATGTAATTGACTACATGCTCACATCCCTAGGAGACACCTGTCCCTTTCTCCATTCCTGTCAGCACAATGGGTATCCCAGTCCCCATCTGTCTGGCCCCAGCTGTCCCAGTCCTCATCTCTTGCCCCTTGCTGCCCGCCTATTGTTATTCTGCAGTATAACTGTCCCTCCTACCAGACCCCTCCCTTTCCATGTTATGAGAAAAAGGAATTCCAGGCACATTTCATTATCCTGGCATAACCAAATATTCATCTTGCTTTAAGTTATGAAAAGAGAAAACTGCACACCAAATGTGGTGGTCCTAGCTTTTACCATGTAGGAGGAATCTTGAGCAACTTGGAGAAATGGTGTCAAGTAAACAGAATGAAATTCCACAAGGACAAGTGCAAAGTATTCCATGTAGGAAGGAACAATCAGGCGCACACATATGAAATACAAATGACTGCTTAAGGAAGGAGTACCGCAGAAAGGGATCTGGGGGGGACACATCATTTTGGATGTATTAGGAGTGTTGTAGGCAAGACACTAGTAATTCTTCTGCTCTACTCCATGCTGATTAGGCCTCAACTGAACTATTGTGTCCAGTTCTGGACACCACATTTCAGGAAAAAAGTGGGAAACTGGAAAAAGTCCAGAAAAGAGTAGGGATGTAAAACTCCATTTCATTAGCCAATCAGTTAAACATTAAGTTTAACTAGTTGACCAGTAGTGGATGGGGGTCCCAGTCCAGACCACTGGACTGGAGTACCCTACCCCACCCTCCTGGCCTGCTGCAGGCAGGGGCTGCTTCAGCCTGGCAGGGCTGTTGGCTCCCAGCCATCCACTGCTGCTTCCCACCCCTCCACCTCCATGAGGCTGCCAAACCCTAGTTCATGAGTCTGCGCAGGCTGGGAACCAGCAGTCTTCTTCCCCCCACCGCGGGGCTGCCAACTCCCAGCCCGCACCAGGGGCTGCTCCTGGGTAATGGTTAAGTATCACTCATTAACCAGTTACCCATTCACTTCCCTAGAGAACCACAAAAAGTTCTAGAAAACATGACCTATTAGGAAAGTCTTAAAAAACTGAGTTTGTTTAATCTGGAAAAAAGAAGACAGTGAGGCATGATAACACCCTTCAAGTACATAAAAGGTTATTATAAGGAAGAGTGAGAAAAATTGTTCCTTTTAACCTCTCAGAATAGGACAAGAAGCAATGCGCTTAAATTGCAGCAAGGGAGATTTAGGTTGGACGTCCTGTCAGGATGGTTAATCACTGGCATAAATTGCCTAGGGAGGGTGTGGAAGCTCCATCATTTTTAAAAACAAGGAGGGACCTGTGGCACCTTAAAGACTAACAGGTTTATTTAGGCATAAGTTTTCATGGGTAAAGACTACTTCATCAGATGTTCGGAATGGAAATCACAGAGGTGGGGATCTATTTATGTATTAGCCTATCAAAAGAAGGAAGTTACTTATCAAGTATATGAACAGTGCAAGGCTAGTTAAGTCTTTAATGTACCACAGAACTCCTTATTGTTTTTGCAGATACAGATGAACACAGCTACCCATTAAAAAAAAAGTTAGACAAACACATCAGAGAGGGTCTAGAATATGTAGTCCTGCCATGGGGGCAGGGGACTGGACTAGATGAACTTTTGAGGTCCCTTCCAGTCCTATGATTCTATGAAACTCTTTAGCACAACAAGTGCAGACATAACTTGCCTCGAACTAGGCAGCCACCCTCTACACCCCTCTGGCAGGTGGCTGGGCCGTGGTCTGACAACCAGCCCCTCTCAGTGAGTTGCCCAACGACAGAGCAAACATTTGAGGGTGGTATTCTGCAGATGTCTACTCAGTGGGGATGACACTGTAGTTCATCCCCATCCCAACACAGCACAGCCCAAAGGGAAAGCTTCAAACCTCAGCTGTGCCATCTTCTCAAGACCCTCAGGACTGATGCGGTCTCTGGAGAGCAGGTTGCTGAGCTGCTGTTCCTGGTTCCCAGCTTCTCGGAGGAATTTGCTGAGCTCTTGCTGCTGTAAGTTCCTCATCTGCTGCTCCATCTCAGGACTCAAAGGGGTAGGGGGAAGGGGACTGCAGACATACGGCCCTGACTGGCCTGCATATCCAGGGTAGTAAGCTCCTGGGTAAACACTGTTATTGGGGCCCATCTGATATTGCAAAGCGTACCCTCCATAGGGATACGGAGGACCTTGGCCTTTTGGACTGGGGTAATAATAGGGGTTGTCAGAGTTCTGAAATTTGTAGTAGGAGGCCTGGGATTGGCGTGCATCCCCCCAGGAAGTAGGGCTCACTTCATCATCAGTATCTAGAAAATGAAGCTGTGAGGTCTGACTCTTCAGAGCAGGTTTTTGGTCTGGGTTGTTTGGATCCCACAATCTGCGCATGGTGCCTCCACGGCCCCTGCCTCTCAGCCCCTTGCTGACACCACTGCCAAGCAGGAGCCTGGGCCCAGACTGAGTAGACTCGGGAGAGCCTGCCGCATTGGCAGAGAGGTCTGTGTTGGCAGGCAGGATGAGAATCCCACGGCCTCTCCCTTGAGGCTCCCTGCCCTTCACCTCCAAAGCCTCTATGGAGTCACTTACATTAAAAGCCTTTGGAGGCTTTGTCTTGTCTGTATACGCCACACAAACGTCTCTATTCATGGTCTTGTTATCAAAGGTGACGCGTAGGGCTCCTTTGATCTCCTTCCCATTGCTGCTCCAATCATTCTCCCCTTTAGAAGCTCGGCTCTGCTCTGCACGTTTTCTCTCTGAATTCCTGTTGGTGTCATAAGCTTCAGTCTCCCCAATTCTGTCATCTTCCAAAGAATCAGTGGAGGAAGCAGAGAGCTGTTTTCTAGGGTGGCTTCTCTCTTTGGCCCGCTCCTGTCGCTTCTTTCCCCCATCAGAGAATGGAGTTCCATCTGCACTGTTGTTGCTCCCTGCTGAGCTTGTGCTACAGGTGCGGTATCGGCTCCTCCGTTTGTCAGAACGAGAGTATCGCTTTGTGGAACCCAGTGTCCCCTGGATCACATCATCACTTGATTTCCTGGCTCTGTCAAGCCGCTCTACCCGCTTTCCTTTTTCTCCCCTTGTGGTTTTCATTCCCTCACTAATAAGGCTTCCCTCTCTCTCCTCTTTGTTCAGTTTAGTTCTCCTGCTGTTGCTGCCTTTCCCAATGTCCCTTTCGGTCTCCTCATCTCCTTCAGCTTTCAGCTGCTCCATCTTACTGATGATTTCATCACTAGCTGGCTGACTGGCTGGTTCCCTGGCAACAGTCTGCAGGCGTTTCCCAGGTTGATAAATCTGCTGGTCTGGCTTCTTGGTTCTCCTGATGATCCTGGGACACCACTCTTCTGGGAGAGAGTGTTTATGTAAACTCTCTTGCCCCTGAAAAACAGTTTTACTTTCCATCTCTCCATTTCCCTGGGAAGGACCATTCTGCTTCTGGTTGTCACTTTTGCTGAGGTCTCCAGTGACCTGAGATCCCCCTCCGGTAACAACAGGATCTTTGTCACTAGCAATGTCATCCTTGGATTCCTCAGATCTGGTCTCTTCATACGCTGAGGTTTCCTGTTTTAATAGTGTGTGTTTGTTCCTGAGCCTGGAGAGGCCAGGCTTGTAGATTTCAAGGTCTGGACGCCGGTTATCTTTCCGATGCCTGGGCTCCTTCAGTTCCTTCATGTTTTCTGTAAAGAAGAGATAAAGAGATGGGGTTATTCCAGTTGAGGAATAGCAGAGCAGGGTAAGAGAGACACAAACATTATAGAAATTAATGGTCTTAGGATGGCTGGCTCCAAGGGGGCAGAAGTTTTGAAACTAAGAATTAGAACTGAAGTTCTTTATCTGAGTATTAAGTGAAATCACACACAGCAGGGGAGAGAAATGCAGAGTAGGATGCAGAAAGGAAACCTATGACTCTGAGTTTGTGGCCTTATTTCAGGATGTTTTTGTTTGTTAAGCACCTCCAACGTACCCCTCACTACACAAAAAACAAGTACAAAATTGCCCTAGCCTTGAGCAGCATACAAACTAAGAAACAGATAAGAGACATTGAGAGTCTCAGACAGAATGCAAGCAAAGGATTTTGTTGCTACTGTTTTTCTGATTTCAGTCTCGGCTCCCCTGATCTGCCTATTGTTGGTCTGTATGCCTTTCCCTCTGCAGCTCTTGCCATTCGGAACAGGTCTCTGTACTTTCCCTGCCCCATTCACACTACATCTCAACCCAATTCTGAAGATTTCTTTTCTCCCTGGCCCACAACTCATTACATTTTTCTTTCTGTAATGATATTAATATTAGAAGTACTTAAAAGAACACAACTGACATGACAAACACCATGAAAATAATATTACCACATGCATCAGCATTATGCATTATTCCTATTAAATCTGTGGGTCTGGCTGGGGTTTAACACCATAATTATAGAATAAGTTCTACTTCATATCAACTAAAAACCACCACTAAGATGGCTTCAGTATTACCTAACAGAGAGAAATCACTCAAAGCAAATACACACCTTGCTCAGAAGAAAACATACTGGAAATTACAGATCTTCTCTCAGTAACCTACTCCCAGAAGCCTAACCAAATCATTGACAGTAAGAAACAAAAGGCACCACAGAGGCAGTTCTGAAGTTTCTGTCATTAGAACATTGGATAAACTGCATCCATGACGACAGAGCATTGATGGGAGAAGCTTCTGAAATGGGAGTGGTGAGCATGGACTTCTTCTGGAGACATCTGTCCTCTAGACAGTTGGCCAGAGTTTGTTTAGATGCATAAAAATTTGACTTTAGAATTTCAGCTTTCCCGGTTTCTCTCTCTGAAGGATTTCATACTCCACAGAGATTAACAGAAGTAGCTTGATTGTTCTGACACCATCATAAAACAATGTGGTATTAAATTGCTTTTGTTCTAACCAAACAACAATGCAGTCAAAGACCAAAGAGAAATGATAATGTCAAGCTAGTGGCTGCACTTTTAAACCAGTCTCAAATGAATCTCACTGACTGAAAATTACAAGATAGATATGAAGAGATGCAGTATTCCTGACTCCCATTGCTTTAACTTTGACAGCCGCAACGTCTGGGATAATTTGCAAGAAACTACAGCATATAAACATATTCAACAAGTAGCTGTGCAGATTTCTATGTTGTAGGAGCCAACTGCCAAATCTCCATCACAAGCAGCCTTGAATAAAAAAAAGTTCAGCATCTGTAAAACCAACATTCTTAGACTCAAAACTCCACTCTGCTCACAATACTTCAGAGTAAAGAAAGTTAACCATTTCTGTAACAGACACATACTTGCCTTGATGATGCCATTAGCTAGCTCCAAACCAGCCGAGAAATTTAGGGGGAAACAACTTGTGGGGCACCATACCAACTTTGGATGTAGCACTTTTCACCAGTGGATCCCAAAGTATGTCACAAAGGAGTGAAACTACACACAATTTCTCATATGCTTTGGATATTACTGGCTATACAGAAAGCATCTGCTAAGACACAACCATTCAACTCCTGCTACACCTACTGCCTGACAATAGCAAAATAACTAAGAGCACCCTGAAATCAGCGATGATGGAACGGACTGCCGTGAGCAATCCTTTGCATTTATTTTGCAGTTTTCATCTTCAAAGCACTATCCAGGCTTTAATTAACAGAACCTAACACAGCCACTCGCCAGTCACCTGTCCCATGAGTCCAGTCAGACCTAAGCCCATTTTGCTGATGGAGACACTACTGACAAAGGGCTGGCTGGACTCTGGACATTCATGCACTTTAGGGGCAGAGCTACGGCCAGAGTCCTCGGGAACTCCGGGGCGCCAGCGCTATGGTACCGGGATGAACGATACTGGCCATGAAGCGGGGAACCGGAGCGACTCGCTCGACACGCGGCCAGCAGAGCAGCTGGGCAGCGGCAAAGGCCCAAGCCAGGCTGGCGCGAGGCCGGGACACGCACGTTACAGGCCAGCGCAGCGAGCACCGCTCGGTCCCGGCCTCCGCCGCGCGCAGGGAGCCGCGGGCGCGCGCGTCACTTCAATGGCCTGGAGCGCAAACGAGCAGCCGGGGCCCGGCGAGCTAAGCGGCGCCCCCCGCGCAGGCGCACACGGCGAATGGGGGCTCCTCGCGCCCCGCAGCGCGGCCCCACGTGGGCTCGGTTTGTTTACGTGGTGCACGGCCGCGGGCACGTGCAGCCGGAGCGGGGCCGCGCAGCCCCCAGCGCCGCTCGGGCGCGACACGCGCGGACACGGGGGGCGCCGCGCCCGAGGCTCTACGGACGGGGGGGGGTTGGGCCCTCAAGTCTCACCTCGGCCCCCGCCCCCCGGGGCCCTCCCCAACGCCGCCAGGCTCCCCCTCAGCTCCGCGGCCGAGACGCGCACCCGCTCCAGCTCCGCCGCCATCTTTACTCTCGGCCCGCCCCGCCCCCTCGCGAGGGGGCGGACGGCACACGGGAGGGCCCAAACCGCCCCGCTTGACGCGCATGCGCCACTCGGATCCGCCCCCCTCAGCCCTCGGGAGCAGGGGGCTGAGTGCTCGCAGCCGCCGGCCAATGGGCGTACCCCGCGGGCTGGTCCCGTGACCGCCTCCCTGCAGGCAGCGCCTCCTGGCTCTTCACTCCAGTGCAGGGGTGGGGAGCCGGAGCCGGGCTCGGGGCCCCCCCCAGAGGGCTGGAGCCCCCAATCTACAAGCCTGGGCCCCTGAGGCTCTGCTGTCTGTCTCCTTAGGGGCCCGTCAGTGAGGGGCTTTTGGCTTCTCACGTGTGCGCAGCTCTCAAATGATTTTTCTCTGGGTCAGTTGCCCCCCCCCCCAAAGGCTACCCATCCTGTGCTAGTGCACAACTGCCATGACAGCCCTCCTAACCGCACAGCAACAGGGGTTGCGTGGATTTGCTTTTAAATTTCAAATTTGTCCATGTTTAAAAACTGCACCATCCTTGGTTTTGAGCTCAAAACTGTGTCCAGACACAGATTCAGAGTAGGGCACTGGGATCCTCTCTGCTCTGCATTAGTTAAGAGCCTGGGGAGGCAGGCTTTCCCCCATTAGGATGTTTTTCCTGCTTCTCTTTTCTCCCAAGCTTACAGAACATGTCCTCTCTGTACTGCATTTCACTGGCAGATGTGGAAGCTGCACAGTCACATCTCCATGGCCTTATCCACCTTGTTCCAACCTAGACCAGTTAGCTGGCCACAGACTCTTCTTCAAGTGTGAGCTCTTCCAGAAGACTGGCTCCTTTAAGGTAAAGCTGACACTAATAGCACACAGTGCAAAGGGAGGAGCAGGAGCAGCCTTGCCCCTACCTAGCTTTGCAGCTCAAAGGAAAATGCAACAGGATCTGACCATGGATTGGATTTGAGAAGCAAGTTCAAATGCAAGAGCATGCCCCATTAGCATGTGTAAAACGAAGCATTCCCGATTTCTGCACTTAAATGCTATGTGGGTTCAATGGCAGTTTAGCCCTCAAGCCCTGTCAGCTTTGGACACCAATTTAAGTCCAGTCCCAAAGCATTAAGAACTAGAAATTTCCATTCCTCTGCTTCCAAGAAACAAAGTGGGTGGGCCCTGGCTACTTCCTACTGGACAACCACCACTTACAAATGCTTACTGGCAGCCACATCATCAGGAACAGGTTAAATGAGCCATTCCAGATGGTGGGGGTTTCTGCAGCTTAGGAGTGGAGAGGGAGGAAGGAAAGCTGACAATGGTGCTGTACTGGTTCAAGGAATCCACACTGAAATTCACATTCCACGATTGCTACTTTGCCGGGGAAAGCAAGTTAAAAAGGTTTCAGAGAGCTAGCTGTTAGTCTGTCTGAGCAAAAACAAGGACAGCAGATATAAGCTGATCATATTTTGTGAGATACAGCTCACTTTGTCAGATGCTTGAATGAGGAAGTGACTTATACCTCACAAAAGCTCTAATAAATTTGTTGGTCTTTAAGGTGTCACTGGACTTGTTATTTTTGCAGATTAAAAAGGTTACAGGGGAGCAGCTTCTCCAACTCCCTTTGCTGCCCTCAGCTAGGTCACAAGAGCAGGGAGCTGTAGCAGCAAATCCCTGCCCCATCTGATCCTGAAGAGCTGAGACTTTCTCTCTTTTGCAGGTTCACTGAGCCTATGATTTCTCCCCAGATCCATGGTGCATTAAATGCTGTCAGAAGCCTGGCTCTTGCAGCACCGGGCAACAGAGAGCAGCCCAAAGCCATTGTTACACACAGTAGTGGGAATCATGGCCAAGCTCTTGCCTTTGCAGCTAAACTGGAAGGTAACAGGGAGTCAGTTGCTTGTCTGTGCATTGCCAGGGGGGCTGGAGGCATCTCACTGGCCCCTTCATTCCTCCAGAAACACGAGCTACTGAGCAATAAGAGGAGAGCAGCCCTGTGCTCCAGTTTGTCAGCCAAGGCTCTGCCAGCGTGAGGTGGCTGGTTATCCCAGGAGAAACCTGCCAGTGATCAGGAATTGATGCTAAGAAGCAGTCCTGGCTCCCAGCTGGTTCAGCAGCCATCCTGCCACTCAGTTTCTGGCTGACCTAACTACATGTGAGGATCCCTTGGAGCAAGCCAGCCCCTGGTCTCTGCCTGCAGCCAGGTGGCTTAATCTCAGCCATCAGGGCGAAGTGTTTCCCTGCATGGGTCTGTCCATGACTTCATGTAGGTAGAGCTAGGAACTCCCAATGCAACAGCTGAGCTCATGCAACTTCACATCCCTTTCCTATGCCCGCCACCCTGGTGGTTACTTGCCCAGGGCCTGGGAACAGCAGGGTTGTTTTCTCTCATGGGGGTATCCTGTGTTCCACGTCAGTCTGACCTACTTTCAGCAGAGCAGGGGATGTGCCTCCTGGGTCAGGCCCCCATCACTGTCCAGTCTTTTCATTCCACAGGGATTCCTGCCCACATAGTGGTGCCTTGCACAGCGCTGCTCTGTAAGAAAGCTGCCATCTGCTCCTATGGAGCCAGGCTGGTACCATGTGAGCCCACTGACAAGGTAACGGGGATGGAGGGAGACAGCAGCTGGGTAAATCGGCCTTGTTCACACAGCAGCATTAACAGATTTTGTGCCTGGTTTGTCTCCCCAGTCCCGTGCGGAGGTGGCAGCTCAGACAGTTTAGGAGAAGGAAGGCGTGATGGTGCACTCTAGTCGGGATCCTGCTGTCATCGCAGGCCAAGGCACTATAGCACTGGAGGTGCTGCAGCAGGTGAGGACACCCTCCCCAGCACAATTCAAGTCAGGCAGGAGAGGACAAGTGGGGCCATACATCCGCTCCTGCAGAGTGAGGACAGCCAGAAGTTCAGCCGTCAGGGCTTAGAGCCAGCATCTGGGGAGCGAGCCATTTTAGAGCACGTCTGTGGTTCTGAGCAGTCAAGAGTTTATCTTTGGCCTCTGCTGTGCTAGGTACCCCAGGTGAATGCACCGGTGGTTCCTGTTGGAGGAGGAGGGATGGTGGCTGGAATAGCAGTTGCTGCCAAGGTAAACTTCCCATTTTGACTGCCTCGCTCCTTGGGAATGGGGGGCAGGAGAGGAGGGGACCACTGGTGCCTTGAAATGAGCATTTCATGTTGTGAGGAGGAAGTTCTCCCACTCACACAGCATCTGAACTCAGCAGCCCTTCACACGGCTGACCCTTTCTCTCTTCCTGGCTTGGATCAGGCACTCTCCTCCAGGCCCAGGTTGCAATGAAAGATCACGGGGACTAGGACAGATCACAGCAGCTGCCATGCTGTCTAGTTTAAGCATTGTGCCGTGATTCAGAATGAAATGGTACCACTTCTAACTGGAAACACAGGCAGATGGGAGATACTGGCAGCCTGAGGAGAGTTGGGCGTTCATTCATCCAGCAGGGTCTAGAGTTGCAAGCAGAGTAAGATTAGTTGCCCTTAGCAAGGGCTCATCTTCTGCCCACAGTAAATGAAGGAACCTGCTCCTGGCTCATTGGTGGCTGCTCTGATTCGTCACACCCGGAAATGCCAGACTCCCTTCTTCAGGAGGGGCAGACGAAAGGCCTGCCTCAGCCAAAACTGCTATGGCAGAGTCAGCTCATTAAGGGCAGCTTCTCAGGTAGGGACCATGGGAGTTAAGGCACAATGAGATGGACTGGCCTGCCACGTCCACCAGCAAATTCATAACACATTCCTGCCCTGCCTTTAGGCAGGCTTTGAGACCGGACGTAAGAGTGTATGCTGCCGAACCCTGCAATGCAGATGACAACTACAGATCGAAGGTGACAGGGGAACTCACTCCCAACCTCCACCCTCCAGGCACTATTGCAGACAGTGTTAAAACCAACATTGGCCCCAACACCTGGCCTATCATTAAGGATTTAGTGGATGATGTGTTAACTGTCTCAGAGAAGGAGATCAAGGTAAACGTTAACTCCAAGCACCCTCTTGCTGTAAGGGTCCAGCCTTTTGGCATGGGCTAGATGCCTTCACTCGTTCAACTTTGTCTCCATCTTCCACCTTGTCCTCCCACAATGTATTGTTCTGTGCTATGCTGGCTGAGAGTAGGGCCTCCTCCATTTCCTCCCAAGACTGTGAGCCTGAAGAATGCATCAGGAGCAGCCCTGGTTGGCTGTTACATTAAGGGTGCAGCAGTTTAGTGGCCCAGGCTTTTCACTAATTGTATCAATGGAAACCCACAACTGTGGGGTATGCCTCTCCAAAGCACTGCCCCACAAGCTCCATGCAAAAGGATGTGTATCACACCAAGTTTTTATGGCTTAGCACAGTAACTGTTCTTTTCTCTGCCCCAATAGCAAACAACACAGCTGGTGTGGGAGAGGGTGAAGCTGCTGATTGAGCCTACAGCCAGAGTGGGAGTAGCTGCTGTGCTCTCCAAGCAGTTTCAGTCAGTCTCCCAGGAAGTGAAGAAAATTTGCATTGTGCTGTGTGGAGGAAATGTGGACCTAGACTCCCTGGCTTGGCTCAACCCCCCTGGCAAAGAGGCAAATGCAAACTGATCAGACTTTAGAGCGAGCCACTTCTAGGAATGAGAAAATGGCTCTTAGGCTTGGTCTACACTGCAGGGTTTTTGTGCAGGAAGCCTTTTGTGGAAGAGTTTTTGTGCAAAAGCACATCAAGACCTCAAAGTGCATCGCAAAAGCGACATGCTTGTGTGCAAGAGCGTCCACGCTGCATGGGGGCTCTTGCGCAAGAAAGCTCTGATGGCCGTTTTGTGAATGGCAATCAGAGCACCTGTGCTTTTTCCAATAGGGGTTTCTTGCACAAAAACCCCTCCAGAGTATCCATACCTGCCATTTTGTGCAAGAGCCGTAGTGCAAAAAGGAGTTATTCCTTGTGGAGAGAGGAATAACTACCAGTAAAAGCCCTCTGTTCTGTTGATTTTCTTGCACAAAAATGCACTTGAGGTGTGGACGGTCCATCGGTTTTTGTGCAAAAACCCTGTAGTGTAGAAACAGCCTTAGAACCTAGTGCTGTTTGCACAGTGTGGCCTCTGAAAGTTACTATAATAATAAAAGCAGGAGCAAAAAGAATTGATTTCTAATAAAGCTGGGGAAACCTTGTAATCTTAAGGGGCAGCTGGTGCTGCTCTTAACCTGGTATAGATGGGTGGAGCCAAACAGCTGGTGTGTCAGCCTCCCTAAGGCAGACCATTGGTTGGCAAGATCACTTTCATGTTCAGCAACAGGAGACTGGCAAAGTTTAACTCCGTGCTCTCATAAGAACAGCCATACTGGGTTAGACCAAAGGCCAAGTGTCCTAGAAGAAATGAACAACAGGGAAATCAAGTCATCCATCTCCTGTCACCCATTCCCAGACCTAACAGAAGCGAGGGACACCATCCCTGCCTGTCCCATCTAAGCCATTGATGGATCTGTCCTCCATGAATTTATCTACCTCTTTTTTTGAACCCTGTTAAAGTTTTGACCTTCTCAACATCCTCTGGCAGCAAGTTCAACAGGTTGACTCTGCACTATGTAAAGAAATCCTTCCTTTTGTTTTAAGCCTGCTGCTTTATTTATTTCATTTGGTAACTCCTAATTATGTTATGGGAAGGAGTAAATAACTTTTCCTTCATAGAATACTAGAACTGAAAAGGACCTTGAGAGGTCATCAAGCCCAGTCCTCTGCCCTCATGGCAGGACCAAGCACTATCTAGATCAGTGTTTCTCAATTTTTTTTATAAAGTACCCCCCTTTAAAAAAAGTATCCCCAGGACCTACAGTTTTCAAACACACAATTTTTCTACCATTGCAACACATTTGTTTAAACAACTTGACATAGCTGGGTGGGCGATAAAATTTTTGGGTGTAAAAAGTAGAGAAGTAAAAAAACCACTGTAAAATAAAACAAAAATACAGTTTCCTCCAAATTTCAGTTGTGTTGACATATCCCCCAGACTTCTCAAGTATCCCCAAGGGTACTCAGACCACCAGTTGAGAAACACTGATCTAGATCATCCCTGACAGATGTTTGTCTAACCTGCTCTTAAATATCTTCAGTGAGAGATTCAACAGCCTACCTAGACACTTTATTCCAGTGCTTATTTACTCCCCTGACAGTTAGGAAGTTTGTCCAATAAGGAAATACGTATAATAGCAATACAATATTTTATCTTGATGTGTATTTCTCAGATGGTTTTTTTTTTAAACTGTACATTGAGTGGATGTTTTCAAAGAACTATCTACAACAGTAATGGGCATTCTAGGATATTCAGCAGGGTGCACAAGTGGCCCTTCATTGTAATATTTTCATAATCAAGATGGTCCCCCTGGATCGGGTAAGTTTTGGTAACTGTGCTTGCATACCTAGAATCCGCAGGATATGCCGATTCAACCATAGCAGCACTGTGATTGGATGCAAATGGAATGCACAGCGTTTACAGTCATCGTACTGTCAGCACTTCACATGCATGTCATGTTAGTAACACTGGTAGGAAAAACTGTATGGATGGAAACCAGTGAATATGGCAATCCTGTGCCTGGGCAACAGTACGCAAAATGTCTTACAGGCCACACCTAGAACCCACAGGTTGCCCACCACTGATCTATAGTGACTCCACAAGCCCTTAAGTGGTATCCGCTAATTTAGAACCCATCATTTGCACTTAGTGAATTTCATCTGCCATTCTGCTGCCCAGTCACCCAGCTTGGTGAGATCTCTGTGAAGCTCTTTACAGTCTGCTGTGGATTTTACTATCTTGAGCAATTTTGTATCAAGTGACAAGACTAAGTTAGACAAACACAATTTATTGGTGACAAATCTCAGAGGGACAGCCCTGTTAGCCTGCATCTGCAAAACCAACCAGAAATTCTGTGGTACCGCAAAAATTAACAGATTCATTAGGGCATGGGTTCCCAACCTGGGGTACGCGTTCCCCCAGGCGGTTCGAGAAGCTTGTCAAGGGGGTACGGGGAATATTTGGTAAATAACTAGATTATTCTAATTGAAATATTCCAAAAGTAATAGTGTTAGTGAAAAAAGTTGTGGATTCTAGAGTCCAGAATTTATTTCCTTTCATATTGAATAGGGGGTATGGGAAGGTTTACTAAAAGCCAGGAAGGTACGGGGACAGAAAAAGGAAGGTTGGGAACCCCTGCATTAGAGCATGATTTCACGGGTAAAACCCATTTCATCAGATGAATCCGAGTGAAAGTTACAGAAACAGGGAAACCAAGTAGTTCTGATAAGAGGGAAGGCCCTCTCATGGTTCAGTAACTGATTCAAAATAAGAAACAAGAGGTAGGAAAAGTTTCCATAATGGAGAAACAGTGAGGTCCCAAAGGATCTGTGCAGGGACTTGTGCTGTTCAGTATAGCCAATAATGATCTGAAAAAAGCAGTGAGTGAATACTGAACTGGCACAGTGCAGAGGATACAAAATTACTTTATAGTTAAGGGTCACAGGGACTCTCAGAACTGACAGATGAAATTCAGCATTGACAAATGCGCATTAATGCACTTCAGCAAAAATAATCCCAGCTATATACCTATGGTGGGTTCTGCATTAGCATTAACACTTCTGAAGGATTTTGGAGTCACAATAGATAGTTCTATGAAAACCTCATCTCAATGCTCAACAATGAGGAAATGGATAAAAAGTAAGAGAAAATATGATAATACCACTACATAAACCCTATTGTGCCCACACTGAATTGTGTCTAGTTCTGATCCCCATCTCAAAAAAGGATATAATGGAAAAGGTTTGGAGAAAGAAAACAAATGATTAAGGCTATGGAACAACTTCCATACAAGAAGAGTGTAAGATTAGAGTTGAACAGCTTAGAAGAGATGGTGGTCTATAAAATCATCACCTGTACCAATGTAACTAACAGGTTTCAAGTGTAGAACAAACTAGGGGAAGTACTTTCTCATAGTGCCTAATTAAACTGTGGAACTCATTGCCATGGGATGTTGTGATGGCCACCTATCTATATAAGCAGGCTCAATGAAGAACAAGATAAAGGGTCAGTCCATCAGTGATGGTTAGGCAAGACAGTCAGGACTGCAATCCCATGCCTGAAGCAACCCTAAACTTCTGACTGCCAACGGGGGATGAAGGGTGGCTCATTCCAACTGCCAGGCTCTGTCCTCTCCCCTAGAAACTCTAGCACTGGCCACTGGCAGAGACAAGATGCTGGGTGAGATGGACCATTGCTCTGACCCCGCATGGCAGCCTATGTTTTAATGTTCTCAGTTTACACACAAATGGCAAGGGAGGGGGCAAAACACAAAATCCCCAGCAGAGTTTCAAGCCCGGCAAGAGGGAGAAGTTGAACAAAGCCTGCAGGCTCAGCAGATACTGCACAATGACTCAGTCCAGCTTCTCCCTTCCACCACCCCAAGAAAGCTGGGCACTCGGACTTTAATTGGTGTGAAGAAATATTTACCACTGAAATAAACTGACACAGTGGAGGCTAGGACATAGGCAGCTGTGATGATGCAGCAGCCAGTGAAACTGGACACACTCAGGAAAGGCACAGTACCCACAAATCCAGGATAATTCTCCCTACTTCTCCTGAGGTTTGGAAAAGCCAAGCACCCACATGGGGTATAGGCAGTGTGAACTACAGCAACCATGCTAGGCCCAGAGGGCTATTCCATCTCCAGCTCCTGCATGAAGAGCTGCTGTTCATTTCTTGCCCACGGTACCGGCTCCGGCACATGTGGGTCATAGGTCCATTTAGGGAAGACCCGTTTGTACAGATTCAGCAGCACTGTGTCCTGGGATTTCAGCTGCCCATCAAAATGGCACTTCATGTGACCATGAGTCCCTAGGCAAAGAAAGCAATAGAATCTGTTAGCTACATTTCACCTGCTCCTCTCTCCTGGCCTAGGGAAGAGCAGCATCTGAGTAGGGATGCAGGGACCGTGAGTGTGGCCCAACACCACGAAAAGAAAGCAATGCTGTGCGGCATGTCAAGCCCAGCTTACCTAGTGGCTCTGTGATGTGTCCTCTGCGGCCCCACTTGGTCCTCAGCTCCACTGGCTTAAACCACAGCACATCCTCTGCAGATCAAAGACAAGAAGTGCATGAGAAGTTGGCCACAGCGGCCTTCAGCTCCCCAGCAGCCTGCCACATAGCTCAGGAAGCTTGCCCTGGGCACACCTATTCGTGCAGCGCTTGTGTTTCTTCAGGCTGTGCCTCTAGGTGAATGCACTATAGCTTTTTGGCCAGTGTGCAGCTGGTGCTATATTTGCAACTGCTCTTGCTAGTAGCTCAAGCAGCCTGACAGCTAGCAAACCAGGCAGAGATCTGCATCATGTCACACTGAGCCCAGCTCTCCACAGCTCCAGTTATTGGAAATCATGACAGAGTCCTATGGGACCACAGGGCCCAGCATGCACACATACCTCTGTTAAAGAACATGTACCGCACTACAGCAGTCTTGCTGAAGATTTTAAAAGGGTGACCACTGAGCACTAGCCGCTTGATGATGATTCTGTCTGGATCCACGGAGAGCAGAGATCCTGTGGCAATGAGGTCATGCATTCCTGTGGAGCACAGTGTGGACATGAATGCCACTGCTCAGTGTGCAGCTAGAGCAGGGCAGTCACACAGCAAGAATGAGGATAAGGTCATAACCAGAACATGAGGGAATGGAAATGGGCAATTTAACCCCATCTGAGCCCCTGAAAGATGATTAATACATGAGAGATACATGGCAAGATTGGAGAATGGGACCCAATCAGTCAAAGCTGGGAACCTCTGTTGCTAGATTTAGCTTTCATTACTCATTCTGTCACCTTACCATTACTCCTCTGTTTAAACAGCAGCACTGAGGCAGGGGGGAAAGCGATGGGTGCATAAACAGTCGCCACAAGGGCTGCATCAGGCCGCAGGAAATGCTCCAACTTGTGCTTATCAGCTAGAAAAGAAAAAGCTCCAAGTAAACGCAGTTACCAGCCAGGGGCCCACAGGACAGCTCCAGAACTGACACGCATAAGCAGCAGGGCAGCAATAAGGCACACTAATTAGGGTTAGAATCACAAAATACTAGAACTAGAATGGACCTCTTGAAGGCATCAAGTCCAGTCCCCTGTCCTCATGGCAGGACCAAGAATAATCTAGACCATCTCTGATAGATGTCTGTCCAACCTGCTCTTAAATATCTCTAGTGATATTCTACAACATCCCTAGGCAATTTAATCCAGTGTTTAACTACCCTGACAGTTAGGAAGATTTTCCTAATGTCCAACCTAAACCTCCCTCGCTGCAATTTAAGCCCATTGTTCCTTGTCCTATCATCAGACGCCAAAGAGAACAATTTTTCTCTCTTGTCCTCGTAACACCTGAAAACTGCTATCATGTCCTGTCTTTTTTCCGAACTAAACAAACCCAGTTCTTTCAGTGTTCCTTCATTGCTCATGTTTTCTAGACCTTCAGTCATTCTTGTTGCTCTTCTCTGGACCCTCTCCAGTTTCTCCACATCTTTCTTGAAATGCGGTGCCCAGAACCGGAACAATACTCCAATTGAGGCCTAATCAGCACATAGCAGAGCGGAAGAATGACTTCTCGTGTCTTGCTCACAACACTTCTGTTAATGCATCCCAGAATAATGTTTGCTTTTTTTGCAACAGCATCACACTGCTGGTTCATATTTAGCTTGTGGTCCACTATGACCCCTAGATCCCTTTCTGCCGTACTCCTTCCTAGACAGTCACTTCCCATTCTGTATGTGTGAAACTGATTGTTCCTTCCTAAGTGGAGTAATTTGCATTTGTCCTCACTAAACTTCATCGTATTTACCTCAGACCATTTCTCCAGTTTGTCCAGATAATTTTGAATTATGACCCTATCGTCCAAAGCAGTTGCAACCCCTCCTAGCTTGGTATCATCTGCAGACTTAATAAGCATACTCTCTATGCCAATATCTAAATTATTGATGAAGATATTGAACAGAACCGGTCCCAAAACAGACCCCCGCAGAACCCCACTTGTTATACCCAATGGGTTGTCAACACATTGCTCAGGGAACATTCTTCAGGTCTCTCCCTGCCTCCTCAGCCTAGAGAGCAACCTCAGCAGCATGGGATTGGGGAGGAGTGTCACATCTAGCCCTCTCCCTTCATGTCACAATAGTCTGTTGAGAGCCAACCCCTTGGACAAGAGCTCTTCAATTCAGGTGATAGAGCCTCGCCCCATCCAGAGCAAGGACGAGCCTTACTAAGCGCCAGGAAACCACTTGCTACCCAGGTCAATCCACCCCTCTCCAACGAATGGACTCATACCCTTCCCCTTGAAGCCAAGACACAAGCCCCAGAGTCCCTTCAGCCAGGTTCAGACATCACACGGTTCCCACCAGAGACCCCAGCCAGCAGGAAATCTGCAAGAGAAGGGAGTGAAGGGCTGCACTCCATGTATGCAGTTTGCCTGCCACTGGGTCCTACACCCACCTGAGCTATGCTGGGAGTAGAGGGGGGAGGCGCGGAAGCGCCTGAATCCACAATGGAAGATCAACTCCTCCTTGGCTTTCACGGTATCGCTGTTGCCCAGGTGCCGCCTCACCACAAAGTTCAGCACAGACATCTGCCAAGGGAGAAAGGCTCAAGCTCAGCGCCAACAGCAGGGCTGAGGCCAGAAGAACAGCCCCACAAGCCAGGTGTCTGCAGCGAGGGTCTCAGCATCTCACATCCCAGGTGCTTCAGCCAAAGGGCCTCCAGATCTTCCTTTTAGGCCAGAGGTGCCCTACCCGGCCGAAAACACCCCCCGAGCCATACAGGGTTCATCAGCAAACTTCAGATGTCTCAGCTAACACCATTTCCATGCTGTTCTAGTCTGACCCCTAGGACCTGCAGAAATGGCTGTGAGCCCAACCTGGGGCCTTTTTTGCAGGTTGGGTTGAACTAGATTCCTTGTGTACTCAGACCCTGACCTCCAAAAAAAGGCCCCAGGAAGGCCAGGAGAAGGCCAAGCCAGAGAGGAAAGTTGTGCATAAGAGGCACAGTGGCTTCCCAGTTCTTGTGGGTGACCACAGATTACAGCCCTGTCGTATAAAATCATACATACTTACCTTCTGCTCATGGGGAAGCAGTGAGAACAGGACCATAGGCATCCCCTGCCTGAAACTCTCCATCACTGAGATAGGAACACTGCAGATGTGAAGCGTAACATACCAGCCCACCTATCGAGACAGGAGGACAGGAGAGCATGCACATGGGGAATTGCTTGAGCTCGCAGCCTGTGGTGTAAAGATACAGCCTTTTTCTGTAGCCTATTGGAAGGCCTGAAGCCTTCCCTCTGCAGCCAGCTTGAAGAACAGCAGCCATTAGCTGTAAAGTTTGGAATCACACACATACATTCCATCTAAATTGCATTTAAAAAAAACTGTCATACCAGGCTGCTAAGGCGATTTCATTGCAATGGCACCCACAATCACCAGATAAGAGACAGATCTCAAGATACATAAAGAAAACTTAGTTTAACAGCTTTCTGTCTGGCAAGAAACTGCTTCCAAATAACTGGGGTTATGGAATCTTCATTCTATGATTATGGTCCTCACTTTCCTATTGTTTGTATGATCTCGGCTGGATTCTTAATTGTTGCTATATAATTAATTGTGCTAGATGAAAATCAATTACAGTAATGGGTCTGATTGGTTAGGTAATTCTGTAACAGTACATTACGATTGGTTAGTAACATTTTAGTAAAATAACTGGTTACAGTACAGCTAAGTAGAACTTAAGTTTCACTATATGAACTAGGGCCCAAAAGGAATTTCTTTGGGAAATAGCTCCAGGACACAGCTCCAAGACCAGAGCTGCCAGTCCTCAACCCTGCACCAATAATACCATGCTTTGTCCGTCTCAGGTGCCATAAAGCTACTCATTTTTAAAAGTTAATAAATGGAGATTAAGTGGGATATTACCGTGGAAAGCTCTCTCACTGGTAAGAGACTCTATTAACCCACAGAGTTCTCAAGCCTGCAGAAGGATGAGGATGGATGCCTGTATTGAAACAGTTATGCCCGAGCCCCGAGAGTACATGAATGACAGAATTTTGTGCGGGTAACAGTGGAGTAGAGAAGACAGGACACCAGCATGACATGGACTTTATCTACAACACAGGGACAGGGCTAGCCAGCCACCTGCAGTGCAATTTTACTACCAAACCACACTTGCCACAAGCAAGGAAACACAGCAGAGGAGGAGAGCTGGACAACATAAGGGGAACCTGGTGAATAAGTTAGCCAAGGAAACGTAGGTACCATAGCCCCTTCAGTTTCCTCTTTCTCTAGCTGCCGGAAGACGTGCTTCCTGGTTCGGGAGAAGTCCTGGAACTGGAAGATCCTGGCATAATCCCTGGGGAGATTCTCTTTAGGATCCCAAGGAGAAGTCCGGAAGCTCTTGAGTCCTCTGTACTTCTGGAATCTGGAGGACAGAGTGTCAGATACTTTACTCAGCAAAGCCTATAACAGGCAGCAAGCAAATATCTTGGCCCCTGCAAGAACATCTGCATTATATCTTTACAGGAACTTACACCACTCAGGGGCTCACAAAGAACAAGGGGGGGGGGGAATTCATCCTGCCCATAGGAGATCTGAGCACAAAGATTCAGGAACATACTGATGCCATCAGCCCCCAATGACACACACAAAAGTAGGATTGTAGCTGCGCCAGCTCACTGGACTAGACAGACAAGGTGAAGGGCTTAGTTTGATGTGCCCACCCACATGGGTTCTCACTACAGGAAAGCCCCAATTTCACTAAGCAAACTAGAGCATGTCAGTCCCATTTCCACACGGCCCATCTCGAAGCCAAGACAACTCCAAGGAGAGGCACCAGCACACTCGCTCCTTCCATCCTGGCATGAGGTTTCTTACCTAACTCTGGCAGGCAAGTTGCGGGGGGTATCCACCTCATCTGGGAACATTTGATCCAGTCTCTCCTGCCTGTACTTCTCCAACATCTGCTCCTCATCCTCATCTACCTTCTCATCATATAGGTCATCCCGTGCAGACTCTGCTATAGTCATGGTCTCACACTCCTCCTCTGCAAGCTCTTCCTCCTCACTGCTTTCCACAACCTGACACAAACAACATACACTTAAGAGCAGTGGTTTCCAAACTTCTCGGCATCATGCCCCCTTTTTGATTTGAGACCCCCCCCCCCCAAAAAAATAGCAGCAAAACTCGTTGAGAAAAAAAAGGAACTAACTGGGGACAAAAAACAAAAATAGCAGCAAAACTTGGGAGGGGGAGGGATTGACCGGCCGGGGGGGACAGGGGGTGTGTGTAGAAAGAAGGGTCACCTCGCCGCCGCCCCCCGGAATTCCCCCCCCCCCCCCAAGGGGGCATGCCCCCAGTTTGGGAACCCATGCTTTAGAGTCCATAGGCAGATGTATGTACACACACTCTCCAAGGGTTGCATGCAAACTGTACAATGCAGACCACAGCCACCGCTGGAGTTTAGATAAAAGGGCATCTGACTATGACAGAGAAAGTAATACAAAGGAGCACATGGCTGCATTGGACTTTACCCATTTAGAACATGGACAGCAGCTGGGCTATATGTTGTGCCTGTCTGGGTGTAGGAAGGACAGACAGACAGTTTCCAGGGTGACAAGCATACTAGTACTTGGACACAATTTAATGCCAGCTTCTCATTACCTGGGAAGCTTCTTCCATCAAATCTTCGTCCTCCATGTTATCATCCTCCTCTTCCTCCTCACTGCCATCCTCTCCATCATCCACAATCCATGCAGCCTGGTAATTGGATGTTCCCTTGGGGACCTTCAACACCTTTCTCCTTTTCTTTAAGGACCCTGCCAGATCCTCATATCAGTTAGTACTTCCTCAACTCTTTATCTAGAATAATGCCAGACATGATGCTATGCTGCTCCCTCTATTTCCCCTTCACAATTGTGACAGCATGCAAAAGAGCAAGTTCCGTTGAGCGCACACAGGAATTTACAGCAATGCACCTTGCCCATGCAGAAATCAGTAACCAGAATCCAGAGACTGTTCATGAACTGTTCATGTTCACCAGTCAGCATCACTAACATCAGGATGGGAGAGCATGGCTCTTTCTCTCACTATGGTAGGGCAGTGGTCCCACTCCTGCAGGTTAAAAGGAGGCTGGAGGGAGCCTGCACAAACCCAGTCAATCAGAAAGAGACTCATACAGAGCCAAAGGGCAGTTTGCTGGGGCTGCCCTGTTGTAAGGAGCTGCTCAGCAGAACAGAGAGCCATTGGGTCTTGACAAGGGAGGTGCAGGACTGGCTTCCTAGGTGGAGCAGTGCTGGGCAGACTCAGGAGAGCCGGAGAGAAGCTCCTGTCAAATATCTCCGAGGCTGACGGCCTTGATACAAAGGCCGAGACAGTGCAAGGATCACAGGGAAGTGGCTCAGGGAACACTGTAAGCAATTAAGGGGAATGAAGGACGACAGGACAAGGCAGGCCTGGGTCCCCTCCTTGCACCACACTTTGCCACACTGCAGCACAACCTATGCACTGCAGCGCTTCTCAATGGCAAGGGGCTAGACTTTGGGGCTGCAGATAGACTCACACTTGCCACCATGGCTAAGGACTATTGACACCCACCCCAAGGAGGTGGCAAGAACAGAGTGTCTGAAAGGCAATGTCCTGAAAGAGGACGCAGCAGTTCAGGGAGCAACATGGGGCCACAAGGGTGCAAGTTATGATGGGCAAGACACTGACCAGAAGGCATCACATGCCAACAAACTGAGCTAATTCCCAGTGTGACCAGCAGGAACTGCCATGAAGGCGAGTCAACCTTGTTAGAGACACACAGCAATTAGGAATAATCCAGCTCAACATGGCCATCAGCAGACAGATGCTTGGGATCCCAAGACCTACTCCTCAACAATCTGGCCAGCCAAAATTCAGAGTCAAACGGCAGAAGCTATGCAGCCCAACAGTCAGAGGAAGGGGCTGAAAATAGGAGTTCAAAGCCAGATACCATTCCCAGCCTTAAGCTTCTCAGCTACAGCTGCTAAAAAGGAAAAACTTCACCAACCAATCTAAGGAAAGGCTAGAGAAATATTGCCAGTCCTGACCTTCTGCATCTTTCAGCTCCTCCTCAGTGGGCCAGGTCTGTTCCCCTTCCATGGGGTCGGGAATCACCTCTGATTGCAATGACTCCTGTTTTCTAGGATCCACCTTCAGCAGGACCTTAATGACTTCTTCCATCTCGACGACACCGTTTACAGAATCATCCTATCAGACAAAGTCATCAAGTGAGACCCTCCCCCCATTCACACTGCACATCGCAGTTTGTAGCAGAGGACTAGCCCCTTCACAACCACTCCTTACCCAAGAGAATCCCACCACGAGCAAGAAAAGTCCAGATACACAGCACACACTATGCCCATTAAAAAAACTGTGTTCTGTCCAAAGAGGGCAAAGCTTTGCGGACTGCCTTAGACCATCCTAACTGCATGAGCACAGATGCTGACTGCTGGGAGTGAGGGCATATTGAAACCTGACAGAAGCCTACCGTGGATTTTTAGCAAGACTGTTCTGATAACATTTAACAACATAAGATAACCTGGCACATGTAAAAAACTGCAGAGTAATCACGTTTCTGAAAACAAGATAAAGTATCTAAAAAAATAAAAATAAAGACACATTTGAACACAAAAACTACACTGATTGGACAGAAGAGTTAACATGGAAATGCAATTGTGATCAGTTTGTCCCAATGAGCTACACACTTGTAACAGACCACTACTTGCTGAATGTTTTGCCTTCAGAAAGATTTATTAGCTCATCTACAGAATAAGTGAATCTTAATCCAGCAATAAATTGCAGATAGCATTGATTTAAGATCCTGCCCCATCTAAAACAATTAGCAGGCAACAGATAATGTTCAGTGGACCACTCAGAGTCCAGAACACAAGTTTACCTGTATTTCCATGTCCTGGCCCTTCTTCTGCTGGCCTTTAGCTACTCTGGGGTTTAGAGTGAAAGGGTCTGGAGGGGCATCAACCTGACTCATCTGGAAGTCTCCATGTCCCACGATATGCACCAGGCTGTTTACATTGAGAGTCCATCCCCGAACATAGCCAGATACCTTCAGGTTCCCCACCAAGTCACTATCACGACTGGGCACAAATTCGGCATTGTGGGCAAGCAGGTAGGCCCGTCTGTCACGGAAAGCAAGGTGCCGCTGCTTCTGGGCAGCAAGATGCCTCAACAACAACAAAGACTCTTGCTCAGTGTTCAGGGGGAAGAGTTTGGCATCTGGGAAGCGCTTCTCAATGGCTTTGCCCAATTTCTTCTTAGCATCTGCCTGTTTCTTCTGTGGTAGATCAGGAACGCCCAGGACAGCAAGGGCTTGCAGACAGCAAAAAGAACCGCACAGTTAAGAGTCAAAACTCAAAAATCATCAGTTGGTTACAGCCAAGAAATAGACTGATTTTCAGAACCAGAAGTGGTTAAGCCTGTGATACAGTCACATTAGAAGTTAAAAGAGTAGCTTCACCCATTTAGGGGGAAAAAATGGACATTAATTCACCTTACAAACTTGAAGAAGGACAATCTATGTTGAGAAAGCACTCACTGGGGCAGGGATCCATAATATAGACATACTGGATGTACAGATAAGGATTCATTTATGCTTATTATATTGTGCATCTAAACTGTCAAAACACTAATAAGTGTTCATACATAAGCGACAGCCTGGATCAGAGCTGCATCTCATGTCTTTAGATCACCAGCATTAACCCAACAGGTACACTCAGAGGGTGCAGGGGAGTGATGACATCAAATCAAATGATCTGCACTGAAAGGCTCTAAATAGCAATATCCAGGGGGCAATCTACCTACTTTACGAGGAACGGATTACTGCACCAGTTTCCATCCCAGAACTCTGAAATCACTTTTGACACCCCAGCCAAACCATTGGGGTACCCTCTGCTTTTTAAGTCACCTACCATAGCTGGGAAGTCCCTGAGCAAAGAGGCAAGAAAGGTAGTAATCTCCAGTGCTGTCCCAGCCATCAAGTGGATCCAGTACAAACAGCAGGGTATCAGCTACCTTTGCCAGGTCTAACACAGCATGGAGATTCCCTAAAAACACAGTATCAGAATGAGACACTGAAGAGATTCAGCAGAACAAAGTGAAACAGGAGGAACTAGCAGAAACCTTCCTATCCCTTCAGGGCTTCCTTACCCATGTGTGCAGTCACAAAGCGCCAGCGCTGCTTAAACTGGGGAGAGAGCAGCACAAACCCCTCTGCTCTCTCATCTCTGTGCACAACAGCAGCCCCGTCGCTCTGAAGCGCCCGCAAGATCCTGTGGGTCAGCAGCCCCGCGTGCAACGGGAGCACCACCACCAGGTGCGGCGGCCCGTCTCTGCCGCCCAGGTTTCGCTTTTCCGTCAGCACCTGGAAACAGACGCAGCGCGTGAGGAAGCTTCCACCCCCCGCCCCGCCCCGCCCCGGGCGCGCCCGCTCACCGCCTCCTTGCTCTGCCTGCGGAGCTGCAGGGCCTGGTGCCGCCGGTCCGACTTGCTCAGGTCCCGCCGGCGACGGCGGCTCAGGGTCTTGGCGGGGACGCGGCCTGCGGGGAGGAAGCGCGGCGGTTAGTGCGGCCCCCGGGGCCGGCCGCAGCGCGTCACGGGGCGCAGCCAGGACCTCACCTGCCGCCCGACGCTGGGCCCCTCCGCGGTGCTTCCGCCCCTTGTGCGGCTTGTTCTGCTGCTTCAGGGCCCCAGCCCGGTGCGCGGCCCCTGCCGCCATCTTGCCTGCCTAAGACTTCCGCTTCCAGGGCAGCCCGCGTGCGTTACCCGGAAGTGGCACTTCCCACTTCCGTCCTGGCTGCGGAGCGGAGGAGGGAGGCCACGCCCCCGCCCCCGCCCCACCTGCGGCGCCATTCAGGGTCGCGGCTCGCGCACAGGGAGTGGAGGGCGGGGCCAGCGCCTACCTGCTGGTGCCGCAGCCCCCTAGGGGGCGCGTGCCGCAGCGCAGGGGCCTGAGCGGCTGCTGCTCCCGCTTGGACCAGGGAGGAGCCTGTTCCCGGGCCTCCTTAGGGTTTACGGTGCCCCTCCCCCCAGAGACCCCAGCAGCCCACCCCCTCCCTCGGTCTCTGCTGCAGGCGGCGCGTTGTGCTCGCTCTAGGACCCAGCCCTGCTGGTCCCTGCTCCACCGCAGGGTTTCCCATGGAACCTTTTCAGAATGGCAAGGAACCCCTAGGTCTGGTCAGCAAAAAAACCCAAGAAAACCACCCATCCATTAAAATCACATTCCTTCCCCAAGACCCCACCCTCTCTGTTCCCCTCCTCTCCATCACTTGCTATCTTGGTAATGGGTAAGATATCTCAGGTCACAGAAAATAGATATCTTACCCATTACCAAGATAGCTTCCCCAATTATCACCTCTAATACCATTAACTCACAAACATCCCACTCTCCCCACCTCTAATATCATCAATTCACAGACACTTACCTTCCTTCCTTCCTCCCCCCCCCCCCCCAGCATCCTCCTCCTGTTCTGAAATGTGATTTGTCCTTTTCATATGTGTTCATTTTTTAAAATTGTATCCTTTGGTATATATGGCTGTGACTATTTTCTTCCACTATTTGATCTGAGGAAGTGGGTCTGGCCCACGAAAGCTCAGCACCTAATAAACCATCTTGTTAGTTTTTAAAGTGCTACATAGTCCTGTATTTTGTTTCAGCTACACCAGACTAACATGGCTACATTTCTATCACTATTTTACTTGGTTAAGACAGGATGTGTAGGCTCTGGGGTGGGAATGAGGGATTTGGGTGTGGGAAGGGGTGAGAGGTGCAAGCTCTGGGAGGGAATTTGGATGCAGAAGGGGATGCAGGCTCAGGAAGGGGGCTCAAGGCTGGGGAGTGTTGGGCTCAGGTGGAAGGTGCTGAGCAAGTCACAGGCTTGTGGATGTGGGGGTGCAGGAGTTTGTTTGATATGTGAAGGGCTCTGGGCAAGGAGATTGAGAATATGGTGGGCTCAGGACACACATTTGCCATGCGTGGAAGGTGAACATAACATAAGAACGGCCGTACTGGGTCAGACCAAAGGTCCATCTAGCCCAGTATCCTGTCTGCTGACAGTGGCCAGCACCAGGTGCCCCAGAGAGTGTGGACCAAAGATAATGATCAAGTGATTTGTCTCCTGCCATCCCTCTCCAGCCTCTGACAAACAGAAGCCAAGGACACCATTTTATCCCCTGGCTAACAGCCTTTTATGGACCTAACCTCCATGAAATTATCTAGCTTCTCTTTAAACTCTATTATAGTCCTAGCCTTCACAGCCTCCTCTGGCAAGGAGTTCCACAGGTTGACTACACGCTGTGTGAAGAACTTTCTTTTATTAGTTTTAAACCTGCTCCCCATTAATTTCATTTGGTGTCCTCTAGTTCTTCTATTTAGGGAACTAATAAATAACTTTTCTTTATCGGCCCTCTCCACACCACTCATGATTTTATAGACCTCTATCCTATCCCCCCTCAGTCTCCTCTTTTCTAAACTGAAAAGTCCCAGTCGCTTTAACCTTTCCTCATATGGGACCCGTTCCAAACCCCTAATCATTTTAGTTGCCCTTTTCTGAACCCTTTCCAATGTTGTTGTGGCCGACAACTGAGGACATGGGGATGCAGGAGTTTGGGGATGTCAGAGGCTCAGGACAGGGGGTTCCAGTGTATGATAGGCTCAGATTTGGGGTCAGGTGGTGCAGGAGTGTTATGATGCTGCAGTGAGATGGAGATTTGGCCCCAATTGGGGGCATGTTGGCCAGGCTTCATTTTTAAATAAAATATGTTAAACTAAAAAAGTTCTATCATTGTCATGAGAGGGGCAGGGAACCTGTTTTGAGTCAAGGCTCACTGACCCACAGAAAAGTCAGTTGGGGCCACATGAGATGCCTCCCCCCCAAAAAAAAACCCAAACAAGCCTCACTAATGCGGTCCCAAGGATGCTGGCACAGCTGGCAGGGTGCTGGAGCCAAGGACAGGGTGGTGCTGGGTGGCAGGGTGCTGGGTCCAGGGACAGGGTGGTGCTGAGTACTGGTGACAGTGTTGGTGGGAGCAGGGGACAGGGTACTTGTGCGGGGGGGGGGGGGTCTGGGCAGGGGACAGGGGCAGCTGGGACCAGTACCTGGCAATGCTGCAGCACCTCTGGGAAGCGTGCGACTGCACTCCCCCTCCCCAAATAGTTGGCATGCACCCTGCCTGAGCAGAAGCTGTTGCATCCCAGCAACTTACCTCCACGATGCCATCCTGGGGGGAGGGGGGGCGAGCGTGCGGGGAGTTCCAGGGCAGAGCACGTTCCCTGCACAGTCGGAGCTGCGCCGACCTGGGTCTCCTGACCACCCCGCACCGCACAGAAAGGCCCCGGAACTAAGTTGCCTGGTATCACAGCCCAAGCTGTTCAGGCAGCGCATGCCGGCTCCTGTGGGGAGGGGAAGTGCTTCCCTCCCCACTGCGGGTCATGTGGAGTCACTCCTGTCCAGCACCCCCCGGTATGCCAGCCGGGAGCAACTGTTCCTCCCAGGCGACTCAGAGGCATAGGGAGGCAGGGAACAGGAAACAAGTCTGCTGCTTCTTTAAGCAGCTGACTAGCCGGCACTTTCTATTAGCAGGCAGGGAAGCTTTTCGCACTGCTCCACTAGTTCCCAACCGTCCCAGCAGAGTGGTGCCCCAGAAATACTGGTGCCCTACACAACTGCCTATTCTGCCTATGCCTAAGGACAGCCCTGCCTCTTCCATATATGAATAACCTGAAAAGCAGCGACTCAACTGCCCCTCATGCTTATGGTCCCAGATGCAGGTCAGGGGTTGGATGTCTCTGCCCAGCTCTCCACAAGCATTTCACCAGCTTGCTCTCATCATGGTGACAGGGAGCAGGTCTTGGTTTCATAGAACTTTGTTCCCCAGACAATGGCAGACTGGGACCTGCAAGCTGTCTGCTCAGTGCTTTGGCCACTCTTGACCCCTTCCCTGGAAGAGTCCTCTGCACCAAGATCACCAAGCCCTTCCTAATAACTTAACTCCGTTTCTTCAGAGTAGCACAATAGCTACCCCCAAGCATGTCATCCTACTGGTGCCCTGCACAGGGTTGTGAAATGAATATTCCACCTGCCCCACAGTCATAGAACAAGGCTATTCCTTGAGGCTGGCAGAACAGAGTGCAGGAATTACTATTCCCACTCTGCAAATAGAAGCTCATTTCCTGGTCGCAGCCCTATTAGATTGGGAGGGCAGGAAAGCCCAATTTGGATAGAGAAAGGAAAATAGGACAAGATTAGTCACCCAGAACATCCATCGGACCAGCCAGGGGAGCACTTAGCCATTGATATTCGAATATTCTGCATACGCACCCTCTGTGCTCCCTTTACTCATGGAATATTAGGGAAGAAGCCTAGTTATTGAGGGTTACCAGCTGCAGGTTTAATACAAGAGCCTTGGGGGTTGTGGTCACATCAAAAGCCTTCACTGTATCCCAGAGGCCTGCAAGTCTATACCCTGCTTTCTCTTCAGATCATATACATCTTTTGCCTTTTACTAAAGATTTCCATGGAGAGGAACATTTATGAGTTTGTACCCAATTTTTTGAGGCTTTGCTTCGGTGAAGCTCAAAAAACCAACAACAATGTTCAGCCACTACTCCCAAGCTGCAGAAAGACAACGTATGGCTTCTAGGGAGTTGCAGGACCCCTGTGATGTATTCCAACACCAACAAGGAGAAAGCACCCACCTACAGCCAACCTGAATTAGAAGCAGCTCCAGGTTATCGGCTAGTCAACACACTAGTCAGCTAGTCATCCCACCCACACCTTGCTGCCTCTATCAGAAAGAGGCAGGAAGAGGAAGCGGAAGGGGTGCTTCAAAGTGGCAGCGCTGTGGGGAGCCAAGGGTGAATTGGGGACTCTGACCCTGGGATCCAGGTGGCACTGCCGCTTTGAAACAGCCCATGCTCTCCACAGCGCTTTTGCCTTTGAAGTGTAGCAACAGCCCTGGGGAGGCACCCGTACTGACTCAAATAGTCGATACCAATTGCATCGACTATTCTATTAGCTGATTAATCTAAATTTAACATCCCTAGTCTCAACACAACCCACTCCAAGCCCACATGCTGGGGAATAAAGTTCTGAACCAACCTTGGTCTTTCTGCCCTGCCTGTCAGGCACCTCCTTGGAGCAGCCAGGCTAGAGACCAGTTTCCACCCTCCACTAATTCCCAGATGGGAACTTTCCTGTCCAAGCAGGAGTTGCTAATGCAAGAGAGAAACCAGGGCACCACCGGGGTGGTGCCTGCAGTCACAAGTCTGCAAGGAAGGGCTGTCAGCAGCAGGCACCGAGCTGCACGTTTCCAAACCTAGGTACAGTGTGTGGACTGCAGAGAGGGAGGGACTTGCCTAGTGATCTTTAACTCAACTATGCTGACCATGCTTTGAGCTGCCGTCAGAGCACAAAGTGCTGACCTAAGCTGATCTGCACATGCCCATGCAATACTGTTATTACCCTTGCACTCCTTTGCAAAGGAGTGAAGGGGCTTGGCAGCAATTCAGGATAGAGCCTGGCAAGCAACGCTGCTCCAAATGGTATGCTCCACACAGTGGCTAGCAGGCCTCTTCAAGGGTAGCAGCACCATATTAGCACAGCTGGCTCACCTGCCTCAGGCAGAGAGGTGTGGCCTGATGCTGCTTTGCACAGCAGCACATAGGTGCCAGACTAGGGCAAGGTGGCTATGAGATCAGTGTCTTGACACACAAAGGAAGGTGCACAAACTAGAAGGGCCAGTTTATTAAAGATAATTCAAACACATTTGGGGAGGATCCAATCCTCTGAGTGGGCCCATCTTTCACAACAGCACATTTCTAAATCCCCGAAGCTCGGGCACCAGCCAGTGCCAGGGGGAGGAAAGGATCAACTAATACAGCTAATGATGCTTACAAGCTGCCTGAAAGAGCCAGTGTTAAAGTTCAAAAACTCCCCTTTAGCAATGGTTAAAACAAAATCATTTAGAAATATTTTAAAAGTTCCATATCCCTGGCTGCAGCAGGTTGGGAAGCAGAGGTCTGCATTGCACAACTGTTCTCCTTGGGCTCTGTGCTCAGACTGCTCTACCAGTGGAGGCCAGAAGGAGGCGTCTTCTCATCTTTGTTGCTTTCCAACGAGAAGGGTGGGATTCGGACATCAAAGTGGGAGCCATCAGGCCTCTCAAATCGAAACGTACCCCTGCAAAACAAAGGCAAAGACCAGGCTGACCAATGAATAACCTTCCCCACTCACAGTACAGCAACGGAATGGCATTTCCTGGGTCTCTGTGGGTCCCTCCCAACAACAGAAAAGCACCTTTGAGCCAGGCACGTCACCTCCTCTAATAATCTCTCTGAGGTAGGCCTAGCACAGATGCTCCAGGACAAGGCAGCCCACGGGGAAACACACCTCATGACAGCAGTTCCCAATCTTTCTTATACCGGAGTGGCAAACCCATTCACAAACTTTTGGCGACCCAGTAACATTTTATTTGAATATTTGCATATTCATCATGCAAATAATGGATATGCAAATAAAAGGTTACCTGTCTGCCAAAAGCCCCAGCCCCCAGAGCCTTCCAGGGCCAGCCTGAATCCCTACAGACCCCCCCCCCCCCATCCCCCAGCACCAGCCCCTGACCCCAGAATCCCCTGCAATCAAACCCCACCCCCAGTGCCAACCTCCCGACCGCAAAGCTCCCAGTGCCAGCCCCCTACCCCTTAAAGGCCGCTACCACCAAACTCCCCAGTGCCAGACTCCTGTTTCCAGAACTCCACTGCACCAACCATCCCCAGTGCCAGCCCCCAATATTAGCTCCATCCCCAGATCCCCCAGTGCCAGCCCTGCCCCCATAGTCCCCCACTATTAACCCTACCCCGTCATTCCAGTGCCAGCTCGCCACCCCAAATGCCCCAATGCCCCCCCAGTGTCAGCCCCTCACTTCTTAGAGCCCTCTAGAGCCCCCCCAGCATTAGCCCCACCCCTGGAACCCCCAGTGCCTGCCCCCGTCCCACTCACTTAGCCCTATGCTGCCTCCCAGCTGAACACTGCTGCCCGGGTCACTGCTGCTGTGAGGCTGCCATGCCGGGCTCTGCATGGCCCTCCCATGCACAGTGCTCTCCTATGTCCAGGAAGAGACGCTGCCCCTGCCCGGTGCTGGCTGGCTGAGAGGTGGGGAAGGGCATGCCTCTTCCAACAACCATGGCAGCAGGGGAGGTGCCGGACAGTGTATTCCAGCCCCGGACTCCAAAGTCACCGCAGCCCAGCAGCCAGAGGTCTGCAGCCTGCTGCCTCAGGACACCAGCAGAGAGTAGGACAATGCCCTCCTCAGACCAGACCACAGACAGGCTAGGTTAGGCCACCTGAGTTTAGTTTGCATACAGGTCAAGTTCACATTCTTATTTACCAGCAGAAGCAGTAATGGCTCAGTGCCCTGGAATCATTCCTTAAAGCCCCATCACCACCACTTTGGAAACTAGAGTTACTGCTTCAGGATGTCATCAGGGAAAGATTAAGCACCGACCACACATTTCCATAAACAGATAAGACAAACTGCCTTGTACAATACAGGATGTGACCAAGCAGGGATCAATGTTCCCTCTAATCTTTTTCATCCATGTGTGGAATAATTTGATGTGCACTGAGTGCATGTGTGTATGTGCACCACCAGGAGAAACAAAAACCTAGCTGTGAGTGCTCTGCTAGTCAGCTGGGCGGCATCTAAGTCTCTCCTGAATGGCTGCTCCAACCCACAATTTACAGGAAACACTGATAATACAATAGCTCCCAGACACATTCATCACCACCTGAGACTACCTATCAGACAGGAAGCCATGTGGATTGGTGATTCTGGGATTTCAGCCCCTTCCTTTCCCCATTGCTGGAATGACTTTCTACTTCTGGAGCCCTTGCCTTTCCTTTCAGACTGTTTGGGGAGGCACAGTCCAACAAGGAGCCCAAGGGGCTTTAATTCAACTGGCAGCAGAGGGGCTGGAACTGACTATCCCTGGTCTAGTAAACTTGCCAGACCAGGAAGCTTCAACCTGTGGTACATATTCCAGCTCAGCCCCGAGGAGGAACAACAGGTAGTTCGATTTAGGGCTTTAATTCAAAATACTGGGAATCTGGCGCATGTAGACGCGGGTAGTTAGTCCAGACTTGTGAATTTCCAAAACAGCGACCAGCCAGGAAGATGTAAATCAAGCGCGCGATATTTAAATCCTGGGCTTGATTTGCAACTTTGAATGCCTACATTAGCCTCCCTAGTTCGAACCAGGGGGCTAGTGTAGCCATACCCTTAGGGACTTAGTGATTGGGTGGTTGGTTTTCAATGCTGCTGATGTACATGGGACTGCACAAGGTGGGAACAATCCCAAGTGCCCGGCCGCTGGGGTCTGAATTTCAGACTCACTCTGGGAGACAGTCACTGCACTGCCCTTAGTAGAGCCCACTGGAGGAAACGCTAGTGAAGGCCTAGGATATAAGAGCTGAAACCCTGACCCAATACAACCCTGCCTCTGGCACTCAACAGGGAAATGAGCACATAACCAGATAATCTGGAAAGCTCCTTTGTAAGTCTGAGACCAGCTAAGGGAGGAGGACCCAGCTCGGAGCTTCTGCCAAGGCTCCTGGGCAATAGGGTTCCTACAGTCAACCTGGGACTATCGCTGAAGTCTAGCTAATGCAAACATGCACCCACCCTTAGTTGCTTTGTCCACACCCAGCAACTGACAAGTCATTTCAGAATCCCAGACTGAGCGCTCTTGGACACAGCCTGTCCTGGGTTATCATCGCCAACTGGGGGCTCTGCACGACCACCAGAGGGAATGTTCCTTACCACATGTGACCACTGGATGCCTGCAGGGAGACATGGCTGCTGTACTGAAATGCTGGCTGCTCTTTGGATAAGACTGGCTCCTGAGGACACAAAGAGACCCCACTGTATCAGTCAGATCCCTTTAGATTTCTCCATAGCCACCTATTAGCAGGTCTGTTTTGCCACAGAATTCACAGAGCTCCTCAGGCTTCAAAATGCTGCTTAGCAATTGTTCCTCTTTCACGTCTTGGCACTGCACAATAAAGGTCACACCTATATACCTGCACAGCATGACACAGTATTTCAGTCCCTCCCCCCCATAGTCAGATGGCTGGAAGGCTGAGTGAATTACAACCAGCTTCGGCTGACCAGGCTTGCGCTCTGCCCAATCCCCCAGAACCCAGACCTCCCAGCAGAAGTTCCTGCCCCACAGAGCTCTACCCCCCCATACCCATGTCCCCATTGTTGACCCCCCAACCATCTTCACCTGCAGAATCCCACTGCTCCTGTACCCAGAACCCCCAACAAGTCCATGTGCATCCAGATCTCCCACTGATCTGCCTACATAGAGATTGCCTCACACAGAAACTTCTCACCCACAAAACTCCTCCACACGTGGATCCTGCTGGGCTGAGCCTCCCAGCTGCACCAGGAACAGAGGGGTAGGGCCCTGGAGAGTTCCTGGGGCAGGCCTGACCCTTGCATGGTGTCAGGTGCAGCCTAACATCTGACTTCCTGTACTAGAGGAAGTGGGGGGCTTCAGAGTGATTTCCCTCCTCAACGCAGCAAGTGCTCCCCATTGCCATGCTGGAGCCACATTTATTGATAAAATGTGAAGACTCTTACAATACCATATGCATCACTTACTTTGGCACAGAATTCCCACAGGAGTAACTATCTGCAAGGAATTGTGCACAACTCTCTCGCAGTGCACACTTACTACCGTCACTGGAAGTGCCCATTACTGATAAACCACCCAAGGGTCAGTGCCTCAGATGGAGGCTATGTCTCAGGACACAGATCAGGCAATACGTACCCTTCCCACAACTCCTCGGCCCCGAACGGTTTCCAGGGTGCCAGACAAGCTAAATATCCTCCAGTGCCGCTCTCGCAGTTGTACCACCTCATTGTCAAGGTTCTCCAAGCGGATACAGTAACGCCACTGGAGAGGTGAGACACAAAGCCATCAGGAGCTGGAGCCAACAATCATAGGCCAGGTACCAGTCCACTTGCTGATGCCACTACTAAGAGCCACCCTCCATCAGAACCAATCATGACACATCAGTCTATAGCCACAGTGGGGCATCCCGTGCCCACAGCACAGAAACACCCTCCTAAGGCTTTTTTTTTTTTCTTTTCCCCCCTTACAGAAACACAAGGGACTTACCCAATAGACATGGGAATTCTGTGCTTCCTGTCAAAAGAAACAAACTAGTTTAATAGATGCCCTTTAGCTCAGCGCCAATGCCCTGGCAGCTATCAGCCCAGCACAAGCACACAGGACAGTGACTTGGCAATGCTAGTCTGACACAGACAAGCCACACGGCAGCACAGACTAAAGTACTCCCCAAATTCACCCATGAGTTAATCTCTCATTCTCGGGGTGGCACTGGCTGGAACATCTATGGAAATGTGCAACAGAAGAGCTTCAGGGATTCGCCAGTGACTGGAGAACTGACTAGACATGGTACCCATGCTAATCATGCCCTCTGTGCAGTTAGAAGCTGCCCAACTCCACATGCTGTTGGCTAGCAGATGGGACACATACCAGTTTAGTGTTTTAAATGGTTTGGAGAAAGTAACAATGGCGGGCACACTAGGTAAGATCCAGACCTACCCTCATGCCCATGTAGAAGGGGATGACAGTGACGCGGATATTCTCGGTGGTTTCTCGGTGCACATCAGACAGCTCTAACCAGGGATGATTCTTTTCCTGCCATGCACACAGCGTTTCCCTTGCTACAAAAGGTGGTACTGTAGGCAGTGGAAAGATGGCAACTTATCAAAGCAGCTATAGATAAGCTACTGAACTCCCATCTCTCAGACAGAGCAGCAGCAGCTTTTCCATGGCTACAGAAGTCAGTCTAAGGATGCTTATGTCTCCCACTCACCACAGCATGGCAATAGCCTTCACCCGAGACAATAAGCTGCAGATACCCATCTTCCTTTAGGAAGATGCTTCATAGCAGTACATGGCTCTGAAAAGGCTTTCACTAGGGCAGGGGTGGCCAACCTGTGGCTCCAGAGCCACATGCAGCTCTTCAGAAGTTAATATGAGGCTCCTTGCATAGGTACCAAATCCAGGGCTGGAGCTACAGGTGCCAACTTTCCACTGGGCTGGAGGGTGCTCACTGTTCAACCCCCAGCTCTGCCCTAGGCGCTGTCCCCCTAGGATCTTGCCACTTCCTACCCTCTCCACTGAGCCTGGCACACCCATGCTTCCCCCTTCCAGTATCTCCACTGAGACAGAGCTGATCCCAGTGGGCAGGAGGAAAAGGAGAAGGAGGCACTGACCGGTGGGGCTGCCCGTGGGCGGGATGTGCTGAGAGCAGTGATGGGGAGATGATATGGGCTGGTGACATAGAACTGTTGCTCTCTGACCATGTGCATTGGTAAATTCTGGCTCCTTCTCGGGTTTAGGTTAGCCACCCCTGCGCTAGGACAAGGCTCGAGGGGCAAGCAGTTAGTTACCTTTCGTCTGGTCGTACATAAGAAACCTCTCAAAGAGTTCATGCTGGATTGGCACCTGATCAGTGGAGCTGTAGGGAAGGATGTCTTCATGGCTTACATAGTCTAGACCTAGAAAAGAAACCCACATAAACCATTAAATACATTAGTAAAGGGAGATTCATAGGCGGTATCTTCACAGGGAAATAAATTACACTAATGAGCAGTAAAGAAAGAAGGCCTGGCAGAGGAAATTTAAAATAGCACAAGAACCCTCAACCTACAGGGCACTCCCTGGCAATTATTATTCACGTCTCACTTTACCACCTTTTCCAAAATGAATACATGCTCCTCCCCACATACCACTAGTGGCTACAAAAGAGATTACACTATCAGAAAAGAACTTCAGGTAGAGAACACAACAGAAGGAAAAACAGATATCTAGCAGCCCTAAAAATAAAGGAGGAGAAAGAAATGCAGAGTGTAGGATTTGCATACATCTATTGCTAAGTGGAGAGAGTGGGGTTTGGAGTCAACAGTTCAAAGTATCTGAGCAACAGTCAACTCCCTCATTCACCAAACTACTGATTCCAGATGAACACACCTCTTCCATAAATCTGAAGAACAGCACTATACATGCCAGTGATTTCACTGTTGTCCAGGAGGGCTAGAAACTGTAGCTAGGATAGGGCATTCTGGGTACCCATGAATGTACCTATGTAAACAGATCTATGTAGTGCTGTTACTAGACTACACTAGCAACAGAACCTCTCTCAGGGTATGTCTACACTACCCTCCTAATTCGAACTAGGAGGGTAATGTAGGCATACCGCACTTGCAAATGAAGCTCGGGATTTGAATTTCCCGGGCTTTATTTGCATGAAGCCGGCCGGTGCCATTTTTAAATGCCGGCAGTTCGAACCCCGTGCCGCGCGGCTACACGCGGCACGGAGTAGCTAGTTCGGATTAGGCTTCCTAATCTGAACTAGCTGTACTCCTCGTGGAATAGACATACCCTCAATCCTTCTAGCCTGATCTCATGAGAGTCTGCACCCTCTAGAAAGCTTAACACAGACAGCTCTTTACTCACCTGGTATGGCATAGAGGGCTCGACTGTCGTCATGATTTGCCAGGAACGTCACTGCTTCTGTCTGTGACCTCTGAGACTGAAAATAAGGGGGATTTAGAGCTCTGAATGGGCAATACTATAAGCTGGCTGCTGTTTTATTCTTCTTCTCTCAAGGTTGTAAATTTATCAGCTCAGAACAAACATTTCTCTCCTTTTTTAATCACCTAGAGGAAATCACAATTCAAACACTGACTAAAGAGAAGATTTTGTGACTATCTATTGCCTTTACCCAACCTGTCTTATACAAACACTAGCAGGCGAGGCCTGTTGTTAACCAGGCAAAGTCATTTTGAATAGCTTACACTTACAGGAATGTTCAAGAAATTAAATATATGTAATACAAGTTTTTATTAATGTGCTTGCAAAAGGGAAGTAAAAGAACAGTTTTAAATTTGAAGGATTTCAACTTCAGACATTACTCATTTTATTGAATAAGTTACCATGCATAGTACATTTGAATCAGAAACTCATAAAGCTTCTATTACTCTTTCCATAACTAATTTGAAATATTTTCTGATTTGTAACACTAAAAATTTTCTTTGCACTAAAATGACAGTTGTGAACAAGTGACTCAATTTTAATTTTGTTAGCTTTAATAAAAAAAATTGCTAAGTCATAATAGCTATGACTTTTTTCCCCAATGAAAAACAAAAATAAATTATTTAAACCTTTCACCCAGCATATTCTGGTGTAAAAAGTAGTGCATTCAGCTAATTTAAGTGGCAGGATTGTTTATGCAAAATTTGGTATCTTTAGGTAATCCTGAAGTATGAGTTTATTTTGCACAAACAAATCCACAAACAAACAAACTCTTCAAAATATATAATAGATCAGAGAGCTCATACTCCAGTATCTGCAAGAAGTTAGCCTAGGCAGAAGAAACTGACCTACTCAGAAGTGTAATGGTTAAACACTTCTGATGATCTTTTCCAGAATGATGACCTGGTAAAACAGAACCAGTTAGTCACCCCATTCACACCAGAGAGGAGGGGTGGGCAAAAGCCTCTCAGCGGGCCAAATCCGGCCTGTGAAGCAATTACAGGTCCTACCCCCAATCGGAGCTCAGCCTTGCCCCTCCACCCTCCCTCCTGTGCAGCTACTGCACAGGAGGCAGCATTGGGGCTGAGGCTCCTCAACAGAGCCCGGAGGCGCGATTTCCACAGCCATGCAGTCTGGGGCCTGCCCCAGAGGCTGGAGATGCCGTGGCCACGACACCTCCGGGGCAGCCTGTGGCCATGGTGCCGGTCCTGGACAGCATAGCTATGGCAGCTATGTCTCCGGCCTCCCTCCGGGGCAGCCAGGACAGCGTGGCTACAGCCGTTGCTGCAAGGGAGCACGAAGTCAGGTAAGATTCCCCCTCATGCCCAGACTGCCCCACTCCCACCCCAATCTCATCACTTCCCTCCCCCCTAAGACCCAGCACCCCCAGCTTGCTCTGACATCCTCCCTTGTTCCTGCTCCTTCCACCTGGCCAGACACTACTCCTAGCCTGCTTCTGCATCCCAGTTCCCTCCCAGATTCTGCACCCCATCCCTAGCCTACTTGCTGGCAGCCCTGTCTCTCACACAGTACCCCTCATTTTTGTCCCTAACCCAGAGCCTAAGGAGGTCCATAAAATCCATTAACTCCAGAATCCCAGAAACATAAATCTGGTCTATGGGAAGCCCTGAACCTTAGTTTCCCCTTCCCCTTTTTGAGGGGGGACATGATAGCCGTTTTCAGGTATCTAAAAGGGTGTCATAAGGAGGAGGGAGAAAACTTGTTCATCTTGGCCTCTGGGGATAGAACAAGAAGCAATGGGCTTAACTGCAGCAAGGGAGGTTTAGGTTGGACATTAGGAAAAAGTTCCTAACTGTCAAAGTAGTTAAACACTGGAATAAATTGCCCAGGGAGGTTGTGGAATCCCCATCTGTGGAGATATTTAAGAGTAGGTTAGATAAATGTCTATCAGGGATGGTCTAGACAGTATTGGGTCCTGCCATGGGGGCAGGGGGCTGGACTCGATGACCTCTCGAGGACCCTTCCAGTCCTAGTACTCTATGATTCTAGCCCCATGAAGCTGGGGCACCAGAGGAGTGAGGTCACAGTTGGGGCCACATCAGTGAGTGTTGGGGGGTTTTGGAGGAGATTTTGCTTCTTATCTGTGTGGGCCCCAACTGATTTTTTTGTGGTCTGTGACCCCAGACTCAAAAAGGGTTCCCCACCCCTCCCATAAATAAAAAACCCCATTGAAACCTTTTGTGTTGGACTTAATATTTTACTTTATTTAAAATGAAATTTGATAAACTAACACGAGAAAGTTAAAACGCTTAATCTGTTTCAATTTAAATTAAACTGTTCTTACTAGCTGCAGCTGGTTCAGAAAATAAGGTCATTGTACCCAGCAGGATAGTTCTCACCCCGCCCCTTCCACCCAAGGCCCCTCCCCTTCCGGGTCAGCCCACAGCCACTTCCAAAATTAGTGAAGTGGCCCCCCTTCCAAAATTATTGCCCATCCCTGCCACAGGGAAACATTAACTGCACCCTCCCACTCTTTCATTAAACTGTTGGGTGCATTTAAGGAATAGAAAAGAGATTACATTGTCAGTGACACCCAATGGTATCAGACACTTACTATATGTGGGCAATCCCGAGCATCTATTAGCACCTGATAGTAGGTATGAGTTTTGCCTTTCACTTCTTTGGATCCATGACTTGCACCGGTCTCACTCCTAAACAGAAAGACAAATTCTGAGCACAAGAGTCTCTTTCATTAGACTATACCTACACACAATTAGGAATTTTAAATTGCATTGAATCAGCTAATCAAGTAGTCGATGGAATTTCCATCGACCACTCAATTAGTCGCTAAGGGGGGAAACTGCAGAACCATAGCAGGGTTAGCTAACCCTGCTGCAGCCCTGCCTTTTAAATATATTAACAGCTGCCAGGCTCTTATTCCATTTACAAAGCAGATGCACAGCGTCTGGGACCAGGCACGAGCCGGTAATCAACTGATTCCCATCTTGCAATAGGTCCCCCACTTCACTTCTGCCTCCCCTGCCCACCCCACAGAGATAGTGCTGGGGGGGGGAACCGGGTTTCAAACCAGCTGCCTTTCCCCCATTCTTACTGCCTCTCTGACAGAGGCATCAAGGGGGGGCAACTAGCTGAGTCACAACTTGAATACCCGATAAGCATGTTTATTGAGTAGTTGACTAGTCGCTTACATCCCTACATGATTACACACACCAGCAGCAAGTTGGTACATAAAGGGGGAATAAGTTGTGTCACACATCAGGATGCATTTCTGATATGGATAAGGTATAAACAGTTGCTACCAGCAACAATTTCATTCTTAAAGAAAAAGTAGGTTGTGAATACACTTCAGGATCTCCAGTCACTCCATTTCAGTCAATATGAGTAGAGCCCTGTGGGGATACAAATTTTGTATCTAGAACTGCAAATTTGTGGATATCCACAGCTCATTTTTGCAGATAAAACTGTGTATCTGCATCCACATCTGCAAAAATGAGCCACAGATATCCGTGGATTTGCAGGACTCTAAATGTGAGATTCACACCACCTACATATGCAGCAATAAATTATGAGCAATGTCCCCTCCCCCCAAAAACAACAATGTCAGTGGCATGATAGCTCCAATTTACAGAGACTGAGACGAGTCCCACTAATCAGTTAGGCTTCTTATTTGGGTTCATGCTTTCACTCCACCCTTATTTTCAGTGTGTTCACTCCTCAGTCCTCCCCATATCAACCAAGATTCACTTGCAGGGTTCATTAGTTGCATTTAGAGACAGGTGAAAGACAAGGAGGCTCCATCTCTGAGGAGGCTCAACTGAACTTAGCTTGCCAAGAATGGAGACAAAATGAACTAGCTCAAATCACTAGGAACCAATACAGCAACCTGCATCTAAATCCACCTCAAAGAGCTAAGGATATTTTTCTTAACATTCTACCACTATTTCCTGAAACCTTTGTCCCATCTTTTAAATGAGTCTACATTAATACCAAAATAGCTTCTTTTATTATGAACACATTTCTCCCAGTTTGGTGCTCACTAGGGCCATAATAGTGTATTCAACAAAACAACCAATAAGCCGGTGCTTATTGAGTAACGCTATCAACTACACACAACACTCCTCTCCCCCCTCACAAGTAAATTTTTTAGTGAGCTGGCCAAGAGGTTGGCTCAGTCCCAACTCACACTGGGACCTAGCATCAACCCTCACTGCAGCTCTGTACTACAAGCACTAAGAGCTGGCGTGCGTGCAGGCTGGCTCAGTCCTGGCTCATGCTGGGACCAGCATCAACCCCTGTGCTGGCTCTTAGGGTACATCTAGACTACATGCCTCTAGCAACAGAGGCATGTAGATTAGACTACCCGGCATAGGAAAATGAAGCGGCGATTTAAATAATCGCCGCTTCATTTAAATTTACATGGCTACCGCACTGAGCCGATCGGCTGTTCGTCAGCTCAACGCGGTAGTCTGGACGTTCCGCGGTGGACATCAAAGATATTTGTCAACCTCCCAGGTATGCCTCATCCCAGTTTTTGTTGACTACACAATTAACAAATTACTCACTTCTTAACACCCACTTGAGGCTTTGCCCCACTCTTTCCTAAAACCTCAGAGCAGGAAAAACAGTAAAAGGCTTAAATATAACAACAGCATGGGAAAAAGCCAACTCCTTACTTTTCTGGAACAGGAGAAGCAACATCCCGATCATACAACCTGGCTTGCCAGGGAAACAGAACTATTCCTCGATATCCAAATACACTGTGAAGAAATAGCTGAAAGGGGAGGGAAAATCATAAACTTCAGTCCTGTGATAATTCACAGCCAATAGACTAAAACCCATGAACAATAAAGGAAAGGACGAACCACCTCACATTTCTAAGCAGGCAGCATTTTATTTTTATTATGCAGGAAGAAGCAGCACGATATGGACACAACCTAGATTGATGGGGCAGGAGAGAAGAAAGAATCCAAGCCTCACTCCATTGCAGGGCTCTAGAGGAGAGCGGAGACAGCACAGGGTGCCCAGCGGGCTTAGGGGGCGATAACTGGGAATGCGGCCAACGAAAGGCGCGGGGCGCGGCAGCCCTGTGGGCTCGGCAGAGGCAGCAGGTTCCAGCCGCTGCGTGGCACCTTCAGTATCGCGGGCAGGAGCAGCGCGCTCGGCGCGGCCCCGCCTACCTGGCCCGTTTCGTATTTGCCGTGCTGCCTGGGCACCTCGAACACCCCCACGGTCTCCAGCACTTTGCCTTCGGCCCGGTGCCTGCGGGGAGACCGGCAGCCGCTCAGGCCGGGCGCGCGGGGCAGCCCCACAGTCCGCCCCCCCCCGGCCGGCCCCCCCAGCCCCAGCTTCGCCCCGCCCCCCCGCCCCCCGCTTCCTCCCGGCCCCCCCCCCAGCCCCAGCTTCGCCCCGCCCCCCCGACCCCCGCTTCCTCCCGGCCCCCCCCAGCCCCAGCTTCACCCCGCCCCCCCGACCCCCGCTTCCTCCCGGCCCCCCCCAGCCCCAGCTTCACCCCGCCCCCCCGACCCCCGCTTCCTCCCGGCCCCCCCCGCCCCAGCTTCGCCCCGCCCCCCCGACCCCCGCTTCCTCCCGGCCCCAGCCCCAGCTTCGCCCCGCCCCCCCGACCCCCGCTTCCTCCCGGCCCCCCCCAGCCCCAGCTTCGCCCCGCCCCCCCGACCGGCCCCCCCCAGCCCCAGCTTCGCCCCGCCCCCCGCTTCCCCGGCCTCACCTGGACGAGAGAAGGCGGCGCGGCGGCGGCCAGGCCCCGGCCCCCCCCGCACACAGCGCCCGCAGGCCGTGGCTCGCGGCCGCCCGGGGCGGCAGGGCCCGGGCCCGGCACCCGCTCAGAGCCGCCACCAGGTAGCGCCGCGCCGCGCAGCCCGACATCCCGCGCGCCGAGGCGGGGACAACGGCGGCCGAGCCCTGTCACCACCACCAGACCACAATGCACCGCACCATGGCGAACCCTGCCGGTTGCGCAACGGCCGCCTTCCCAGCGTCCTTTGCGGCCGGCATCCTTCCCCTCCCCCGAAGCCCGCTCGCCATGATTGATCCGGAATGCCCTGGCCTATGGTCATGTGACCGCCCGCCCTGTTCAAGATGGCGTCCTCCATGCGCGTCGGGGAGCGGCTGGCGCGGGCGGCAGCCTCCGCCAGCGGGGAGCTCGAGCGGCTTCCCCTGGAGCTGCGGGCGGAGCTGGAGGCGGCCTTGGCCGCCCAGGCCGACGGGCGTGGCCCCGGCCTCCTCGTCCCCTTCAGCCTGCTACGGAAGTTGCAGGGCGCCCTGCGCCAAGCAGGTAAGAGACGCCCCGGGGCCGGGGCCTGCGGCTGCGCTGACTGTAGCCTCGGCCGCGACCCTTCCTGGCGGAGCCTCCAGCCAGCGCAGCCCCTGGACGATCACGACGAGGACATTTGCTTCCATCCAAAGATCTTGAAAGGTCCCCAAAGCATTGTTGGCAAGGCGTGGACAGTGTTACCTGCTGCAAAGTGGGGACCTTTGTATGAATGATAAATCTATGCAACAGAGCCTGCAACCAAATTATGCTTTTGTAAACTCTTACAACCTAAGGGCTTTGGTTTCTTCGACCATGGGACTCTGTTCCAGGCACAAGGATTGTTAGGAAGAGATGGGATCCACTTAACCAAGAGAAGAATGAGCATCTTCGAGGGCAGGCTTGCAAACCTAGCGAGGAGGCTTTAAACTAGGTTCATTGGGGGACTGTGACCCAAGCCCTGAGGTAAGTGAGGAAGTCAGATACCGGGAAGAAACACAAGGAGGAACAAGCAACAAAAGAGGATCCCTGATTTGAATGAAGAAAGTAGGGCGATCAGCTGGTTATCTAAGGTGTTTGTACACAAATGCGAGAAGCCTGGGAAATAAACAGGAAGAATTAAAAGCCCTGGCCCAGTTGAAGAACTATGATGTGATTGGAATAATGGAGACTTGGTGGGATGACTTGAATGACTGGAGCACTGTTATGTGAGGAGGCGTTACACTGTATGTAAGAGAGCAGTATGATTGCTTGGCACTCCAGTATTTTGAGGAAGAAAAGACTATTGAGAGTATATGGATTAAGTTCAGAGGTGGAAGCAACAGGGGTGAGGTTATGGTTGGTGTCTGCTATAGACTGCCAGATCAGGTGGATGAGATAGAGGAGGCTTTCTTTGGACAGCTGAGAGAAGCTTCCAGATCACAGGCCCTGGTTCTCATGGGCGACTTTAATCACCCTGACATCTGTTGGGAGACCAATACAGCAGTACACAGACAATCCAGAAAGTTTTTGGACAATGTTAGGAATAGCTTCTTGGTACAAGTGCTGAAGGAACCAACCAGGGGCCATGCGCAGCTTGACCTGCTGCTCACAAACAGAGAGGAACTAGTAGGGGAAGTAGAGGTGGGTGACAACCTGGGAAGCAGTGATCATGAGATGATAGATTTCAGGATCCTGACCAAAGGAAGAAAGGAGAGCAGCAAAATACACACCCTGGACTTCAGAAGAGCAGACTTTGACTCCCTCAGAGAACTGATGGGCAGGATTCCCTGGGATGCTTACATGAAGGGGAAAGGAGTCCAAGAGAGCTGGCAGTATTTTAAAGAAGCCTTACTCAAGGCACAGGAAAAAACCATCCCGATGCGCAGCAAGAAAAGCAAATATGATAGGCGACCAGATTGGCTTACCAGGGACATCCTTGGTAAGCTTAAACACAAAAAGGAAGCTTACAAGAAGTGGAAAATTGGACTGATGACTAGGGAGGAGTATAAATATATTGCTTGAGGATGCAGTGGAGTTATCAAGAAGGCGAAAGCGCAATTGGAAATGCAGCTAGCAAGGGTTGTGAAGGATAAGAGAGGTTTCTACTGGCATGTTAGCAATAAGAAGGTGATCAGAGAGTGTGTGGGGCCCTTACTGGATGAGGGAGGTAACCTAGTGACAGATGATATGGGAAAAGCTGAAGTACTCGATGCTTTCTTGCCTCTGTCTTCACGGACAAGGTCAGCTCCCAGACAAATGCAATAGGCAGCGCAGTATGGGAAGGAAGTGGACAGCCCTTGGTGGGGAAAGAACAAGTTAGAAACTATTTAGAAAAGCTAAACATACACAAATCCGTGGGCCAGGATTTAATGCATACGAGGGTACTGAGGGAATTGGCAAATGTCATTGTGGAGCCTGTGACCATTATCTTCAAAAACTTGTGGAGATCAGGAGAGATCCCAGATGATTGGGGAAAAAGGCAAATGTAGTGCCCATCTTTAAAAAAGGGAAGGAGAACAATCCAGAGAACTACAGACCAGTCAGCCTTACCTCAGTCCCCGGAAAAATCATGAAGGGGCTCCTCAAGGAATCCATTGTGAAGCACTTGGAAGAGGGGAAAGTGATCAAGAATAGTCAACATGGATTCACGAAGGGCAAGTCATGCCTGACCAATCTGATTAGCTTCTATGATGAGGTAACTGGCTCTGTGTATATGGGAAAGTCAGTGGATGTGATATACCTTGACTTTAGCAAGGCTTTTGATACGGTCTCCCACAATATCCTTGGCAGCAAGTTAAGGGAATATGGAGTGGATAAATGGACTGTAAGATGGATAGAAAGCTGGCTAGACTGTCAGGCCCAATGGGTAGTGATCAACGGCTCAATGTCTGCTTGGCGGTTGGTTTCTAGCGGAGTGCCCCAAGGATCTGTTCTGGGACTGGTTTTGTTCAACATCTGTATTAATGACCTGGATGAGGGGATGGATTGCACCCTCAGCAAGTTTGCAGATGACACTAAGCTAGGGGGAGAGGTAGATATGCTGGGGGGCAGAGATAAGGTCCAGAGTGACTTAGACAAATTGGAGGATTGGGCCACAAGAAATCTGATGGAAGTTCAACAAAGGACAAGTGTAGAATCCTACACTTGGGACGGAAGAATCCCAGGCATTGTTACAGGCTGGGGACCAACCAGCTAAGTAGTAGTTCTGCAGAAAAGGACCTGGGGATTACAGTGGATGAGAAGCTGGAGATGAGTGAACAGTGTGCCCTTGTAGCCAAGAGGGCCAATGGCATATTAGGATGCATTAGGAGGAACATTGCCAGCATATCCAGAGAAGTGATTATTCCCCTTTATTCCACTCTGGTGAGGCCACATCTGGAGTAGTGTGTCCAGTTTTGGGCCCCCCACTATAGAAAGGATGTGGATGCATTGGAGAAGGTCCAGTGGAGGGTGACCAAAATTATAAGGGGCCCATTTCATCTTTGCCCACGAAACTTTATGCTCCAACACTTCGGTTAGTCTATAAGGTGCCACAGGACTCCTCACCACTTTTGCAGATTCATGCTAACATGGCTACCCCTCTGATACTCGACAGAATGGTAAGGGGGCTGGAGCGCATGTCCTATGAGGAAAGACTGAGGGATTTGGATTTGTTTAGTCTGCAGAAGAGAAGAGTGAGGGGGGATTTGAGAGCAGCCTTCAACTTCCTGAAGGGAGGTTCCAAAGAGGATGGAGAGAGGCTGTTCTCAGTAGTGACAGATGGCAGAACAAGGAGCAGTGGGCTCAAGTTACAGTGGGAGAGGTCCAAATTGGATATTAGGAAAAGCTATTTCACTGGGAGGGTGGTGAAGTACTGGAATGGGTTATCTAGGGAGGTGTTGGAATCCCCATTCCTAGAGGTTTTTATGTCTTGGCTTGACAAAGCCCTCGCTGGGTTGATTTAGTTGGGATTGGTCCTGCCTTGGGCCGGGGGCTGGACTTGATCATAGAATAATAGGATTGGAAGGGACCTCAAGAGGTCATCGAGTCCAGCCCCCCGCCCTCAAGGCAGGACCAAGCTCCGTCTACACCATCCCTGACAGATGTCTATCTAACCTGTTCTTAAATATCTCCAGAGAGGGAGATTCCACCACCTCCCTTGGCAATTTATTCCAATATTTGACCACCCTGACAGTTAGGAATTTTTTCCTAATGTCCAATCTAAACCTCCCCTGCTGCACTTTAAGCCCATTACTCCTTGTCCTGTCCTCAGAAACCAAGAGGAACAAATTTTCTCCTTCCTCCTTGTGACACCCTTTTAGATATTTGAAAACCGCTATCATGTCCCCCCTTAATCTTCTTTTTTCCAAACTAAACAAGCCCAGTTCATGAAGCCTGGCTTCATAGGTCATGTTCTCTAAACCTTTCATCATTCTTGTCGCTCTTCTCTGCACCCTTTCCAATTTCTCCACATCTTTCTTGAAATGTGGCGCCCAGAACTGGACACAGTACTCCAGCTGAGGCCTAACTAGTGCAGAGTAGAGCGGCAGAATGACTTCACGAGTTTTGCTTACAACACACCTGTTGATACAACCTAGAATCATATTTGCTTTTTTTGCAACAGCATCACACTGTTGACTCATATTCAACTTGTGGTCCGCTATGACCCCTAGATCCCTTTCCGCCATGCTCCTTCCTAGACAGTGGCTTCCCATCTTGTATGTATGGAACTGATTGTTCCTTCCTAAGTGGAGCACTTTGCATTTCTCTTTATTAAACCTCATCCTGTTTACCTCTGACCATTTCTCTAACTTGCTAAGGTCATTTTGAATTATGTCCCTATCCTCCAAAGAAGTTGCAACCCCACCCAGTTTGGTATAATCTGCAAACTTAATAAGCGTACTCTCTATCCCAATATCTACATCATTGATGAAGATATTGAACAGTACGGGTCCCGAAACAGACCCTTGAGGAACTCCACTTGTTATCCCTTTCCAGCAGGATTTAGCACCGTTAACAACAACTCTCTGACTACGGTTATCCAGCCAATTATGCACCCACCTTATCGTGGCCCTATCTAAGTTATATTTGCCTAGTTTATCAATAAGAATATCATGCGAGACCGTATCAAATGCCTTACTAAAGTCTAGGTATGTGACATCCACCGCTTCTCCCTTATCCACAAGGCTCGTTATCCTATCAAAGAAAGCTATCAGATTAGTTTGGCATGACTTGTTCTTCACAAACCCATGCTGGCTATTCCCTATCACTTTATTACCTTCCAAGTATTTGCATATGATTTCCTTAATTACCTGCTCCATTATCTTCCCCGGGACAGATGTTAAACTGACCGGTCTGTAGTTTCCTGGGTTGTTCTTATTCCCCTTTTTATAGCTGGGCACAATATTTGCCCTTTTCCAGTCTTCTGGAATCTCCCGTCTGCCATGATTTTTCAAAAATCATAGCTAAAGGCTCAGATACCTCCTCCATCAGCTCCTTGAGTATCCTGGGATGCATTTCATCAGGACCTGGTGACTTGCTGACATCTAACTTTCCTAAGTGATTTTTAACTTGTTCTTTGTGTAGCCTATCTTCAAAACTTACCCTCTCTCTGCTTGTATTCACTACGTTAGGCACACCTCCAGACTTCTCGGTGAAGACCGAAATAAAGAAGTAATTGAGCATCTCTGCCATTTCCAAGTTTCCTGTTACTGCTTCTCCCTCCTCACTAAGCAGTGGGCCTCTTGAGGTCTCTTCCAGCTCTATGATTCTGTTTTCTAGGGGTTTAACTGGTCCCTGGATGGTGGGTTTTTCTAAAGTAACCTCCAGGCTTCCCAAAATAACCTATTTTCCCCTCCAGTAATGGGACCCAAAAACTTGACCCTACCTTCTGTCTGCTGTGAGTGCCAGAGCCTTTATTTCCCTCCCTGAAATCCTTTTGGTTCCTTTCACCTCCATTACCTCTGCTTCTCTATGGTCTCTTCAAGCCCCAGTTCTCCCACACAATACTGCTGCTCCCTTCCTCACATGTACAAAGACGCATAAACATGTTTAGCACAATCTTCAGGCTACTGTTTTACTTCAGGCTTCATTTTTGTCTATAAAAACCTTCATGGAATTGAGTCATGTGATTTATAGACCTTGTCTTTCTATTTCCCTCTTGTCTGGTACTATCCACCTCTATCCTTTGACAGGATGGCCGGTATTTGTGCTGTAGCACATTTCTCTTCCAACTCTTGCTTCCAGAGACCCCTTTTGGTATCTGTCTCGTCATGCCTATATCTATTATGTGTTTCTTTTCCTATTGCAGGAACAATGATTGCATAATTGACACCTTTAGTGGCATAAATTGGGCTTTTTCATGGCTCTTTCACTTTGGGCAAATCACTTAACACCTACCCCTTAGTTTCCTCATTTGTAAAATGAGAGTAATACTTAGTGACTTCACAGAGTATGGGTGGCCTAAGTTATGGTTTTTAAAATGGATTGAAATCTTCAGCTGGTAGTTGTTAGACAAGTGTATAGAATTTAATTCCTCTGAAGTGCTTGGGAATCCATTGTGACTAAAAAATTCTACAAAACTTTTAAGTAACAGTTTTATCCACAAAAAGTCTCTGAATTGGCTAAATGAAAACTATTGCAAAGTGTAAAAATGCAAGTTAAACAGTCAAAATAAAACCTCTCATTTGGCTCTTTCCTCACTTAACAACTTCATTGCTCAAACTGATCTCAAATCAAATTTAAAATGTAGTTATAATGCTACTTGTCTTTCATTCATCTGAATGGAAAGGATTTTTATATTGTTCTTATTGACACTATGTAACTGAATTAAAATGGCTGTTTTTTAAAAAATTGCTGCTGTTTTACCATTCTGTTTAACACACACACTTTGATGATCTTGGAGACACTTCTTATGTTTCATCCTTGATGTTACTTAGTTTAGGGATCCAGAGAACGACCTGGATGTTACATTTGACTGCTCTGCCTGCTTTTTTGAACCAAAAGGATTTAGAGGAACTCTTTATGTTTTAGGTTTTCCAGTCTATCTTCATGAACTACTGGAAGGCAGCGAGATCTATCTCCCTGAAGTGGAGAAACCTCCAAGGGTATGTAACAAGCATGGAATAAATGCTGGCTACAGCTGTGGCTGGTACACTGTTTTCATCTCTTAGCTAGGGATGCCAAAGCTAGATGTTTTCCATGTGTCAATAAATGTACAGATTAACTAATGGCACCTCACCTCTCATTGCAGTTTCTCTTGTTTATTAATTATCTTTAGAATCCAGAGTTGGTGGCCCGTCTGGAGAAGATAAAGGCTAAACTAGCCAATGAGGAATACAAGCGGATAACAAGAAACATCAACTGCCAGGTCTGAAGAAAGGCATGGAAGATACCAAATCAAAGATCAGTCTGTTCTCTAATGTTAAAGTAACAAGGGACTCAGCACAACTATTTAGTAATGAATTTAGGTCCCAGGTTCTTTGGTCTGGTATCTCCAGATGCAAAAGCAACTCAGTTCTTGTGAAAATGTCATATAAGGCTTTCCCATGGCCCTGACTGGCTTATCCAAGAGTATCATTGTTGGGCTCCAGAGTAGGGATGTTAAAATGCATGTAATTAGCTAATTGAGTAGTCGATGGATTTTGGATTAGTTGATGGGGGTGGGGGGAACTGTAGAGCCGCAGTGAGGTTAGCTCCCAGCCCCGGAAGCTAACCCTGCTGTGGCTTTGTCTTTCAAATGTGTTAAGTGCTGCCAGGTCCAGGTCCCTCACTCCTGGTCCCCTAGCTGCACCTCTACTTTTTAAATGGATTCAGAGGCACAGCATTGGGGACCAGTCATGAGCCTGGAATCAGCCGATTCCCAGCTCGCAACCAGTCCCCTGCTATTGCCCTCCCCAGGGAGATGATGCTGGGGGGAAACTGGCTTTTAAGCCAGCGCTGGCTCCTGCTCCCCCCACTTGCTGCCTCTCTCTGGTAAGAGGCAGCAAGTGGGGGTAGTGACTAGTTGATAAGCATATGCTTATTGGGTAGTTGGCTAGTTGCTTACATCCCCACTCCAGAGTCCCTCTAAAGGAATGAGGACTGATGCAGCACGAGGCCTTTGAAGGGAGAAAGAGAAGTGGTGGAAGTCTTTTTTTCCCTCCTAAAAACAGGGCGACCAAATCTGTATTTTAAACACAAGAACCTGAGCATCAGGGTAGTATCCATACAAACTTACTGATTGAATATAGTTCTAGTCGCAGTGGGGCAGAAATGCATGATGTTTTACTGGGATTGTCTGCCCTATGCAATTGACACTTGGGGTGGAATAGGTTTTTTTAACCCTGTTCTTCTCCTCTTAGGAATTGAACCAGTATGGGACTCTAGCTGATTTGGGAAGGCAAGGTGAGCGCTATCAACACCAGAGGAAACCAGACTGGATATGGGTGACATGGGAGGGATCAGGGGAGGATTACCTGTTGTGTTCCCTCCCTCTGGGGCATCTGATTTTGGCCACTGTCAGCAGACAGGATACTGGGCTGGATGGACCTTTGCTCTGACCCAGTGTGGCCGTTCTTATGTTCAGACAGTAAACAGCAAGCAGGCAGAAAACAATCTCTGAGAAGTAAATCATTCTACCCATCCTCAAAGATGGGGCAGCCCCACCCTTCTTGGAGGATGTTAGCACTAGATGGCTTGAAATAAGGGAGCTATTCTAAACAATAAATACTGACAAGGGATGATTATGCAGCATGTCAGAGCTTGAAGGATTTTGAAGAGCCTCAAGGATTGGGAGTTTGGATCAAAAGGAGAGAGCATGGTGCCCAAAGAAGAGAGAACCTCCCCCGTGACACTTTGTTTCCAGCTTACTTCTCTCTGACTAATGGTATGCCTCTGCTGCAGTTTGCAGGCAGAGGGTGAATTTAAGTGTTTTAAATCAAAATTGCTTCTTCAAAAGAAGGGAGTTTATTTTCTAAAGGTAAAGGCAAGTTTACTCGAGTATTTTTCTGCCTGAACAATAGGGAAGGTAGTGGCAGATCCAGCTAGTGATACTGTAGCTTACCCAACCCCCTTTATGTTGCATACTAATAACAAACAGCTTTTATCTGCAAATGCTTCTGCTGACGTTTCTCCCCTCCACTCCAGTTAGGTCCATGAAAGCTGTGGTCATCACCATATTCAACTTCATTGTCACGGTGGTGGCTGCATTTGCCTGCACATACCTCGGCAGTCAATACGTCTTCACAGAAACAGCAGCGGTGAGTGACAGCTGGGACTTCCCCCCCCTTCCCCCCCCCCCACCCTGAATGTCTTTTGGCATGTTCAGAGCACGTTGGCGTTCCTGCCAGGGTCCTTCCATTTCCACTAAGCACAGGAGGCTGAATGGAGAGCTCCAGCAGCATCAATTAAACTTTCCTTTTCTTCTTTTCCCCCCAGCGTGTGCTGTCAGCTGTGATCGTGGCTTCAGTGGTGGGTTTGGCTGAACTGTACGTCATGGTGCGGACCGTGGAAGGGGAGCTTGGAGGACTGTAGTCAGGAGACTATCATTTAGACTGTGATCCTTACACTAGGAGGTCTTTTACACCTCTGTGGGTTAATTATTTGTCCACAGGTATGTTTGGTTCTGGTCTAGTGGATCCCGGTGCTTCCTACAGTTTCCTCGCACCATGTCCCTTGCCTGTCTGCCGCAGTTGAAATGGATTCCCAGATGCACTGGCTGGGGATTCTGGCATGGAACAGAAGAGTCAGCAGCAGTGGGAGGATTCCAGTCCATGAATGGGACAGGGAGAGGTGGGGGGTTTGTTGCTGCCTCTCATCTTCTAGCTCTGTCCCTTGTTAGAAACAAATGAATTCCGTGTGCACAAGAATGACTTTCTCCTGCCCCAAGGCAGATTCCTAGGGTGGAGATGCTGCACATGAAATGCCTGCACTGAGTATCTGGGCTTCTCTCTGTCCTCTTTAGCTTCTGCTCTATCACTTCTAGCAAAGCCACTTCTTTAATGCTCTTCACTGTCCTGCATGATGCTCTAGGTAGACAGTGTTAGGGGAGAGCAGAGTTTGTACAGAGCATGAGCACTGCCAGCTCTTGACTGAAGCAGGGATGCCTGGCCCAGGCCTGCACTCATGGCAGTGTATTTTCTCCCCCATGCAGCCAGCTGCTCTCCTGGAGAATGAGGGCTCCTTCTCCCATGCTGGTCTTCCCATAATGGAAAATTGCCTAACTCAAAAGGTGTTGCTGCCAATACAGGAAATTCTTTATCTGTTAAGAAAGGTCTTCTAGAGAAACTGATCGCAGAAGTATATATTAAAGATGGCTTAGGTATAGGTAATCATATCTTACAAACAGTCTGAATATAGATACATGTGCTACTTTAATAAGGCCAATTTTTCAAAGCTCAAAACAGTTGACCCAAATGAGCTGGGAGGGGAGATTTAAGCACAAAAATGTAAATTATAATTGGAATAATTTAAGAATTCCTTACTAGATGTCCAAAATTATATAAACAAGGAAGAAGGAGATACTGGTTAAAAACTGACTTTGTTTGGAGGGGAAAGGAAGGCAGATATTAAAAAATACGAATGAAAGAAAGATGCAGTGGAGAAGGATGTCAGAAGTTAGAAACTAGAAAATGATTAAGGGAAGCAAACGGACACAAGGACAAATAACAGGTGGGGTTCCACAGGTGTCTGTTTTGGGATTGGTTCTGTTTAATAGCTTCATCAATGATTGAGATAATGGTGTAGAGAGGACACTTACTAAATTTGCAGATGATACCAAGCTGGGAGGGGTTGCAACTGTTTTGGAGGATAGGGTCATAATTCAAAATGATCTGGACAAACTGGAGATATGGTCTGATGAAGTTTAATAAGGATAAATGCAAAGTACTCCATTTAGGAAGGAACAATCAGTTTCACACATACAGAATGGAAAGTGACTGTCTAGGAAGAAAGACTGCACAAAGGGATCTAGGGGTTATAGTGGACCACAAGCTAAATATGAGGCAACAGTGTGACACTGTTGCGAAAAAAGCAAACGTGATTCTGGGATGCATTCACAGGAACAAGAAATGAGAAGTAATAGTTCCATTGTACTCTGCATTGATTAGGCTTCAATTGGAGTACTGTGTCCAGTTCTGGGTACCACATTTTAAGAAAGATGTGGTGAAATTGGAGATGGTCTGGAGAAGAGGAACACAAATGATTAAAGTATTCTTCTTGGCCTCTGATGACAGAACAATCATAGAGCACTAGAACTGAAAGGGACCTCAAGAGATCGAGTCCAGTCCCCTGCCCTCACAGCAGGACCAAGCACTGTCTAGATCAGCGTTTCCCAAACTATGTGCCATGGCCTGGTACCGGGCCACGGCCTGGTACCAGGCCACGGGAAAAAAATACCGGGCCAGCAGGGGAGCAGAGCGGGGCGGGCTGGGAGGAGGTGTGTGTGTCGGGGGGGGGGGGGAGGGGGGGAATAGGCCATCCGGGAAGCAGGGTTGGGGGTAGCAGGACTGTCCCGTGGAGATCTGGGTGGGTGGCAGAAGCAGGGTTGAGGGCAGTGGGGCTGTCTGGCGGAGATTGGGGAGGGCGGGCAGCGGAACCAGGGCTGGCAGGAGGGCTGGCCAGCGGAGACTGGGGGGGGAGGGGGAGGACAGGAGAACCACCCTCTGGAAGCAGGGCTGGACAGGGGATGGGGCTGGATGGGGGCGATCAGGAGGAGGAGCATGGGAGAACCAGAAGCAGGGCTGGATGGGGGCAGCGGTGCTGGACTGGGGAGAAGGGGGGGGGGGAGGCTAGCAGGCCTGGCCCGGGCACACGCAGACCCGGGCACACAAGTGAGTCCAGCCCTGGGGATTCCATTTTGTGCCCTCCGCCCCATACTCTCCCCCGAGTAGTTGCAAACTGCTTGGCTGGTAGACACACTCACGCAGCATGAGCACATCTACCAGCCAGGCAGTTCACAGCTACAGACTGATTCACCTAATAATAATAAAACTTAACCTAATTAGAAAATACCGGACATTTTATATATCTGGTATTTCTCAATTTGTTTCCCGGACAGAACCCTCAAATAACGGACTGTCCGGTACAAAACCAGACACCTGGCAACCCTACCTCTCCTTGCACCCTCCCTCTTAGCCAGATATCCTACCCACAATCTGCTCCTGCTCCTGCCTCTTGGGCTATACCTACACTGGCAGCTTCTTGTGTGAGAACATCTTGTGCAAGAAAACATTCACTGCCATATGTGAGCTGTGCTTTTGTGCAAGAGCGCCCATGGCAGCGTGGATGCTCTCTTGCGCAAGAAAGCTCTGATGGCCATTTTATCCATAGGGCTTTCTTGTGCAAGAAATCCCTGCCGAGCATCCGCACTGCGCTCTTGTGCAAGAGCTCCTGTGCAAGAGGGCTTACACCTGTTAAAAAAGAGCATAGCTCTTGCACAAGAAGCTCTCTTACCATGCCGTACTTAAATTTCTTGCACAAGAGCGGGCGGGCAGTGTGGACGTTCTGTGGATTCTTGTGCAAGAACGGCCATACTTGCGCAAGAAGCCGCAAGTGTAGACACAGCCCTGGAGTGCCCATGTGGCGCTGGGTTCCCCAAGCCCTGGCCCAGGCTGGGTGGAGGATGCAGCCGGGTGAAACACTGAAAATGTATTCTTTTAATTTGTGTGTGTGTGTGTGTGTTTATTTTTGGGCTGCAGAAAACAGTATTGAAAATAAATGGGTTCCAACTAAAGTAAAACATTTGGGAAACCCTGATCTAGCCAGCTTCCTATCCATCTTACAGTCCATTTATCCACTCCATATTCCCTTAACTTGCTGGCAAGAATATTGTGGGTGACTATCTAAAGCTTTGCTAACAATGGCACTGGGGACTTTGGGAGGACCAGAAACAATCTATTTGAATATTCATAATTTGCTTAATGAATATGCAAATGAATGTTACCAGTACTCCAAAAGCTTGTGAATGGATTTACTGGTCCTAGTGTCAAAAAGTTTGGGAACCATGGTCTAGATTCCACAACCCCCATAGGCAATTTATTCCAGTGCTTCGCCACCCATGGCTACGTCTAGACTGGCATGATTTTCTGCAAATGCTTTTCGTTAAAAGCATTTGCGGAAAAGAGCATCTAGATTGGCATGGACGCTTTTCCGCAAAAGCACTTTTTGCAGAAAAGCGTCCGTGCCAATCTAGACGTGCTTTTGCACAAAAAAGCCCCAATTGCCATTTTCGCAATCAGGGCTTTTTTGCGCAAAACAAATCTGAGCTGTCTACACTGGCCCTTTTGCACAAAATCTTTGTGCAAAAGGACTTTTGCCCAAATGGGAGCAGCATAGTATTTCCGCAAGAAGCACAGATTTCAGACAGTAGGAAGTCAGTGTTCTTGCGGAAATTCAAGTGGCCAGTGTAGACAGCTGGCAAGTTTTTCCGCAAAAGCAGCTGCTGTTAGGATGGTTGTTAGGAAAAAGCATGTTGTTAGGAAGGTTTTCCTAATATTCAACCTAAATGCCCTTCAGTGCAATTTATGCCCATTGCTTCTTGTCCTATCATCAGTGGCCAAGGAGAACAATTTTTCTCCCTCTGCCTAAAAATCTTGGTTGCATGTGAAGTAGCTTACCACGTTACTAATGTTGATTCTCAGTGAGTTCTGGAGTACTGGGGAAGTTCCAGGAGCCTGGAAGCAAGCTACCGTTGTGTCCATGTTTTAAAAAGGGGAAAGGAATGACCATGGTCTTAGGCCTGCCAGCCTGACACTAAGCCCAGAGAAGGTAATGGAGTTGGTGGTACAGGACTTGATTACCCAAGAATTAAAGGAAAGTTAATGTTATTAATGCAAATCAAGAGTTTGTGGGAACAGATGCTGTCAATCTAGCTAATCTCATCAAAAAATCTGACTGATAATGGTAATACTATTGAACATTCAGAAAACCTTTGACAAAGTCCTTCACCAAAGGCTCAAGCAAACTAACCAGTCATGGGATAAGAGGGAAGGTCTTCTCATGGATCAGTAACTGGGGGTTCACAACTAGGAAAAAGGGCAGGAATAAATGGTCAGTTTACACAGTGGAGAGGTAAATCATGGGGTCCCCCAAAAATCTGTACTAGAACTAGTGCTTGCCAGCATAGTTATAAGTGATCAGGAATACTGGGTGAATAGTGAGGTGGAAACATTTGCAGATGATACTGAATTACTCAAGTGAAGAGTTACAAACGGATCTTTGTAACTGCGCAGCAGGGGATGGATCACTGAAAATTGCCTTGTTCTGTTCTTTCCATCTGAAGCATCTGGCATTGGCTACTTTCAAACACAGGCTGCTAGGCTAGATGGACCACTGTCCTGTCCTAAATGAAGGAATGTTGTTTCACCTGTTTTCTTGCATCTCCAATGTGATTAGAGCCAGGTGAAAGTTCAGAGAACAACAAAAAGTATATCTACAAAAAAGGTAAACAAAGCCACAGAGATAAATGAGGGGGCAGAGAAAGAGTCTGATTAATAATCACAACTGAGGTGTCACCTGCCCTTCCAGGAAGCCTTCCTGGCTCTTGCAACAGAGATGATAGTTTGAAAAATAGAAGCAGAAACAAAGCCATTTTGGCAACTATTATGGCAGGAACAAAAGGGGCCAGAGCTCTCAATGTGAAAAAGGTGGATCCTTCACAGTCAAGTGGGTTGATGTGTCTGGGAACTGGCTATGGTGAGCCACCTGCTTAGATGAAGACTGTAAATTACTAAAGTTAAATTTCAGTCACTAGGAAGCAAGTTTTTCTTGTCTTCTATTCTCCTTCAATAGGAAGTTCTCTACCTTCTTTGTTAGGAACTTTGTCCTCGTGTTATTACAAAACCATCCCTGTGCCAGCCATTGAAGTCTTCAGCTAAAACCCCCAGATCTGGATCTTCAGCTAAACCACCTGACTGGAGCACTGTTGGTCTCTTTGGAGGCAGCTAACTTCTTTGGGGAGTCCACCGAGAAGGATCTGAAACTATAAGGGAGACTAATTTGGGGCAATTCAAAACAGGAAGGGCTGTTGTTGTTAACCTGCAAGGAATGACCAGGCTGGTGGAAGCCAAGAGGAGGCCAATGTGTGGTGAACATGCTGCTGGTGTCAGGGCTCTGATCCACAGCTGCAAAGCACAGATACACCTGGTGTCACAGGGCAGGCAAAGACAGAACCCCTTCTTGGTGTGGGTGAAATCCCCGAGTCACATGGAGTGGTAAGTAATGAAGACAAATCACTGATTCCGAGTGGTTTAGATCACATCATACACTGGGTACAAGCAAACAATGTTTTAATGTGGCTAGATGTCAATGTACACATGGGAACAGACTGGGAGCCATGCTTACAGGTGAGAGGCATCTGGAAGCAATGACTGACAAGGACCTGGGAGTTGCGGACATTCTGCTGAAGGGGGGTTCCCAGTGTGATGCTGTGGCTAAAGGAGCTTAATGCATCCCTGGGGTGTAGAAAGGGGAAGATCAAATAGAAGCAGAGAGGGTACTTTGTTATACCAGTGGCAGTGGTACAAGATTGCTGATAGATTGGTGAGGAATCAGAGAAAAGCCACCTGAATGATTAAAGGGTTAGAAATCCAGCCATACAGGGTACGTCTAGATTACATGCCTCTGCCGACAGAGGCATGTAAAATAGGCTACCCGACATAGTCAATGAAGCGAGGATTTAAATATCCCCGGGTTCATTAAAATAAAAATGGCTGCTGTGCTGTGCTGGCTCAGCTGATCGTCGGCACAGCACACAAGTCAAGAAGCGGATTATTTGACAAGTGAAACCTTTGTCGACCGCTCCTGTAAACCTCGTTTTGGTGGCCATTTTTATTTTAATGAAGCTGGGGATATTTAAATCCCTGCTTCATTGACTATATTGGGTAGCCTATTTTACATGCCTCTGTCAGCAGAGGCATGTAATCTAGATGTACCCAGAGTGACAGACTCTAAGGCTATGTCTACGCTGCAGGCTTCTTGTGCAAGAACTGTTTTGCGCAAGAGTTCTTGTGCAAAAGGTCTTGCACAAGAGTGTGTCCACACTGCCATGTGCTTTTGTGCAAGAGTGTCCATGGCAGTGTGGATGCTCTCTTGCACAAGAAACCCCTGTTGCCCATCCACACTGCCTTCTTCTGCAAGAGCTCTTGCGCAAGAGGACTTATTCTTCGTGGAGAGAGGAATAACTTGCAGAAGAAGCCCTCTGTTCCAACACTTTACTGTAAATTTACTTGCACAAGAACGGGCACGCAGTGTAGATGCTCTGCAAGTTTTTGCACAAGAACAGTTGTGCAAACATGGCGCCAGAGATGCTGAGAGTGGACAATAGCTGGGCATCACTGCCTCTTAGGGCAGAGAGTCATTCCCATCCACTGAACAGAGCCCTTTGCTGCTGCACTGAGTCCTGCGTTGTGTGTCCCCCAGCACCACAAATGCCATGAGCCTAGTAAGAAGCACAGCTCCCTGCTTGGCACCAGAGATCAGTGATGCCAGGCACTGCAACAGGAGAGACAGCTTGCAGCATTGGATGTCTTACCCCAGCTCCTGGAGTCCTGTGATTAGGGAGGCACTCAGCTTTCATGTCTGATTAGCTTCTATGATGAGGTAACTGGCTCTGTGAATATGGGAACGTCAGTGGATGTGATATACCGTGACCTTAGCAAAGCTTTTGATATGGTCTCCCACAATACTCTAGCCAGCAAGTTAAGGGAGTATGGACTGGATAAATGGACTGTAAGATGGACAGAAAGCTGGCTAGACTGTCTGGCCCAACGGGTAGTGATTAATGGCTCGATGTCAGAATGGCAGTCGGTTTCTAGCGGAGTGCCCCAAGGATCTTTTCTGGGACTGGTTTTGTTCAATATCTTTATTAATGACCTGGATGAGGGGATGGATTGCACCCTCAGCAAGTTTGCAGATGACACTAAGCTGGGGGGAGAGGTAGATACGCTGGAAGGCAGGGACAGGGTCCAGAGTGACCTCGACAGATTAGAGGATTGAGCCACAAGAAATCTGATGAGGTTCAACAAGGACAAGTGTAGAGTCCTGCACTTGGGACAGAAGAATCCCAACTCCCAAGCATTGTTACAGGCTGGGGACCGACTGGCTAAGTAGCAGTTCAGCAGAAAGGAACCTGGGGGTTACAGTGGATGAGAAGCTGGATATGAGTCAACAGTGTGTCCTTGTAGCCAAGAGGGCTAATGGCATATTAGGAGGAGCATTGCCAGCAGGTCCAGAGAAGTGATTATTCCCCTTTATTTGGCTCTGGTGAGGCCACATCTGGAGTATTGTGTTGTTCTGGGCCCCCCTACTATAGAAAGGATGTGGACGCATTGGAGAGGGTCCAGCGGATGGTGACCAAAATGATAAGGGGGCTGTAGCACATGACCTATGAGGAGAGACTGAGGGAGTTGGGTCTGTTTAGTCTGCAGAAGAGAAGAGTGAGGGGGGATTTGAGAGCAGCCTTCAACTTTCTGAAGGGAGGTTCCAAAGAGGATGGAGAGAGGCTGTTCTCAGTAGTCACGGATGGCAGAACAAGGAGCAATGGTCTCAAGTTACAGTGGGAGAGGTCCAGGTTGGATATTAGGAAAAGCTATTTCCCTAGGAGGGTGGTGAAGCACTGGAATGGGTTCCCTAGGGAGGGGGTGGAATCTCCATCTTTAGACATTTTTATGTCTTGGCTTGACAAAGCCCTGGCCGGGTTGATTTAGTTGGGATTGGTCCTGCCTTGGGCAGGGGCTGGACTTGTTGATTCCTGAGGTCTCCTCCAGCTCTATGATTCTAAGTGGAATATCTAGCTTTCATGGGTACAAAGCTTGAAAATGTGATCCACGAACTCCCTGAGCACTTCAACCAGACAGCAAAGACACCCTCTCTGCCCCTGTCATGTTTTGAGCCAATCTTGGGACTTTGGGGCCCTAATTCCTGGCTTTTGAATACTTGCCTTTGGGGCAGAACAATTGACCTAGCACAAGGCCCAGCCTTACTAGTCCATTGGCAGCAGTAATTTTTGTAATTTTATTTTTCTATAATTTTTGGACTGGTGTTTCATTGTTGTCTCCCAGATCACTTATAAGTGTCTAGGGAAAGGGGTTGGTCCCCATCACTGCAAACTCAGATTCCCCTCCCCCCCCCCCCCCCCACACTTACTTCTGAATGACATTTTAACAAAAGCTACCCCTGCACACAAGGGAGCAGATCTGACACACAATTAAGCATCACTCTTATTACATATTAACAGAAACCCCTGTAAACTTAAGTTGGAGGGCCTGAATTCATTTGAGCCAAGCAAGGCCCCGATTCAGCAAAATGCTGAAGCACGTGCTTAAATTCCACTGATGTTAGTGTGTCTTAAGCACATGCCTCCACATTTCACTGGAGCGCTTCCAAATGAGAAATCAGACTTTTCGATGAATATTATCACACTTGTGTTAAACCTGTTTAGGAAAACGTCCACTCCGGCTTTTAAACTGCCCTACTGAAGCTGGCCGTTTGAATTGCCTGTCTAACAGGACTGGCAGCCCCCCTCTGGGGGATGGGTTTGGGTATGTAATTTTCAGGCATTGACCCAGCTGCTGAAAACGTGTCTCAGAATCCCCCTTCCTCCAGGCAGAATCCGAGCCAGCGAGCAGGCCCACAGCCTTGGGGAGGGCTGGCAGAAACACCTGTCCCTGTGCCCAGGGATAAGACACAGCAAGGTCTTGCAGTGATCTATTGCTGGCAGCAAAGATAACCGAGTGTCAGAGAGATTCCTATGGCCCCTCCCACCATGCTCCTCTCTGCAGTTACTGGCAGGCAATAATAAGGGGGCTCCCAGGCACAAGCCCCCACATAAGGAAGCTCTACCGCTGCCAGAGCTGCAGCAAGGGGGGCAGGAAGGGAAGCCTGCCCCACAGGCTGGGTTTGCTGCTGAGCATGGGGCATCAGCACCTGTCCTGCTAGGTGAGGCCTGAGCCTTGACTCTGTCTTCCCCATGCAGTGGGCTTCCCCACTCCACTGCAGCTGGCGGATGCCCAGCTTGGCCAGGGAGGGACTAGCAGGCGGGCAGCGTGCCAGGAGCTAACAATGTTGATTAATGTTCTGATGTCTGCTAAGCCCCTTCTAGAAATGTGCTTTAATATTTCTGATATGTGCAAATCTATTCTGGAACCTGGAAATGCTACATGGAGCTAGGATTAGGTAATGTAGATAAAGGCTGTGGCCGGGCCTGGCCACAGTCATTTGCAAATACAGCCTGAGATTAAGGTATTTTTTGAAAGATTAGTTGGTATTACTGCTGATTGGGATACGCAGGCTCAGGCGGCAGCCCCCTGCCCCCAGCACCAACCTGCAGTTAGGATATTGGATGGTATCACAAAGATCTTAAGGCATCCGTGCAATCATACTTCCAATCTAATGAAAATTACAGCGCTAAGCTGGGGAGGGGGCATGGCCCCTCAGTTACTGGCCCAGAATTGCTTTGCAAGCACATGCCCACCCAAGAAAGCCAGGATCCTGTAAACCCCTGAGAGCAGAGCCTCCCTTCAGATTAATTTAGCCAGGGCCCACCCCAGGGATTCAGACACTTAACCCTCCTTGTCCCACGGCAGCCCAGAGTGGCCAGGGCCCCGCAGCTAGTCAGGCCAGTGTTTGCGCCAGTTCACAGTGCGTAGATGGAGTGGGGGTTGGGAGCCGACACCGCTAACAGGTGTGGCAGCTGCTCTCCCATGGTAGCCTGGCATTGCTCCCATGTCCCTGAGCAACAGGTTTCTAGCTGGCACCCCAGGGCTCAAGCCCTTGCCTGGCACAGCCCCAGCAGCGCTGGTGTCAGAACTCTCCTGGTGCTGGGTGCTGAGCAGCTAAGCACCAGGCTGGAGGGATGCCCCCCAGCACCTCTGCAGCACCCACCTCAGCTAGGGCCAGCCTAGGGCTCGCCCAGGTCGGTGACGATGGCTGCGTTGTAGATGAGGTCAGAGATGCACCCCAAGGAGGTCTGCACAGGGAACACGTCCCAGTAGGAGAGCCCCTCACCGGTCGCAGGCTCCACTCCTGGTACCCCTGCCTGGTTGGGGCTGGCCAGAGGCCAATGGGCTCCCCCCTGACTGCAGGGGGGCTGGCAGCTGCCCTCCCCTCGGGCCTGCCCCGGGAAGGCAGAGACCAGGCAGGGGAGCGCTGGGCCTGGGCACTGCTGCGGGGAGCCGCCTAGCAGGTGGAGCTCAGGCCCCTGCTGTCTTCTGGCGCCTGGGCACGGGGGCAGGAGGGCGCTGCCCCGGGGCGACGGGGGGCAGGAGGGAGGCGGTTTGCTGGCCAGAACCCTCCGGCAGCTTGGCCGCTCCAGCTTCCCGCTCTTCATCCTCCGAGCGCGGCGGTTCTGGAACCAGACCTGGGGAGAGATGGGCCGTGAGGGTCCCGCAGAGCCCCGCTGCGCCCGGCTGCCCCCCGCGGGCTCCCCGCCCGCCTCACCTGGATCTTGGCCTCGGGCAGCTGCGTGAGCTCGGCCAGGCGCTCACGGGTGCCGATGTCCGGGTAGGGCAGCGCGGCGAACACCCGCTCCAGCTCGCTCAGCTGCCCCCGGCTGAACGTGGTTCGCCGCCTCCTCCTCGGCCCCGCCGGGCTGCCCCCAGCGCCCCGCTCCGGGCGGCTCCCTGCTGGCAGGAGGGACGGGGCGAGCTCAGCCCCAGCGCTGCTCCCGGCGCCCGCCCCAGCTCCCGCCACCTCCCCGCTTCGCGCGCTCTGCCCCCGGCACCGACCTGCGCGGGGGCCCCGGCCGGGCTCTCTGTCGGGGAAGCAGGGGCCGGCCCCGCTCATTCTCCTGCCGGGGCCCCTGCGCCCAGGGTCCCGCCCCGCAGCTGCGGCTCAGCACAGACGCCCGGCGGCTCCCCGGGGCTTTTATCCCCGGCCCGCCCGCGTCCCCACGTGCCCGCCTTTGCTCCCCGCGGGCTCCGCCCCAGCCGCCTCCCTCGGGGATCCCAGCCGGCCGCCCTGGCTCTCCTGCCTGAGCCTGGGCTCCGTAGGGCGGGGCGGCTTTTGCTGGGTCCCGGGCCCTGGCAGCCGCTCCTGGATGCTGTCTCCCAGCCCGCAGGGCCCCGGGAAGGAACTTTGCCTGGCGCCGCCCCTCGCTCCAGCCAGGTGAGTGGCCGGGCCCTGCCTGCCGGTGGGGAGAGGGGTGGCCCAGAAGCTGTCCCAGCTGCAGAGGAAGGGCAGTCCTAGGCACCGAGCGCAGCGCCTCGCGCCCTCCATGGGGCTCCGCCCTAAAGACGGGTTGCAGAGGGTGTAGCTGGAGTTTAAAAGCTAAGCAATGATCCGGGGAGGGGAGGGGAGGGGGCCTGACAAAAGGCCACGTGTAGGGCTCGTCTGTGGCATATGGTTGGTGTCAGCAGTGGGCTGGCTGCCTCCCAGGGCCCTCAGCCCTTCTGGCCTGCACTGCTCAGCATGGGGCTGCCAGGGCTCCTCTTCCTACCTGCGGCTGTACTAGCCATGGCTAGGACCAGAGTGTGGGGCTGGAGGGGGTACGGGTGGGACCCAGCCTTCAATTGCTCTGTCCTTAGGACGCTGCCCATTGGCCGGTGCTAACTGGGGCACCCAGGGGGGTGAAGCACTGCCTGCATTCAGAGACGCGCCTGCCCAGAGCCTGGGCACGGCTTCCCCCTCCCAGGCACTGCTCTGGTCCTGGCACAGGCCCACGGGCTGGACGATGAATTGGCCAAGTGGGCAGAGGGAAGGAGAGGAAGGGGTCAGTGGGCCCAAGACTCCTTGGACATGCCAGCAGTGAAGGGGAGAGAACACAAGTGGCACGGCCACTGCAGTGGGTGCAGGGACCCCTACCCAGGGCAGCTAGAGCGACACTGGGCCCAGGGGGACAGGCCATCTGTGTGGGGAGGACTCACAGGACACCTGACCGGGTACCTAGTGCTGCCAATGAGCAGTGTGAAGCTGTTCTGTGCCAGGCCCCCACATTGCATTTCCTCCAGCCTTGGCTACCCCAACTGCAGCAGCCTGGCTCTCCCCGGCAGGAGTTGATCCTTCTTTCTGAGGCCCTTTAAAAGGGGCTGGCTCTGGCTAGCTTCCAACAGCAGGGGACCCCTTCTCCTCAGGAGTTTCCCCTGCAGCAGGCCACTTTCCCAGCCAGGCCTGGGAGAGGGACCAGCTCCTAGCGTTGCCAGATGGTTTCAACAAAAATACCGGACACACTTGACATTACTTCACAATCTACTTTCCATCTTATTTAGAAAATACCGGTGTGACGTAGTGGGGGTACTTGCTGGGATGTGGTGACCCCTGCTGTCTGGAGCAAGACCCAGCAGGGAAAACCTCGCTAGGCAGAGGTAATGCCAAACTTGTTGAACCAGTGGCCAGACACCCCCCATGGAGAGGAACAAAGGGAGGTGGATGCTGCCCTGGCTGGGGGGCAGGGCTGGAAGAGGGTTGGTTAGTTCCTGTCTGGAAGGCAGGGAATAAGGAGCTGGGGAGGGGGCTGGGACTCCCCTATCTCAAGGGGGGGGGCACTGAGGCCTCTTAGCCCCAGTTACTGTAACCAGATTACATCTGTGCTGCGCTGTGCTGGAGGAGCAATAAACCACCCTCAATTCCACTGGCTGGTGCAGTCTGTTTGTGCCATTTCGGGGTGCAGGAGACGGGGAACCCCCAACGCGCCGTCACAACCGGACATTTATATTTTCTCAGTTCTAGTTTCTCCATTTGTTTCCGGAACAGAAAGCTCAAACACTGGACTGTCCGGTTCAAAACCGGACACCTGGCAGCCCTACCAGCTCCCGAAGCTGGTGCAGGTGAATATTTTACCTGAGCGCTAGCACTTGTTTTGTTTGGGCAGTTCTGTGTTGGCTGGGGGTAATTCTGGCTGGAGAAGGGGGCTTTTGGGCAGCCCAAGAACTGCAGATTTCACCCTGCAGAAGAGAGCTGCAGGACTTGGAGATGGAGCCGGAGCTGCAGCAGGCACTGGAGCCCAAGTGGGGCACAGGAGCCAAGCCACTACATCTTACTGAGCAGTAAGCCAGAGCCTCGGGAGCTAGTCTATTTGGAAATCATGGGAGGGGGGGCGGGAGCTAGTGGAGAAGCCACCCCAGCTCTCTGGGGCGCTGAGGAGCTAAGGCTGGTGAGGGCACCCTGTGCTGGCCGGGGAAAAGAACCACAGGTCCCTTCAACCAAGGAGGCCCTGGAGTCTCCTACCATGCCTGGGGTGCTCCTTGCCCTCTGGTGGTGGAAGGGTTAACCACATACCTGAGTAGCAGGCCTCAGTGCTGCAGTTGGGGAGGGGCTGCAGGGTGTTGGAGCCCAGAGAGAATGAGCCCAAAGCCTGAGTGCTGCATGGCCCAGCAAGCTGGTCCCCAGCCCTCCTATGGCTTGGGGCTGTTTGTCCCTGGGGGATGGTGCCAGGGTCCCTTCTCCACCCTGGTTGTTTTCCCCAGGAGCCCAGTAGGCAAACAGGATTGTCCCCTAAACAGGAAGGAAACGCGTCTCTGGGTGGGTGTCAGGTAAGGGGCAGGGCTGTGCCTAGGGGAGCAGGGAGGGCACAGACGGGCAGTGGGGGCGGGGGCCACGCCTGGGACACAGGTGTTAGGTTAGTAGAGCAGCAATGCAGCCACAAAGCACGAGGGGCCCAGATGAGACTGGGGTGAAGCCCAGGGTGGGAGCCGAAGGAAGAGGGGCTGATGGGTGAAGGAGCCAAGTCCAGGTCCCTGGGGTCATGGGGGTTCCTGCATGGTGAATGATGCCTTTCCCTTGGGCTAGGATTTGGCCCCTGACCTGCCCAGAGCTCCGCAGAGGAGACCAGAGTGTGGTGCATTGTCTTGGGGACACTGTCTATGTGTCCCCCTTGGAGGGGCCAAGGCCAGGCACTGGCCCGAGTGGGCCTGATCCTGAGCCAGCTCTTCTCTCCATGTGCCAGGTGCATGCAGCTGGGCAGGAGCTGGCCTGCAGGTTAAGTGCGGTGTTCGATGCAGGCGCGGCCCAGGAAGAGCTGTTTGAAGGCAGCGGATGAAGCGACTTATCAAGCTGGCAGCAAATGGGGGAGGTTGAGGCAAACCGGAGTGAAGAGCATGTCCCCCCTTGCAGCCTGCCACTTCACCTGCACCTCTCCAGCCATGCACATGGTCCCCTGCTGGCTCACCCCCACCATGGCCTTCTACCCAGCTGCCAGCTGCAGCTTTCCACCTACCCACACCAGCTGCAAACGTCCACCAGCCCCACTCCATTTTGTGACTCCCTCCCCAGTAACTACAACCACACCCTCACGCCCAGCCAGATTCACTGTCACTCCTTGGCCCAGAGCTGCTGCGTCCGGGGCCACCCAGCTGTGCATGCTGCATGCCCTGGCTCCCCCACCAGAGGCCCCCTCCAGGGAATGGTTCAGGTGCTCAGCAGCTCTTCTCGCCCCTCCCCAGGTCCTGCACAGCTGTTGGCTTTGGACACACAGGCTCTGGAAAGACCTACAGCCTCATGGGGCCCGTAGCCCAGGTGAGACTCCCTTAGGTGCCTCCCACCATGCTGGGCAGACGTCACTCAGGGCCTTCCTGCACTTCCCGGGTCACAAGCCCTCAGCTCTCCCAACAGGGGGTGTGGTGGGGGGTGGGGCAGAGCACTGGCTGTGAGGAGAGCTCCTGGTTACCCCAGCCCCCGCTTCTCCCAGCAGAGGGCGCTGTGGGGGGTGGGGCAGAGCACTGGCTGACGGTGGTTCTCGGTTTCGTGCTGGGAATAACTTTTCCTTATTCACTTTCTCCACACCAGTCATGATTTTATATACCTCTGTCATATCCCCCTTAGTCTCCTCTTTTCCAAGATGAAAAATCCCAGTCTCTTTAATCTCTCCTCAGATGAGACCTGTTCCAAAGCCCTAATCATTTTAGTTGCCCTTCTCTGAAGCTTTTCTAATGCCAGTATATCTTTTTTGAGATGAGGAGACCACATCTGTTCGCAATATTCAAGATGTGGGCATACCATGGTTTTATATAAGGGCAATAAGATATTCTCCGTCTTATTCTCTATCGCTTTGTTAATGATTCCTAACATCCTGTTTGCTTTTTTGACTGCCGCTACACACTGAGTGGACGTCTTCAGAGAACTATCCACGATGACTCCAAGATCTCTTTCCTGATTAGTTGTAGCTAAGTTAGTCCCCATCATATTATATGCATAGTTGGGGTTATTTTTTCCAATGTGCATTACTTTACATTTATCCACATTAAACGTCATTTGCCATTTTGCAATCATGTAGTTTTGTGAGATCTTTTTTAAATTCTTCACAGTCTGCTTTGGTCTTAACTATCTTGAGCAGCTTAGTATCATCTGCAAACCTTGTCACCTCACTGTTTACCCTTTTCTCCAGATCATTTATGAATAAGTTTAATATGATTGGTCCTAGGACTGACCCTTGCAGAACACCATTAGTTACCCCTCTCCATTCAGAAATCTTACCATTTATTCCTACCCTTTGTTTCCTGTCTTTTAGCCAGTTATCAATCCATGAAAGGACCATGACAATTTAATTTATTTAAGAGCCTTTGGTGAAGGACCTTGTTAAAGGCTTTCTGGAAATCTAAGTACACTATACCCACTGGATCCCGCTTGTCTACATATTTGTTGACCCCTTCAAAGAACTCTAATAGATTAGTAAGACATGATTTCCCTTTGCAGAAACCATGTTGACTTTTGCCCAACAAATTATATTCTTCTACGTGTCTCACAGTTTTATTCTTTACTATTGTTTCAACTAATTTGCCCGGTACTGACGTTAGACTTACCAGTCTGTCATTCCTGGGATTGCCTCTAGAGCCCTTTTTAAATATTGGCGCCACATTAGCTATCTTCCAGTCATTGGGTACAGAAGCTGATTTAAAGGCTAGGTTACAAACCATAGTTAATACTGTAGTTCCAGTTTCACATTTGAGTTCTTTCTGAACACTTGGGTGAATGCCATCTGGTCCTGGTGACTTGTTACTGTCAAGTTTATCAATTAATTCCAAAACTGCCTCTAATGACACTTCAATCTGTGAAAATTCCTCAGATTTGTCACCTACAAAGGACGGCTCAGGTTTCGGAATCTCCCTAACATCCTCGGCCGTGGAGACTAAAGCAAAGAATTCATTTAGTTTCTCCGCAATGACTTTATCGTCTTTAAGTGCTCCTTTTGTATCTGCATCATCCAAGGGCCCCACTGGCTGTTTAGCAGGCTTTCTGCTTCTGATGTACTTAAAAAACATTTTGTTATTCCCTTTTGAGTTTTTGGCTAGCTATTCTTCAAACTCCTTTTTGGCTTTTCTTATTACCTTTTTATACTTAATTTGGCATTCTTTATGCTTCTATTTACCTCACTAGAATTTGACTTCCACTTTTTAAAAGATGCCTTTTTATCTTTCTCTGCTTCTTTTACATGGTTGTTAAGCCATGTTGGCACTTTTTTGGTGCTTTTACTGCATTTTTTAATTTGGTGTATACATTTAAGTTGGGCCTCTATTATGGTGCCTTTGAAAAGTGTCCATGAAGCTTGCAGGGATTTTACTTTAGTCACTGTACTTTTAATTTCTATTTAACTAACCTCCTCATTTTTGCATAGTTCCCCTTTCTGAAATTAAATGCCACAGTGTTAGGCTGCTGAGGTGTTCTTCCCACCACAAGAATGTTAACATTTTATTATATTATTGTCACTATTCCCCAGCGGTCCTGTTATAGTTACCTTTTGGACCAGATCCTGTGCTCCACTCAGGACTAAATTGATACTTGCCTCTCCCCTTGTGGGTTCCTGTACCAGCTGCTCCAAGAAGCAGGCATTTAAAGTATCGAGAAATTTTTGTGTCTGCTTTTCATCCTGAGGAGATGTTTACCCGGTCAATATGGGGATAATTGAAATCCCCTACTATTATTTTTTTATTTTGATTGCCTCTCTAATCTCCCTTAGCATTTCATAATCACTATTACTGTCCTGGTCAGGTGGTCAGTAATATAACCCTACTGTTATATTCTTATTAGAGCGTGGAATTACTATCCATAGAGATTCTATGGAACATGTTAATTCATTTAAGATTTTTACTTCATTTGATTCTATATTATTCTTTTACATATAGTGCCACTCCACCACCCCGCATGACCTGTTCTGTCCTTCCGATATATTTTGTGCCCTGGCATGATCGTGTCCCATTGATTGTCCTCACTCTACCAGGTTTCTGTGATGCCTATTATATCAATATAATCCTTTAACAAGAGGCACTCTAGTTCAACCATCTTATTATTTAGACGTCTAGCATTTGCGTACAAGCACTTAAAAAACTTTTAGTTGTCTGCCCTGCACTGTTTAGTTGTCTGTCCTTTTCTGATGTGTCAGATTCTTTTTTATGTGAAAGTTTCTTGTCTGATCTGGCCCATACTTTATCCTCTTCCATCCTCTCTTCCTGACTAAAACCTAGAGAATCTCTATCAATAGACTGTCCTGTAAGAGACATCTGTGTCCAATCCATGTGCTCCTCTGCACCAATCGGCTTTCCCCCATCTCTTAGTTTAAAAACTGCTCTGCAACCTTTTTAATGTTAAATGCCAGCAGTCTGGATCCACCTTGGTTTAAGTGGAGTCCATCCTTGCTGTATAGGCTCCCCCATCCCAAAAGTTTCCCCAGTTCCTTATAAATCTAAACCCCTCCTCCCTACACTGTCGTCTCATCCACGCATTGAGACTCTGAAGCTCTGCCTGCCTACCTGGTCCTGCGCATGGAACTGGAAGCATTTCTGAGAATGCCACCATAGAGGTCCTGGATTTCAGTCTCTTTCCTAGCAGCCTAAATTTGACCTCCAGGATGTCTCTGCTACCCTTCCCTATGTCATTGGTACCGACATGTACCACGACCACCGGCTCCTCCCCAGCACTACACCTAAGTCTATCTAGATGCCTCAAGAGTTCCACAACCTTCACACCAGGCAGGCAGAGCTTCTCCCGGTTATCGCAAACGCAGCTATCTACATTTCTAATGAGCGAATCTCCCATTACTAACACCTGCCTTTTCCTAACAAGTGGAGTTCCCTCCCCAGAGAGGTAATCTCAGTGCGAGAGGCTACCCCAACAACATCTGGAAGGAGAGGCCCAACTATGGGAAGGTTTCCCTCTGCTCCCGTTGACTGTTCTCCTTCCCTGAGCCTTTCATCCTCTTTAACAGCGCAGGGGCTGTCTGACCGGAGGTGGGACAGTTCTACAGTGTCCCGGAAAGCTTCATCTACGTACCTCTCTGCCTCCCTCAGCTCCTCCAGTTCAGCCACCCTGGCCTCCAAAGCCAGTACGTGGTCTGAGGGCCACTGGGGGTGGGCTGGGCATGGGGGGCGTGCAGGGGGGTACTCAACATGTGCGGGGGGGGGGGGCTGGGTACAAGGGGAAGCACTCACCTTGGCAGACCAGCCATGTTTGGGGAGCCCCTCGGATGGGTATTGCAGGATCTCCTGCTCCAGGAGGCCTCTCAGCCAAGGCCAGGCCCCACCAGATCCGTGGAGCTGCTGGCTAGGTGCCCAGCGTGCCCAGCTCTGTGCTGCCTGGGCTTTGGTGACACTCATCTGAGTCCCTGGCTTGCTGCTGGGCCTGAGCATCTTGGCTGGGTGTGGTTCCACTCTGCTCTGGGGAAGCTGGCTGACGCCATGCCCGCCTTAGGGGCTGGCGGGCCTAGCCAGCCCCTTGGTAGCCAGCGTGCACACAGGGCAGAGGACCGATGGGCCATGGAGCCTGGATTCCCGACTCCCTTCCATCAGGACACCTGCTCCAGGTTCCAGCCTGGCCCTGGCGCCCAGCCCAGTGCACACACAGGGCACCCTGCCAGCTGGACAGCAGCGCCATGGCCTCTCATGGGCACACTTCCTCTTGCAGACGCTGCCTCCGGTCTCACAGGTACGCCCCACCCCCGCAGCCTGGCGGGGACAGACCAGGGCAGTTGCCAGCCTCTGCTCTGCTGGTCCTTCCAGCTGCCGCCACAAGAGGGGCTCATTGCCCAGAGCGGTTCCAGGTCCCTGTGGGAGGACCCAGCTCAGCCCTGGCCCCAGCAGCACCCTCTGGCTCCCGGGGCTGGCCAGGCCGGAGCAGGCCCCCAGGCCCAGGGACTGGGTGGAGTTGCCAGCCCTCCAGCATTGGCCCAGAGTCTCCAGAGATGAGAGACTGTCACAGGGCGAAGCCTCCAGGTATCCATCCAGCCCAAGCTAGGGCTGCCTGTGCTCCACTTCGGCCCCCGCCCAGCCTCAGCCCAGCCCTTGCTTGTGTTGCAGGAGCCTGAGGAAGGAACAGGCCCACTGGCGCGTCTGCTCCAGAGAGACGCCCAGCAGCAGGGCCCTGCCCCTCATCTGGAGGGGCCGGCTGTGCCGTCAGTCCCATCCCTGCCAGGGCGCCAAGGAGAGTAGGGCCGGTTCCCTGTTGGCTCTGCCCAGGCAGGCTGGGGGGTCAGCACCAAGGAGTGCCTGTGAAGGGAGAAGCCGTTCCCAGCATGCTTTGCATGAGGGGCTAAGGGACATGTGGGGCAGAGGCTCCCGTGGAAGTCATGTCCCCATGGAGACGGCTCCTTAGTCTCAGGGTATGTCTACACTACTCCCCTAGTTCGAACTAGTGGGGGTAATGTAGTCATACGGAGTTGCAAATGAAGCCCGGGACTTGGAACGAGGCATACAGCAGGTTCGGATAGGAAGCCTAATCTGAACTAGCTAGTCCGTGCCGCGTGTAGCCGCATGGCACGGGGTCCGAACTAGCCGGCATTTAAAAATGGCGCCGGCCGGCTTTATGCAAATGAAGCCCGGGAAATTCAAATCCCAGGCTTCATTTGCAACTCCGTATGACTACATTACCCCCCCTAGTTCGAACTAGGGGGCTAGTGTAGACATACCCTTAGGGACCAGCCCAGTGGGGCCTCTGGTCCCCTGCTACGCCCTTGCAGCTGGGGAGGTGAGCCCCCAGTGGGGCTGGCTCTAATGGCTCCTGTCCCCAAGCTCCAGTATGGCAGCCTGGGAAGCCAGGGCTCCGGGAACCATTAACCCTTTCAGTGCCGGGGCATGGCTGGGACACAGGGCCCCGGATCCCGTCAGGCTTCAGAGAGGCAGGTGGGGCCCCGCCAAGGGGTGGCCATGAGTCAGAGGCTGAGAAGCCTGCTGCTCCCGAAGCTCCCGCTGCCCCAGCCAGATGTGCTGCAGCTGGACCCCAACTTCCTGTTTATTTGGCTTTAGCAAAGACCTCACTGCTATGGCGAGGCAGGGCGGAGCAGCCCGGTGCTGGGGGCTCTTCTCCGGCTCATGGGCAGCCCAGCCAGTACTGCGCGATGGGGCGTGGGTAGGGAGGGCGCACAGAGTCCACACGCTTGGTGCGCAGGTTGACCCGATAGTACTTGTCTGCAGAGAGAAAGGCAAGAGCATCAGTCTCGCAGGGCCCAGGGCTCTGCTCACCCCACCCTCGACCGCAGCTCGGGGCAGCAGGAGCAAACCGGGGCCCTGCCGGCTCCCCTAGCTCCCACCAAGCTTAGAGCCAACCCTGCTCAAGGCTTTGGCCAGAGCTGGGCCCCGCCAGGGCAGACTGAGACCTGTGCGCAGCCTGTGCCGTGTGCAGCCTGCTCTGGCTCTCCTCTCCGGCATGTTGGCTGGGCAGCACGCCGGAGCCAGCGAGGGCCCTGGGAGAGTGGCCATAAGGGACCGGGGAGGCCACATGACAAAGCTGAAGCCTAGTCCTGCTGCGGGGGTGGAGCACGCCCGGCGCTGGGACCCACCTGCCACAAAGAAGTAGACACTCTGGATGGGCTGGCACCGGGAGCCCCCAGGCAGCCAGTCAGGGTCCGTGTCCAAGGAGTCGGACTCCTCCTGCAGCCAGTCCCAGAAGCTGGGCGCCGCTGGCCGCCGGCTCCGGTACTTCTTGCGGTGCCGCCGGGATTTCCGCCTTCGTGCCCAGCTGCTGGCCCTGGAGGAGACGTAGATCCTTCCGGCCATGGCAGCGTCCAGGTGGCCTGGCACCCCCCGCCAGCCTTTGCTGATGGTCCACGGCCCACTGACCTCACCTGGCAGGACAGCACGGGGTGGGCATGAGGGCTGGCAGCCTGGAGAGCAGCGTCCCAGACACAGGCAGAGCCTTGCCCAGCAGGGAGGCAGCCCCTGACCAAGGAGTGGGGACCCCCGGGAAGGAAAGGAGTTCGGGGGGCAGAGCTGCCCTGATCCCCGGGATAGGGAGTGGAGCAGGCTGGAAAGAGACATGGTGGCCGGGCCAGCCTGCCGCGTGGAGCTGAGCTCTCCTCCCCACTTGGCCTCACACAGCCCAGGCTGGACCCCAGCTGGCTCCAGTTCACACAAGCAGCCGCTGGTGTGTGGCGGGGGTGGGTGGTGCCTGGTGCCGGCGGGGGACAGGGGCTGCAGGCTGGGGCTGGGGGGGGGCGGCTCTGCCTGCGGCTGGGTGCCATCACTCCTGTCCAGGCTCCCGAGGCCCTGGCTCCTGTGAATCTGGCGTCCACTGAGGGGCTTTAGGGTCCAGCGCGCTCCGGGGCCCTCAGCCTGTCACGTTCACCGCTCGGCCTGCCAATCCTCACCTCCTCTCTGCATGGCCCCACCTCCAACGCCCCCCGTGGCCCATGGCTCCCCTCCCAGCCCCACTCACTCTGCTTGGTGCCCCCGAAGAGGAGGTGGAAGATGTCCTCCCAGCTGTCGTCCCGCATGAGCGTGTAGTGGTCAAACACCAGCGAGGGGGAGGACAGCTCGCAGTCCTGCCGGCTGGGCTGGTTGGCAAAGTCATACTCCCAGTAGTGCTCATCTGGGAACAAGGCATGGAGCCTGTTGGCGGGGGAGACGCTCCCCCACTGTTCGGGGCTGGGGCTGGGGCTGGGGCTGGCTTGGGCAGGGCAGGGTGTCCCAGGCATGGTGCCTGGCTGGCAGCATGAGGCAGCTCAGCTTAGCAGGCCAAGGCCACTGGCCAGCATGCAGCCCACGGGCCTCGCAGCCAGCGCTGGTCTCGGTGCATTAGGGGCCCTGGGGCAGGGAGAGGCTTCCCATTTGCAGGAGCCGGGACCCTGTGCAGCAAGCAGCCCAGACACCACTGAGTACTTGCAGCTGGCAGCACCAACTTCAGCCAGGATAGGGTTCCACGTCCCTGGGTTCTCCAGCCAGCACTAGGCTGGGGGCTGAGGGCACAGCCCACGTGTGGCCACCAAGGCCGGGGCATTGAGGGGGGAGGGGTGCGGCTAGGAGAGCAGCGCGGTTACCTTTGAAGAAATAGACCCGCTCCTTGCCGCTGTAGCTGTGCGCAGGGAGGGCGAAGGCCGCGTCCAGGTTGTCGGGGATGTCCTGGAAGCCCTCTGAGATGTTGCGGGGGTAGTCGGGGTCCAGAGCCCCGTCGTCAAAGCGCCAATACAGACTGCCCTGGGGGGCACAGCCACCAGGCAGGGTCAGCTGGGCGCCACTGCTGGGCAGAGCCTGCCCGGGTCCAGGTGCCGTGGCCCTCCCTGGCAAGCTGGACTCAAGAACCATAAAGACTCTGGGCCATGACCCCTCAGCCTGGGAGCGCGTGCCTCACTGCATGCCCCACCCACCCCTGGGGTGCACAAGCCCTAGGTCAGCTCCACCCCAGCCAGGGGGACGCGGCCTCACAGCCCCTCCGTGGGGCCTCCCGAAGGAGCAGGCAGCGGCCAGCATGATGGGCTGGGGCAGGATGGGGTGACGGCAGCGAGTGGAGCTCACAGCAGCAGCATGGGCAGGACTTTCACCAGCGGCAGCCCGTCCTGCGGCCCCACCTTGAAGATGTAGGTCTTGCCCTGGCAGTTAATGCGCGTGAAGGCGGCATCGACCGGCCCCTCAATGCCCCAGACATCGCGGATGAGCTTGGGGTAGCCAGGCCTCACACTCTTCTCGTCCAGCTCGTAGAAGTATTTCCCTGAGGGACAAGGGAGATCGGGGGAGGGGGGGCGGTAGTGCCCACACAACCCCCCCCAGCACCACCGAACCCCCTTCCCTCTGCTTTGGGTCCAGCTGCCTCTCCCTGCCCTGTCTGCAGTGTGAAAGGGGCTAGCGGCAGGGGCTCCACTCCAAACCTGGCCTCATCGTGCCCACGACAGCCACAGCAAAGCACATGACCCAGGCATGGGTCTGCCTGTGTGGGGCACTCAGGCTCCAAGGCCAATCAGTCCTGGCTGTCAAAGGCCCAGCTGGTGTCAGCTGTGATGGCGGGGACCCCTGCGAACTGGGCTGAGACCCACCTGCCTCCCAGAATCTGGCCGAGCAGCGACCTGAGATGGATGCAGCCCTGGGCCATGCTCTGACCCAGCCTCCCCACCCCCCCAGTGCCCATGGGCAGCCCTCGCCAGCTGCTACCTCGGAACGCGTAGAGAGAACCGTTCTTCAGGTCGGTGAATGCATCGAAGGGCTGCCCGCTACACAGCACCTCCTCCACCACCTCCTCCTGCTCCCCCAGCACGCTGGGGACCAGCAGAGGGGCATCGCTGTCAGGCACCGTGACCGAATCCGTGGTGGCCACACTGACTAGCTCTGGGGCTGTGGCTGTGGGCCCAGTCTCTGTGGTTTCGCTCCAGGAAGTGTTGGTGGCGTAGTCCACGTAGTCGTCCTCGGGAAACGCGAACATGTCCCCGCGGGTCACTGTGCAGGGCAAGAGAGGGTCAGGGCCCTGGGGGTGCTGCAGCCTGCCCCTGTGCCGGGCACTGCCTGGCTGGGGACCAGCCCTGCCGGGAGACTGCTCCCATTCAGCGTGGGATGAAGGGTCCTTCGTACGTCCCCCATCCTCTGAATCAGGCTCGGCTCCGGGGCCCTTCTGCCCTTTGGAACTCGCAAGGGCCCCTTAGTGAAGGGAGCTCAGCAAACGGCTGCCGCACGTGCGACGCTGGCCAGACCCTGAAGAACCGGCACTCGCTGACCCCAGGCACGTCCTCACAGCGGGGATCGTGTGGCAGAGATGGGGCGTAGCGGGGAACAGGACGTAGCGGGGAACGTGTGGCAGAGATGGGACATAGTGAGGATCGTCTGCCAGAGACAGGGTGTAGCAGAGATCGTGTGGCAGAGACGTGGCATAGCGGGGATCGTGCGGCAGAGATGGGACATAGCTGGGATCGTGTTGCTGAGATGGGATGCAGCGGAGATCGTGTCTCTCAGCTGGGACATAGCGGGGATTGTGTGGCAGAGACAGGGCGTAGCGGGATCGTGTGGCAGAGACGGAGTAGCGGGGATCGTGTCTCTGAGACAGGGCGTAGCGGGGATCGTGTCTCTGAGACAGGGCGTAGCGGGGATCGTGTGGCAGAGACAGGGCGTAGCGGGGATCGTGTAGCGGGGATCGTGTAGCGGGGATCGTGTGGCTGAGACGGGACGTAGCAGGGATCGTGTGGCTGAGACGGGACTTAGCGGGGATCGTGTCTCTGAGACAGGGCGTAGCGGGGGTCATGTAGCGGGGCTCGTGTCTCTGAGACAGGGCGTAGGGGGGATCGTGTAGCGGGGATCATGTTGCCGTGTTGCTTTGTGTGGTTCCTGCTGTTCTGGGCAGGGCAGCACTGTCTGGAGGAGGGGGTGACTCACTGTAGAAGTGTATTACACCTCTAAAACCAGAGGGTTAGGCAGGGGAGATAACAATTTCTGCCCAGGAAGGGAGACAAAGGGTAGGCTGGGCTGACACCAGGCTGGGGACGAGGGCCTGGGGGAAGGGGCAGTCTTGGTGGGGCTAGGATCTGAGACGGGGCTTAGGGCAGGAAAGGGGGAGCAAGGGCCCGGGACCCCTTTCCCCCAAGAGGAATAAGGCCGCCTGCTCTGGGTCTCTGTGTTAACATCGATCCTGTGTTTCGCTGTGTCCCTGGGACCCAATAACCCTTCTGTTCTGCTTGCCGGCTGAGTGTCACGTCTGGCTGCGGATGGGGATGCAGGGCCTGGTGACTCCCCCAAACCCTGTACCCAGTCCGGCACCTTTCTGCTACCAGCCAGGCAACAGGGCTTGACTTGTGTCCAATTTTCCCTCTAATGTTTTCTCCCCATGTGCGGAATACATTTTATGTGCACCAAGGCACCTGACGATGTGCACCAACAGTAGAAACAGCTGCTGCCAGCTGTGTGCACTGTGGATGTGCTGCAAATCAGCTGGGCAGCACCTGTATCTCTCCGGGGCTGCCGCCCTAGTGCCAGCTCACAGGGAACCTTGCTTGTGCCTGTTCCCTGGTGCGGGGTGGGGGCTAGGCCTGGGGGTCTGCAGGGGACAGGTACCTTTTGGCTTGCAGGCGCTGACATAGTCACTGCAGCAGCTCTGGTAGTAGGTGCAGAGGGCGTCGCACTGGCACTTCCTCTGGGCATCGAAGCCGTCCTCGCAGTGGCCGACGCATGACTCTGAAAGGGCAGTGAGCACAGCGACCCCTCCACACCAGAAATGAGCCAAGGCGCCAGCAGCCCCGACTGCTAGTGCTGGCTGCATGCTGGTGCAAAGAGGCCAGGGCCGTTTTCAGCCCTCGCCCAGGCGCCCAGCCCCTCGGCCTCCCCGCTCGTCAGTGTGCTTCTCTGAAGATGAGGGGGGCTGACTGCTAGCACCCCCTCCCCCAGGGCCTGTGATGGGTGACCAATGCAGGTCTGTGGGGGCAGCAGCCGGCTGCTACTGGAGAGATTCTGCCGAGCCACCGCAGCCAGAACCCCAGCAGGGAACTCACCTGCTGCTTTCTCCCGGGCCCCTTGCCCCCCAAAGCCCAGCAGATCTAGCCACTGTCTCCCTACGCTAGCTGCAAGTGGGAGTTAGGGACACCCTGAACTGAAGCATCCAGCAGGGCGTCCAGCAGCGGGATGAGCAGAGACTCACCTTCAGCTGCCAAAGCCCCACGGAGCAAACCCAGCAGCAGTGCTGGGACCAGCAGCCTCATGGTGCACGGCGGGGAGAGCTGACCTGGTCTGGCTGCTTGGGCAGGCTGAGGCTCTGCAGCCTCCCGTCCCAGGAACTCACTGTTTGCTCAGCCTGCCCCAGTGCAGGGAGAAAACAAACAGAAGGTCAGAGATCAACAGAGCAAGAGGTGACTGACCCCCCAGCTTCCCCCTCCCCCACTGGAGGCCTTCTGGGACCCTGCTCTGGGGGCCTGTCTATAGCTGGTGTAACCCACATCGTCTGGGTGTGCTGTCTCTTGCCGTGGCACCTAGCCCACGTACAGAGCGAGAGACTGAGTCTGCTTTGCAGCCTCCCCTGAGCCTCAGCTGGCTTGTAGCTCAAGTGGGAAGTTGCTGGAGGCCCAGGTTTGGCTCTGCCGGTGTGTGCTAGGCATGGACTAACACAAGCTCTGTGCACAAAGCTGCTGGCAGCTTCAATCGTGCCAGCTCGAACCAGGCTTGAAACCTGCTGCTTGGCATGGCCCTTGGAGCCTTCTTCCAAACAGCTGCCGCCCCACAAAAAGGAGCTGCTAGCGAGCCTCTGCCTTGGCTCCCAGCTGGGCGGGAGGCGAGAGTTGTTCCAGACTTTGAAGGCCCCAAAGGAGCACCAGCCCACCCGTCTGACCTGTGCGCCACAGGCCGCCAGCCCCACCCAGCACCATGCACCACCCAACCGCCCAACCCGACGGAACTATCCCAGCCCAGGGACGGTCAAACGTTCGCCTCAGTTCCCACCGGTGTTACCGACGTGTGTGTGGCCACTATGAGACCCAGCTCCGGGGGAAGGCTTTGTGAGACTCGCCGCTTCCCTTTCGGAGCCAGGAACTGTCTAGCGCGCTGGGCAGGTTTCAAACTGGGACCCAAGTGACCCCCCAGGTCAGACGGCAAATGGCTGGAACTACGCGTTGGTGATGTCTGAGCCTCTCTCATGATTTGGGAGCACCTGACCCGAGCCCATTTTACTTTTGGGGGGGGCACCCCCTCCGGCAGCACCCTAGAGTGGTGAGGGGGCTGAAGCCAGAGGGCCAGTGAGTGTGAACCCCCTTCCCCCCCGCTCACTTTCTCTGCACTCGGCGTTCACTGGCTACACAGGGCTCTGTGTATTCTGCTCCCAGAATTCCTTTCATCAGGTCCTGTCATTACTAATTAACACAAAAATGGCTCTTCCTCCTGGCGGCTGATAACTCCCAGCCAGGGGGCAAGGAGCAAAGCACATGGGCTCCAGGGTCCACCTGGACTCAGTCTGTACACACTGCCCAGGCCCGGCCTGAGCGGGGACAGCGTCCCATTGCAAAGCTAGGCCCAGCTGGGCTCAGTCTGTACACATTGCCCAGGCACGGCCAGAGTGGGGCCTGCGTCCCATTGCAAAGCTAGGCCCAGCTGGGCTCAGTCTGTACACACTGCCCAGGCCCGGCCTGAGTGGGGCCCACGTCCCATTGCAAAGCTAGGCCCAGCTGGGCTCAGTCTGTACACACTGCCCAGGCACGGCCAGAGTGGGGCCTGCGTCCCATTGCAAAGCTAGGCCCAGCTGGGCTCAGTCTGTACACACTGCCCAGGCCCGGCCTGAGTGGGGCCTGTGTCCCATTGCAAAGCTAGGCCCAGCTGGGCTCAGTCTGTACACACTGCCCAGGCCCGGCCTGAGCGGGGGCAGCGTCCCATTGCAAAGCTAGGCCCAGCTGGGCTCAGTCTGTACACACTGCCCAGGCCCGGCCTGAGCGGGGACAGCGTCCCATTGCAAAGCTGGGCTCAGTCTGTACACACTGCCCAGGCCCGGCCTGAGTGGGGCCTGTGTCCCACTGCAAAGCTAGGCCCAGCTGGGCTCAGTCTGTACACACTGCCCAGGCCCGGCCTGAGCGGGGGCAGCATCCCATTGCAAAGCTAGGCCCAGCTGGGCTCAGTCTGTACACACTGCCCAGGCCCGGCCTGAGCGGGGACAGCGTCCCATTGCAAAGCTAGGCCCAGCTGGGCTCAGTCTGTACACACTGCCCAGGCACGGCCTGAGTGGGGGGGGCCTGTGTCCCATTGCAAAGCTAGGCCCAGCTGGACTCAGTCTGTACACACTGCCCAGGCCCGGCCTGAGCGGGGGCAGCGTCCCATTGCAAAGCTAGGCCCAGCTGGGCTCAGTCTGTACACACTGCCCAGGCACGGCCAGAGTGGGGCCTGCGTCCCATTGCAAAGCTAGGCCCAGCTGGGCTCAGTCTGTACACACTGCCCAGGCCCGGCCTGAGTGGGGCCTGTGTCCCATTGCAAAGCTAGGCCCAGCTGGGCTCAGTCTGTACACACTGCCCAGGCCCGGCCTGAGTGGGGCCCACGTCCCATTGCAAAGCTAGGCCCAGCTGGGCTCACTCTGTACACACTGCCCAGGCCCAGCCTGAGCAGGGGCAGCGTCCCATTGCAAAGCTAGGCCCAGCTGGGCTCAGTCTGTACACACTGCCCAGGCACGGCCTGAGCGGGGACAGCGTCCCATTGCAAAGCTAGGACCAGCTGGGCTCAGTCTGTACACACTGCCCAGGCCCGGCCTGAGTGGGGCCTGTGTCCCATTGCAAAGCTAGGCCCAGCTGGGCTCAGTCTGTACACACTGCCCAGGCCCGGCCTGAGTGGGGCCCACGTCCCATTGCAAAGCTAGGCCCAGCTGGGCTCAGTCTGTACACACTGCCCAGGCCCAGCCTGAGCAGGGGCAGCGTCCCATTGCAAAGCTAGGCCCAGCTGGGCTCAGTCTGTACACACTGCCCAGGCACGGCCTGAGCGGGGACAGCGTCCCATTGCAAAGCTAGGCCCAGCTGGGCTCAGTCTGTACACACTGCCCAGGCCCGGCCTGAGTGGGGCCTGTGTCCCATTGCAAAGCTAGGCCCAGCTGGGCTCAGTCTGTACACACTGCCCAGGCCCGGCCTGAGTGGGGCCTGCGTCCCATTGCAAAGCTAGGCCCAGCTGGGCTCAGTCTGTACACACTGCCCAGGCCCGGCCTGAGCGGGGGCAGCGTCCCATTGCAAAGCTAGGCCCAGCTGGGCTCAGTCTGTACACACTGCCCAGGCACGGCCAGAGTGGGGCCTGTGTCCCATTGCAAAGCTAGGCCCAGCTGGGCTCAGTCTGTACACACTGCCCAGGCACGGCCAGAGTGGGGCCTGTGTCCCATTGCAAAGCTAGGCCCAGCTGGGCTCAGTCTGTACACACTGCCCAGGCCCGGCCAGAGTGGGGCCTGTGTCCCATTGCAAAGCTAGGCCCAGCTGGGCTCAGTCTGTACACACTGCCCAGGCACGGCCTGAGCGGGGGCAGCGTCCCATTGCAAAGCTAGGCCCAGCCGGGCTCAGTCTGTACACACTGCCCAGGCACGGCCAGAGTGGGGCCTGTGTCCCATTGCAAAGCTAGGCCCAGCTGGGCTCAGTCTGTACACACTGCCCAGGCCCGGCCTGAGTGGGGGCAGCATCCCATTGCAAAGCTAGGCCCAGCTGGGCTCAGTCTGTACACACTGCCCAGGCACGGCCTGAGTGGGGCCTGTGTCCCATTGCAAAGCTAGGCCCAGCTGGGCTCAGTCTGTACACACTGCCCAGGCCCGGCCTGAGCGGGGACAGCGTCCCATTGCAAAGCTAGGCCCAGCTGGGCTCAGTCTGTACACACTGCCCAGGCACGGCCAGAGTGGGGCCTGCGTCCCATTGCAAAGCTAGGCCCAGCTGGGCTCAGTCTGTACACACTGCCCAGGCCCGGCCTGAGTGGGGCCTGTGTCCCATTGCAAAGCTAGGCCCAGCTGGGCTCAGTCTGTACACATTGCCCAGGCCCGGCCTGAGTGGGGGCAGCATCCCATTGCAAAGCTGGGCTCAGCTGGGCTCAGTCTGTACACACTGCCCAGGCACGGCCTGAGTGGGGCCTGTGTCCCATTGCAAAGCTAGGCCCAGCTGGGCTCAGTCTGTACACACTGCCCAGGCCCGGCCTGAGTGGGGCCTGCGTCCCATTGCAAAGCTAGGCCCAGCTGGGCTCAGTCTGTACACATTGCCCAGGCCCGGCCTGAGTGGGGGCAGCATCCCATTGCAAAGCTGGGCTCAGCTGGGCTCAGTCTGTACACACTGCCCAGGCACGGCCAGAGTGGGGCCTGTGTCCCATTGCAAAGCGAGGCCCAGCTGGGCTCAGTCTGTACACACTGCCCAGGCCCGGCCTGAGCGGTGGCAGCATCCCATTGCAAAGCTAGTCCCGCTGCTCTGCTCACGTGTGTGTGGGGGAGGAGAGGCTGCGCGGGGCTTGGGGAGAGCTGCCTGTGTGCGCTGCCAGCTGCCCCGGCCGGAGCCCTGTTTGTCAGCCTCAAGCCTCAGCACCCCTCCTGCAGGCTGGGAGCCAGGGACATGTTTACCCGAGAGCGCCAGGCCCTGCGCTAGGGAGGCAGCCAGCAGGTGATTGCTGAAGGCCTCCAGGAGGCAAAAGGGGTGAGCGAGGCCCTGGGGAAGGGGCGGGGGGAAAGGCAGAGGGAAGGCAGGCCGGACGAGTCGGGTTTGCCTGTTAGCCTTTACTTCAGTGGTAAAGGGCTAATCTCCTAGACATTCGCCGCTTTCAAACCGATATGAGAAAACCAAGAAAAGGGCAGAAATCCTGGGCTGAGGAGAGGTCAGCAAGCCTGGCCCGTTACTCTTGAGAGGAGAGGATGGGCATGGGGGTGTGCGTGCGCTATGGGTCCAGGGCTGCTCCAAAGAGCACTGTGGCCAGCGGTTCTCTGGGCCCACTGCCGGCAGGACAGGCAGGCGTGGGCTACACCTGCAGCCAGGGAGGCTCAGGCTAGCTGCGAGGGAAGCTCTCAGTGACGCTCTGAAGAGGCTCCCGGGAGACCGTGGACTTCGTCAGCGGGGGTAGCAGATTGGGCTGCCCTAGGGGTGCTGGCCCTGCCTCGAGGTGCCTTCCAGCCCGACGCGTCTGCAATCGATGATCCAAACACGTCTCCGAGCCGGTGCCCCCTGCTGGGGAGCAGAGCCTGACTGGAAGTCGAACCTGGCAAGGCCCCGACCGGCACTGGGTTGGGCCGGGGCAGCTGCTGAGCCCTCCGCAGGGGCAGTGTGGATGGGCAGCTGGAAAGAAGAGCTGGAGGGAGCATTTTAATTCCTCCCTAATGGGCCGAGCCAAAGGCAGGCAGGACTCCCTCGTCAGCACTGCCCCTTTGCTCTCCAGCCACCCCAGCGTCATGCACGTCAGGGCTCCAGGCATGCTGATCTCTGCTGCTGCCTGGCTCCCCACTGGCCCCTGTAGGGAGAGCCCCCCAGGAGGGCCCTGCTGCATGGGCACGGCCCACAACCTCCCTCCGGCCAGTGGGTCTCTCTCTTGGCTGGAGGCTGAAATGCCCTGCCTACAGGCTCCTTTCCTGCCACCCTGGCAATGCCCAGAAGCCTCCCTGCCAGGCTGTGGAGAGCCAAGAGCAGCCGGCCAGATGCAGGCTCTGCTCTGAGAGCCTCTCCTGCTCAGTGCATTGCCAGAGCACCTCTGGTGGTGCAGGAGGAGGGATGTTGTTGCCATGGGGACAGTTCCTCTTTGTGGGGGCGGGGCCGGAAAGGGGTGACATCACCCACAGGGGAGGGGAGGATGCTGAAGGGGAAGCAGGCGGAGCCCGGATGGGTCTGGGGCAGCAGCTGCCTGTCACTGGCCTGGGCCTGAGGCTACATCCGGGCAGCACAGCAGCATCCGGGGCCGGAGGGGAGAAGGAGCTGGCACCAGCCAAGCACTGCAGCTGGTACCCAGCCCCGCCTCCTCCAGCCATTCCCAACCCCACTGCTGCAAGCAGCACCTGCCCCTCCGTGGGCACCAGGCGAGCAGGGCCCGTGCGCAGCCAACTTCGGGTCCCCCAGGGTGAGTCCCGGGCCCAGGCCCAGGCCCCTGCTGCGGAGGCTGCACTGGGATGCTGCGCTAGGGGCTGTCCATGGTTCTCACCCTGCTTGTCTCCATCTATAAACTGTGCCGGTTTGTTGCCATGTCCAGCGCGGAGAGGCTCTCGGTGCCTGCGTACACGAGCCATGCCTGCCTGTGGGCAGGGGCCGGGGCTGCCCGCAGCTGCCGAGAAGTGTCCCCTGGGGTGAGCACCGACGTGCGGGTGGCTCTGGAGCGGATCCTGCCTGAGCTGCACCTGGCCATTTCCTCCATGAAGCAGGCAGCCGACCCTGAGGAGCTCAGGAAGGGGATCGCCGATATCTTCCAGCTGGTGCAGGAAGCCTGGGTGATGCCCACGCTGGGCCGAGACGTGGCCAAAGCTCTGTGTGATGTCATCCGCCTGGAGGGGGGCCTGGACCTATTGCTGAACCTGCTCCAGGCCACAGAGCTGGAAACCAAGTGCCAGGCTGGCAAACTGCTGGAGCAGATCCTGGTAGCGGAAAATAGGTGAGTCTGCAAAAGGCACATACCCTGCAGAGCCCTCCCCCCCCCGTGCCCCCCCGCAGAGCCCTCCCCCCCGTGCCCTCCTGCAGAGCCCTCCCCGCCCTGTGCCCCCCCGCAGAGCCCACCCCTCCCTGTGCCCCCCGCAGAGCCCTCTCCGCCCTGTGCCCCCCCGCAGAGCCCTCTCCGCCCTGTGCCCCCCCGCAGAGCCCTCCCCCCCTGTGCCCCCCCGCAGAGCCCTCCCCTCCTGTGCCCCTTGCAGAGCCCTCCCCTCCCTGTGCCCCCCGCAGAGCCCTCCCCTCCTGTGCCCCCCCGCAGAGCCCTCCCCTCCTGTGCCCCTTGCAGAGCCCTCCCCTCCCTGTGCCCCCCGCAGAGCCCTCCCCCCCTGTGCCCCCCCGCAGAGCCCACCCCACCCTGTGCCCCCCGCAGAGCCCTCCCCCCCGTGCCCCCCTGCAGAGCCCTCCCCCCCTGTGCCTCCTGCAGAGCCCTCCCCCCCTGTGCCCCCCCGCAGAGCCCACCCCACCCTGTGCCCCCCGCAGAGCACTCCCCGCCCTGTGCCCCCCCGCAGAGCCCACCCCTCCCTGTGCCCCCCGCAGAGCCCTCTCCGCCCTGTGCCCCCCCGCAGAGCCCTCCCCCCCTGTGCCTCCTGCAGAGCCCTCCCCCCCGTGCCCCCCCGCAGAGCCCTCCCCCCCCGTGCCCTCCTGCAGAGCCCTCCCCCCCGTGCCTCCCTGAAGAGCCCACCCCTCCCTGTGCTCCCCTGCAGAGCCCTCCCCTCCTGTGCCCCCTGCAGAGCCCTCCCCTCCCTGTGCCCCCTGCAGAGCCCTCCCCTCCCTGTGCCCCCTGCAGAGCCCTCCCCTCCTGTGCCCCTTGCAGAGCCCTCCCCTCCTGTGCCCCCCCGCAGAGCCCACCCCACCCTGTGCCTCCTGCAGAGCCCTCCCCCCCTGTGCCCCCCCGCAGAGCCCACCCCACCCTGTGCCCCCTGCAGAGCCCTCCCCTCCTGTGCCTCCTGCAGAGCCCACCCCACCCTGTGCCCCCCGCAGAGCCCTCCCCTCCTGTGCCTCCTGCAGAGCCCACCCCACCCTGTGCCCCCTGCAGAGCCCTCCCCTCCTGTGCCCCTTGCAGAGCCCTCCCCGCCTGTGCCCCCTGCAGAGCCCTCCCCGCCCTGTGCCCCCCCGCAGAGCCCTCCCCACCCTGTGCCCCCCGCAGAGCCCTCCCCTCCCTGTGCTCCCCTGCAGAGCCCTCCCCGCCCTGTGCCCCCCCACAGAGCCCTCCCCTCCCTGTGCCCCCCACAGAGCCCTCCCCTCCCTGTGCCCCCCGCAGAGCCCTCCCCTCCTGTGCCCCCCCGCAGAGCCCTCCCCTCCCTGTGCCCCCCGCAGAGCCCTCCCCGCCCTGTGCCCCCCGCAGAGCCCACCCCACCCTGTGCCCCCTGCAGAGCCCTCCCCTCCCTGTGCCCCCCGCAGAGCCCTCCCCTCCCTGTGCCCCCCACAGAGCCCTCCCCTCCCTGTGCCCCCTGCAGAGCCCTCCCCTCCCTGTGCCCCCCACAGAGCCCTCCCCTCCCTGTGCCCCCCTGCAGAGCCCTCCCCTCCTGTGCCCCTTGCAGAGCCCTCCCCTCCTGTGCCCCCCTGCAGAGCCCTCCCCTCCTGTGCCCCTTGCAGAGCCCTCCCCTCCCTGTGCCCCCTGCAGAGCCCTCCCCTCCCTGTGCCCCCCACAGAGCCCTCCCCTCCCTGTGCCCCCCTGCAGAGCCCTCCCCTCCTGTGCCCCTTGCAGAGCCCTCCCCTCCTGTGCCCCCCTGCAGAGCCCTCCCCTCCTGTGCCCCTTGCAGAGCCCTCCCCTCCTGTGCCCCCCTGCAGAGCCCTCCCCTCCTGTGCCCCTTGCAGAGCCCTCCCCTCCCTGTGCCCCCTGCAGAGCCCTCCCCTCCCTGTGCCCCCCTGCAGAGCCCTCCCCTCCTGTGCCCCTTGCAGAGCCCTCCCCTCCTGTGCCCCCCTGCAGAGCCCTCCCCTCCCAGTGCCCCTTGCAGAGCCCTCCCCGCCCTGTGCCCCCCGCAGAGCCCTCCCCTCCTGTGCCCCTTGCAGAGCCCTCCCCGCCCTGTGCCCCCCGCAGAGCCCTCCCCTCCTGTGCCCCCCTGCAGAGCCCTCCCCTCCCTGTGCCCCCCGCAGAGCCCTCCCCTCCTGTGCCCCCCCGCAGAGCCCTCCCCTCCTGTGCCCCTTGCAGAGCCCTCCCCGCCCTGTGCCCCCTGCAGAGCCCTCCCCTCCCTGTGCCCCCCGCAGAGCCCTCCCCCTCTGTGCCCCCCCGCAGAGCCCTCCCCTCCTGTGCCCCTTGCAGAGCCCTCCCCGCCCTGTGCCCCCCTGCAGAGCCCTCCCCCCCTGTGCCTCCTGCAGAGCCCTCCCCCCCTGTGCCCCCCCGCAGAGCCCACCCCACCCTGTGCCCCCCGCAGAGCACTCCCCTCCCTGTGCCCCCCGCAGAGCCCTCCCCTCCCTGTGCCCCCCGCAGAGCCCTCCCCTCCCTGTGCCCCCCACAGAGCCCTCCCCTCCCTGTGCCCCCCTGCAGAGCCCTCCCCTCCTGTGCCCCTTGCAGAGCCCTCCCCTCCCTGTGCCCCCCACAGAGCCCTCCCCTCCCTGTGCCCCCCTGCAGAGCCCTCCCCTCCCTGTGCCCCCTGCAGAGCCCTCCCCTCCTGTGCCCCTTGCAGAGCCCTCCCCTCCTGTGCCCCCCTGCAGAGCCCTCCCCTCCCTGTGCCCCCCGCAGAGCCCACCCCTCCCTGTGCCCCCCTGCAGAGCCCTCCCCTCCCTGTGCCCCCCCGCAGAGCCCTCCCCTCCTGTGCCCCCCCGCAGAGCCCTCCCCTCCTGTGCCCCTTGCAGAGCCCTCCCCGCCCTGTGCCCCCCTGCAGAGCCCTCCCCCCCTGTGCCTCCTGCAGAGCCCTCCCCCCCTGTGCCCCCCCGCAGAGCCCACCCCACCCTGTGCCCCCCACAGAGCACTCCCCGCCCTGTGCCCCCCCGCAGAGCCCACCCCTCCCTGTGCCCCCCGCAGAGCCCACCCCTCCCTGTGCCCCCCGCAGAGCCCTCTCCGCCCTGTGCCCCCCCGCAGAGCCCACCCCTCCCTGTGCCCCCCGCAGAGCCCACCCCTCCCTGTGCCCCCCGCAGAGCCCTCTCCGCCCTGTGCCCCCCCGCAGAGCCCTCCCCCCCTGTGCCTCCTGCAGAGCCCTCCCCTCCTGTGCCCCCCCGCAGAGCCCTCCCCCCCTGTGCCTCCTGCAGAGCCCTCCCCCCCTGTGCCCCCCCGCAGAGCCCTCCCCCCCCGTGCCTCCCTGCAGAGCCCTCCCCGCCCTGTGCCCCCCCGCAGAGCCCACCCCACCCTGTGCCCCCCCGCAGAGCCCTCCCCTCCTGTGCCCCCTGCAGAGCCCTCCCCTCCTGTGCCCCTTGCAGAGCCCTCCCCTCCTGTGCCCTCCTGCAGAGCCCTCCCCCCCGTGCCTCCCTGCAGAGCCCTCCCCGCCCTGTGCCCCCCCGCAGAGCCCTCCCCACCCTGTGCCCCTTGCAGAGCCCTCCCCTCCTGTGCCCCCCTGCAGAGCCCTCCCCTCCCTGTGCCCCCCGCAGAGCCCTCCCCTCCCTGTGCCCCCCTGCAGAGCCCTCCCCTCCTGTGCCCCTTGCAGAGCCCTCCCCTCCTGTGCCCCCCTGCAGAGCCCTCCCCTCCCTGTGCCCCCCTCAGAGCCCTCCCCTCCTGTGCCCCCCCGCAGAGCCCTCCCCTCCTGTGCCCCTTGCAGAGCCCTCCCCTCCTGTGCCCCCCCGCAGAGCCCTCCCCCCCCGTGCCCTCCTGCAGAGCCCTCCCCCCCGTGCCTCCCTGCAGAGCCCTCCCCGCCCTGTGCCCCCCCGCAGAGCCCTCCCCGCCCTGTGCCCCCCCGCAGAGCCCTCCCCTCCTGTGCCCCCCCGCAGAGCCCTCCACCCTGTGCCCCCCCGCAGAGCCCTCCCCCCCCGTGCCCTCCTGCAGAGCCCTCCCCCCCGTGCCTCCCTGCAGAGCCCTCCCCGCCCTGTGCCCCCCTGCAGAGCCCTCCCCTCCTGTGCCCCTTGCAGAGCCCTCCCCCCCTGTGCCCCCTGCAGAGCCCTCCCCTCCTATGCCCCCCGCAGAGCCCTCCCCTCCTGTGCCCCCCTGCAGAGCCCACCCCACCCTGTGCCCCCTGCAGAGCCCTCCCCTCCCTGTGCCCCCCCGCAGAGCCCTCCCCTCCTGTGCGCCTTGCAGAGCCCTCCCCGCCCTGTGCCCCCCCGCAGAGCCCTCCCCTCCTGTGCCCCTTGCAGAGCCCTCCCCGCCCTGTGCCCCCCCGCAGAGCCCTCCCCTCCTGTGCCCCTTGCAGAGCCCTCCCCGCCCTGTGCCCCCCCGCAGAGCCCTCCCCTCCTGTGCCCCTTGCAGAGCCCTCCCCGCCCTGTGCCCCCCCGCAGAGCCCTCCCCTCCTGTGCCCCTTGCAGAGCCCTCCCCTCCTGTGCCCCCCCGCAGAGCCCTCCCCTCCTGTGCGCCTTGCAGAGCCCTCCCCTCCTGTGCCCCCCTGCAGAGCCCTCCCCTCCTGTGCCCCCCTGCAGAGCCCTCCCCTCCTGTGCCCCCCCGCAGAGCCCTCCCCTCCTGTGCCCCCTGCAGAGCCCTCCCCTCCTGTGCCTCCCTGCAGAGCCCTCCCCTCCTGTGCCCCCCCGCAGAGCCCTCCCCTCCTGTGCCCCCCTGCAGAGCCCTCCCCTCCTGTGCCCCTTGCAGAGCCCTCCCCTCCTGTGCCCCCCGCAGAGCCCTCCCCGCCCTGTGCCCCCCCGCAGAGCCCTCCCCTCCTGTGCGCCTTGCAGAGCCCTCCCCGCCCTGTGCCCCCCCGCAGAGCCCTCCCCTCCTGTGCCCCTTGCAGAGCCCTCCCCTCCTGTGCCCCCTGCAGAGCCCTCCCCTCCTGTGCCCCCCACAGAGCCCTCCCCTCCCTGTGCCCCCTTGCAGAGCCCTCCCCTCCTGTGCCCCCCTGCAGAGCCCTCCCCTCCTGTGCCCCCCACAGAGCCCTCCCCTCCCTGTGCCCCCCTGCAGAGCCCTCCCCTCCTGTGCCCCCCCGCAGAGCCCTCCCCTCCTGTGCCCCTTGCAGAGCCCTCCCCTCCTGTGCCCCCCCGCAGAGCCCTCCCCTCCTGTGCGCCTTGCAGAGCCCTCCCCGCCCTGTGCCCCCCCGCAGAGCCCTCCCCTCCTGTGCCCCTTGCAGAGCCCTCCCCTCCTGTGCCCCCCTGCAGAGCCCTCCCCTCCTGTGCCCCCCCGCAGAGCCCTCCCCTCCTGTGCCCCCTGCAGAGCCCTCCCCTCCTGTGCCTCCCTGCAGAGCCCTCCCCTCCTGTGCCCCCCCGCAGAGCCCTCCCCTCCTGTGCCCCCCTGCAGAGCCCTCCCCTCCTGTGCCCCTTGCAGAGCCCTCCCCGCCCTGTGCCCCCCCGCAGAGCCCTCCCCTCCTGTGCGCCTTGCAGAGCCCTCCCCGCCCTGTGCCCCCCCGCAGAGCCCTCCCCTCCTGTGCCCCTTGCAGAGCCCTCCCCTCCTGTGCCCCCTGCAGAGCCCTCCCCTCCTGTGCCCCCCACAGAGCCCTCCCCTCCCTGTGCCCCCCTGCAGAGCCCTCCCCTCCTGTGCCCCCCACAGAGCCCTCCCCTCCCTGTGCCCCCCTGCAGAGCCCTCCCCTCCTGTGCCCCCCCGCAGAGCCCTCCCCTCCCTGTGCCCCCCACAGAGCCCTCCCCTCCCTGTGCCCCCCGCAGAGCCCTCCCCTCCTGTGCCCCCCCGCAGAGCCCTCCTCCGGTCCCTTCTCTCCAAGTCCCTGGAATTTGACTGAGCCACTTCCCCAGCCTGGCCCCTCTCCAGCCCAGGGAGTGTCCTCCAGCGGCAGGAGGGGCCGGGCTGGACAGGGCTCTGCGGGGCGTTAAGCTGGCCCCGCATGTGTGTACAGGCTTTGGGACGGCTCGGCTCTCTCTCTAGGCCGTGTGTTCCGAGCGCTCTCCCTCACACTGTGGGCTCCGAGGGGTGGCGGCTGCGTTGTCCCCACCCCAGGGACTGATGAGCGTTTGTGGGGCCCAGGGCCCGGGGCAGCCGCCCCGCTCGCCCTGCCCTATATCTGCCGCTGCCCCACCCCTGCATCGCCCAGAGGCTCAGCCTGGGGCCACGAGAGTTCTCCTCCAGCTGACGCTTGCTAGTGCTGCTGCAGCTGCTGGAGCTACGGGCCCAAGGGCCTGAGTGGGGCGGCGGGCCGGGCCGAACTTAGAGCTGCACGCCGGGCTCAGGCACGCAGCTCTGCCTGCTCACAGGTAGCGCAGCAGAGGGTCCTGGGGCAGGCGCCCGGGTCAGCTTTCCCACCGGCCTCTCTCTGGGCTGGGCTGTGATCTCAGCTCTCACAGGGCGCAGCTCATCCAGCCGGTGACCTCAGCTGGCCAAGGCGTCCCAGTGGCTGAGCTATATGCTGGCAGCAGCCCCCTGCACCCCAGCGCCTTGCTCCTTGTCCCTGGGACACTGCGTGGCCGGGCAGAGGCAGCTGGTTCTAAGCCCTGCTAGGTCAGTAAGTCTCTTGCTCGAGCTCTGTGCCACTGCTGCAAGGGGAGAGGTCCAGGGCAGCTTTCCCCGGGCTCAGCACGTACACCCCAGCTCCACCAGTGGCTCCTGCCTGGCTGCTGGTTCCCCCAAGTCCCTCGCAGTTGCCCCTGACCTCTGTGTTAGTAGCCCAGACTCCCACGCCTGGTTCCTTGCTCCCAGGTTGGCCTGGACCTGCCCTCACCTGCGCCGGCCATGGGACAGTGCACAGCTCGGGGCTTGGACCTGCTGGACGAGTTTGGCTTTGGAAATGGCAGAAAAGCATTGCCAGCTGGCCCAAACGTCTTGTCTTCATGTTTCCTGTGAAGGTGACAGTCACGTTCTGTCCTGCCAGCTCACGCCAGTGTCCACCCAGTCCCCTTCCTCTCCTGCTCGCTACCCGCGCTGCCTGGGCCCAGCTCCAGTGCTGCTGCCTCTACACGCGCCCTGGCTCCAGGCCCAACAGGCAGCTGACGTCCCACAGACCTGGGTGTCCAGAGAGGTGACTCTGACAGCGAGGACTCACTTTTCTGGGACAGGAACAGAGGGGGCAGGTAGCACCATGCTCAGAAAGTGACTGTGCGAGGTGCGGTCTTTGCACACTCGTGTGCTGGGCCCACACTGCTGCCGGGGACCAGTTGTCAAGTACACACTCAGCTCAGGAGCAGGAGGCATTTCTGGAGGGCAGGGCCTCCTTTGCGAATGCTGCTTGGTGCCCGTGTTGATTGGCACCTGCTGCAGCTGACCTCACTGGGCAGGCTGGTGCTTAGCCACATTCACCCCCTGGGATAACAGCAGGGCCCAGGAGGCCCTGGTGTTTAGGGCAGTGGTCACCAGCCAGTGGACTGGGCTTTGGCCAGCTGCTGGCACTTCATCTGCCCCTCGAAGCAGGGCTGTGTTGCTCCTGCCCTCTGCCTTGGAGCTGCCCCCAGCCCCGGGAGCCTCGTGCTTGCTGTGTGGGGCACAGAAAGAAGAGGAGGGGGTGCTGATGTCAGGGTGCCACACCCCCTAGCCTGTATCGCAGCCCCACAAAGTGGGGGGGTAGGGGGCCGGGGGGAGCGAGTTTGCTGGCTGCTTTCGGGACTAGTGCAGGGCCAGCGTAGGGGTAAGTCTGCCTTAGTCCCCTGCACCACCCCTCAGAAGCCCCCTGTGGTAAGCAGTGCCCAGCTGGAGCCTGCATTCCAAACCCCAGCCCCAGTCCTGAACCCCAACCCTCTGCCCTCGCCCTAAGTCCCCCTGCGCCCTGAACTCCCTCCTGCACCGTAACTCCCTGCCCCAGGGTCAGCTCAGAATCCCGCCCCCTCTTCAAATCCTTTAGCCCAAGATCAGAGTCCACACCCCCTCCCCCACACCCCAGTCCTCTGTCCCCAGCCTGATAAAAGTGAGTGAGGATGGGGTGAGTAGGGGCGGGGCCTTGGAGAAGGGGCGGGAAGCAGGCGGGGCCAGGCTGTTTGGGTTGGAGGTAGATCCCGGATTGCGTTTCCATTCCCAACGTGATCTCATGCTTAAGACTGTTGCAGACCCTGCATTAGGGTGTCATTGCCATGGGAGGGAATGTCAGCGCCAGGAATTTGAATTCAGCCCCTCAGTTCCTGGCAAGAGGGAGCAGCCACTTGGCCTCATGGTCTGACTCAGCCGGAACAACCTGTCCTGCAGCCAAGTCTCTTCATTGTTGCCAGCCAGCCCCGGCAGCAGCATGGCAGGCTGTGCTGTGCCTTGCGCGAACGCAGGCAGGATATCCCAGAGCGGGGATCCCTCTTCCCTGTGTTCCCAGGCTGGCCCCCCGGCACCGGCCTCCCAGGGCTGAGCCATTTCAAACTCAAGGAAGGTTCTCACCTGCTTCCGTCCATGGCCACACACGCGGCCCGTTACACCAGCTCCTACCCAGAATCCTTTGCACCAGTCCCCATGCTGCAATGAGCTCAGGATGCCCGCGCCCTGCCCTGGCCAGCGACGCGGCTAATCCACACGCACAGGGGATCATGCAGAAGGGCCTGGACTCCGGATCCCAGCCGCAGGCAGGCTCTGTTTTCCAGAGCTCTCTGAGCGGCTCGCTGCCAAACCCAGCCCAAGGTCACTGTAAGCAGCACGGAGAAAAGGAGTTCCCAGAAACTCCCTCCCACGTGCCCCAATGGAGGGGCTGGCTGCATCCCTCTGACTTTGCTGATCCACCCCAATGTGGACTCCCTGGGCCAGTAGCAGCACAGCGTTGTGGGGCTGGCTGCTCTCCTCTCCTCTCCTCGTCCTGCCAGCACATTCCCTGCAGTGTCACAGCCTGGCCAGTCTGTTGGGCTCCACATGCTTGTAGTGGGGCTGCGCGGACCCTGTCACGGTATCTAGGGCTGGGGCTCAGCAGTCTGCAGGTAGACACCCTTGCTCACATGCTAGTCTGAATGGTCCCAGGAAGGCTCCTCAGATGTGGACTGGCCCCTCCCATTGTCAGTTAAATGCTCCTGATGGGCCCTTCACCTTGACTAGGCCCTTGGCAGCACACTGGCCACGTGCTTCCCCGGGGTGACTCAGTCGCACCCCAATTGACACACACACTCATCACATACTCATACCAGCCAATCACCTTCCCGCGGACACCTCCCTCCCCCACCTCCTGGGCAAGCCTTGTGGCACATACAGAATCAGGGTGGCAACAGAATCAGTCTGTACGGTTACATTTTAATGAGACGATGTTACAGCCTCCCGCGGCAAACACCTGCAAACCTTGACGAGTTCAGTCTCTAGGCATCATGGCACTGCCCTGTTCTTTGCTTTCACCCTTCTTCCCTCTGCTTCTTACGCTGCCAGGTTTTGGTAACCAGGTTTGGTTCTTTAAAGGATTTGAAACCACAGACAGAGGAATACTTCTTTTTAGGGTCAACAAAGATTTTTTATTTTTTCTATTTACTTTATAATTAATTTTCCATTTAAATCAATTCACTATTTTTGATTCTTTTAAGACAATATAATATACAAAGAAAAAGTAGAAAAACAGTACAGTTAAAAAAACCCAAGAAATAATAACTTCTCTTACAGATATACCCTCCTGATTTACCTTTAAACAATGTATGGAGTTAACAAATATATACTACTCATGTTAAGAAAGACAGAAGCATTGCTTAGATTCAGGAGAGATTCTTTTCGTTATGTTTTTCCTTTCTTTGGATTTTTCGTTGCAACTTACGACCGGTGTTCGTTCCCCTTTCGGAGCTTATGTGCGGCAGCGAGATTCAGCGCCAGGGAGGGAGTCCTGGTTGATCAGACCTGGCTTTTTGGATTCGCAACCCGTCCGCTCTTGGTCTGTTTCAGCCCACCTTATATACCCTGTTTTGGTATTTTGGTATCCTCCACTCGCCTGACAATTGCTGACGTTAGATTTTTGTTGTCTCATGCTGCCCTTACAAAAACTTTCGTCTGCTCCATTTGGGGTAATCAGCACTTTGTTGCATACTGCTGTCTGAGTTACTTACTTCCCTAAAAGCGGGGTTATTGTTGGTCATCCAATCAAATTTTGTTTTTATTTTTATCTCCTGTATCTCACAATGCTGCCTTTCCTTTCCACTTACAATTAAACTGGTGCTCATTTGACATATTCTGGGTAGGCCTCAACACATCCCTTTCATACCAGGGACCGGATCGCCCGGATTGGGCTGGGGGTGATTTTGAATCTGACCAAGGAGCGAGACAGCCCCCAGCTGGCACGCAGCCTCTCGGGTATCCTGGAGCACATGTTCAAACACACCGAGGACACCTGTTCCCAGCTCATCTCCAATGGTGGCCTGGACGCCATCCTCTACTGGTGCCGCTGGACTGACCCCGTTGTGCTTCGCCACTGCGCCATGGCCCTGGCCAACTGTGCCATGTATGGCGGGCAAGCCAACCAGCGGCTGATGATCGAGAAGAAGGCAGCAGAGTGGCTCTTCCCGCTGGTGTTCTCCAAAGACGACGAGCTGATCCGCCTGCATGCCTGCCTGGCCATCACGGTGCTGGCCACCAACAAAGAGATCGAAAAGGAGGTGGAGCGGTCGGGGACCCTGGCACTGGTGGAGCCCTTCATTGCCTCGCTGGACCCAGAGCAGTTCGCATGCGACTTGCTGGACAGCAGTGACAGCAGTCAGGGGAGGACAGCCAAGGACCTGCAGCACCTGGTGCCCTTGCTGGACAGCTCGCGGCTGGAGGCACAGTGCATCGCTGTCTTCTACCTGTGCACGGAGGCTGCCATCAAAGCCAGGCAGAAGAAAACCAAGGTAAGGTTACCTGCGACAGGCAGGTGTGGGAGGAGGAGGGCATTGAGCTGGCGTCCGAGCAGTCCTGCATCCTCTGGGTGTTCACTGCTCTGCCTTTGGGAAGCCGCGGTGTCCTGACATGCCCATGTGCCAGGACTGTGTGGCATGACTCAGAGGGAAGGCACCTGGGGCTATAAGGCTGTGAGGGCTCCTACTCTTGTGTGCCCAGATTTTCAGTGAAATTGGGGCTGCCCAGAGCCTGAAGAGGATAGTGTGCTACTCCACCAACACCACTGCCTCGTGCCTGGCCAAGAAGACGCTGCGCATGATGGGCGAGGACGTGCCTCGGCGGATCCTGCCCACCGTCTCCAGCTGGAAACCCAGCGAGGTGCAGACATGGCTGCAGCAGATTGGATTCAACAAACACTGCCAGAGCTTCCTGGTAGGGTCGTGTTTGCGAGAGAGGGACAGTGGACAGGCCCTTTGCCGGGAACACACAAAGGACCCACCCTTGGAATAAGGGTCCCTGCAGATAAATTGTCCTCCAGAGCAATGGAGCCATTCATGGCCACGTCTCCTTGAGCAGGGCTACAGGGAACTAGGCCAGTGTCTGTGGCATGCCCAGAGCAGGCCAGCCCGCCATACGCGTGCGCTGCTGTCTGTACGGCTGCCCTCGAGCAGTCAGGGGAACAGACGTCACTAGCCAGAGCAGGCGTGGGCAGCCGGCGGGCGGTTCTCTCTGCTGGGGTCTGCATGGTCCTTGCTGAGCAGGTCCACCCCTGGCTGGTGAAGCTAACGGCATAGGGCACTGGAGCTGCCCCCATTCACTGCATGGCCATCTCACCCGCCTCCTCTGCCTGAGCCCCCTCCCTGGCTCAGGGCTCCAGTGTGCTTGGTGGGCAGCTTTGCCATCTCCTCTCTTGGCAGGACCACGAGGTGGACGGGGACCTGCTGCTGCGGCTGACGGAGACGGACCTGCAGGAAGATCTGGGGATGGCCTCCAGCATCGTCCGGAAGAGGTAGGCCCGTGTCCTGGGGCAGCGCTGCACACGCAGGCCTCGCCCACAGCCGTCCCTGCAAAGACCTTTGCGCTGCCCCTGCTTCCCCAGCAATGACAGCACCTGCCTGTGACCTCCCGCGGCCAGTGGAAGTTCTCACAGGGTGTGGCTGGCAAGGGGCTCTCAGCACGGGACCTGCTGCTCAGAAAGACTCAGACTGGCCGTGGCCTCTGCTCCCCAGGATGCAAGTCCTGCCCCTCTGCTGGTCTGTCTGGTCATCTCTCTCCTGTGCTCTCTTCTCCTCCCAGCGCGCCAAGTCCCTGCCTGCCCCGAGCCCTGGTAACTCCTTTCCTGGCTTACGCCCGCTTACTTGCCAGGTTCTTCCGGGAGCTGACGGAGCTGAAGACATATGCAAATTACTCCACCTGCGACCGTAGCAACCTGGCCGACTGGCTGGGCAGCATTGACCCCAAGTTCCGCCAGTACACGTACAACCTGGTGACCTGCGGGATCGACCGCAACTTCCTCCACCGCGTCACGGAGGAGCAGCTGCAGGAGGACTGCCACATCAGCGTGGGCTTCCACCGCGTGCGCATCCTCTCTGCCGCCAGGGGTAGGGCCTCCTCCCCGCGCCGGCTGGGGGCTGGTGGGGCCTCTGCTCAGACCCGGACGAGGCTGGCTGAGGCACTGGGCTGGGGTCCGGGTGGGATTAATAGGCCTGCTACGTGACTGATCAAAGTCACCATTAACTCTTGGCTTCTATCCACTCCTGCGTCTAGAAATGCTTCACTCTCCCCTGCCATGCAGTGGCTGCAAATCCAGCTCTGAGGGGCCCGACGTCTTCATCAGCTACCGGCGGAGCACTGGGTCCCAGCTGGCCAGGTGAGTGCCAAGGGGCCCGCCCCATGGGACCCATACCAGGGAAGGCGCGATGGCTGCGCTGTGGCTTAGGATTGACCCATGTGGACAATGCTGCAGCCCCCTGGGAAGAGCAACAGTGGGCGGGGACAGAGCCTGGAGGCTGAGTGAGAGCGGAGGAGGCCAGCAGGGGAATTTAGCCTCCCGGTGCCAGCCTGGCCATGTGATGGGGACTTGCACTTTTCTCAAGCCACACCCCAGGTGGGCCGGTCAGGGGCTGGGCTGAAAGCCTCCTGCCTTGTTAGTTCTGTCACAGGCCCAAGCCCGTGGCTACCACCTTGAGGCTGCAGTTGGCTCTGTGGACGCCTGCTGTCAGCTCCAGTTTCCCAGGGCCTCTGGCTGAGCTGATGAGGACGGGGGGGAGAGGGTGCCTGCTGTGGGTCCCTGATGGTGCCACTCTCTTGCCCCCAGCCTGCTGAAGGTGCATCTGCAGCTGCATGGCTTCAGTGTGTTCATAGATGTGGAGAAGCTGGAGGCGGGGAAGTTTGAGGACAAGCTGATCCAGAGCGTGATGAACGCCCGCAACTTCGTGCTGGTTCTCTCGCCAAACACGCTGGATAAGTGCATGGGAGACCCTGAGCGCAAGGACTGGGTGCACAAGGTGAGAGCCTGGTGCAGGAGCTCCAAGGGCTGTGCCTGGGGAGCCACCACAGGAGCGGGAGGCGCTGGAGATGGCTTTGGCTGCCAGGCGGGAGCTGGGGTAAGCTCTGGCCTTTCCCTCAGGAGATCGCGACAGCCCTGAGCTGCGGGAAGAACATCATCCCCGTGACTGACCATTTTGAGTGGCCGGATCCACAGGCTCTTCCCGAGGACATGCGGGCTGTCCTGAAGTTTAACGGCATCAAGTGAGTGCGAGGGCAGCTGCCACGTGGCGTGTGGGAGGCCACGGTTCAGTCAGGAAGTAGCGGGCAGATGAGGGAAGCCGAGGGAGGCTGCTGAACATCCCACTTCCAGGGATGGCGCATGGAGGTGCCAGCCTCTGCAGGGGGGACCCATCTGCAAGGTGGAATTTTCTTCTCCTGGCCCCCTTTGACGTGATTCTCCTCCCGCCTTGCCCTTTTGGCCCCAGCCACCTGCAGGCAGGTCTCATATCCCCTGCAGTCCTTCAGCCAAGCTAGGCAGAGTCGTCCTCCACCCCTGCTCCTGGCACAACTGTTCTGGTCCCCAGCACCCACGGCCCACTGGCACTTTGAACCGCATCCCAGGAGGGGTGGGGCCCCACTGTGCCCATGGCCCAGACTTCCCAGAGGTGCCAGGGCTCGGAGGCACCTCGCTACCACCTGCCCATAGCATGAGGGAGCCTTTTGTGTGCCACTGCGGCTCAGCTCCCTGACTCCACAAGCAAGGCAAGCCCTGCTGCCTCGTCCCCTGGGGCTCCCTGGCCCTTACGTGCTAGGACACGCTGCCCCTGCCACGTCCAGGCCAAGGCACCAGACACGCGGGATGTTCCCGCAGGAACAGCCCCCCACGACACCGGAGAGCCAGCCCTGCAAGACTGGAAACAGGGCAAAATCCAATTTCATACAAACCTGAGCCCTGCTGCCCTCGTCTGAAACGCGGCTGCTCACCCTGCGTCCCCCCCACAGCTTCCCACCGGGCTGGCCGAGACACTGCTCTCAGGAGGCCCAGCCCCTCCTCCAGGGGAGGGTGCCAGGAGCGGTCTGCACCCCCAGATACAGCTGCACGCCCCTTTGCGCTTCACCTGATGCCAGCTCCCCTGCTGGGCTCCCTCCCAAAGGCCTGCACACGCTACTTAGCCGCTGACTCAGACATGTCGAGCCAAACATGGACCCGCCGTAGGGCCTTGAGCTACAGAGCTGCAGATCCCCATGTCCAGTACTGACAACCCCCCTTCTCAGTGCCCGCCCTGACCGGCAGCAAGGTGACACTGACACCCACTGCCAGCAGGACCCGGACGTGGCCTGTCAGCCCCAGACCCAGGGTGGCCCGTGCCCTCTGCCACTGCGGTCCTGCAATTACACCAGCGTCTGCGGGGCGGGTGGGCCAGTGCCGAGAACAGCGGCCTGGGCAGCCTGTGGCTGGGCACAGAGCAGCAGCCCAGAGGGGTGGGTCTGACAGCGCCCATGGGCTGGTGTATTGTGCTCACCTGCAGAGACCAGGGTGTTGCAGCCTGTTCCCTCCTGAATGCAGATGGTCCCACGAGTACCAAGAGGCCACCATTGAGAAGATCGTCCGCTTCCTGCAGGGCCGCTCGTCCCGGGATTCGTCTGCGGGCTCCGAGAACAGCCTGGAGTGTGCCCCCCCACTGGGGCAGACCTAGCGCCAGGCGGCCCCAGCCCATGTCCTCTAGGGCCGTGTAGCTCAACCACGGAGGGGCTTGCTGCCTTCCTAACTGGTGTCAGGGAGATCGCAGGGGCTGGCGCCAGTCCTCAGCCCAGGGGTTGAGAAACACTGTGCTAGGGACTTCCCCAAAGAGGCCCCCGCCCCCACGGGGTCAAATCCTTCCCTTTAGAGCTTCCTGCTTGCGGGATTGCCCCAGACCCATCCCTGGAGGACCTGGGTCTACTGCCCCGCCCCCCCCGTGCACGAGAAAAGGCACAGACGAAACGCTAGCCTGCCCCTCCCACCAGAATCCAGCCCCTGGCCCTGGGGGGGACAGCCTCCGCTTAGGACCCAAACCACGGCCTACCCTCTGCCTCCTACTGACCAAGCCTGCGGGGCAGACACACGGTGCTTCCCAATGCCTGGGGCACAGAGCCAGCTGGTCCCCTTGCCTGGCAGGGCTCCCACTCCTCAGTGCCTCCCCCGAAGCCAGTGAGGGGAGCACAGCCCCTGCCCTGCAGCCCAGCCACTAGGGCATGCAGGGTGGGTGGGGCAGGATGTGGGAGGAGAAGGGGCTAGTGAAAGGACGTGACCCAGGAGCCACAAACACCAGCCTGGCCTTACAGGCCCTGACCTGCTGGGTGCCCAGGGCGTGGCTCAGGGAGCGAGTGGCGCCACAGCGTGCCAGTGGGCAGGAGAGGCCGCAGGTGCAAGCCCCATGTTGTGTGTCAAGGTGAGCCCTCCCCACCTGTCCCGCCAGCTCCCCCTCCCCCCTCCTGGCCCCTCCCAGCCCACAGAGCAGGCCATGCTGTCCCCGCCTGGCCTCATGAGTCTGTGGCTCCCAGCTCAGGTAGAATCTCACCCAGGGGCCTTTGCAAGGTGGTGTTGGGGCCTGCCACTCCGGTGCCATGGTGAAGGCGTTCAGGCCCAGGTGTGCAGGGCCCCTGCCGGGCGCCTGAGCACATGCTGCTGCACTGTACCTGTGGGACCGTTAAACACCGGCAAGGCACTGGGCACTGGATGTGCTTTATTCCCACCCTCCGCAGGCGTCACTCCAGGTTTCACAGCATGGCCAATGGGGCTTGCTGCGCATCCCGCTGAGCTTGCGGCCGCACCTCCGCTTGGCTGGCTCCAGTACTCGGTGACTGGCCAGTGCCTCCCCTCCCCCCCTCCAGGTCCAATGCACCTGACCTGGCTGCTTTGCACATTGGCAATCAGCCGCTCCTCAGCCTAGAGGGACGGGGGGGCATTGCCTGGGCAGGGGACAGGCTGCCAGCAGGACCGTGCACGGTGTGGGGCGCAGCCGTTGGCCCGTGCACTCTGCCACCTGTAGCGCAGCTGCAGCTCGCACAGGGCTGCCCTGCTTTGCTTGTGGCCTTTCTGTGGCATCTGCGGGTGCACACACGAGCCGGATGTCAGGCAGCCAATGCCAGGTGGTCTCAGCTCGCTGTGCTGCAGACCCCACTGCCATCTCTGCACAGGGCTGGTGTCCCACCCTACACCTCTGCCCCTCGGTCTGGCTGCAGCTGGAAGCTGCTCTAACAAGCCCATTTCTGGGGCTCTCGCGTGGAGATGTGGGCTCCTCCCAAGGGGCTCCCTTCCCCCAGCACAGCCCTACCTTGGAGAAAGGAGCCAGGCCTGCACTCCAGAGGGCTCACAATGTGAGGGGATGGCCAGAAGAGGGCACTCCTCCCTGCTCCTCACCCTCCTCGGGCTTCCTCCAGCAGCTCCCGCGCCAGTCACAGCGAGCAAGCAAAGGCCTGCCTCTGTGCAGCTCCCGCCGTGGAGTTACGCCTGCCTTGCTCGGCCCCACCCGCCCGGCTCCAGCCACACACAGGGTCCAGAAGAACGGGTGCAGGGACGGCCCGTGTGCAGTGCTCCTGAGCCCAGGCGAGGGGCCCCGATGAACTGCTTTCCATAAGAGGCACGGGGGGCTGTGCGAGCCGTAGCTGAGACGGCGCCACAGGCCCAGGGCATGGCCTGCTAGGCTCTGTTCCTGAAGGCCTGCACCTTGCCTGCCAGCCAGGCCTGGGCACAGTAGGGCCGAGGAGCCTGCGTCCATCACGTTGGGGGGTGTCGATTCCACCAGCAGCAGGGGCCCCACCCCACACGCTGACCGAAGGGGCAGAGCCTGTCTGGGGGGCACTGGCCCGGGGCCAGCGTAGGTTTTAGGGAGAGGGTGCCATTGCTCAGTGGCTGTTGGAAGGTGCCAGCCAGCCCGTCATAGGAAACTCCAGCTAAGGCAGGATGCTGCAGTGTCTTCCCAGGAGTCCGGCCTGTGCCCCACCCTCCACGCTGGCCTCCTGCCGCCGAGCGTCAAGGACAAACTCCTGTAACCATCGAAGGCCAGGCTGAGGCCATGGTCAGCAAGTCCATCACAGGCACACGGCAACTTCCCGCCCTGAGGGAAAAGCTGGGGTGTGGGAGACAGAGCTCTGAGAGCATGGCACGGCTCCCCTGGGAGCGAAGGGCCACGCAACCGCCTGCTGCTCATGCCAGAGAACGTGCCCCGCCCCAATGCACCTGGAGAAGCACGGATGGAGCAAGGGGAACCCTCCTCAAATGTTCCACTGCCCACAGCTCCTCCCCTGGAACGAGGACAAGACAATGAACTGCAGAAGCACCCGGGCCACGCGGCTAGGTACCTGAGAGAAGGTGCTCAGGTACTAGGGGGCTGAGGGCAACTTGAGAACCTGTGGAACGTGAAATAAAAAGGTTCCCAGCCTCCCTTTGGCCCTGGATAGGGTTTGGGATTAATGTGAGCATGGTGCACATTGTGCTCTAAGGACACCCTGTGCCTGCCGCGCACGGCCACTCCATGGTAGGTCATGCAGTGGTTCCAAGAGTTCTTGTTTCAACACTAGGCTACGTCTACACTACAGGCGTCTAGCGCAAGAACTGTTCTGCGCAAGCGTTCTTGTGCAAAAGGTCTTCCACAAGAGAGCGTCCACACTGCCATGTGCTTTTGCACTAGAGCATCCATGGCAGTGTGGACGCACTCTTGCGCAAGAAAGCGCTGATGGCCATTTTAGCCATAGGGGTTTCTTGTGCAAGAAATTCATGTTGCCTGTCTACACTGCCTTCTTGTGGAAGAGCTCTGGGGAGAGGAATAACTCTTCCAGAAGAAGCCCTGTTTTCAACGCTGGACTACATTTACTTGCGCAAGAACACGTGTGCAGTATAGACGCTCTGCAAGTTCTTGTGCAAGAACAGCCATTCGTGTGCAAAAAGCCTGCAGTGTAGACGTAGCCAGAGAGAAGCTGTTCTTCCACACGTCCTAGTGGATTCTTCCACAGCAGGGGACTGATCTGCAAGGCCAGCATGATGGGATCCATGTAACTGCACTGTACAGACACGGCCAGCTTGGACCTGCAGCCCAATGGGATCATCTAGGTTTTAGCAGCCTGGTACTGCATTGAGGAAGTCAGGTACAAAGTCATCCCCTTCCTATGTATAGGAAGTCAGGGTTAGCTGGGGTGGGCAGTCATTTTTGATGGGGGGGGGCCACTTCAAGATTTTGGTCAGTGGTCAAGGGCTGCACTTTTCTATGGAGGTGAGTGGGGTCTCAGACAGAGGCTGGGTGCATAAGAGACCTCTGGGTAGAGGACTAGGGTGCAGCAGAGGGTGCGGGGTCTGCACGGGAGTTTGGGTGAAGCGGTGTGTGACTTGGGACAGAGGATTGGGGGCAGGGCCCAGGGAGTGCTGAAGTTATGACCTGGGGCAGGGAGTTTGGGTGCAGGAGAGGGTGAGGTGCCAGATGCAGGCGCTAGCCATGAGGCACTTAGCTAGGTAGCTCACAGCCAGCAGCCTTGGGACCTTCAGGCAGGCTGTCTGCTGCAGACACAGGCCGCTCAAAGTGGCCAGCTGCTGGAGGGTGATCTTTGCGTGTTGCCCCCACCCCCAGAACAATGCTTGCAGCTCCCATTGGCTGGTTTGTGGCCAATGGGAGCTGCAATGTTTGTGCCGGGGCAGGAGCTTTGAGCAGCCAGGGGTTGCAGCAGGCAGGGAGCCTGCCTGAGCATCCCAGCAGGCCACAGGTCTGAGCCAAAGCCTTGGCAGGTTTTGCCCATCCCGGTATTAGCACTTACTTGAGTTACCCAGGCAGCCCCAGCATTATGTCATAGACATAGTTCAGCACCCATCCAAGGGCCCAGTGTGATCACACCAGGCCCTTCTAGCCCTGCTCTACTTCTCCCCTCGCCCGCTGCACGTGCCTTCTCCCTCAACCTTCACCCAAGCAGGGCAGGACAAGAGCCTGTGCTGATCTGGAAAATGCTGCATATTCAGTGTACAAGCAGGCAGAGTAAGAGCCACTGTGAACCTCACCGCAAGGCCCAGGGAACAGCTAACCCAGGATGTCGGCTGTTGCTAGCCAGTTTCAGGGGGTCACCTCTCATCTTTATGGCTCCAGGCTCTCTGATGAGCTCATTCTCCACATGGCATCTGGTTATCTGGTGCTGCAACTCGCCGCAAACTCTTCAAGCCAAGAGAGAAAAGCAGGAGAGTGACAGAGAGGGGAAGGAAGGGTGCAGAAAGCCCACCAAGCAGCAACCTAAACAAGAAAAGATTAAAAACCTGACCGTCAAGGAAAGATCTAAAACTGGGCATGTTTAATCTGAAGACAAGACAACAGAGGGGGACTGATCGACTGGCCCCCGTCTCCACTGACAGCAGGCCAAGCAACAGGCTTAGTCTGCAGCAAAGGCGATTTAGGTTAGCTATGAGGGAAAACTTTCTGTCAGGGTAGTTAAGTACTGGCACGTGTTACCATGCAAGGCTGTAGGGTCCCCATCCCTGGCCGTTCTTATGAGCAGACACCTGTCACAGACGGTCTCATTTTACTTGCCCTCCCTGAGCACAGGAGGAGGAACTAGAAGACGTTCGGGTCTTCTCAAGGCCCTGGTTTATGATTCTATAAAACACTCTGTTGCCAAGGCCAGTCTTTATGGCCATGAGAGGAGCAAGGAACTTGTTATTCTGGGAATGAGCAATCTTGTCCTTGCTGTGAACCTGATTACAAGCCATCACGGGGAATTCTCAGAGCCTTGCATAAGGGGCTTATTATCAGAACTGCCATTCAGTGACTGCACAGATAACATTCAAGAGGAAACAAGTTTAACAGTGTTAGACAACAACTCCGAAGAACATCACTGACAGTGTGAAGCCATGAGGGCGCCTGCCAGCTTCTGGGAAGGGGAGCAGCAGGCAGCTTGCTGATAGATTACATCCTACAGAACTTTGGGGTCCCTTCTGCAAATACATCCTCCCCCCACTCTTAAATAAGACAGAATATCTTATTACCTCTATATAAATCCATGCTACACTCATATCTTGAATACTGGGTACAGATGTGGTTGCCTCACCTTAAAAAGAGATCTTGGCATTGGCAAAGGTTCAGAAAAGGGGAACAAAATGATGAGGGGTTTGGAATGGGTTCCATATGAAGTGAGATTAAAAAGATTGGGATTTTTCAGCTTTGAAAAGGGGGGATACAATAGAGGTCTACAAAATCAGGACAGGTATGGAGAAAGTGAATAAGGAAAATTTATTTACTTGCTCCCATAACATAAGAACTAAGGGTCACCCACTGAAATTAATAGGTAGTAGGCTTCAAACAAGAGGAAGCATTTCTTCGTGCAGTGCACAGTCAACCTGTGGAACTCCTTGCCAGAGGATGATGTGAAGACAAGGACATTAAAAAGAACTAGATACATTCATGGAGGTAAGGTCTATCAATACTATTAGCCAGGATGGGCAGGGTTGGTGTCCCTGGCTTCTGTTTGTCAGAAGCCTGAAATGGGTGACAGGGGAGGGATCACTTGATGATTCCCTGTTCTATTCATTACCTCCAGGGCACGTGGCATTGGCCACCGTCAGGCTACACTGATCTGTGGTCTGATCCAGTATGGCCATTCTTATGTTCTCCCTCATCCAGCTCAGCGTAATGACTGGATGAGCTTGGCCCTGGCTCTGCCATTGGCTTACTTTGTGGCCTTGGGAAGTCACTTAATCTACAATTATTAAACTCAAGTGCCTACAGCTATGGATGTAGGGGAGCCCAATGTCTGACAGTTTTAGTTGTAAGCTGCCTTCCAACCTGCAAAACCCACCTCTGTAAAGAACTGAATGCTGGGCTTTGGGCACTAGGCAGGGCCCTCCTTACCCATGCGCAGAATACACAGCGTGTAGGGCAGCCACAACTGGGGCTCCGCTGGGTCTGAACATCTACCCACCTCTTCCTACCCTGTTCTACAGAGAGGATGGAGTTAACTTACAAATGCCAGAGAGTTGGCAGACACTGAACCTGCAAAGGAGCCATTCAAGTGGAAAGGAAGCCATTTAACAGGCATTTGCCAGCCCCAGGAATACAGGCAGTCCCCAGGTTACCTACTAGATAGGGACTGTAGGTTTGTTCTTAAGTTGAATTTGTATGTAAGTCGGAACTGGTACATATTGTAGGGGAAACTCTAGCCAAACATTTCTCCAGAGCTCAGTTTTATTCTCCCACACCTCACTTCCCTCAGTCCTTTATTCTCAAGCTGAGGTGTCTGCTGAGAAAAGCCGCTCTGCGTCTCCCTGGTCTGCTGGGGGGTGGGGGGGGGGGCGCTAGCTTCACATCTCCCTGGTCTGCTGGGGGGGGGGGGGGGGGCGCTAGCTTCACGTCTCCCTGGTCTGCTGGGGGGAAGCAGCTAGTGCGGGGTTGCCTCACCCCGTTTGTAAGTAGGGATCCAATGTAAGTCGGATCCATGTAACCCGGGGACTGCCTGTATTCTGAGGAAAAAAACGCCTGTGGAACATGCCTGTAGACTGGACGGTCAGTGTCTGAATAGATTCTGTTGGTTCACAAGATGGGACCTCATTTCAAAGGCATTTCAGTAGCGCGGTGCTGAAGATTATAACATCATCCCCGCTCACTCCCGGGCTGCTGCCAGGCATGGAGGCTCCGGTTTAATAGTACTGTGTAGGGCCCCATACATCCTAAGGAGCCACTATTATTTGCCTTGGCACTTGCATCTGTAAAGCATTCCCCACACCAGAGCTTCTTCTCTATGGCACACACTGAAGTGCAGCTAATGCTGGGTTAGGGAGCAGCTGGCTCCCACAGGACGTATGGGCACTTCCGATGGCGCCAGGGATGGGGGCTGCAGCTAGACTGGCAGGAGGGGGAACGTCCCTCCAGGCTCTCTCACACTGCTGGGAACTTACTTCTCACTCCCAGCATCACTGCAAGGGCCTGGGCAAAGCAGTAACATGCAAGACAAGGTTGGTGTGCTGGTGCAGGCAGGGGCCATGGGCTCTATTCAGTCTCCACCGCTGTTCTGCTCTTTCAGGGGCCACCTCTCCCTAGGGAGGACAGGTGAATTGGGCCTAGAGGTTCCTCGTCCATACGAATGGCTTATTGGCCACCCAGCAGGGCAGCACCCTCTGCGCAGAAGGGAGTTTGCTCCCTGACATCACTGCCAACTCCTCATACGCCAGAGGCCATTCCCCATTAGATCTTGCTCCCCTGTCACCTGCACATGGGCGGCAGCAGCAGCTACTTCTACTCCTTTATTTGTAAAATTGCTTGTGTTTGCTTGGGCAGGACCACAAGGAGCTATTCTGCTGGCTGGGCCATGTGTCTACTGGCTGATTAAAGCCATGATTTCCAGGTACTTGGGACTTGAAATCAGCAAGACCCATAGAGCTCTTTGTTGGGTCCAATCTTCCCAGCAGAAGCAGCAGCCACTCCCTGAACAGCCTGCGCCGTGACACAAGGCAAGCTCTTTTGGTGAAGCCACACGGGGGCTCAAGAAGCGTCGGTAAAGTGACCGTATTCGGGTGCCATGTCTGAGACTTCTAGCCACCTAAGAGAGAATGGACAGTGGAACAGAGAGTAAATATCACAGGCCCTTCTCCTGTAAACCCCAGCCTGGCCTCCCTCCAGAACCACCAGCACTGACGAGATTGAAAGACACCTTGTGACTCTTGCTTTGACTAGCAGGGCACGGCTGGAAGACGCTGTTAAGAATGCTCAATCTCTTTCCTCCAGCAGCTGCTGGGGGAAGGGTGAAAGAGCAAGAGCGTGCAAAGATCCCAGCTCTCCGCTGTGGATTAAGAATGTTAAGAGGCTGGTAACTGGCTAATTGTGTAGTCGATACAAATTGAATGGACTACATGATTAGTCAATAAGGGAAGGCGCTTGGTCTCGGCTCGCTACCCCTGCTGCGGCTCTGCAGTTTAAACACAGGAAGAGGTGGGTGTGCAGGCAGCCTGGCTCATACCACATTTACACTGCAGAGCCAGAGCAGGACTAGGTCCCAAACCTGGCACGAACTGAGACTGTGCTAGCCCAGCTCAGTCCCGGCTTGTGCCGGCATTTTAAATGTAGTAAGAGCTGGCTTGGCTCCTACTACTGCTAAACTGCTGAGCTGCAGCAGGGGTAGCTCCTGGACCCGGCGCGAGCTCGGACTGAGCCAGGCTTGCTCAGTCCTGGTTTGTACCAGGTCCAGCAGCCCCTGTCCACGAGGAGTTCCAGCAGGGAGCTAGGACCCTGAGTACGCTTATTAAGTTTGCAGATGATACCAAACTGGGTGGGGTTGCGACTTCTTTGGAGGATAGGGACATAATTCAAAATGACCTTAGCAAGTTAGAGAAATGGTCAGAGGTAAACAGGATGAGGTTTAATAAAGAGAAATGCAAAGTGCTCCACTTAGGAAGGAACAATCAGTTCCATACATACAAGATGGGAAGCCACTGTCTAGGAAGGAGCATGGCGGAAAGGGATCTAGGGATCATAGTGGACCACAAGTTGAATACGAGTCAACAGTGTGATGCTGTTGCAAAAAAAGCAAATATGATTCTAGGTTGTATCAACAGGTGTGTTGTAAGCAAAACTCGTGAAGTCATTCTGCCGCTCTACTCTGCACTAGTTAGGCCTCAGCTGGAGTACTGTGTCCAGTTCTGGGCGCCACATTTCAAGAAAGATGTGGAGAAATTGGAAAGGGTGCAGAGAAGAGCGACAAGAATGATGAAAGGTTTAGAGAACATGACCTATGAAGCCAGGCTTCATGAACTGGGCTTGTTTAGTTTGGAAAAAAGAAGATTAAGGGGGGACATGATAGCGGTTTTCAAATATCTAAAAGGGTGTCACAAGGAGGAAGGAGAAAATTTGTTCCTCTTGGTTTCTGAGGACAGGACAAGGAGTAATGGGCTTAAAGTACAGCAGGGGAGGTTTAGATTGGACATTAGGAAAAAATTCCTAACTGTCAGGGTGGTCAAATATTGGAATAAATTGCCAAGGGAGGTGGTGGAATCTCCCTCTCTAGAGATATTTAAGAACAGGTTGGATAGACATCTGTCAGGGATGGTGTAGACGGAGCTTGGTCCTGCCTTGAGGGCGGGGGACTGGACTCGATGACCTCTTGAGGTCCCTTCCAGTCCTATGATTCTATGACCCCCTGCGGCAGGGGCTGATCTGTAGGATATGGAGCAGCCTCTGCTCACAGCAAGCCTGGGCCCGCCATGCGCAAGCCTGCCCCCCCCCCCCGTGCTGCTGGCTCCCCCCTCCCACAGACTGAGTGTACGCGTGTGCGTGTGTGTGTGTGGGGCACCATCCCCCTCCCACAGACTGAGTGTACGCGCGCGCGCGTGTGGGGGGGCACCATCCCCCCTCCCACAGACTGAGTGCACATGTGTGTGTAGGGGGGCACCATCCCCCCTCCCACAGACTGAGTGTGCGCGTGTGTGTGTGTGTGTGTGTGGGGGGGCACCATCCCCCTCCCACAGACTGAGTGTACGCACGGGTGTGTGCGTGGGGGGGCACCATCCCCCCTCCCACAGACTGAGTGCACATGTGTGTGTAGGGGGGCACCATCCCCCCTCCCACAGACTGAGTGTACGTGTGTGTGTGTGTGTGTGTGGTGCACCATCCCCCCTCCCACAGACTGAGTGTACGCGCGGGTGTGTGCGTGGGGGGCACCATCCCCCCTCCCACAGACTGAGTGTACGCGCGGGTGTGTGCGTGGGGGGCACCATCCCCCCCCCACAGACTGAGTGTACGCGCGGGTGTGTGCGTGGGGGGCACCATCCCCCCTCCCACAGACTGAGTGTACGCGCGTGTGTGTGCGTGGGGGGCACCATCCCCCCCCCACAGACTGAGTGTACGCGCGTGTGTGCGTGGGGGGCACCATCCCCCCTCCCACAGACTGAGTGTACGCGCGGGTGTGTGCGTGGGGGGCACCATCCCCCCCCCACAGACTGAGTGTACGCGCGTGTGTGCGTGGGGGGCACCATCCCCCCTCCCACAGACTGAGTGTACGCGCGTGTGTGTGCGTGGGGGGGGCACCATCCCCCCCCACAGACTGAGTGTACGCGCGTGTGCGCGTGGGGGGCACCATCCCCCCCCCACAGACTGAGTGTACGCGCGTGTGTGTGCGTGGGGGGGCACCATCCCCCCTCCCACAGACTGAGTGTACGCGCGTGTGTGTGCGTGGGGGGGGCACCATCCCCCCCCCCACAGACTGAGTGTACGCGCGTGTGTGCGTGGGGGGCACCATCCCCCCCCACAGACTGAGTGTACGCGCGTGTGTATGCGTGGGGGGGGCACCATCCCCCCTCCCACAGACTGAGTGTACGCGCGTGTGTGTGCGTGGGGGGGGGCACCATCCCCCCCCCCACAGACTGAGTGTACGCGCGGGTGTGTGCGTGGGGGGCACCATCCCCCCCCCACAGACTGAGTGTACGCGCGTGTGTGCGTGGGGGGCACCATCCCCCCCCCACAGACTGAGTGTACGCGCAGGTGTGTGCGTGGGGGGCACCATCCCCCCCCCACAGACTGAGTGTACGCGCGTGTGTGCGTGGGGGGCACCATCCCCCCTCCCACAGACTGAGTGTACGCGCGTGTGTGTGCGTGGGGGGGGCACCATCCCCCCCCCCCACAGACTGAGTGTACGCGCGGGTGTGTGCGTGGGGGGCACCATCCCCCCTCCCACAGACTGAGTGTACGCGCGGGTGTGTGCGTGGGGGGCACCATCCCCCCCCCACAGACTGAGTGTACGCGCGTGTGTGCGTGGGGGGCACCATCCCCCCTCCCACAGACTGAGTGTACGCGCGTGTGTGTGCGTGGGGGGGGCACCATCCCCCCTCCCACAGACTGAGTGCACGTGTGTTTACTTGGGAGCCAAGAGAGGACTTGGGCAGGTTTCCCCGGATGAGAAACTTGGGCACCTGCCTATGGTGGCACCGAATTCTCTCCAATGAGCAGGACTTAGGCCTTAGGCCTTCCCCAGGCTTGTGCTGTCGTAAGCCGTGTGCGGCAAGAGACCCCGGCAGCTGCTCGAGCCACACACTACCAGTGTTTAGACGGAGGTCTAAGACCAGGATTTGAGTTACCCAATCACAGCAGCTGGAACAAGCAGCACCATTGCGCCAAAGAGAAAGGGGAAACCCTTCATGAAGTGCAGGCTCGCAGGGTAGAGGGAGTTGAACACTCCTGTGGCCACAAGTGAGCAGAGTCCTTCAACGCAGGCAACAGAGGCAAAAAGAGCACCTGGAAGGAGGCCAAGGGCAGAACTTAGCAGCACGGCTCCTCTTTGGAGACTGAACACTCCTGCCCACCGCTCCCTCAGGAGGTGACCCTACTGCTCTGCAGTGCAGGTGCCAGGGTCTAGCACCAGACACAAGCACGATGGATCAAGCTGCGCTCCTGGGGACTCAACTGCCCTCCAGGAGCTGCATGCACCAGGGCTGAATTCGGACAGTGCAGAAAGGAACTCAAGGCAAGCACCAAGGCCACGTTATGGCTCAACGACTAGGAAGTGCTGCACATTCAGTTTGAGACCCTTGAATAAACTGACACTCACTTCAGTCTAAGGGGGCCTCACCTGAGTTGCCTGGAGCAACCAGCACTTTCCATTTAACCATTGGGAAAGCATTTCTGGGCTGCACCGCACCGCGCCCTTCCCCCATCTCTCCTGAGTCTGCAGTGGCATTTAGCGATCTTAAATTGCATGTAATCAGCTAATTGAGTAGTCGATGGAATTTCCATCAACTACTCGATTAGTCGGGAAACTGCAGAGCCACAGCAGGGATAACCCTGCCAGCCCACAACCCTGGGAGCTAATCTTGCTGCGGTTCTGCCTTTTAAATGTATTAAGAGCCCACCAAGTAGAGGCGCAGCGTTTGGAATCAGCTGATTCCTGGCTCGTGCCCAGTCCCTGGCTATGCCTCTGCGTCCCCTGTTTCCCCGCCCCAGACAGCACTGGGGGAATTGGCTTTTAAGATGGTTTCCCCCAGCATCAGCTCCTGCTCCCCTACCCGTTGCCTCTCTCTAAAAGAGACAGCGGGGTGGGTGGGTGGGTGGGGGGAGAAGCAACTAGTTGAGTTACTACTTGACTACCCGATAAGCATTTGGTTATCAGATAGTCGACTAGTCACTTACATCTCTAGTGGCATTTCCAGCCACGTCCGCAAACCGGGGGTTGGGAGGCAGAGAGGCACAGCTCTTCCCAATCTCACAAAGAAGGGTAACCCTTCGCCCAGTGGGGACATCCTGGCTGTGTCTAGACTGCATCCCTTTTCTGTAAAAGGGATGCAAATTAGACACATCGCAATTGCAAATGAAGCAGGGATTTAAATCCCCCCCGCTTCATTTGCATAAAAATGGCTGCCGCTTTTTTCAGGCTCGGAGCTTTGCCGGAAAAAAGCACCAGTCTAGACGCGGATCGTTCGGAAAATAAAGCCTTTTACGAAAGATCCCTTGGGATAAAGGATCTTTACGGAAAAGGGATGCAGTCTAGACCCAGCCCCTGAGTAATGCTGAGTTCTTATGATGGCTGCCAGCTTCTGTAGGACAAAGCCTTACCCTGGGGTTCTAGTGTTTCCAGAGTTTATTTTTAACCTGTTCTAACTCCTGTTCCCATGGCAAGTTTTGAAGCCAGAGGAAGGTCCTCAGTGACCCATCCCCAAGCTTTCATGCGATACTTTTCCCTTTAACTACATCTCCCTCTGTACATTCTCTTCTCCAGCAGGTGCACTGCACTGCCCAGAGAAACTGCCTACAATGCTTCAGTGCGAGTGTCTGGTGCAGGGCCTAGGGATGTGCACACATTCTGGGAAAGGAGGGCTCAGAAGAAGGTTGAGATTCCCTGACCTATTTCTTTGGTATCTCCTGCCAGGAGAGGCCAAGCCACACTCCCTGAGTTGTTTGGGGTTCGCGTGTCATGCAGACATCACTAGGCTGGAGTGTGTCAGGACCTACTGTGGGTTACGCGATTTGATCCCTTACCCTGATCTTTCTCATCCACCAGTTTGGACAGCTTGGCCCGGATCACTGGAGTGGCTGCCATGGAAAGAAACAGGATGCCATAGCCTGTGAGTGAGAAATAAGACACACTCAGGAAGCTCCTTTAGCTCTGGAATAACATTGGTGCTTCAAACAAAACCCACCCCCCAAACAGAACACTTGTAGCTGTCAGGGAGGCTGCCAATGCCACCCTCCTGCCCATCAGCCCACCCTTCAGGCCTGCTTCCTTCTATGGCCCCATCGGGCCTCCACGTGTGGCTTAAAAACCTTGTTTGTGTGGGTTTTGGTTGGTTCACAACTGTGTGCAAAGACTCCCTCTAGCAGAACCGCTACCACCTCATGGTGACTGTAAATACAAGGTGTGACAGGCTTTCGTACGGGAGAGCCCAGCAATTCTGGGATATGGGTACTTTGGAGAAGTCTCCTCTGCCTTCCTGACTTTTCAGGCGGATGCCACTCACTTTCAGCTAGGACACTGGGCTGCCCGTATTGAGGGATTCAACCTCACCTGTGAACATCAGCGGAGTTGTAGAAGCAAGTGAAATCACAACCAAGCCTGAGATGTTGGAAAGCAACCCTAACTCTGCCACCCAGGTGTCTTCAAGGCACAGCTGCAGTGCCCGCAGCCCTGCCAAGCTGCTCAGGTAAGCCAGGTAACTCGCCGCTGAGCCATAGCCTATGAGATCTGAGCCCCAGCAGAGGGGGGAGCTGAGTTCGTACAGGACAAAGAGTTCTCTGGCTCCAAAGTGAATGGTGACAATGAGAAAGAAAGCCAGAGAGTAGAGAGCAAGTTTCTGCCTGGAGCTCTGGTGCCCTGGGGCTGCATACAGCCTGTACACAGACACGTAGTGACGGAGGGTGAACAGCTTGGCTGGTTTCCTCTCCTTCACCGACTCCTGGAGACACAGAGCAGCATAGAGGGCAGTGGTAAGACTGACAGCAAACACTAGCCAGAAGGGATTGATGTAGCCCTGAGCTTTGCGCCACTGCCCTCCGATGAGGCTGGCCAGCATGCCTGCCACACCCAGGCACGCCTCCAGGATGGCCACGCGGAACGTACGGGAACGCTGGTCACTGATGTCGGCCGCATAGGCAAAGCAGCTGGCCAGGATCAGGTTGTAGTCTCCCAGGAGGCCACACAGGATGCGCCCAAGCAGGAAGTAGCCAACGTGCAGCCTCAGGTACATGACAAAGAGATAGATGGCGGCCTGCAAGGCCATGCCCACCGCAGGCAGAACAAGTGCTGGCCGGCGCCCCACGCTGTCACTCCACGGCCCAAAGAGCGTCACGGAGAAGAGACCCACAAAGAAGCCTCCTAGGTTGATGTAGAGGTTCCAGTGGGCGGCCAAGGTTGCCACCTCCTGAGACAGAAGGACACAGACATCAGGAGACGAGGCCAGAGCTGGCGACTGGCCCTGTGCGTTGGGGGTGGGGTGACAGGCCCCTAGAAGGGGCAGAAGGCGTGGAGGTCGGGGCAGCCAGCCCCCAGCGCCGCTGGACCCTGCCATGCCGGGCTCTGGGGCAGATGGACAGAGGGCTCCAGCCATCGCTGCAGCCACAGTAGCAACGGCAGCGGCCCAGAAAATCGCCAGGTCCCAGGGCAGCTACCCCAGCTGCCCTCCCCTGCCGGCCGCGGGCCAGGCCCCTGTCGCCCACGAGGGTCTGCGGGCCCATCTCCTGGGCCTGGCCCCGGCCGGCAGGTGAACCCGGGGCACGCCAGACCCCCTCCCGCCGGGCACAGCAGCGCCCCCGCCTCGCCCACCTGCCGCCGGGGGTCCGTCGCGCCGCTCGCGTTGCCGCAGCCGGGCGAGCCGCCGGCCGCCGAGGCGTTGTAGCCGAGCTGGGCGCCCAGCCGCTCCCACAGGTACTGGGTGCAGAGCGGGCCCTGCAGGCCCAGCGCCACGGTGGCCAGGAACAGCACCGGCTCCACCGTGGGGGCGGCCCGGCGCGGCCCCCCGCCCGCGGGCGCCGCGCTCTCGGCCATGGCGCGGCCCCTTAGCCGCGGCAGGCGGATGGGCCGCGGGCTCTGCCCGCGGGGGCGGGTGGGCGGAGCCGAGCCCATGGGCGGGGCAGAGCCGCGGCAGCGCTCCCTAAGGGTTAGCGCGACAGGCCCTCAGCGCCGCGAGTCCTGCCCCTCATGCCCCCTCGTCTCCTTGCCCCGCCCCGCCCCCTGCTTCGGACCTTCATCAGCTCCCCGGGCGGGCTCAGGGCCGGGTGTGGTAGCCAGGGGGCCCCGCCGGCGGGGGCAGGGCTTACGGATGCCAGTAGTTGAGCTTTCTGTCCGGAACCCAATGGAGACAATAGAACTGGCCGGTACGTTCGAAATCGGATGGAATGTCGATTGTGATGTCATGTCACGTGTGTCCGGTGGCTTTGTTGAAACCCTACGTGGCTGCCCACTGCAGTGAGGACTCTTCAACGCCCCTCCGTAGTGTTGGGCTGATGGGCATCTCCCCGACCTCAGCCACCGCCTAGACTCTGCAGCGGGTGGGTGGGAGCCAGGCCAGGCTGGGGGGCGCGGATACCCACAGAGGCTGGGAAGTAGGATAGCAGAGCTTGCGGTGTAGAGCGGGCCAGGCATTTCGGGGTGCCAAGGAGAAACCGAACTGGGGGAATCCGAGCCGGGCATTGGAGGCGGGGAGAAGCAGCGTAGGGAATTACAGAACACCAGAACTGGAAGGGACCTCGAGGGGTCAAGTCCAGTCCCCTGCCCTCACAGCAGGACCAAGCATTGTCTAGATCATCCCTGACAGGTGTCTGTCCAGCCTGCTCTTCAATATCTCCAATGACGGAGATTCCACAAGCTCCCTAAGCAACTTATTCCAATGTTTGACACCCCCCCTTCCCCCCCCAAGCTAGGAAGTTTTTTCTCGTGTCCAACCTAAACCTCCCTTGGACGGATGGAAGCCGTGAGGTTTGGTTGCTTTATTTCATATTATGTGGTTGCTTGCAGGGCCGACTTATCCATTAGGCACAGTAGGTACAGGGCCTAGGGCCCACGATACTTTTAGGGGCCCACAAAAATGTTTTAATTTTTTTTTAAATCAGAAGAAAAAAATGAACTTTTAGGGTCGAAGAAAATGTTTTAATTTTTTTCTCACAGAAGAAAAAAATGAAACTTTTTGGGCCCACAAAAATCTATTACATTTTTCCTAAAACAGAAAAAAAATAAAATGTTGAAGTATTTAAAGTTATATAAAAAATAGTTTTAAATAATTTTTTTATGGGGGAAGGGGCCCACGAAGGCAAAAGTGCTTAGGGCCCATGAATGTCATAATGCGGCCTGGTTGCTTGTGTGCTTTTCATAGTGAGTGGGAAATGCTCTTTTAGGGAGATTTAAAGGCAATGGCCCAGAGCATGGCAGGCGGGGATGCTGGACTCTGCCACTGGGATCAGCTGTTTCTTTGTTGTTGGTCCAATGGAGTCCTGGCTGACACCCCAGCCCTCCTGTAAAATGCTTCCCTATGGCCTTTTGCCAGGCACCCAGAGCTCTCACTGCCAAGCCCCCAGCGAGGAGAGGAGAGGAGGGAAAAGCTGCAGCATGGTCTCCCACCTCCATGCAGCCCGGACTAAGCTGGAGCCTCTCCCTTTATTTATTGACAAATAACAGATGTGGAATGTTAACATTTTTGTTGCTGAATTCCCTCAGGACTGGGGTGCTCAGCAGTTGAGGGGTGCTGGGTGTTGGGGGCAGTGTGTGTGGTAGGGCTCTGTTGTTCAGGTCTCTGGGTTAGTGGCCCTTGGGCATAAGGGGGCAGGGTACTAGGCAGGGGGCAGCATGGCGGAGAATCCAGGGGGAATCTTTTCCCCAGTGCCCCACCTTCACCCCACCTCATTGCAGCAGGCTGAGGAAGGCGGAGGGGCTCCTTCAACCATGGTGAGTACGGGGGAGCCTGACTCCTGCTGCTACCCTGTGCCAGGCCCCCCGGTAATCTCCCAGGTCATCCTGGGACCTGTCTATAGGACAATTGAGGTGACTATCGTGGGGCCACCCCAAATCATCATATGGACAGAATATCCCTGGTTAGTCGCAAAGGCGGCACAGGAGAGGAGTGCAGTCCCCATGGTGCCAGGGGAAATGGGGGGGTGCTTTACCCACAGGAGCCAGGGTTGCCCCTTCCCTGAGGCGCCTCCTTGCTCACTCCATCCCTCCTCCTTCTGTCACTTGCTCTCCCGCACTCTCATTCACTTTTACCAGGCTGAAGGAAACAGAGGGGGTGTGGGCTCCAGGCTGGGGTTGAGGGGTTCAGACTGTGGGAGGGGTGCCAGGCTGAACCTGGAGCAGGGGTTGGGGTGCAAGCTCTTGGAGATAGCTTGGGTGCTGAAGAGAGCTTAGGACTGGGGTAGAGGATTGGTGGTGGGGGGATCAAAGCTCTGGAAGGGGACTCACAGCTGGGGCAGGGGGTTGGGTGCAGGAGAGGGGTTGGAGGATCTAGCTGAGTGGCACTTACTTTGTGCAGCTCCAAGTCAGTGGTGCAGCAGGGCTAAGGCAGGCTCCTTGCATGCTCTGGCCTGAGCTGTTCCTGGAAGCATCTGGCCTGTCCCTTCAACCTCTGGAGGAATAACAGGGCTACAGGCACTGCCCCTGCAGCTCCCATTGGCTGCAGATCCTGGCCAATGGGAGCTATGTAGTTGGTGCTTGGGCATTGCACCAGGCTCTCCCCTGGGACTGCAGGGATATGCTGGCAGCTTCCAAGAGTGGTGTGGGGCCATGGCAGGCAGGGAAGCTGTCTTAGTCCTGCTGTGCTGCCAGACTTTTAGTGGCCTACAATCTGGTTTGGCTTCAGTAGCCTTTGGGAGACAGAGCCCTATTCCGGGAGACCGCCAGTGAAACTGGGAGGGCTGGCAAGCTTACAAGGGATGCCCAGCCGGGAGTTCACCCAGGGCACCCTTTTCCCTAAGGCCAGCTCAACATGTCTGGCTTTGACAAAGGAACAGGGTCTTGGAAAAAGCTCTTTTTGAAATGGAAAAAAAAAGTTTGGAAGACCAAGTTGAACTCAGCTCTAATGATCTCTGTATCTGGGCTCTGATACTGTAGCCAGGACTTTGCTGTTTGAGTTCTTCTGGTCAAGGCAGGCTCCCCAGTGCCGTAGGGAGCAGGGCTGGAATTTCTAAGGCATCTACAAGTTAGACACCCACCACAAAGATACTTCAATAGAGGTTAGGGGCCCCTCTACCTTTGTAGATCTGGGCCCCTCTGGTTTTGAAATCTGAGGGCAAGGGGGAATATTTAAGGCCATGTGCAAGTGTGCTGAGGATCAGGGCCTGATTTACATTATATTACACATCATGTTGGAATTGGCACCCCATCTTTTTTGGCAACAAATTCTTAGACTTATGCCATGAAACCTCCTCTGTACTGTCTCCTTCCTATTAGTACATAGAACTCTGGTCCAAAAACGACCGACCAACCAACCAATCCTCCCCCAAAACCTAATATCAGTTTTCCTACAAATTGAGGACCTAAACTAGTGTCTGGTGATCAACTAATTCATCTTGAATGAGTGCATGTGTCAGCAAAAAGTAAATTTGCATGTTTTTACTGATTAAAAAGTTTACAAGTTTTTATCTTGACCAGGTTTGTGATTAAATGATTAATCTTCAACAAGAGGATTATGAAATATCTGGCAATGAATGAGTTTGTTATAAGATAGCTCTCGGGTTAATGATCAGGACAGTAAAAAGATCTGTTTCAGCAATTTTACCATAAATGATATATCTGTGTTTGCTTATGAAGACTTGCTGTACTTTATATACTTCTTGGTGGTAAAACTAATTCATGTTACAAAGCTAAAGAGATGGAACTATAAAAATTCACATTCCTGTATTTCTTATAAACAGAATCACAGTACTTCCAGCTGTGTCACTACTTAATTTAAGATAAACTGACAATTTATTGAAATGTTTTCTGCTTATGGTTTTCTCCCCTCTCAAAGAACAGTTATAATTAGTACGTGAAATAAACAAAAATCTGAAGAGTTGCTGTTAAGCTAATTCAGGAATAATTTCAATTAAGCTAATATACAAAGGAGAATGTTTGTATGTTTGTGCTCTAATAACTTGGACACTATGGCTGTGTCTAGACTGGCATGTTTTTCCGGAAAATCATCTGCTTTTCCAGAAAAACTTGCCAGCTGTCTACACTGGCCGCTTGAATTTCCGGAAAAGTACTGACGATCTCATGTAAAATCATCAGTGCTTTTCCGGAAAAACTATGCTGCTCCCGTTTGGGCAAAAGTCTTTTTCCGAAAGACTTTTGCGCAAAAGGGCCAGTGTAGACAGCATAGTACTGTTTTCCGCAAAAAAAGCCCCAATCGTGAAAAAGGCGATTGGGGTGTTTTTGCGGAAAACTGCATCTAGATTGGCCACGGACGCTTTTGCGGAAAAGCATCCTGCCAATCTAGACGCGCTTTTCCGAAAATGTTTTTAATGGAAAACTTTTCCGTTAAAAGCATTTTCGGATATTCATGCCAGTGTAGATGTAGCCTATAAGAGCTACCGCAACCAAACGGCATGGGATAACCTTTCCTCCAGGAGAAGGTTTTAAGGTACTGTGGGAGGGTGTGACGGTCCCCACCCCCCGCACTAGCTCCACTAGCGGCAATGCGCTCCCAGGCTGCCGCTGTTCTGGGCCTGTGGCTCTTGCGCAGAGGTGGCATGCGGAGGACCGCCCTCATGGCGCAGGTGCGCCTCAGCGGGTGTGCAAAGTGGCAGGCAGGTGGACCTGGGGAGAGCAGGGGTGCTGGCAGGGACACCGGCATGGAAAAGGGCACTGACGGTTAAAACCGGCGCCGGGCCAGACACAGCGGGGAGAGAGAGAGCAGGAGGAAGCGGGAGAGGGGTCTGCTCTTTTGCACGCTGCCACCCCCCCTTCCTCACCACCTCCCTAACTGCCAGCCTCTGCCCCACACAGACAGTGCCCCGCTCCACCCCACCCGTCCCCCGCCACCTCTCTGTGCCCCACACAGAGAATCTGATTTTCTTCCACCACACCTGTCCAAGTACCACCCTATCTAATATAGAAAGGAGAATGTTTGTAAGTTTGTGCGCTAATAACTTGGACACTATGGGTACGTCTAGATTACATGCTTCTGCCGACAGAGGCACGTGAAATAGGCTACCCAACATAGTCAGTGAAGCGGGAATTTAAATATCCCCCGCTTCATTAAAATAAAAATGGCTGCCGTGCTGTGCCGGCTCAGCTGATCGTCGGCACAGTGTGGCAGTCAAGATGTGGATCGGTTGACAGGGAATGCCTTTGTTGATCACTCCTGTAAACCTCATTTCACGAGACATAAGGGAACGGTAATATGGTACCTCCCCACCATTGCCTCCTTTGCACTGTCCTTCAACACACCGCCTGCATGTTGAGTACAAGGTCAGTCTACACAAGATTTTATCAATGATTTTTGCGCAAGTGATCCCTGAGACAAGACAAGGACTCTCAATTGATTCTAGTCAGCTCTGCCTTTAAACACTGGGGCTACGTCTACACTGGCACCCTTTTCCAGAAATGCTTAAAACGGAACAGTTTTCCGTTATAAGTATTTCCGGAAAAAGCGCGTCTACATTGGCAGGATGCTTTTCCGGAAAAGCACCTTTTCCGGAAAAGTGTCCGTGGCCAATGTAGACGTGCTTTTCCGGAAAAAAGACCCGATTGTCATTTTCACGATCGGGGCTTTTTTGCGGAAAAGACTACTGTGCTGTCTACACTGGCCCTTTTCCGGAATAGTTTTTCCGGAAAAGGACTTTTGCCTGAATGGGAGCAGCATAGTTTTTCCGGAAAAACACTGACAATTTTACAGTAGATCGTCATTGCTTTTCCGGAAAAGCAAGCGGCCAGTGTAGACAGCTGGCAAGTTATTCCGGAAAAGCGTCTACTTTTCCGGAATAAGTGGCCCAGTGTAGACACAGCCTGGATGTAAAGTGTCAGATATAATTGAGGACTCCCAAATAGACTCCACACCACCAGAAATAAACCCGTTTCCATCTTCTGTGACTTTCAGTTAGATGTGACTCACTATCCTCTGCTTAGTGTTCAAGTTATGGTAGACCCTAAGCCAGATCATATTGGCTACGTCTACACTGGCCCCTTTTCCGGAAGGGGCATGTAAATTTCACTAGTCGTCGTAGGGAAATCCGCGGGGGATTTAAATATCCCCCGCGGCATTTAAATAAAAATGTCCGCCGCTTTTTTCCGGCTTTTAAAAAAGCCGGAAAAGAGCGTCTAGACTGGCCCCGATCCTCCGGAAAAAGCGCCCTTTTCCGGAGGCTCTTATTCCTACTTCAAAGTTATTCAAAGTAGGAATAAGAGCCTCAAAGTAGGAATAATTGTTATTCAAAGTAGGAATAAGAGCCTCCGGAAAAGGGCACTTTTTCCGGAGGATCGGGGCCAGTCTAGACGCTCTTTTCCGGCTTTTTTAAAGCCGGAAAAAAGCGGCGGACATTTTTATTTAAATGCCGCAGGGGATATTTAAATCCCCCGCGGATTTCCCTACGACGACTAGTGAAATTTACATGCCCCTTCCGGAAAAGGGGCCAGTGTAGACGTAGCCATTAAGTTCAAGACTTTTACCTTTTAATCATACAATATGAATAACAACATTTCATTCTCCCAGCTCCAAGTCTTAAGTGAATTTCAACCCAAAAGAGCCAAAAATTGATCACCTAGACACAGCAAGTGTGTCTACTGATCTCTGTGGCAAAGTAGGTCTGTCTATATAAATAAGGTCTGCTCGTGAAGCCTTTTCCTACAGTTGATTAACAGATGGCACTAGATAGCTCATTCAGACCACTGGCTGATAATAGTCAGTCACCCTGACCAGTCATTAACCATAGTCATGGACTCTCCATTGTCTCTATGATTCTCTGATGATCTGTGACAAAAAAGGAGGGTTGAAAGGGAAACTGAAGGGAGAGACCTCTCTAAATTCACCAATCAAAGAGCAGTATTGCCAACCCCAAAATCCCAAGGAACGCCTACACAAAGTTATGAGAATGGTCTACAAATCATAAGATGTTTTATTTTTAAAATAGCTATGTTGGCTTTTTATTGGCCTTTTGTTTCTTGAGTATTTAGGATTCATGTTTTAAAGCTTTCCTCCTTAGCTGTAAGGCCCAGAAGTATAGAGAACTTTTTTTTAAATGAAAGCTGAGATTCCTACATAATCAAGTGACTCCAGGCCTTTAGAAAAACACCAAGGCTACATCTAGACTGGCATGATTTTCTGCAAATGCTTTTAACGGAAAAGTTTTTCCATTAAAAGCATTTGCGGAAAAGAGCGTCTAGATTGGCACAGATGCTTTTCCGCAAAAGCACTTTTTGCGGAAAAGCGTCCGTGCCAATCTAGATGCGGTTTTGCACAAGAAAGCCCCGATCGCCATTTTCACCATCGGGGCTTTTTTGCACAAAACAGTTTTCAGCTGTCTACACTGGCCCTCTTGCACAAAAGCATTTCCAGAAAAGGGCTTTTGCCCAAACGGGCAAAGCATTTGCGCAAGAAGCACTGATTTTGGACAGTAGAACGTCAGTGCTTTTGTGCAAAATCAAGCAGCCAGTGTAGACAGCTGGCAAGTTTTTCTGCAAAAGCAGCCGCTTTTGTGGAAAAACTTGCCAGTCTAGACACAGCCCAAATGTTTTAAGACTTATGGTAAAACAATGGAGGAATTCTTGTGAACCCATGCTTTGCCCACAGTATAAATAAAAAAAAAAACAGTTTCTTCTCCACTAAACATCCTAATGAGATACTGCAAATGGTGAACTGAATTCAACAGCTCCTGATATGAACAGGTATCAATCTAGTTTTTCATATTTGAGATGGGTTACCAGGAATCATACATGACAATATGAAATCTTTCCATTCTCAAGTCAGCATATTCACAAAGTGCCTATAATTTTGATCCATGCATTTATTGGATAGTGAAAGAGAAAGGAGGAGAATTAGTGTAGATAAAGGTTCAAATTAAAAAAAAAAAAAGCCTGAAGGAATTAGGACTGGGCTCCTACATCGCATGTTCAGAACTGACTAGGACACTTATGACCAGATTTTCAAAGGTGTGTAAAGATCAGATAGTTATCTTTGAAGATCTGAGTTGGCAACTGTCTCTTTAGGAGCTTAATTACCTTTGAAAATCTGAGCTTAGATTTCCAAGTCCAATTTTCAAAAGTGACTTTAGTCACTCAAGTGCTTTTGAAATTTTTAACTGGGGGCCTAAAGAGACAAAAATAGACAAAAGGCTGGAGATATGGTATTCCTTTTAAAAACGTGACATCTATTTTTAACTAAATTTTATATTATTTTTCTCCCGGGGGCAACTGACCCTTCCGGCCCCCTCACTATGCCACGACCCACCCCCCTGCAGATCTATCATCTTATGCATGTGCAAGATCTGTGAGAGCCGTCCCATGACTCTGCAGTTAGTGTCTGTGGCGCCTGCTTCTGGGTGGTGTCTCAATGCTGCCACATTCACCTCCAAAGAGGGGGCTTCCCAAAGCAGGCCCTTGCTGCGGACCCCCAAGGCATCCACAGGTCCAGTCTCCTTTCAATGGGCCCACTTCTCAGGGCTCATTGATCTTGGATCTGGCTTCCATCCCCTCTCCAACCTTTGCAACTGCCCTGAGGTGCTCACCTTCCGCCTTCTCCATTCCCACCTCCTTCACCCCACAGGGACAGTCTCTGCCTCACTTGTCCTAGGGACTATTCTACCAAGACGTAACACAAAGGTTCCATGTAAAAGGACTCAATACAAAGCTAAAAACTTCAATGAGAGAATGATTAATACAGAGACGTGTATATCTGCTGCAGGGAGACACCTCTGCCTGCCTCCACCCCTCTCCCCCAGAGTCTACAGCCCCATTGCAAAGCAGGGAAGTAGAAGGAAAGAGGCTGAGGCCCATCAACGGGACTGAAGCAGTCTTGAGCAAGCCATGCCCGGGAGCCATTCTCCTGTCCATTGCTGGTGCTGTGTTGCTTCAGGCACACTGAAATGCAGTCACCTCTAGGGTGGGCTGGACAGCTGTTTAACACCTGCACAAGGTTTCAGGCAGGGGGCAGTGCGGGCTGCCTTCCTGCAGAGCCCCCATCAGAACCACTGTGCCCTCCTGGCTCAGGAAAAGAATAAACAGGAGGATTGGAAATTAACCCGCCCAGTCTCATGTCCCCTAGGCAGGGAATGAGACATCTACATTAGGCCCCAGCTGGAGCATCATGTCCAGTTCCGGGCGCCACATTTCAGGAAACGTGGAGAAACTGGAGAAAGTCCAGAGAAGAATGGATGAAATGATGAAAGGTCTAGAGAACATGAGCTATGAGGCAAGGCTAAAGGAATTGGGCTTGTTTACCTTGGAAAAGAGAAGACTGAAAAGGGACATGAGAGGAGCTTTTAAGTATCTAAAGAAGTATCATAAGGAGGAGGAAGAAAAATTGTTCTCCTTGGCCTCTGAGGTTAGGATGAGAAACAGTGGGCTTAAATTGCAGCAAGGGAGGTTTAGGTTGGACATTAGGAAAAACTTCCTGCCTATCAGGGTGGTTAAACACTGGAATAAATTGCCCAGGGAGATTGCGGAATCTCTATCACTGGAGATATTTAAGACCAGGTTAGACAGACACCTGTCAGGGATGAGCTAGGGCAACTCAACTTTGGAAGCCCCAGGGACCATACTGATACTTACAGAACATGCTGAGGGCCTAAACTCAAGTGTGGTTGCATATGCAGGCAAATCTATACAAATAGCTTCTCTCACACTGACAGGCATGAACACAAAGATTAAGGCAAGACTACACTACACAGGCCCCATTTACGTCAGTTCTGCTGATATTAATAAAATGCAATATTTACCCGATTTCTACCCATGTGACAGCACGTTTCATGAGCAATGACAGTCCAAGAATTTAACTACTAAAACGCATCTCAACAGAAGATCATTACACTGACTACTTTTTTGTTTTGGCTCCCACTCGCTGGCCACGTGCTGATCCCCACATAAACCCAAACTGCACCGTGGGGCGCAAACAAACTGGCCGTGGGCAGCATACCAAGATATTAATTAATATTTTAAAACTTTTACCTTTTCTCTCTGCTGCCATGTCTCCTCTCCTTGCTCCATCATCTTCTCTGGTGCTTTCTGCCCTCCAACTCCTCACCCTCCTCTGCTGTCCTGACTCCTGCCCTTCTCACTGCCCTCAGCCCTCCTGCAACCTGCCCCCCTCCACCAGCCCTTCTCTCCCTCCTGTGCCCACTCCTCCAGTAGCCCCACTCTGATCAAGTGAGCTACGCCTCCTCATCCCCTCTTCCAACTCCTCCGCCTACAGACCTGCCCTGCCTCTCTCCTCTGGTGCTGGTCCCTCCCCTGCAGGTGTCTGCCCTTCTGCTTCACCCCAGAATCCCCTGGCACCTGCACCTTCCCTTAGCCCTGCACCCTCCTGGTGCCTCCCCTTCCCTTACTGCCCCTGCCCCCTTTGCCCTCTTTTTTCCTGATGCCCATCCCCTCACATTCTCTGCCCCGTTCCCTTCCTGCCCCTCTGTGCCCTCACACATGACTTGCTCCATCCCCACCTTTCTCATGCCCACCCCTTCTTTCAAGCCTTATCCCAGCGTCTCCCCCTCCAAACCCCCAGTGCCCTTTCCCTCTCCTCTCCCAGCATCACCCTGCCCCCCCTCCCACTGACACATCCCCTCCTGCCCTTTCCCTCATTGTCTGCACTTGGCCCCCTGCCATTTATCTCTTGGTGCCTTCCCCTTTCTTCCCCTCCCCCTCCCCACAAGTCCCTTTCCCTTCCTTTTCCCCTCCCCACAAGCCCCTTCCCTTTCCACTCCTCTTCCTCCCCCTTCCCCCACTGCACAAGCCCCTTCCCCCTCCCCCGCTGCACAAGCCCCTTCCTCTTCCCTCAAGCTTTCCCCTCCCCTTCCCCACAAGTCCCTTCCCCTCTGCCTCCTCCACTGCACAAGCCCCTTCCCCTTCCCCTCCCCTCAAGCCCCTTCCCCTTTCCTGCTGCACAAGCTCTTTCCCCTCCCCTCCCCACAAGCCCCTTTTCCCTCCCCCTCTCCCTTCCCACTGCACAAGCCCCTTCCCTACCTTCTGCCTTCCACGTTGCAGGGCCGGAGTCTGCACTCAGGCCCTGGAATCCGAAGCCGGAGGCGGCCACGCAACATGATGTCATGCCCGGGCCCCGCCCACCTGCAACTCCGCACATGGCAGCAGCAGGCGGTGAGGGGGAGCTGTGCGCAGTAGGAATGGTCTGGGGTTGAGGGGGATGCTCTGGGGCGGGGTGGGAGAACACATGGGGGGGGTTGGCAAGGGGCGTCCGGGGCCCGCTCCAGGCAGAGCTGGGGGAGAGACCCAGCTCCACATATTGGTGGAGCAGGGCCCCCAGCTCTGAATTGTAACTCACCAGCACTTCCAGGTTCAGGGGCGTGGGGCCCCCTTAAGCGCGGGGCCTGATTCGACTGAATCGGTTGAATCAGCCTAAGGCCGGCCCTGGTTATGACCTGGGGAAGGGGACATGGGTGCCTGATGGGATAGAGGGGTTTGGACTATGACCTAGGGCAGGAGGGGGTTGTGACTTGGAGCAGGGACTGGGGTGGTGAAGGATGGGGGGACAGGATTTGGGTTGTGACCTGAGGCAGGGGACTAGAGTGCAGGATCTGGGAGAGGATCTGGGCGCAGAGGGTTTAGGTTGCGTGGGGAAGGGGGGTAAAGGGTTGGGCTGCCAAAGGCAGGCTCTGGTTGGGAGCTTTACCTTTTACCTCTGGCCAGAAGCCTTCTCAAGCAGACTCCCTGCCTGCCCTTCCCCAGCTGCAGGGGCCATGTGGTTTTTGAACAGTTGGGCTACGTCTACAATGGCATGATCTTGCACAAATACTCTTTAACACAAGAGTTTTTGCGTTAGAGTATTTGCACAAGAGAGTGTCCACACTGGCATGTGCCTTTGTGCAAGAGATGTGCTTTTGCACAAGAGCATCCGTGCCAGTGTAGACGCTCTCTTGCGCAAGAAAGCGCCGATGGCCATTTTAACCATTGGGCTTTCTTGTGCAAGAAATTCATGGTGCCTGTCCACACTGGCCTCTTGCGCAAGAACAGTTGCACAACAGAGCTTATTCCTGCGCGGGAGCATCATAGTTCTTGTGCAAGAAGCCCTGATTTCACACATTAGAACGTCAGTGTTCTTGTGCAAGAACTCCCCGCCAGTGTAGACAGGCAGCAAGTTTTTGCACAAAAGCGGCTGCTTTGGTGCAAGATCGCGCCAATGCAGATACAGCCCCAGAGCTTGAGGAGAGGGTGCTTTGAAATCTGGCTGTTAACAGGCAGCTCCCATTGGCCAGAAACCAGCCAATGGGACTATGCTGAGGGCAGCGGCAGCACATGAAGCCTCTGTTCCCGCCCCCGGGGCTCACAGCTGTTGAAATAGAGCCCCACATCAGCTGCTTTTTTCAGGGGGGAGAAAGGGAGTCTGCCTGAAGCTGGATCTGCTGGCTTGGCAGGCTGGATCTGGCCCTGGGAGGGTATTTTGCCCAGGCCTGCACAGCAGCTTTGTGATTGCCCCAGAACAGTGACCACATTTATGGCCTGTAAGCTATATGGCCAGTCATGTGGCCAATATGAAGCATTCTTGCAGCAATGGCAAAGTCGTTTGCACACTGAATCGTGCACCTTGAAGCTGTGGGGTTTAAATTAATGTCTTCACAAGGACTCCAGGGCTCATAAGCACAGGTGCAAGGATGCGTCTGCACTAAACAAATCACATGATTGTGTTTACTCTGAATGTGGATGTGAAAAATCAAGTAAGCAACCAGTTGTTGGCGATGTTTTGTAGTGGCGTGTGCTGATGAGCCACGCTGCAACCAGCCACAGAACTCAGTCCTGACAGCCCTCTTTGGGTATGTCTACACTACAAAGTTAGTTCGAACTAACGGACGTTAGTTCGAACTAACTTTAATAGGTGCTACACTAGCGCTCCGCTAGTTCGAATTTGAATCGAACTAGCGGAGCGCTTAGTTCGAACTAGGTAAACCTCATTTTACGAGGACTAACGCCTAGTTCGAACTAGCTAGTTCGAACTAAGGGCTGTGTAGCCCTTTAGTTCGAACTAGTGGGAGGCTAGCCCTCCCCAGGTTTCCCTGGTGGCCACTCTGGCCAACACCAGGGAAACTCTATGCCCCCCTCCCAGCCCCGGACCCCTTAAAGGGGCACGGGCTGGCTACGGTGCCCGTGCCAGGTGCAAGCCTGCCAGCACCCAGCTAGCAGACCCTGCACCTGGCACGGCACAGAGCCACCCACCCGATGCCCCCCAGCCCACCCCCTCTTGCCGGGACCAGGCTGGCGGCTCCCGGGAGCTTGCCCTGGACCGCAAGAGGCGGGCACCTTCCTGGGCTAGTGCGGATATCGTGGACCTCGTCCACGATCTCCGCACTAGGCACAGAAAAGTGGCCATCTAGGGCAGGAGAGCTGCCAGCCTGGCCACCCAGGACCAGGTGTGCATGAAAATCAAGGGGGTCCACTGAGACCCCCGACACTGAGCCCTGAGCTTACAATGGCCGTACTGGGTCAGACCAAAGGTCCATCTAGCCCAGTAGCCTGTCTGCCGACAGCGGCCAACCCTAGGGACCCTGGAGGGGATGGACCGAAGACAATGACCAAGCCATTTGTCTCGTGCCATCCCTCTCCAGCCTTCCACAAACTTTGGGCAGGGACACCACTCCTACCCTCTGGCTAATAGGACTCCATTGACCCAACCTCCATCACTTTATCTCACTTCCCTTTAAACTCTGTTCTAGTTGTAGCCTTCACAGCCTCCTGCAGCAAGGAGTTCCACAGGTTAACTATTTGCTTTGTGAAGAAGAACAACTTTCTCTTACTAGTTTCAAGCCTGCTACCCATTCCTTTCCTTTGGTGTCCTCTAGTCCTTCTTTATGGGAACTCATGAAGAACTTTTATGAATGCACCCTCTCCACCCAACCCCTGCTTTTAGAGACCTCTATCCTGTCCCCCCTCCGTCTCCTCTTTTCTAAGCTGAACAGTCCCAGTCTCTGTAGCCTTTCTTCATCTGGGACCTGTTCCCAACCCCTGATCATGTTAGTTGCCCTCCCCTCTTCCAGCCTTTCTCTTCCCCTCTCCCACCTCCTTTTCCCAGTCTCCCCCAGTTTTGTTCAATAAAGACAGAGTCAATGTTGGAAGAAACGTTATCTTTATTTTGTACATCAATAAGAAGGGGGGCTAGGGAAGGGTAAGTGGAAGGAGGTGAGGGAGGAATGGGGTACGAGCCCCCGATGGGGAGGACTGGGCTGGCTCTGCGGGCTTCTGGGGGTGGAAGCTCTCCTGCAGCCCCCCAATTACTCCCTCTCCCCAGATGGCAGCCTGCGGCAAGTGCAGCCGGGCTGATGGCCGAGTGGTGTGATGTGCCCAGTGTGGGCACTCAGGGCACTCCAAGCTAGAACTTCTTTGCAAGCGGGGCACCCCTTAGAACTGTGTGTCCGGGGTGGGGGTCGGGACCCTTTAAGCGCAGCCCTCGGCTAGCCTGAGACAGCATCTCCATGCTCTAAGTCCTCCTTTTATGCCCTGCCGGCACTGCTTCCGGCCATCCTTAAGCCCTGTTCAGAGTCCACTCAATGTGGACTTACTAGTTCGAACTAGCAAAACGCTAGTTCGAACTAGTTTTTAGTTCTAGATGCGTTAGTTCGAACTAGCTTAGTTCGAATTAACTAATTCGAACTAAGTTAGTTCGAACTAACTTTGTAGTGTAGACATACCCTTTGTGAAGAGTGAACTTTAGAATGTAGATATTTGCACGGCTCCCTGAATAAGTCATCCTCTTCCACTGCCAGGGGCACCATAGTGCGGAGCAGCTTCTTATCAACAGTTCCGTCTACACCTTAGTGAGATCCAGGCGAGGTTCCTTCCATTGGCTCAGGAGACAAGAACATGGAGCTTGTCTACAGAAGGCCTGGTCCGTACTAGCTGGGACGTCAAGCAATGTTCCCTCTCAGTTTTTTCCATCCATGTGTGGAATAAATTTTGTTCTGTGCACTGAGGATGTGGATGTGGGTGCTCTGCCAATCAGCTGGGCGGCACCTGAATCTCTCTGGGGTGGCTGCCCAAGAGCTCAGTTTACAGGGATCACTGATGTTAAGTCCCATGTGTGCTAGCCTGTGGTGCCGTAACTGGCCTAGGTGGCCCTGCTGAAGTTCCTTAGTGCGTATTATTGTGCTTCCATTTCAACCAGCACTGTGTTAATGTGCACCAATGAACTCAGTGCACGTCAGCAGGGTCAGTGAGTGTGCAGCACGCTAGAGCATTTCCGAATCAGCCAGTGCACCCTCTGTTTTATGACTTTGGGCCCAATCCTGAACATCTAACTCAGGCCAGTCTGTCAGTGGTGGTTCTGTGTGAGCCAGGCGTTCAGAACTGTGCCCGCATGAGGTAACATCACCTGCCTGGAATATGGGCAACATACCCTGCTGCTGTAAGCTGGTGCTGCTCTAAAGTAAGTGGGGCTGTGCCTGTTTACACCAGCAGCAAACTGGGCTCAGTTTGTGGTTTAATTCCCATCAAAACTTTTAACTACTTAGGGCAATAATCACAGCACAAAACGAGCCGTTTCTCTTCCTGGGCTGGTCAAGCATGGCGGGATAGGAGAGAGAAAGGTTGGGCTCTCTGCAGTCTCCTCCTGGAGCCCCAGGCCTTGTTCACAAACCTGCTCGGAGGGATCTGGGTTCTCGGCAGACCTTTGCACTCCCACTCCTCTGCTGCAGGGCACTGTGCACGTGCCAGGAACTGCCCTGCCGCAGATGCTGGGTCCGTCGGACCTAGTGCTCCTGCTCCCAGGCTTAGGGCTGGAATTCCATCGCTGAGTGGTTCTGGTCACTTCAATGTTGCTCTAGTGGTTTTTGCTGTCACAAGATGCGCCGGATGGAATCCCTGGTGTCTTACAGTTTCAGGGAGAGGCCATACTTTCCTAAGCATTTGAAGTATTTTATTAGAACACAATAGACTATAGGAGGATTCTCACCATCTGCAGAATTCCCCCAGTCAGTGACTGAGGCTATTTCTGAAGTGTGGAATACATTTTGTTCTGTGCACTGAGGCATGTGTGGATGTGGGCGCTCTGCCAATCAGCTGGGCAGCACCTGAATCTCTCCGGGGTGGCTGTCCAAGAGCTCAGTTTACAGGAATGTTAACACTGATGTTAAGTCCCATGCATGCTAGCCTGTGGTCCCCTAACTGGCCTGAGAGCATCCACACTGCAAAAGCACATAGCAAAAGCCATTTGCTTTTACGAAAGATAGTGTCCACACTGAATAGATGCTCTCTCACATTTCAGCTGTGATTACTATGGACAGAGTGGCCGCCAAGGCACCTGTGCTTTTTTCTCTTTCCTCTTCTTTCAAAAGAACTCCCTCTTCCCCATCCACACACGCCTTTTTCTGAAAGAGCTCTTTCGCAAAAAGGCTTCTTCCTTGTAGAATGAGGATTACCAATGTTGGAAAAACCCCTCAGTTGTTTTGATTTTCTTTCGAAAGAATGCAATTGCAGTGTGGACGTAACTCAATTTTTTTCTGAACAACTCTGTAATGTAGACATACCCTGACATTTTATTACGGAAGCTCAGAATGTTAGCTGTCTTTGTCAATTCAGATTGGCTGCAAGCAGAACAGTGGGCACCTATGCTTTGTGCCTGGATATTTGAATATGTCCCTTTGTATCAATGTGGGACTGGCTAGGCCACAAGGAGTTAATTTGCTGCTGAATTTATCAGCTTGCATCAGAAAGATTTCCCTTGGAAAGTTCCTGATCTGTCCTTCCTTCTTTGCCACCTCTTTTCTCTTTCACTCTGATCGCGGATCTAAAAACAACAGCCAACCTGCCAAGGTCAATGTTTAATGTTTCGAGCCTTTATATAGTCCCCATAAACAGACCTATGCACCTTTCAGCACTGAGCTAGATCCAGCAGCATGCCTGCTGTGTGGAGAGTGATTTTGGCCCACAGGAATTATCTGATTGCTGTGCTAGTACCTCTCCTGCTCCTTCCTCTCCCGCTGCTGGTCCCTACCAAGGTAAGAATTCTTACCACCCAATGGGAGTCAGTGATTGGGAAGCACTCACTCTTTTAACTTACAAAACCAAGCCAGAATGCCGGGTTCCTCCCCTGATTCATTTGCATTGCTTCTGAGCGGGACAGTTACTCCCCTTATGCCACTAAGGGGGCACCTAAACTATACAGCAATGAGGGGCTCATTGGAGGGGCAGACTTGTAAGTCGACCTTAGAAATGTGTCACTGATTTACATAAAAATGTAAATGGCTTTACATGCTGGCCCTGATTCAGCAAAGCATTTTTGGAGGTGCTTAAAAGTCCACACCCTCACTGTGCCCACCCTTAAGCCTATGCTTAAATACCTCCTGAATTGAGGTTTATTGATCCATTTTAACTTCACTCCTGATTCTCTCAAAAAATTCCCTTCCTGCTACTTTCAAGTATTGTCTTGAGACAGAAGAACCACTGTCAGGATTGTTTATGAGAACAGGAGGAAGAGGCATTTCTGGGCTATGGAACAAAGATAAAGTGTGTTTCACTTTACACAGTATGTAAACTCTGAGCCACACTGATTCTGGGAGGCTGCAAATTCTGTTGGCAATATTTGATTTGGATACTCTTTTGTCTTGTGTTTCAGCCACTCCTATAATACAGCATAATGTAGTATCTCTAGCAGAAAAATATAAGCACCAGCATCCTTTCCACATAGTTACACACTATGTGAAAACCGATTAAAGAACACAACGGAGAATTGTTCTGAATTCCACCAGATAAAGTTCAATAATCACAAGTGCAGAGTAATTCACTTAGGAATCACATGCACAACTTCAAAGTGGGGAATAACTAGCTAAGGGGTAGTCTGCTGAAAACAATCTGGGGTTATAGTGGATCAGAAGCTGAAAACAAATCAGCAATTGGATAGAGTTACAAAAAAGGTGAATATTCTAGGCTGTATCAGCTGGAGTGGTCTGATAAAACGGTTAGAAAACCCAATCAATTTGGAAAGGTTAGAAATACAAGGCAGACTTAGTTGTGAGAAGAGAAGACTGAGGGATGACCTCACAGTCAGGGATCACGGTCTTCAAATACGTGAAGATTTATAATAAAGATAACAGTGATTGCTCGTTCTCTTGGTCCACTGAAGGTAGAACAAGAAGTAATCAGCTTAATCTGCAGCAAGGAAGAGTCAGGTGAGGTGTTAGAAAAAACTAACTCTTGGGGGAGTGGAACTTCTGAGCTGGCTTCCAAGAGAGGCCGAGGAACCCTCATCCCTGGAGGGTTTTCAGAACAGGTTGGACAACACAGGGCAGGGATGGTCTCCGTTTACTTGGTCTTGCCTGGACTTGGTGTCTCAAGTTCGCTTCCAGCCGGATATTTCAGAGTCTCTGATTATAAAGGTTATGAAGTCGAGCAGTCACTAGCTAGGAAATGACCAGGACGACGGTTGCCTGTGCACATGCATTGCGCTGTGGTCTCACTACATGAGTGCATGCTGTTTTCCACAGGCCCGCATGACTCATTCAGTGCACATCACTGTTAAAGGGCAGCTGCTCCAAATGTGGTTTTATACTCACTGTACAGTGTTTGCCCCAGCCTTATTTGCTATCCATTATTCAAATGCTACATTGGAGACAGAATTATTAATTTCCTCATGAGCTTTTCTAAGGCAGCCAGAGCTCCAGGCCCCTTTAAAGTGCTGCACTGCCTGCATTGAGCAGCTCCAAGGACTAGGGGGAGGGTCCAGCGCTGCCATCTGGATGGTGTGGAGGGCTGTCTGCCTCCCCCCTGCCCCTTCCACTGAGGCCCCCTCCCCCTTGCAGGGGCACAGAGCTTGTCCCCCACACCTTGCCTAGGGCCCCCTGGTCAGAGCACCCTTTTGAGGCGAGAGATGGTATTATCCCCATTTTACAGACAGAGAGCTGAGGCACACAGATTAAGATCAAAAGTTTCCACTAATTTTGTGTGCCCAATTTCAGACATCAAGAAGCTGACATTTTTATGAATTCTTAGAATTATATTGACTTTAAAGCACAGCTCCTATTGACTTCAGTTGCCACTGTGTGTCCTCAGTATTGCTGCAAATGAGGCCCCAGGATATCAGATTGGGCACCGAGAAAATGAGAAAGACTTAGTGACCTCCTGTAAAAAGTTTGGTTCCGGTGACTTGTCCAGCATTGCACTGGAATACTGTGGCAGAGACCGAGATAGAATCCAGTTCTATAGGGTTGCATTTAACTGCCTACCCATCAAATAACCCTTTTTCTTCTGGCAATCCCTTGTTTCATTCATTACACACCTTCCCACTTATGCAACAAAAGAGGCAGGGTTGTACAAACCTACTCCTCCAACACAGCTATGATCCAACTCCAGAGCACAATCCACCCTATATACAAAGCGAGTTTGTGATGCAGTGGAAAAATAGTATGTGATCATATAATCAGGCTTCATCATAATGCTTACGCCCAAGGGGGCTGGATTAAGGTTGAATATGATAATTTCCTAACTACTGAGTGCTTGACTTTGTAAACTTAACATCAATTCAATTTTTTGTATAATATCCAGGGTTTTTAAAAAAGCTAACTGAAAAAAACCCCTAAATTCCACTGTGTTGCATCAAATTTGTACCAGCATGAGTTATCAGCAAGGTTGGAACCAATCCATGGTACAGATCTCTGTAAGTGGGGCAAAGTAACTGATAGCAGTAGTAGGTTGGTATCCTCGCTGCAGACAAACAGAGCTAGGGATGGCACACACACTCTGCCAAGGAGATTCACAGCTGTTTGCTGACAGGCGAGGGATGATGGGACTTAGGAATTTTGGGTTCCATTCTAGGCTCTGGAGTGGTGTTCTCTAATGGGCACCAACCCTTCTGCCTCAACTCCTGCAATCTGTTCCTGTTTAGTCTCTTCCCCACCCCCACCAACCCGAGTTCCTTGGCCCAGTCCCATGCTTCTCCCCCCAGTTCTGGTCACCTTGCCCAGCCAGTCTTGTTCCCCCTCTGGGATTGCTCAGCCCGTCTCTCCCCCTCCCCACACAAGGTCCCAGTTTCTTGCCTGGCCAATCTCAGCCTCATACGTCTCTTCCCTCATCCACTACTGGCTCCCAGACTTGTCTCCATCCCCAGGCTCTTCATCCACTCTCAGTCTCCCCCAACCCCACCACTGGCTCCTGGGCCTGCCCCCCCCACTCTAGCTCCATGTCAGATGTGTCTCCTGTGCCCCTGCTTCTCCCCACAGTAGTCCCAATCTCCTTGCTCAGCCAGTCTCAATCTCCCCATCTCCTCTCCTGGGCCCAGTGTCATTTTCCCAGCCAGTGGTTCCCTAGCCCCAGTCACCTTGCCCAGCTAACCCAGCTTCCTTCTCCCCATCTCCCAGTTCCAACCTCTCCCTCAGTTTCTAGGTTCAGTCTCACCCTAGGCCAGTGTTTCCCAATTGTATTTGGCCACAGAACTCTTTTAAACACAAAATAATTTTGCGGAACCCCTAATAACAGTCTTATATATGGAGCTGAAAAAGTAGACCACCAATAAATACGGATAACAATAACGAATGCTAAACAAGGTCATGAGATCAATATTTCGTTGAATTGCACATATTTAAAAGCAAAAACCACATTTACTGTGTACACATTTTTTTTTAAATCATAAAATGTTATTGTAATGGAATTTTCTCATGGAACGCCGGGGTTCCATGGAACACCATTTAGGAAACACTGCCCTAGCCTGTCCCAGGCTCTTTTCCCAGCTACTCCCAGTTTCTCTCTTCCCACCGCTCCCTGCCCCCCCCCCCCCCGACCAGTCCTTCTAGACTCTTTGTCCCCATCTATTCCTTTCCTCCCCCACTTCTGGCTTTTGTTCTCCTACATTCAAATCAGACAGTTTCCGCCTCCGTGTTTCAGTGGTGTCAGCAGGGGGCATCGCTGAGAACAGATCACAAAAGAAAAGAGAGAGGTTCCCACGCTCAGTTTCAGTGCCCAGCCTGGAGCACCTCTAGCCCTGGGCTGTTTTACGCACTGGTGGGACGGGGTTTTCATGTTCTGTTCAGAACTGGGAGAAACTCCAGGGAGCGATCTTCAGAGATTTTAGTGGCTAAAAATCAAAGGAATCTCTACTGAGCATGTGAAAACTGTAACTTTTCAAAGGTGTATAACTGGGCCAAGTTTGGTTTTAAGGGACAGCAAAAGGCACACCCCTGTGACAAATGCCAATCCTTCCATGGGTCAAGTTCCTGCTCCCAAACAGGACAACACGAGAGCTGTTCAAAAAATGGTTTCAAGAATTTCTTAACATGGACAAAACAATGTATTTTCTCCTAGGCAACGTCTGTGCTGCAGCCTTCTTCCGCAAAGCTTATGCAAATGAAGTGCGGAGTAGAATATTGCCATGCTTCATTTGCATAAGCTTTTGCGGAAGAAGGCTGCAGTATAGATGTAGCCTTAGTCTTGTTCTTAGAATTGCTGACTCATTTTGACTGAAATTTTCCATAAACATTCAGTGTGATGCAGACACTTGGCCTGCAAAATTTCAGCCAAATGGTTAAAGCTTGGCAAAATTCAGAGCAAAGGAAAACAGGGTCTTATAATGGCACGTGGAGCCTAATCTTAAAAACAGGTGGTGCCACCCATCTTGGTTTTATATATATATGGCCCATTCGTCTCGAGAGACTGTGGGAAGCAGCGGCAGTGACAATCTATGAGTTGTGCCTGGATCTGCAACTTCTTTCATGGCTTATGCGTCCAATATTGGATTTGCACAGTCGATTACAATAGCTACATGCCAGTCTACTTCCATTTTCATGAGTCTGAGAATTTTTCCTTCTGAGGTGGAGTTCTTTTGAATGACTTGCACAGGTCCTATAAAAAAATGATGTGCCCTGTTTTAATAATTGTCACCAGGTGTTGCGATCTGTTGATGTAGATTCCCAAGAGCTTGGATTGACAAACCTTTTCATAGTGTTTTTACATATATCCTTGAATCTTAACTTTGGCCTTCCTCTTGCCCTTGCTCCACTTGTTAGTTCACCAAAGAGGATTTCTTTGGGAAAGCGTTTATCACTCATTCTCCTCACATTGCCAAGCCACCGGAGTCTTCTGTTGTTAAGGATCGCTGTGAGACTGGGTATGCCACTCTTGATAGGCCATCAGCATTTGAAACTTTATCTTGCCACTTAATATTCATGATTCTGTGAAGACAGCGAAGGTGGAAACTGCTCAATTTTTTCTCTTGGCGTGAGTAGGTAGTCCAGGTCTCAGATCCATTAAGCAAGACCCTTAATACACACGCTTGGTATGTCAGTATCTTTGTTTTCAATGTCAGTTTGGGATTGTTCCATGCTTGTTTCATAAGTCTGCTAAATGTTATGGCTCCCTTCCCAATTCTGATGTTCAGTTCTTCGTCCATGGAGAGATTTGTAGTGACAATAGACCCAAGGTAACAGAATTGTTGAACCACCTCTAATGGCCTGTCACTCAGAATGACCCTGGGTGGTTGAGATACACCTTGAGCGAACACAACAGTTTTCTTCACGCTTATATCGAGAGAGTTTACTAACAGTTTACTAACTCTGGACAGAGAATCCATCAGTGCCTGTAGCGTGTCTTCATTATGTGTGACAAGCGCTGCATCATCTGCGAATAGGAGTTCTCTAATGAGGACTTTCTTGACCTTAGTTTTAGCCTTGAGTCGTGTTAGGTTGTAAAGAGAACCATCTCACCTTCTGTGGAGAAATACATCACTGTGTGAGTTTAGAAATGCACAATTTAATAGGACTGAGAAAAATATACCAAAGAGGGTAGGAGCAAGGACACATCCCTGTTTGACTCCACTCTTCACCACAAAGGGTTCAGATGTAGATCTATCTTGGTTATACAAAACATTTAAACTTTAGAAAGCTAAAGAAATTCACAGACAAAACAGCTTTTATACAGCCTGGTTATAATTTAACACCATTACATGACAATAACATTATTTGAAGCAATTATAAAAATAAAATATATGATTGTAAGCATAGAAATTCAAAGGTCAGGATAAGGACACATCCTTAAATCTAATTCTGTCAGTACCACTCCTCTCCCTATTCATCAGCAATCGCTTTCCACAGCCAGTGACCTCTTCCTTATATCCAATACAGACCATAAGTTATTAGCTATCTATCTATCTATCCTCACCCACCCCATCCATCTATCTATTTGTCTATGTGGGGATAGATAGATTGGGTGTGTGTGTTGGGGATAAATAGATAGATAACCCCTCTATCTATCTATCTATCTATCTATCTATCTATCTATCTCTCTATCTCTCTTTTAGAACCATGGTCCCCAACCTGGTGCCCGCAGGTGCCATGGCGCCCGCCGGGCCCTTTACGTGCGCCCGCGGAGCAATCTGGGCTGGCCCCGCCCCCGGGCGTGTGGCAGGTGCCAGCCTCGGGCGCATGGCCGGCCCCGGTCTCGGGTGCGCCGCGCGTGCCCTTGCCGGCCCTGGCCCTGGCCCCGCCCCCGGGTGCACCGCGCGTGCCCTTGCCAGCCCTGGCCCTGGCCCCGCCCCCGGGTGCGCTGCGTGTGCCCTTGCTAGCCCTGGCCTTGGCCCCGCCCCCGGGTGTGCCGCGTGTGCCCTTGCTGGCCCTGGCCTTGGCCCTGCCCCCGTATGCGCAGCGTGTGAGCGGCCTCGCCCCCAGGTGCCCGGCAGCCCCAAAAGGTTGGGGACCACTGTTTTAGAAGCATCTGTCTGTGAGTCCATCTGTGAGTCTATTTGTCCATGAATTCCTCTTAAACTATAACAGCTAGGGCCACTAAATTTGGGATGTAGCTTCCACTTACCCTAACTTAAAGCAAGGTCAGGGGTTGGGTGTGGTAGGCAAACAGGATGTGCCTGGAATTTGATTGTTTTCCATAACATGGAAAGGGAGGGAGCTGATCAGAAGGATGCAATACTGCACAGTCACCACCATGGGCAGTGAGCATACAGGACAGCTATCCAATACAGTGACCACTGGGGGCAGCCGCACCAGGAAGGGAGTAGCCTGCTGGGGATGGGGCTTGCCATTTTGCTGGCCAAGATAAGTGGCCCCTGTCCCAAACCCTTCCCTCTGGTCCTCGGCCCCAGCACCCGACTGGGGAATGGCCCTGCTGACCCCATTGCCATGGCCCCCCGGGCAGCGCAGCTGCACCCCTCCATACCCCGCAGAATCCACAGGCAGTTTCCCTGCACCAACATCACTGGATTGCCCAGCGTGGCCACAATGGGAGCTGGCCCAGGGAGCACCATCAGGGCTGGCCTGTGTGACCTCCCGCCCCTGCTCCCTGAGCTGGGTCAGGGAGCACCATCAGGGCTGGCCTGTGTGACCTCCCACCCCTGCTCCCTGAGCTGGGTCAGGGACACTGCGGGGGCTGGTCTACGTACGTCCGGTCCCCGGCCCAGAAAGTGCCAGCAGGTCTTCAACACCCCCCCCCCCCCACTTCAATCTCACCCTGCCTCAGGCCGGGCCTGGGGATAGTCAGCCTGAGGCCCACCCCCCCGGTCCTGGGCTGGCCCTGGGCAATGCTGGGTAGTCTTCTCGTTTGTACAGAATTGTGGCTTTTTCATTCTTTTTCTTATTAGCATCACAGTCATAGCTATTGACAACTCAACTAACTGAGGAAAGGATTTGTCAGAAAGTGTCCTGTAGGCAGGGCTGGCCTGAGCCATTCGTGTGCCCTGGGCCCCGTGAGCTTGGCGCCACCCCCAGGAGTGCAGCGCATGTGTGGCACGGCCCCGCCCCTGGGCGCCCGACGCATGCGCAACCCTGCCCTGGGCGCCTGGCGCATGCGCGGCTCCCCCCCTCTAGGCGCTCGGCGCATGCGCGGCAGCCCTGCGCTGTGCCCCCTACAATGGGGCGCCCCGGGCAGTAGCCCGGTCACCCCATAGCTTGGGCCGACTCTGCCTGTAGGTCTGATTTCTTTGTCATTTGCATGTCAACATTTCTGAGAGTTATTTGCCTTGCAGTAGCACCTAGTGGCTGCAGCTGGGTTCTGGGCCCCATTGTGTTAGGCACAGTATGAATACAGACAGAGAAGTGTTCTGCACAGTCTGGGGGACCCCCATACTGGGACAGTGTCAGACACAAAAACTTACAAGTATACTGCAAAGCAAACAGGCAGATACAGGACTACATTTTTCTAACAGCATAAAGTAGCAAGAAGATAGTTATGGGACTAAATTAAATTGGATTTAACTCAGACAACTGCTTATGTAGCTGGGGAGTGAGATCCAGAACTTTTCGGTACTACGTCACTGGTTCAAACCGCACCATATCTGGTAGTGCCTGCAAGTTATCATTTTGTCAGGTCTCTGGTTTCTCTGTGGGAAGACTTGGTGGGTCTCAGTTCAGTTTCACAAGACACCAACAGACATCCATGGCTAAGACCTAGGCCACAGAAAGAGATGGAACATTACTGACCCTAGAAGTTTAATGTGGCCCTTATAGGTTATGCTTGGGCACGCTGCTGGGCCACATGAGGGAGGCTTACATTGGCCCAGCAGTGTGGCTTCCGCATACAAGACTGTCAAGCTGAGACTTTACACTGAAAGGAAAAAAAACAAGGGGAGGAGGAGAAGAGGCAGAACATATGCCACATTGAGATGTCAGATCCCTCACAATTAACCGGCCTACTTTCTTTAATAATTAACTTGCTCCAGGGCTGGGGCCCTGAGATAAACTGTGTGTACAAGAGTCAAACAGATAGTTATAAAGGGTTTGGTGAAAGCCAAAGGAAGGAGAAATTGACAAAGATAAAAAGACAAATAATCAGCATCACTCAGAAACACAGCCACTGAGCTGAACCTGAACCTGAACCTGATGCCTGGAGCCTCACTAGACCATCTAATGTGATATCCTGCTTTGACCTAGAAGGGGTGTAACTTTCACCTTTCCGTCTTCACCTTCTGTTCTATGGGTGCTGCCCTGCACATGAGGAGGGCAGATCTAAAATTTATTGTGAGCAGCCGCACAAGCGCAGTTCGGAGGGAAGTGAAGATTGACCTATGGAGACACTGCGATCAACTGGTTGGTGGCCATGTCTCTAGTAGAAGGATGAATTCCTTCCCTTGGGCAGGCCTGAGTCACTATTGTGTTACCACCTAAGTAACCACACTGAAATAGATGGAGGCCTGTAGCCATAAACACTGGAGTAATGCAGTGGTAAGTCAGAACCTTGGCTGGTGAGGGCACCTTACAGCCCATACACCCTTAGTCTCTCCAGTACAGGCAGTCCCCGGGTTACGTACAAGATAGGGACTGTAGGTTTGTTCTTAAGTTGAATTTGTATGTAAGTCGGAACTGGTACATATTGTAGGGGAAACTCAAACCAAACATTTCTCCAGAGCTCAGTTTTATTCTCCCACACCTCACTTCCCTCAGTCCTTTATTCTCAAGCTGAGGTGTCTGCTGAGAAAAGCCGCTCCGCGTCTCCCTGGTCTGCTGCGGGGGGGGAGGAGGGGGAGGAAGGGGGGCGCTAGCTTCACGTCTCCCTGGTCTGCTGGGGGGAAGCAGCTAGTGCGGGGTTGCCTCACCCCGTTTGTAAGTAGGGATCCAATGTAAGTCGGATCCATGTAACCTGGGGACTGCCTGTATTCTGAGGAAAAAAACGCCTGTGGAACATGCTAATTCAGATGACCCTAAGCTCCTGTACTGAAGTGTACACATTTAATTTAGAAGCACAGCAGAAGCCAAAGTCCCTTGAAGAAAAATAGGGTACAAACATTGGGATCATTTCACTGCGGGCAAGGAAAAAGCGTTTGGGATAATAAACAAACAACAGTTAAATTCCAGTGAGGAGGACCTGAAGTTGAGTGGTGACGATAATTTGCAAATTAACTTGTGTAAAGGCTGTTGCTAGTTGTGAAAAATCAAATGAAAAGTAAATGTCTAATTGAGGAAGCCAGTCAAAGTTCATCTGGGCATGCAGGGAGTAAAGCAAAGTGGACTCCCTCAGTTGAGTGACTGACTCAGTTGCTCAATTAGTCTAAGACATAAGTAAATCAGGGAGAAGTTGATACTGTCAGCAAAATCAAGGAATATGTTCAGAACTGCCAGCCTCTTATCTGGGCAGGGTTCAAAGTCACGGCTTGATTTACTTTTCTGGGTAAGTTTTACCTCTCCCTATAAAGGCTCTTCCACAAGGTCACCTAATGCACTGCCCCCTTATTTCTATCCCAGCTCTCTGACAAGATCATTGACTGCTTTGCCCTTTTTCCCACTATAGGATGCAGATACCTGGGATCCCTTCCCTTCTCTTTTCTACCTTGGGAAAAAGAGGCTAGAAACAGGCCTCTGACTGCATGCCTAGTGAGAGAATCTGAATAAGCTTGTGTGCCAGTGCGCCGTTCTCTAACTGTGTGTGCTACCTTTCAGGAGGCCCAGTGTGGCTATGTGATAATCCTGATGGCGCTGTTCTGGTGTATGGAAGTCCTGCCACTGGCTGTTACTGCCTTATTTCCTGTCCTGCTGTTCCCGCTGATGAACATAATGGATTCAACCCAAGTAAGAGATCCGGCTCTTTCATGTGTGTCCATCAGTCTCTGCTCACTGTGTCTGGGATCTCCCATCTGGTCAGCCAGCAGGCCAGGCGTGGTTCCAACATCCTTGCACTTGAGTCACCCAGAGGGAAGACTCCAAAGAATGAATGAGGGGCACAGCTCCTGGAGCGAAAACAAAGGGAAATGCTTAGCACTGGGAAGCATGTAGTCTGCAGAACAGTGTCTCTGACCCTCCTTCAGCAACTGTTCTCGCTCTGCTTTATCTGGCCCCTCCTCTCTCTGACCGTTTTCTCTCCCGTTTTCTCGAACAGGTGTGTATGGAGTATCTGAAGGACACAAACATGCTCTTCATTGGAGGACTGATGGTGGCTATTGCTGTGGAGCACTGGAACCTACACAAGCGCATCGCCCTGCGGGTCCTGTTAGTCATTGGGGTCCGACCAGCACTGTGAGTGAGAACTTCATATAAGTGTGTGTGGGGGGAGGAAGTGACAATGAGAAGATCAGTTTCCATCCAGGGAAGGAGTTTGGAAATCTTCTTATTCCTGATTCAAGAAAGCAGCAAAGTACATGTGACAATGATCTTTAAGAGCTTGATTTGGTCCCTTTCTTTGCATTTGATTCTCATCTCATTTCATCCAGAATGCTGGTGGAGGCTTGGGAGTTCCCTGTGTAATGAACTCTGTGCTTTCCGACATGTACTGCAACCAGTTCTCCTGCTTTCCCCCTTTGTGGGGGAAGCCGATAGCACATGGATCGGACAGAGACATCTCTTAGAGGAGTGTCTATTAATAGAGATGCTCTATGTTCTAGTCAGGAGGAGAGGATGGAAGTATGTGTCAGATCAGATGGGACACAATCAAATGAAAAAGACTAACACATCAGGAAATGGCAGACAAATATATATTTTTAAAGTGCTTCTACACAAATGCTAGAAGTCTAAATAATAAAATGGATAAAGTAGAGTTCCTAGTTTTAAAAGAGGATATTGATATAATCAGTGCTTTTTTAAAAAAAAAAAAAAAAAAAAAAAAAAAGGTGCCAGTACTCAAGGGAAAAGTTGTTGAACAAAAAAAACAAACAAACAAACAAAAAAAATTGTTGGGGGCTGAAATGTGGCGCTGGGAGCTGGAAAAAAAATCACTGCATGCCCTGAACAGGCTTCTGTCAGGAGCCGAACCGCCCCAGGAAAACAAGTGCCAGTACGCACGGGGGAAATGCTTTTCCTTTTCTGTGTGCTGGGAAAATAGGTGACGGTACGCCATTCTGGGCCATACTGTCACAAAAAAAGCACTGGATATAATAGGCATCACGGAAACATGGTGGAATGAGGGCAATCAATGGGACACAGTCATACCAGGGTACAAAATATATCGGAAGCATAGAACAGGTCATGCTGGTGGAGGAGTGTCACTATACATGAAAGAAAATGTAGAATCAAATGAAGTAAAAATCTTAAATGAGCCTAAATGTTCCACAGAATCTCTATGGATAGTAATTCCACGCTCAAATAATAATACAGCAGTAGGGATATATTATTGACCACCTGACCAGGATAGTGATCGTGACTATGAAATGTTAAAGGAGATTAGAGAGGCTATCGAAATAAAAAACTCAATAATAGTGGGGGGTTTCAACTGTCCCCATACTGACTGGGTACAAGTCATCTCAGGATGGGATGCAGAGATAAAATTTCTTGATACCTTAAATGATTGCTTCTTGGAGCAGCTGGTTCTAGAACTCACAAGGGGAGAGGCAATTCTTGATTTAGTCCTAAGTGGTATGCAGGATTTGGTTCAAGAGGTAAATATAACTGTACCGCTTGGAAATAGTGACCATAATGTAATAAAATTTAACATTTCTGTGGTGGGAAAAACACCTCAGCAGCCCAACACTCTAGCATTTAATTTCAGAAATCGGAACTAAACAAAAATGAGGAAGATAGTTAAACAGAAATTAAAAGGTACAGCGATAAAAGTAAAATCTCTGCAAGCTGCATGGAAACTTTTCAAAGACACCATAATAGAGGCCCAACTTAAATGTATATCCCAAATTAAAAAACACAGTAAGAGAACCAAAAAAATGCCATCGTGGTTTAACAACCACGTAAAAGAAGCAGTGAGAGATAAAAAGACATCTTTTAAAAAGTGGAAGTCAAAATCCTGCTAAGAAAAATAGAAAGGAGCATAAACTTTATCAAATTAAGTGTAAAAATATAATGAGAAAAGCCAAAAAGGAGTCTGAAGAACAGCTAGCCAAAAAGTCAGAACATAATAGCAAAATGTTTTTTAAGTTTTTTAAGTACAGGCAGTCCCCAGGTTACATGGATCTGAGGGTATGTCTACACTACCCCGCTAGTTCGAACTAGCGGGGTAATGTATGCATACCGCACTTGCTAATGAAGCCCGGGATTTGAATTTCCCGGGCTTCATTAGCATAAACGAGGTGTACCGGTAGTTCGGAATAGGCACCCTAGTCCGAACTACCTAGTTCGAGCCCCGTGTAGCCACGCTACACGGGGTTCGAAGCAGCGGGGATTTAAAAATGGCGGCTCCCCGCTTATGCTAATGAAGCCCGGGAAATTCAAATCCCGGGCTTCATTAGCAAGTGCGGTATGCATACATTACCCTGCTAGTTCGAACTAGCGGGGTAGTGTAGACATACCCTGACTTATATCGGTTACATGGATCTGACTTACTTATAAACGGGGTGAGGCAACTCCGCACTAGCTGCTTCCCCCCAGCAAACCAGGGAGATGCGAAGCTAGCGCTCCCCCCAGCAGACCAGGGAGATGCGGAGCGGCTTCTCTCAGCAGACACCTCAGCTTGAGAATAAAGGACTGAGGGAAGTGAGGTGTGGGAGAATAAAACTGAGCTCTGGAGAAATGTTTGGCTAGAGTTTCCCCTACAATATGTACCAGTTCCGACTTACATACAAATTCAACTTAAGAACAAACCTACAGTCCCTATCTAGTACGTAACCCGGGGACTGCCTGTACATCAAAAGCAGATAGCCAGCTAAACAACCAGTGGGGCCCTTGGATGATTGAGATGCTAAAGGAGCACTCAAAGATGATAAAGTAATTGCAGAGGAGCTAAATGAATTGTTTGCTTCAGTCTTCATAGCTGAGGATACTGGGGAGATCCCCAAACCTGAACCATTCTTTTTAGGTGACAAATCTGAGGAATTGTCCCAGATTGAGGTGTCATTAGAGGAGGTTTTGAAACAAATTGATAAACTTAACAGTAACAAGTCACCAGGACCAGATGGCTTTCACCCAAGAGTTCAGAAAGAACTCAAATGGGACATTGCAGAACTATTAACTGTGGTTTGTAACCTATCCTTTAAATCGGCTTCCGTACCTAATGACTGGAAGATAGCTAACGTGATGCCAATATTTAAAAAGGATTCTAGAGGTGATCCTGGCGATTACAGATTGCTAAGTCTAACATCAGTACCGGGCAAATTAGTTGAAATTATAGTAAAGAATGAAATTGTCAAACATATAGAAGAACATAATTTGTTGGGGGAAGTCAAGATGGTTTCTGTAAAGGGAAATCATGTCTTACTAACCTGCTAGAGTTCTTTGAGGGGGTCAACAAATATATGGGCAAGGGGGAGCCAGTGGATATAGTGTACTTAGTTTTCCATAAAGCCTTTGATAAGGTCCCTCACCAAAGTCTCTTAAGTAAAGTAAGTTGTCATGGAATAAGAGGGAAGGTCCTTTCATGGATTGATAACTGGTTATAAGACAGGAAACAAAGGGTAGGAATAAATGGTAAGTTTTTAGGATGGAGAAAGATAACTAGTGAGGTTCCCCAAGGATCTGTCCTGGGACCCATCCTATTCAACTTATTTATAAATGATCTAGAGAAAGGGGGAAACAGCAAGGTGGCAACATTTACAGATTATACCAAACTGCTCAAGACTGGTAAGACCAAAGCAGACTGTGAAGAGCTTCAAAAAGATCTCACCAAACTAAGTGATTGAGCAACAAAATGGCAAATGAAATTTAATGTTGATAAATGTAAAGTAATGCACATTGGAAGTAAATGTAAAGTAATGCATATGTGCAACATGATGGAGACTAGGTTAGCTACAACTACTCAAGAGAGATCTTGGAGTCATTGTGGCGAGTTCTCTGAAAACATCCACTCAGTGTGCAGCGGCAGTAAAAAAAACAAATAGAAAGATAGGAATTATTTAAAAAGGGATAGAGAATAAGACAGAAAATATCTTATTGACTCTATATGAAACCATGGTACGCCCACATCTTGAATTCTGCGTACAGATGTAATTGTCTCATCTCAAAAAAGATATATTGGTATTGGAAAAAGTTCAGAAAAGGGCAACAAAAATGATTAGATTTTGGAATGGGTCCCATACAAAGAGAGATTAAAAAGACTTGGACTTTTCAGCTTAGAAAAGAGGAGACTAAGGGGGGATATGATGGAGGTCTATACAATCATGACTGGTGTGGAAAAAGTGAATAAGGAAAAGTTATTTACTTATTCCCACAATATAAGAACTAAAGGTCAGCAAAAGAAATTAATAGGCAGCAGGTTTAAAACAAACAAAAGGAAGTTTTTCTTTACTCATTGCATGGTCAACCTGTGGAACTCCTTGCCAGAGGATGTGGTGAAGGCTAGGACTTTAACAAGGTTCAAAAAAGAGCAAGATAGATTCATAGAGGTTAGGTCCATCAATGGCTATTAGCCAGTATGAGTAGGAATGGTGCCATTAGCCTCTGTTTCTCTGAAGGTGTGTGGCAGGGGAGGGATCACATGAAGATTACCTGTTGTGTTCCCTCCCTCTGGGGCATCTGGTATTGGCCGCTGTTGGCAGACAGGATACTGTGCTGGATGGACCGTTGGTCTAACGTGGTATGGCTGTTCTTATACTCCAATTCAGATACTAGCTGGAAGGACTGACTTATGAGGAAATATTTAACATTATGTAGCTAAATGACAGTGGGAAAGGGAACATAACCACCAGAACCATAGAAAAGCACTGTGATAATGATTATGACCCTGGAGTAGGATGGTGGTAGCCAACTGTATAAAAAGAGAGATTAGAAAACCAGAGGCCATTTGGTTTTGAAATGGTAACTGTAAAACAAAATTACAGAGGTCTATAAAATACACAGAGAATGCTGTGTGATCTAATCTCCTTTGACCTATCCCATGAGAACAAGGGAACATTTGAGGACATTACACGACAATAGGGTGAAATAAATAAAACCTCAAATATTTCATTGCACAATTTGTATCTTTCATTGCTGTAAAATAATGGAGTACTATCCAAAGGAGAACTAGACTTTGATATGAATCAGAATAGACCTTGCAGTTATAAAAGGTGAGAGAAATTACAAAGATTATTGATCCTCATGCTTAAACGCATTAACTGATCACTGTTTGAGCTCAAAAATAATTTTTCTCCCAGGCAACAGTGTTATACATTGAGCTGTTCCCCCAGGATAGTATCATTCCACTTTCTGAGCAAGCTTCATCTCATCTTCTGTTAAGGACCTTTTGCGCAGGCATGGCCTGGACACCCCTCTGTCATGGTGATGTGTGTGGGATTCACTGTGCATTCCAAGCCAAAGGCTCTGAGCTGCTAATAGCAGGCACGGGGCTTTTTCCTAACAAAGAAAGCTCTCTTTCCAAGGAGATTCCTCACTGGAAATGCTCACCCTGGCCAGGATGCATTAGCTAGTTAATAGCATTTCCCCAGACAGGACACGCTAAAACTTACCATATGCAGAATTCTAGCCACAGCCTGGAATGGTCTTCACTGCATGCTGTCAAACACAGTGTTGCCATATTTCTGGTTTCTGAAGTGAGCTTCACATCAGTCCTCTTCATTGTAGGCTCATTATGGGATTCATGGTTGTCACTGCGTTCCTGTCTATGTGGATCAGCAATACCGCCACCACAGCCATGATGGTACCCATATCCCAGGCTGTCCTAGAGCAGCTGCACAAGTCAGAGCAGGAGAAAAACTCAACTGAGCACGTGGCTGAGAACATCAACAAAGCCTTCGAGCTGCAGGAGGTTCCAGATAAATCAGCTCTCTCTCAAGAGACACAAAAACAAGGTGAGTAGCTGTGGGTGTTTTACGTCTTTAGGATAGTGGAGGATGGTCAGGTACCTTCTCCGTCTCCACCTTAGGTGCTTCTGGCCTCATTCATCCCTGTTTCTGAATTTGAACTTCATAAGGAAGGAAGATGTCTCTGGCCTCCAGAGTATCTCAGAGAAGATTTCTGATAGGAGAGGACTCTAATCCAGAAGAGCAAGGTATAATAAACCCCAGTGGATGGAAGCTGGTCAGAAAAATTGAAATTGGAAATAAATTGCACATTTTAAGTGAGGAAGTTTCATTGGGGTAGCCGTGTTAGTCTGTATCGGGAAAAACTTAAAAAACAATGAATAATCTTGCAGCACCTTAGAGACTACCAAAAATGTAGATGGCATTGAGAGCTTTTGTGGGCACATCTGAAGAAGTGGGCTGTGCCCACAAAAGCTCATGATACCAGCTACGTTTTTTGTTAGTCTCTATGGTGCTACAAAACTATTTCTTGTTTTTCAAGCTTTTTTAAGTGAGGGTCATTAATCAATGAAGCAACTTTCACAGAGAGGTATCAAATTCTGTGTCCCTGGGAGTCCCAAAATAAAGTGGGTTGTATGTCTAAAACCATACTAAACTTAAAAAACAAGAAATAGTCTGGTAGCACTTTAAAGACTAACAAAACTTGTAGATGGGGTCATGAGCTTTCGTGGGCACAGCCCACATCTTCAGATGACCAGAATTTTGAGTTTAGGATGTCCAGATCCAAAATAAATAGGGGAGAAGGGAGAGGGGGAGGGCATTGCTATATATATAATGCCCCACTGCTATATAAATTGGACAAACTAAACAGTCCCTAAGGGAAAGAATCAATGGATACAAATCAGATATACGTAAAGGGAACATACAGAAACTCCGGTGATCTGAAGAAGTGGGCTGTACCCACGAAAGCGCATGATAACATCTACATGTTTTGTTAATCTATAAAGTGCTACCAGACTATTTCTTGTTTTTAAAGTTTATCCTGTACAGTCTAACTCGGCTCCCCCTGAAGCTTCTAAAACCATCCTGCACCTCAACTACAACTTATTGGGCTTGGTACGTGGATGCAGATTGCAGGTCTCTGGCCTGTTCCACGAAGGAAGATCTATGACTGGCTTTAAAATGTATGAACTTGTGAGCAGGAAGCTTCCTTTTGCTTCTTTTCTGACCCTCGATCCTACTCAAGTGTCCTTGAATCTGAATCAGTGGGATGAGCTGCCTGTTGCCAGTTCTCTATGTCCCTGAATGTGTTTTTCTTCTCCCATTCTCCTTCCAAGTTCAGACATTGCCAATTTCAGTTACCAATGTCTGCATGGTGTATAGCCATGTGGTGTGTTCTCTCTCTCTCTCACACACACACTTTGTGTGTTATTCCAATTTTCTTGCAATCATGGGATTTTGTATGAATGTAAACATTAAATGGGACTGAGGCTAAGGGAACTCCTAAAGTTTGCCCTGAAACAACCATGTCTAGATGCCTTTCCTCACTTTGGGATATCCTGTTGTGTCCTAAACTGGAAATACTGTATTGTGCAGCAACATCAACCTTCCCCATTCCTGCCCAGCTCAGCTTGTGCCACTCTTCTCTTTCTGCCTCTGCCCCCAGATAATGGATACGTGCTGACAGTGGAGGAAGAGGAGAAACTTAAAACTGAGAAGCAGCTGCAAGAGGAGAAGCACCTGACATTTTGCAAGGGAATGAGCCTCTCTGTTTGTTATGCAGCCAGTATTGGAGGAATTGCAACTCTTACTGGTACTACTCCCAACCTGGTGATGAAGGGACAGATGGATGAGTGAGTATGGAGAGAGTTGGGACTGCAACCACAGAATTGCTGTCTGTTAATAGTAACGTTGGTCTGGGGTTGAGCTGCATCCAAAGCTGAGAATGAGAAAGTAAATCACCATTCTGAGTAAGGGAACCAGGAAAAACTCCTCTTTGATCTGACCTCCCAGCCTCTGGCTTCTCTGGGCCACAGATTTGGGTGTAGAAATGAAGGCAGCTGTAGTAGTGACATCTGTTTGTTCTTCCAGCCTCTTTCCTAAAAACAACAATGTGGTGAACTTTGCTTCTTGGTTCGTGTTTGCTTTCCCCACCATGCTCCTGTTGCTGATTGTCTCCTGGGTTTGGCTCCAGATAATGTTCTTGGGATTTGAGTAAGTATTGTAAGCACATTGAAACAAATGTTCATGGATGTTTCTGCCATTGATCCTGTTGCAATTTCATAGTAACCGCACCAGCATTTCCTGCTCTATGTTCTGCTTGGATCTCAGGTCTCCGGCTGTCACCTGCTTATGGGTAGGAATCCTTGTCAATTCTCTTCTGACCAGGGATTTTGAGGCTGCTTGGCTCCCAAATCTAGACTGTGGTAGCCCTAGCAAGACAGACAGACCAAGGTCAGCACCTGGGCTTTGCTCTCTCTCTCCAGGTTTGACCAGTTACAAGTTATCACTCTGCTCCTTTTAAGCAAGCAGATCTATTTTGTAAAGCATTACAAAGCATAGAAAAGGCACTACTGTACTTGCATGCTGAAAAGCTTACCTCCCCCATCTTCAATACAGGCAGTCCCCGGGTTACGTACAAGATAGGGACTGTAGGTTTGTTCTTAAGTTGAATCTGTATGTAAGTCGGAACTGGCGTCCAGATTCAGCCGCTGCTGAAACTGACCGCCAGTTCTGACTTACATACAGATTCAACTTAAGAACCCCAAGTCAGCTGCTGCTGAAACTGATCAGCCGCTGATTCCAGGAAGCCCGGGGCAGAGCAACTGTGCCTCGGGCTTCCTGTAGTCAGCGCTGGTCAGTTTCAGCAACGGCTGACTTGGGGACGCCTGGGGCAGAGCAGCTGGGGTGCTGCTGGGTTGCTCCAGTAGCGCGGCTCCTTGGCGCTACTGGACCAACCCAGCAGCACCCCAGCTGCTCTGCCCCAGGCGTCCTGATTCAGCCGCTGCTGAAACTGACCAGCAGCGGCTGAATCAGGACGCCTGGGGCAGAGGGCTGGGGTGCTGCCGGGTTGGTCCAGTAGTGCCCAGAGCGGCGCTGCGGGACCAACCGGCAGCGCCCCAGCTGCTCTGCCCCAGGGTCCACAACAAAAGCCTGGTCTGCTGGGGGGGGGGGCACACTAGCTGCGCCCCTCCCCCCAACAGACCAGGGACACGGGGAGCAAAGCCGCAGCGGGGAGCAAAGCCTCAGAAGCGGGGGACCCCGCCACGGCTGCGGGTTTGCTCGCGGTGCCCCTGGTCTGCTGGAGATGGTCCCCAGCAGACCAGGGGCACCGGGAGCAGCTTTTCTCGCCCCGGAGGTCAAGGTGGCTGACCGCTGCCTGTGAGCTCCGGGGCGAGAAAGCCCCGTTCGTAAGTGCGGATCCGACATAAGTCGGGGACTGCCTGTATAGGGGTCATTGCTTCAAACCCCACGCAGGATTGTCCCAGTGTTTACCTGTTCATAACAGTCTTTAGCTCCAGAACCAGCATCCAGACCGAGCAGATTAGCTGTTTCTTTAAGTTGCTGGGGCCTTTGATCTCCTATCTCAGGATCTGACAGTTGCCTGGTCGTCACCTTTTCCTTTAGACATAGCTCCAGAAGGGAGGGGGGAAGGTTGCATCATTGGAGAATCTGGGTTACCCACTCCCCAGGGACTCCCCAGGAAATCCATTTACCCATGCAGGTAGGAACTGCAGAGACATAGTCAAACAAAAGAGTCACATTCGATTACATCATTTGAAGGCAGATAAGTAACAAGTGACAGATTTTTCAAGTGTGTGTAGACAAATACTAGAAGTCTAAATGCTAAGATGGGTGAACTTGAATGCCTGGTGTTAAATAAAGCTATATTATAACAGGCGTCACAGAGACTTGGTGGAATGATGATAATCAATGGGAGACAGTGATGCCAAAGTTCAAAATATGCAGGAATGACAGACTAAGCTACCGTTGAGGGGAAGTGGCCCTCCATGTTGAAGAAAACAGAGAGTCAAATAGCAACAGTCTTACATAAAACCTCTAAGGAAAAAATGCCCTGCTTGAATAATAAGCACATAGCCAAAGGAACATATTAGTGACCACCTGGCTAGGATGGTTGTGAAATGTTCAGGTAGATTAGGGAGGCTACAAAAACAGAAAACACCAAGACAATGAGCAATTTCAACTATCCCCATACTGACTACATATATAGCACCTCAGATCAGAATGAAGAGACAAAAGCTGGAGATATGGTCTGAAATAAATAAGGTGAATTTTAATAAGGACAAATGCAAAGTGCTCCACTTAGGAAGGAACAATCCATACAGAATGGGAAGCGACTGTCTAGGAAGGAGTACGGCAGAAAGGGATCTAGGGATCATAGTGGACCACAAGCTGAATATGAGTGAACAGTGTGACGCTGTTGCAAAAAAAGCAAAATGACTCTGAGATGCATTAACAAGAGCATTGTGAGCACGACACGAGAAGTCATTCTTCCGCTCTACACTGCACTGATTAGGCCTCAACAGGAGTACTGTGTCCAGTTCTGGGCCCCACATTTCAGAAAAGATGTGCAGAAACTGGACAAGATGTGACGGCGTGTTGGGGTTCCCCCCCGATCCTGCAGCCCCGTAGCAGCGAGAACAGACTCTGCCAGCCAGAAGAATAGAGGAGGGTTTATTGCTTCTCCAGGATACAGCACAGCGTAGACGTGACATGGCTACAGGAATCTGGGCCAGGATGCCTCCTACCCCTTGAGATGGGGTATCTGTGCCCCTCGACTCCCAGCCCCCTCCTTAGTCTGTCTCCTTCATGGTTCCAGCCCGAAAACTGCCCCTGCGCCCAACACTCACTTCCTTTGTTCCGTCCCTTCCCTTAAAAGGTAGGACCAGTTTGGTCACTGTCATGGGGGCCCTCAAGGTGCCCCCCTTCCCCCGCTGGGCAGTGCTCACAGACAGAGGCCAATAGGAGTCATCCACAGCCCATAGCCCAAGCATAGAATCATAGAACACTAGGAGTGGAAGGGACCTCGAGAGGTCATCGAGTCCAGTCCCCTGCCCTCACGGCAGGACCCAATACTGTCTAGACCATCCCTGATAGACATTTATCTCACCTACTCTTCAATATCTCCAGAGATGGGGATTCCACAACCTCCCTGGCAATTTATTCCAGTATTTAACCACCCTGACAGGTAGGAACTTTTTCCTAATGTCCAACCTAAACCTCCCTGGCTGCAGTTTAAATCCATTGCTTCTTGTTCTATCCTCAGAGGCCAAGATGAACAAGTTTTCTCCCTTCTCCTTGTGACACCCTTTTAGATACCTGAGAGCAGCTATCATGTCCCTCCTCAATCTTCTCTTTTCTAAACTAAACAAACCCAATTCCTTCAGCCTTCCCTCATAGGTCATGTTCTCTAGACCTTTCATCATTCTCGTTGCTCTTCTCCGGACCCTCTCCAGTTTCTCCACATCCTTCTTGAAATGCGGTGCCCAGAACTGAACACAATACTCCAACTGAGGCCTAACTAGCTCTGAGTAGAGCGGAAGAATGACTTTTCGTGTCTTGCTCACAACACACCTGATAATGCAGCACAGAATCACGTTTGCTTTTTTTGCAACAGCATCACACTACTGACTCATATTCAGCTTGTGGTCCACTATAACCCCTAGATCCCGTTCTGCTGAACTCCTTCCTAGACAGTCGCTTCCCATTCTGTATGTGTGAATCTGATTATTCCTTCCTAAGTGGAGCATAGCAACCAGCAAGGTACTGACACTACATCACAGAAGGTCCAAAGAAGAGCAACAAACATGATTAAAGGTCTAGAAAACATGAGCTATGAGGGAAGACTGAAAGAACTGGGCTTGTTTTCTTTAGAAAAGAGAAGACTGAGAGGGGACATGAGAGCAGTTTTTAAGTATCTAAGCAGGTGTCACAAGGAGGAGGGAGAAAAATTGTTTTCCTTGGCCTCTGAGGATAGAACAAGAAGCAATGGGCTTAAACTGCAGCAAGGGAGGTTTAGGTTGGATATTAGGAAAAAATTCCTACCTGTCAGGGGGGTTAAACACTGGAATAAATTTCCTAGGGAGGTTGTGGAATTGCCATCTCTGGAGATACTTAAGAACAGATTAGACAGACACCGGTCAGCAATGTTTTAGCTGGTGGTCCATGAGGGCCAGGGACTGGACTTGATGACTTCTCGAGGTCCCTTCCAGACCTAGTATTCTATGATTCTATGACTGTGAAGGGTTAGAGTATGGGAGGAGACTCAGGGCTAGAGCAGGGGATGGGGAGCAGAGACTTGGAGGGGGCTCAGGGCTGGAGCAGGGGATGGGGTACCTGGGCCTTTGGGCAGCAGCCGCTACAGCCTTTTCTTAATCCAGCCCTGACAAATTGGGATTCAGTGGCTATATTGTACTTGGCTTTTCAGGAAGCCTTTGACAAGGCTGCATGCTAAAAGCTTGTAAGGCAAGTGAGCAGCCATGGAATAGTAAGGAAGGTCTCTCATGGACTTATAGCTAATTAAAAGATAGGAAACAAAGGATAGGAATAAATGGTCCATTTTCACAATGGAAAGAAGTAAATAGGATGGACCCCAGATATTTTGTATTAGGACCATTGTTGTTCACTGTACTAATAAATCATCTGGAAAAGGGTGTTAACAGGGAGGTAGCAAAGTTTTCAGCTAACGGTCTTGAATAATTTAGCATTAAGTTCAAAGATAATTGTGAAGCATCACAAAGCGACCTCACAAAACTGGGAGGGTAACAAAACAGCAGATGAAATTCAGTGTCAATAAGCAAAAATTAATGCACATTGGAAAACATACATATCTAACTATACATATCAAATTATGGGGCCTAAATTCACTGATACATTGTGGATAGTTTTCTTGAGAAGTCTCAGATTTCTAGCTGAAAATATGTACTCAGTGTGCAGAGTGTGAGACAAAAAAGCTAAGAGTATGTTAGGACTTTTAAGAAAGGAATAGATGCTAAAACAGAAAATATCATGATGCCTCTATATGCACCCATACCTTGGTACTCCAGGCAGTTCTGGTGGCCCTACCTCAGAAAACATATATTAGAACTGAAAAGGGTACAGAGACGGGCAGCAAAAACAATTAGGGTATAAAATGGGTTTCATACAAGCAGGCTGTGTCTAGACTGGCAAGTTTTTTTGCAAAAGCAACTGCTTTTGCGGAAAAACTTGCCAGCTGTCTACACTGGCCGCTTGAATTTCTGGAAAAGCACTGACGATCTCATGTAAGATCGTCGGTGCTTTTCCGGAAATACTATGCTGCTCCCATTTGGGCAAAAGTCTTTTTCCAAAAGACTTTTGCGCAAAAGGGCCAGTGTAAACAGCACAGTAGTGTTTTCCACAAAAAGCCCCGATCGCGAAAATGGCAATCGAGGCTTTTTTGCGGAAAACCGTGTCTAGATTGGCCACAGACACTTTTCCGCAAAAAGTGCTTTTGCGGAAAAGCATCCTGCCAATCTAGACGTGCTTTCCCGAAAATGCTTTTAACGGAAAACTTTTCTGTTAAAAGCATTTTTGGAAAATCATGCCAGTGTAGACGTAGCCACAAGGCATAGTCATTGTTGTGAAGGCCAAGGCTGCGTCTAGACTGGCAAGTTTTTCCGCAAAAGCGAACTTGCCAGCTGTCTACACTGGCTGCTTGATTTTGCGCAAAAGCACTGACGTTCTACTGTCCGAAATCAGTGCTTCTTGCGCAAATGCTTTGACGTTCCCGTTCGGGCAAAAGCCCTTTTCCGGAAATGTTTTTGCACAAGAGGGCCAGTGTAGACAGCTAAAAACTGTTTTGCGCAAAAAAGCCCTGATGGCGAAAATGGCGATCGGGGCTGTCTTGTGCAAAACCGTGTCTAGATTGGCACAGATGCTTTTCCGCAAAAAGTGCTTTTGCAGAAAAGCGTCTATGCCAATCTAGATGCTCTTTTCTGCAAATGCTTTTAACTGAAAAACTTTTGCAGAAAATCATGCCAGTCTAGATGTAGCCTCAAGAGGATAACTGGGATAAAAAAACATTAGATAAGTTAATGGAGAATGGGCCATCAATGGCCATTACCCAAGATGGTCAGGGAGTCTGGGAGTGGCTTCTTGAGCTGAAAATGATACCTCCATCCCAAAGTGCAGAGATGACATTTTTTCTCCCATTCTAGCCCCTTCTCCCAACACTTTAGAGCCCTTCATAGAATCATAGAATCATAGAATAATAGGACTGGAAGGGACCTCGAGAGGTCATCGAGTCCAGCCCCCCGCCCTCAAGGCAGGACCAAGCTCCGTCTACACCATCCCTGACAGATGTCTATCTAACCTGTTCTTAAATATCTCCAGAGAGGGAGATTCCACCACCTCCCTTGGCAATTTATTCCAATATTTGACCACCCTGACAGTTAGGAATTTTTTCCTAATGTCCAATCTAAACCTCCCCTGCTGCACTTTAAGCCCATTACTCCTTGTCCTGTCCTCAGAAACCAAGAGGAACAAATTTTCTCCTTCCTCCTTGTGACACCCTTTTAGATATTTGAAAACCGCTATCATGTCCCCCCTTAATCTTCTTTTTTCCAAACTAAACAAGCCCAGTTCATGAAGCCTGGCTTCATAGGTCATGTTCTCTAAACCTTTAATCATTCTTGTCGCTCTTCTCTGTACCCTTTCCAATTTCTCCACATCTTTCTTGAAATGTGGCGCCCAGAACTGGACACAGTACTCCAGCTGAGGCCTAACTAGTGCAGAATAGAGCGGCAGAATGACTTCACGAGTTTTGCTTACAACACACCTGTTGATACAACCTAGAATCATATTTGCTTTTTTTGCAACAGCATCACACTGTTGACTCATATTCAACTTGTGGTCCACTATGACCCCTAGATCCCTTTCCGCCATGCTCCTTCCTAGACAGTCGCTTCCCATCTTGTATGTATGGAACTGATTGTTCCTTCCTAAGTGGAGCACCTTGTGCTTCTCCAGCTACTGACCCTTCCTCCTGTCATCTCAAAGCTCGTTGAATGGGCTGTCTATAATAATCACTGTCTAGCACGGTTGGCAGAAGAGTTTTTGGTGCTCTAGGCAAACTATGACTTTGGCACCCCCCATTCAATAGCTTGTGGGAAGCAGTGGGGGAGTCGGCACTAAAACCCTGCATGGCCAGCTCTGTCTGGTGGTGGTGGTGGGGAAGAGGCCATGCACACTGCCGTTCTCCTTCTCCTGTCCTGGCTAGAGGAACAGCACAGGGAAGTGTCTTTTGCAGCCTTTTCCCCAACCGCTCCTACTGGCTGGGTTTTTGGCACCCCTTAAAGCAGAGACAGGCAAAATTTGGCCAGCCAAGCCTTTTGATCCGACCTGCTTCCACCCCTGCAGCAGGGAGCAGCACCAATAAAAGCGGCTAGCTGCTTGTTTTGCTCGCTCTGCTGCGGGATGTAGGGAAAGAGGGAGAGGCTTCACCATGCTGCCTCACCCCCCCCCCCCAACAAAATCTCTCAGCTGTGCGCAAAAGGGACTTTTGCCTGAACGGGAGCAGAATAGTATTTCCGCAAGAAGCACTGATTTCTTACAGTAGGAAGTCAGTGCTTTTGCGGAAATTCAAGCGGCCAGTGTAGACAGCTGGCAAGTTTTTCCGGAAAAGCAGCTGATTTTCCGGAAAAACTGGCCAGTCTAGACACAGCCATGAAGTCTTGCCTTGCTTCTATCTGGTTAGAATGCTGCTGCAAAGCTCCTAGTTGGTTGCTGTCATGAACAGGAGTGCTGACGAGCACCTGGTGACTAAAGGGTTAACTCAGGTACCTAGCAAAGGTGTCAGCTGGGGGGAGGAGGGGGTCAAGCCATCAGCCAATAAAAATTCAGGTAGGAATTTCAAACAGGAAAAGAGAGGTTTTTCTCTCTCTCTTCTTTGTTTAAGAGCAGAGTAGTTTCTCCCAGGTATTGAGGGAGATGGAAGATGCTTCTCTCTCCAAGAACGGACTTCTTGAAATGTGTAATTAAGGAAAAGTTTAAATAGTCTGTCAGGGTTTATTGTTTTCCTTGTTTGGGGGTTTGGAAATCATGTCTGAGCTGGCTAATTATTTTTCTCTTTCGTAATTAAGTATTACAGCCCAATGACTTTCCCTGAGTCTAGGTCAATTGTGGCTATTTACCGCTTAGCCAATTTACTATGCTTGCAACAGTAGTTTTGTTTTGATAATAAAAGAGTTTTCTTTTTATTCTGATTAACCAGTATTGGTTGATTGGTGTGTTGTTAGGATTAAGGGCCTAGTTACAAGGGCAGAGTCTATTGCTGTCTATGGATTCCCTCTGTCTGTTTTCCCAACTCTAAGCAAAACAGAGGGCAAGGGAGAGTGCTTTACCTTAGGGGTGTAGGTTCCCAAGTGATCTCTCTCTCTGGAAAAGGTTTCCTTTTTAAATATTTTCTTGTAATCACTTGGGCGGTGGCAGTGCAGAACCAGCCTTGTCTTTTTTGGATCTCAGGGGGACTGAGATTGACTAAGTTTTTCTCTGTGAATCACAGACACAGATTTTGCAGTGTTTATTCCGCTAGCAGTGTGTCACGTTGGGGGACTGAGCCATGACACTTGCTTTGAGCACATCATCCTCTCCTTGAATCCTTCCACTGGTTCCCCTCTTCTCTGTTGAATGTACAAAAGCGATTCTTCTTCACCTCAAAGATTCTTAAACCCCACTGACCGTCTTTTATTCACTACTGAAATGTCAGCTCCTGCCTCCAATTGGCTCTGGGTATCAGCCTCCATTGCTCACGTTCAGTGTCCAAACAAGTCCTTTCATGCTTTCTCCTGTGTTGCTCCCCATACGCGGGAGCCTCTCTCCATATTCACCCACAAAGCTACCTCATTCTCCACCTCAATTCCTGTTGCAAAACTCTCCTTTGCCTCAAGCCTACAGAAAAACAAGACAACAGGTAATGTGCCCTGAGACCACAGCTGACCATTTTCTCATTGTTTTCTTGTATCCTGCCATCTAGCACTCTCTAGCTAGCGAGCGTCTTTTCTCTTCTATTTAGACCTCGGCTCTTCGGCACAGAGACTCTCTTTGACCTGTGATTGTGCAGAACCTAGCGCAGTGGGGTCCTGGTCTTGGGTGCCATGGCAACACAAATCAATCACAGTCGTAGTTTTGGCCCTCTGAGAGGTGCAGACCTTGGGTGAAGCCCAGGGAATTGCTGTGACATCTGTTTCTCTCTTTCCAGCATCCGAAAGAATTTTGGCTGTGGAGCTAATGTCGCTATGCAAGCAAAGCAGCGAATGGCTTACGGGATTATCAAGGATGAGCACAAAAAACTGGGCCCTATGAAATTTTCAGAGACTGCTGTCACAATCCTCTTCATATTACTGGTGGTGCTTTGGTTTACCAGGGACCCTGGGTTCATGGCAGGCTGGGCAACTAATATCTTCAACCAGAATGGCAAAAGGTATTTCCTCCTCCTCCTCCTCCTCCTCTGCACTGATTAGGCCACAACTGGAGTATTGTGTCCAGTTCTGGACACCACATTTCAGGAAAGATGTGGAGAAATTGGAGAAGGTCCAGAGAAGAGCCACAAGAATGATGAAAGATCTAGAGAACATGAGATATGAGGGAAGACTGAAAGAACTGGACTTGTTTTCTTTAGAAACAGAAGACCGAGGGGGGACATGGTAGCAGTTTTCAAGTATCTAAAAGGGTGTCACAAGGAGAAGGGAGAAAAATTGTTCTCCTTGGCCTCTGAGGCTAGGACCAGAAGCAATGGGCTTAAACTGCAGCCAGGGAGGTTTAGGTTGGACATTAGGAAAAACTTCCTGTCAGGGTGGTTAAATACTGGGATAAATTGCCTAGGGAGGTTGTGGAATTGCCATCACTGGAGACATTTAAGAGCAGGTTGGATAGACGTTTATCAGGGATGGTCTCGATTATACTTGGTCCTGTTGTAAGGGCAGGGGACTGGACTTGATGCCTTCAAGAGGTCCATTCCAGTTCTAATAGTCTACGATTTTCCATCCTCACCAAATATCAGCCAAACACTGAACATTAGAGATCCAACATGGGCACATGGGAGAGGACCTGGACTTCTCATCTCAAAGTACATTGGTTCTCTGTTCCCATCTGGATAAATCCTGCTTATTCTGGGGCCTATCCTTTTGGTAGGACCATGCCATTTCTAGGGGTAATTTTGCCAGATTGTGCAGCCCTTGCTCCTTCGGTATCCTTGCCAAACTCAGTAGAGTCATTTCTGGATCAATCTCTTGCAGTTATGTGACTGATGCTACAGTTGTCATCTTCATTTCACTTCTGATGTTCCTAATTCCTTCAGAGATCCCCATTTATCTCTGTCGCAACAGGACTCAGCAAGCACAACAGCAAGGTAAGACCTAACTCAGCAAGTCACAGTCCAGGTGCCACAATAGAACACAGGCGTTTCCCTGCCTCTTGGCTTTACAAAGGCAATTTCAAACACTGAACAATTCAAGGAGCCAAAGGGCAGTGCTGGGCGTGTGTCTGCAAAGGATTCCTGCAGGATTTGGGTTATATGTTCTCCACCGTGCAGTTGGTTGATCACAGCATGGCTCTCTTTCTGGTATGCTAATTAAATGAGACACGTCTAATCAAAGACATTATATGCATGTCTCATAACTGCTGAAGCGGAAGAGTCTAGGAGGAGATGTACTAGACCCTGGGAGAATACTGACTAGCTCTGAGGACATGTTCCTATACATCTAGTCCATTCTCCCACCTTTTGGGGCCAGAGCAAGTTCTCTACACAGTCTCTTCCATAGTGTTTTGTCCAGTCTAATTTTAAAAGTTTTAATGATGATGCTTCCATTGCTTCCTTTTGGAGACAACTCCACAGTCTGGTAGATCACCCTCCCCTTAACTCCAGCTCTCCACTACAAGGAGATGCAAGAGTTGGGAAGTTTTACAGGTGTCAAACACCAGGGCTACGTCTACACTGGCACCCTTTTCCGGAAATGCTTAAAACGGAACAGTTTTCCATTATAAGTATTTCCGGAAAAAGCGTGTCTACATTGGCAGGATGCTTTTCTGGATAAGCACTTTTTCCGGAAAAGCGTCTGTAGCCAATGTAGACGCGCTTTTCCAGAAAAAAGCCCCGATCGTCATTTTCGCGATCGGGGCTTTTTTGCGTAAAAGACTACTGTGCTGTCTACACTGGTCCTTTTCCAGAATAGTTTTTCCGGAAAAATACTTTTGCCCGAACGGGAGCAGCATAGTTTTTCCGGAAAAGCACTGATGATTTTACAGTAGATCGTCATTGCTTTTCCGGAAAAGCAAGCGGCCAGTGTAGACAGCTTTCAAGTTATTCCAGAAAAGCGGCTGTTTTTCCGGAATAAGTGGCCCAGTGTAGACACAGCCTAGTAGTGTTGTGTGTGTTAGTACAAAACCTCAGCTAAGCCAGGGTGTTGAACAGAGAGGAGAGCTACATTGTGGCACTGATGCTATTTGTCAGGGGAGCATTGTGCACCAGAACTACTAAAGGAAACTGACAAGCCAATACTCTTTCCCCTGATCCATGGGGATGGAGTGTGGTTGTAACTACACACCTACTGAGTGTGGCTCTCTGTCCTATGTAGTGGCACTTACGCCAGTTTACACTACAGGGGAAGGTCGAATTAACATACACAACTTCATCTATGTTAATTATGTAACTGGGGTTGAGTTTCTGTGCAGTTTCCACAGCGGGTGGTCAATGGGAGCAAATGCTCCCATCAGCTTGCCTTACTCCTCACAAGGAGCAGAAGTGCCAGTGCCAACAGGGGCGCCCTCTGAATTCAATTTAGCGGGTCTTTTCTCGACCCACTAATTTGAACTCTGAAAGATTGACCATAGTAACACTGATTTTCCACATAGATGCAGCCCAATCGAAGTTTTTTGTGGCCCGCCATAACATTTTTATAAAAGAATGAAGTGCAGCCCGCTGGCCACTTGGAGCATGTGGCCGAGTGCCTGCTCACAGCCGGCTGGGCCGCTCTGCACCGCAGCAACTGTTCACGGTCGGCCGGGCTGCTCTGCGCACGTGCCGACGGCTGGCTGGGTGCTCTGCGCTGGGCTCTCCAGCAAGTGCTCCCACTGGCCACTGTGCTCATGCCACCCCAGCGCCTCAGGCAGTAACGCTGACTCCAGGACCCAGTTATTGGGGGGGGGGGGGGCTGGGAAAGCCTGGCTCTGGGGCAGAGGAGAGGCATTAGGTTGGGGGTGCTGGGAATGCCTGGCTCTGGGGAGGGTGGAGGCATTAGGTTGGGGGGGGAGCTGGCTCTGGGGGAGGAGGGAGGCATTAGGTTGGGGGGTCCTGGCTCTGGGGGACCGAAGGGGGGTTGGGTTAGTACAGGGGTATGGGAGTGCCTGGCTCTAGGGGAGAAGAAGGAGTTATTTTGTTAATATTTTGTTTAATTTATTTATTCCCAAATAAAATCTCAAAATGTATATTCATTTTATATCAATAAATATATGAATTTTTTGAAATTCCATGAATAATTATATCTTTACGCAAAATCTCAAACTTACAGAGTATCTGAAATTTTCACAGAAGCCTTTTCTATTTGATTAACTATGGTCTATACTTGTTTTTATTTCAACAAAACAAGTTATGTATCATATACAAAATATAAAAGTACCTTAAATTTATATTTAAATTAAAAATTATGTAAAATTAATTTAAAATTATTTAATATGAGCAAATAATTTTACACATCAAATTATTGTAATATTATAAAATATACCTAAAACATAATCTATAATAATAGATAACTACGACTTTCTGACAAAGTCCATTTTCTTTGATGGCCCTAGGGTTGCCAGGTGTCCGGTATTGGTGCCTTCTGCCTGGCACCTAAACTGTGCTTCCCCCTCCCGCCCCTCGACAAACCATCTGGGAACCCTAGATGGCCCTGAAAGCTATCAGGTTTTGTTTGTGCGGCCCTCAGTAGGCTTCGAGTTTGACATGCCTGCTCTACAGCCTTATCTGAGATTCAGCTAGCTTTTAGCTCAAGTAGTAGAGACTCATGAGCTAAGCTCCAGAGATCCCAGGCTTGGTTCCACCTGTTGGCGTTACACAGAGATGATCCCTGGATGTGATCTGCATTCCTGTGGCTCACAGATTGGTTTTGTATTTTAGGTAGCAGAAAGATTCGAGTAGTCCCTGCTCTCTTGGATTGGAAGACGGTTAATCAGAAGATGCCCTGGAACATTGTGATTTTGTTGGGCGGTGGCTTTGCCCTAGCCAAAGGCAGCGAGGTATCTTCCTGTGTCTGATGACCTGAAACATTTGTTTAACTGGACACTTCATTTTGTTCCTGTTTTGCACCCTTGTAGAGCACCAGAGGGCACTCGAGTAGCACCAAATGCCCTCTCTCTCAGCTGGAGATCAGCATTAGGGGCATGTCTCTTGTGCAGTGCTCACTCCTGAGTCTATTAGTGCTGCATGCAGACAATGGGACACTGCTCCTGAAGTAGAACAGCTGAGAAGGGGACTCGTGAGGGAAGGGCCAAACACATCAACAAATGCAATTCAGTGATGATTCATGGGTCCAAGTTTTTCCAAGGTGTGAGGTGGCTCAGGCAGATAAGATCTGCCCATGATGGGATTCCAAAGGATCTCAGGGTTCTTCACTCCTCAGTGCAGTATCTAGGCAATGCAACCTTGCCACCTAGCAGCCAGCAGGGTTGCAGGCCACCTGAGTCATATGCCTCCCATTGAACAGAAGCTGCACAGCTGGAGGGACTTGCATCATCATGTGCATTTGTTAGCAAGCGTGAAATGGAACAGAAAAGAAAAGGAGGAAGAAGGGAGAACATGGTGCAGAGTAAATCAGAAGGCTTTTTCCTGGCGATTAGGAGAACATAACGAGTAGCAATAAATGCAGCTGATGGGCCAACCATGGATAACTTGTTTCTCTCTTCAAATTGGGAAACTAAACATTGGAAAACTGATTTTAAAAAATAAGATACTGAATGTAATTGAATATAAGAAAGCACAATTTCTAACAACTTGTACATTTTTGTAGTAACAACCAGAAGCCCCAGTTGAAGATTAGGACTTCAGTTTCCTAGGCATTGCCCTCACAGATAAAAAGATGCTCATATAACACGATAGAATGGGCAGATATATCACAAAGGTGGTGGGCCAAAGCACAAGGAAACAGTGACGATGATGATTAGTGTAGTAAAGCAATAGTCACAGCACATCAAACAGATGGGTTATTGTTGAGTTTTGTAGGCATTGCCACAGCGGTGAATTTTTAAGGTGAGTTGTGAAGGAGGAAAATATAGTATCATGCAGATTTCATGGGAAATTTACCTCATGCCTCAGAAATGGCATAGGAGAAAATAAGGAGGTGTCTATGGAGCAGTCTCATGAAAAAGAAGGACTTGCATCACTGGTGGTCCAGAAGAGGTGGTTGGTGGCTCCATGCTGTGTAAGAGGTGGTAACAGGCTACAAAGGATATTGGGGAGAGGGAATGCGGCAGAGTGAGATGATTGGTCAGAGTAACACAGCAAGAAGATCACCTTTGTGAATGTGCTTTTAATGGAGTTGGAGGAGCTGAAGGGGCAGGATGGCGTTTGTCAAGTCCAGAAAGGAAGGGGTCGTAATAGTCAAGATCTGAGATGAGAATGTGTGTAAATTTGAGCTGTGTGGACTGAGGAAAGGCTGGATCATAGAGATGTTATTCAGGAAGAAGTAGCAAGATATAGACATTGCCAGGGTGTGTTGAGTCTACAGACAGCCAAGTCAAAACTGATCCAACTTGCAGGCTTGAGTAACAGGCTGGATGCTCATTGGCCATAGTCACTGAGAGAGGAAGGAGGAAGGTTCGGAACTCACTTTTGACTATGTTGCTTTGAAGTGGCAGCTGGACACTCACAAGGGCCTGTTAGAAAGATAGGCGGAGATTGTAGTTTGGAAAGGAGACAGATCTAAGCTGTGGTCATGTCTAACTAATGCCCTGAATACTGTGATGAACCTCTTTAGACCAAGAAAGGACCTTGCTGTATTCTTTCCCTCTCAGTGGCTTTATGATGGAAAAAGTGTGTGTGTGTGTGTCTTATTCATTGCATTGAGGTCTATTGCCTGGGAATAAAGATGATTTGCTTTTCTCCAGTAAGCAGTCTGGAACCTCATAAGAAGGAATTGGCAGTTGGCTGGGGATATAGTTACTGAGTGTAGTTCTGATATGGCACTTGCTCAAGAACTTGATCTGCATGTCCATTGTGCTAACGGACCGCTCTCCATCTCTATCTTTCAGGAATCTGGTTTGTCTTCATGGCTAGGTAGCAAACTGGCACCTTTGGAGAATATCTCACCACCAGCTATTGTTTTGCTATTGTGTCTCCTGATTGCCACTTTCACTGAATGCACCAGCAATGTGGCTACCACCACTCTCTTCCTTCCTATACTGGCTTCCATGGTAAGTCCCATCCCTTTTCAGACTGCTTCTGCAGGAAAAGCAACAGGACCTTCCATCATGTTCCACGTACAAACCTACTCAGTTATGCACAAAATCTGACCAAGCCAACCACAGGCTCATGCCCTTGAAATGTAGATATCACATATAGTCTAGATGTTATGGTCACTCTTTCTAAAGTAGCGTATGCAGGTGAAAATAATAGGATTGAGAAGTTAGGAGACTGAAGGCCATTTAGACAATGTCTACACAGCAGTGTTATTTATAACATAGTGCATGTCTACACAGCAAACCCATTATTTTGAAATAAATTTGAAATAATGGGCTTCTTACTCTGACTTCCATAAACCTCATTTCATGAGGAGTAAGGGAAGTCGGAGGAAGCATTCTCTATTTTGAGATGACTGCTGTGCAGACAGCGCCAAAAGTTCAAATAAGCTATTTTGACCTAAGCTATGCAATTAGCATAGCTCAAGTTGCGTAGCTTATTTTATGTTTAGGGCTGCTGTGTAGACGTGCCCTTAGTCACAGGAAAGGCAATGGCAGCGGCAGCGTGAACTTCCCAATGCCAGCACATCAGTGTATCTCCTCATGACCCTCCAGAGTCACCTCTACAGTGACCATGTACGTCAGTCTCCTTGGTCTATTCGAACTTTTGCAGCGCCACTGAGACTAACTACAAGGAGAAAACTGTTGCCTTCCCAAGGGCAGATTTAGGATGGAGGTTAAAATCATGCCCCAGGCGGAAGTGGAATAAGAGTCACCAGATGTCTTTTGGTTCAGACATTGAACAGTAGGAGTAACCTGTAATTGCTTCACTGGAGAGAGCAGAATTCTCGCTTACCCAAATATCTCCCCTGAGCGTTTGGAGCTCTTTCCTTCAAGGGAGCTGTTTACTGAGCTCTGGATGTAGGATTCTGATGACTGTTTTCATTGATTTACCAATTCTGGACTGAACAGTGATATTGTTATTAATTTATACAGGGGCAGATGATAATTTTGCGGGGCCCAGGGCTGTGCCGTGGGGCCCGGGGAGGCACAATTTTGCGCATGCACCTCGGCAGCAGCTGACGGGAAGTAGCACGCGCGGGGCCTATTGAAGTGCGGGGCCTGGGGCAGCCACCCCGCTCCTCCTGCCCTATATCCGCCGCTGAATTTATATGAGAGTGGTGGCCAAATGTCCCAAGCAGGACCAGGGCCCGAGGGTGCTGGGACCCTGGGGGAGTGACTGGAAGCGTCTGAGGCAGGACGGAGGGTGTCTGTGAAAGGAAGGGTGGAGCACACGTCAGTTCTACATCTATGCACTCTGCTGGTATTAAAGATGTCACCTTCTTCTCACCTCTTACACAGTCTCAAGCCATCTGCCTCAATCCGCTCTACGTCATGCTGCCTTGCACACTTTCAGCATCCCTGGCGTTCATGCTCCCCGTGGCCACTCCTCCCAATGCCATTGCTTTCTCCTATGGACAGCTCAAGGTTATCGACATGGTGAGCAGCAGGCCCCTCTGATTGCCAGTTACACTGTTCTTTGCCTGTCTCCTTGCTTTGCTATTAGTTTTCCCTTGACAAGCGATTACAGAACAGCCTGTACCCTGCTAAACTCAAATGGAATACAGAGCATAGACTTGTACATTGATGGGCTACTGTGGCAGGGACGTACACTCAGAACCATGAGCGCTTCAGCTCTTGGAAAACAGCCAGTGACACTGCAGGGAAAGGTCTCGTTGGGTGTGTCCGTAGCAACAGGGCATTGATGGGAAATGGGAGGGTGTAGCCGTGCAAATAAACGAAATGCAAACCGTGGGGCTGGCAAAAGGGTTCTTATCAAACCACTTTTTTGCACAAGCGTCTGTATTGCTGTCTGTGCATTCCACAGTGCATTCCGCCCGGGCTGAACTGATGCCCTTTCTCACGAGAGCACAAAAAGAAGAGGATATCTTTATAATTGACATATGAGGTCCCGGAATTACTCTCCCCAAACATGGGTGGTTGGTGAAGGTAGGGCTGGGGGAAGCAAGCCCCAGCCCCACCCCTTCTGATGAGGTCCCCCCCCCCCCACAGGAGCCAAACTGCCCCCATGCCCATGCCCCCCTCCGACATGGGGAGGCCACCACAGGGAAGGGAGGAGGGCGAGCTGCACATGGCCCCAGCCTCCCCGGCCCCAGAGCATGGGGAGGGAAGAGGGCGTGTCCTCAGCCTCCCTGGCTCCAGATTATGGGGAGGGTGGATAGCCTCCCCAGCCTTTCCAGCCCCCAGAACATGGGGAGGGAGGAGGATCTTCAGTTCCAGCCTCCCTGGGCCTGGAGCACTGGAAGGAGGATGCTGGGGGTGAAGTGTGGGAGGGGCCAATGCCTTCCCCCACTTAGCATACCAGCCACCCATGTCCCCGAGTGAATATCAGATTCAGATGCCAAATCAAGAGAGGTCTATGTAAGTGTGTGGCTGGGATTCCAGGTCTTTGATAAGACTTAGCCCCATCCAAAAAAATAAGCAAAGGCTTCTGCTCAGCTATGGTATGGGGCCCAGTTTATTCTGAATGAGGCCTTGGGAGGAAAGCCAAATTAATGGTCAGGGTTGGGTGATTTAACATCAGCTACAGGCAAAAAAAGTGGTATTGAAATTAAACATCCTGGCTGCGTCTAGACTGGCAGGATTTTCCGGAAATGCTTTTAACGGAAAAGTTTTCCGTTAAAAGCATTTTTGGAACAGAGCATCTAGATTGGCACAGACGCTTTTTCACAAAAGCACTTTTTGCAGAAAAGCGTCCGTGGCCAATCTTGACGCGCTTTTCCGCAAAAAAGCCCCAATCGCCATTTTCGCGATCGGGGCTTTTTTGAAGAAAACAAACCTGAGCTGTCTACACTGGCCCTTTTGCGCAAAAGCTTTGAGGAAAAGGGACTTTTGCCTGAATGGGAGCAGCATAGTATTTCTGCAAGATGCACTGATTTCTTACAGTAGGAAGTCAGTGCTTTTGCGGAAATTCAAGCGGCCAGTGTAGACAGCTGGCAAGTTTTTCCGGAAAAGCGGCTGATTTTCCGGAAAAACTGGCCAGTTTAGACACAGCCCCTGGGTTTAATTTTTGACAGACCAAAGGCCCAGAGCTGCCTAATGGGGTTCTAAAATTTCCAGAGCAAGATGGAGGAGAATTTCCCCAGGGTAGGAACTGAGGAACACAGCCACAGATTGCATGCAAAGGTCTCTCACATCACCTGCTCTAGGGCAGTGTTTCTCAACCAGTGGTACGAGTACCCTCAGGATTACTTGAGAGCAGTCAGGGGGGTAGGTCAACAACTGAAATTTGGAGAAAACGGAATTTTTGTTTTACGTTTTACAGCGCTGTATTATTTTTGTATTTTTACACCCAACAATTTCATCACCCACCTGGCTATGATTAAGTTGTTTAAACAAATGTGTTTCAATGGTAGAAAAAAACTTGTATCTGAAAACTGTAAGTCTTGAGGGTGCTGATAATTTTTTGTCAAGGGGTACTTTATAAAACATAGTTGAGAAACACTACTCTAGGGGGCATGCTGTTAGGGCTGGGAGAGAGGCCACAGCACACAGCATGTACAGCTCCAGAGCACTGCACCGGGGGACATTCTAGCCTCTGGCACAGAGCAAAGGCAGCAAAGTCATCCCAGGCCTCCCCCTAGGCTGAGAGCTGTGTGAGGTGCCTTTAGGAGGCCCCAATCAGAGGCTGTTTCTTTTATCCTGCACACTGCTACAGGGACCGAGAGCTCTGAAATCGACATCCCCTTCCCCACCTGGGCCTTTAGCTTCCCAGCACAAAGCCGAGCCGTTCATCACCCCCAGGCTTTCAGATAGATACCTTGCCCAGCCTGGGTGCTAGAATAAGGATCTACAAATCAACCCACAAGCGCAGGGGTCTCAAACTCAATTTACCTTAGGGCCTGTACTAGTCCTCACATCCTCCTAGGGGGTTGGCAGGCGTCCCCCTACGGCAGGATTCTGGGGGTTGGGCCTCTATGCACTCCCCCCCCCCCCCCTGGATCCCTTTGTCCTGCCTGCTGCCTCTGGGCAAATTTCCCAGGAGTCCCTGCCGCCACCCCTAGGAGCACAGTGGGGCTTCAGCGCCTTCTGGCAGTGAAGCAGAGCGAGCCGGGGGATGGAGGTGGAGTGGAGCAGAGGCTGCTGCATTGCGCCACAGCTCCTGCCGCTGCAGTGAGTACAAAGGGCTGCAAGGACTCGTGCTGGCAGCCACACACAAGCTGGATTGTAGAACTGCTTGGGCCATAGATGGCCTGTGAGTTTGAGACCCCTGCCCAAAAGCCATCCATCCAAGCTTCCTACTGCTGATCAGGAACAGACTTAGGCCTTGTCTATACTGGCAATAGAACAACAAAACTTTGCCCATTCACAGGTGCTTAATCACTGGCAAATACTAGTGTTAAAAGTGCTTTGTCAGCTGGAAGGCTCTCCTGCCCACAAAGCAAATGCCACTCCGAAGGGATGGAAGCTTTTTGTTGGCAACAGTGCTGACAAGCAGTTTTTAGTCTGCCTGACTTTTCATGCCATGGCCATTGCTAAAACCTGTGTAGTGTAAGCATCCCCTTAGTTCAGCCAATGACACCGTCTCTTTACAATTCTAGGCTAAAGCCGGGAGCGTACTCAACATTCTGGGTGTCCTGACAATCATGTTAGCCATACACACCTGGGGCTTCTCCTTGTTTGATTTGAACCACTTTCCAGTATGGGCAAACAGCACGTCACCAGCTGCCTGTAAATAATATGGACAAATGGAACCACGAGCGGTCTCTGATGGAGCAGAATATTGTTCACTCTGACCACCAGCTTGATCTGCTCAAGCTTTTGTGATGTACTGGATCAGACACAACCTCTAGAAACCAAGCACCCAGACGTTAACAACGGAATTCTCTGGCTTTTCTACTGTGTGCACAAGATATAGCCTTATGCTGGGCAACTTTTGCTGGGATCCCCAGGCTACCTTTCTCTTGGGAACCAGTGGGAAATTTTCCCCAGTACTAGGCATTCCTATCAGAGCGCAGATTTTACCTGTAAATTCCGTGTTTGCTCTGAGTGTGCCAGGAGAGGAAAGGAAGGGTGGCACAGAAGTGCATATAAGAAGAAAGAGGGGAACAGTTTGTACTTGATGCTGTGACTGCAACTGTGTGTTTGAAACTAAATGCATACCTCTGTTTGTAGGCACAGACCTCTCTGTGTAGGTATGCTTGTACTCGGGCCTGGTGAACATAAAATTGTACGCATGACCTGCAAGCACTCCAACAATCTATGCATTATAATGATTGTGGACTAATCAAAACACTATCTAGACCATTCTATTTCTCTAATTTATTTATTTAAAATTCACTCTGTAGTTGAAGTGAAAAGGAGCTTCTGAAAACAAGAGGCTATTTTCACTATCACATCAATCCTAAGACTATTTATGGAGGCCCAAAGACTGTGCAAAGACAGTCTGTTTTGTGTCAAGGTCCAAATTTCTTGTTGAAAATCTAATCAAGGTACAGATTCCAGACAAAAATAACAAGCCCCCCAACAATACTGTTAGCAATAACTACATAAAAAGATCTAGGGGGCTGTCTAAAAGCATCTTGCAGTCAAGATATGGCCCACTGTCACCTCTTGACTCCCCCTGCTGTAAGGACATGACAGGAACTATAGTGTTCTCCTGAGAATGGGGAAATTCTTGTTTCCTAAAGTATTGATTGAATTAAAGAATTTTTATGCAACTTCTATATTCTGTCCAGTTTTTCTATAAGAAACCAATCTTTCTGCTGCTATTGTGTATGTCAGCTCACCATACCCTTCCCACTCCTCCTGGCAGAGCCAGCACCACCAACATATCTTTTAACACCATGGAAAGAATCATGGAATAGCCCTTGGTTTTCAGCATCCAGGTCAAACTACAGCAGTGCCTAAGCAACTCAGGAGTATGTAAGCCTGTTCTGACGTTCAGTGAGACCTACATTGCAAAGAGGAAGATTTTTAAAGGTGCTTAGGCACCGAACAATGCACCTTGGCACACAGTGGGATTTTCAAACGCATCCAAACAGGTTAGATGCCTAACAGCCATTGAAAGTGAAGTCAATGAGAGCAGAGCATCTACCCTGCCTTTGAAAATTCCATCAGGTGCCCACGTGCATCTCTAAGCATTAGGCTGCTTTTGAAAGCCTGGCTTGAAGGCACGTAGGCACTTTTGAAAATGTTCCCTTTCATCTCTATTTACCATTTCCGCAGAGAACAGAGGGACAGGGCTAGTTATCTTTGGGAAAAGGGAGTATAGCATAATCTCTGTGATGTAGTGTCAGCTCTGCAGATGACCCCTACCGGCCTCTGTCTGTAAGCACTGCCCAGCGGAGGGCATCCTGAGAGCCCCCCTGACAGTGACGGAACCGGTTCTACCCATTAAGGGAAGGGATGAAACAAAGGAAGGGAGTGTTGGGGGAAGGGTCAGTCTTGGGCTGGAACCATGAAGGAAACAGACAAAGGAGGGGCTGGAATCTAGGGGCCCAGAGACCCCATCTCAAGGAGGCTGAGGCATCCTGGTCGACACATCATGTCTGTGCTGTGCTGTATCCTGGAGAAGCATTAAACCCCCTCTATTCTGCTGGCTGGTGGAGTCTGTTCTTGCTGCTACGGGGCTGCAGGATCGGAGGAACCTCGACTCATCGTCACAATCACCAATCCCATTAGCATGGAAATGCAGAATGTTATTCCCCGATTTTTGAAAGAGAACCCATTGGCTCCTATAGAAGCCATAGCTAATGCCTGCAAGAGCATGGAGATATGGAAAATCAGGATTCATTTCAACAGGCTAGCTCCTGGCCTGTCTCTGGAAAATTGAGCTACAAGTTCACAGAACACTCATGTATTTGCATAAAATCTACCTTGTTCAGGAATTCCTGCACCACGCACTCCAGAGCACACCCTGCCCCCTCCCCTACCCCTCTGCATTTGATCCTAATCTCTCAGCTGGTAAAACAGGTATAGGTCTCTAGGTACAAAATGTGCTAGCTGGAGAGCAGATGCTAGTAAACCATAGGCTAGAAAAGGTTTACCCTTCTCTGCTAATGAGCTGCTATTTCCCTGGTGCTAACGTTAGAAGCCAGATGACCCAATCCCTCTGGCAGGATTCAGATTTAAACAAACAATTATTTAATGGCACCTGCCAAGATCTCTTCACCCTCCACATGGAGGATTTAAGATTTGCATGTGCATTTACCTCTAGTCCTGCGTGGGACGACTGCAATAGCCAATGCCTTATTCAGGGAGTAAGCCAATGCCTTATTCCCCTCCTCCTCCAAACATGCAGTAACCCTACCAATACTGAAGAACTCTACTTTGCATACATGATTCTTGCCATGCGATCCTGTACCAAGCCTTCCATTCCTGAGCGCAGCCATAGAGACACTAGCCAAAGGCCACCTGCAAGCTCATCTAATTGAAGGCCATATAGTCAAGCTAGGACATGAGTTGGTGTAGGGGTTTCCCCCGTGCGGAGGAGCTTACGTCCGCCCCCCTCGGTTTCCACGGTCGTTAGCGACCCGATTCGCCTGGCTTTGCTCGGTTCAGCTCGGCGGTTGGGGGAAGGGGGTCCGGGCCCGCCCTCGCTCCGGACCCCGACCCAGGGCCCTAAGGTCAGGGAAAGACTCCCCACCTAGTGGGGGGGGGGGGTCGAGAACCCTAAACTCCCCCGCTCTCAGGGTCCACTTCTCTGCCCTGGGCCACTTCTTCCCCCAGGTCCAATTGTCTCACCTGGGCTCACACTCCGGTCCTGCTCAGGGTCTCCAGTACCGGTGTCCGCTCACCGGCTCCTGGGGGGAATGCGTCTCCTCGGCGTCCCCCCTGATTGCCGGCACACTGCGACCATTTAAACTGCCCGCTGGTCGCAGGCAGATGACGTCACCCTCCTCGTCGGCCTCTGGCCCCCCCCCGGGCTGGCCTCCCTGTGACATCACTGCCACGTCCGCTTTTCCCCGCCCCCTCTCGGCGCTGTCTGCCGGCCCCGGCTCATCACCCGGCCGGTGTGCCGGCCCCCCCGCTTGGGGACGACAGGCGGCTATACACGCCGCTCCGGGGGGCCTTCCCCCCGCGATCGCAGCGTTCCGGCGGCTTCTGGGAGGGGCGGGGCTACCCCGCCACAGTTGGACATAGCCATTAGTGGCACTAATGGAAAGTTTTCAGTTACCTATAGATGGAGGGCAGACATCCATTCTTTCCCTTTTGCATCTCTTGGCAATATACAGCCAATACACACTCAGCCAATTGTCTCACCTAAGAGCAGTGCTCCAGTGGAGGTTGATAAAAGGCCTTCAGTCTTCCCTAGAGGGGCTCACAGAGTATGGATGAGAAACGGCACCTTTGTCCCTGGATCACTGACTTGTGGTGTCCTGCAAGGATTCTCCCTCTAGTTTTATTCAGTACATACATGCAGTTTCTAGATTAAACAAGGAGGCAACATGGGCCCATGGCCAGTAATATTAATTAGTAAGGACCAAAAAACAAAAATTATTCCACTGCATAGAAGAGAGAGAAACTGTGGCAAGAGACTATCTTGGCTTAACCAGGAGATCTTACATGATCTAAAAATCAACTAGGAGTTGTATAAAAAGTGGAAATAGGTCAAATTACCAAGGATGAATATAAGCAAATAACACAAGTATAAAGGGGCAAGATTAGAAAGGCAGAGGCACAAAACAAGCTCAATCAAGCTAGAGACATAAAGGGTAACAATAAAACATTCTACAAATATATTAGAACCAAGAGGAAGACCAAGGACAGGATAGGCCCATTGCTCAGTGAAGACGGAGAAACAATAATAGGAAACTTGGAAATGGCAGAGGTGCTTAATGGCTTCTTTGATTCAGTTTTCACTAAGAAGATTAATGGTGACGGGATGCCTAACATAGTGAATGCTAGTGGAAATGGGATAGGTTCAGAAGTTAAAATAATAAAAAAAGAACAAGTTAAAAATTACTTAGAAAAGTTAGATGTCTTCAAGTCACCTGGATCTGATGAAATGCATCCTAGAATACTCAAGATGCTGATAGAGGCGATATCTGAGCCTTTAGCTATCAACTTTGAAAAGTCATGGAAGTTGGGAGAGATTCCAGAAGACTGAAAAAGGGAAAATATAGTGCCCGCCTATAAAAAGGGAAATAAAAACAAGCCCAGAAACTATAGATCAGTCAGCTTAACGTTTGTGCCAGGGAAGATACTTGGAAGATCCATGATTTCATCAATGTGAACAGTTTCACCACCAATGCAGATTGCAACTTTTCCACGCTATCCTGTTTTATGTGGTTCTCTTCCATGAATCCTCCATATAGAATCCACCCAATGTGCTGGAGGCCTTCCTCTTGTATTTTTACATATTGTGGATACTAATGGAGTATACTCACTTTCCATCTGTTGTCTCAATCTCACTACATAACCAACCCATCTTCTTTTCCGATCATACATAACTTGAATACTATTGATACTATTTCTTGTCTGTAAATTGTCGATAGTAATATGCTTGTACCCTACTTACACTCGCCGTGCATCTTTCCATTGCTCTTTGGCTGGTTTGTAGCTTTAATTCTTCTGTAAGCATCATGTTCCAGGTTTTGCAGCCATACAGCATTACCGGAAGGATACTGGTGTTAAAGAGATGGGCTTTCATGGTAATGGAAAGTTTGGGAACCCAGAGAAGATAATGGAGTAAATAATTAAGGAATTCATCTGCAAACTTCTGGAAGATAAAGTGATAGGTAACAGCCAGCATGGATTTGTAAAGAATAAATAATGGCAGACCAATTTGAATGCTTTCTTTGATAGGATAACAACAATGCTTTCTTTGATTTCTTATCCTTTCTTGTAGATAAAGGAGAAATGGTGGCCGTAGTATACCTAGACTTTAGTAAAGCATTTGATACAGTCTCACATGGCCGTCTTATCAATAAACTAGGGAAATACAACCCAGATGGGGCTATTATAAGGTGGGTTCATAACTGGATGGATAACCATTCGGAGGGTATGTCTACATTACAAAGTTAATTCGAACTAACAGACGTTAGTTCGAATTAACTTTGATAGGAACTACACATACAAACCACTAGTTCGAACTTAATTCGAACTAGAGGAGCGCTTAATTCGAACTAGGTAAACCTCATTCCAGAAGGACTAACGCCTAGTTCGAACTAACTAGTTTGAATTAAGGGCTGTGTAGCCACTTAATTCGAACTACTGGGAGGCTAGACCTCCCCAGCTTTCCCTGGTGGCCACTCTGGGCACCACCAGGGAAACTCTTCTGCCCCCCTTCCGGCCCCGGAGCTCTTAAAGGGGCACGGGTTGGCTACGGTGCTCGTGCCAGGTGCAAGCCTGCCAGCATCCAGCCAGCAGACCCTGCACCTGGCACGGCTCGAGCCAGCCACCCGCTGCCACCCAGCCCTCCGCCTCTTCCCGGAACCAGGCTGGCAGCTCCCAGGAGCCTGCCCAGGTCCGCAAGAGGCAGGCGCCCACCTGGTCTGGTGCAGACATCGTGGACCTCATCCACGATCTCCGCACTAGGCACAGGAAAGTGGCCATCTAGGGCGGGATAGCTGCCAGCCTGGCCACCCAGGAGCAGGTTGGCATGAAAATCAAGGTGGTCCACTGAGACCCCCAACCCTGAGCCCTGAGCTTAGAATGGCCGTACTGGGTCAGACCAAAGGTCCATCTAGCCCAGTAGCCTGTCTGCTGACAGCGGCCAACACTAGGTACCCTGGAGGGGATGGACCGAAGACAATGACCAAGCCATTTGTCTCGTGCCATCCATCTCCAGCCTTCCTCAAACAGAGGCCAGGGACACCATTTCTACCCCCTGGCTAATAGCACTCCATGGACCCAACCTCCATGACTTTATCTCACTTCTCTTTAAACTCTGTTCTAGTTCTAGCCTTCACAGCCTCCTGCAGCAAGGAGTTCCACAGGTTGACTATTTGCTTTGTGAAGAAGAACTTTCTGATGTTAGTTTGAAGCCTGCTACCCATTCATTTCATTTGGTGTCCTTTAGTCCTTCTATTATGGGAACTAATGAAGAACTTTTCTTTATGCACCCTCTCCACACCACTCATGCTTTTATAGACCTCTATCATATCTCCCCTCGGTCTCCTCTTTTCTAAGGTGAGAAGTCCCAGTCTCTTTAGCCTCTCTTCATATGGGGCCTGTTCCAAACCCCTGACCATTTTAGTTGCCCTCCCCTCTCCCACCCTCTCTCTTCCCCTCTCCCACCTTCTTTTCCCAGTCTCCCCGAGTTTTGTTCAATAAAGAGAGTTTCTATTTTTGAACACACGTGTCCTTTATTTTGTACATCAGGAAGGGGGGCTAGGGAGGGGTAAGTGGAAGGAGGTGAGGGAGGAATGGGGTACGAGCCCCCGATGGGGAGGACTGGGCTGGCTCTGCGGGCTCCTCGGGGTGGAAACTCTCCTGAAGCCCCTTGATTGACCCCCCCCCCCCGGATGGCAGCCTGCAGCAAGTGCAGCCGGGTTGATGGCCGAGTGCTGTGATGTGCCGAGTGTGGGCACTCAGGGCACTCCAAGCCAGGACTGCTTTGCAAGCGGGGAACCCCTGAGAACTGTCTGTCCGGGGTGGGGGTCGGGTTCCTTTAAGCACAGCCCTCGGCTAGCCTGAGGCAGCAGCGCCACACTCTACATCCTAATCTGATGCCCTGCCGGCACTGCTTCCGGCGATCCTTAACCTCGGTTCAGGGTCCACTCAGTGTGGACATGCTAGTTCGAATTAGCAAAACGCTAATTCGAACTAGTTTTTAAGTCTAGATGCGCTAATTCGAATTAGCTTAGTTCGAATTAACTAATTCGAACTAAGTTAGTTCGAATTAGTGCTGTAGTGTAGACATACCCTTAGAGAGTAGTTATTAATGGTTCACAGTCATGCTGGAAGGATATAACAAGTGGGGTTCCACAGGGGCCTGTTTGGGACTGGTTCTGTTCAATATCTTCATCAACTATTTAAATACTAGCATAGAGACTATGCTTGTTAAGCAGAAAGGGGTTGCAAGTGCTTTAGAGGATAGGGTCAAAATGATCTGGACCAACTGGAAAAGTGGTCTGAGGTAAATAGGATGAAGTTTAATAAGGACAAATGCAAAGAACTCCACTTAGGAAGGAATAATCTGTTTTACACATGCAGAATGGGAAGTGATGGTCTAGGAAAGACTGCTGCAGAAAGAGGTCATAGCAGACCACAAGCTAAATGCGAGTCAACAGTGTGACACTGTGGCAAAAAAAAGCCAACATGATTCTGGGCTGCATTAACAGGAGTGTTGTGAACAAGACACGAGAAGTCATTCTTCCGCTCTACTCTGCACAGATTAGGCTTCAATTGGAGTACAGTGTCCAGTTCTGGGCATCATGTTTCAAGAAAAATGTGGAGATATTGGAGAAAGTCCAAAGAAGAAGAGCAACAAAAATGATTAAAGGTCTAGAAGATGTGAGCTCTGAGGGAAGACTGAAAGAACTGGGCTTGTTTAGTTTGGAAAAGAAAAGACTGACAGGGGATATGACAGCAGTTTTCAAATATCTAAAAGGGTGTTATAAGGAAGGGGGAGAAAAATTGTTCTCCTTGGCCTCTGAGGATAGGACAAGAAGCAATAGGTTTAAATTGCAGCAAGGGAGGTTTGCTTCCTCCCTCCAGTGTCTCCCACTGACAGAGCTGATCCCAGTGGGCAGGAGGAAAAGGAGAAGGAGGCAGTGACCGGTGGGGCTGCCCGTGGGCGGGATGTGCTGAGAGCAGCGATGGGTAGTGTCACATTACTGAATTTGAGGGAAGCAGCCAGATCGCTGCTGCACCCCTAGGTGGGGGTGTTGGCCCCAGAAATTGGTATAAAAGGGAGCCATGTGGGGTATTGAATGGGAGCTTATTGTTTGTTGATCTTATGTACGCTATTTATGTGAGTATATAATGTCTGTGTGTGTAGGTAGGAATCTGTAAATCTGTGTGGAAGCTGAATATTTCTCTGAATGTGGTTAAGCATGGCTATGGACAGGCTGAGTAGTGAAGCCCTGTGGAACAATGGCTCTCAATGGGCTATGGACACACCCAAAGAACGGGATTTGTCACCTGAGGGCAGCCAGCAGGGAACATAGAGATTGGCCTCTGACCAGGTGACTTGCTGCATACAAGAAGAGGCCAGGAAGGAGGTATAAAGAGGCCATGCGGTCGATGCCATTTTGTTCTCAGCTCAGCACTTCATCCCAGAGGCAGCATTGCAGGGATCGAAGAGCCCGGAAGACCTGTGAACCCATCCTGATCGTAGGATGTGCAATAAGAACTTTTAAACCAGCAGCTGCAACACCTCTGCTAGAGCCTGCATCGAGAACTGGGAGATTCGGTGCATGTAACGTACTGTACTTTAATAACCTTACTCTCATGCTTTTCTTTATTGTAATAATAAACCTTTAGATATATAGTCTAAAGGATTGGCCCAGCGTGATTTGTGGGTAAGGTCCAGAGGGTAAATTGACCAGGGATCTGTGGCTGGTTTCTTGGAACCGGACAGAACTTGTTCGGGGTAGGTGGGATTGGGTGCTAGGACCCCCCACCTGTGTATGAGGCCCGGGGCCATCTGGGGCACGGATATTGCTGGGGTGTCGGAGGGGTTTTGCTCGTGAGGCTTCAGGCAGGCAGCTGAAGCGCTCTGTGAGACTGGTTTGTGGCCTATTTGGAGAGGTCACCAGTCAGGGGGGCTGTAAGGAGCCCCGGATTTGAGCAATTCGCCCTGAGCGGACGCCCTCAGTTGTGCCCAGACACGGCCCGGTCCGTCACAGGGAGATGATCAGGGCTGGTGACATAGGACTGTTGCTCTTGGGCCAGGTGCATTGGTAAATTCTGGCTCCTTCTCATGTTTAGGTTGGCCACCCCTGTCCTCGATGATGATCTCTCAAGGCCCCTTCCAGTTCTAGTGTTCTAACAGCTGGTTGAAGCTAAATTCAAGTGAAGAGGGGACACAGGAGAACACATTGTGGAGCTTTCAGCCCCAGCACAGCCTCCATTGGTTAAGACATCCCTGTCCCCCCATCACTGGTCAATTCAATCCCTTGCGTAGAAGTGCTCCTGGTTTCCTCACCAAGGCTAAGCATCTTCCATCAGTTGTAAGAAACACTTTCTCACCATTTGTTGGCTACAACATTCTGCCCTATTCTGGTGGACGATGACCTGGTTTAGTTCTACATGCCTTTGTCGCCTCATGTTTGGAGAACACCAATCAGAGCTGGGCACAAAGCCAGCAATCCTCACGTAGCGCAGAACACATCTCCGCAGCAACACAGGGGGCTATGAACAAACTAAACTGGTCCTGTCTTTATGCTGGCTTCCCAGAGAATACAGAGTCACATTCAAGGTCTCCATCCCTACCTGCAAGATGCTCACCGGCCTAGAACTAACATATTTAAAAACTGCTTAAAGCTGCAGAATGAAGGTGATGGGCGACATCTTGACATTACTCCTCAGTCACAAGAGCACTGTGTCCCAGCGGGTGTGCACAGCAGACAGAGCTTTCTCAGGGACTAATCCAAGACTGCAGAGCAAACCTCTACAATATGTATGTGGCTGGAAACACTGACAAGTCATATTTTGAGATGAAATTGGTAACTGAAGGTAGATTTCTTCACCCAGGACAGGAAACATTCTGCCAGACAACACGATGTTGAAAGACAGGGGATCCACCTAGGAAAAACTGAGAATCCAAGTTATCTTATTATCTGGAGGTAGCTTTGATGTTGATGACTATTTATCACTCCACCCTGAATTTTATCCTGAGACATGACTCCAACCCCTCTGAATGTTTCTTCTCTCCCATTTATTATCTTCATGATTAGAAGACTAAACACACGTTTATACTGCAGTAACAAAATACCATGTCAGCAAGTCTCACAGCCTGGGTTAGCTGATTCCCGGGTCTCATATCACAGGGCTAAAACCAGCAGTGTAGATGTTCTCACTTGGGCTGGCACCCAGGCTCTAAAACCTGGCAATGGGGGAGGAGCACAGAGCCAAAGCCCCAGATTAAGCAGCAGTGTCTACATGCTAATTCTGGCCCCATAGTATTCAGTGGAATCAGTTGACCTAAGCTCTGAGACTCACTTTTGTTGCAATGTAGACATCTCCTTTGATGAAGAGGTATGCTCTATGTTTGCATCTAAAAGTGGCAGCTCTCATTTTCATTTGGAGTATTAATGGAGGGAGTTCCGTCCCGCCCGAGGGCCAGGTGCCATGATAGCTCTGCTTCCTGGTCCTCTCAGTTTCACTCCTTGTGTTGGCAGCTCCTAACAGCTTTAAAAATTATGACCAGGATCTTGATTGGGTCTGGAACCAGTAGAATAACTAGGAAAGAGGGATGAAGGGTTGCATTTTCCTTTGCCACAAAATAGTCAAGCAGGTGTTTTCTGTGTTTTTTCAGAATGCTCTTGTTCCATGATAAATCATTCACTTTTCCGCCGTGTGTTTGTAAAGATATTTTTTAAAATTGCAATTAATTGCACTAACAATAACAACATTTATTTAAATATTTTGGGTGTTTTCTACATTTTCAAATATATTGATTTAAATTATACCACTGAATACAACATGTGCAGTACTCACTTTATTTTTTATTACCAATTTTTGCACTGTAAAAAACAAACAAAATATTTTTCAGCTCCCCAATTACTACTACTGTAGTGCAGTCTCTTTATCATGAAAGTTAAACATACACATGTAGTAGCATCATGTACAAAAAATCTACACTAAACCAAAACAATATAAAACTTTAGAGCCTACAAATCCACTCAGTCCTACTTTTTGTTCAGCCAGTCACCCAGACAAACAAGTTTGTTTACATTTACAAGAGATAATGAGGTGTAAAATTCAATTGAATCAGTTAACTGATTCAATGTTATGTTTGACTAGTTAACCTCTTAAATAGCTGCTGGTAGGGGCTGCTCTGGCTGGACTGGACCACCCCCCAATCACAGTGGGCCTTGCCAGGCTGGAGCAGCCCCCTACCTACAGTGGGTGGGGGGGATGTTCCAGCTCCTACCAGTTAACTGCAACTAGGAAGCATCACCTGGTAAGGGTGATACTTACCAGTTAACCATTGCCTGCCTCTTGTTACATTGCTACCTGATAGTGAGAACAGGTGTTCACACGGCACTGTTGGTGTCACAAGATATTTATATGAGAGATATACTAAGGATTCATATATCCTGTCATTCTTCACCACCATGCCAGAGCACGTGTCCATGCTGATGATGGGTTCTGTTCCATAGCAGTCCAAAAGAAGTGCAGACTGATGCACATTCATTTTCATCACTTGAGTCAGATGTCTCCAGCAAAAGGCTTATTGCCTGTCTGCATTGGAGTATGTCTACACCACAGTGTTATTTCAGAATAATTGACATTATTCCGAAATAACATAATCCGCATCTACACTACAAGCAGCTATTTCAACATAATGTTAAAACAATGTCGAGCTGGAAGACTGCTTACTCCAACTCCTGTAACCCTCATTTTACAAGGAGTAAGCGAAGGCAGAGAGAGAGAGTGCTCTTGCTTGGACTTCCTGCTGCGTGGACAGCACCAAAAGCCAAACTAAGCTATTTCAACTTAAGCTACGCAGTTATTTTATCTGCTGTGTAGATGTGCCTTTGCTCTTTTAAGACTCCTGAAAGATGTTCTACAACTCTTCCCTTTCAGATTTTGGAAGGCATTTCAGAGTCTTAAAAATTGGGTCAAGTGCTGTAGCCATTCTTAGAAATCTCCTAATGATACCTTCTTTGTGTTTTGTCAAATCTGCAGTGAAAGTGTTCTTAAACATGTGTTGGGTCATCATCTAAGACTCCTATAACATGAAGTATATGGCAGAATAGGGCTAAAACAAAGCAGGAGACATTCAATCCCCCACTAAGGAGGTCAATCACAAATTTAATTAATTTTTTTAAACAAGCAACATCAGCATTGAAGTACATCCTCTGAAATGGTAGCCGAAGCATGAAGGGGCATATGAATGTTTGGCCTGTCTAGCACATAAATAGCATGCAATGCTCACTGCAAAAGTGCCATGCAAACACCTGTCCTCACTTTCAGGTAACACTATAAATAAGCAGCATTATCTCCTGTAAATATAAACAAACCTGTTCACATAACATAAGAACATAAGAACGGCCATACTGGGTCAGACCAAAGGTCCATCTAGCCTAGTACTCTGTCTTCCGACAGTGGCCAATGCCAGGTGTCCCAGAGGGAGTGAACCAAACAGGTAATGATCAAGTGATCTCTCTCCTGCCATTCATCTCCACCCTCGGACAAACAGAGGCTAGGAACACCATTTCTTACCGATAGTTTCTCTAAGGCTGCGTCCAGACTCAGGGGTTTTTTCGAAAAAAGTAGCCTTTTTTCGAAAAAACTTCACCTGCGTCTAGACTGCAGCTGCGTTCTTTTGAAATTAAATCGAAAGAATGTGGCTTTTCTTTCGACGGTGGTAAACCTAATTCCACGAGGAAGAACGCCTTCTTTCGAAAGTGCTCTTTCGAAAGAAGGCGTTCTTGAAAGCAAACAGGCTTTTTAGAAAGAGAGCATCCAGACTCACTGGGTGCTTTCTTTCGAAAAAGCGGCTTGTTTTTGAAATTTTGCGTGCAGTCTAGACGCTCTCTTTCGAAAGAGCCTCTTTTGAAAGAGGCTTGCAGTCTAGACATAGCCTAAGTGATTGCCTGAGCAAGAAAAAAGGCTGAGTAGATTTGCAGGCACCAAAGTTTAGATAGTTTTGTTTTGGAGTGCAGTTATATAACAAAAACAAAAATCTACACTTGTAAGTTACACTTTCACAATAAAGAAATTGCACTATTGTGCTTGTATGAGGTGAATTGAAAAATACAATTTTTGATCATTTTTACAGTGCAAATATTTGTAGTAAAATTATAATAAAGAGAGCCCTATATACTTTTGCTGTAATTGAAATCAGTATACTTGAAAATGTAGAAAAGCATCCAAAATATTTAATAAATTCCAATTGATATTTTAAACAGTGCAATTAAAACTGTGATTGTGATATTTAAAATCACGATTAATTTTTGAGTTACTTTGTTTGAGTTATTTGTGATTAATCAAATATTATCCTTTCATAAGTATTTGCGCTATCCTCATGATCGTGGCATCTGTGTAGCTGCTGTGTACCTTCTTTGTACCACCTAACCTCAAGATGATTCTTACCAACAACCACAGGACATACTACACTAATACCAACCCTGGTACTTTCCCTTGCAACAAACCCCGCTGCCAGCTTTGTCCACATATTCACTCTGCTGACACCATTATTGGGCCTAACCAAGTGAATTATAAGATCAAGAATACATATTCCTGCGCCTCCAGAAATATAATCTATGCTATCATGTGCCGAAAGTGTCCGTCTGCTATGTACATTGGACAAACATCTCAGACACTTCGCCAAAGAATCAATGCCCACAAAACAGACATTAGACAGGATCACAAAGAAAAAACAGTTGCTTGTCATTTCAACCAGAAAGGACACTGTCTCAATGACCTGCTAACCTGCATCCTACTTCAGAAGACATTCAAATCTGCACTTGAAAGGGAATCCTCTGAACTGGCATTCATGCTAAAATTCAACACTCTCCGCAGGGGACTTAAAGACTCCAACTATCTTACCCATTACAAAGATAGCTTCCCCAATTATCACCTCTAATACTATTAACTCACAGACATCTACCCTTCCCCACCTCTAATATCATTAACTCACTGGCATTCACCTTCCTTTCTCCCCCCCCCCCCCCGCATCCCCCTTCTGTTCTGAAATGTGATTTGTCCTTTTCATGTGTGTTCACTTTTTTTTAAATTGTATCCTTTGGTATATATGGCTGTGACTATTTTCTTCCACTATTTGATCTGAGGAAGTGGGTCTGGCCCACGAAAGCTCATCTTCTAATAAACCATCTTGTTAGTCTTTAAAGTGCTACATAGTCCTGTATTTTGTTATACCTTCTTTGTGCTTCACTTCCAGGAACTGGTGAGTGCGGTGTTTGTTTTGTGTTTGTTTTTCTTCTCAATTCTTATAGATGGTTTTCATATCCCTCTAAATGGTTGATTAGTTAAGCTATAAATATTTCATTCTTAAAATATTTCCCAATAAATCTAGCCTTCTGGACCCTTAAATCCTCCATATGGTTCTCTGACTTCTGTGCTGTCCGTGCACATCTTTAAGGTGTGAGTTGTTCACAAATAAATTCAGGAGTGTAGGGACAGTCTCCTCACCAGTATTACGACAGTCGTTAAGGACCTCAGAGGCAGAAGGAAGATGTAACATGGGATGTCCAGGGCCAAGTAGGGTAAAATTGTATACTCCCTGTGTCATCAGCACGAGAGTACCATAATCCCAGCATCCCCAGCAGAAGATGCATGAGCAGGGACAATGAGGGGTTGTACAAACCAAAAGGGACCATCCAGCTTCTGAAAGGAGAGATGCAATAGCCTTGGCCTTCTGAAACCTGGGCACTGATAGTGAAACACTTCCAGTAGTGCAACAAAGTGAGGGGGAGAAAAGTCAAAGTGCAAAGTTCAGACCTGTATTTGGCCCTGAGAGATCTAAGAACTGATTTCAGCCTGAACTGGTGGGTGTGTTGGCAGCAGGTACACACAAGGCTCTGTTATTACTGGGGTGTGGCTAAGAGCAGAATTTATTGAGGTACAGCTAAGTACAACGTGCCTCTGCAAAAACCCACTAGCACACCACCAGCCTCCACACCTTGTTTTACCATGTTCTGTCCCAAGCAGATGGCAAGTATTCCTAGCTACACTATTGCTGTGGTCACTCTCCAGGGGTGGTTCTCCACTGCTATTGCCCCCCAGGGGTGGCTCTATCTTCCCTACCCAGTGCTCACATTTCACAATCTGTTCTGAAACCATCAGCTCAGCACCAGTTGCCAAGTGATTCACAAAGCTATTGTGTCAGAGCTCATGCTGGATTTGCTTTACATAAGAGGGGCAAGTGCCATATTTGTTAATAAGGGGACGGTTGCCTGCCTGTGTGGCTGAAAAGCAAGTGCACTGCAAAGCCACTCACCACAGGTTTCCCACAGCACATGCCAATGACTCAGTGGGTGACTCGCAGTCAGCTCCCCGTAACCCCCTGGAGTTTTACAGCTGATCCTTGCCAGGCCCAGACACACCCCTGCCATGGAGCTACAGGCACACATATGTGCACACCAGGGAAAACAAAGGGTTTAAACTGACACAAACACTTCCATTGTCCAGGGAACCACTAGAAAATATGATGGACGCTGCACCAACCAATAAAACCATACAAATAGCTCAGATGTGCGCCATACCCTCTGTCATAAAGGGGCCAAAGCACTTTTGGAGGCATCTGCAAATGGTGCACAAGAATCACTTCACCCAGCACTGACAGTCTGCTGTGTCAAAGCAGGACAGCCATAACTTTCTCGAATACAAAGCCATCCTGCAATAGGGCTTAGAACAGGGGACATGAAGTCCTGTGGCCTCTTCAGCATGCCAAAAACCATTACCGGGAACCTCAGCCAGTCAAAGACATGCTCTTGTATCACATCCTTTGAGGATCATGGTGTGCATTTAAAAGCCACAGTCGTGTTCTATTAAAGCAATGAACTGGAAACATATCTGAACTAACCATCTCTCACAACTAGCAACTCCTTCAGGAGGGGCAGAGTCTTCACAACAGTCTCCAAAGTTGCTTCCTACTGGGGATTCTCCCTCCCACAGAAGGAGGGAAGCGCAGAGGCAGGGAGCCTTCTCTCCTTGGGAAGCAAGTTTTTGGTCTGTTTTAGCAAGCGTGCAAAGCCAATGTTTATAGCAGGGATGCTGATGATTGAACCTGTGTATTTGGTGTTTGTTATTACTACTGAGAGCTAGGGGGTGCTGCTGCACACTCAGCACCCCTATGCTTTAGGCTGTAGACTCCATTGTGGTGAGTCATTGCAAAGCTGTATGTTGTATTATTGTCCCATTCCTACAGGACAAGAGGACCCCACCCAACACAATAGGTCTCTTTTCTAGCAGGGGGGGGGGGATTGGTAAGGGGGGGTATGGAGAGGGATTTCCCCTCTCCTCCCAGGGGGATGGTCTGTCTAGGGCACAAATGAGGCACACAGGCAGTGGCAGGACACTTGCATTCTCTTAGCTTGCTTTTCCTGTTCAGAGCATAAAGAGTTTTGGTTCCTGTGGCTGTCAGTTTGATGGCAGAGTATTGTCTTTCAATGGGTTTGAAGCAGAAAAGCAATTTAAATGTCCATGCTGAGGAATAACAGAACTCAGAAGTGGGGGCAGTGAGAGGAAGAGATACAGTAATGCAGGGAATTGGGAAATCTGAAACTTCAACTCATCAAGGAATTTCAGAAACCCAGAATCCTTTCCACCATAGAACCAATAAAGTGACTGACATTGTGATTCACTCTGCTTTATGACTTGAGTTAGTAATGACCACGGTGCCAAAGCCTGGAAATAAAGTAGCTGGCATGCACTAATCACCAGGTATCCAAAATAACAACTTCTTAATGAACCTTAATCACTACTGCCAAGGTTGGGCATTTTCTCTCATTAGACACATGGTTATTGTTATTTATCCATTAATCATATTACAAGACTTTGAAAAGGTAAAGTTCAGTTGCTAATCAGAAACCATGGACAGACTCTTATGCAATATGCCATCTAGTGGCTGGAGCTCATTCTCTTAATGCATGCCACACGTTCCTGGACTGAGCTATTTGTCATCTGCAGCTTTTGGTACCAACTTCCACCAATAAAACCATACACATCGCTCACATATGTGGTGTGCCCTTTGTCATGAAAGGCCCAAAGCCCTTTTGGAGGCATCTGCAAATGGAGCACAAGAATCACTTCACCCAACACTGACATTCTGCCATGTCAGAGATGGATGACCCCAACTTCAAAGAGCCAGTAGGAAAACATATGAGACAAAGCTAAGCTGAACTGGTACTAATTGTCAGAAGAGCTGCACTGTAGCACTCCTGCTGAATTAAAAATATAGCAATAATTCAACTGAATAAGAACAGCGTCAAAGTCTGAAAGAGAAACTGAATAAACACAAAACTGAAGAGCAAGAAAGAAGGAAAAGAACAGTTCATCCAAAGGACCAGTCTTCCCTGTCACAAAGAACACCCTGGAGTGTAAGTTTTTCTGGGAAGTGAAAAGTCTTTGAGGCTATATCTACACAGCAGCATTGTTTTGGAATAAGTAACATTATTCTGAAATAAAGTCTGCTTCTACACAGCAAGTAGTTATTTTGACATAATTTGAAATAATGTCAAGTTGGAGGACTACTTACTCTGACTCCTGTAACCTGCATTTTATGAGGGAGTACGGGAAGTTGGAGGAAGACTGCTCTAACTCAGACTTCCTGCTTTGTAGACAGTGCCAAAAGCCAAAATAAGCCATTTTGACTTAAGCTACGCAACTGACGTAGCTCAAATTGCTTAGCTTCTTTCGGCTTTAGCTCTGCTGTGTAATGCCCTGAATGTTTTATAGTATGTAGCAGAGTGGGGCCTGAGCTCTTCGGTGCTACTGTCATACAAACGAGTCTGATTAATATTACCACCATCTTGCTCCTCTTCTCTCCTATGCTCTGCTGCTCATTTTAGACTTGTACTTCAGTGTTCTAGTTCCATCACCCCATCTGCTCTGCCTCTGAGCTCAGACCTGCAGAGTTATTGGAGTTCCCTTGGTTTCCCTCATTCACTGCTCAATCTAAACGCAGCAGAGGGACCCCCAAATCTCCGTCTTCAAATAATCTAAGTGGCTTTCAACCAACCAGCCAGGCAACCTTTCCCTCCCAATCCAGTTGATAACAACTACTCTGGTTCGGTTCATGCCAGTATCACCATGCAGTCAAAAGTCTCATCAATCTCAGACTTTCTGTGGTATTTTGCATCTTCAGTAAAGCAAAGTGAGAAATAGTTAGAAATGTCTCTATATTTCGGCTCTGTGTTAAGAGGGACCCTCACTGATGATGTCAAAGCAACAAGTTGTGTGCAAACACAAAGGAACACACTTCCCGACACGCAGACTGCTGTCAGGGCAGCTGCTCTCCTGGTGTTTATCAGGTGTGCCCTGGACAGACAGTAACTGCTGCTGGGATTCTAACGAGAAAGCCAAGTTTCCTACTGTGCTGCAGGACTGTCCTGATGAGACTTGCCAGAAAATTCAAAAGGGTTTGCTTTATTTGTATGGATGTCCCCTGAAGCACATTTAGATTTTGTTCCTTGTTCTACCTCTAGCAGTATCATTCCTGCCACATTAAATATACAGTCATAAATCATGTGCCTGTACCGCAGATACCAGACATACAAAGCAAGCTTCCTTGCACCTGTGCGCTTCCTTTCCCGTCTTTCTGCGGAGCTGATCAAAGGGCTCGGTGAGACCAAGAGCAACCACTGTCACCTGTTCCAACTGACATGGTCTGTGTCATTTCTTTCAAATCCTTCCCATCCAGATCAGATCAAACTGGTAACATTTCTGATACTTATTTCAATGACTCTTGGGGGCTGCGTGGCTCAGGGGATCCTGCAGGCCCAGAGGCTGACAGAAAGTTTTTCTCCTCTCATGAACAGTCAAAGTCATTGCGTATCTGGTGGCCATTCCATGCTGCATGTGAAGCCAAGTGGACGTTTCAGCCCAAATTCTCAGTGAACAGGTATCCATACTAAAAATATCCATCAGAACTAGGACTCATTTTCTGGTGGACAGTCTCAACAGAGAGGCCAGATACTGGATGCATCATGGAAACTAAACTCCTTCCTCTTACTTCCCTGACAGGGATGAGGCACACAGGAGGGGAATATGGAAAACACTGTTTTGTCAGAACACATGCTGCACCTGTCCAGGGAAAAAGAGAGAGAACTTCAGCCTTCTAGGCTGCTAATCCAGTACTTTTCATCAGATCTAAATGTAAGTGTCTAGATGCCCTTCTGCTATCAGTACATCAAGAAAGGTGCCAGTGTGGCACCATCAGGCCAAAACTATCTGCAGAGGAATTAGCAGGTTTGTAGACAGCATGTATCACGAGCAACATAGAAGGTGGGCTTTGTGATATATTCAGAAAAGAACGAGGTACACAACAGCCAAAGGGGCGAGTTCTGTATGCCATCCCATCCCTGGAAGCTGCAGTCCTTTCCCCAGGTGCACATGGGGTGTGTGGAAGTGCAGAAGTGCATGTTTGTGCGTCTGTATGTTAGCAGAAATACTCTGATGGAAAGCATGAGGATTATTTCCCTAAACACAAAATTTCTGGTCCTCTTTGCTCTGTAAGCACACACCTGTAGCTCATAAATATAAGATTGCTGATGGGGGCAGGGACAGGGACTAACAGCTTTAGTTTCTGCTATACCAGGTGCAGTCAAGTTTGTAATATTTTTCCAGCCACTCTTTTGGATCAGTGTCACTCTTGGCCTAGTCTACTTGCCAAACAGCCCCAAACATGCTTCTGCTCCCGGCTCCAGCAGGATCGGTTCTTGGAGCCCTGACAGGTGCATACATAAGTCAGCCAAATCCTGACACTTCCCTCGCCCAGCTGCAGCGCCTTCAAGACAAGACGACATGGCACTAAATCTTGTGCTAAGAATTTTGTCCATGTTTCTTCTTTTTCCCGTCCCTCCAAGAGGCAGCATTTAATCTCCTGGTGCTGACCGTGTGTTTGCAAATTCTACCAAACATAAATGTGGCATCCAGGCAGTGCACTTGTCGCTCTGCACCCACATCATGAAGCATGGAGGTGAGAAGAGCAGAGGGCATCCTCTGTAAAGTAAGTTTGGTGGTTTTGTGTCCTAATACATGGGATAATAAACAGGCCTATAAAATCCAGAAAGGTGATAAGCCTGACTGTCTGCAGCATTCCTGAATGGTGGTTTCTCCTGCAGGTGAGTCTGGACAAACACGTAACAGGCAAAGAAGAAGCCACGTAAAAAGGTCACATTTCCCACAGAAACAAAATTATATTTCCCACGTGTTTCTTCTTTCCCAGATGGTAAGTTTCTTTAAAAAACATTCTGAGGACAAGTATCAGAGGGGTAGCCGTGTTAGTCTGGATCTGCAAAAGCAACAAGGAGTCTTGTAGCACCTACTCTCAGATGTATTGGAGCATAAGCTTTCGTGGGCAAAGATCCACTTCGCATGCATCTGATGAAGTGGGTCTTTGCCCACAAAAGCTTATGCTCCAATACATCTGTTAGTCTAGAAGGTGCTTCAGGATTCCTTGTCGATTCTGAGGACAGAATGTTGTAAATGGTTCTTGAGACAAGGATAATTTTAATAATTGCAAAAGCTGCCCTGGTGATATGAGCTGCAGGAGACAGGGCACAGTGGAGTCCAAGGACAGGGCTGAGCTGGTTTCCTGACTCGGTTTCTTTTGAAGTTACATTTTCTCTTTGGTAACAGTGCCAGATACCGTGATGCAACATTTACTGGAGCAGAGCAAGTGGTGAGGAGCAGTCTGAGCAGGTAAGTTTTACCACATAAGTTATGATGCAAGGGCACAGCCCACCTCCTCAGCTATCCTGAGACAGGCTTTTAAAAATAGTTTTACTAAAGGTCAAGACTAGAATATACAAAGAAATATAGTTGTGTCTTCATTGTGCATCAGTGCAAGTTAAAGTCTTGTGATACATTTTATTTTAATCGTTTGTGACAGGTTAGAGGAAAAGCACTCGAAGAATAAAACAAGATGACAGATTGTAGTGATGGGTTAATGGATGGAACGGGATTGCTTCAGACTACCTGAAATGGATGTAACTATGTTATCATGTTTGGTGAAACACGTCATTGTGCTCGGCCCTGTACAAGATATAGAGGAAAACAAAGTTTCTGCTTTCTGACGTTTACATCTTTGTTGGTAGATGACGGCATGAGAGTGAGCGGATTGCACACAAACCCTAGAAAAGTCTCGGATTCTATTTAGATTTTAATTTGTCGTGTAAGAAATATTTGCATGTACAGCAGTTATAAAAGACCTAACTCTGGCACCACCTGCCAGGCTAATAACAATAATTACAAATGTAATAAACTGTTCACTGGGAAGGTAACAAATTGTCAGAGCCTTTGAAAGTCCCATTCGCCCAAGGCGGTTCACCACAGACACATTCACCAAGGATGAAAAAATGATGGGCCACGGCAGGACAAGAGCAGGTTTCATGGCCTGGCACTTCCATGACTGCTCAGAACACATTAAAAAGGAGGCCATTCCATGTGAGGAGACCCCACCTGCACACTGATCTGGAGAGAAGCCAGCTTGAGAGCGAATCTCTCATCTGATGAAGCCTAATTCTTCAGGTTTGTAGCACGTTATAAACTGCAGACCCTTTGACACATGATTGGCAGTTAGACAGTTGGAGTTGGATGCAGAGAACTCTGAGACCATCTCGTGGGGGAGAAGGGAGAGCCTGTGGATTGAGGCAAAAGTTTCAATGTGTAGAGCTGCTTATGTGGATGTCACATGCATGCTTCACACCAAAGTTGGCAGAAAGGGAGAATCAGCCTTACTCCATGGAAACCCTAGCAGGAGGGGTTGGAGGAAGATGTAAGCAGAGAAACACCCACTTGAGAACCTGAATGCCCGAGGCTGTTGTGAAGACCAGGACTTTAACAGGGTTCAAAAGAGAGCTAGATAAACTCATGAAGGACAGGTCCATCAATGGCTATTAGCCAGGATAGGGAGGGATGATGTCCCTTGCCTGTTTGTCAGAAGCTGGGAATGGGTGACGGGGAGTGATCACTAGATGATTCCCTGTTCTGCTCACTCCTTCTGGGGCATCTGGCATTGGCCACTGTTGGCAGACAGGACACTGGGCTGGATGAACTAGATGGACCTCTGCTCTGACCTACTATGGCCATTCTTACGTTCTTATAATAAATTTTATTGGAATAAAAGTGAAACGTTTACTTGCAGTAACTTCTTCTGGTGCCTTCTTAACTTCCCTCGACTTCCTTCCACAATACTCTCCCCACCCTTGATCTTCACTGATCCTCCTCTTTTGTGGATTGGCTTCTTTGGCCACCCTACATTTCACTCACTCGCTTTTAGTCCCCAAGTCAGCTCTTCTGGCCCTTACGTTTCTCCTACTTCTAGAGGCATGCCGCTAATCCACTAGTAGAGCTACAATGAGCAGCTCACCCCAAGTGCCCAGCCTGGAACTTTACTATACATTGTCACTCAGAACAAAACACAGAGGCTACATCTAGACTGCAGGCTTCTTTCGGAAGAAGCTTTTCCGGAAGAGACCTGGAAAAGCTTATTTAGAAACAGAGCGTCAACACAGCAAAAGCGCAACAGAAAAGCGATGTGCTTTTTTGAAAGATAGCATCTACATTTATTGGACGCTGTCTTGCATTTAAGTTGTGATTAGGATGGACGGCGTGTCCACCAGGGCACCTGTGTTATTTCCTGGAGGCCCCTTTCGAAAGAACTCCCTCTTCTGCATCCACACACACCTTTTTCCAAAGAAGCTTTTTTGGAAAAAGGCTTCTTCCTTGCAGAAAGAGGCTTACCAGTGTTGAAAAACCCCTCCATTCTTTCAACTTTCTGTCAAAAGAATGCAATAGCAGTGTGGATATAAGTGTAGTTTTTCTGGAAGAACGGCCGTTTTTCTGGAAAAATGCTGAAGTGTAGACATACCCACAGTGTCATACTGTTTTAAACATGCCCCTCGGAAAGGCCTCTGACTGTACACAAACGTCAATACTGAAAATATGGCCTCGTCCTTTCATGGCCCAGCAGGCACTTAGCCCTATCACTGCATCCCTAACACTTCATTTTCGGTGTCTGAAATTTAAAAGAAAATCCAGGAATTTGAGTGCAAAATACCCACCTCCTTTCCTTTCCTCCTCAGAACTCAGACTATGGGCACAGGAAGATGTCTGCTGCTGAATCCTGAGCTGGTTCTCTGTTCCCAGGCAGCAGAAGAGAGAAAATCAAGTCAGAAATGCTACATAAGCAGTTCTTCCTGAGGCCACTGGTGAGCTCACAGTCCCGATAAGTCATCTGGGAGGGGCCCATGTGTTTGTTCTTTGCTTTGTATTGGCAAGGGAGTGATACTGCTGTGGTTCAACTCTCCACAATGTGCATGAGTCACTCCTAGTTTCACGGAACCATTTTCTAGTTTCTAAAATAACACCTGCTGGGACTTTTCCAACTACTCTCTACCCAAGTTTAAGGCATTATGTTCTGCACTCCAGTAAGGGAAGACAAAAGATGAGATTTCAAGCAAGAGGTGAAAGAGACAAGATGATGGAGACACCTTGACAGATTTCAGACTTCTGCCTATATCAAAATGCAAATGCAATTACTCATACTTCAGCATGAGCCTCTGCACACAAATCTGAGGGCAAAATATGGCCAGATGTCTCCAAAATCTCATGCATGTGGTCTTAAATGGATCAGCTCAAGCAACTGATTGATAGCCAATTACACTCCACAATCTCCCTGCCGAGTCAAATAGCCACTGACTTCCTCAAATCCAAGCCAGCTGCAAAAATTATGTGGTTGGTGTTCCCTATAATAATCCATCCCAGATCCTGTTTGCTATTGAAAGGTCATACACATGACTAAGTAAATCCAAGCAGAGCATTCCTTAGGAATAACCCAGGTAATCTATTTCAGCATCTCTTTCCTATTCCAAAGGCCGTGCACTAGCTGGCTAGTTCCTCATGATCACTTTAAAAATTTGGCAGTTTTACCTGTTGACAACACAAGTACAACTGGGATTTTGCAATCAGCTCCTGATATGTTCATGTTTCAAGAACCATATCTGAGCTGTGTTCACTCAACAGCTTCCCCCACAACACAACCATGGGCTAATGATGTTTGTGTATCCATGCTTACCACACCACCAGTTCATCCTCAGGAGGCACAGCGCCAAGCGGATATGCATACACCAGGACATGGAGCAGTGCACTCTGAAAGATCCTTCTTACTCAGAGAGGAAAGGAGGTGGACTAGCCTTCCTCAGGAATGGTTTGGGTCTCAAGCTATCCTGAAAAAACAACACCACAAATAAAAACTGTGCTGAGCTATGTACAAAATCATGTGTCAGCCTAAAAGTCTCTGGCAAGTGAGAAATCCTGTTAGCTGCATAGTTAGCTAAATATCACTCATGTTGTGTATGGGGAAAAATGTGTTGAGCCTCTAATTCACTATAAACTAGGTTAAAAATTGTAGTGTTGGCAAAGAATGCCATAGATAAGGTTACTTCTACCAACAGTATTCCTTTATACGTCCTCAGACTTATAGGAAATACTAGAATACTGCAAATACAAAGGTAAAGCTACTTAGTTATCCAGGGGATGAATGGTCTAGTGGCTAGAGCATTGCTGGGGCTCAAGAGCTCAACCTGAGCTTCTGTTCTCAGCTTTGCCACTGATCTGCTGGGGGATCTTGGGCGGGTTATGCCCCTCTGTGCAGTACAATGGTGATCTCCTTTGTCAAGTGCTTTGAGAGCTATTGATGAAAGAGCTGTCAGAGCTAGACATGGTTAGCAGTGGTATTATTCAAAGGAAATTGGCAAGTTTGTACACAAGGAGGCTGTGTGAGCTAAGGAACACTGCAATCCCTGACTGCATTCCTATGTTTGGGTTCGTGTAATATAGGAGCCTTCTGGGGCACCACTCAGAGGGTCAAATCAGGGCAAAATGCTTAGAGACGGGCTACTTACAATCCAAGACACTGGGTTCTTCACTATAAGGCACCAAACCACTCAGTAAGAGCCCTTCTGCTTACTACACTCGCTAGCAAGAAGTCATACAAGCAACTCCCTTAGGCCATGTCTATACTGAGAGGTAAGACTGAATTTATTAAGGTTGATGTTTCGCACTTGATTTTGTAAAATTGAAGGTCCATGTCTCCACTATGCACAAGAAATTAACATAGTTCTAATTTGCACATCCTCAGAAGGGTGGCTACTGTCCACTTTGAGAGCAATGCACTGTGGGTAGCTATCACACAATTCTTGCCACCCCATTGCATTCAGTGCACTCTGAGACCAAAACTGTTCAGGGGTTGGTTCTGGGTACATGTCATCAGCGGCCCATAATACATTCGCTTCCTCCACCCACCTCGCTTCAGACCACTGGCAAACAGCCTTTTCAAGCCCTTTTCTCCCTTGCTGGTTATCTGCACAGATGCCATAGCAGCATGAGTGTGGAAGCCAGCATGGATCCTATTGTGCATCAAAGCATTATGAGGATGATGTTCACCTTGGTACACCTAGTTCTGCAGTACGTCCAAAGCGTATCCAGAGTCTGCTGGAATGAGGAAGACTCTCAGGAGGCCCTGGACATACTCTTCTGTGAAGCACTTGAGTTGAGCAAATTGCAGATGCTGCTGACATTTGATCCTCTGGACACAGTGGAACGCTGGCTCTGGTGCCATCGGTCAAGCACAGATTGGTAGGACTGCACTGTTATGCAGTTATGGGACAATCAGCAACAGATGCAAAACTTTCACCTGCATAAGGCCACTTTCATGGAAGTTTGCCAATTGCTTTTCCCTGCCCTGAAGTGCAAGAATGCCTGAATGAGACTCACTCTGACAGAGTAGAAGTGAGTGGCAATTGCCCTGTGGAAGCTTGCAATGCCCGACAGTCCCGATCAGCTGGGAATCAATCCAGAGTGAGGAAATCTACAGTGTGGACTGCTGAGATCCAAGTAGCCAAAGCAATCAGAACTCTTCTGCTACAGAGGGTAGCGACGCTGGGAAGTGTGGAGGATACAATGGAGGGCTTGGCAACACTGGGGTTCCCTAGCTGTGTTGGGGAATGTGGCAGTGTATGCACTTCCCGTCACAGATGGGAGCCTATTCTGCAGTGGGATGCTGCCTGCTTGACCACCAGGTAGCTGGGTGTCTCTAGAGTCCCCTAATCCTCCCTTGTCTCAGGGTGACCCAAAGGCCATAAGCAGCCCCATGCACAGAGCAGTATCGGCCACTGACCGAAAGTCACTTAATAGCCACTGTAAGCGTCTCCTAACGCAGGGCAGTATTCCCCACCAGCTGGAGTCTCTAGACAGCCCTTGCCTCAGGGCAGTGTGGCCTACTAGTCAGAGTCAGTACACAGCCCTCAGTTTAAGGCAGTGTGGCCTAAGGGTCAGAGCCAGAAGGGTTGGGGCTAGCACCCTGGTAGGGGGACCTGGGCCCTCTCTGCTCCACCAGGTCCCAACTCAGAGCCCTGTGAGCTGCAGAACAGTCTGCCACTCCCTTGGTAGGGAATCCAGCCAAAACACACTGAGGATACCTGGATGAGAGAGGCCACTCCTGAACTCTCCCTGGGTTACTTCCTTCCGCTTCTGCTGGATCGATGTCCCACATAACAGCTGGGTCTTCCAGTTCCCCAGCAGCAGCTTCTCCCTGGGACTTTGCGGGGGTTATGTCACATCCATCTCCTGGGGCTCTGATTCTTACTGTCTGAGTTACTGGCTGCTGCAATTCCGGAGCGCCAGCTGGAGATCCTTCTCCTTTGCTGGCCAGCCCAGACTGAGCGGCTCTGCTGTCTTTTATACTGTCCCAGCATTTGGAGCATGCCCAGTCTGGTGAAGGGGAGGGACTTCCTCTGTCCATATGGTCTTAATCCCACCTGCTACAATGCGGGGTATGCACACCCCATCACAGGGAGATAGACGGAACACACATCCCTATCCTGGCACTCCTTCAAAAGGAGTATATAAACCACAAGGGGGACTTCTCAGTGGTTGTGCTGGTGGATCACAAGGGCCATTTCACTGACATCAGCGTGGGATGCTCAGGAAATGTGCATGATGTGCACATCTTTAGGAACTTCTGCCTCTTCAGCAAGCTGTATACTGCAACTTTTTTTCCCCAGACCAGAAAATTACAATAGGAGACACTGAAATGCCAACAGCGATCCTTGGCAATCCAGCCTACCCACTATGTTAGATCTCAGTAAATGTAACATTCCCATTGTGGTGGCAGCCTGCTGTGTGCTCCATAATATTTGTGAGAATAAGGGGGGAAATGTGTCCGTCTGGGTGGAATGCCGAGACACAGCCCTGAGCCAGGGATTTTGAGCAGCCAGACATCAGGCAATAAAGAAAGCACTGTGAAAGGTCGTGCAAATCAGAGAGGCTTTGAAAGACAGTTTTATAAATGGCCAGTTTTGAGAGTCATGCTTGTGCTCTCAGCAAGGTACCCCTGTATTCAGTGTGCTTGCCTGGAAGTCCCCACCTTCAGCACAAGCAATAAAGAGACTGTTGTTCAGAACTCATACATTGGTATTTAGGGAACACAACAGGGACTGCAAAGGAGTTCAGGGCAGCAACTTTGGTGCGTGTGTGTTTGTGTGATCACAATTATGAGAAGGGCAGCTTTTTGCATCCCTGGAGGTTAAGTGTGAGGCTGCCCTTGAATCCCTCTCTCCCCATGTTCTAGGGTCCCTGGAAGAGAAGGCTATGGAACTTGGGGAGGAAGGAACATTGGTTCGCAAGGACTGGAGGGGGGCCTGTTCAGGTAGGCATTCTGAAAAACTGCCATGCAGTCCATCACATCCACCATGGCTGACAACACTCTGTCCTGGTGCCTCACTTCCCATTCCCTGCATGCTCTCCTTTCATCACGCTCCGCACACATCTCCAACAGCGGATTTCTTCACTCGCTTATGCACTCCCTGTCCTAGTTGGCAGGTTGCATTTGCTCCCTGAACATCTTTCCTCGTCCATTTTTGCCTGCGGATTAGTGGCAGGTGAACACGGGCAGGGCCAGGGGAGTGCACAGCAGGCTGACTGCTGTTCCCACTGTAACCAAGTGAAAGGCAGCTTTTGCAGGAGATACGCTGTAGAGTACAAAACCTAATCGGTTCGGATTAAAACAAAGTTCTGTCTAAAGACGAAAGGGACGTGTCCTGTACAAGGATACAGTTATGCCTGTAGATAACCACTTTGCTGCAGATGCACCTCAGAATTCTTAGGAGAGCAGCTGGACTTAGTTCAGTAGCAAGCATGGTAAGGGAAGCTGGGGCATGAGTCTGTGGGCGAGAGGGATTAGGGGTCCAAACATGGAGACAGAGCAGGGCACAGGCTCATGTGGTGTCTGTCTGCTCAGCACTCCGTTTGCCAGAGGAGTGCAATTTTCCCTTCCCACAGGATCAGTGTCCAACTGTCAGATGTCCTGGGCGGGGGGAGCGGGTCTGTCTCAAAGGCTATAGACAGTTCTTAGTGATCTTGGTTGCCCTGCTTGCCTGCTGACCATTCTCCTCCTCCTCCACCACCACCCTGTCCTCCACACTCCTGCCCAAGGCTGCTTGAGGATCTTGGGAGGAATCCATGGACCTAGAGATACGTTAGAGCATAAAACCTAACGTGTTAGAAAAAACGAAGCTCCACCGCTAGGGAAGCTGGTCAGGTTGCCCCCAGGATAACATGCAGTTGATTGTAGAAGCAGCATGTTTGCAGCAATGCTCCAGTCCATCTGTTTGCCTCCTTTGTCTTTTGGTACGACTGTCGCAGCTTCTTTATTTTCACTAGGCATTGCTGGGCATTTCTGGCAAATCCTCTCTCCTCCATGCTTTTGAGATCTTGGCATAAATATCTGCTTTTCTTTTGCCAGTTCATAGTTCTGTGAGAACAGACTCCTCTCCCACACAGCAATGAGGTCCAGGATTTCCAGCATGCTCCATAGTGGTGCTCATCTGCGACCTGGGGAACTCATGGAGCTCGTGGTCCTTGCATGATCTAAAAGTAAAAAAGGAGTCCTATAAAAAAATGAAAGTAGGACACATTACAAAGGATGAATATAGGCAAACAACACAGGAACGCAGGGGCAAGATTAGAAAGGCAAAGGCACAAAATGAGCTCAAACTAGCTACAGGAATAAAGGGAAACAAGAAGACTTTTTATAAATACATTAGAAGCAAGAGGAAGACCAAGGACAGAGTAGGCCCACTGGTCAGTGAGGAGGGAGAAACAGTAACAGGAAACTTGGAAATGGCAGAGATGCTTAATGACTTCTTTGTTTCGGTCTTCACCGAGAAGTCTAAAGGAATGCCTAACATAGTGAATGCTAGTGGGAAGGGGGGAGGTTTAGAAGATAAAATAAAAAAAGAACAAGTTAAAAATCACCTAGAAAAGTTAGATGCCTGCAAGTCACCAGGGCCTGATGAAATGCATCCTAGAATACTCAAGGAGCTGATAGAGGAGGTATCTGAGCCTCTAGCTATCATCTTTGGAAAATCATGGGAGACAGGAGAGATTCCAGAAGACTGGAAAAGGGCAAATATAGTGCCCATGTATAAAAAGGGAAATAAGAACAACCCAGGAAACTACAGACCAGTTAGTTTAACTTCTGTGCCAGGGAAGATAATGGAACAAGTAATTAAGGAAACACTTGAAAGGTAGCAAGGTGATAGGAAACAGCCAGGATGGATTTGTAAAGAACAAATCATGTCAAACCAATCTGATAGCTTTCTTTGATAGGATAACGAGTCTTGTGGATAAGGGAGAAGCAGTGGATGTGGTATACCTAGACTTTAGTAAGGCGTTTGATACAGTCTCGCATGATATTCTTATCAATAAACTAGGCAAATACAACTTAGATGGGGCTACTATAAGGTGGGTGCATAACTGGCTGGATAACCGTACTCAGAGAGTAGTTATTAATGGTTCACAATTCTGCTGGAAAGGTATAACAAGTGGAGTTCCGCAGGGGTCTGTTTTGGGACCGGCTCTGTTCAATATCTTCATCAACAATTTAGATATTGGCATAGAAAGTATACTTATTAAGTTTGCAGATGATACCAAGCTGGGAGGGGTTGCGACTGCTCTAGAGGATAAGGTCATAATTCAAAATGATCTGGACAAATTGGAGAAATGGTCTGAGGTAAACAGGATGAAGTTTAATAAAGACAAATATAAAGTGCTCCACTTAGGAAGGAACAATCAGATTCACACATACAGAATGGGAAGCGACTGTCTAGGAAGGAGTACGGCAGAAAGGAATCTAGGGGTTATAGTGGACCACAAGCTGAATATGAGTCAGCAGTGTGATACTGTTGCAAAAAAAGCAAACGTGATTCTGGGATGCATTAACAGGTGTGTTGTGAGCAAGACACAAGAAGTCATTCTTCCGCTCTACTCTGCACTGGGTAGGCCTCAGTTGGAGTATTGTGTCCACTTCTGGACACCGCATTTCAAGAAAGATGTGGAGAAATTGGAGAGGGTCCAGAAAAGAGCAACAAGAATGATTAAAGGTCTAGAGAACATGACCTATGAAGGAAGGCTGAAAGAATTGGGTTTGTTTAGTTTAAAAAGAAAAGACCGAGGGGGGACAGATAGCCCTTTTCAGATATCTAAAAGGGTGTCATAAAGAGGAAGGAGAAAACTTGTTCATCTTGGCCTCTGAGGACAGGACAAGAAGCAATGGGCTTAAACTGCAGCAAGGGAGGTTTAGGTTGGACATTAGGAAAAAGTTCCCAACTGTCAGGGTAGTTAAACACTGGAATAAATTGCCCAGGGAGGTTGTAGAATCTCCATCTCTGGAGACATTTAAGAGTAGGTTAGATAAATGTCTATCAGGGATGGTCTAGACAGTATTTGGTCCTGCCATGGGGGCGGGGGACTGGACTAGATGACCTCTCGAGGTCTCTTCCAGTCCTAGTATTCTATGATTCTATGGTCAGGTATCTTGCTCAGGTGTGCTGCCTGCTCTGAAGTCTGCTCACCACGCTGGCCACGAAGGAAATTAAATTTAAATTTTCCTAAGGCTTTTCCTGTTCACTTGGAGACCAGTAGAGTTCAAAGTTGTGGCTAGACCAGTCATCATGGAGCACTGTGGGACACCTCCTGGAGGCTAAGAACCTTGACTTTCAGAGCACTTCTTGGAAAGTCGACCATGCAAGATTGAAATTAGCAGTTACTCCTAGTGATAGCAGGAGTACAGAAATCTAATTTAATGGCCCTTAAAGTCAACAGAACAGGCTTTATAGTGTGGACTCTTTGTTTAGAAAATTGACTTAATGTGGCTAAGTTCAACCTAAACTCCCAAGCGTTTAGACACTCCAGCTTTCCTGTGCCATCACCAGTATCACTCCTACTACAGAGGAGAGATTAGGAAAACCAATCTCTCTAAAACAGACAAGGTGGGAGAGATAATATCTTTTATTGGACCAACTTCTGTTAATGTGAGACAAGCTTTTGAGCTTCCACACAGCTCTTCTTCAGCTGTGTACACTTGAAAGCATGTCTCTCTCTCTGACCAAAGGTGGTCCAATTTAAAATATTACTTCACCCACCTTGTGTCTCTACTATCCTGGGAGTGACACAACTTCAACAGGGGCTTTTAAACTGTTGGGGGTGCAGAAAAGATATTAAATCAGCAGCTAGAAAGTGATTGTTCATATTTAACCATTTTAAATAACTTACTACAGTAAAACTCCAATAGTCTGGCATCCAAATGTACGGCACTCCCGATAGTCGGACATCAAAATGGCAAGAGTCTAGTGAGTGAGCGAGCTTTGGCAAAAAACGAGTCACAAGGCAGCAATGGCAGCAGCTGGACTGAGCGAAACTGGACGGGACCGAGTCAGTCTGCCACTGGCATTGTGTGACACTGAACAGTGCTTGTGTTACAATAAAAAGGGTTAAAAACACTTTATATACAGTATAGTGTGTGTGTGTGTGTGTGTGTGTGTGTGTGTGTGTGTGTGTGTGTGTGTGTGTAGAGAATAGTCCCGCGTATCTGATAATCCGGCACCACCTACGTCCCAAAGGTTCTGGATTATTGGAAGTCTACTGTACATTGTTTAATCTTACACAGAAACAGCTGAATATTGCAGCCAACAGATGGAAAGCTCTATAGATCTCAACAGCAGGACCCTGTTATCTGAGTGCCACATTTGAAACCTACATCCCAGTCCAGTCAACCACCATCAAGACTCCCACAGAATATTGGGGCTCTCACATTTTCCTGAGATTGTGAAAAAACAGAGGGAAGAGGAGAGGTCTATGTCAGACAGAGGATTCAGAAGGGCGAGAATTGTAGCAAGGTTACAATCTGGAGGTCTCAAACTGCCAAATAAATGTATCTGAAATGGTTTCTGAGGGACCAAAATGGGCTGCTGTGTATGTAGGTTAGTCCAAGGTGTGTATTCCCTAGGGATATCTCAGAAGATAAAGGGCAAGCTCTGATTACTATTTAAAGGCAGTACAGCAGACGGTTAAGTTACACCTAGGCGTGTCTTCCCTCAGGTGATCCCAGGAGAGGGATGCCAGGCCGCTTTTCCTATTTAAAGGTTGCAGAATAGCTGGTTGGCTCATGTCTTGAGTCATTTTGTAACCATATAGTCCAAATGTTAGGGTACAAAAACGATTGAAACAAAATCTACAAAGCTGCTCATAATGAGGAGCATAAACACTGTTGCCACCACTGCAAAGCAAAGCAAAGCAAAGCAAAGCAAAGCAAAGCAAAGCACCCAGGCGTCTGTCACACCATGGCCTGAACATCATTGAGTCTGGGCTATGGAGGCCCCAAAGGGGACAAGTTCCAAAGGACAATGGAATCCTCCACTGACAGAATTCCGGGGACTAACAATAATGGCCATTCTTACAGCCAGGGCAGGATTCCACTCAGGCGAGAGGTTGTCTCTCAAATAGTGGGGTCTAAGACCATCCAAGGATTTAACATTTGTTATAAACACTCCAGAGAGCCAGTGCAAATCTGACAACAAGTAGCATGTCCCACTTAGAAGAGCGCAGGCTCCACTAGATGAAGAACAGGGGACAAACTGGAAAAGACATCACAAGTCTCCAAATCCTACCCACGGGAGATGCCCAGATGAGAAGCTACTGACAATGGCTGAGCTTTCACAATGGAAAGTAGTGTGCAGAAAAAAATAAGTGCTGCTACTCTCCAAATTGCCATCTCCCCCTCCCCCCAGAACGAAACAGAGACCCTACACTGCTCTCGGTAGATTGTGAAGATTTTCTTCGTAGCCATTCCTTTTCCTTTCCCCAAAGCCATGGCCAACAGGGACACTGTTAACAATGTTGACATTTTGATAATCCTCACTGGCCCACAGAGTTCATGCCTCAGTAAAACCAAAAGGGAAAGTCCATACCTTTCAAAGTTGTGTTCCAGACTCAGCCAAACATTGCTATAGCAGTTACAGTGGGGTCGTAATATAAAGATTTTCTTTGCAACCACTAAGGCTAAAGATTTTATTTTTTCAAAATGGAAGCTTAGATTGTGATGCACAGTGTGGCAGCTTGGACGAAGAGCCAGCACTCTGAGTAACTGCTTACTGTCCCAGTTCAAACCCTCTTTGGGAAAAGTCCTAAGAACAGCGCTAAACGTAACTCCCTGCAATTATTCAGTCCTATCTTCGGAGATCTTTCAGAAAGGAAGGAGCAAAACTACTGAGATTCACACTCCCATCCTGCACAATATCCTGTAGATCACTGGGTCTCAATCTTTCCAGACTACTGTGCCCCTTTCACAAGCCCAAGCCCCACATCTCACCTCTGGGGCTGAGGCTTGCACTCAGTGACCAGGGCTGAAGGATACAATCCTTCATGTCATGGGGCTCCCTGTGGCATGGGGCCTCAAGCTACTGCCATTTGCTACCCCTTAACACCAACATGGCAATTATGACCCCCTACAAACCCATCCCCATGAAACACTTATCCAGATGAGTTGATGCACTCCTGGAAGAGCTCTACATACCCTCAGGGGGTACATGTACCCCTGGTTCAGAACTACTGCTGTAGAAGAACTGACAAAAACCTGAGGTTAATAGTGTCAAAAATTGCTGACAAGCGCGGATAACTTTCTTTTGTCTACAGCAAGGAAATTATTATTAACTATAGGTAAAAATACAGCTCATACTCCATACCTTCTGCTTTTATGAGAATTTGATAACGCTCTTTTCCATCTCTAATTTGTATGATTCTATGATTCACATTGCAGGGTACAAACAATGCATCCTTATTTGACTATCACTTTACCTTCATAGCAGAGTTTCTGCTTTATCAATGTATCAGGATTCTTCAGTATCTCATCATAACTGTGGGACATAAATGTGGCTTGTTTCTGCTGTTTTGTGGAATAATAGTAATTATAAGTAGCATTCATCTTCAAAGTATGTTACAAACATTAATCAACCCTCACATCATCCTGTGAGGTAGGTGAATGTTTTTACAGTAACATTAATAGTTTCTCTAGAGGACTCGAGAGTGTGTATGAGCCAGGTAAGAGAAGCATATGCAAACATGTACTTCTACACCTGCACATCCATATCCACAACCTTCTGTACACATTGACGCAAACAAATGCACACGTACAAACCACGCTCCACATACATGTTCACACCTACGTAACTCAGTCCTATTTATATGCTTGCGGTGCTGACGTTTTTGGTAAGGAAAATTCCTTTAAGAACACTTGCCTTATGCTGAGCCTCTTACATTGAAATGGTAGCGCATATGTTGACATTATTCCAGAGGGGAACTACAGTATTGCCATGATGAAAGATCAGCTGGAATAAAAGTATACACGACCCTATTGTGGACAACTAAACGCTTGACAACTAAACGCCAATAGTATGTTAATGTCCAACTCAGGAAAACACGCTTTTAATCAACCTACTGAGGTTAGAGGTTTGCAAAGCACAGTACAAGGTGGGCATTTCAAACCAAAAGTAAAGCAAAGAGGTGTGTGGAGAGGGAAACTGAGCTGAATACCCATCCAGCTTTTCTCAAAAGTTACCAAGAGGCTCTGCAAAATGAGGGGGAAAACCTGCAGCTTAGTCATTTTTGTATTCTTATTAAATGCAGAATTGCCTCTGGCTAAGAGGAGCTGATATCATAATTATTGGCTTGCCTAGCCAGCTGCCTTCCCTCACCTGATGTAAGATCAGATCTTTCCAGCCTTTGGGAGTCTCAGCACTGCTGAGCCTCTACTCTCGCATACAAGGCTCTTTGCATGACCTAATCCCATCCTGGAGCAGCAGCACGCCGTTTTGCTTCAGTAGAAAGGTAAGAGGAAACCTCTGTCAACTTCATACAGTTTTTTAGAACTCACCCGTGAAAGCCAAAGGGAAGAGGGTACAAAACTCTCCCACCTTAGCTCAACTATTTAATCTGATGTCTCTGAGGCTCGCTTTGAAGAACTCCAGGCTTTTTAGGGTGGAAGGTCAGCATTTACATCCTTTTTCTCTGCAGCTCAATTTAAACTCTTGTCACCTGTGAATGGGGGAGCATTCAGAGTGGGAGAGAGTCAAGTAGACACCAGGTAAGCTCAGAGTTCTATTTTTCTTTTACTGAGAACAAGGAGTATTGGTGACTAACATTTCAGAGAAATTGTGGCATAACAAATGAGCCCCTACCTGTCATTCGCATATGTACCAACTGAAGGTAGGTTACCAGTTGCTTCATCATTACAGGGAAAATCCTGGGGGATTTACCATTCCTTGAAAATTAATAATAGTCAAAGGAAAATAAAATGGATAACTCTCCTGCTTACTAGTAGTAGAACAGGATTTATTTTAATTATTTCTCTGATAGGAAGCCAAAAACCAGGAAAGCAAGATGTTTTGAAGCAAATATTGTGATCCATGTTTTGGATTAGGTATCACTAGTTTTGCCTTTTGTATTTTGCAATTTTTGGGTGGTAGCTGTGAACTTTTTCTCAGATTTGCTGCTGCACTGAAAGGTATCATGCCTGTAATGGGATCCAGACAAACACACAGACTCCAGAACTGACTCTTTAGATGAATTGAGAAAAATTACTTGTCTGATGGATGCAGGCTGAAATTTGTTTGTTTCCCTAAAGCACTTATTAAAATGTAGCTATCTAATCTATCCCTCAGTTTCAGACTGTTACATTTCTACCACAAACAGAGCCATTTGTGTTACAAGGGAGAGTAGTTATCAAACTTATCTGTAACCAGCCTGATCCTCCTATGTGACTGATGTGATATCAGATTATACAGTCAATTCTATTTCCAACACATTGGTTTGATTTATTCTAATCATACATTTTCTAATCTGATAATTGGGATGAACTGGGTGAAATTCAGCTTCAATATTTTTTATTTTATTTTGTGTTTACTCAGAGTGTGAAGGAGAAAAAAGTATTTCACTATCTGGACTAGAAATGCTCAAGCAGCTCTTAGGGTGTAGGTTTGTACATCTTGCTCTCAGCCATCTGCTGAACAGTACAAACAGGTGCTTCCACGTGCCATGTGAGTCAACAGCTACCTCGCTTTCATTTACTTTACATCCAGATAACATGAGGTGGACATGGGCAGGAATAAACAACATGCCCCACGTGGAGCATTAGTATGAAGAAAGAGAGGTTGTAGAGCCTTGCCATGCCAGTGCCTCTTCTGAACCACAGCTGATAATGTACAGCATGAGATGGTGCTGGTTTGTACAACAAGCACAAACCATTGTACATATACCTGGAGTGACACCACATTGCCAGACTGGTAATCTATGAATGCACAGAAGAGTATATGCAGGTGCCCAGACACCAGGATGATGGGCATGGTTTAAGAACCTGACCAAACAGAATAAAATATGGAATCATTATGGTAAAACACAAGGCTGAAGGCAGAAGAGACAACTAAGTAAAGCAATGTCTCTCAATTCCATTCCTTACAGTTCCAGCTTGTCTCCAAGATAATATGGTTGCTATTCAAATACAGCCCAATGGTTAGGAGACAAGTTGAGAGGAGGACACAGTAAAAGATATGCTACATTTTGAAATAGCTACAGTGTGAAAACGGACACAAGAATATAATAGTTCCAGGCTCAGAGAAATCAATTAACCAAAAACCTGGTACTGTGAACCTGGAAGAGCAACTGGAGAAGGGCTTTGATACATGACAACTTTCAGTAACAACTCCTATAGCCCAGCTCTTATAGGTTGTCAGGCGGCAGAGGGACAAGGAGACAATCAATGCTGAAGGGCTCAAAGTTACACAAGGCCCCAGAAAACTTTCACACAGAGCTGTTCACATGGTGCACAAGATAACGAAGGCCACGCCCACCTTAGTACCTATTCATTGAGTGAGCCCCTGACAGTCGGGGCACATATAACCACCAGGTTACTGTGACTTCAGCCAGACCTTTACTGTTAAGGACTTCAAGTTCTGCAATGCCTTTATGTTCCCTAGGTGATGTATGTTTGAGCTCCATGGGCATGGGGAGACAGGAAGAATCTTGTTTTGGAGAGGAGTAAAGAGGAGATAGTGCTTGACATTTGAGCGAGAGCCACAGAAATAGCAAAAGAAGGCAACTTCTCAGCAGGTAGGAATTTACTCTTGTGCCCATGTCCTGAGCTGTTAATGAGAGACCTTGAATCTCATGGTTTAAGTAAACTCTCCTTCCCACTCCCACTCTTGAAAACAATTACCTTAAAATACAGAGAGATTAATTAGGGAGAGAATGCAGATTAAATTAGTGGTATGAATAAAGCCCTCTTGCAACACACCTACCTATGGACATCCCCTGGGTCACATCTTCCAAGGTGTTTCCATTAGACAGTTAATACATAAAAAGGAAATAGCCAGTTCTCACAAACTAAATAAGCTTGGAAAGGCTCAGAGCTGGGAGACCACCCAGAAACATCTGGCTGCTGAAGGCAATGACACTGGCAGGTGATTCTCTTTCCTCTGAATCATGCTTGACTCAGTCCCTTAGAGACACTGTGCTGCTTTCATGGCAGATCAGATTGCCAACAAAGGTGTTAATCAGTTGTCATTATTAAAGAGACCATGACACTTTTCATAAGAGGAGAAGAATTAACCCTGGTGTCATAGATGATTTGACTTTAAAACTGACCAACTGCCCTGCTTTCTCAAGCATGACTTGCTGCTCTTTAGCTCCCTTCATTGGCTTCCCCTTTCCTACACCAACAGAGCTCCTTGTCTTTGACTACGGGGACCTTGCACAACATAGCTCATCTATCCCTTTTTACTCCTTTCTTGTATTGCCCAAGATGCATGACTCAGCTTTCCATTCACGTCTTTCACTGTCAGTAGCTTCTTCCACGTTTCCCTCTAAGCCTAGAACCCCTGATGTGACTCAGTCTAGCAGGCCTTTTAGCTGCCTGAAAATTCATTCTTCCCCAAGAAATCTGTACATGCTAGTTCTCCCTTGAATCAACATTTACGGAATAACAAATATTACTAAGATCCATACAATCATTCTCTACCCTGTTCCCAGATAGAATGTAAGCCTTTGAGAGCAAGGACTATGTGTGCTCCTCTGCCCAGAAATCAACTAACCCAAAGAACTGAAATAAAAGATACATGCAAATATGCCCCATTTTCCTACATTTCCTAAGCAGCGCTGAATACTACATTCTTCACTCCCTGTCCTAAAACACCGGCTACTATTGTGGAGTGCTGTTAATGTGGGAGGGACAGTGATCCCTGCATAGCCCTTGACAAGGCTTAATTAATGTATGTAAAACATTTTAAGTTGCTTGGATGAGCCAAAACTCTGGCAGCACAAAGTGTTATTATCCTTCTGGCAGTGAAGTGCCCAAAAGTGAGCACAGCACAATAGGGTGAGGTCTCATCAGAGCCATGTAATGAAGGTTAACATGCTGTCACTTTGACCCAGTTTCCCTGTGCCTTGCTGCCTCACCAGCTAGTGTCCTCTTACTAGGTCCACACCTACCCTTTGCTTTTCTCTTAGACCTGGGTAAATATTCCAGCCCTGCAAACTCTAGCTGCTGGTTCAGCCAGCCTGCCAGGGCAGGTCCTGGCAGCATTCCCCTCTATGGGCAAATGGTAGGATGCCAGAAATATTAGACAGGAACCTGTTCTTCCAGGAATGTAAGTAATCCAGTGAAAGAAATAATCCACTCTTGTCCGAGCTGGGCTAATTACATTGCTAGGCACTGATCTCCATCCATGTACAGGACTTAAGAACATCAGAGAGTCCAGGCTGGGTCAGACCAACGGTCCATTCAGCCCAGTATCCTGTCTGCCCACAGAGGGAGGGAACACAACAGTGAATCATCAAGCAACCCCTCTCCTGTCACCCATTCCTGGCCTCTGAGGGAGGCTAGGGCAGGGGTCAGCAACCCCCGGCACAGGTGCCACAAGCGGCACATGAGCCAATTTTTACTGGTACGTGGGGCAGGAGCTCAGCCCTGCTCCTCCACGCTCCGCGCAGCTGAGAGCCTGTGCTGCAGGCTGGATCACCACTTCTGGCTTCCTGCTGGGGGCAGGGGGAGAGGTACATGCACATCCCTGGGGCTGCCTCTTGCTTCGGGAGAGGGCAGGGCTGGGCCTGCTCCACAGAGCCAGGGCTGTGTGGGCGGCACACGTGGAGTGCTGGGGCCTGGGTCCGGGCTGCACCGCACTGCTCTCTGTAGACTGTGTGAGGGGGCAAGAGCCCCTTCCCCAGCACCCCACTGCACCCAGCCAGGCTGGAACCAGTCCTGAGCAGCCCCAGGCTCTACCTGCCCCAGCTCCAGAGCTGCAGCCTGCAGACAAAGGTCTGGACCAGGCAGGGAAGTGACTCTGCTTTCTCTGCTTCTCCTCGCACCAGTGGTGTTCTCAGGGGGCTGCAAGTCCCTGTGCTGCTACCCTGCTGGTGAGTGCGCTGGGGGCACAGGGATGTTGGGGCACGAGGGGGTGGGTTGAAGGTGGATGCAGGGGCAGGATGGGAGGGGCAGGGGTTGCACTGAGGGGCACAGGGCGATGCAGGGGATCAGGCTGGGGGAATCGTGGGGCCGAGGGGAGTGAGGCTGCAGTAGAGGGAAGAGGTGGGGAGGCAGAGAGGGATGGAACAATTTTACTTTGCAGAAGCTGCACTTTCCTTTACTCCCCACTTCTTTGCCTCCTTCTCCAACTAGCTATTTGGCGGCATTCTCACCCTCTCACTTTTTCTGTGTTACTCCCCCAGTCTCCTCCTGCCCCTAAACTCCCTCTCATACCCCGACCCCACACCCTTTTCTGCTGCCACAGTCCCTTCCAGAACCTGCCCTCGTCACCCATCCTGCACCCCATCCCACTCGCTAGCAGTTGTTCTGCACGTTGTACCACACATTTTTGTTCCCACCCCAGAGCCTAAGGGGGGCCACAAAATCCACTAACTCTGGAACCCCTCGAAAGTAAATCTGGCCTATGGGAAGCCCTGAACCTCAGTCCTCCCTGTCCCTTCCCCTCACTCCGTGGGGCTGGAGCACCAGAGGAGTGAGGAGTCTCAGTTGAGGGGGCCACAGCAATGAGGGTTGGGGGTTTGGAAGGAGCTCTCTTACTTCTCACTTGTGTGGTCCCCAGCTGATTTCTGTGGGTCAGTAACCCCCAACCCAAAAAAGGTTCCCCACCCCTGCCATAAATAGAGAAAATATTGAAATCTTGCGTTGGACATAAACTAGTATTTTACTTTATTTAAAATGAAGTTTGATAGACTAACATGAGAAAGTTAAAACGCTTAATCTGTTTAATAATTGAAATTAAACCATTCTCCCCAGTTGCAGCACTAGCAAAAGGGCTCGGGCATAATTATGTAATTAAGGGTGAGTTTCCATTAGCAATTGGTAGTCCGTGGAAAGGTTTGCAGTGACCCAGGTGGTCCACAGGGTGAGTGGTGGAGAGAGCCCCTCCACTCTTCCCAGCAGAGCAGGAGGGTTAAATCTTGACACGTCACTTCAGAAAGGTTGCTGACCCCTGGGCTAGGGACACCATTCCTGGCTAATAGCCATTGATGGACCTAACTTCCATGAATTTATTTAGTTTTCTTGAACCCTGCAAAATCCAGGTCTTCACAACCTCCTCTGGCAAGGAGTTCCACAGGCCAACTGTGCGCTGTGTGATGGAAAACTTCCTTTTATTTGTTTTAAACCCGATACCTATTAATTTAATTTGGTGACACCTAGTTCTTATGTTATGGGAACAAGTACATAACTTTTCCTCATTCACTTTCTCCACAACACTCATGATTTTATAGACCTAAATCATATTCCCCCTTAGTCTCCTCTTTTCTAAGATGAAAAGTCCCAGTCTTTTTAATCTCTTCATATGGGACCCGTTCCAAACTCAAATAATTTTTGTTGCCTTTTTCTGAATCTTTTCCAATGTCAATATACCTTTTTTGAGATGAGGCAATCACATCTGTACGCAGTATTCAAGATGTGGGCATACCTCTCTCCATTCTAAAAACTTACCATTTATTCCTACCCTTTGTTTCCTGTCTTTTAACCAGTTATCAATCCATGAGAGGACCTTGCCTCTTATCTCATGACAACTTACTTAAGAGACTTTGGTGAGGGACCTCGTCAAAGGCTTTCTGGAAATCTAAATACACTATATCCACTGGATCGATCCCCTTTGTCCACATGTTTGTTGGGCCTCTCATAGAGCTCTACGGCTGTGTCTAGACTGGCAAGTTTTTCCGCAAAAGCAGGTGCTTTTGCGGAAAAACTTGACAGCTATCTACACTGGACGCTTGAATTTCCACAAGAACACTGACGATCTCATGTAAGATCGTCAGTGTTCTTGCGGAAATACTGTGCTGCTCCCGTTAGGGCAAAAGCCCTCCTGCGCAAATCATTTGCGTAAGAGGGACAGTGTAGACAGCACAGTACTGTTTTGCGCAAAAAAGCCCCTATGGCTAAAACGGTGTTCGGAGCTTTTTTGCGCAAAACCGCGTCTAGATTGGCATGGACGCTTTTCTGCAAAAAGTGCTTTTGCGGAAAAGCGTCCGTGCCAATCTAGATGCGCTTTTCTGAAAATGTTTTTAACGGAAAAGTTTTCCGTTAAAAGCATTTCCGGAAAATCATGCCAGTGCAGACGTAGCCTAATAGATTAGTAAGGCATGATTTCCCTTTACAGAAACCACATTGACTTTTCCCCAACAAATTATGTTGTCTATATGTCTGAAAATTTTATTCTTTACTATAATTTCAACTAATTTGCCCATTACTGATGTTAGATTTACCAATCTGTAATTGTCAGGATCACCTCACAATTTTAAGTATTGGCATCACATTACCTTCTTCCAGACATTAGGTACAGAAGTTGATTTAAAGGATAGATTACAAACCACAATTAATAGTTCCACAATTTCACGTTTGAGTTTTCAGAACACTTGGGTGAATGCCATCTGGTCCTAGTGACTTGTTACTGTTAAGTTTATCAATTTTTTCCAAAACCGTCTCTAATTACATCTTAATCTGGGACAATTCCTCAGATTTGTCATCTAAAAAGAATGGCTCAGGTTTGGGAATCTCCCTAACATCCTCAGCCACAAAGACCAAGGCAAAGAATTCATTTCGTTTCTCCGCAATGACCTTATCTTTGAGTGTTCCTTTGGCATCTCGATCATCCAGGGGCCCCACTGGTTGTTTAGCAGGCTTCCTGCTTCTGATGTACTTAAACATTTTGCTATTACTTTTTTATTTTTTTCGCTAGCTGGTCTTCAAACTACTTTTTGACTTTTCATATTATAGTTTTACACTTAATTTGACAGAATTTATGTTCCTTTCTAGTTTCTTCACTAGGATTTAACTTCCACTTTTTAAACAATGCCTTTTTCTCTCTCTCTGCTTCTTTTAATTAGTTGTTAAGCTCTGGTGGCACTTTTTTGGTTCTCTTACTGTGTTTTTAAAATTTGGCGTACACATTTAAGTTGTGCCTCTATTATGGTGTTTTTGAAAAGTTTCCATGCAGCTTGCAGAGATTTTACTTTTGTCACTGTATCTTTTAATTTCTGTTTATCTTCCTCATTTTTGTGTAGTTCCCCTTTCTGAAATTAAACACCACAATGTTGGGCTGCTGAAGTGTTTTTCCGACCACAGGGATTTTAAATTTTATTACATTATGGTCATTATTTCCAAGCAGTGCAGTTATATTTACCTCTTGGACCGATCTTGCACTCCACTTAGGACTAAATCAAGAATTGCTTCTCCCCTTATGAGTTCCAGAACCAGCTTCTCTAAGAAACAATCTTTTAAGGTATCAAGAAATATTATCTTTACATTCCATCCTAAAGTGATGTGCACCCAGTCAATATGGGGATAGTATACTGTAATTTAAGGCAGGGGACAAGAATTCTTTGGAATGTTGAGCAGCTGGTGAGCCCTTGGACTGGCATGGGGGAACCACTCTGAAGCCAACCCATCACGATTGAATTGTGTTTTGATAATGTCCAAGAATTATTGTCTTCTGATCTCTTTATGAAAGCCTTTCAAATGATTGCAACAGCAGTTTATGTACGAAGGCCAACATTTTCCAAAGAATCCTATCCTGCTAGAAGCCCAGTTTGGAAAAGGTTGGGCCTAATCTTCAGGGTTGTTGAGCACTGACATCTCTTATGTAAGTTAACTGGAGTCAAAGGAGCTCAGTACTTCTAAAAAAAAGAAAATCAGGCCCAAAAGTGTCTTAAAGTTGGGCACAGAATGAAAGCGCCCCAAATCAACACCTACTTTTGAAAATGTGGGTTAAATATGTTAAAATAGATGTAATCATCATCATCATCATTATTATGAATAGTAGTAATAGTATCCTAGGAGCTCAAGCTATGGGCCGGGACCCCATTGTGCTAGGCATTGTACAACCAAGGAATAAAAGACAATCTGTGCCTCAAAGCTAAATATAAGACCAGAGGCAACAGATGGAGACAGGTATGCGGAGGAATAGAAGGAAACGAGGCGGCAGTATTGGTCAGCGTGACTAGCAAAGGTCTCAGCACATCTTGCTTCTCCAGAAAATTATTTTCTCTTTGTTGCTTTAGTGGGGGATAGAGACAAAGCTTGAGTGGAGATACCTAGCACATAGAACGAGCAGCCTTCATTATGAGTTTGTGGGAGGTATGGGATTCCCGGACGACTGCTTGGGATCTTTGTATAGTTTTAACCTAATAGCAGCCTTGCTAAGGTTATGTCTCTGCTCTGGGCACTAAAGCAGTATCTATTGTAGCATAGATGCTTCCTACGCAGATGGAAGAGGTTATTCTGTTGATATAGGTAATCTACTTTGCTAAGTCAACAAAATATTCTTCTGTTGCCCTAACTGCATCTATACCAGCAAGCCTGCTATCGGGGGGAAGCAAAAGGGGCAGCTGCCCCTGGGTCTGGAGCTCCAGACTGCCACCGCTGCTACTGCGGCACCAGTGGTGGCCTGAGCCCTGACCCTATACATTGCTGCTGGAGGGCTGCGCAGCACGTTCCGGGTAGCACTGAAGGCTGCCTAGCCCCAGCTCTGCCCCTTATGTCCCACTCTTTCTGGGGGCACAGAGCAGCCCCCTTGTCCAGGGGCCTGACAAGGCTTTTGACCCCACTGCATGGCCAGGGTTTGGTCAGTGTTACTACAGCACTCAGGGTTACGCAAAGCTTTTCTACACATGGAATGAAGTTCATGCTCATAAACTGGAGCACCTGAAATCCTCAGGATTAAGCTACAGCTAGCTAAGGCCACTTTACTTCTGAAATAAAACGGTCAACTACACCATATTTAACATGCTTTAGCTTATGCATAGTAAAGTCACACCTTCAGTTAATTTGTTTGACTTTTCTGGGTGTCCCTGTGTAGACAAGCCCAGCACAAGTCTACATGACACCATGCAGCAGACAGGACATACCAAACAAGAATATATCCCTTACTCCACACAACGCTGAGCAAAGCAAGAGATATGATACCCAAGGAACAAACCAGGAATATCAGTGTGGGGGGGGGGCGGAGATATGATAGAGGTCTATAAAATCATGACTGGTATGGAAAAGTGAATAAGGAAAAGTTACTTATTCCTACAATATAAAAACAAGGGGTCACCAAATGAAATTAATAGGCAGCAGGTTTAAAAGAAATAAAAGGAAGTTTTTCTTCACTCAGCACACAGTCAATCTGTGGAACTCCTTGCCAGAGGATGTGGTGAAGGCTAGAACTTTAACAAGATTCAAAAAAGAGCTAGATAGATCCATGGAGGTTGGGTCCATCAATGGCTATTAGGCAGGATGGATAGGAATGGTGTCCCCTAGCCACTGTTTCTCCGGAGGTGTGTGACAGGGGAGGGATCGTGTGATGATTACCTGTTGTGTTCCCTCCCTCTGGGGCATCTGGTATTGGCCACTGTGGGCAGACAGGACACTGGGCTGGATGGACCTTTGATCTGCCCCAGTATGGCCGTTCTTGTGTTCTGAGAGAGAAAGGACTATGCAGTAACTAAGCCTCTAAGCTAGGACATGGGATTCTTCTGACACTAAAGGCAGCTTTTATGCGCTTGTGAAAATCCCTTAGCCTCTCTGTAAAATGGACAGAATAGTATCCCCCTACCTCACAAGGAGGCCGTGTGCATACATACCCCGAGGCCTTAAAGGAGATCAGATAGGTTACAGCGATGAAGGCTATGGGAGTACATTGGACTGATTCGCTACAATGCAACATTTTTGCTTTGCTCTGCAGAGAGTGGCGAAGCATTGGGAAGCTGGTTACAGCTTCCTGAAGTTCTGCCCATCTGCAGCACAAAGAGCACCTTGCTTTCAGTTCCACCAGCTAGCAACAATTTTCAAGAGACATTATGCAGTCTTCTCCTTGATCCCAGTTCCTGCTCAGCCAGGCACTCCACTAGACAGGGGAAATTTTCAGCAGGGGGAAAAAAAAAAAAAAAAATCTAACCAGATTCCATCCCGTAGGAGGTGTTATGAGGATGGGCTGAGAATTTACAGCTGGAAGGCTTCCCAGAAAGTGGGTTTTAAGAGGGTATTAGAAGTTCCAAGTACAAAAGTGGGGTGGAGTTCAGAGTACCGGAAGACAACAAAAAGGGCATTTAAGAGAACTGATTAAAAGTGTGAAGAGTGAAATAGGGTGAAGGCTGAAATAAATGCTGGAGCTGGAGCAGTGAGTTGCCTGAATTTAGCATTGTAGTATTGGTAGTTGCAGTGCTAAATATCAAGTGAGTTTGGATAATGAATAAATGTAGGATTCTTTTATTTTTCTTTAGTTTTTTTATTCTTCTGGATTCAGGTTTCAAGTTTTCCTCCACAAGCATAAGGACTAGAAGCATGCTTTCTCTTAAAAATGAAAGTGGAGTTCACACTTATTTCCAGAATTCCAGTAACTGGGCCTATTTGGAAAAACATGACATTGTGCAAAACTTACAATAAAATGGTGAGAACTGGTCACATAGCACTTAAGAAGAAAAGAAAACAGGAAAGGTTTCAAGAACCACCAATAATCAGAGATAAATACAGGTTATTCCAGGGCAGAAAGAGCCAGGTTTCTATTTTCTTCAGGCTAATTTAACAAATCAGAGTGGATGTGTTAATTGGAATAGGAAGCACATGTGACATACTTAGTGTTCAGACAGGCACCAATGTTTTCATAAAAAAAGCGAACCTGGGTTTCTTCTTGTGGGAGTCGATATTTTTTTAATATTTTTAAGCTTTATGCTCTCTCTAGTTTTCATTTCCTTCTCCCCTCTTTCCGGTGGCATTTTTGCCAGCTCTGCCACAGGCCAAGTCTGAAGGAATGTACTGAACAGTGTGTGTGAATCTGCCAACTAGTCACTTATTCTTTCCTGCTCTGGGATGGGATTGGTTAACCTGAATTTTTGGCCTGACAATAAAATGCATGTTCCTCACACCCTAACCAGTGAGCACTACACATTGTGGTTCTGAGATCTGTGGAGAAAACCAATAAATCAAGGGTGAGCTCCTGAATCAAAACTGGAAAGTTGAAAATAAAACCAATTACTGAGCCCTTTTGCTCATGGCAAAGGCATTGTACTGCAAATGCAAACGGAACACCTGGGAAATCCCTCTACTCAGTGTTCCCACTTTGATTGACATCTAAATAAATAAGGACTTAAGCTAGGCTTCAGCTTTCATTTCCTTATTTTGGATGTAAAAATCTTTTTTTAATGGTACATTTCATTGCGCTGCAAAGGGAAGATAAACTAGTTTTTCTTTAGCTTAGCAATATTCCCCTCCCATCTGTCCTGTAGACATCACTTCCCAGGAGATCTGCACAGTATTCAAACTCAAAACACCACATGACCTTTTGGCATCAATGAACAGAAATCAGTCAAAGCAGCAAGCCCTGTATAATGCTTTATGGGAATTACCAGAATATTATCCCTCCCCACCCACCCCCTGCCATTTCTCATTGGTGTCCTTTAGGGCAGTAAACACTGGTACAGAACACATACAGGACCCTCCTAGCACCAATGTTGTGATTTAGAATCCATGTTTCCAACAGAAAACCAGCCACTGCACATGCAATTCCCTGGTTTGAATTCTGTAGGGCTTCCAGAAGAACATCTTTTTTAAATTAAAAAATAATGGTTAAAACGAGTGTAATAGGAATATTAGTTCTAGAAATGGGCTTAGGTCAAGCTTGAGTGGACATATCAGATCTGATGCTTTTTTGATCACCTTGAATTAGCATCTCTAATGAATGACACTTTAATATTAACCCATCCAACCAAAACAATGCATAACTAATGGCTCCTGTTGTGGAGCCATTTAATATTTTGAAAATGTGGCAAAAATAGTAATATAAAGTAACTGCTGAAGATCCCATATGCTGTTTCTCACTTCTTTTGTGTTTGTAATACCATTACTTCATACCCTTTCAAATGATGTTGGTTACTTTGGACTCAATAGATGAGCTGTCTATACAATTAGGAGAATAGGTCCAAAGCATCTAATCTCTCTCACCAGTGAGCCTCTGCTCCAAACAGTTTTTGGGTTACAATTATTCCTTTATCTACCAGAAAACACTGGTCTTTGTGTTCCATTTCTTTGTTTCTATATATATTGTGCATTTATTTATGAAGACGGGGCTATTTGAGGAAACCTTTCACTCGGGCTCTTTGTCACTATTGGGTACACACATTCCCCCTCCAGCTATCCGATTCAAATGGATTCCCATGAAGACTGATGGCTTTTCTAATGGAAGCAGATCTCCTCACAAGCAGATTTTTATATTTAGAAGATCTAGGGGGATGCACTGCTTGCTATGTTTGCATACCCCAGCCTGATTGTGTCATTCTATCATGTGGCAGGAAAAACTTTTTGAGAGACAGAGACAGAGACAGAGAGAAGCAGCTCTCCCGGATGAATTTAAGCAAGTCCAAGAAAGTCTAGATGGGATATAAATTGGTGTAATTTATGCTTCAGCTACATTAGGAGGACTTGCTGATATAGCTATGCCAAAAAAATGTTCTAGTGTAGACAAGCCTTTATATTTGTTTCCCTTCAATTCCCCACTAATATTTAAATTCTCTTAAGGCCCCTCTAAACACAAACGGTCACTTCTCTGAAATAAATCAATTAGATTTAATTCACATTGTTTGTAATTATGGTCTAAGCTTGAGTGGACACATATCAGATTAAGAGTGTTCTACTTTGATTTAGCTTTTTGCCAATTTAGACTAAATTAAAATAGTATTTTTAATCCACAATAGAAGTGTCTATACATAATTTCTCATCAAGCAAAAGGTATAAACTAAAATAAAACATCCTCATAAGCCAAAATCAGAGGTGATACATGGGTCACAATCTTTGTCTATGAGAGTTTGGGGTAATTTAAACACCAAGGTGCTGAAAGATGAAAGAAGCTGTAAATTAAGGTAGCCTGTACCCTATTTTAATATACATCTTTTGTCTCCTCGGTGTGTAAATTACACCAACTCACTAGCCTGCTCTAGAGCAGAGTGTTTGGTTCTGCTGTAACACAAGTTAATTGATTTTCACTTTACTCAAGTAGACTAACAGAATAGAAAATGCTAATTTAGGCACTCAATCATCTGTTCATAGACATTTGTTACTGGACATTTAGATTCTCATTTACAATACTCTTGAATGTCCTTCTATTTCCATTCTCAGTTTGTTGCCTCTTTCTCATCAGTTGCACTAGGGTCCAAAGGAAACAAATCTCAGGGCCTACTTATTCCCAGATGAAGAGACTATTTTCAAGATCTAATGTCATTCTGTGGGCTGTATTTAGGAGAGTATGGAATGGGACGAAGTGAAGAGAATTTCTGTAGACTTTCTCTAAAATATCAGATGTTTTTGTTCTAGGGATTTAAGAATATTCTAACACTTTGGAATTAAAAAAGAAAACTTTTCAGTCATTAAAAAAGTTTAAATATGAATATACTGCAGTACTTACCTTATCCCAGTGGTTCTCAAACTTTTTGGCTTCTGGCCCACCCCGCTTAATGTGGACTTTTCCATGGACCACCAGCCAACAACCCGTAACAACAAAATGAGGGCAGGAGGGGATGAGAGTTCCGGGTCTGGGTGGGGTGCATGAGGTATCCCAGAAAAGCTCTGCCACATCCAGGGAACATGTCTGCTTTTTCAGAACAGTTTCGGGTGCGTTCTTTTGGCATCCCCGTATTCCTCTTGGTAAGAGGAATAAGGGATATTCCAAAAGAGGAGTTTTTTCTGAAATTTGGCCCCATTTAGACAGGCCAAATTTCAGAAAAGCCTCTTCCAAAAAAAAAAAAAAAAAGTGGGAAAAGATACACAGATTTCAGTTAGCAATTTACATATCTATTTCCGAAAAAAAACCTGCAGTCTAGACGTAGCCTCAGAGAGTAGTTATTAATGGTTCACAATCATGCGGGAAGGGCATAACAAGTGGAGTTACACAGAGGTCTGTTTTGGGACCGGCTGTGTTTAATATCTTCATCAACAATTTAGATATTGGCATAGAAACTACACTTAAGTTCGCAGATGATACCAAGCTGGGAGGGGCTGCAACTGCTTTGGAGGATAGGGTCATAATTCAAAATGATCTGAACAAACTGGAGTAATGGTCTGAGGTTAATAGGATGAAGTTTAACAAGGGCAAATGCAAAGTGCTCTACTTAGGAAGGAACGATGAGTTTCACACATACAGCATGGGAAGTAACTGTCTAGGAAAGAGTGCTGCAGTAACGGATCTAGAGTCATAGTAGACCACAAGCTAAATATGAGTCAACAGTGTGATGCTGTTGCAAAAAAAAGCAAACATGATTCTGGGATGCATTAACAGGAATGTTGTCAGCAAGACATGAAAAGTCATCTTCTGCTCTATTCTTCACTGATTAGGCCTCAATTGGAATATTGCATCCAGTTCTGGGCACCACATTTCAAGAAAGACATGGAGAAATTGGAGAAGGTCCAGAGAAGAGCAACAAGAATGATTAAAGGTCTAGAATACATGAGCTATGAGGGAAGACTGAAAGAATTGGGCTTGTTTAGTTTAGAAAAAAGAAGACTGAGAGGGGACATTATAGTAGTGTCACAAGGAGGAGGTAGAAAAATTGTTCTCCTTGGCCTCTGAGGCTAGGAGAAGAAGCAATGGGCTGTGTGTGTGCGCACACGCACGCACGCACACACACACGCGCGAGAGAGAGAGAGAGAATGGAAAGAAAATGTTGAGATGTTATTGAGAAAAGAATGTCTACTGAATTATACTTTAAATCTCAAAACTTTTTTGCCCTCCAAATTTTCTCCCCTAGGACATTCGCCTGGCGTCAACGCTGGCATTGTTCTGGCCTTTTTTATCCATGCTATTTATTTAAGTTTATTGGTATCTGAGTTTGTGTGTGCCCCTTATCAGGTTTCCCACTTGGGGTCTTTTATTTTACTTTTATATATATATTTATATTGTGTTTTTAAAATGTTGTAAGCCACCGCAAATATTTTAAATAGAGGGGCGGGCTAAACTAAACTAAACTAAAAGGTTGACTATGTGCTGCATGACGAAAAACTTCCTTTTGCTTATTTAAACCTGCTGCCTATTAATTTCATTTGGTGACCCCTAGTTCTTATATTTAAATAACTTTTCCTTATTTTTTTCCACGCCAGTCATGATTTTAGAGACCGCTATATCCTCTCCTCACTTAGTCTCCTCTTTTCTAAACTGAAAAGTCCCTGTCTTTTTAATCTCTCTTCATATGGGACCCGTTCCAAACCCCTAATCATTTCACTTGCCCTTCTCTGAACCTTTTCTAATGCCAGTATCTCTTTTGAGATGAGGTGACCACATCTGTACGCAGTATTCAAGATGTGGGCATACTATGGATTTGTATCATCTGCAAATTTTATAAGTGTACTTTCCATATTATCTAGATCAGGGCTACTCAAGTTTGGAAGCCCCAGGGGCCATGATGATACTCACAGCACATGCTGAGGGCTGCAACTTAAGTGTGGTTGCATGTACAAGCAAATATATATGCAAATATATGCAAACAGCTTCTTTCACACTGACAGGCATGAATACAAAGATTAAGGCAAGACTACACAACACAGGCTCCATTTCAGTCAGTTCTGCTGATATTAATAAAATGCAGTATTTACCCGATTCCTACCCATATGACAGCACTTTTAATGAGCAATGACAGTCCAGGAATTGAACTGCTAAAACGCATCTCAACAGAAGACCATTATATTGACTTGCCATTATGAAGTGTGTTCCCAGTGGAGGCCATGTTCAAAAGATCCTACCCACGGGCTGCATGTTGAGACCTGTGTAAACTCAAACCACATCGCAGGCCACATACTGAGTAGCTCTGATCTAAATAGTTGAAGATGATATTGAATAGAACTAGTCCCAAAACTGATCTCTGTGGAACCTCACTTATGTCCTTGCAGCATGACTGTGAACCACTGATAACTCTGACCAGTTATGAACTTGCTTTATAGCAGCTCCCTCTAGGTTGTATTTGCCTAGTTTGTTAATGAGAAGATCACGTGAGATTGTTGTAAAGCATTTGATTAAGTTTATACCACATCTACCATTTTCCCCTTGTTATTTATCACAATATTATCTTCTAGAGGTGTGCAAAGGGATTCCTTAATTATTTGCTCCCTTATCTTGTGTGGTACAGAAATTAAGCTGGCTGGTTTGTAGTTTCCTGGGGCCTCTTCCTGGGAAAAAATCACTGGGGCCTTTCTGTAAATGAGACGAGTTGGGGAATGACATTCAGAGTAGGATATATTCTGAGACTCCTCTTGAAACATGAACTGGCTGCAAACTCTCTGGATTGACGGGGTTATATTTTTATTTCTTTTGAAGACCCATGAGGAATCATCTGAGAGATTACATGGATACACAGTAAACAGAAGGGGAACATAGGGTAACAGTGATGGGGCCCCAGCATTCACAGATATATACTGTACAGTAACTCTGGCAAGCAGACCCATCTCTTTGGGCACACAGTCAGCCACTGTAGTGGGAGAGTTTATTTTATTATTCTAGAAGTCCTTAAGAAAGCTGAAATATCTCCAGGCTTAGTGCAGGTAGGGATGTGAGTGACGGGTTGGGAATATTTTTACTGAGGTACGAGTACATTTTACTTAGCACAGGGGCCAAAGAGAGAAGGTACAAAATGAAAGGTAGCTAATGTCTCATGAATGGTGATTGTATGTTATTATTGACATAGTCAAAATGTGCTGTCTGCCTCCCCAAAGTGCTTACAATCTAAACAGACAGCAGACAGGCAAAGGAGCTGGGAATAGGTAGTACCAAACAAGATTGTAAGAGTCTGTGCCGTCTTGTTTTTAATCCTTCTCTGTTTGCCACTTATTAATTATTTAGGGTTTAGGAGGTTTTTTATTTTCTCATACCTTCTAGTTCTCTCATCAGCACAATGTGTACACTTGATGAAAGCTGAAAGAACTCCTAGCATGTATATTATCATTGCTTTTTCCTTCTGAAAATAAAACTTGAGCTTTAGGAATAAGAAGGCCCTTATTAATAGTTGGGGATAAGCGACAGGTGCTTATATCCCTCCAAAATTCATGGTCCTTCTGAGAGACAGCTGGATTAGTTATGAGTTGCTAAATGGATGCTGAAAAGCATTTGATCTTGGGAAGTCAAGGTAAGAATTTAAGGGTCACCTTTTTTAACAGGCTTATCAACAGAATATATAGAAATTTGAGCCAGAATCTCTTCAGTTCTAATGACATTCAAGTCTTTGTCTACACAGAGGATTTCAGCATTCAGTGACCAGCCACCAGTGCAAATCTCTTGTAAAAAACACATGTAAAATCACTAGTGTAAATTGCTGCTTATAGAAGCCTTGCCTGTGCACATTTGGGACTGGTAATATGGAAGCTTCACCAATGGTAGTAATGGGGCAAATCCCAAATGTAGACAAGGACTTGAAAACACCATTTTAAAGAACTAATGCTTAAAAAAAACGAAAAGTCTCAGATATTTAGCAGTCACTGACACCTGTGAACACTTAGGAAAACTCAATGTTTACGTCTCTGCTGTCTTCTTCCCTTCTAAGCGAACACATCGCTGCTCAGTAAATCATTTGCTCAAGTTTTTAACATATTCAGCTTACAACCATACCAGTAAAATTCCCAAATCCATTCCCTAGATCAAATAAAGGTAATTACAGAGTTTACTATGGGCGATTCCCAGTGGGAAGGTGGGAGTGGCCATAGGTTGGGCTCGAAGGTGAATACTGTAAATGCACAACAGAGAAAATGGGAATGTACCACACCCATCATAAAACATGCTGTCACAGTCAGCAACAGAAATCATTAGGGTGGATCTTTATACACACCTTCCTCATAAAGAAAGAGCTATGGCACAAGATCCCAAGATGAACTCACAAGCCACAGGGAGCTGAGTATGACTCACTCACTGTGGGAGAGGATTATGAGACTGCTGAAGGAGCAAAGTCTCCATGTTTTCTGTGAGATCCCTTCCCCTGTGCAATGAACTGGGTACATAAGATTGCATACAGACTCTCTCTGGGCTTCAGAGAGAATTCACTGGATATGTCTCATGTACACATTCTCAGCACCTCCTAGAAGACACATCACATGCATCCCAATACATACTACTCAGCTCCCAAATCATTCAGCATTTCCCGGTGCATCCATCTCAACCTCACCACAGTACAAAGTTCTGTTCCACATGGCATTTGTCCTTCCACTTAATGCAGGCGTGGACAAATACCAGCCTCTAGGCAGGATACCATCTGCCAGAGTTAGCAGCTGGTGGGTCCCTGCACAGCCATATTTACTTGTGCCTCAGCAGGTTCAGGGGAATCACAGCCCCTGTTGGCCGCAGATTGCTGTTCCCAGCCTATGGGAGATGCAGTTACCCATACCTGCGGAGGTGCAGGTAAATATAGTGGCAGCAGCCCACCAAGTGAACCTTTGCCACTTTATTGCCCACTCCTGACTTAACTTTCAGCCCCACCTTATGCAATGGCTTTTTCAGCACTGTATGTCCATTGATTCTTATCAACCACAAGATAATGCTCATGTCTCTTCACTGTTTCTTCCGCTCATACAATGCCACTCCCAGCCACTCTACAGGGCTCCTGTCCAACTGGCTGGAAAATTTCATCAGGTTCATACTTCCAGCTGTAGGGCAAACATACCCCTAAGGGAAACACTCAAAGAGTATCTGTTTATTTAGAGTTGGGTCTGAGATTATACCATAGATTTGAGTGTGAAGTATTGAAATTTTTCATGGCTCACATTCAAATCAGCACAAATCTGTGCATCCATTGATGAGCACTCTTATTCTATGGATAGGGATTTCAAATATTAATTTATTTAAGAACATAAGAATGGCTATACTGGGTCACACCAAAGGTCCATCTAGTTCTGTATCCTGTGTTCCAACAATGGCCAATGCCACCCAGAGGAAACAAATAGAACAGGAAATAATCAAATGATCCATCCCCAGTTGCCCATTCCCATCTTATAACAAACAGAGGCTAGGGACACCATCCCTGTCCATCCTGGCTAATAGCCATTGATGGACTTATCCTCCAGGAACTTGTCTAGTTCTTTTTGAACACTGTTAAAGTCCTTGTCAAGGAGTTCCACAGGTTGACTATATGTTACGTAAAGAAATAATTCCTTTTGTTTGTTTTAAACCTGCTACTTAAGATTTTTTCCTTATCTACTTTCTCCACACCAGTCATGATTTTATAGACCTCTATCGTATCCCCTCTTAGTCTCCTCTTTTCAAGGCTGAAAACTGGTAGTTTTCAGGTATCTAAAAGGGATACCTGAAAGGATAAGGAGGAGGGAGAAAACTTGTTCATCTTGGCCTCTGAGGATAGGACAAGAAGCAATGGGCTTAAACTGCAGCCAGGGAGGTTTAGGTTGGGAACTTTTTCCTAATATCCAACTGTCAGGGTGGTGAAACACTGGAATAAATTGCCCAGGGAGGCTGTGGAATCCCCATCTCTGGAGATACTTAAGAGTAGGTTAGATAAATGTCTAGACCATCCCTGATAAGACAGTATTTGGTCCTGCCATGGGGGCAGGGGACTGGACTCGATGACCTCTCGAGGTCCCTTCCAGTCCTAGTATTCTATGATTCTATGACTCTGTAGCGAGCAGGGTTGGCAGCTTACTGACCCGGAGGAGGAAGAACCTCTCTCTGAGCCCCAGTGGGCTGAGATGAAGCCTGTCCCCTTAAATCCACAGAGGCCTAGGGGAGAGGCAGGAAGTTATAAAAGCTGAGCTCAGCAGCTCAGTAGGGGCCCAGCTGCCAGAGGGAGCAGAGGCCTACCTTGACTTCTCACACCAGGAGGTCCCGAAGGGTGTGGCAAAGGCCAACGACTGGCCCGGGCCACCTCCACATGGCTCATCAGCTTGGGTGGGGCCGGTCGGTGGGCCTGGGCCTCAGCCGTGTAGACCCGGCTAAAGCTACAGTCCATTTCCGGACACTCCCTCTGTAAATGGCTCATGCAGCCGCAGGCAAAGTATGGTCCGAGTTCTGGGCGGATTTAACGAATGGGGAGCGACGCCACTTCTCCCGGGCCTGGAGGCTAGGAGTCCCCAGAGTTTCTTGGGTCCCAGGCTGTGCCTCATCAATAATCCGCCTTTCAGGTTGCAAGACAGGAGAGCCTGAGGTTGTAGCCCCCTGTCGGGGCCTTGGGGTTGGTGCCTCCTTTTTAGTAAGGCGTAACGGTGCAGGGGGCCCTAAGGAGTCCCTGGCCAGGTGTGGGGTGGGATGTCTCACTTGAGGCCACAGATTGGCCAGCTGCTGGAAGCTGCTCTGCTCCCTCCAGCAGCTGGGCCCTTGCTGACCACCTGAGCAGTCGTCATTTTATGCTTATAGTTGGGATTGTGTTTTCTAATATGCATTACTTTGCACTTAACATTAAAATTCATCTGTCATTTCATTGCCTAGTCACCTAGTTTTGTGAGATCCTTTTGAAGCTCTTCACAGTCTGCTTTGGACTTAACTACTTTGAGCAATTAATACACTTTAAATTGCACTCGGGAACATTTAGTGTGCTTGTGGTGCACATCACCACATGGTACAGCTAAACCCTAAGAAAGGACATGATAAATGTCTTGTAAGAATAGGAAGGGAGTAAACACCAAGGAAAAAAAAGAATTATTTAGAATGGCAGTTGGGGATATAAGTAGGAATAATGAAAATGATTGAACTGTGTGGGATAAAGATGGGAACTGGTGGAAGTTTGGTTGCTTGGGCCATTTAAAATAGCCTAGGCAAAGCATTAAAAATGCTATTTTACTACTTATTGCACCTATCAATAATTCTCTCATTTGAGTTGATCAGTGTAACTTTTTCATAGCTTCAACTATTGTGAATAGTGCAGTAGTGCTCTGCACATTCCTAAGAATGGACACAGTGATCCACCTAGCCCAGAGATCCCCAAAAACGGTATGATGCACCACACAAAGGAATGTTCAGACAGGCACAGCACCCTTGGCCCCCACCTAAGGCCCCCTAACTCCTGTCCATGTACTCCATCCTGAAGCAACAGTCCCACTCCCAGCTCCCTGTTCATGGCAAGTTTGGGAATCACTGATCTAACTCAGTATCCTGTCTTCTGACAGTAGCCCATGCTGGATGCTTCAGAGGGAATGAACAGACCAGGCACTCATCTAGTGATCCATCCCCTATTGTTCACTACCAGCTTCTTGCAGACAGAGTACTCGGAGCATGGGGTTGCATTCCTGACCATTTTAGTTAGTAGCCATTGACAGATCTATCCCACATTAACTCATCTAGTTCTTTTTTGAACTGTTACACCTTTTGCTTTCACAACATCCCCTGGCAACCAGTTCCAGGTTGACAGTGAATTTCAGGAGTGGTCTCATCAAATTGCATCTAGGTCTCTCTGCTCTTATTCAGTGCCCCAAACTACACTGCCCTGTGGACCTGGAAACTCATGGCTAACCTGCTGCAATTATCCGTAGGCCTCTGCCATCATTACTACTGTCCATGTTTCTTCCTCCTCTTCAAAATTATTTTTCTAAAATTCATCTTGGTTTGTTATTGCCCCACCATAGCCACATTTCTAGCATCTAAATCCCTTCCTAATGTTTGCCTTCAGGGTTATCTGTGCCTGTCAATCATTTGTGAACACCTCTCCCTTAAATGAGGTGGGGCTGAACCCCAAACTCTGAAACATCTCCCTAAATGACCCTCCAATGCGATAAACTGTCTTTTGTCATTAGTCTTTATGTTCCCTCCATTAGTTACCAGATAACATGCAAAGCTCGAATCTCAGTCTATATGAAATGATCCTGTAGCTCAGGCATGTCCAAAGTCCGTCCCGCGGGCCAATTGCGGCCCGTGTTCCGGTTTAATACGGCCCCACAGGTAATTTGGCAATATCTATCTTTTATGGCCCCCAACGAATCCATATGTATTGAGATGAATACATTGTATAATCTCAGTTAATGTCAGTTGGTCTAAATCAGTTATAAATATATTTGGACACAACATGTATACTTGGTGTTATGTTCCTGTTCATATTTTTTGAACTTAAAACTTGACAGACAACCTTTATTACCAATAATATGTAATGTACTTTACAATGTTCCTGACATATATTTCAGCTTCCTGGATTTTTTTTTTCATCTGGCCTTCAGATATGAAAGGCAGAGTGATTTAACACCTGTTTAGATTTGTCATCCATGTGACGAAATGAAAAGTATGCCGTTTGCAATAAACTTTGCATAAAATAGTTAATTTGCATTTAATTTTAATGGTTCAAAGAATGTCAGGCAAAATGGTCGGCCCTCACGCATGTTCACTTCATCAAATCTGGCCCTCTTTGAAAAAAGTTTGGACACCCCTGCTGTAGCTGGATCTGTTCAGGCAGATTTCTGGGCCATATGGAACCCCAGTAATTGCAACTACCTGCATGTAAAATGGTCTAATGGCACAAGCTTATATCAGTCATTTCTTAATATCTTAAGTAACAGCTTTTCTTTTTTTGTAAATAACTAAGACATGAGATACTAGTCTCAAATTAGTCCTAAACAACATACAAAGGTTATTTCAACAAGTATCCACAGTTTCTAGCCACTAGCTAATAGTGACCACAGTAAACTTAAAATCAGCACCCTCAGGGAACAAATCACTCCAAAAATTAGCACTGTGACACTACACTTTAAGAATGGGAGGGTTTTTTTTAATTCAGACTTGTCAAAGTGTCTAAAGTAAACAGTGAGGAAAATAAAATCCTTAGAAGCAGCATGAAGCTACTACAGTATTCTTTACCTGAGTCCTAGAAGCAATACATACCTCTCAACAGAAAAGGAAACAGGAAGGCAATAAGAAACTGGCACGTTTAAATGGCAAATTAGGTTTGTTCAAATGTATACATATAGTTTGTGTAAAAAATCTGGACACTTTTTTCCAGGGGAGTAGGGGAGGCAAAAGAGGGCACTATAGTTGGCTACATAAGCTAAAGCTCTTAATACCAGGATGTCTGGTCGCCTTAACATCACAGGGCAACAAGTTCCACAACACAAAGCCCACCGCAGAAAAGTACAATCATCAGCCAACCTGAAACACTATCCTTTAAAGTTCAGCCATGTCTGAGCATAGATTTGTCAGGACAGGAGGACTTAAGGAGGAGCTCTTTTCTATAGCCTGGGCCCTGCTCTAGTCAAAATTTGTAAAAGATCTGGATCTTGTTAATACTGTTTCTGAAGACCTCCTATGTAGAAATATACTACTAGGAAAAGTTGCAGAGCGGTATCCATGTTAATCTGGAACTTTAAAAACAAACTTAAAAAAACCATAAGTCAGTCCCACAGCACCTTAGACATCAACACAACTACAGGTTGGACCTCCCTGGTCTGGGATCCTTGGGACCTCAGTGGTCCCGAAAGAGGGATTTTGCCAGACCAGGGGAGGTCATTTCTGCCACCGCCCCGCTCCCCCCCCAGCCCAGCCTCCTAGCAGGCTCCCCACAGGCAACCAGCCCTGTTGCCCTGCCACGGCAGTCCATAGTCCTGCTGCTGGGGCGCTCAGCTTCTCCGTGGCAAGCCACTGCCCTGCTGACGGTGCTCCAGGCCCTATCAGCCCTGCCGCAGCAGCAGCATCAGCCCCACCAGCCCACAGTCCCACCGCCAGGACTCCCGCTATCCACCCCCCCTCCCACACACACGACTGCTGCTCAGCCATAGGGGTTCCTGACCTTGCCAACCCTACTGGGGCAGCACCAGGGCCACTGCCAGGGCTCCTGGCTCCACCAGCCCAACTGTGGCAGTCCTGCAGCTGGGGCTCCTGACCCCATCACAACAGACTGTTGCCTTGACAGAGCCCGCTGGCATTTCAGCTGCCCTATCACTGGTGCAGCTGAACTCCCACAGCGGGGGCTCCTAGCTGCTGGCCTCCCTGCAACCAGCCTGCCTCTGACCCTTCACCAGATCTCTCTGGTCCAGCAACATCGGTGGTCTTGTCGGACTGGGGAGTTCTGGTTGAGAGAGAGAGAGAGTCAACCTGTATAAATATGTATAGTATCATGAACTTTCGTGGGCACAACTCACTTCTTCAGATGAGATGATCTTGAGATATACTACTAGAAAGAGACAAACATAGGAAGCTCTGGGACTAAAATTCGGGTTGCCTTTGAAATGCTAGAAACTTGGGAATAATGAGAAGAGAATATGTCACTAAATATCCAGCTGGAAAAGTTGAAATCTAAAATTCCATGACCCTTCTGAGCACTTGCATATAAAAGGATGTTAGAAAATATCCCAGCTAGTTGTCTCTTTACATAACAGAGGTATCAATGTGAGTTGGAGAGAAAAAATTATGTAGTGCTTTAGGGAGGAGGGAAAATAAAGATGATGCTCACAAAAGCTGGTTCAAGGTAGGATCAGTAAGCTCCTGAAGGCAAGCAGCGTGAAGAATGAATTACAAACTGGTGAACATCCAAACACACCTTCCTCTCATGAAAGCTGATCTCAGTCCCCAGGGATGTAGAAGGCATTTACAGTAGCACCCAGCACATCTCTGAGTGCTCAGACGGCCTGGTGCCGAGCTCTGGTGAAGTGTGTCGCCAGCAGAGTGTCCTCCAATAGCCAGAAAAGACACAAAAACGAGGATTGTTTCAACTATGGTTTGATGCCAGTGGCTTCAGTCATGCAGAGCTAATAGATCAGCTGCTGCTGCCCTGCTTACTCAAACACTCAGCTGAAGTTACAGTTTCTTGCTCTATTTTATTTATTTTTTTTAAAGATAATTATCTTCTCAGGGGAGCCTGGGACTGTCATGCAACATTTACAAAAGCAGAAATAACAAGGGATTTAGAGAAATGATTTCAGCTACTCCTAAGGGAATAAGATACCTTTTTTAAAATCAAAGGGTCATTGTTTTCCATGACGAGTTAGCGCTACCTCTAGGGAGTTCATATTCTTCCAAGTCCCCTCTCTCCCCAAGAGCGGCTGTATCATTTTCACTATACTATACAGTCAAGCCTGCTTATTGTCAACTGCTACTGGACATAATTTTTCCCTCTTAAATGGGATTTTTCAATAAATGGAAAACCAAACTAACTAGGGGGAAGATTCTCCCCTCCCCCCTACACACACACACTTTATGAATAAGGAATAATGTCAGTCCCGCCTCATTACCCATTTTCCAACATAATCTTTAAAAAACAACAACTATAACAAAGGTGTTTCTGGTGCACTAATTTTATAATTTGCATTTAGTGTTCACATTTAATCTGTTGAGACAGAGTTGGTAGATAATGAGAAATTCATTTGTTCTGAATGCTTCAGCCAACATACTACTACTTGAGACGTGTGGAGTGTTTTATAATTATATATGAGAGAGGGAGAGAGAGAGAGAGAGAGAGAGAGAGAGAGAGAAATGTTTTGACTTAATAGGCAAATAAGTAGGACATTCATACAAAATAGTTTAATTTAGTAGAGAGAATATACTTCCAATTTATTAGAATATTCCATTAACTAAATTTTCTTAAATGGGCTTGATCATGTTCTGAAAATCAGATTTTCAGAACAATTCCTTAAAGGTAATTAACCTGACTAATCACTACCACACAAAACCAGGGGAGGAAACAAAGCAAGCATGTGATCTGCACACACAATTTCTTGACAAGCAGCAGAGAGAAGACTGTATATTTTTGGAGGGGTGTTCTAAATGCAGAGGTAGAGAAGGGGGCAAAGGCTGCACGCTAGGTGATACAGGTGTGATTGCCAGCTTGCATAGACATACTCGTGCAAGCTCTCGTTGAGTGCTAAGAATATGAATGTACCCAGGGTAGCATGGGCAGTGGCAAGAGACATCACGGACTAGCTATGCCAAGGACATGCCCACAGGGTTCAGGCCAGTTTGTACTTGGCATAGCTAGCCTGCACTGCCCCTCTTCACGGCCTGTGCTACCCTGGCAACACTCCGGTAGTGGGATAGTTCAGTGAGAGCTGAGCTAGCACACATCTGCCTTTGTGTGCTGGGAATTCTACTCCTAGCTCTGTGGCGTCCAACCAGTTCTGAAGCGAAGTAGCCACACTCAGCCGGCCAAAGAGCCACATTGCTCAAGCCAACTAGCCACACTCCATCAGCCAAATAGCCACATGTGGCTAGCGTGTTGGACACCACAGCCATCGCTCAACTGGTTTGCCAGTGTACTATTACTACTAGTTTTGCTTTCAGCTATAACTCAATAAGATACTTCTACTGCTTGGCGGAGACTGATCCTAGTCTTAAGGCAGGCAGGCTGTTCCTTTCATGCCAGTCTCTAAGAGATAGCAAAACAAAAAGCACAGGCAAAGGCTGGTAAAATTTGACAGCAATAAGTAAGGATATATTGGAAAGAGCAAAAAATTAGTTTTCCTTATCCACGGTGTACTAAACTCCCCATATAATCCAAATAGATTCATTACCATTTTCACAATGGCAAGCCAATGGCTTTCAAATAACCAGAACCAGAATGTCCTGTGTTTCAGGTAGGACCTTTCCTGACCCATGACAGGAATCTGATTGCACTGTCTCTGGACACAGGGCTTGTGGCAGACAGAATGAAAGTAGCTGAGGTTTGGAAGTTATTTACCAGCAACACACAGACAAAAAACTCTTCATTTCAGCCATCTCTCAAACTGACTTCTTGAAATCACATTATTTCTTATCCTTTATTGGTCTTACTGAGAGAGTCTTTCAAACACACACAGGTTCACTGAATCATTATTGTAGCCTGACCAATGCTTCTAAATCAGATTCTGAATTTTTGGTCCACAAAACAACTGGTCAACATTCAAGTTTACAGCCCAGGTCAGCCACCTCTTTCTGAGAAACGAGGCACGTGGGAAATGAATACAGGCAGTCCCCGGGTTACGTACAAGACAGGAACTGTAGGTTTGTACTTAAGTCGAATTTGTACTTAAATCGGAACTGGCGTCCAGATTCAGCCGCTGCTGAAACTGACCAGCGGCTGACTACAGGAAGCCTGAGGCAGAGTTTCTCTGCCCTGGGCTTCCTGGAATCAGCCATTGGTCAGTTTCAGCAGCAGCTGACTTGGGGACGCCTGGGGCAGAGCAGCTGGCGGGTTGGTCCAGTAGCGCCGAGGAGCGGTGCTGCGGGACCAACCGGCAGTGCCCCAGCTGCTCTATCACAGGCGTCCTCGAGAAAAGTCTGGTCTGCTGGGGGGGGGGGGGGGAGGGGGACACTAGTTGCATCCCCCCCTCCCCCAGCATACCATGGAGATGCGGGCAGCGGGACCGAGACTTGCTGCGGTGCCGCCGCCCGGGTCCTCCGTGGCTTTGCTCCGTGTCTCCCTGGTCTGCTGGGGGGGGCCCCCCCAGCAGACCAGGGAGACGCAGAGCAGCTTTTCTCGCCCCGGAGGACACGGGCGGCGGGACTGTGGCGCGTCTGGGCATCCCACCGCCCGCATCCTCCGGGGCGAGAAAAGCCCCGTTCGTAACTACGGATCCGACATAAGTTGGATCCGCGTAACTCGGGGACTGCCTGTACTGAGAAAAGGGAGGCCGGTGCTCAGCATCTACAAATCCATGTGGTAGGTCCCAGTTGTCAGCATTTCCCACCTGCTCTTTTCATCATGAGCATCAATAATCAGATGTTTCCTCCATGTCAGCTTCCAGATAAACTGCTCAGAAATGATCCTGTGCCCAAGACATTTCTGAATGTTAGTGAACATCACTTTTTTCTGAACTAGCAGAGGTCTCCTACCTGATTTCCATTCCCCACTGTGTTTCACACCGCTGAGCAGTGCACATTTCAGCACACCTACTCATCATAAAATATATTTTCTTTGAGCTATAAAGGCAAATGAAAATTTTCATCTATTAAAATTATGTATCTTTTTCAATCAAATCTAATAAACTCCTTGGTTATCTACCTAACAGCCACTCAACTATGTAACAAAACTTCCAATGATTAACTCTTTACATAAAGATAGGATTTTAAAATCCGACAACTTCTGAGGCTTCAGCATAGCTCAGACATTACAGGATCTCTCTGTAGATCAGACCTGGGCAAAATACAGCCTATCCAGTCCTCCAAGCCACTGGATCCTGCCTGTGGATGCTGTGGGGAGCCCCAAGCAGGCTGGGAAATGCAGCTAGGGGGAGGATTTTCTTTAAAAACTGAGAGTCTGGAGGGGAGAGGGAAAGCTTTAGGAGATGCTTCCACCCCCAGCACAATCCCATTGGCCAGTTTCTGACCAGAAACTGGCCAATGGGAGCTGCCTGTTTCAACAAAAAGGAAGCCATGAAGCACAAGGAGCTCCAGAGCACATGGTCACAGCCTGTGCAGGGGTGGGGCAGGCAGGGAGACCGATTCAGGAACTGCTGCTGGCTGGTAAGTCTCCTGGCAGAGCCTACCTCTGGCACCCCAGGCCCTTCCTTCCCCAACCCTCTGCCCACTACTCCACATACCCAAATCCTCTCCTCCCTCCTGTACCCATATCCATCACCCCAATCCCCTGCCCAAGATCACAGTCCCCTCTTGCCCTAGCTCACAATCCAAATAGCTGCACCCCCTCCTGTACCCCAATTCCTTGCCCTAGGTCACAATATAACCCCCTGCACCCCAGTCCAGAGCCCCAGGTCACAACTGTCTTTTACCCAAACTCCCTCCCTTACCTCAAGCTCCCTTCTGCACCCAACCTCCATCCCAGATTCTGCACCTCCTCCATTGATGTTCTGGAAGAGTGTGGCCCTCAACCACTTTCCAAATTCTTGGAGTGGCCCCCCTATCAAAAATGATTGCCCACCCCTGCTGTAGAGTAACTCATTCAGCAGAATGTGTGTGATATATAGGATAAGCTATTACTATTACTGCCCGAGAAACTCAGTGAGGTTGCAAAGAGCAAGACCCATGAGATCCCATAGCACAAAAGATTAGAAAATGAAACTTGCTTCTCTTAACACAAAGAAAGAGTATCAGAAATGTCCCAGATCAAAGATTAAGGACAGAGAGGAAGATGTGAGTGGTTACATTACATAGCATTAAGTGATGTGGGATACTTACCCATCTCAGGTACATGCCATGATGTAAGGCAGAAGTCAAAAGGTCATATGCCTTTAACGCATGAAGTGGAAGTGGAAATATATGACCCCTCCCAACCTAAGCAATGAAAAGATAAACCTTCCCTTTAAATTGCCCTTCCCAGAATAGTGGCTTCATCTGCATAAGAGCTTCTCAACAAAGCAGTGTTGTTATCCTCAGACAACACCCCCAAGCAGTGCAGTTTTCCCAGTGCAATCATAATCCTCCATGTAGGAGCTGTGTGCTGCATAGTAAGCTAGTGTGGCTACCACCACAGCTTCTCATCTAATACACCTGTAAAACACCTCTCCCTATGCAGAAAGCAATGAGAAGATGCCAGTGTGTTGGTAAATTGGCAGAGTTTTTGGTGAATGGGGTAAAAGTAGTTACAACTTGTGACTAGATTGGATATCTTCAGTCAGAATCTTCCCCAGATAATCAGGTGATTTATTTAAAAATTCTGGTTTTAGAAATGCATACAATCTGAGGGAGAAGAATATTGGTCAGGCAGGTACCCAAGGAATATTGGTCTGACATACCAAAGCTTCTGGAACAAAGGCTGTTCATTTACAGTAGACTTTTAAGCAGATTTATACTGATGATCATTGTGGTTTAGTTCCATTACAACAGGATTTCTACCTGGCTGGGACTTAGTAATGGTTTCATTGCTTGAAGATCAACCTAATATTAAATTCTCTTCTTCGGACTTGCTGGAAAGTGACCAACAAGACAACCTCATGCAGACACAAGGGAGCCCAAGCTCCTCAGCTCAGCAAACTGTGAGTAACATGTGCAATCTCTTTTCTCCTTTCCAACAAGGAAAAGCCCAGAAACAGTGCTTAACCTTTGAGGTACCGAGACTCAAATTTGGCTGTCCAAAGAAATAAACACAAGAATAAATTCAGAAATCTTTATGGTCACAGAAGGTTCCAGAAATCACAACTGGTGTACAAGAGCAAACATTTAAATTATGTTTCTGAAATGTGGATAGCTAACACATGGTGCTGCATATTAAGCCTTATGAGTACTCTTCTACTGGATTCTCAGTACTCAGGCAATTTCTCTCTACTAGGCATAATTGTTATTTTACAACTAGTGGGGTTTTTTAGACATTATTGTATACCCTTTCTTTACAGAAAGATAGAAATTAGACTCAAAGGATTAACCCACTGGCAGGAGATGGGCAAGATGGGAAGATAACCCCCATTGCTTTGGACTTGGTTGTGACTAAGTCATAAACTGAATTTCTCTGATTCTTACTGCTCACACATTCAACCCATCAGCTTGCTGCAAAAGAATGCTGTAATTTTATAGCTGATGATTTTGGCATGTCAGTGTCTGCCATCTGGTTTAATATATTGCATTCCACTACAGAGAAAGCAAGTATCATGATTCCATCATGAAAACTTCAGGTGGCCGATTAACAGTATTGTCCAAAAAGCTCAGCACAACTATCTCTACGATTTTATAATACTTCTTGGTGAAACAAAAATGGCCTACATGCAGACAGGTTTTATTTGTTTTAAGGAATGAAACGGGAAGGGGAGTTACAAAATATTGAAATTGGTTTTCATTCATCCATTGAGCCAAGAATGGGCAGGAATTGGATTTGTGTTTTGGAGGAGTCTCTGAAAACACAATTTCTCTATGAAACCAGATTAGCACGGACTGCTGATGTTTAGTGGCAAGAAATGCTCAAAGTGGCACCACACATCAGGCTACATCAACTTCCCCTTAACATTTCAAGACAGAAACTTATTGAACTAAATGAATATCCTTGATTGTCATAGCAGCAATGGGTGTAGTGTGACTAATCCATAAAACCCTGCAAATTTGCGGATATCTGCGTTATGTTGTGGGTATCCGCATCCATGGATTTGGATGTGGATATACAAGTCTCATTTTTGTGGATATAGATGTGGATACAAATTTTGTACCCATGCAGGGCTCTACTATTCCATTCAAACTGTGTTTAAAATAAACAGAATTGACAGAAGTTCTTATGTAGACCAGTGACCACTGAAACATAAGTTTATGACACACGAAGTACTTCGAGGTCGCTCTCTTTCTGCAGGGAACACTATTTTCATGCAGAGTTCCCTGGCAGGGTCTTTCTGGCTATGTCTAGATTGCAGGCTTCTTTCTGAAGAAGTCTTTCCGGAAGTGATCTTCCAAAAAAAACTTCCGAATAAGAGCATCCACACTGCCAAAGTGCATCAAAAAAAGCAATCTGCTTTTTCGACAGATAACATCCACACTGAATGGCCGCTATTTCGCATGTAAGGTGTGATTACTATGGGCAGAATGGCCACCAGGGCACCTGTGCTTTCTCCTCTTTTTTCTTCTTCTTGTGAAATAACTCCCTCTTCCCCATCCACACACACACCATTTTCCGAAAGAGCTCTTTCGCAAAAAGGCTTCTTCCTCATAGAAAGAGGTTTACCATCCCCTCAGTTTTCGATTTTTTTCCCAAAAGAACATGGCAATGTGGATGTTAATTGTAGTTTTTTCAGAGAAACAGCAGTTTTTCAAAAAAAACAACCCACCACACACACACTCTGTAGTGTAGACCCTCTGAATCTGCAAGTCCCTCTCTGAATATGTTTTAGTAGCCCAGTGTTCATTGTTTATTGAAAGTGCCAAATCTTGAAGTTCAAAAGTGTGAAATTGTGCCTTGCAGGATAATCCCACTTTCAGTTGCCAATCATATGATCCAGACAGCAGGACGGAAAGAAAGAGTTCAGAATCTTCTCACAGCCCAAGCCCCTCTTCTCCAACCCAGGACCAAACCCAGGGGAGATTTCCTTCCAACCAAGGAATTCACACTGGCAAGTGCAAATTTAAAGTCTCTCCCAATGCTGAGAAATTCAGAAGATTTAGTTATGAGGAATGCACTGCTGCAAACTATGGCAGGTTCATCAAGGGCAGCAGAAGCCCCTTCCACCCTTATAAGAGGGAGCTCAGTGAAGATGCCTTCCAAGAAACTCATCCAGCCCTTACCTTGGAGGGGAATTCCTTCCAAAATGCAAGAAGCACTGGGGGTTTTGAAGAGCTACCAGGATCTACAGGCACTGGAGAGTCAGAATCCTTTCCTACACATATGCAGAACATTTCCACAGAACCAACATGGTGCAACAATCTCCAGTACAACCCTACAAGCCAAGATCATGTTTCCCAAGTCATGGTGAGTTACCATACACAGAAAGCTATCATCAGGGTCTTCAGCTACTTTTGGAAATAATTCTTCTTATCCCTGGCATAACTTTTCAAGGTTGTGGGAGAGATAAACGTCTGTACTACTTCTGTTGCAGTTCCCCATGGGACTCCCTTTCCTCAAGTAAATGTAATTCTCAGAAGTCCATAGAAATGTTTTCCCTATAAACTCAATATGTGGACTTGAAATATCCAATCAGGCAGCAGCAGAGAAAACCCCCTCCTCAAAAAAAAGAGCTGATACAGAGCAGTACTGTTAAATGTCAACTACTACAAAAAATAAAGGGAAACTTTCCAAAAAATGACAAGTTAAGTAAACTGTTTCTGTGCTTATTTGATTTAAATTAAGAAGTTTCAAAGCTGTATTTCTCTCTTGCATGGTAAAGTTTCAAACCTGTAACTCCGAAGTTCTGTTGTATATGCATTCCTTTGAATAGTGCTCAGTGGATAAAACACTGCAAAGTCAGTAGGAGAACATATATATTTTGATAAAGCGCAAAAATATTGACGATTATTTTTAAAGTGACAGTGCAGATTTTAAAGAGAATATGTAGAATGCCGAGGCTGACCTGCCAGATTGCATCAGTTGGTAGGGAACTCAAATCTGTGGTCTAATCAGGTTGCCAGGATCATTTAAAGAATGCTGCTCCACACTTATTAGAAATTATCCCATGTACCCATGTTTAAACTATTGATCAAATCTGTCCATCCGTCTTTATAGAACTCTTAGGGTACGTCTATACAGCACAGTTACTTCGAAATAATGGCCGTTATTTCAAAACAACAATGCAAGTGTCTACACAGCAATTCTGTTATTTGGAAATTTTGAAATAATGGAGGGCTTATTTAGAAATCTGTAAACCTCATTCCACGAGGAATAACACTTACTCCGAAATAGCTATTTCGGAATAGCAGTACTGTGGACGCACCACTGCTGCTATGTCAACATAGAATTATAGAACACTAGGACTGGAAGGGACCTCGAGAGGTCATCGAGTCCAGTCCCCTGCGCTCACGGGAGGACCCAGTACTGTAGACCATCCCTAATAAACATCTCTCACCTGCACTTAAATATCTCCAGAGATGGAGATTCCACAACCTCCCTAGGCATTGCAACACATTTGTTTAAAGAACAATCATAGCTGGGAAGGTGATGAAATGTTTGGATGTAAAAAGTACAAAAATAATATAGCGCTGTAAAACTTAACACAAAAATTCAGTTCTCCAGATTTCAGTTGAGTTGACGTACCCCCCCGGCTTCTCTTGAGTACCCCAAGGGCACTCGTAACATTGGTTGAGAAACACTGATCTAAGATACTGATTTGATCTTGCCTCCCAGTTTTGCCTAGTCCCCCCTTTTTCTCTGCAATCATAGCACATGTTCCCTCTCATTTCCGACCCAACTCCCAGGACTGTTTTTCCACTTACCTGTGGGCTTTGGTCACCTGCCCCCGTTGAACCTAGGTTAGCCAGTCTGCATCCAAATACGGTCTTCCCCTTCCTCAAAAGGTGAATCCTGTAGCTGCTGAGCAGTCCTTCTTAGAATAGCATCCCATGGTCAATGAAGTCAAAGCCCTCCTGGCGACACCATCTTCGCAGCTAGGCATTCACCTGGCTCTTCCCCAGGGCCATTCAAAGTAATTACTTCCCAGTACCTCCCGGGGCTCTAAATCGAGGTAGCACATCCCTATTCGGGAAGCCTGCTTCTGACTAATTTTGAGGCTTCCCTGTAGCATAGATGTATTATTTCAAAATAAACTGTTTTGGAAAAGAAATTTGAAAATAACTTATTTCAGAACAAGCGTGCTCCATAGACATATCCTAACTGAAAAGAAAATGGAAGTTGAGCTTCTCTCATTTTCTGAGGTAATCTCCTTAAATGTGTTGCTGCTCTCTGTTCACTAAGACTGAATTTTGCTTGTTATGGTGTTGTTACTGCTGGAAGGATAGCCAAGGATTTTGCAAAAACAATGAGGAGTCCTGTGGTACCTTAATAAAGACTAACATTTATTTGGGCATAAGCTTTCATGGGCTTTAAGGAGCCACAGGACTCCTTTCTTTTGTGGATACAGCATAACATGGCTATCCCTCTGATATAAAGACTTTGAATATTCTTGCTATATCAGCATCCCTCAGGCAAGTATGTAGGACCCTGGCAGTATACAAGTGTGGAATCCTAGACAAATAGATGGGCAGCAGGGGAAAAAGTCCGAATTGCAGAAGCTAACCAACCAACTGCTCTTATCGGCAGTTTTAGAGATGGTTCATATTCTACAACTGGATTTTTTCTACAGCAATCAAGCTAGCTGATGCAGTCATTTTAGTGTGATTTTCCTCAGCAACCTGATTCCCAACTCTCCCTCCAGGTTTGTGCATTCCTTCTATTGACAATCTGTGAGGGACTAAAGGAGTGAAAGAGGCAAAAAGAGCTAAGGAGTATGGATTATTCTGGTCTGTGAAGAAAAACAAATGATCATTTTCTGGATTTTTCATATTTGTCAGAGTATTTTAACAACAGTCCCCTTCTTTCTAAATAGCAACTGCACAAACATTAATAAGACGATGTTCCTTCTAACAGCTCTAGCAGATGAATTACGTTACTGCTAATACTTCTTGAGTAGAAATAAGTCCAAGAGTAGGGGATGTTAAGAAGTGTGTAATTTGTTAATCATGTTGTCGACAAAAACATTGTCGACTACAGGATTAATCATAAGAACATAGCATAAGAACATAATCAATAAGGGTTTGCATTGCAAGCACTCAGTCCCAACTCAAGCTGGTCCCAGCAACTACCCCCACTGCGGTTCTGCAATAGAAGCCAGTTAAGAGCCAGCACGAGGCTCTTTAAGTTCTTTGAATGGAGAGCTTCAGGGAGGTAGTTGCTAGGACCTAGAGTGAGCCAGCCTGCAAAAATTGCGGGGGGGGGGTGTGTGTGTGTGTGTGTGTGTGTGTGTGTGTGTGTGTGTGTGTGTGTGTGTGTGTGTGTGTGTGTGTGTGTGTGTGTGTGTGTGTGTGTGTGTGTGTGTGTGTGTGTGTGTGTGTGTGTGTGTGTGTGTAGTCCATAGTGTTAACTGATAAGCACCCACTTACTGGTTAATTGACTACATTATTACATCCCTAGAGAAAACAGCCAAAGGCAGCATGGAGGCAGTAACTGAAAGGCTTAATTTATTTAAATTAGCGTCATTTTCTGTAATAACTCTTTATCTGAATATATTTTAGCAGGATTCAGAGGTCAAGCTTAAGACATCTCCACTGGAAGGGCAGCAGAGTCTGTACTGTTACCAGCCCCAAGTGCAGCAGATGTACTGTCCTTCACATCAGTTTCACCAGGTATGGGAAATATGTGGACAACTGGATCAACCCAATGTCCTCCAAGTTACTGGTATGGTGGCTATGACTAAAGGTGAACAGTATCAACTAATTTTGCACTTGTGGGTATGTCCCTACATGAATAGTCTCATGTTACTTAGGAAAAAAAGCTCAGGAGAAAGAGACATGAATTTTATACATGTTTGCACAGAAACAATACTAACATTTGTATAGATATTGCTCATTTATTCTCTTACAATGATCTCCAGAGAAAGCTGGTGACAAGTTGAAAGATTTTACATTTGTAACTACTAGCGTCATCCGGGGCTGCTGACAGGATTGTTGGGTCTTTGGGCAGTGGCAGGAAGGCGACTCCTTGCTCCTGGAAGGGATGGGGCCTCAGGCAGAAGAGATGGGGCTGGGACAGCCAGCCCTCAGCACCACCAGGAATGCAGGGTGCCTCCCTCTGCCCCTCTGGCGCTCACGGCATGTCCTTCCTGGCATTGGAATGTCCTTCCTGGCATTCTGGCGGTGATTCTAAAGGGCCTGGGGCTCCAGCCACTGCAGTAGTAGCAGTAGCCAGCGCGCTGAGCCCTTTAGAATTGCCAGGCTCTGGGACAACCGTGCCCTTTACCCCACACATTAGGAGGCCTGGCTCTGTGAAAATCTTGGAATCCCCCTGGACTCTATTGCAACGAAAATATTATATTTAATGTGCCCTCAAACAACAATACACATAGAAAAGTACTTTTCAAAATCTGGGTAGTTCACATAGATTTAAACAGCCCTGTGTTGCTATAGTTACAAATCACCTTATTGGTATTTAATTCCCATAATCCATTTATTTTGCAACACTTCCACTATTATCCCACCTCAATTAAAAGATTCTGCAATGAAAACTGAACTAACAGTTGTTTTGATACACAGAACAGTATAGAGTTTGTGCTTCCATTAACTAGTTATCTTAGTGCTACAAATGCTGGCAGGAGTAAAAATTATCTTGTTACCCTTGTAGATGAACTCCGTAGATATGCATAGGTCCCAGTCAGATTTTTAAAGCCAGTGAAGTGTTTGCTTGTACAAAAATGAATACACATCCCTGCAATTGTTTCCTATACAGCAGTGTTTCTGAAAGTGTTCCATGGAATCACTTTGAGAAACACATTAACTGGCCACCCCGGTTTGTTTATTTACCGGCGCTGTGGCCACGGAGCCTCGCGGCTGCCACTGGCTCCGTTTTGCCCTTTGCAGCCAAGGGGAGCTGCGGGAAGCGGTGGCCAGGCCCACACCACTGGCTGCAAAGGACGAAATGGAGCCAATGGCAGCCACGAGGCTCTATGGCTGCAGTGCTGGTAAATAAACAAACCGGGGTGGCCAGTTAATGTGTTTCTCAAAGTGATTCCATGGAACACTTTCAGAAGCACTTCCTTTGGTATATATGGTTGTGACTACTTTCTTCCACTATTTGATCTGAGGAAGTGGGTCTGGCCCACGAAAGCTCATCATCTAATAAACCATCTTGTTAGTCTTTAAAGTGCTACATTGTCCTGCATTTTGCTTCAACTACCCCAGACTAACACGGCTACATTTCTATCACTATTCTATACAGTATGTAACTACATATGGTACAAGTGTGCAAGTACCCAGAATGTTTAAGTGCATGTGCACTTAAAGGTGCACTTAAATGTCCACAGATAGCAGACTTGTACATTTCAAGTGTACATAAAGCCACTTTTGTGACTAAGTATATCTTCAATCAATTTGTTTAAACAATATTGCTGGTGTGATGCAGAATTTGTTATACTTGTATACATTGTAGTACATGAATTTTCTTCTCAGTGTGCAATGTGTACATCACACAATAAATCCTGTCTGTGAATGGATGATTTGTCACTTCAGAACCTAAGTCTTTGACAAATTATCAGTTCTGGACAACAGCAGGGATGGAGGGTGGGTCATTGAATGGACATGAGTCACACATCTCGAAGAACACCAGTTAAGAAACAGGTGACTGTCTTTTCTTCCTCGAGTGCTGGCTCATGTACATTCCACATTATGCAGTGCTTTTATTGTTTAAAAAGGTGCCGGTACTCCACGGGAAAAGTTGTTGAGGTTTGACTGGAGGTGCCAGTACTGCGTCTGGAGGTGCCAGTACTGCATACCGGGCAGTACCGTCACAAAAAAGCACTGACATCATGTGACTCCCAAGTAGTATCTCCAGAAAAGAGTAAGAGTTCATGAACATGATACTTTGTGGCACAGCTCTGTCAAATTCAGCATAGTTTCTAGCCTGCTGGGTGGTGACGTAGCAAGCCATGAACATGTGGACCAATGACCACGTCATGGCTCTACAGATGTCCTGGATGGGTACATGCGCCAGGAAGGCCACAAAGAAGTCTGTTCTTTTGTGAAGCGTGATTTCACCAGAAGTGGCAGCAGGGCCTGAGCTAATCATAACAGGTCTGATGCAGGATGTATCCAATTGGAGATCCTTTGAAAGGAGTCCGGAGGACCCTTCATCTGATTTGCCATGGCAGCGAAGAGCTGTGTGCACCTGTGGAAAGGCTAGGTCTGTCCAGGTAAAACACCAGCAGTAGGCAACAACTAGAGTATGCAAGTGCCTCTCCTGGGTCGAGTTATGCAGCTTAGGGCAGAACACTGGTGTCCTGGTTAATGTGGAAAGACAAAACCACCTTGGGAAGAAGGGTCAGATGTGGTTGTAATTGCTCCTGCAGAGTTCCATACGCTGTCTTTTTTATAAGGGTAAGGTGCAAAGGAACATGCCAGCACGGTCACTGGTAGTAAAAAGATGCTAAGGGGGGAGGAAGCCAGGAATCCTTATACCACACCATACAGACATCACCCCCAGGGGCACCAGAGTGGATACCCCAGAGGGAAACACTTCTGGCATCAGTGCACGTGACAAGCAAACACACCTAACATGGAATGGACGTGAGCAAGCACTCAGAGGACCCATGTGTTCCTATTACTATTACCCTGGTGTTCCCTCTGCCTCCACTCCTTATTCTCTGTACCTTCCTATTACCCTGTGTAGTTAATTATAATATCATCAGGACAGAGACTGTCTTTTACTGCATATTTGTACAACTCCTTGCACACTGGGGCCCCAGTTCTGGCTGGGGTCACTAGGTGCTACCAAAAATCTATTAATTAACCAATTGGAGGCTTGCCCTCTCCTATAGACCACTAGGTGGCCACAGGACACAGGAAATACCCACCCTATCTTTTCCCCACTCCTGTCCAAGATGCCTGCTCTCTACAGCCCCCAGCTCCCATAGCATGTAGTCATCCTACAGTGTGCAGGAGCTAAATATATACACTATAGAATTTACCAGAACAGAAGCCTTGGGACAGATGGCAGAGGGAACAGGGGTTTTTCTTCCACCCTGGCTAGGCATAAGAAACGGGGCTGGGGAACAACATCACGCCCTGACAATTTTTTTAATTTTCACTAACAGCTCTTTCAGTGTCATAATTCAAGAGAGACCTATGCCGGATTAATCTTGAACGGAGTAGAAAAATTGCAGCATGCACTGGTAGACCTAATCTACCAATGTTCTAATGAACATTCCTTTTGTGGATTTGAGATGAGTGAGTCCAAAATCAGACCTGCAATGAAAGCAGCTATGACCAGCTATCCAGATAGCAATCAGATTTCAGGGTGCTGTCGCCACGAAATATACATATGCAGCTTCACACTACATGGAACCTTAGCAGAAATATCATTTTGGCTGCCAATTAATTTGCACATTCTTTTCATTTTCCTTATTTCCTATGAATACAACTATCCTATCCCTTTCCACTGTTGTCATGATGCCAACATTGTTATTACATGTTGGCATTAACTGGATTAAAAGAAAAAAAACAATCTTACAATGTAACTTCTGAAACACAAGGGTGTAGCTAAGCAAGATAAAAAGGGAGTAGCTGGGCAAGACACAACAAGAATTACATGAAAGGAAGTCTTCATCCACCTGTAGACTGGCACCGTGACAAACTTCTCACATGTAGCAGGTTACTATTATCATTTTCTCTTTTTATGTTAATATGATAAAGATAATAGCAATGTATACCAGTGCCCAGAGAGGAAAATGACTGGCATGAGTTGCCAAAGTTGCAATCAATAGAATTACAGTCCAGCACCAGACATGAAGGTGTGAGGGCTACCTAGTATACTGTTTCTCCCAAACTTTGTATTGGAATGGAATGCTGTCAGACTTCAGCAAAGCTTCACACTACAAACCTTAACTAGAGCAGAGCAATTTAGCTTACTAAAAAGGAAAAACAAGCAAATGGGGCCTTTAGCCAGGAAAAAAAAAAAAAAAAAAAAAAAAGATTGCCCAAGCTGTGCCTCACATCAATATAGAAGCGAGAGGTCAGTTTCCTCATTAATTATGCCAGTAGGATAAATTGGTCAGGTCTTCCCCTTTAAAGGGCAAAAGCTAGACCATGAGATCTTATGGACCTGAAAACAACAGCAGACATGCAGCACTTACTCTAGTCATCCACCCACCCTAAAGCATGGACACCTTTTATGACAGTTTGCCAGGTCGTAACCGGTACAAGCCCATCATGCCAGACCTTTCCCCAGTCTCCAGCCCCTCAAAAAGAAGCACCAAAGCCAATAAAATAGACATAATATTTCACACCCCCAGTTCTTGCCTCTGGACCTGGTAATAACATCACAATGACGGCTACCCTTCTGAAACTAATGACACCACAGTCATTTTCACCTCAGAATTCTTTCCTGTCAAAGAGCCACTGAAACCGATACAATTAAAATTACTATATAAATGCCCACTTCTCTACCTGATAAAACTTTAAACACACAAGACAAGGCATTAGGGGTGTGTCTAGACTACATGCCTCCTTCGACGGAGGCATGTAGATTAGCCAGATCGGAAGAGGGAAATGAAGCCGCGATTAAAATAATCGCGGCTTCATTTAAATTTAAATGGCTGCCCCGATCTGCCGATCAGCTGTTTGTCGGCAGATCGGGAGAGTCTGGACGCGATGCGCCGACAAAGAAGCCTTTCTTCATCGGCACAGGTAAGCCTCGTGAAACCAGGTTTACCTGTGCCAATGAAGAAAGGCTTCTTTGTCGGCGCATCGCGTCCAGACTCTCCCGATCTGCCGACAAACAGCTGATCGGCAGATCGGGACAGCCATTTAAATTTAAATGAAGCCGCGATTATTTTAATCGCGGCTTCATTTCCCTCTTCCGATCTGGCTAGTCTACATGCCTCCGTCGAAGGAGGCATGTAGTCTAGACACACCCTAGGATGTGACAACCAACCAAACTGGACTTTTAATACTCCATTCATCTGAAGAAGTGGGTTGTACCCAAAAAAGCTCCACCTATGTGTTTTGTTAATCTTTAAGGTGTTGCGAGACCATTCGCTGTTTTTTAAGTTTTTCCAGTTACAGACTAACTCGGCTACCCCTCTGAAGCCTTTGGAGATGTAATTTATAGTAGTTCCAAGGGCTGCAGCTTGAACCAGTACTTATGACAAGTTTCAGAGGGGTAGCTGTGTTCCTTTTTGCAGATAAAAACTAGTCGTCCTGTGGTACCTTAGAAACTAGCAGATTTAGTAGGACATAAGCTTTCAGGGAGATGAATTGGAGTGGAGTTTACAGAGACGTGGGTATACAGATAAGGACAATAAAAGTCAGAGGGTGCTTATGTAAATGAGGCTAATCAAATCAGGATTGAAATGGCACATTCACAGCAGCTGATGTAGAAATGTGGCTATCAGAGGGGAAATTGCCTTGGTAATGGGTTAACCAGTAAAGGTTCTTATTCAGTCCTAAGTTGATAGTATTGAATTTGCAAATGAATTCCAGTTCAGCTGTCTCCCTTTGTAATTGGGGTTTGAAATGCTTTTGTAGAAGAATGGCTACTTTTATTTCCATTACTGAATGTCCAGCGAGATTAAAGGGTTCCCTTATAGCAGAGGTCGGCAACCTTTTCAAACCAGAGCGCCACACTACATCAAAATTCAGAAGAGGTGGTTAACAAAGAGCCATGTAAGAATGCCTATTTGCATGACTAAAAATATATAACTTAATATTATTGATAATTGACATGATGGTTAATAGCAGCATAAATGAAACATTGTACTCAGACTTTATTTAATGGGACTTCTGCAGCTGCTGGGGGTGCTGTTTGTGGTGCAGGGGTACAGAAGTCAGGTTTGGGGTGTACGAGAGGCTCAGGGTAGAGGGCTGGCATTGTGTGGAAGGTGCAGAAGGCAAGGCAGGGTACTGGGGGTGGAAAGTAGAGTATGTGGGGGCCCTGTGGCTGGATTAACTTTCCCGGCCGGAGCTAGGCTGCTGCACCCGGGCAGCACTGGCTGGACGAGGGGCCAGGCCAGGATCACGCAGCCTGATCATGGCCTCCCTTCCTATGCGGGCTGCTGCAGGAGGGGGGCCACCGCCAGCCTTGCCTGCTGCCAGATGGGGGCCAGACTGCAGGGCCTGCCCCAGGATTGGGACTGGGGGGCAGGATGCTGTGGCTAGATGGGGACCGGGCCCCCGACTGGGGCCTTGTTATCCAGGCTGCCTCAGCCAGAGCCTGAACCGACCCGGCTGTTGCAGCAGTCGCAGGGTCACCAGGGTCTGCCCCAGGAGCACAGCAGCTGGGGACAGATCACAGCAGTCAGATGGGGGCTGGAGCCAGGCTGCTGCAGAGAGATGGAGGCATCTGCCACCGCCAGTTCCTCTTGCTATCCCAGCTGGAAGTGTGCATGGGTACCCTACAGCGTGTCCTCAGCCAGCCCTTTAAACAAGGAGAGTGTCCCAGCCACCTCTTGCCAGAGTGCAGCTGGTTCTTACTGGAGCACACGGTCTTACTTTCACCTCTGGTTAAAGGTGAAAGACAAGAGAGATGTTTTAAACAATTTGAATTAATTTTTCATTTATAAAGGTGTGTATTTTGGGAATGCCAGAAGACATATCTGGTTCTGTACTGAGCCATACTTGGCTCAAGAACCATAGGTCACTGACCCCTGCCATATAGGGTTGTAAGTTACTATTCCTGATGCCTGATTTGTGTTCATTTATCCTTTGGCACAGAGGCTTTTCAGTATGGCCAATATACTGGCAGAGGTGCATTCCTGTCACTTGATGGCGTGTATCACAGTAGTGGATGTGCAGGTGGATGAGCCTCTGATGTTGTAGTTTATGTGGTTAGTCCTGCGAAGGTGTCACTTGTATAGATATATGGACAGAGTTGGCAATGGGGTTTATTGCAGGGGTAGGTTCCCAGGTAAGTGTTTCTGAGGTTTGGTGTGTGGCTGCTGGTGAGTATTTGCTTAAGGCTGGGGAGGTGTTTGTAGGCAAAGACTGGCCAGTCTCCCAAGATCTGTGAGGGGGATCATTTTCCAGGATAGGGTAGACTGTAGACTGTCAAGGCACTCTTGGGGTTTAAGCTGGGGGCTGCAATGACCAGTGGGGTTCTATAATTTTTCTTGTTGGGCCTCTGAAGTAGATGACAGAGCAGGATGAGTACCTGGAAGTGAATTTGTTTCTTCACTTCCCCAGGTTGGTATTTACGTTTTAAGAATGCCTGATAAAGATCTTGTAGGTGTTTGTCTCTGTCTGAGGGACAGGAGCAGATCCGGTTGTATCTTAGCACTTGGCAGTAGATAATGGATTGTGTGATGTACCTTGGATGGAAGCTAGAGGCATGTAGGCAAGAATAGCAGTTAGCAGGTTTCCAGTATAGGGTGTTGTTTGTGACCTTATATAGATACACCCCTACTTCTGTAAACTCCACTCTAGTTCATCTGATTAAGTGAGTCTTAAAAGCTTATGCCCTAATAAATCTTAGTCTCTAAGCCCTGGTCTACACTAGGACTTTATTTCAACATAACACCTCCCCTCCCCACAAGGTCAAATGCATAAGCAGAGCATCTGCACTATCAAGCCCGTTATTTTGAAATAATGGGCCGCAGAAATTGAAATTTGTACTCCGGTTTTTCCATCAGGAGTAAAGCTAATCCTGAAATAGTTATTTCAAAACAACAGTACTGTGGATGTTCAGTGCCGCTATTTCAGAATAATTACTCAGAGTAATTTGAACTGTTTACTCCCCAGTGCTTCCTATGGCTAAGTCTGAGGTAGCGCGTCCACTAGAGATGTTACATTTAGATTAATGAACTAATTGAATAGTCGATGGGATTTCCATTGACTATTCGATTAGTCTACAAGGGCACTCTTCCTACAGTTCAAAAGCAGAAGATCTGCAGGCCCTGCGCTCCCTGAGGAGCCTCAGCCTTTTAAATGTACAAGAGCCCCAGTGTGGATCTTGTACATTTCAAAAGGAAGCCCCGCAGGGAGTGTGGGGCCAGCAGGGGAATGTACAAGAGCCCAGATGCAGCTTTTGAACATTTCAAAAGCAGAATCGGCATGAGCGGAAACTGCTTCAGTCCCCATTCGTGCCATTTCCCATTGTGCCTCTACCTCTTGTGTCCCGCATGGAGCCAGTGCTGGGGGGGAAACCGGCTTTTAAACTGCCCCCCCCCCCCAGCACTGGTTCCAGCTCCCGCCCCCTTGCTGCCTCTCTGATAGAAGCAGTAAAAGGGAGGAAGCAACTGGTTGAATCACTAGTCGACTATCTTATAAGCTTATGCTTATCAGATGGTCAACTAGCTGCTTACATCCCTAGCGTCCACATTAACAGAGCCTGATTCAGACTAATTTGATGCTTCCCCATAGTGAGGACACACTAGTTTGAATTAGTTAAATTGGGAGTTCTTAAGTTGAATTTAGTAATTTTTGAAATAGTTTTCTAGTGTAGACATGGCCCAAGGTGCCACAGGACTCCTCATTGTTTTCCCAGTATTTATGTTACATGAACAGGATATACGAAAGTGGAGAAGTTTGCCATGCCGTTTCTTTTGCTTGTTTGTCACTATAGCAAACAGGTTAATATTTTCAGCATGTTTCTCTATATGGTTCTGGTTTGACTGCACCAGGAATACTGCATTCAGTCCTGGGCAGCTCCGAACAAAAAGAGATTCTAGCAAACAAGCGGAAATACAGGAAAAAGCAACTAACAGTACTAGGAAACTGGAGTAACTGAACCAGTAAGGGGATACCACCTACTAGTAAATATTTCAACTGTGTAAACAAGGAGCAAGAGAAATTATTGGCCAACCAAAATATTAATTAGTAATGATAGGGTACAATTAAGAAAGAGAAATACAAGTTAAATATTAAGAAAAGTTTCTTGACAATTTGAAATGTTAAGCAGTCAAATAATTTCCCAAGCGAAGCAGCTAAAACCTCATCACATGAGATATTTGAAAGGTGATGGGATAAAGCATATTAGGTATGCAATTGAGAACTGGACTTCTAAGGTTTTGGCAACTTACTAGATGGGAATTTGCCTTCTTGGGCTTCTGTGTTAGTTTATTTCATCTCCACTTTAAAAACATTCTGTTTTATCTCCAGAATTTTTTTTGTAGCTTTAATCTTTTGTCTTATTTTAGAGGGTTAGTCTTTCATGGTGTATTTTATTATTTGAAGTGTTTCATGCTCTTTGGGTAATTATTGCAGTATTTTATCTCTCAGTAGAGTGCCGCATTGGCTTGGTGGAAGTTATCCTCAGAAACAGAACCTTTTCTTACTAATATGAATCAATCATTTCTGAGAGTTTCTTGCGTCTTTTGTTTAAGTCAATTAACTTGTCTTTTGTTGTGTTATCAGTACTCCTCAGGAGGAAGTTACCCCGTAACCTACATTGCTTCATCGCATTACCCGTTCCAGAGAATCGCTCCTCAAGGGAGTCAAGAATCCCAGCCACCTCTGTTTCCTAAACCCATCTATTCCTACAGGTAAAGGTCTCTCCCTTGTCTCCTATCAGAGTTAGATTGTGTGGTCCCTGGAGCAGGGGCTGTCTTAGTGCTCTGTGTTTGATAGGGGAATGACCCTCTTTAGACGTTTGCATCACGGTACTTGCTCCCATGTGTATGATGAATGTTAAAATTGAGCAATGTAAACAATCTATTTACGGGAAGGATAGGGACACACACACACACACACACACACACACGAACCAGTTGGTGAGCAGTGTTTTTTATGAAGTGAGACAGTGTTTCCTTTGTAAAGTGTAGGCTTTTTTCATTCTCGCGCCATCTGTTTTTTCAGTTAAACTAACCCCTAAGCCACTAGTACTGTGTCCTGTCTCAGTCCCCACTGTGCTGGAGTATTTAAGGCCAGGCTGCTAATAAAACAAGCCTGTCCTGCATGCAAGAGGTCCTCTTGGTGATCACATAAACAGGGTTAATGTTTACACTACTGTCCATCTCCCCTACCTCTGCGCCTTCCACATAACAGCAAAAGCAAACATCCTAGTGGAAACTTCTCCAGAGGACAGGTTACCACAGTAAACTTAATACAAATTGACCTCAAGTTTAAACCCTTTATCTGAGACATAGGTGAGAGGATTATTCTAAGAGGGGTGGGTGAGATTCTGTGGCCTGCATTGTGCAGGGGGTCAGACTAGATGATCATAATGGTCCCTTCTGACCTTAAAGTCTATGAGTCTATGAGTCAGTTTGACAGTCTGTATAGGGTCTGCAGCAGCCTCTGCATCTGAGTGCAGTATTAACAAATGCATATTGGTTTTACACTGATGTACTGTAACTCAACCAAAGTCAGACCCTTTATGTGCAGGGCAACCGTGATGTTGTGTACGAATTGCAAAGTAATAGCCTCATGCAGCCTTTAGGAATCACCAGGATTCTTCCCCTTACAGCAAAGCTCAAAAATGCTGCAAAGTTCTATTTTTTTCCCTATTACTGAGAAGCCAGAGATAATACGCTGAAATGTGGTGCTCTCAGTAAAGGCCACTGTTTCTTCTTTGTTCCCCAAGCATCCTGATCTTCATGGCACTGAAAAACAGTAAAACTGGGAGTCTCCCAGTCAGTGAGATTTACAATTTCATGACGGAACACTTTCCTTACTTTAAGGTGAGCACTTTATTTTAAAACGTTGTTTTCTAGGCTATTCCCCTTCCCCCATCCCTGAGATGTGTGTCAGCACAGGGTAAGGGACCAGGTGCATTCTACTGAAGTGGATAGCTTGCTTGTTAGAATGCAAGAGCAATATCTAACCAGTGACAGTGTGCATCTCTTAGCCCACTGGCTTTCAAATGGGGAGTAGGGGTGTAAACACACTGGCTACATCTAAACTGGCATGATTTTCCACACATGCTTTTAACAGAAAAGTTTTTCCATTAAAAGCATTTGTGGAAAAGAGTGTCTAGATTGGCACGGACGCTTTTGCACAAAAGCACTTTTTGTGGAAAAGTGTCTGTGCCAATCTAGACGCGGTTTTGCGCAAGAAAGCCCCAATCACCATTTATGCTATAGGGGCTTTTGCGCGCAAAACAGTCCTGAGCTGTCTGCACTGGCCCTCTTGTGCAAATATATTTGCACAAGAGGGCTTTTCCCCCCCAAACGGGAGCAGCACAGTATTTCCGCAAGAACACTTACAATCTTACATCAGATCGTCAGTGCTCTTCCGCAAATTAAAGTGGCCAGTGTAGACAGCTGGCAAGTTTTTCTGCTTTTGCAGAAAAACTTGCCAGTCTAGACGCAGCCACCAAGTTTATCAGGGGATCACAAGCAGCATAGCACAGGGGCAAGTCTGAGTCAGCTGAACCGTGCAGGCAGGCCTCCACAGCCCACTTAGCTACAGACCCCCAATGGTGTCACTATCACTTCACTGTGCTCAGAGGGGGCTGTGCTCGAGTTCAGGTTGGGTTGGCACCAGTATAGATGAACTGTGGGGGAGCCAGATGCGGGGTGTGCTGGGGGGGCCTTGTGAAGGGTAGCTTCCCACTGTGGAAAAACAGCAGTGCAAGAGGCACAGCCTCTGGTAGCTGCAAAATGGTTTCCGTGGGCTCAGAAGCAGATAAGAAGGGGAGCAGCTGGGCACCTGGTAACCTAGCCAGGCAGAGGTGTGCATGGGGAAAGGATGGGAATGCTACCTGCTGCAAGCACCCAAGGGGTAAGCAGTGAGGTGGTAAAGTTTGCGGATGATACCAAACTGTTTAGGATAGTCAAGACAGAAGCAGACTGTGAGGGACTCCAAGAAGATCTCACCAAACCGAGTGATTGGGCAACAAAATGGCAAATGAAATTTAATGTGGATAAGTGTAAAGTAATGCACATTGGGAAAAATAACCCCAACTATACGTACAGAATGATGGGGGCTAATTTGGCTACGACAAATCAGGAAAGGGATCTTGGAGTTATCGTGAACAGTTCTCTGAAAACTTCCACACAGTGTGCAGCGGCGGTCAAAAAGGCAAGTAGGATGCTAGGAATTAAGAAAGGGATAGAAAATAAGACCCAGAATATCTTACTGCACCTGTATAAAACTATGGTACGCCCACATCTGGAATACTGTGTACAGATGTGGTCTCCTCACCTCAAAAAATATATTTTGGCCTTGGAAAGTGTTCAGAAAAGGGCAACTAAAATGATCAGGGGTTTGGAACGGGTCCCATATGAGGAGAGGTTAAAGCGACTGGGACTTTTCAGTTTAGAAAAGAGGAGACTGAGGGGGGATATGATAGAGGTCTATACAATCATGAGTGGTGTGGAGAGGGCGAGTAAAGAAAAGTTATTTATTAGTTCCCATAATAGAAGAACTAGAGGACACCAAATGAAGTTAATGGGTAGCAGGTTTAAAACTAATAAAAGAAAGTTCTTCTTCACACAGCACATAGTCAACCTGTGGAACTCCTTGCCAGAGGAGGCTGTGAAGGCTAGGAATATAATAGAGTTTAAAGAGAAGCTAGATAATTTCATGGAGGTTAGGTCCATAAAAGGCTATTAGCCAGGGGATAAAATGGTGTCCTTGGCCTCTGCCTGTCAGAGGCTGGAGAGGGATGGCAGGAGACAAAATCGCTTGATCATTGTCTTCGGTCCACCCTCTCTGGGGCACCTGGTGCTGGCCACTGTCGGTAGACAGGATACTGGGCTAGATGGACCTTTGGTCTGACCCAGTACGGCCGTTCTTATATTCTTATCTAACACTCTCCCACACACACCTTGCCGCCCTCAGACACCCAGAAACTGCCACTCCCTACCTCTTTCCAAGCAACTCATCCCCCACCTCCTGCTCTCCCCAGCCTTCGCAGCACTCTCTCTCCTGTCTTCCAGGGCAAGTGGGAGAAGGTGCAGGGAACATGACTCTGAAGGAGGATCTAGCCAATAAAAGAAAAGAGTCGAAACCTCTGTCCTAGTCTATGAGTCTAGTGTGCACTGAACACAAGCCCCCGGCCTATGCAGAAGGGATAAGTATTGATTAGAGCAATACTGGGTACATACATCTACTGAGAACCCAGCTCCACCTCCAACCCTGGGCTTCAGCAGATGGAAAGGTCCCATTTCTTCACTATGGACCCTCAGAGAAGGAAATGTCTTTTAAAAATCCTTATTCCTTCCTTCCCACCACCCCCAGGAAGAAGGAAATCGGTACTGTGGACCTTCCCCTAACCCAGGGGTGGGCAAAAGGGCCTCTGCGGGCCAGATCCGAGCCACCAAGTGTGTTGATCCGGCCCATAGAGGTCCTGCCGCTCCCCCACCCCAAGGCCAATGAGGGCCTAGGAACGGGAGAGCGCACAGTGCTTAGAGTCAATCCTCGTGGTGGAGTCTACGCACTGTTTGCCAGAGGGCAGAGAGCGAGAGACTTTGAGCTCCTCCCCAGGCCAGTCAGGGCCTGGGGTCAGGGGAGAAGCACAAAGTCTCCTCCCACCCTGCAAGGGGCTTAGCCCTTAGGGTATGTCTGACTACATGGCTCCGTCGACAGAGCCATGTAAATTAGTTTACCCAGCATAGGCAAAGGAGCGGGGATTTAAATAATCCCTGCTTCATTAAAATACACATGACCGCCACGCTGTGCTGACGATCAGCTGATCCGGCACAGCGCGGCAGTCTAGACATGGATCTGTCGGCTGGGGAAGCCTTTGCCGTCCGATCCCTTATGCCTCACGAAACACTTCTTTGCCTATGCAGGGTAAACTAGTTTACATGGCTCCATCAACGGAGCCATGTAGTCTAGATATTCCCTTAGGCTGTGTCTACATTGCCATGATTTTGCACAAAAACATCCACTTTTGCGCAAAAACTTGCTGCCTGTCTACACTGGCGGGAAGTTTTGCACAAGAACACTGACGTTCTAATGTGTGAAATCAGGGCTTCTTGCGCAAGAACTATGATGCTCCTGCTCAGGAATAAGCTCTGTTGTGCAACTGTTCTTGCGCAAGAGGCCAGTGTGGACAGACAATATGAATTTCTTGCACAAGAAAGCCCAATGGTTAAAATGGCCATCAGAGCTTTCTTGCGCAAGAGAGCGTCTACACTGGCACGGATGCTCTTGCACAAAAGCACATCTCTTGCGCAAAGGCACATGCCGGTGTGGACACTCTCTTGCGCAAATACTCTAACGCAAAAACTCTTGTGTTAAAGAGTTTTTGCACAAAATCTTGCCAATGTAGACGTAGCCCTAGAGTCGACTGCCAGCTGCTGCTCAGCTGTCAGGTGACTAAGTGCAGCGCTCCCTTGCAGGGCGGGGCAGACTGTGTGAGCTTCCCTCACCCCAGGCCCTGATTGACCTGGGGGCAGGAAGGGGAGCATGCAAAGTCTCCTCCTCTTCCCCCAGGGGTTCAGAACAGCTGGCAGTTCTCTCCGGGGCAGGGGCAAAGACTTCACAGGGTCTGTGGGCGGAGAAGCACAGAAGTGTCCTGGTCCCGCCCCTTCCACCTGAGGCCCTGCCCTTTCTGGGGCAGCCCAGGGCCACTTCAAAAATGTCTGAAGTGGCCCCCGGTCAAAAATTATTGCCCACGCCCCCCCAGACTCTCCAGGCTGCTGAGGAAGCTGGAGTTGAAGCTTCTCTCTGCCCTGTTCAGGAGGCTGGCTAGCAGTCATGAATTTTTTTACCGCTCACACTGAACACACCAAAAATATACCACATGATGAACAGTGTTGAGCTCAAAACTCTAATTTGAGGGGGGCAGGATACATGACTTAAAACAGGGGCTGTCGGAATTTAAAATCCATGATGGAGAAGAGAAAGAGTTCCTGTATCGGGAATGCAGATGGAGAAGGATTAGTCAGCAAGTGACCCAGGAGAAATATTACAGTTACATTGAAGCAAGGGGTATAAATGAGACCTGAGCTGCAGTTCAGCACAGGACTTGATCTATGATGCCTCAAAAACCCAGTAAGAATCCAGATCAAGAATAATAATGGACAAAAAAGCCCAAACATGGAATCAGAGCAACAAGACAAACATATTTCCAGTTGAGAATATGCAGTAATTCTAGTAAGCTTACTAACAATTACCAAAAATGTAAATATAAATACTAGATGACATAAGGACAATACTGATTAAGCACAAGAAGATTTTGGACATTTGTAGTGAGGATGGATGATGCCTACAGAACCCAAAAAGGTGAAGAGGCATGAAGTCACAATAGAAGGGACGGAAGGCAGAAAATCAAAGGAGAAAGATATTTCCTCTCTCTCAAGAGACACCCTTCCCCCTTTTAGATCAACCTGTACTCTTAGAATATGGGTTCCTCTAGCGATTAGTGTTCCTGTACTACTGTCCAGGGGCAAGGAGGCTGAAAGAAACACAAAACTCTTTGATCTTCATTGATTAAATATGCCAGTGTTACCACTCTAGTCCACAACAAAAGATCCTCAATCCTCATAATCAGCATCTTTAGTATATAGTTGAATAGAATAGGCACTCTTATTTTATACAGTTATATCATAAGGAACCCAAAAGCACATGGTGGGAAATAAAACAAAATAGCAATGACCTGGAAAAGTATTGCTTAAGGCAAATCACAAGGAATTTAGAAGTTAGATAAAATTTGCTGCTTCAAATTATTAATCCAAAAGGATTAATTCAGATCTTTCCATTTGTTCTCTAATAAAAAGACTTCCCCTTATTTTTAACAGTGGGTACATGAATTGCTCCCCTTCTTAGATCATGCCTAATGGTGCAATGCACAAATTATGAGATCTAAAACTAAGTATTGCATCTTTGAGGAGCATTTTTTTGAATGATAAATTTAATAAATTTCAAACCAAAGCTCAGTTATTAATATAACAAAATATGCATTTTATAAACACATGCATTTAGTCACTAGAGAAGGGGTGGGCAATAATTTAGTAGGGGGCCACTTCACTAATGTTGGTAGTGGTTGCAGGCTGGCCTGGAAGGGGCACGGTCAAGTGCAGAAGTGCCAGTTCCCTCTGGGCACTGCATGGGTGGGAGGAGAATTTGCACACTCCGTCATGGAGCAGCAGACCATGCATAAGAACATAAGAACATAAGAACGGCCGTACTGGGTCAGACCAAAGGTCCATCTAGCCCACTATCCTGTCTGCCGACAGTGGCCAGCACCAGGTGCCCCAGAGAGGGTTGACCGAAGACAATGATCAAGCGATTTGTCTCCTGCCATCCCTCTCCAGCCTCTGACAGGCAGAGGCCAAGGACACCATTTTATCCCCTGGCTAACAGCCTTTTATGGACCTAACCTCCATGAATTTATCCAGCTTCTCTTTAAACTCTATTATAGTCCTAGCCTTCACCGCCTCCTCTGGCAAGGAGTTCCACAGGTTGACAACACGCTGTGTGAAGAAGAACTTTCTTTTATTAGTTTTAAACCTGCTACCCATTAATTTCATTTGGTGTCCTCTAGTTCTTCTATTATGGGAACTAATAAATAACTTTTCTTTATCAGCCCTCTCCACACCACTCATGATTTTATAGACCTCTATCATATCCCCCCTCAGGTCTCTCCCCTCGCCCTGGGTGCACAGTGCCCAGAGGGAACCACCAGTCGTTACGAACAGCTGGCGCACACCCCAATTGGCCTGGGGGTGGGGGCGCAGCAGAGCGGGCCGCAGGCCAGATCAAAGGGCTTAGGAGCCGTATCTGACCTGCAGCCTGTATCTTGCCCATCCCTGCACTAGAGCGTTACTGAAGGGACACTGCCTGCTGCTTCCCACCAGATTAATGAAAGAAGCTGCTCCAGACCCATTGCTGCTATTTCTAACAAATAAACTGAATTCTTACAGGGAAGAGAACCTTGCACCGCTAAGTTCCTGCTCCTGCTCCTTGAGTGTACAATGGCAGGGCAACAGCCAGTCTTCCCTCGCACATTTTTCTGCATATATTCCAATACAGTCTTTGGGCACCTGTTCCCCACTTGAGTAACAGTCAGAAAAAACGAGGAGTCCTGTAGCTCCACACATTTATTTGGGCATAAGCTTTTGTGGGCTGGACTCCAGATGCTGATGAAGTAGGTTCCAGCCCACAAAAGCTTTTGCCCAAATAAATGTGTTAGTCTTTAGGGGCCACAGGACTCCTTTTCATTTTGCTGAAACAGACTCTCACAGCTCCTCCTCTGAAACAAGTCAGAGAGAAGGTGCCACTTCTGAAACCTCATCTAACACCCCCCGCCCCAATTCATGACTCCACAAAATGTCAACTCCCTCAACAGTGAGCAGTTCTCTCTCATCCTTGTGTCCTCCTCACCACACTTATATCACAATGAGAATGAGATTCTTCTCTGTGCAACCCAAGGTTTAGAAACAGAATGATAAAGAGTACCATGGGGACAATCACATATAGCAAGAAGAATCTTTTTGCGCAGTAGTTTTATAGTAAATTAAACTACTGTCATCCCAAACATCCTTAAAATGAACATAGAAAACAAAACAACTGTGTCTTACTTTTGGGCAATTAAGCCCTCCATCTAATTTATAAATAAAATAAGAATCATCCACCATAAAATAGGTCACTGCCTGCTCCCTTTGGAAGTCTTCATCAAGATTCCTGTGCAGTAGTTCCCTTTGTGTTTTATCCTCACAAGTCGGACAAAAATAGAAAAAACAAAACTATCCAAGATCACTCAGTAGTTACTAGACTATGGAGCCAAAGGGTGGGAAAGCAGTTCCAACTGGGGAGAAACCACAGAGTACAAATGCACATTGATCTCACTGGAAGACATTAGATGACACAAGCCCAGGCAATTAACTTCTACTCACCACCATTGCAAATGCAATTTCTGTGATGCAACAGCCTCATTTCTAGTTGAAACCCAGCAATCCAACTGCTAAGTCCTAAAAAATCCACTCAGCTGAAGTGGAATTGTGCTTTGAAGTACTCCTCCCTTCTCTTGAGAACCAGATTTAAAGAGAAAAGGGTTTTTCAAAATTATAAAACTCTTTGCCTGTTGCTGTTTTATCAGGCTGAATGGGTATGTGCACAGTAACACTAGGTTGTGTATACAGGCAGTCCCTGGGTTACGTACAAGATAGGGACTGTAGGTTTGTTCTTAAGTTGAATTTGTATGTAAGTTGGAACTGGCATCCAGATTCAGCCGCTGCTGAAACTGACCAGTGGCTGACTACAGGAAGCCCGAGGCAGAGTTGCTCTGCCCTGGGCTTCCTGGAATCAGCCGCTGATCAGTTTCAACAGCGGCTGAATGTGGATGCCTGGGACAGAGCAGCTGGGGCGCTGCCGGGTAGGTCCCCGCAGCGCCGCACCTCAGCGCTGCGGGGACCAACCCGGCAGCACCCCAGCTGCTCTGCCCCAGGCGTCGTCGGCAAGAAAAGCCTGATCTGCTGGGGGGGGGGGCGCATTAGCTGCACCCCCCCCCCAGCAGACCAGGGAGACGTGGGTGGTGGGACCGCCAAGACGCGCTGCAGTCCCACCCGCATCCTCCGCGGCTTTGCTCCGCGTCTCCCTGGTCTGCTGGGGGGGGGGGGGGACTCCTCCCTCCCCCTCCCCCCCAGCAGACCAGGGAGACGCAGAGCAGCTTTTCTCGCCCCGGAGGATGCGGGCGGCAGGACCGCGGCACATCTGGGCGTCCCGCCGCTCCCGTCCTCCGGGGCGAGAAAAGCCCTGTTCGTAACTGCGGATCCGACATAAGTCGGATCTGCGTAACTCGGGGACTGCCTGTATATAAATACTGCCAGTGGTCTAAGAGGTTAGAAAAGTTTCTGGTCTGATGGGACCATAACACAAGGCATTTCCCCTCTCTTCCACACCTCCTTCCACCATATTGCTCTGTGTGCTAGTTACCAGGGTTCAACTGTAAAACAGCAGCTTTGGTCACCAAAGCTCACTAATAGTGGACAAGAAAAGTATTAACACAACTGAGCTGGGTAAACAGTTGGATTTTCTCTGCCAAATATATTTGAGATCTTGTTGTCAGGATCAATTTCCCACCTGGCACAAGTCTCCAGAATCAGTCCTCTTAGTAACACTTTTTTGTTTTAGATTTCCCTACAACTATTTCAGAGTGCATGCCCCACCCTTTCTGAAAACCTCCCAGAAGTATATGCCACTCCCCACTTTCTCTACTACTGAGCAGAAACACTAATTACCCTTACTAGGAAGGGGCAGGGCAGACATAATCTTTCATTTATAGGGCTAGAAATAAAATCGCACATTCTGCTTTTTAAAAAAATCTATATCATTCACTATTAAATATACATTGGATGTAAGGGGAACAGCTTTATTATTTAGAATTGGAATTAGTTGGGATCAACTTAAAAAATGACCTGCAAAAAGGGAACAAAATTGGGCTCCTGCCCTTATTTGCTGCTTTATGGTAAATAAAAAAATAAGAAAACAGAAAAATTGGGCTCATACATTATAAATAAAGTTCTCACTCACCCAGCATAATCTGACAATTAATGAATAAAATGGTGATTCCCCATGTGCCAAGACAGTAAAAGCTGAGCTTTGAAAGAAAGAGACAAAAGTTTTGTCAGATCAGTTAACATGGTTTTTTGTTGTTGCATCTGCTGTATACACATGTTAATAAGCCAACATTTTTTGGAAAATAATCCCACTGTGAAGAGTGGAGGTTAGCTTATGAACAGGTTCTAAAAAGGCAGAGCGGCAGTAGGGGACCCAGAGCTCACGCCAAGAGCTGCCTGCTCTTACTACATTTAAAAAGCAGAGCAGCAGTGTTTGGGACCCAGTGAGAGCCAGGATTGTTGTGTCCCAGCTCATGCCACTGCCGCTCTGCCTTTTAAGTGTAGTGAGAGCCTGGCAGCTCTTACTACATTTAGAAAGCAGAGTCACAGCGGTCTGGGACCTGACCCGCCCCTCTGTAAATTTGGGGGAGGGGGGGTGTCTTATAAATGAACGGGCTTATGTTCGAGTATAGTCTGTCACTAATTAATATTTTAAATAAAATAAGCCCTTGTTAAAGATCCAACACACTTGCCAATTAAATTAAGAGGTCAAGGATACGCAAATAATCCTTACACCACAGACTTGTCCTCAAACAAAGTTAAGGAAAACCAAATTTTAGATTCCTGATACAAGCAGAATTAAAACCAAACAACCTTCACCCCCAATCTTTCAGGTCTTCATTATACACCATGTCAGGAGCAGGCCCCCTAGACGGTCTAGAAGTCCCCAAAGTCTGGGTGACGGTTTCCTTCTTGCAGGGTCAGCCTGTCTTGTAGCTAGTGTCCCTCTATCAGGGTCTATTCAGCCTTCTGGCCTAGTTCAAAGCGCAGCCCCCTCTATCAGGGGATATACGGCCCTGCAGGCCTAGTCCAAAGCCCAGTCCCCTCTATCAGGGGATATACGGCCCTGCAGGCCTAGTCCAAAGCCCAGACCCCTCTATCAGGGGATATACGGCCCTGCAGGCCTACTCCAAAGCACAGTCCCCTCTATCAGGGGATATACGGCCCTGCAGGCCTAGTCCAAAGCCCAGTCCCTTCTATCAGGGGATATACGGCCCTGCAGGCCTAGTCCAAAGCCCAGTCCCCTCTACTAGGGGATATACGGCCCTGCAGGCCTAGTCCAAAGCCCAGTCCCCTCTACTAGGGGATATACAGCCCTGCAGGCCTAGTCCAAAGCCCAGTCCCCTCTACTAGGGGATATACAGCCCTGCAGGCCTAGTCCAAAGCCCAGTCCCCTGTACTAGGGGATATACAGCCCTGCAGGCCTAGTCCCAAACACACGCGCCTCTCACAGGCCCAGTCCACAGGGAAGCCTCCCAAGCTGCTAGGAAGCAGGGTACCGGGGGCCCAGGCCCTCCCGCTCCAGCCGGTCCTAGCCCAGGGCCCCACTGGCAATGGCAGGTTTCACTGCCTGCTCGGCGGGGATGCCAGCCGAAGCACGTGGACCTCCTGGGGGACAATCCCCTGCCCTGGACCCCTGCCTACCGTCCCGGCGCTGCTCTGCTCTGCTCTCAGGGCGTCACTCGGCGCCTCCCAGGCTGGGGCAGCTGCTCCTGGAGCGGCTGTTCAGAAGCACAAGCCTGAGCTCCTTCCCCTCCAGCAGCCAGCCTCCACTGAGTGGCTCCCTTGGCTCTTATACCCTGGCTCCCCTGGGAGCATGCCCAGCAGGGCTGTGGGGGTGGGACCTTTTTGGCCAGCTGAGCCAGGGCAACTCCCTGACCCTTAGTGTGGGGTAGATACACACTGTCACATACCATAAAGAATAAATGGGCATGTGCCCAATTTTTAATAACTCTTTTGCCAGCCATCTTTAAACTAGGCAAATGTCACAAAACCTACCAGTTAAGCAGGACGTCTTTTTATGTGAAAGAATCCATATTTGAGAATCTAGTGGGAACTTAATTTGTATTAAAAAGTTTTAAAGAGAGGTTAAAAATGGAGGCAAAGAAAGGTTTTTTTACTTATACTCCTTCATTGTCTTGTACATAAAGCTCTCAACTTACCCTAAGTAACTTTATATAGAATACATTCTGTACATGAATCAAGGGTTTCATTTTCAAACTTTGATATTCAGAGGATGTGACAATGAAAAAAGTCATCCATAGTTCTTGCACATAAAATGGTTTCATGTCCACCAGCTTTAATAATAGTAATAATTGTCCTTTATAATAGGTTGAGTGCAAAGCCTGTTTTCAGCATCAGTTTCTTGCTTCCTCTGTACAAACTCAGACCTTTTGGAGAAAGGATTGTTCAGGCTGCTAGTTGACAGACATATATGAAGCTGCACAGACTTTACTTTTTATTGGTTCTAGTGACAGAGGAAGAAGTCTGGGCAGTGGAGTTAATGGTTACACATAGCATCATACAGCTAGTTTCTCAGATTGAGTTTCACCGTTAAGCACTGAGCACCTTTTTTAGATTATGTCCAACTGGCAATAAGCTAAGATAGGCTTTGACCCCTGAGCCATAAAAAAAGCAAATAGCATTATACATGCAATACCTACCAAGCAAAGAGTGGGAAAATAACTTATCAGAGATTGACTTAGGAGACTTTTGATGCTAATGGCCCATACAAAGAAATACTACCGTTTTAGAAAACAGTTGGTCAATACTGGTGACTCACTATGTTCCCTTGCTACTGACCACCTGACCATGGATGCCTCTACCCAGACCCTGGTGTGGTTTTGCAGGAACTGTGGCTTACAATTCCCACTTACTGAAATCCAAGCTGGGGGGACCATCCAGTGTGAAAGGTGCCTGCTGGTGGAATCTCTCAGGAAGCAGGTGGGACAGCAACAGGAGGAGGTGGCTGGGCTGAGGAGCATCTGAATCCATGAGCAATTCCTGGACAGTGTTCATGTGAAGACAGCTGAGGGAGCTTTCCCAGTACACAGGACGGCTGACGCACCACTGGTGAAGGAGATGGCTCAGGGGGGACACTGGCAGCTGGTCACTTCTGGCAGCAGGCCGTGCTCCACCCCCTGCTCCCAACCCTCCCACTGTGGTACTGGGAAATCGTTACGCTCTTCTTGATGCAGGAGATAAGGAATCACCCCCTACAGCTGAGGATGAGAAGCCTTGTACCCCCAAAGCTGGGAGGTCTGCTGCCACACTGTGAGGAGGAAATGTAGGGCAGCAGTGATCAGAGACTCTCTTTTGAGAGTCGTCCTGACATGTCATCTCAGGAGGTGTTGCCTGCTAGGGGCCCATATCCAAGACGTTACAGAAGCATTGTCGAGGATTATCCGGCCCTCTGACAACTGCCCCATGCTACTCATCCATGTGGGCACTAATGATACTGCAAGGTGTGACACTGAGCTGATCAAGAGGGTCGGAAATGGGAGGGAGCAGGGGCTATAATAGCAGACAAAAAGGAGAGACAAGACAGAACTGGAAGGCAAGATCAAATCAGTATTTTAGATGCTTATATACATATGCAAGAAGGATGGGGAATAAGCAGGAAGAACTTGAAGTGCTAATAAATAAACACATCGCTGGTATCACAGAGACTTGGTGGGATAATATACGGTTGGAATATTGGTATAGAAGGGTATAGCTTGCTCAGAAAGGATAGGCAGGGAAAGAAGGGAGGAGGTGTTACCTTATTGTGACGGCGCGTCAGGGTTACCCTGCCTCCTGCATCCCCGTAATGGCACGAACAGACTCCACCAGCCAGTAGAACAGAGGGAGTTTATTGCTTCTCCAGGATACAGCACAGCACAGATGTAATCTGGTTACAGGGCAGGCCTAGGATGCCTCAGGCCCCCTTGGGATGCGGGAGACTGGGCCCCTAAATCCCAGCCCCTTGCTTAGGCTGCCTGCCTGACCCATCAGCTACTCTGCTGGGCTGTGGTACAGACAGCAGCCAGTGGGGGTCACCCACAGCCCAAGCCTAGCGACCAGCAAGGTACCAACATTATATCACACTTATATACTAAAAATGTATACACTTGGACTGAGTTATAGATGGATGTAGCAGACAGATGTGTTGACAGTCTCTGGGTTAAGTTAAAAAGGGTAAAAAATGAGGGTGATGTCATGCTAGGGGGGTCTACTAGAGACCACCTACCCAGGTAGAAGAGGTGGATGAAGGTTTTTAAACAACTAACAAAATCATCCAAAGTGCAGAATTTGGTGGTGGTGGGGAATTTCAACTATCCAGGCATATCTTGGGAAACTAACACAGCAGAGCACAGATTATCCAATAAGTTCTTGGACTGCATTGAAGACAACATTTTATTTCAGAAGGTTGAAAAAGCTACTGTGGGGAAGCTGTTCTACATTAGATTTTAACAAATAGGGAGGAACTGGTTGAGAATTTGAAAGTGGAAGGCAGTTTGGGTGAAAATGATCATGAAATCATAGAGTTCATGATTCCAAAGAATGGTAGAAAGGAGAACAGCAAAATAGAGACAATGGATTTCAAGGTGGCAGATTTTGGTAAGCTCAGAGAGCAGGTAGGTAAGGTCCCATGGAAAGCAAGACTAAGGGAGAAAACAACAGAAGAGTGTTGGCAGTTTTTCAAAGAGATATTATTAAGGGCCCAAAAGCAAGCTATTCTGCTGCATAGGAAAGATAGAAAGTATGGCAAAAGACCACTTTGGGGCTTAACCAGGAGATCTTGCATGATCTAAAAAATCAAAATGGAGTAATAAAAAGTAGAAATTAGGATAAATTACAAAGGATGAATATAAGCAAACAATACAGGTATGCAGGGGCAAAATTAGAAAGGCAAAGGCATAAAACAAGTTCAAACTAGCTACAGATGAAGGGAAACAAGAACACTTTCTATAAATATACTAGAAGCAAGAGGAAGACTAAGGACAGGGTAGGCCAACTCCTCAGTGAGAAGGGAGAAAAATTAACAGAAAACTTGGAAATGGCAGAGATACTCAATGACTTCTTTGTTTCGGTCTTCACTGAGAAATCTGATGAAGGAATGCCTAACATAGTGAATACTAGTGGGAATGGGGTAGGTTTAGAAGACAAAATAAAAAAAGAACAAGTTAAAAATGACTTAGAAAAGTTAGGTATCTGCAAGTCACTAGAGCCTGATGAAATGTGTCCTAGAATACTCAAGGAGCTGATAGAGGAGGTATCTGAGCCTTTAGCTAGCATCTTTGAAAAATAATGGAAGACGGGAAAGATTCCAGAAGATTGGAAAAGGGCAAATATAGTGCCCACCTATAAAAACGGAAATAAGAACAACCCAGGAAACTACAGACCAGTCAGTTTAACTTCTGTGCCAGGAAAGATAATGGAGCAAGTAATTAAGGAATTCATCTGCAAACACCAGGAACATAATAAGGTGAAAAGTAACAGCCAGCATGGATTTGTAAAGAACAAATCATGTCAAACCAATCTGATAGCTTTCTCTGATAGGATAACAAGTCTTGTGGATAAGGGAGAAGTAGTGGACATAGTATATCTAGACTGTGGTAAGGCATTTGATATGGTCTCGCGTGATCTTCTTATCAATAAACTAGGCAAATACAACTTAGATGGGGCTACTATAAGGTGGGTGCATAACTGGCTAGATAATAACTACTCTCTGAGAATGGTTAACAGTTCACAATCGTGTTGGAAGGGCATAACAAGTGGGGTTCCACAAGGGTCTGGTTTGGGACCGGTTCTGTTCAATATCTTCATCAACGATTTAGATATTGGCATAGAGAGTATGCTTATTACGTTTGCAGATGATACCAAGCTGGGAGAGGTTGCAACTGCTTTGGAGGATAGGGTCATAATTCAAAATGATCTGGACAAACTGGATAAATGGTCTGAGGTTAACAGGATGAAGTATAATAAGGACAAATGCAAAGTGCTCCACTTAGGAAAGAACAATCAGCCCCACACATACAGAGTGGGAAGCAACTGTCTAGGAAGGAGTACTGCAGAAAGAGATCTAGGGGTCATAGAGTACCACAAGCTAACTATGAGTCAACAGTGTTACACTGTTGCAAAAAAAGCAAACATTGTTCTGGGATGCATTAACAGGAATGCTGTCAGCAAGACACGAGAAGTCATTCTTCCGCTCTACTATGTGCTGATTAGGCTTCAGTTGGATTATTGTGTCCACTTCTGGGCACCACATTTCAAGAAAGATGTGGAAAAATCGGAGAAGGTCCAGAGAAGAGCCACAAGAATGATTAAAGGTCTAAAGAACATGAGCTATGAGGGAAGACTAAAAGAATTGGGCTTGTTTAGTCTGGAAAGGAGAAGACTGAGAGGGGACATGATAGCAGTTTTCAGGTATCTAAAAGGGTGTCACAATGAGAAGGGAGAAAATTTGTTTTCCTTGGCCTCTAAGGATAGAGCAAGAAGCAATGGGCTTAAACTGCAGCAAGGGAGGTTTAGGTTGGATGTTACGAAAAACTTCCTAATTGTCAGGGTGGTTAAACATTGGAATAAGTTGCCTAGGGAGGTTGTGGAATCTCCATCTGTGGAGATATTTAAGAGCAGGTTAGACAGACATCTATCAGGGATGGTCTAGATTAGGGCTACTCAACACGCAGCCTGTGGGCCACATGCGGCCTGCACCCCATTTGTTTGCAGCCCACAGCACAGTTTTGGTTTACATGAGACTCAACACGTGGCCCCCGGGTGGGAGCCAAAACAAAAGAGGAGTCAATATAATGATCTTCTGTTGATATGAGTTTTAGTAGTTAAATTCCTGGACTGTCATTGCTCATTAAAAGTGCTGTGATGTGGGTGGAAATCGGTAAATATTGCATTTTATTAATATCAGCAGAACTGATCTAAATGGGGCCTGTGTATTGTGTAATCTTGCCTTAATCTTTGTATTCATGCCTTTCAGTGTGAAAGAAGCTATTTGCATATATTTGAATATATATTTGTATATATAGGCAACGAAACTCAAATTGTGGCCCGTGGCATGTGCCGTGAGGATCATTGTGGCCCCCGGGGCTTCCGAAGTTGAGTAGCCCTGGTCTAGATGGTACTGGGTCCTGCCATAAGGGCAGGGGTCTGGACTCAATGACTTCTTGAGGTCCCTTCCAGTTCTAAGTGTTCTATGATGCTTAATGGAAGGATTATATACAGATTTTAAATAACAAACAGAAAACAGTGCTGTATTAAAAACTAACAAACAAAAGCAAAACTTTTAGAGACTAAATGATAAGTGTTAATTAGTTCTAATAACCATGGTCCAGATCAATGATCAATTAAAGCTCTCTCAGTAAAGGATGCATCCCAGAGTTTCACTGTGTCTACCCCTCATCAAAATATGGAACAACACCCCTAAAACAACACTTTTTCACAGTTAGTATCAAGTAACAAAGACAAAACAAAACTTGACTGCTGGGATGATTAAATCTTCATCATGAAAAACTCTGGCCTGAAATGTAAGATAACTCCACTTCTTTTTTCAAACATCAGTCCTAAATAGAGAGTGATGAAAAGAAATCGAGTATGTAAAATTATACCTGTATGTAAAATCAGTGACAAATAGAAAGGTTTTTTCTTGTTTTGCGTTTCTAGTCCTATACAATTGCTTCTACAAGAGATATTTTAATTCTCCTCTCTCTGACTCTTTGTAAGTGTAGAATTTTCCCTCAGGGCATGGAGGGAACAATGTTATCTCACAGATCAGAGAGTGCTTGAATAAAAATGGAGGGGGGTGTTATTTTATTGAAGCAATTATATGTGTTGCTCAAGCTAAGAAACTCCCAATTTCAACAAGTGGCTTAAAAATAAAGGTTAAAAAAAAAAGAGAGAGAGAGACTGTAGTCAGATGTGCAAACTGTTTTGTTTCATCTGGAAGACTTCTGACTCAGCCTAATAGTTACACAATTTGCTAGCCACACAAAATTCACCCATGGTAACATGCTAAGTCCTATTTGATGTCTGTTGTGAAATTCAGATGAATTCCAAGTAATGTGTAGCTATTCCGCTATTATCTTGATTTTTTTCTAGATGTCCTGAAGTGAACTAATGATGAACCTTCTTTGTATAATTAGTTCTTTTAATTTTTTGTGAAATCACTATTGAATGATCCAGTCACTACACCTGTACAAAACTTGCTAGTTGGAAGTTGATGACTGTCCCATAAACTTCCTTTTCCATCACTGCTAACCACTGACATATTGTCCTTGTATCTATAAGGAAGAAATAACTATTGTCAGCCAAAATATCTACCTAAAGATGATTTCAAAAGCACTTCAAAATATTTTTTAAAAATGAAGGGTAAACTTATTTGTCAGCACTAGGTCTGGCCATGTGAAAAGTCATGGTTTTATTCAGGTCTCAGCCTTTTGATCTGACCTGCAGCCTTACTGTCTTGAGCTATGAACTTGCAAATCTCAAATGAGAGCTGATCAGTATTAGGACAGCAAATAAGAAACAGTTACCTACTTCTTATGACTCTTGTTTTTCGATATGTGTTGTTTGTGTCCATTCCATTTAGTGAGTGCATGTCGGGTGCATGACTGTCAGAAGGGTTTTCCTCCAGCATAGGAGAGGGCAATAATTTTTCACGGGAGGCCAATTCAGAAATGTTTAAAGTGGCCCCGGGACACCCCAGAAGGGGTGGGGACAAGATACTTCTGTGCTTTCCCACCCACAGATCCTTATTGGTCTGGGGGGGAGCACACAAAGTCTTTGCTCCCCCCGCCCCCCAGAGAGAACCGCCAGCTGTTCAGAACAGCTGGCGGTTCCCACTAGGTACCCATGCCCCTGGCAGTGGGAGGAGACTTTGTCCCCCAGGTCAGTCAGGATCTGGGGAGAGGGAGCACGTGAAGTCTCTCGCTCCCTGCCCCCTCCCTGCAAGGAAGTGCTGTGGTTAGAGTCAACAGCCAGCTCAGCAGCAGTTGGTGGTTGACTAAGTGCTGAGCCCCTCACAGGGTGGGAGGAGACCTCACTGCCCCCAGGCCAATCAGGACTTGGGGGCAGGGAGAACATACAAAGTCTCCTCTCACCCTGCCAGGAGCGTGCGGCATTATAAGCCCCATGCACTCCTAGCAGGGCATGAGGAGACTTTGTGCACTTCCCTCTGCCCCCAGGTCCTGATTGATCTGGGAGCGGGGGTAGTGGCAGGGCCTCCATGGGCCAGATCAACTTTCTAGGTGGGCCGGATCCAGCCCACGGAGGCCCTTCTGCCTACCCGCACTCTAGCGGTACCTTTTAGAGATCAGCTATGGAGCCCCCAAGAAGGGTACCTCTATGGTGATATATATGAATTCCTGCTGACTGCTCAGTTCCTTCTTGCCAGAATACAGAGAGGAGGTGGACAGGAATTGGAATGAACATGAGCAACACAATTATGAGAGATCAGTAACCCTTTTTTCCTTCTTCAAGTGCTTGCTCATGTCCATTCCAGTTAGGTGACTCCCAAGCTATACTCTTGGAAGAGGAGTGGTGTTCATCTGGTTACAGTTTACAGCACTGCCCTGCCAAACACTGTGTCATCCATCTCTGGGTTATTGAGAAATTACGTAATTCAAGGTAAAGGTATGACTGGAGGACCATGTGGCTGTCCTGCATAAATCCTGAATGGCACTTGAGCCAGGAAAGCAGCAGATGACATTTGAGGCATCGTCAAAGGTCATAGCTTATGTGTTAGGAGGAGATGGGAAGCCCTTTTGTCCTCTCTGTGACAGTGATGAAGATCTGTGGGGACTCCCGAAAGGGCTCTGTGCACTTGATATAGAAATCCAGGATGCATTTCATGTCCAAGGAATGAAGCCTGTGTCCTGATACTGGCATGCAGTTTAGGGAAAAAACACAAGTAGGAAAATTTCCTGATTTATGTAGAAGAGAGAGACTGTCTTAGGGAGAAGTGCAGAGTGCAAGTCTTGTATTTTATAGAGACTAGCTGCAACAATATAAGAGCGCAGATGTCTGCACTTTGAGTTTGGAGACCCTTCTAGCTGAGATGATGACCACAAGGGAAGCTATCTTCCAAGACAGGTAGAGCAAGGAATATGTCACCATGGGCTTAAGGGGGGCTAATAACCCTGGTGAGGACTACATTGTGGTCAAGGAAGAAGAGTCTGCCTCTCCTGAAGACCGACTCAAGAACTGCTTCCACTTGGTGAAGTAAGTTGCTTGACTAGAAGGACCTCCCAAACTGAGTCCAAGCATTGAAGTTCAGATTGGTTTAACCATGGTTTAATTCCATGTGAGGTGGAAGAATTCCAGGCTGAGATGTAACCGGCTGTGGTCTTGTGTGATGAGGTCTGGGAAGAGGGGAAGGGTTACAGGCATGTCCACTGATAGGTCCAGCATGGTGAATCATTGCTGGCAGGGCCACACCAGTACTATGAGGATCAATGAGGCCCTGTCCAGGCAGACACTGAGGAAGACGCTGGTGTATGTGAGGGAAGGGCAGAAATGCATAGTGCAGGTGACTTGCCTATGATAGTTGAAGTGAGTCTGCGATGAAACCTGGATTGTGGTTCATAAAAGAGAACTGCTGGTACTTTTTGTTACTCAGTGTTGCAAATAGGTCCAAGAGAGGAAAGAACCACCTTCGGAAGATGTACATATGGTCCTGGTGTCCATTACAGGGGAGAGGTAGTCATCCCTGCTACTGCTTCATTGGGTGAGAAGGAGGAAGACACGTGAGGAGAGATTGGGTCCTCTTGCCCTTCTGTTTCCCTGGTGATCAGTGGGGCAGTTTCAGGTTAATCGGCTTACAGGTGTCTTTCTTTGCACTGAGGGCAGGGCAACAACAGCTCCCGTTTCTGAGTTGGATTACTCCAGGTTTTCCTGTCAGGACACAACCCTCACTCTTGGATTCCTTGAGCCCAATGTGGCTGACGAGATCCAACAGCGTCCAGGGTCACCAAAGTCAATCTCATGCCCGGCCTCTGGGCCTGATGGTAGGTCCATGGGGCTCAGAAGGGCCACTATACCAGCCCCTGACACCATCGACAATGGTTGAGTTGCATTGCTTTGCAAGTGATGCCAGGATCTACAAGAGTACTGGCTCCACGTGGAGGTGTAGGTTTCCATCTCTGACTCTGAGGAGTATTCAGATGTGAACCAAGGCAGAGCAGAACCAGGTGGTGCCACTGATTGGTGAATAGGGAGCTGGCAAATCGGGAGCTGGCAAGGATGAGCAATGACCCATCAAGGTAGAGGAGAAGCAGATACAGGACTCTTGCGGGAAGTGTGTATTGTGTTTGGGGCTTTCTTGCTGTGTGTTGAGCTTGGGTTTGTGAGTGAGGATTGGTGTGTGGTGTTTTTTGTTTGTTTGTTTGTTTTTTCCCCTGTGTTTGTGAGTGAGGCTGCTTTTTTTTTTCCTTCATTCCCCTTTTCCCTCGCCCTCTCCTTCGTGGAGTGTGTGCTGTGAATGGCAGGTGGAAACTGTTGGCTTTTAATTAAAGTTTGAATTGTAGAAGCCTCTGCTGATTGGCTGAGCCTTGGTAGGGGGCAGGGCTTGATAAAGCAGTGAGCAAGCAACCAAGGAGCCTGTGAACATGTGAGTGCTAACAGGGTGTTTAGAGAAGGAGTTGAGAAGGGCAGGAGGTTCTCTTGCTTTTCTTTTAAAATCCTTTCTCCAGGACAGCAGGGATGGATGGTGATAGGTCTGCTGCTGTTACCTGTACAGCGTGTGCCATGTTTGTCTTCCTCCCGGAAGAAAGAACAGATTTCATCTGCATTAAGTGCAAGCTGGTCGCCATTTTGGAAGAAAAAATTAGAGGACTGGCGGCCCAAGTGTCGACCCTACGCTCGATCAGAGAGGATGAAGACTTCCTCGATAGAAGGCAGCGTTTAATCCTGCAAGCACGGCAGGCCGAAGAACCAGAGAGGGCAGTACGGGACCAGGAAGAGAATTGGCAGCATGTAACTTTTAGAAGGGGAAAAAGGCCAGCACGGGAATCCCCCGATGCTATAGAGGTAAGTAATCGCTTTCAGGCTCTCTTCACAGGCTCTGCAGTAGTGAATGCTTTGGATGAGACCTCACAAGGAAGAAACCGCAAGGGAACACCATCTACTGGAAGGCATGGGATGTGTAGTCCTAGGGATGGGTGTTCCATGACCACTACCCCCAAAAGAAGACAATGGGTGGTGGTAGTCGGGGACTCCTCTTAAGAAGGACTGAGCCATCCATCTGCTGTCTGGACCAGGAATCTCAAGAGGTGTGCTGCTTACTGGGAGCTCAAATTCAGGATGTGACTGAGAGGTTTACCACACTGATCAGACCTTCGGATCACTACCCCTTCCTGCTACTCCATGTGGGAACTAAGGATACAGCCAAGAATGACTTTGAGCGGGTTACTGCAAATTATGTAGCGCTGGGAAGAAGGATCCAAGAATTCAGAGTGCAAGTGGTGTTCTCGTCCATCCTCCCTGTTGAAGGGAAAAGACTGAGCAGGGATCGTCGAATTGAGGAAGTAAATGCGTGGTTGCGCAGGTGGTGTCGCAGAGAGGGCTTTGGTTTCTTTGACCATGGGACTCTGTTCCGGGCACAAGGATTGTTAGGAAGAGATGGGATCCACCTAACCAAGAGAGGAAGGAGCATCTTTGCGGGCAGGCTTGCAAACCTAGTGAGGAGGGCTTTAAACTAGGTTTGTGGGGGGATGGTGACCAAAACCCTGAGGGGAGTGGAAAAGTTGGATACCAGGAAGAAATGCAAAGAGGAACGAGCAAGAAAGGAGGACCCCTGATTTAAATGGAAAAGATAGGGCGATCAACTGGTTATCTGAGGCGTTTGTACACTAATGCAAGAAACCTGGGCAACAAACAGGGAGAACTGGAGGCCCTGGCCCAGTCCAAGAAATATGATTTAATTGGGATAACAGAGATTTGGGATGACTCGCATGACTGGAGCTCTGTCATGGAAGGGTATAGACTGTTCAGGAAGAACACGCAGGGGAGAAAAGGAGGCGGAGTTGCACTATACGTAAGAGAGCACTATGATTGCTCTGAACTCCAGAATAAAGAGGGAGAAAAACCTGTTGAGGGTCTGTGGGTTAAGTTTAGAGGTGCAAACAACAGCAGTGATGTTGTGGTTGGTGTCTACTACAAGCCACCAAATAAGGTGGATGAGGTAGATGAGGCTTTCTTTGGACAACCGAGAGAAGCTTCCAGATTGCAGGCCCTGGTTCTCGTGGGGGACTTTAATCACCCAGACATCTGTTGGGAAAACAATACGGCAGTACACAGGCAATCCAGGAAGTTTTTGGAGAATGTTGGGGATAACTTCTTGGTACAAGTGCTGAAGGATCCGACCAGGGGCCATGCACAGCTTGACCTTCTGCTCACAGACAGGGAGGAACTAATAAGGGAAGCGGAGGTGGGTGACAACCAGGGAAGCAGTGATCATGAGATGGTAGATTTCAGGATTCTGACCAAAGGAAGAAAAGAGAGTAGTAAAATACACACCTTGGACTTCAGAAAAGCAGATTTTGACTCCCTCAGAGATCTGATGGGCAGAATCCCCTGGGATGCTAACATGAAGGGGAAAGGAGTCCGGGACAGCTGGCAGTATTTTAAAGAAGCCTTATTGAAGGCACAGAAAGAAACCATCCCGATGCATAGCAAGAGAGGCAAACATGGTAGGAGCCCGGATTGGCTTACAGGGGAAATCCTTGGTGAACTTAAGCACAAAAAGGAAGCTTACAAAAAGTGGAAACTTGGACAAATGACCAGGGAGGGTTTAAATGTCTAGCTCGAGAATGCCGGGGGGTTATCAGGAAGGTGAAAGCGCAGTTGGAATTGCGACTGGCTAAGGATGTGAAGGATAACAAAAAACGTTTCTAAAGGCATGTTAACAAAAAGAAGATGATCAGAGAGCGTGTGGGGCCCCTACTGGATGAAGGAGGTAACCTAGTGACAGATGATGTGGGAAAGCTGAAGTACTCAATGCTTTCTTTGCCTCTGTATTCATGGACAAGGTCGGCTCCTGGATTAACGCGCTAAGTGACGCAAGATGGGATGAAGATGGACAGCCCCCGGTGGGTAAAGAACAGGTTAGGAACTATTTAGAAAAGCTAAACGTACACAGATCCATGGGTCCGGACTTAATGCATCCGAGGGTTCTGAGGGAGTTGGCAAATGTCATTGCGGAGCCTTTGGCCATTATCTTTGAAAAATCGTGGAGATCGGGAGAAATCCTGGATGACTGGAAAAAGGCAAATGTAGTGACCATCTTCAAAAAAGGGAAGAAGGACAATCCAGGGAACTATAGGCCGGTCAGTCTTCCCTCGGTTCCTGGAAAAATCATGGAAGGGATCTTTAAGGAATCTATTTTGAGGCACTTGGAAGAAAGGAAAGTGATTAGGAATAGTCAGCATGGATTCACAAAGGACAAGTCGTGCCTGACCAATCTGATTAGTTTCTATGATGAGGTAACTGGCTCTGTGGACATGGGGAAGTCAGTGCATGTGATATACCTTGACTTTAGCAAGGCTTTTGATATGGTCTCCCACAATATTCTAGCCAGCAAGTTAAGGGAATGTGGATTGGATAAATGGACAGTAAGATGAATAGAAAGCTGGCTAGAAGCCTCCTCTCCTGGCCAGAGTCAATGTTTGTGGGACTTGAAGGCCAGATTTGGTGTGTCCCAACACAGGATGCACCTCACCAATGTTCCATGCCAGCAAGTGGCCCTTGTCCACCGCCTTCTTCCTATGCAGCCCCGGCAATTTTGAACAGTGCCACTAGGTGGAGCTGGGCTTCAGGGCTGGAGAGCAGTGTCAATGCTCCTTACCAAAGTCCTCCTTCAGTGCAGAGGGCTCCTGCACTAATTCGGATGTGCTGTACACCGTGACTGCAGGTGCCAGCTCCGGATGAAGCACAGATTCTATTAGGAGTTTCCAGGGACAGTCTCTCTACTTCTTTGTTCTTGGCTTTAAGCCCTAGCAAGTCTTGCACCCATCCACCTGAGGACTCTCCCCTGTGGATCACCATGGGCATAGGTGTCAAGCCCTGGGACTGAGGGTCCCCAATCAGGGCAAAGAGAACCAGGGAAGATGCCCCAGCTCCGTACTAATCAACTAATTAACACTAATGAGTAATTATTTACAACTAGTTACAATAACTAATTGAAGAAAAACTTAAACACCTTATAGACTAATAAAACATGTGGATGATATCATGAGCTCTTGTGGGCACAGCCCACTTCTTCCAACGACAGGAGTGTTAGAAGTCCAAATCCAAGAATAAATAAGGGAAGGGGGGGGAGGGGAGAGAGAGAAGAAAAAAAGAGAAGAAAAAGGAGAGGAGGAAGACAAAAAAGAGAGAGTAGATAAACTTAAAAAACAACCAATGGTCTGGTAGCACTTTCTAGACTAACAAAACATGTAGATGGGATCATGAGCTCTTGTGGGCACAGCCCACTTCTTCAGATGACCGGAATTTTGAATTTAGGATGTGCAGACCCAAAATAAATAGGGGAGAAAGGAGGGGGGAAGGAAAAAAGGGGGGGCAGGACATTAATCTAACATTCAAGGAAGGTGCAAACAGGCCTTTGTCTCTGCAGATTCTTGCAGTTAGTCCCCTCCCTATCTATTGCAACCCTTTGATCCTTATCTGCTTCCTTTTAACTATCCAATCTTCAGGTGCTTACAGATTGCCAGCTCTGCCTTCTTGTTTTTCCCTTTGATATTCTCATACCCTCTGTTCCTTATTTCCGGCCCCCTCCTTTTTTCCTTCCTTCATTTCCCTTCTCCCCTATTCATTTTGGGTCTGCATATCCCCCCAATCTGCTCCCGGCCAGCCCTGCTTCCCACCAACTGGTTCCCTCCCTGATCTCCCCTGGCCAGCCCCACACCTCCCAACCCCCTTCCGGCCAGCCCTGCTTGCCACCAGCTGGTCCTCCCCCCCCACCCCTGATCTCCCCCCGACCTCCTTCCGGCCAGCCCCACTTCCCTCCCAGTTGGTCCCCCCCCCCATCTGAGATCAAGTGCGTCTGGTATTTTTTTGAAACCATCTGGTAACCCTATTTGTTGTTTTTTAAGTGTATCCTGTACAGACTAATTTGGCTAACCCCTGAAGCTAGTGAGTAGATAGTTCAAATAGTTATAAGAGGCTGATAAGAACCATGAGCACCTTTGCTGGTTGGTTGGTTAAGTCATTAAGATGTGAAAGAATATTGGAGCCAGCTGATATCCCAGTTCATACTGTTTGCACAAGAATAAAACTTGTGAATGAAGTCAAGTTCCAGCCCACCCCTGTGCTAGAGGAAAAGCCTTCCATTGGACATAAGCAAGCACTTGAAGAAGGAAAGGAAGTACTGAAGGTGCTACAGGAAGTGACAGTAGTGATTATGGGCCTAACTGAAATCCCACTGAAATCTATGGAGGTTTTTCCATTGATTTTAGTGATCTTTGGAACATCACTGTTCTCTATGAATCAGTACTCTGGTAAGTACCATTGAGCATCCCTCGAATGAGTAAAGGACGTTGTGCTCCTAAAAGTAAGGTCTTTTGAGAAAAGAGAGAGGTTCTGTTTCCCCTCTGGATATTATCATGTAACTACTCTTCCTAAAAATCAGCTTGAGAATGGGAATGAGTCGTCATAATTTCCTACTGTTGAAAAGTCTCTATCAGAAAAATGTTCCTGGTAGTGAGTTCTACACACCATTGTGGAACATATTCTTAATGGAAGTGATGAAAGAATCATTGTTGGGATCCTTAAAAACTGAACTGGTCAAAGAACAGGCAAATGCATGGCTGGAAACAACCTTGAGAAGAGCCCTTTGGCAAAAAAAAAAATAGATCTGAATTAAGTGCTTTTTCCAGCTCTAATTTCTTTGGGCAACCTCTCTTTCCTGCCACTTTAGCTCTTTCCCTTCATTAACAATACACAATGCTAGATAGTAGAGATATATTTGGGAATCTATCTTCAAGTTCACTTTTTAGTTTACATTTATTTTTCCAGACAGCACCAGATGGTTGGAAGAACTCTGTTCGCCATAACTTATCCTTGAACAAATGCTTTGAGAAAGTTGAAAACAAGTCAGGTGGCTCTTCTCGGAAAGGTTGTTTGTGGGCACTGAATCCAGCCAAAATTGATAAGATGCAGGAAGAGCTTCAGAAATGGAAGCGGAAAGATCCAGTTGCTGTGAGGAAAAGTATGGCAAAACCAGGTTAGTAATATGCTAGTGCATTAGTTCTCAGTGATCCACAGAATCCTTAGCATCAGGGAGTGTAAATATTTTGAGAATCAAGCAATAGAGGAGGATTTGAGTGCTGCGAAGGGACGCAATGCCTGTCCAAGGCTTCTTGCTTATTCAATGGTTGGCAGCACAAAAACGTATGATTAGGACTAGAGTAAGAGCTGTTTTTGCTGAGCAACTACCAAAGTTTTATAAAGCTAGAGATCAAAAGGCACCCTGGAGCTCAGAGGTGTATTCCCTATGATTTCAGTGAAAGATGTGTCTCCTTTGACATCTGTCTAATCTTTGATACAAAGGAGACAGAATTAAGCATTGAGGAATAAAACTTGGGGGTTTTTTTAGCATGCAGCTCTCCGATCCTTAAATTTAAAAAATATACTTTGTGAAATACTCACTTGCGATTGATGGGTACTCCTTAGGTCTGGATTTCCATACTAGGTACCAACTTCATTGCTGTTTTAAGGTCAGCATTTTCCTCACATATTAATTTTGGCAGACAACAAGCTTAATGTTGGACTGGCTTTAACAGCACTGCATCAAAATATATTTTGATTTTTTTCTGTTTTTGCCTTTCAGAAGAACTTGACACACTGATAGGAGAAAAGGCTGAAAAACTAAGATCTTCAGCTATGTCCTGCAATCCAACTGGTGTGGCAAGTTCAACAGTTTCCAGACAGATGTCAGTCCAGCAACATTCTCTGTGTGAGCCAACCCTGTCATCCAGTATCCCACAGCTTTTACATACTATTCACACAACAGGACCTCTGTGTGCCAAGAACCCACTGCCAAGTTTCCTTGGGGGGCACCAAACTCCATGTTTTACATCACCCCAGGCTTTCCCTCAGATCTCGCCTACCTTAATGCAACAATCACCCGATATCCCTCACAGCATCTTCCCTTCTGCAAACGCTCAAAGTGAACTGAGAGCACAACCTAGCACCACACAAGACTCACCCCTGCCAGCACAGACCCCTCCCATAGGCAGTATGAAGATGCTAACAGAGCACTCCACAGCCAGGACAATGCAGGACACACTCATGCAAGAAGCAGACATGAGCAATGATATCGATGCTCTTAACCCTTCCTTGATTGACTTTGATCTCCAAGGTAGGTGCCTGATACTCCACCAAATGTTTATTTGTTATCTGTACTCTGATCATATCAAGATCTAACCACAGAATAAATCTCCTTTTCCAAGGTACCTTGCACACCTGAAAAAATAATTATTAGAAAACTACCATTAGTTCCTTTCTTGAGCTATTTCTTCATTCCACAGAGAAGAGCCGTTCATGTGAATTCATTATCTCCTGGGCTACGTCTACACTGGCACCTTTTTCCGGAAATGCTTAAAACGGAATATTTTTCCGTTATAAGTATTTCCGGAAAAAGAGCGTCTACATTGGCAGGATGCTTTTCCGGAAAAGCCCTTTTTCCAGAAAAGCGTCTGTGGCCAATGTAGACGTGCTTTTCCGGAAAAAAGCCCCGATCGTCATGTACTGGGCTGTCTACACTGGCCCTTTTCCGGAACAGTTTTTCCGGAAAAAGACTTTTGCCCGAACGGGAGCAGTATAGTTTTTCCAGAAAAACACTGACAATTTTACAGAAGATCATCATTGCTTTTCTGGAAAAGCAAGCGGCCAGTGTAGACAGCTGGCAAGTTATTCTGGAAAAGCGGCTGCTTTTCCGGAATAAGTGGCCCAGTGTAGATACAGCCATGCAGTATAGAATGTAATATTGCTTAGAGAGAATGTTACCTAGAGAAGACATAATGTAGAAACTGTTTAATCCCAACAGAATCTGCTGTTACTAAATTCTGCAGTCCAATAAGTGAAATGTAGCCCTTGATTTTAACACACATTTCCTAAGTAAAAAGTTTCCTAGATTAGATGAATGTCTGATACAACAGCATGTGAAAACAAGGAAATGTGTGTTTGTTTGAATGTACTGTACATATTTTTGGTTGTATTCACTGCTATTGTTACAATCCTCTTCTAGTTTTTTTGCAAAAAAACCAAACCAAACCCTACTTGCTCCTTATGTATTTTACCTCAGATATTTGGGTAATCATTTCTATGATCACCCTGTGTTTGGTAAAATTCTCTGAAAGGACTGTGTATTGCAGACATGAAAGCTCCTGTTCTCAGACAAACAAATATTCCTGTCACTATGTATCATGCTCAAGGCCCACATCACCCTTCCACTGCAAAACTAAGCTTCAGTAGAAGTGTCAAAATTAAGTGAAAAATCTCTGGATTAGAGGATGCAATGCCCCTGCTAGAATGTTCCACAGGATGGGGAGGGGAGACAGGAGCCCGCCAAACAGCCTCATGGAAATATAAGAAAGTACAACAGTGGAAACTGAAGAGGCACAGTGCAGGCTTGTGGATACTATAGAGTCGAGTATACAAAATAGTTATGGCAAAATACTCTTCCAGCTCCCTTGTCAAGATCTAACGCAACAGGGAATAATAGCATCAAAAATTGATAGACCATCTCCAAATGGTCAAAAGACTCTGTAGCATATACATTTTCCCATTAGTTACTGATGATTAACAAGTGGATTTTTAAGTGCACCATTCTACACATTTCCAAAAACAAAATTCAATAGTCTATTCCTCAATCTAGGCTCCTCACCCTTTCTAAATACCTTAGGGTATGTCTACACTACCCTGCTAGTTCGAACTAGCGGGGTAATGTAGGCATTCCGCACTTGCAAATGAAGTCTGGGATTTGAATTTCCCGGGCTTCATTTGCATAAGCCGGGCGCCGCAATTTTTAAATCCCGGCTGGTTCGAACCCCGTGCCGCGCGGCTACACGCGGCACGAACTAGGTAGTTCGGACTAGGCTTCCTAGTTCGAACTACCGTTACTCCTCGTGGAATGAGGAGTAACGGTAGTACAAATTAGCAAGCCTAGTCTGAACTATCTAGTTCGTGCCGCGTGTAGCCGCGCAGCACGGGGTTCGAACCAGCCGGGATTTAAAAATTGCGGCGCCCGGCTTATGCAAATGAAGCCCGGGAAATTCAAATCCCAGACTTCATTTGCAAGTGCGGTATGCCTACATTACCCCGCTAGTTCGAACTAGCGGGGTAGTGTAGACATACCCTTATTTGTGTTCCTAGCACTCTGTACCTTTGACTCCCTGAGCATAATGCCACCAAGCCCTAGTCCTGCTGTTACAGTTTTCTCAGCCATTCCATCTTAAATTAATTCTCTTTGTTTATTCTATCACTTTTTATATTCTACAAAATTGTATCTGGTCTGGGTTTGGTGTTCACTAACAAATCTTCTTATAAATATTTCTGAAAGTTTGTTTGTTTGTTTGTCCTGAAAGGTCTCCGAAACGGTAAGAACTAGCAATACCAAATTTTGCACGGATACTACTGATTTCTTAACTTCAATAACTGGATTGGTTATATCTTGAAATCTGTTCCCCCGGCTCCCCCAGAGCTCCAATTGGGCCCACTGATAATCAGCTTTTAGTAGCGCCTGATCATAGAAACACAACATTTTGCATGGATACTCCTGATTTCCTAATTTCAATCACTGGATTGGTTACATCTCAAAATCAGTTCCCCCAGAGCCCCAATTGGGCCCCCAGAGCCCCAATTGGGCCACTAATTAGCTTTTAGTAGTGCCTGATCATAGGCATTTGCTGGACTCTTCTGTTAAACGTGTCACAAACTGCAACTACAAGATCTTTTCCCTATGATAACAGAAAAAGTACTAGCTATGTTAATTTCTTAAAGTAATATATAAGAGAAAAGTAGTTCCAATAAAATATACTATGTTAATGTCATTGACATAGTTCATTCATCACACCTTTTACTATATTTTCCCCGGGTGACACCAGGTATTTCTGCTAGTAAGTAATAAATAGGATTTAAATTGTCAAACATCTCAAATGTGAAGCAAATTCTATCTTCATTTGCATGGAGTGTATCAAACTTCTTCTAGAAATAGGGCTAAATTATAATTCACATTATTGTGCATAAACTGTGGCTACACATTTCGGGAGATAAGTTCCTCATATCCCCAGAAAGTCTCCACAAAAAGTGAGTAGAGAACATGCCCCTTATGCAGTAGTTAAACTTTGAGTCAGTGTCACCTTTGCATTCTGCATCATTCCATGAGAAATGTCAGTGTATACTTTCAGCACAGAGTACTATTTGACAGTCTCAGAGGGGCAGCCGTGTTAATCTGTAACCAAAAAAACTTAAAGAAACAACGAATGGTGCTGCAGCACCTTAGAGAGTAACAAAAAATATAGATAGTATCATGAGCTTTCGTGGGCACAACCCACTTCTTCAGATCATCTGGAAAAGTGGGTTATGCCCATGAAAGTTCATGATACTATCTATATTTTTTGTTCTAAGGCTACGTCTAGCCTGGCATGATTTTCTGCAAATGCTTTGAACGGAAAAGTTTTTCCGTTAAAAGCATTTGCGGAAAAGAGCGTCTAAATTGGCACGGACGCTTTTCCGCAAAAGCACTTTTTGCGGAAAAGTGTCCGTGCCAATCTAGATGCGGTTTTGCGCAAGAAAGCCCCGATTGCCATTTTCGCAGTCGGGGCTTTCTTACACAAAACAATACCGCATTGTCTACACTGGCCCTCTCGTGCAAATGCTTTTGCGCAAGAGGGCTTTTGCCCGAATGGGAGCAGCATAGCATTTCCGTAAGAACACTGACAATCTTACATGAGATCGTCAGTGTCCTTGCAGAAATTCAAGCGGCCAGTGAAGACAGCTTGCCAGTCTAGATGCAGCCTAAGGGTACATCTAGACAGCGGGGCTATTTTGGGATACCAGAGATATCCCAAAATAGCTACCGTACATCTTTTAAACATGCCCCTTATTTCAAAATATTTTTCGAAATAATGAGCACACTATTTCAGCATCCCTGTAACTCTCTTTCCACAAGGGTTAAGGGATATGTTGAAATAGCATGTTATTTTGACATTTGGTGCTGTGCGGATGTGCTAAATTTAGAAATAAGCCATTTTGAAATACAATTGAAATAAGATATGCAATTTGCTTTTTTAGTACTATCTGATGTTTACTTCTTTGACCTTTTCTACATGCAATGACTTTGATTTGACATCACAATTGAGGTAACTTCATGTGCAAATTAAGCACATAATTGTGCATTGACATTATTTGAAAATCTGTCTATTTTAGTTTTGTCTACACTTTGAGCTGAGGGCATGATTCCCTCCGGAGATAAGCCCATGCTAGCACTTCCCATCATGCATGAGGCTGCAGCTACACTCTATTTTCAGGGACTGTTTACACAGAAGAGGCTGAAGTGGTGCAGCTGCACTTCGGTAGCATGTCAGTAACACTGCTACCTGAGCCAATGAGAGGTATAAGTAATTCACCTCCCCAGGAGGCAGTAGCTATGCCATTAGGCGAATCCCTCCCATTGACATAACACTGTCAACAAGCCAGTATAACAACCTCACTCCAGCAGTACCCCTAGGCTGCGTCTAGACTGGCATGATTTTGCGTAAATATTTTGAACGGAAAAGTTTTTCCGTTAAAAGTATTTGTGCAAGAGAGAGTCTATACTGGCCTGTGCCTTTGCGTAAAAGATGTGCTTTTGTGCAAAAGCCTCCATGCCAGTGTAGATGCTCTCTTGCGCAAGAATGCTCCAATGGCCATTTTAGCCATCCAGCTTTCTTGCGCAAGAAATTAACCTGGCTGTCTACACTGGCCCTCTTGTGCAAGAATACCTGCACCAGAGGGCTTATCCCTGAGCGGGAGCGTCGGAGTATTTGCGCAAGAACCACTGATTTTGTATATTACAAAGTCAGTGTTCTTGCGCAAATACTTGCGGCCAGTGTAGACAGGCAGCAAGATTTTGTGCAAAATCATGCCAGTTTAGATGCAGCCTTAGAGTAGGGATGTGAATGGGCAATTGGTAAGTATCACCTCTAGCCCCACCCTGAGTGACAACTGCTAGCATGGATCAAGCCTCAGTTCCATCAGAACTAATGTACGTCTCCTCAAGCTACGAACCACACTTCCCATCTAAATGTGTAGACAAACTCAAAGCATCATCATTGGTTGTAAGAATAAACAGCCTGTTGAGAAGAATGTGAGGTGGTTTGTTCCTTTCAAAGTAGCTTCTTTCTGTTGATAATTCATCAAGTCATATTTTCAAAGTATGTTCCTGACAATATGAACAGCAGAATAGCCAGATTGGGTCAGACCAAAGATCCCTCTAGCCCAGTGTCCTGTCTGCCCACAGTGGCCAATGCCAGATGCCCCAGAGGGAATAAACAGAACAGAGAATCATCAAGGGTATGTCTAGACTACATCCCAAGAAAGGGATGTAAATTAGGCACGTCGATATTGCAAATTAAGCCGGGATTTGAATTTCCCGTGCTTCATTTGCATAATGGAGGCTGCCACTTTTTTTCGAAATGGGACCTTTTCGAAAAAAATCAGCAGTTTAGACATGGATCTTTTGAAAATAAAACCCTTTTTCGAAAGATCCTGCACTCCTCAAAAAATGAGGTTTTATTTTCGAAAGATCCTCGTCTAAACTGCAGTTTTAGTTTTGTTTTTCAAAAAAGCCCTGTTTCCAAAAAAAGTGGCGGACGCCATTATGCAAATGAAGCACGGGAAATTCAAATCCCGGCTTCATTTGCAATTTTGAAGTGCCTGATTTACATCCCTCTGTCAAAAGCGGGATGTAGTGTAGACATACCTCAAGTGATCCCTCACCTCTCACCCATTCCCAGCCTTGGACAAATAGAGGCTAAGGATACCATTCCTGCCCTTCCTGGCTGATCGATATATCCTCCATGAATTTAGCTAGCTCTTTTTTGAACCCCATAGAAGTCTTGGTTTTCACAACATCCTTTGGCAAGGAGTTCCACAGGTTGACTGTGCTGCGTGGAAAAAAATATGGTTAGATACCTGTTTTAAATGAAAGTATACATTCTGTCAAAGCTGAATTTGTTGGCTGAGAATATAAACCAGTTCTTGCTCTCTGTTTTGTTGTTCAAGTGATTGCTGTAGACATGATGCACATAGAGTACACTGACTAGTATCTCTTACATAAAATAAACACACACACACACACACACACACACACACACACACACACACACGAGCTGAAGACTACATCAATGTGTTGGTCTTGTTTTTTTGTTATAGGAAATCTTTGGGAAGAGCTGAAAGATGACAGCCTGGCAGTGGATCCCTTGGTTCTCATTTCAACATCCCCAATCTCCTCTCAGTGCTTCCCTTCTCACTGTCAGATGGATAGTAGCAGCAGCAGCAGCAGCAGCAGCAGCAACCTCACCATCCAGAATAGCGCTCCACAGAACAGCTTACCTGATCTACAACTCACGACTCTTTACTCTGCCTTTATGGAACTGGATACGGTGTCCACAGCCTACTTGAATAATTCTGGATCCAAGCCTATAGCACTGGTGTGAACTCCAAACCAACAGAGTTATGTTACTTTTGTCCCAATGCAATTTCAAGTCATCACATTGTTTTACTTACTTTCACACCTTCAAGTAAAATAAATCAGAATTGTGTCCATTTGATTGAGAACTATCTTTCCCCATCATAACTGGTCTGCAGGAAATTCAAGACTACTCTAATACTACAGTTAGTATTTGTTTAATGTAGAAAAATAGATGGCTCACTAGTTTAAAACAAAGTGATGCTGACCAATACAGCTATTAATAGCTCAGTCAAGCCATCCATCTTTTGTGTCTTCATGAAACAACTTAGGGTATGTCTATACTTGCCCCTTAGTTTGAACTAGAGAGGCAAATGAACCATACCAAACTTGCAAATCAAGCGCGGGATTTAAATATCCCACGCTTAATTAGCATAATTGCGTCCGGTCGCCATTTTAAAATGCTGGTCACTGGATTTAACTTGCTGTATGTAGATACAGTAGTTCGATCGGAATGAGGAGTAACAGTTAATTCGAGGGAAGGGTTTTAAATCAGACTACCGTGTCTACATGCGGCAAGTTAAATCAGGTGACCGGCATTTTAAAATGGCGACCGGCCGCGATTATGCTAATCAATTGCAGGATATTTAAATCCCACACTTGATTTGCAACTTCGGTATGCTTTGTTTGCCTTCCTAGTTTGAACTAGGGGGCAAATGTAGACATACCCTTAGCACCTGGAGAAAAGAAACAACTGTTACATATTTTTATGAAAGGTATTTGTAATTTAACGTGCATGTCACAGGCATACGGAAATAAAATTTTTCTCCAAACATTTTTCTGAAGTTAGTGATGTCCACACCTTCTGCTGTAGACCACTACAGAAAATGCACGTTAAAAACATTTACACAGCCTCATCAAAAGAAAGTCTGGGGTGTAGATGAAAGATACACATACACTGCAAACTATGCACCAATTATGAGATGATTAGCATTCTGACAAAATAAAATAAGGGGGCAAGGGATGGAAGGGAGGGTGGAGGTAGAGAGGGAAGGAGACACGGTGATGCTGGGAGAGGAAAGGGGAGAGACAATGCAGGAGGAAGAGGAGAGGGGAGGGGTGGATGCCGGGAGAAGAGGGGTTGAAAGGAGGGATGGGCATGAGGAAGGCAGGGGATGGAGCAAGTCATGTGAGGGCAGAGAGGGGCATGAGGAGAGCTGGAGCAGAGGATGGTGAGGGAGAAAGAGGGCAAGGAGGGCAGGGGCAGTCAGGGAAGGAGCAGGTGCCAGGGGATTGTGGGAGTGAAGCAGAAGGGCAGACACGTGGAGTGGTGGGATGGGCACCAGAGGAGAGAGGCAGAGCAGGTAAGCAGAGGGGTTGCTAGGAGAGGGGATGGTGAGAGGTAGCTACAGATGATGAGAGTGGGACTAGAGGAGGGGTGAGCACAGGGGAAGAGAAGGGTGGGTGCAGGGGTGAAGGAGGATGGGGAGAGGAGCAGGTCCCCAAAGGGCTGAGGGAAGTGAGAATGGCAGGAACCAGGAGATCAGACGAGGGTGAGGGCTGGGAGGCAGCAGGCACCAGGGGAGCAGATGGGGCAAGGGGAGGGTGGGAGACATGGCAGCAGAGGGAAAAGGGAGAGGTTTATAAGATACTTATTAATAACTTGGGGCAAACGCACATGAACTCAGTGCTGGTGCACAAGACAAAGCACTCCGCTCCTGAGTGGCAAGTCTCCGAGGGAACACTGGTAGAAAGGGCTCACGCGTTTCTGGCTCCCAGGCAGCGAGACTTTTAAATAGAAGCATTTGAGGGGCTGTAGTGTCTCCGGCTCCCAGGCAACGCGCTAGCAGTGAAGCCAGGAGCAGCAAGTCCCTTAAAGAGCAGGAATTGAAACGGCTTGCAGCTCCCATCCCTCACTAACGGGATGCCTGGGAGCTGCAGGGGAGGCGCAAGCCTTTTCCTACTATTTAAAGGCCCTGCCCCTTCTGCCCAAGGCCCTGCCTATTCCGGGGTGGCCCGCAACCACTTTAAAATTTTTTGAAGTGGCCCCCATTGAAAAGTGAATGCCCACCCCTGATTCAAGCACATGTGTAATTTCACTAATGCAAGTAGTTCTGTGACTTCAATGGTGTGACTAACATAACGTTATACATATGCTTAAGGCTTTGCAGGATTAAGGCCTCAAATTTTCTGGACGAATCACTAATCTGTCCTATCATTCTCCACTTCCATGGTTAAAACAGGACAAACGATGATCTGGGTAAGAAAATTACTCCACCTTGAAAGCTGCCAAATCCAAATCTGTAAAGGTGATATATTATTTTAAATATCCTTTGAAACACATACATTACTATATTCATCAATTTAAACACACACACACTTATGATACTTTTGTTCTCCTTCTGCAGATTCTGTAGTAGTATTTAGCTAACACAATTTCTCAAATTGTTCTGACATCACTGATAATTGTGGCAGAAAAACATTGAGCAACCAGGGGAGAGAACTCCATATTTGCCTAAATTAAAAGGACAAGTGTTGTAGAGAAAGACATTTTATTTTTAAACTTCTAACCGATTTAGAAACCATGGACAATTCAGAAATGAGAGTTATTCACTCAGTTTGCCTAAGAAAGCACCTTATACAAAACACAGGTAAGCATGCATTCAGTTTTTAAATACCTGCTTAATTTCTAAGGTTCCGGCAATTCATAGCTAAACATTTTGGTGAATGTAACTGAGCAAATATGCTTGCAACTATTCAATTTATCTTTTGAAGGCAAAATGAGATGCAGACACAATTACATTTTGAGAGTAAAGGCAATAGTTCAGTAAAGGGCATATTTTTTTTAAAAGTGTATTTAGCAAATAATTTTACTTTTCAGTGTTAAATTTGAAAACATATTATACATATTCACAAAAAAAAATGTAGAGAAAAGATCAGTTTGCACAAAGACTTATGTTTGTATGGTGTCCCATTTACTTCAATGGGACATTGCAAAGCTGTGCCAGTGCAAAACACTGTGGCTAGGTCTACACTGGCCCCTTTTCCGGAAGGGGCATGTAAATTTCAGCAGTCGTCGTAGGGAAATCCGCGGGGGATTTAAATATCCCCCGCGGCATTTAAATAAAAATGTCCGCCGCTTTTTTCCGGCTTTTAAAAAAGCCGGAAAAGAGCGTCTAGACTGGCCCGGATCCTCCGGAAAAAGTGCCCTTTTCCGGAGGCTCTTATTCCTACTTTGCCGGAACCTTTGAAGTAGGAATAAGAGCCTCCGGAAAAGGGCACTTTTTCCGGAGGATCGGGGCCAGTCTAGACGCTCTTTTCCGGCTTTTTTAAAAGCCGGAAAAAAGCGGCGGACATTTTTATTTAAATGCCGCGGGGGATATTTAAATCCCCCGCGGATTTCCCTACGACGACTGCTGAAATTTACATGCCCCTTCCGGAAAAGGGGCCAGTGTAGACGTAGCCTGTAGGATTAAAACCCTAAATCCTGATCTTGCAAAGCATTTAATAATCATGTATGTAATTTAGCTCAAGTAAGTAAGTCACATATGTTTAATAGTATTTCATGATCAAAGCTTAAGCATCTGAGGGCCCAAACTTGTACACTTACGAGATGGTGTAGACTGAGATTTTCAAATAGGTCTAAAAGAGTTAGATGCACAAATCTTTCAGTAACAGTTGGGTGCCTAACTCCTTTGGGCTTCTTTGAAATTCCAGCAGCGATGCTCTCTATTTCATTTGTGGTCAATGGGATTATGGCAAGGAAAAAGTATTACACAGGTTTTTGCGAGATCAGGCCCTACAAAACTAACAATCTTTCCAATATTTTGCAGAATTTCTTTCCAAAATAATATAAAACAAGGCAACAAAAAGAACAAACAACAAAGGTTCTAGAAGTATAGCTCTGTCATTCTGTGTAGGAACAAGACAAAATTGCAATAAAAATCAATTTGTGATCAAAAAAATCCCAAAACACTTCATATGAAAAGAATAATTTAAATAAAAATGTAGCAGTGCATTAAAGATCATCTGTAAAGGCTCCAAATTCAAACATGGTAAAGATTTAGAAACAGAAAAACTAAGTTCAATTTCTATGTTAAACTTTTCAACATGCAGGTGCATCAATTCACCCACATATTATGAACTGTTAGTTTGGGATTTAATAAACTAAATTCTCTTCTCTAATTCACAAGTAAAATGAGAGTGGAGTTTCTCCCAATGTATTAAGTCCACATGGCTATTGTATTTGTTGCTGCAATATATTCAGTGGTTTGCTTGTAAATCTAGCAATATTCTATATTTTCTTAGTGATAGATTAAATTCTCCCAAGAATAAATAGGTAGATTAAAAGAAAAAGAAAAAAACAGCTAAATTTCATGTTTTCTGTATGCATTTTTGTGTAATGACTACTTTGATGCATTATGAATGCAATAAAGTAAGTTCTCTTTGCTATCATCTGTTTATATAAATATTTATTTATTGTAAGCATCTTAATATTTTATCCAATGTATTTCAGTGTTAAAATGGTTGGACATTATGAAAAATTACAATTGATTACAATTTTTTTCTTATATTAAACAGAGTAATTTGGGGTGGGGGAAGACTGCAAACTAATTTTAAATTGACCACTCTTCCAACACATATCTAAAGGTCTTACAGTTTTGCTTTAGTGTAGAGTTTGTGACTCTGGTAGCTGGGAAAGTTCCCTTGACATGGGACGCTCTCCTCGCACACTGATATTATATAATGGAAATGTAGAGCATTTTAAAAAGTTTAAAAGTCAGATAAGGTTTAGTTCCCATCTCAGTACTACTTGATTTTAAACTTTTTAAAAATATTTCCTTTAATGTGATGCAGCTCGGTATAAGTAGACTCTTTTCATCAAACATTTAATGACTGAACCACATCATATGACATGCCTTATGTGGACCTAAGATTTTGCAAAGATGACAATTCTACTTTGGAGTCTTCTGTAAACACATTTTCTAGGGAATTATGTAAAAGGGGGTGGGGAGTTAAGGGGACAATATAAATTCTCCTGCCTACGACTAGCGGTGTTGGCTCACTTCTCAACCTGTATTTTGCAGTTACAAGTTGCAGCTCCTTGATCCAGCACCCTGACCAGTCCCAAGCTAAGGAATTTGCTGCACCAGAAAAGGTCAATGCCAGCCGGTCAATGCCAGACAGTCAATGCTGCTGCCAGCTGCAGAGGGGCTAGCATTGACTAAGCAAAGATGGGGTAGATGTTCAAGGAAGAGACTAGGGTTGCTGCAGAGCCCTGCGGGCAAGGGCTAAGAGTGTAGCTCCCTGGGAGCCGTGTGGCTGCAGGGCTGCGCTCCTGGTCCTCACAGCCAGCCAAGGGGCTCCGAAGCCAACCTGCCTCTTTCCCCAAGCATCCTCCCTGCCCTCAGCAATTCCTCCCTCTTCCTCTCTAAGCTTGAGTGCTGCAAATGAACTAATTGTGATGCTATGGAAGCACTAGGAAGGCAAGGGAGGAATTGCTGAGAGCAGGGCCTGGCTTTTCCCCACGAGTGCTCCAGCCTGGGAACATCACAAATGTTGCCAGGTGATGGAAGTCTGCACTATAAAGGTCCAATTTTTAGTGAAAAAAAGTATACTTCTAGAAATCTCAGTGTAGTCAGCATCACAAAGAGTGGACTAGAAAACAAAAGGATTTTTGTTCACCATTTCTTCATCCAATTGTATAACCTTTTCCTATAAAAGTTTAGTATGTTTTTAAAACTGTCTTTTTTTAAATGCTCAATTTACATTTCATAATCTCTCTAAATGTGTTTGTTTTGGTACTAACAACATTTTTTTTGATTTTACAAAATGCTCTGAGCTTTTCTTGTGGTAAGAATTATGGATAAAGAAGGATGCCACTCATACATTTCCCTTTTATCATCCATAAATCTTATCTGAGGAAAATTCACTTGTTTTATTGTCAGTATCTATCTTGCAAGGTATTTTCAATTAACAGTCTTTGCACCTCACTCAAATACCTGTACTCTATATAAACCACGGTATATGGTAAACATATATTATGGAAACAGCAAAGTTTTAAACTGGTAAGATAATTTCGTGTTACGTATCTTGGACATTTTTCTCTGAACACAGTCCTTGACAATCAAAAGCATAATTTGTTTGTAGGTGCTTTCAGAAACTACCAATCAAATCCTACCACATAAGTATTTGATTCAGTTTTAATGTTTCCATATTTTTGTAATACTTGAATAAAGTTATTTTATACCTGTGCTCAAACATTTTACTTAGGCTACTACATACCAAAAATGCTATTTAATAAGTGTTTACTGACTTTCTGACATTTCCAACCTTAGGACAAACAAAAAGAAGCTGTTTACAAGCTCAAGAGAGAAACAAACTGCTTGTCTTTTCCCTGCTTCCCTGAACTCGGTAATATAATTGGAAGACTGAAGTTTTACACCAAACTAATGGATTCTTCTGTGAAGGCAGCTAAACACATACAATTTTAACTTAGACACTTCTTGCCATATGGAGAAAGAGACAGGATTATTTCTTCACAAAGTTTTAGGATGATGGTGGAAGATGTGTCAACATTTGATGCATTGACAAGAACTTTGATCAAGGAATGAGGAGTGAACAATTCCATATTGAACAAATAAAACTAGTATGCACGAGTTCCAAAACTGACACGATATGTTTCATCAGCAGACTAAGTATTGTTCCACTCAGGAACACTTTTCAAAAATTAAGAAAGTGAGTAACATAGTGCTACATGTCTGCTAATACACTTAGTTGAAATACCAACCCTGACCTCCAATCAAGTGGACAGCTCATCTACCAAAAGTGCTGGATCCTGCAGTTACTCCCGTAAGTAGAGGTTGCAGGATTGAGTTTTAAGCAGTGTTCCCTTGTGTGGCCGCTCAGAAGAGATTCAAATGTCGCCCCGTTGATTAGTAGAGCACCCACAACTAGGTTTTTGTTTCTACTGGTGGTGCACATGCACACAAAAATACTCTGCATGTGGATGGAAAAGATTAGTTAAGTATCTTAATTGCCTTGCATAGCACATGTTAGAATGGGGCCAGGCTTTGAAGGAGCTGAAACTATGTCTTCTTCAAATAAAGATCCCCATCTCTGATTTGAATAGGAACGGGAAAGAATTCTATAATGATGTAACCTGTTTTATTAAACATTTAGAATCTAACTCCAAAAGGAATAGCACTAAATTTAGTGGGACAGATACCTTGTCTATTATGGTACTAATTATCATGATTAAGGGTATTAGAATCTGGCCCTAAACTGAGAATGGAAGAACTTTCATTGGCCCTTTGATCTATTGGCTGGTTAGCAAAGAAAGTTTTAGTATATATTTATTTTTATTACTGAGTGCTATTTACTTTCTCACTCGCCCTTGTTTTCCTATACTAGTAAATACATATTTGCACCAAAATATTTATGCTTAGATAATTCATTTCACATTCAGCATCCATAAAATTGACACACAAGGCTGTTAAGCACATTTGAACATAGAATGATACACTTATAGAAACATAAGAACTTTACAAAAATAAGATTAAGCCATATTCCCCTAGGTCTGTGTTCAGTAAACTTTATACCGACATTTCTTCCAGTGATGTAACTGCTCCAGTGCAAACTCCTAACATAGGTTTACACGGATGCAATGTGATTTGTGCAATACTTACCCTAAGTTAAACACCTCAAGCGCAAATTGTGCTGCACTGGTGTAAACACTGTCAATTCTAGATGTTTGTATTGTTAGTTGAAAATCTGATATGGTTAAGGCCTAGCAGTTTGAATTCTCCCACTAATAATGGGGGATTGAAATAAATAACTCCTGGTATTAAAGGGAGGAAGAATGGTCAGTTTCAGCTCCCTCTGTATTGATACAACACTTCTTTTAGCTGTTCTAAAACTGCAATAGAAAAAAAATGAGCTAACAAACTGAACGTATTTGGGAAACCACAACAAATATCCATGTGCTGTGCAGAATAGGAATACAGTACAATAATTACATACAAACCAAAATAAAACTCCCTCGCATTGAAAGCAGCTAGAAAACCTGTCTTCGGTGGCAATAATTTGATGCAAAGTTTATGCTTTGTGTATCAATATTTCCCAAGTTAGGAGACTATTTCATTTATTTTTCTTCTTGATAGTCATTTTCTTTATTCTAATGGGTCTTTGGATGGGGTTCTATGGGTTTAGAACTGACCTTTTTGTAGTATCACCACTTTGTTTCTCTTAGTTAATTCATCAGCTATGTCTCTGACCATTAGGATGGCCTGCTTCCAGGCAGATAGCTTCATAGTCATAGGAGGGATGTCAGAAGGTCAGCACTTTTAGTCTGGTCCTTTCTTCTCTACAAGCTCCAACATGGCACTGGAGAAACCCAGGTCTGCAGATGAGCTGTGTTTGTGTTGATAACTAGCTGACAGCTTTGCATATTCTTTAGCCCTTGTAGACATTTTTTTCAGGGGCATTTCCCTCTTATTTCTCTTCATGCCCCTGTCAATGCAGACAGAAGCTATGTCTACACGACAGTATCCCAGAAAAACTCTGCTGCATCCAGGGAACTCCTGGTATTAAACATTTTCAGAAGAGCAGACGTTTTCCGAGGAAGAAGGGATGTTCTGAAAAAGGTTTTCTTTTTTGACATTTCGCCCAGTGTCAGAAAAGCCTCTTCCGAAAAAAGAAGTGGGAAAAGCTATGCAAATTACAGTTTGCATAGCGTTTTCCAGAAGAACAGTGTAGTGTAGACATAGCCCGAGGGCCCAGCTCTGCAGGCAAAAGCATAGAAGAAAGGGTGGGGATACCATCCCATGCCAGCCTTCTGTGCTGCTGCAGGTGGTGATTCTGCTTTTTGAGCTGAGCTCCTTGCCAGCAGGTGAAGGCAGTGGCTGTCCTGCAGCAGTGGAGCAGTAAGAGAGCAGTACAACCACCCCCTATAATAAGTGTGATGACCCCCCCACCCCAAACTTCTTCTGATCAGGAGCCCTACAATTATGAAAGGGATCAGATTTCAATAGGTGAAACTGTGACATTTTACTACTTTTAAAATCCCATGAACATGAAATTGTCCAAAATGGGTCCTAGTGTCACACTTTAATTGCCCCGCCCACAAAAAACCAGCATTTTGCTTTCAGCTTATTTACCTACATCTATTTAGAAGCTTCAGAGGGAGCCGAGTTAGTCTGTACCAGAAAACACTTAAAAAACAACAGTCTAGTAGCACCTTAAAGCAGTGGTCCCTAATGCGGTGCCCGCAGGCGCCATGGTGCCCACCGGGCCATTTCTGTGCGCCCACCGAGTGATCGGGGGAGGACTGGGCTGGCTCTGCGGGCTTCTGGGGGTGGAAGCTCTCCTGCAGCCCCCCAATTGCTCCCTCTCCCCAGATGGCAGCCTGCGGCAAGTGCAGCCGGGCTGATGGCCGAGTGGTGTGATGTGCCCAGTGTGGGTACTCCGGGCACTCCAAGCCAGAACTTCTGTGCAAGCAGGGCACCCCTGAGAACTCTCTGTCCGGGGTGGGGGTCGGGACCCTTTAAGCGCAGCCCTCGGCTAGCCTGAGACAGCATCTCCACGCTCTAAGTCCTCCTCTTATGCCCTGCCAGCACTGCTTCCGGCCATCCTTAAGCCCTGTTCAGAGTCCACTCAATGTGGACTTGCTAGTTCGAATTAGCAAAACGCTAATTCAAACTAGTTTTTAGTTCTAGACGCGTTAGTTCGAATTAGCTTAGTTCGAACTAGCGCTGTAGTGTAGACGTACCCTCTGTCACCTTCTCCCCTCCCCCCCGCCCCCCCCGCCTCTGCAGAAACAGAAGTGGCAGCCATGGCTTGGAGCTCCCACAGCCCCTCTTTGGGGCTCCTTGGGCTCCACAATGGCCCCTAGTTCTGCTGCAGGAGAGCCAGGGGGGCAGTAGCAGCTACCTCCGGCTCTGCTTCCACTTCTGGGTCTGGGGCCCAACACGGGATGACCCAGTAGGGAACCACCGCCTGCCTGGTGCTCCAGCCTCATGCCCCCCCCCTCCTTGCAAGATTACAGCACTAGCACCAGCTTTCTGCAGAGGGTGGAGGAGAAAGCCCTGAGGCTCCAACCGGATCTGGCCTGAGGTCTTGACCCGCAGTCCTGCCTACCCTCTCCATGGGGCTGGAGCACCAAAGGACTGAGGTGTCTCAGTTGGAGCCACATCAGGGAGGCTTGGGGGCTTTTTGGAGAAGTTTTTTTTTTTGCATCACTCCCCAGCTGATTTTTCGATGGGGCCCCTGACCCAAACCAGGTTCCCTGCCCCGCCCATAAATACAGACAATGCTGAAACCTTTTGTGTTGGACATAATATGTTATTTAAAAATGAAGCCTGGCCAACAAGCCCCCAATTGGGGCCAAGCCTCCATCTGGATGCAGCATCATAACACTCCTGCACCCCACACACTCTCCAGCCTGGAACCCATCATGCACCTGAACCCTCTGTTCTGAGCCCCATCACACCCCAAACTCCTGCACCACCCACATCCCCAGTCTTGTGCCACAACACTCCTGCACCATCCACACACCACAAATCTGTCTCTTGAGCCCATCATACTCCCAACCCCCCCACCCCGAGCCCCTCATATACCCCAACCCAAACTCTTGCACCCTCACATCCACAAACCTGTGGCTTGCTCAGCACCCCAACCATCCACCCTGACCAACATGCTCCAGCCTGGAGCCCCCTCCCTGAGCCAGCAGCCCCTTCTCCACCTCCTCTTGCACCCAAATTCCCTCCCAGAGCTTGCACCTCTCACCCCTTCCCACATCCACATCCCTCATTCCCACCCCAGAGCCTACACATCCTGTCTCAACCCAGTGAGAGTGAGTAAGGGCTGGGGACAGCAAGTGATGGAGAGGGCGGGGCCTCAAGCAAGCAGCAGGGTCTTGGGGAAGGGTTAGGGTTAGATCTTGGCTTGCCCTGACCTTTAAAAAGTGATCTTGGGTGTAAAAAGGTTGGAGACCCCTGCGCTAGTGTGTCTGACGGGCGTGCACTTGTTGCGGTGAGCTCCTCTTGCCCATGCTGCTGCTGTGGCTCTACTATTGCTGGCGTGCTAGCTCAATGAGCCTTAGCACAAGGGTGTCTCCCTGAGCAGGGAGCTCACCTCAGCGCAAAGTGGAGACAGACGTGGAGAGAGCAGCCACATTGCTGCAGGGAGACTGTTTTAGCAGCTGGTAAATTGTGCTCATGTGGGCTTTAAGATAAGTCAACTGACAAGTGAAAAGCACCACCACATAGGGATGTGAAAGGTTAACCAGTAGGGGCTGGAGCAGCTCCTGCCTGAGGTTATGGGGCTGCTCCAGGCTGGTCTCGGTGCCCCCCGCCCCACACGCCCTCCCTTTAATCGGGTAACTGGTTACACATTACATTTAACTAGTCAACTAGTTAAATGGAATTTTACATCCCTACACTCCCTGCAGGCCCCTCTCCTATAAGGAGGTTGTAACTGATAAGCCGAATGTCTTAAGAAAGGAGCCACCACTGATAGAGTTCTGGAAATATAGCCATGTTGTATTCTTATAACAATAAGTAGCTCTGTAGCACCTTAGGGTACGTCTGGATTACATGCTACCTGACAGTCAATGAACCGGGGATTTAAATATCCCCGGCTTCAATAAAAATGGCCACCACGCTGTGCTGGCTCAGCTGATTGGCAGCACAGCACGCGAGTCAAGACGCGAATCGCTCGACAAGGGAAGCCTTTGTTGTCCGATCCCTTATCCCTTGTGAAATGAGGTTTACAGGAGCGGTCGACAAAGACTTCCCTTGTCGAGCGAGTTGCGTCTTGACTCGCGCGCTGTGCTGCCAATCAGCTGAGCCAGCACAGCAGCCATTTTTATGTTAATGAAGCTGGGGATATTTAAATCCCCACTTCATTGACTATGTTGGGTAGCCTATTTTACATTCCTCTGTCGGCAGAGGCATGTAATCTAGACGTACCCTTAGAGACTAACTAAAATATATATAGAATCATGAGTTTTGGTGGACAAAACCCACTTCATCAGATGAATCAGAGTAGTAATAACAGAAACCAAGAGAGGTATGTAAGGAGGAGGGATAGCTCAGTGGTTTGAGCAGTGATCTGCTAAACCCAGGGTTGTGAGCTCAGTCCTCAAGGGGACCATTTAGAGATCGGGGGCATATCTGTCAGGGATGGTACTTAGTTCTGCTGTGAAGGCGGGAGACTGGACTTGCCCTTCCAGCTCTATGAGCGATACCTCTCTATCTCCATATATTATAACAGCAGAAGTATCTGTCAATTGGAGGACCTGTGTTAATGAGGCTAATTAAGCAGGCTGGATGTGTCCCATACATAACTTGATGTTAAAGGAAGGAGAAATTGGCTTTGCAATCTGCCAACCAATCAGTGTCTTTATTCTTATCATTAGAATTGGTAACCCAGCCTACAGCCATTTTAATAGATTCCTTTGTTTTGGAGCAGGGGTGGGGAACTTTTGTGTGTGTCTGGGGGACTGTTAACCCACAGAGATATCGATTGGGGGCCAAAAGTGAGAAGCACAAAAAAAAAAGTACACAGCACCCTCATTCAAAAAATCCACAAAACCCCTTGATGTGCTAAAAATGCACCTCACTTTTCCCAGCTCCCCATACTGGGAAGGGGTTTTGGAGCTCACGTGGCTGTGGCCACCCCTTCCTTCCTCCCTAAAGGCTCCCCATGCAGGGAAGGGAGTGGGAGGGGGTGCTTCCCTTCCCCTCCCACTCCTGCAAGGGATTTCCCCCTCCCTCCCTTCCCTCAGGCCCCACATGCCTCCTTAACTGTCAAGGAGGCACTGCTGGCAGCGTGTGGCTCACTAGGGCTACCAGACACTGCTCTTGCTGCAGCCAGCCTATTGCAGGGAAGGCGTTCTGGGGCTTGCCCAGCTGTGGCTGTCCCTTCTTCCTTGAAGGCAGGGAAGCGGCTGGGGCCTCGCTATTTCAAAGGGGCAGCCACACAGCTGATTTGCCCCTTTGAAGTATCCCTTCTTCCCCTCATTTCTGCCTGTGATAGACAGCAAGGGGGGGGACCAACTATTCACCTCGACTATCGGATAAGCATTTGCTTATTGGATAGTTGACTAGACCTTAACATCCCTCGTTTTAATTTAACTGCCACCAGCATTACTCAGCTTCACTGAGTTTAATGACAAATTAATGAGCAACATTGTTCCCCAGTAATGCTAGGATTAACATAACCAGAAGTACCAAGAACTGAGATTAGATTATTCCTCATATTAATTTGTGTTGCACCAGTCTTAACCCTGTATACTTACATTTCAATCCACAGAACAGACAGAGGTTACACCTGTGTACTGTACTTACATTCTGAATTTGATTCTACGGGGTAAGCATTACAGATTGCACAGGAGAGCAGCTCCAGTTCTGTTTAATACATACACAGTTTATGTCCCAAAATAATTCCACCATCCTGATACAGGTTGAACCTTTCTAGTGCAGTACCCTCTGGACCTAACTGGTTTCAAACCAGAGAATTTTCTGGAGCATGAGAGGTCAATATTGTCTAGCAGCTTAACACTTCCACTGCTTACTGGGCTGTTAGAGGACATTTAGGGGTAAACTAGAGATAAATAACAGAGCTAGAACTGATGGCTGTAAACAAACTTTAAGGGACCACAGGAAACTTGGCCACGCCCATCAAAAGTGGACATCTAGCTAACAAATCATTCTGGACAATGGAGGTTTCCAGACTAGAGTTCTGGAGTAGAGAGGTTCAACCTGTATCTGAGTCATTTTCCAGGTCACTAGTTTATAGAGGTTACCACCTTTTTTTCCAGTTACCACATTTTATTTCAAATTTCTTCTCTTTTTCCTGTAAATTTAAATTTGTCTTCAGATCTTGAACCAAATGCTTGGAAAATAAAATCTTTTTCTCTAAATATTTCCAAAACTAATACAGTCTTCCAATTACAAGTTTCAATATCCATTTCAAAAAGTGGGTTAAAAGTAAAAGTAACTATGTCCCTTCCAAAAACACTTCACAAAAAGACCAAAAAACAGGCAAACTATAGAGGAAGTTTTTTGCTTTTTTAAGCCATTCACATATATGACCCATTTCCTCAGACAGTTAATCATTCAAATCTTATTTGCCACACAGTTTGCCTTTATACTTCTTATTAATTGATAACATTAATCTATACTTGAACCTGTTGTTCAAAATCGCTCCTCTTTTCACTGTGAAATGAGTAAGGGTGCATCTACATAGCACCTTAAACTCGAAATAAGATATGCAATTTGCGCTACACAAATTGCATATCTCATTTCGATATAGCTTATTTGAAATTTGGCACATCTAAATGCCAAATTTCAAAATAATGCACTATTTCGAGACATCCCTTAACCCTCATGGAACAAGGGTTACGGAATGCCGAAATAGCACGCCTGTTATTTTGAAAAATATTTTGAAATAAGGGCCAGCTGGTTAAGACGAGGAAGCCATCCCGGAATAGCCACGAAGTGTAGACATATCCTGAGACTCCATGCCAGTGGAACCCCTGTTATAGCAAGTGTGTGCTGTGTGATAAAGTAGAAGGGTAGTGTACTGGTGTCTGACCTACTTCCCTTTGTATCAAAAGCACACATGAATAGGCAAACAACAGGTCCCAAGGTTAATTCTAATGCTGGAGGATTTAATAAAGAGACTAAATATTGAAGCAATGTTGTAATATTTTAAAATGATCAAGTTTAAAAAGCCAGCATCTTTACTGACTACCACCTAAGATTTAAAAACTGAGTTTTAATAATTTACCTTTCACTGTACTTTTCGTGCTTTGTTATGCTTCCATCATTGGTTTAATATTCTAGTAGTATTTCTAGTGGACAGTTTGCGGTAAAACATACTTCCATACATCTTACTATATATTTTACAAATATGCATCTGTCTGTGAGTCCGGTTGTCCAAGAATTCCTAAATGGAAGGAGCTAGGACCACCAAATTTGGTATGCAGCTTTCTCTTACAGCAAGGTCAGGGTTTGATTGTACTAGGACAATGGGATGTGCATGGAATTTGATTGTTTCTCATAAAAAGGAAACAAAGGGATCTGGTAGGACAGACACGGGGGCTGGGGGAGGAGTGGCAGCAAGGGGCCAGAGATGGGGACTAGGACAGCTGTAACTCCATTGGGCCAGCAGGGGGCAGGGGTGGAGTAAAGGACAGATATTTCCTATATATTTGTTTGTGTGTCTGTCCTCTAGCTCAGGGACATGCACCACTCCCCTGGCAGTGCCTGCCGCTGCAGCCATGTACAAATGCTTTTCTCACCTGGCCCCAAGCTGCTGCAGTGAGAAAGTACTGAGGTTGTCCTCTCTTCCCCCCGGGCAGCCTGCATACGCAACGCCTCATCTCCAGTCCCATAAATGAAGAAAAAAACAAAACTTATTTGAGTTAAAGACCCAAGCAACATTACGTAAATCTCTAGGTAATCTCACAGAACACCAATGTTCAATGCAAAGAACCAATCACCACCATTTTTAGGATCAATAATTTACTTTTAATTTTTTTAACATTTTGACGTTTGTTACAGGAAAAGAAACATTTGCTAATGAAAGATATACATTTTAATCCCTTTTCCAAAATAATGGAAATATTTAAGCATGTTCCCTAGCCTATAAATATTGATGGCTGGCCTGACCATATTAAATAGTTTTGAGTGAGTGTCTGTACTCACTATTTGTACTCCTTGTATTCATTGCTAGACTCCTACCTTTATAGGGAGATCTTAAATCGTATTCTAATTTTCTGTATTCTGAATTATTCTCATCCTCCCGAGCCCTTGCCTGCGGTATCTACAAACAAAGCAAACTAAGTGCTGAAACCAATGCCAGTCAGGTGTATTTAATGCCAGGGTTTATATTCTTCATGGCAACATGCTCAGTTTCCATCAGTTCCAGAAGAAAAACAATCCTAATTCTTCCAATCCCAGATTCTCTGCATAGCAATGCAGTGTTTCCACTAAGGGAGCAACAGTGGATGTGCTTACTAGAAACTTAAGTTAGACAACAACAAACATATATATAAAACAAACAATAAAAATGTTGCTAACATTATTCCAACAGAATTATGCCTCGATTCTTACTTTCCTTCCACCAAAAATATATTTTTATTTTATAAATACGTATTTTAATACAGACAATCCAAACTGATTTTATGCAAAAATCACATTTAGGCAGGCATTCAGTGTAGCATTAAAATAAAATCAGACATTACAGTAGGCATTAGCACAGTGATTCTAGGGCAGTGTTCACTAAACCATATAAATGGACTCTACACACAGTACCATCTGTTTAGACTATGCCAGGGGTAGCCAACCCTTTTAACAAAGAGAGCCGAAACAGTGGCGGAAAAAATGCTAAGAGCCGCACCAGAAATATCAAGGGGAAAAAAAGGAGGTTGCTCCTAAGGAACAAGCAAGCTTAGGCCTAGGCCATCTTGGGTGCCATTTTGAATCGCCGACCCAGTGAGCACAGGGGAGCCGAGGGCCGGTGGAGGGCGGGGGTTAGGGGGGATGGGACGGGACGTGCAGGAGCGGCTTTGTGAGCTGCGGGTTGGCCATGGCTGGACTACGCCATGATTCAGAAGATAATGCTGTTGGCATGTTGACACAGAACAATTAGAGAATGTAAGTAAAAACCTGATTTAAAATTAAAACATGTATGCAAACTTCACAGTACTTACATTTGGGGTTTAGAAAAACAATCGCTAACATAAGCCATAAGCCAAAGTTTTCTTCATTTAACAGAAAATTATTTAAAGCTGTCAGGACCTTACAAGTTCTTAGCCCCAGTTAACCAAAATCTACCATGTAGTTTCTCAGCTGTTCAACTTCTGTTTCTTTCAAGTGGTAGGTAGCTCCGGTTCCTGGAATCCAGTTCCTAGTCAGACCTGGTTAACTGGAGCTATTTACCAATTCAATTACTCACACAGATTACAAATATTTATTAACATGTTAGTCTTACAATACGTGTGAAGCATGGAGTTGAATGTCATTTCTAGTACTGGAGTATGAATTAAACGATAGATGCTGTTTAAACAGAGTTCCTACCCCCAACTGTTCACAATCTAAGGATAGTTCAACAGAAAAGCCCACACACCCACACACAGTCTTTTATAATACAGGTTAAATCTCCCTAATTCTGAACCTGACCAGTGCCAAGCCAGAAAATTTGCTGAACCACAGGAGATCAATATTGTCTAGCAGCATTGCCAACACTGCCACTGCTTACTGGGATCTTAGGAGACATTTTGGGGGTAAATTCGAGCTAAACAACAGCACAGAACACTGAGAGCCAGGACTGGTGGCTGTAAACAAACTTAACAGGACAATTAGAAACTTGACCACACCCTTGGTAAGTGGACATCTGGCTAATTCAAATCATGCTGGACCAAGGATGTTGCCGGACCACAGAGTACCAAACTAGAGAGGTTCAACCTGTAGCTCAAGGTGTTCAAGCTTTACAACAGCATCGGCCACTTCCCTAAGCCCTATGGTTGTATCTCACTGGCATAAAATGGAGCACGTTGCATTTGCTTCCTACTTTAACAAATGTTTAACCGTGGAGACCAGGTTCTGATAAACTGTGCTCCCTCCTTGATGCATGTGTAGATAGTATGGACTAAGATGAAGTCTGTCAGGATATTTAGCCTGCATTGCTATATTAAAGATATGTGCAGTTGCAGGTTGCAATTTTGCTACCATATATGAACATTTTCAATGGGACCCAAATGGCTGACAGAGAAGCCAACCAGTTCCATCCTACTGATCTGCTTATACAAGAAAGCTGTAATACAAGAGAGATTGTAAGCAAGAACATTAACATACCAGTTGTTTGTCTTTAATCTTTAAATCAAGAGACTGCCTACATTTAAATCAGGCTCAAAAAATTTCCCCAGTCAATGACGACATGGAATATTCAATTAATGCACAAAGGATATATAGTGAATTTGCAGGAATCTTATCTCTTTATGGTTATTGGTTCAATGGTCTTGAAAGCATTTGTCCGGTGTAATAATACATTTCTAGTCTAGCAATCTATTAAATATTGGACCATATAGTATAGATGTTAATTTGTTACTATTGCAGTTGAATTAACTATTTGAGAACATCCCTATAGTTCCAAGGAACTTACATTATCAAGACCTAGAAAAGAGATAAAGTCCAATATTTTGTCCACTTAGAATAACTAAATTGAGACATAATTTACTACAAGAAGAGTTATGTCAATGGAGGGCAGACTAGGTAATCACGAGGGTCCCTTCTGGCCTTAAAGTCTATGAATGTTAGCCAGAGCAGGGACTCTGACCAGCTTAATCTTCACTTAAGTGAACAACAGTGGAGGTAAAATATTAATGTGTGATCCCAGAGAGTAAAAAGAGGTTTACAAAATTAATTCAACAAATAATAAAAGCCATGATATATTTGTAATAAGGAACATCTAATCTCTAAAAGCTGGTCATCTTGATTACCTCTCTTGCTCTTTTATCCTCACTTCACTTCTGACATGAAGTTAGAGATAATCCTTTATACCATTGCAAACTAGGGTCCCAAACAGTACTGTCATACATAGAGTTCTCAATACAGTGGAAGTGGGGAAGCGGGTACAATTTGAAGGTGAACTGTCTTGTCCTGTTGAGTTAAAGTGAATGCAGTACACATTTGGAAAGCTAGGATTCAGAGACTGTACAAAAAGGAAAGCCCAACATGGATTAATATTAAATACACAGAGTGACAGCTGCATGGAAAGACTACTAAAGAGCATTCTAGGAACAATGAAAAAATGTTTTTAATTGCAATTCTACTTTTTGCCAAAAATAAGGTATCAATTTTAAAAAGAAGTCATGGGCCTAATTCTAGAAAGGTGCCAAGTGCTTTTAATTCCTATTCAAGCCACTAGTAGTAGAAGGCACGCAGCATCTTATAAACATTTAGTTTTAAAATAATCTCCTACGCCCAGATTATTTCCTTCACATCTCAAAAAAGTGATGTCCTTCAGGGGCTTATTTTGTAACAAATTTCTTAAACAAATTTTTCCTCTCATCTGAAGACAAATAAATAAGTTTCCTCATAAAATGACACTAACACAATGAATGTATTGGAAAGCTTCCAGACATTTTTCCATGTATATTTCACAGATATCACGTGCATTACACAGCATACTTCTGCATGAGCAGCCAGAGCAGAAATGGAATCTGTCCATTATCTAAGGCCTTTTTCTTTTTGTATTAATCTTAGATGTAAAAGTTGGAAACAATTTGACAGTATACAGCTCTCTAAATAAAAAACAGTTTGCACTTACAGAATATTTATTCCAGTCAACTGGAAAATTCTGCCTTTGTTATACTTCTCCAGAAAGCATCATACTGGTCTAAAGAGTTCATAAGTGTATCACAGGCTGTCTTGTCCCTTTGACTCCCTCCCTCCCCTCTTCGATTAAAAAAAACAAACCCAACAACTTACAAATAGGGCATTACCAAATTCACGGCCATGAAAAATATGTTAAGGACTGAAATTTGGTCTCTCCCATGAAATCTGGTCTTTTGTGTACTTTATCCTATACTCAGGGCCGGCTCGAGCCATTCCTGTGCCCCGGGCAGCAGGTGCGTGACGCATGCACAGCCCCCGCCCTCCGGTGCATGGCGTATGCGTGGTCCCCGGCCCTGGGCATGCGGCGCCTGATGGTAGCTGTAAGGGGTGCCCAGCTAGCCCCCCCCCCTTAATCCGGCCCTGACTATACTGTACAGATTTCATGGGGGAGACCAGCATTTCCTAAATTGGGGATCCTGACCCAAAAGGGAGTTGCTGGGAGGTCCCACTATTGCCAGCTTTAGCTATCTGCAGAGCTGGGCAGCCAGAGAGTGACAGCAGCTGGCTGGGTGCACAGCACTGAAGGTAGTGCACTGCCAGAAGCAGCAGCACAGCCTTGCAAGCTGGGCTCCAGGCCAGCAGCCATCATTCTCTAGCTGCCCATCTGTTGCTGCCAGCAGCAGCACAGAAGTAAGGGTGGCAGTACCATAATCTCCCTACAAAAACCTTGCAAATCCCTGCCCCCAACTTCTTTTTTGCAATTACAACACTGGGAAATTTCAGATTAAAATGGCTGATATAATGAAATGTATTTTTTTTAAATCCTACGACTATAAAATTGACCAAAATGAACTGTGAATTTGATAGGGCTCTACTTACAAAGCAGCCAACATAAGCCCAAAGCCAAAAGGTGCTCAAGTAATTTACTCGATTAATTGGTTGGGAAATTCTCCTCTCTTTTAAAGGATATCAGCATTATTATTTATAGGCCTGGGGAAACAGACTGCCTGTTAAACTTTTATATAGAAATCATGATTGGATTTTTCTAGCCTGAAACTATAACCCCCTGAATTTGAGTTGTGTTCACAGTTTGCCAGAATTCAGTCCCAGAACTGTCATGAATATTTCATTCTTTTTTACACTTAATCTCCCATTTGCAATAAAACGCAACATACCAAGAAGCTCATTCTATAACTTATTGCACTGCTGGGAACCAATCACCTTTCTCCAGATTTTTGTTCCTAGAATTTGATAAAGGCAGGCAAAACCACAGCATATTTTGTTTAACTATAAAAAGATCTGTCATTTTTAAACCTATCAAACAACATTTCAAGGGAATATTTAAAAACAGCAACACAAGGTAGCATAAAGAGTGTAAAAAGCAGGAGATTGATGAAATTTGAGTTTTTCCAAATGTCTCATTACAATATCACATACTAAAAGGATTATTGCAATGGCAGCCCAATAAGTGAAAAGATGGGATAAAAGGTGACAGGGAACTGATACTTTTACAGCAGTGGACTGAGATGTTTATAATATGCGACATTTTAACTCACTGCTCCTGGAACATGTGTTTGGCAATGCTGGGTGGGCACACTTGCTGCATGTACCTGGTATTATTATTAAGCACAAAAGAGGTTAATATGAACAATGAATGAGTGAAGGAAGATATGAGTAAATGGAAATTATAACATGTATTTTCTTATATATTAGTACATACTGACTGTTTCATAAACTGTTCAGTATTTGCATAAGTTTGGAAATTCTCTTGATTTGCAAGACAGTTTAAAAGCCCAGCTATACAAAAATTAATTTGTCTGACTTTTTTGTAAACTATTTTTAATTTTCTGATGATTTATACATGACTGAACAGTCTCTAATAGAAAAATAATTGGGAAAACTTGTAACCATCTTAAAACAAATAAGTCAGCTCCGGGCCGATTTTGCAGTCTGATACAGCACAAAGAAGGGGTGATGACAATAGGGGTAGTATTTACTATTTGTTCTAGCAGTGAATGTGAACACACACTTTTGGGTACAGTTGTAAGGTGTTTTTTTTAAATTAACAATGATTTGTGTTGTGACCCTTGCTGACAATCTCACTGATGGCAGCTCTCAGACAAGGCCTCGCTTCCCGAGGGCAGATGGCTGCATTTGAAATGGTTTGCAATTCTCCTCCTTTGATTAGACTCACTGGAGAAAAGGTGTTAGGAACTAAAAATGGTATATTTTTAAAAGTTATTACTGTATTGGTGGCTAATGCATAAAGCTCCATTTAACTCTCAAAAATAGACATGAAAACAAAGTATTCATAGAAATAGCTATAAACTGCAATTCTTTATTTTTCTGATACCAGTGAACCAAACTTTTTTATGAGGGTTTCATGACTACAAATCACCTCCAAAAGGAAGAAAGCTTTTGTCTTTGTTGGATCTTTTCACAGATTTTCATCAGTGTACAGTACAGCAGATTCTATTGTTATAATACAGCAGATACTCTCTGTGATTTGTTAGTTTGCTTTTGCCTCTCCTTTCTACTTCCTAGCTCCAAAGAGCAGCATACCCATTAGAAACTTGTGCAAAACAGTTCTTAAACTCCTTATGCAGGACTGGAAGCGGAACCATCATTTTGGATAAACTGTTTTGTACAGTGACTGTGTAGGATCCATACTTTCAAACTTACTGCCTATTAGGAATTAATAGCTGGTCCCAAAAGTTTGGGACAAAAGAAAAAAACAAACATATTACCATAAAATGCTTTAAATTTACACACAAAACAAGAAACCAGAAAGCCCATTCACTCTGATAACCTTGGACAAATGAAACTACTTTCCTAAGACAACCCATACTGAAGCATCTTATCTCAGTACACTTCTATACAGGCAGCTAAAGAAGAAATTAGACTCAGAAAAGCTTACATTAGGCATAGACTGAACATTAACTGATAATGACAAGCTAAACTAAAAAACATATCTACTTCTTGACTGGATGAATCAGCAAAAACAACACACAAGCTGAAATGAAAGAGGACAACATTTCTGGGGACTTGCAGACCCTCAAGACTAGATTGCTAACAGAGGCAGAAAAAAGGGCAGTTGAAAACAGGCCCATCATTGAATTACTGTCCTTCAGTGTGAGTTTCATTGTTTCCAACAGGAAATGCTCTGTGGAGGGAAAACGCATTTGCTGAGTTATAGATATAGAGAAGCTCTCTCTAAATCCTACTTACATTTTGCTTCTCAGGAGGAAAGACAGGATCCAAATTTTAGGTGGGTGTACGAATCAAGTTAAGGTTACAACTGTGCCCTTTGAAGCTTTCATACACAAGATCAGATAGAGATATGCATCTCTGTATTTGCATTAGACTTCTGCCTGTTCACAGGCTCTCCCACACCACATTCTAAGATAGAGCAATCGTGCAAAGATATGCTTAATAATGGAAACACAAATCTGGAGAATTTGGGCACAGAATTCCTGGTTTGGTATTAACTAGATGATGTATCAGGCCATTTTTACGCAGAGCTATTTAAAAAGCCTTAGACTCCAGTGACCAAAGATCACTCATTCATGTGGGATTGTATTTAGCATTCTTGAAGAACAGGGTTCTGCTTCAAAGCTCAGGGAAGATGAAAGACTTCAACAAGTTTAGTCATGAAACTCCTACTACAACAAAGAGTCCTTGGATCATGGACCTGTGCTCAGCTGACCTTGGAAGTCAAAAGCAGGAAGGTGGAAGAATCCCTGACAATTTCTACAGGAAAGGAAAGGCCAACACAGCTCTGCTGTCCACTCGGTACTCATGGTCCTCCACTGTATGAATAATCTGCCTTGTTGTGCATCACCAGCTTGTTGTCTACAAAGTAGAAACTGTCCGACTGCGTCTCATAGGGGTGAAGGATCATCTCTCGAACTGCAAAAGAAGTTGTACATTATGTGAAGAAAACACAAAAAATTATCAAGAGAGACTGTACATCTGGTGTTTTCCTCAGCAGTTATACCAGGATGTGTAAAGGGACAGTTTACATGGTTGTCCAGGTCACAACTAATGGTCATTCCAAAGCAAGAGAAATTGTCCTATTTAGGTACTTACCTGTGTCCTCCCCCACCCCCATGCTCATAATATCTAAGCAGCTCATACATAGAGTGCTGAGAAATTTGTTAAAGAAAGTTCATGGCAGCGTCATGAGTGTAGTTGTGATTACACTGCAGCAAGGGAGGTTTAGGTTGGACATGAGGAAAAACTTCCTAACTGTCAGATGGTTAAACACTGGAATAAGTTGCCCAGGGAGGATGTGGAATCTCCGTCTCTGGAGATACTTAAGAGCAGGTCAGACAAACATCTGTCAGATGGTGCTTGGTCCTGCCATGAGTTCAGGGAACTGGACTTGACTCCTCGAAGTCCCTTCTAGTTCCAGTATTCTATGATTCTCTGATTGGCATGATATGCAGTCAGCAAAAAATCACTGCTGCATCCCTTTGTACAAATCAGCCACTGAGTCCCTCATGAACGTCTGTGATTTATTCCTTTAGCTGCAAACTATTATCTCCCTCAAAGATACAACCTCTTATCAGCACAGAGTTACTCTTCTGCTGATAGCTAAAGCCCTCAGGACTGGGGCCAAATCATATACACCTAGTTTCCAACAATCTTGATTAATGAAGCTAAGTTTCACTGAGTTATACAGCAATGTTGAATGATCCACTTAGGTCTTCACAGTTTGATGGGAATAATTCTAAAAATGCAGCACAAAATGAAATGTAGCTGCATCAACCCTAAAGTAAAGGCATAAGGTGGGTGAGGTAATATTTATCATTGGACCAACTTCTATGGATAAGAAAGACAAGCCCATCCATTTCACCAGTGATTGTGGAACAAGAATGTGATTTCTCTATTAACAAAGATGCTTTTGTATTCTCCCATTCCCACTTAATACATCGCTCCTTTTGGGACTGAGTCTTCTAAAATACCTCAGTTTATTGTCCCTCGCTGGCAACTCAGACTGCAAGAACTTACTGAGATCCTCCGAGAGCTGTGGGAATTCATAGATGTGTTCGCAAGTGTTTTTACTGCTGGGGATGCAGAACCCAAATTCAAAATCAAAGCTTTTGAGCAGCTGATCCCGGAAGTAGTGCCTCTCAATCATGCGGAAGTTATTAATGGGCTTGTCCCCTACTGTGAACTCTACCCTGCAATGGAGAAGAAAGGAAGATTGAAATGGAGTTTTGTGCCTGGCCAAAAGTTTGCTGCTCATCACACACAACTAAGTCCATTTAAACAATGCTGAAAATCTACAGCAATTGTTCCTAAAATGCGCTTTTATGAAAGTACTCACTATAATGTTACAAACCAGGCAGGAAACAAAGCAAAGCAATCAGGATTACATAACACACAACTATTTTTCCTGTGCAAAAATGAATTACAAAAGTGAATTTCACCAGTTTAAATCACCATCAGTAGAGGAAAAGCTGCTCAAATATGCAGCCTAAACAGCGGGAGCATTCAGCAGTGCTTCCCTTGGTATGGATGGAATTTTTCAAAAGCGATTTTAATACTTGTTAATGGTGCCTGTTAGGGATGTTGTCGACTAGCATTCGCTTATCAGAGAGTCAAGTAGCCACTCGACTAGTCGCTTCCCTCCCCCACTTGCTGCCTCTATCAGAGAGAGGCAGCAATGGAGGGAGGAGCATGAGCTGGTGCTGCGGGAACCGGCTTTAAGCTGGTTCCCCCCAGCACCATCTCCATGGGGGGCAGGACAGGCAGAGGCACAGCAGGGAAACGGTGCGAACAGGGACTGCTTCAGTCCCCACTGTCGGTGCTTATGCTTTTGAAATGTACAAGAGCCACAGGGATCACTACTGGGTGAGCAAGGATTCAAGCAGTCCCTGCTCACCTTGTGCTCTCTGTGGTGTCCCCCGCTTTGCTGCCTGGGGGGCAGGAGCCAGTGCTGGGGGGAGACAGCTTAAAAGCCGGTTCCCCCCAGCACTAGCCTCCAGGGTGCTGCCTGCTGCTTCTATCAGAGGTGGGGGGAAATAGGGGATGCTGCTGGGAAGTCCCAGTGGGGAGCTATTGCCACCAAGCAGCCCTTGTCTGTAGCCAGCCCTGGCTGTCGCCAATAGGGGCTGGTGCTGGAGTAGTCTCTGTACGTGGCAGCCATGAACAGACACTGCTCCGCCACCATCTCCTGTTCGTGGCAGCCAGGGCTGGCCATGGACGGGCCAGCCTTGTCCACTCTGAACAGGGGCTGGTCCGGCATCAGCCTCTGTTCGCCACAAACAGGGGCTGCTGGACTCCACACAAGCTGGGACCAAGCAGTCCCGGCATGCGCTGATCAATGCGCCTCTGCAGTTTAAATGTAGTAAGAGCCCAGCAGCTCTTACTATATTTACAATGCAGAGCCGCAGCACGGGTGGCTCTGGAGCCAGCTCCTGCAGCTACATAGCAGCGCTTATCGACTATACAATTACCCAGAGAATCCCATCTTAACATCCTTAGTGCCCGCTGAAGAGCTCTAGCTTAGAAACCAACATCCTCTGCCTATAACACAGGCCACAAAAGAGAGAGAAGCAGGACAAGCTTCTGATCAAGACTCACTTCTGTTCTTGTAACCTATTCGGAGGTATGACCACTTGGGTTTGGAAGGGAAATATTTAGGTAGACTTAGACCAGACATGTCAGACAGGCCTCTGCCAGGCCACATGCAGCCCGATCGAAATTTTTTGCAGCCCACCATTACATTTTTATAAAAGAATAAAGTGCGGCCCGCTGGCTGCTCGGAGCACAGCACCACAGTGACTGCTCATGGCCGGCTGGGCCGCTCTGCACTGGGCGCCCCAGCATGTGTTCACAGCCAGCCGGCCGCTCTGCACAGGCATCAAGCGCCTGCTCACAGCTGGCTGCTGTGCTCACGCTGCCCCAGCACCTGAGGAAGAAATGTGTGTGGGGTGGGGGGGGCAGGGGGCCGCGCACCAGTAGCTCCGGGACCCTGGCTCTGGGGGAGGAGAGAGGCATTGGGTTAGAGTGGGGGGAGGGGGTGTTCTGGGGGAGTGCCTGGCTCTGGGGGAGAGGAGGAGGAGATTGTTAACATTTTGGTTTATGTATTTATTCCCAAATAAAAACACAAAATGTATATTAATTTTATCTCAATAAATATGTCAATTTTTTTCAATTGCACGAATATTATAGGTTTATGTACAATCTCAAACTTACAAAGTATCTGAAATTCACAGAAGCCTCTTCTATTTGATTAACCACCGTCTATACTTGTTTTTATTTCAACGAAACAAGTTATGTATCATATAAAAATTATAAATTTATATTTAAATTAAAAATTACTTTATATGGGCAAATAATTGTACACATCAAATTATTGTATTATATTAAAACAAGACCTGACAATTATAAAATAGACCTAACACAATCTATAATACAGGCAGTCCCCGGGTTACGTACAAGATAGGGACTGTAGGTTTGTTCTTAAGTTGAATCTGTATGTAAGTCGGAACTGGCGTCCAGATTCAGCCGCTGCTGAAACTGATCAGTTTCAACAGTGGCTGAATCTGGACGCCAGTTCTGACTTACATACAGATTCAACTTAAGAACCCCAGGCATCCCCAAGTCAGCTGCTGCTGAAACTGATCAGCGGCTGATTCCAGGAAGCCCGGGGCAGGGGCTTCCTGTAGTCAGCCACTGGTAATTTTCAGCAGCTGCTGACTAGGGGACACCTGGAACAGAGCAGCTGGGGTGCTGCTGGGTTGGTTCAGTGGCACCCAGAGCGGCGCTACGGGACCAACCGGCAGCGCCCCAGCTGCTGTACCACAGGCGTCCGGAGCAAAGCCGCGGAGCACGGGGGCAGCGGGACAGCCCAGACGCGCCGTGGCTATCCTGCTGCCCTCGGGCTCCGTGGCTTTGCTCTGCTTTGCTCCCCGTCCCCCTGGTCTGCAGACCAGGGGGACGGGGAGCAAAGCGGCGGAACACGCGGGCAGCGGAACAGCCCAGACGCGCCGTGGCTATCCTGCTGCCCTCGGGCTCCGCGGCTTCCCCCCCCCCCATGGTTTGCAGACGGGGGGGGGGGGGGGGGGAGCAGAGCAGAGCAGAGCGGCAGAACGCGCGGCCAGCTGACAGCCCAGACGCATCTGGGCTGTCAGCTGGCCGCGCGCTCCGCTCTGCTCCCCCCCCCCCCGTCTGCAGACGCGTCTGGGCTGTCAGCTGGCTGCGCGTTCCGCCGCTCTGCTCTGCTCCGCTCCCCCTCCCCCTGGTCTGCAGACGGGGGGGGGGGGGGGGGGGGGGAGAGCAGAGCTGGCCGCACGTTCCGCCGCCGCTTTGCTTCCTCTCCCTGGTCTGCTCGAGACCAGGGAGAGGAAGTGCCCCGTTCGTAACTGCCCCGTTCGTAACTCGGGGACTGCCTGTAAATAGATATGACTTTCCAATAGAAGTACATTTTCTTTGGTGGCCCTGGAAGCTATCAGTTTTCCTTTGTGCGGTCCTCAGTAGGCTTCAAGTTTGACATGGTTGACTTAGATGCACCACACAAAAGAAGAAGTATGCCAATAAGAATGTCCCCCGCCTTAAAGGACAGTGAATATGCATTGCTTAAACAGAGGAGCAGGCAACGGAATGAAGAGGTTGCATGCAACTTTGGTCCCCCCCCCCCCCAAACAGTAATGATGTGGACTCAAAACAAGCACCTTTAAATTTGTGCTTTGGTTGGAAGACTAACTAGACACAAAAATCTTCATTTTTTTCCCTAAACATTCTGCCTACAAGTTCTCGTTCTTTAAAATTCAATTGTTAATTGGGATTTAATCAGACACGGTAAAACAGCATTTTTGCTGTCTTCTTTAAAAGCTAGACTACTGCAAACCTCTTTTTAGGAACAGCCCTGCTTTGAAACTGAAACCGTCTGACACAAATACAGTCTAGTAACTTCTACAAACCTGAACCGTGGGATTGGTACTGAAAGAGCAGCTGATGTTCATTTAATTGAGGTATTGTGGCTGTGATACTGTTGTACTGGCGGGCATGAAACACAATCTGGTTGACTAATTTATACATAAGTGAACGTGGAGGGCGAAAAAAAAACAACCAGACCCAGCCTGATCCATTATCCTAAAGGGAATCTCTGAGAACAGCAGAAAGGGAAGGTGTTGGCATCTCAACCAAAATTTGCATCTCTCTACCCACAATACTCCACCATACATTACTACCTGGAAGGGAAGGACACATTTGAGTGAGTTAAACTAAGAATAAATTAATAGACCACTAATTCCCTGAACCAGTTAATTTTCCCACGTTTTAGGATTTTCCCCTCCACACATAAGCACACCTGCATTTTACAATTTAAAATTGCAATATTCATGGAATGAATTTTACAGAAAAATCTGGGGGTTTGGTGTTTCACTTTAGCATCATTTGTTGACATGCACCAGATATTAATACCAGACACACCAAAAGTAACACAAAGGGGCAAATCATGATTCCGCTCACGAGCTCTCTTTCAAAAAATGGGCAACTTGGAGAGCAACTGCCAAGCCACACTTCTGGGAGGCATGCGTGTTGCCTTTTGGTTTTACAGCACTACATGGGGACCTCTTCAACTCGATTGCTCCATACAGTACAAGCACTAGGCAGCAGAATGTTCAGGAGATCCTCTTCACAATCAACTGAAAGCCCCTAATAAACTGAACTACGTGTTACTGACAGAAGCTACAGAGAGTTGCACCCAAAACACAGCATCCCAGGTACTTACGTGGCTCCAACTTGCCGGAGTCTCAAGAAAGCTGGAGTGAACTGATAGCGCACAAATCGCCCAGCATTAGGATCAACATCCTTTTTATCAGCATGTTCACGTTCTGGAATGGCACAAATCAAATCATCATTGTGCTCTGAAACATGGAAACCGAAGGGAAGGACTGTTAACTGATTCCTTGAAGCCCCCCCTTCCCCTCAAAGATCTTCCATCCCTCTCCTTAGTCCGAAAGCCCAGCCAAAGACTGCACAAGATGTTTGAGGACAAGTCAGGCAAACTCAGGGCATGTCTAAACTACTTCCCTCTTTTGAGAGAGGGATGTAAATTAGGCAGATTGAAAGTGCAAATGAAGCGGGAATTTAAATATCCCGCGCTTCATTTGTATAATCGCATCACAGCATTTTCAAAAAAGGGTATTTCGAAAGTGAAACCACCATCTGGAAAGGGTTCTTAGTACAGGATCTTTTGAAAAAGGGTTTTTCTCCCCCACCCCCACCCGAAAGAACCGCATCTAGATGATGGTTTCACTTTCGAAATACCCTTTCTTGAAAGAACACTGTGATGCAATTATGCAAATGAAGAAGCGGGGATTTAAATATCCCATACATTTGCACTTTCGATCTGCCTAATTTACATCTTTCAAAAGAGGGATGTAGTTTAGAAATAGCCTCAGACACTGAGAAGTTAATTCTCTGCAGAAAGTGTCTCATGTTTACTTACCTACTAAGGGTCCTATGCTATATATGGTCTGGAAAGGGCTTGGCAATCCTCCAGTGGAAGAGGCTATCAAGGCAGAACACATCTACCCCAAGCAGTTCCAGATCACTGATGCTCTATCAGCTAATCTATTTGCTTAAGTTTCTATCCCATGAATATTTCCAGAAAACTGAAGACAGATTTACCACCTGTTTCTACAGGGAAAATGTAGTGTGAGACACAGCATGATCCAACTGTGCAGCAGCAAGTCAGTTGGGGCAGTAGAGAATGCTGTGGGACTCTCTCTGGGTCTCCTCAAACGAGCATGGGGCAGTAGAGCTGCTTCAGAGCCATCAAGTCTAGCTCTACAGCTCTGCTCTCCTCCTCATGCCATTTCATGAGGAAAGCACCCACAGCAGAAGGGGATAATGTACACACTGGATTCCAGCTCTATAAACACGGAAGAAACCGAGAAGTTACACAAATATAATGTTTGCAGAAGAACTGGACAATTGAGGCCATGCCACCAGTTTCCCACTGAGTACCTGGCACTGGCCACTGTTGGCAGAGAACATACTGGGCTAGAGGACCCTTTGGTCTGATCCAGCCTGGCCGTTCTTCTGTTCCCTCTCTCTGTATCTCAGGAGCTGGCTCACAAGTATAAGACAGCCACACAGTTTGGAATGACTGGCAACCTTCACTCCATGAGACTTGCAGCTGAACTAACAGGAGAATTAAAGGTGAGGAGTCAGGTGATGTAACAGTGGAAAATAAGGCCCAGAACCAGAAGGGCAACTGGTGCTGCAAGTGTGTGAGCAAAGATGCACATGGGAAACTTGCACAGCATCTACCCGCAATATCCTCGACTACAGCCATACATCATAACCTTATTACTTTCCAAGATATCAAATTCAGTAACATTTTTGGCAGGGAGGAGAGGATCATGTCATACTGGAGCTGACATGCAGAAAAGTCCAGAAATGCTAGATTTCCCAACACCTATTTTCTATCCTAGTGGGACTTCTGGCACAGACTCGCTGCTTCTGCAGTGCAGAGCACAGAAAATAGGCTCTCCTGCTACTTCTACACCTCTCCCTCTGCACTGGTTGCTGAGGAAATGGTTTACGGGCTACTTTCATTTTCTACCACTTGAGTAGGCAAGAGTTTTACATTCAAAGAACAAGTTATTTATATGACTGAAATATAAAGAATTTGTTCTTCAAATGCAAACGTTGATATCCCCCCTATAAAGTCATGCTGCTACCCAGTTAGCACCCCAATTCTGGCCCTTCTGTGCTAGTAAGGATCTGAGAGTGTTTGGAGTCACTAGGCAGTCTCCCGCAGAACAGAAGTATAGCCACACCAGAGCCAGTCCACCTCACCTAGCAACCTGAGGTCCCACGCAGACAGAAGCAGACAGGGGGCTGCAGACAAGGTGTTTCAGAGGAAGCACAAGAGATCCTATTGCTGAACAAGCTGCCAGGAGAGCGGACTAGCTTCGGAGCAAGTGAGTGAATGAGTATGTTCGACTGTTTGCATTTTGTTTCTGTTCTGTTACAGGTAATTTCAGGTACTGTGACAGTTGGGATTGTGTGACTGGGAGTGTTTGATCTTTTGTTCCCTTGATTACTTTTGATCAGCCTCACTTGACCTTGGGATCAGCCTCCTTGTGTAACGAGGGGGTAGGCCTGACCTCGGTGAGAGGGCTTTAAAAAACAGAGGCAGAGTGACCTGGGGAGACAAGCGGACAGGGGGCTGTAGAAAGGGGAGTCTGAGAGGGAGTTTAAAAGGAGGTGGCAGTTAGAAAGACCAGTAACACCTCTGCCTGCACCTGTAGCCAGACAGACCACCTGACCATGCATGCCTCTATCCAGATTCTGGTGCAGTTTTGCAGGGACTGTGGCTTGCAATTCCCACTTACTGATATCCAGGCTGGGGGGAACCATCCAGTGTGAAAGGTGCCTGCTGGTGAAGTCTCTCAGGAAGCAGGTGGAAGGGCTACAGTAGGAGATGGCTAAACTGAGGAGCATCCAAATCCATGAGGAATTTCTGGAGAGTATCCATGTGGGGACGGCTAAGATTGAGCATGCTACCTCATTAAAAAAGATGGCTGACACCACTGGTGATGGAGATGGCGGTTCTGGCTCAGGGCAGATACTGGCAGCTGGTCACTTCTGGCAGAAGGCAGTGCTCTACTCCTGCTCCCAACCCTCCCACCGTGGTCTTGGAGAACCATTATGCTATTCTGGATACAGGAGATAAGGAATCACCCCCTACAGCTGAGGAGGAGAAGCCTAGTACTTCCAAGACTGGGAGGTCTGCTGCCACCACTGCTAGGAGGAAACGTAGGGAGTGGTGGTTGGAGGCTCTCTTCTGAGGGGGTCGGAGGCGCACATCTGTCATCCTAACATGTCATCTCGGGAGGTGCTGCCTGCCAGGGGCCCTCATCCAAGATGTTATGGAGGCTATGTCGAGGAATATCTGGTCCTCTGACTACTACCCCATGCTACTCATCCATGTGGGCACTAATAATACTACAGTGTGTGACCCTGAGCAGATGGGCTCTGGGCATATGGGTGAAGGAGTTTGGAGCACAGCTGGTGTTCTCTTCAGTCCTTCCTGTCTAAGGTAGGGGCCCACGTAGAGACAGGAGAAGATGGTGTCCCAGGAAGGCTTTGGCTTCCTTGACCACTGGATGCTATTCTAAGAAGGAATGCTAAGCAGGGATGGGGTTCATCTATCGAGGAGGGGAAGACCTCCTCCTGTATTTGAATGCAGACTGGCTAACCTAGTGAGTAGGGCTTTAAGCTAGGTTTGACAGAGGCAGGTAACCAAAGCCCACAGGTAAGTGAAAAACATGGAGACCTGGGAGATGGGTCAGAAATGGGAGGGAGCATGGACTATAATAGTAGAGATAAAGGAGGGAGAAGGCAGAACAGGAGGAACTAAATCAAATCAGCATCTTAAATGCCTACATTCAAATACAAGAAGGATGGGGACTAAGCAGGAAGAACTTGAAGTGCTAGTAATCAAACACAGGTATGACATCGTTGGTATCACAGAGACTTGGTGGGATAATACACAACTGAAATATTGGTATAGAAGGGTACAGCTTGCTCAGAAAGGATAAGCAGGGAAAGAAGGGAGGTGTTGCCTTATATATTAAAAATGAATACACTTGGGCTGAGGTGGAGATGGACATACAAGACAGAATTGTTGAGAGTCTCTGGGTTAGATTAAAAGGGATAAAAAACAAGGGTGATGTCATCCTAGGGGTCTACTATAGACTACCTACCCAGGCAGAAGAGGCAGATGAAGCATTTTTTAAACTAACAAAATCATCCAAAGTGCAGGATTTGGTGGTGATGGGGGACTTCAACTATCCAGACATAAGTTGGGAAACTAACACAGCAGGGCACAAATTATCCAATAAGTTCTTGGACTGCATTGGAGACAACTTTTTTTATTTCAGAAGGTTAAGAAAGCTGCTAGGGAGGAAGCTGTTCTTGATTTGATTTTAACAAATAGGGAGGAACTGGTTGAAAGTTTGAAAGTGGAAGGCAGTTTGACAGGAAGTAACCATGAAATCAGATTTCATGATTCCAAGGAATGGAAAATAGAGCAAAACAGAGACAATTTCAGGAAGGCAGATTTTAGTAAACTCAGAGAGCTGGTAGGTAAGGTCCCATAGGAAGCAAGATGAGGAGAAAAAACAACTGAAGAGAGTTGGCAGTTTTTTAAAGGGACATTATTAAGGGCCCAAAAACAAACTATTCCACTGCATAGGAAAGATAAAGTGTATGGCAGGAGACCACCTTGGATCAACCAGGAGATCTTATATGATCTAAAAATCAAAAAGAAGTCATATAAAAAGTGGAAATTAGGTCAAATTACAAAGGATAAATATAAGCAAACCACAGGTTTACAGGGGCAAGATTAGAAAGGCAAAGGTACAAAAAGAGTTAAGCTTAGCTTAGAGGCATAGAGGGTAACAAGATGTTCTACAAGCATATTTGAAGCAAGAGGAAGACCAAGGACAAGGTAGGCCCACTGCTCAGTGAAGGGGGAGAAACAATAACAGGAAACTGGGAAATGGCAGAGGTGCTTACTGACTTCTTTGTTTTGGTTTTCGTCAAGATGATGAATGGTGACGGTATGCCTAACAGAGCGAATGCTAGTGGAAATGGGGTAGGTTTAGAAGTTAAAATAAAACAAGTTAAAAATCTTTGAAAAATCATGGAAGTCGGGAGAGATTCCAGAAGACTGGAAAAGGAAAAATATAGTACCCATCTATAAAAAAGGGAAATAAGAACAACCCCAGACACTACAGAGCAGTCATCTTAACTTCTGTGCCAGGGAAGATAATGGAGCAAGTAATTAAGGAATACATTTGCAAACATCTGGAAGAAAATAAGGTGATAGGTAACAGCCAGCATGGATTTGTAAAGAACAAATCATGTCAAACCAATCCGATAGCTTTCTTTGATAGGATATCAAGTCTTGTGGATAAGGGAAAAGCGGTGGATGTGGCATACCTAGACTGTAGTAAGGCATTTGATATGGTCTTGCATGATCTTATCAATAAACTAGGCAAATACAACTTAGATAGGACTACTTTAAGGTGGGTGCATTACTGGCTGGATAACCGTTCTCCGAGAGTAGTTATTAACAATTCACAATCATGCTGGAAGGGCATAAGTGGGGTTCTGCAGGGAACTGTTTGGGGGCTGGTTCTGTTCAATAGCTTCATTAATGTTTTAGATGATGGCATAGAGAGTACTCTTATTAAACTGGCAGATGATACCAAGTTGAGAAAGGTTGTAAGTGATCTGGAGGATAGAATCAAAATTCAAAATGATCTGGACAAACTAGATAAATGGTCCGAGGCAAATAGCATGAAGTTTAATCAGAACAAATGCAAAGTGCTCCACTTAGGAAGGAACAATCCGTTTCACACACACAGAATGGGAAGCGACTGTCTAGGAAGGAGTATTGCTGAAATGGACTTGGGGGCATAGTGGATGACAAGTTAAACATGAGTCAACAGTGTGACTCTGTTGCAAAAAAAGCTAACATGGTTCTGGGAAGCGTTAACAGGTGTGTTGCAAGCAAGACACGAGAAGCCATTCTGCCGCTCGACTCTGCATTGATTAGGCCTCAGCTGGCTCATCTGCTAGTGATTGCCCCATAGTCACAGCTGGTCCAGCTGGGGAGCATAGAGAGAGGGGGTCAGTCATCCCTGGAGACGCTGTCCCTGGGGCATTACCCTCAGCAGTGAGCCGAGAGCAACAGTTCCCGGGCCAGAAGACGGTGATGTCCCGGGAGAAAGGCCACGTGTGGCCTGGACAGGGGCCCATGCTTCCTGCCTGTCCCACGGACAAGCTGGGAAGGGATGTGTCTGGCCACACTGGGATCCAATGGGCAGGAGAGGGGCCTGGAGCAGCCTGGGCTTCCATTGGTGCCACGCACACACCTGTGCCTGGCAGCGCTGTCCCCAGGAGCAGATGGGGGGAGATGGCCTGACAGGAAGTTCCAGCCCCAGCAGAGCTCTCTGACCCCAGAGAGCAGGAAGCTCTAGCCTGGCAGCAGCCATGGAGCTCTGGCCTCATCCTTCTGCCTGGGCTGTGGAGCTCCAGCCCCAGCCATGGAGCCAGGCAGCTGCACAGCAACAGCACAGCAGGCCGCATCTAAAGCGCCCCGGGGCGGGGGACAGGGGCCACTGGCAGCAGTGGGGGCAGGCTGGAGCCCTAGCCCAGTGGCAACATGAGCCATGAGGGGAGGGACCTTCCCTGGTCCGGCAAATCCCCTTGTTCGGGTCAGCCAGGCCCTGGGTGCTGGACCGGCGAGGTCCAACCCATTGTTTTTAAAGTGACTAGACTTCAGGCTAGGTCCCCTCGAGCTGTGTGGCCATGCAACTTCGTAACAAGCCACTCAAAGGAGTTCAAGGCTGCCACAAAGAGAGCTGCGTCTCTGCCAGCACAAAGCTGCCGCAGCCCAGGGAGAGGCACCTTCTACCCCTGCCAGCCGCAGCACAGATTTCCACAGCCAGGAGAGGCGCGTCCCTCCCCAAGCCCAATTCTGCCCCACCAGGGTTGCCATGGCTGGCAGTGAGGCACCTCTCACCTGGCCCACAGCTGCTGTGGTGAGAGGACTGAGGGGAGGCCTCTCTCCGGGGGAGCCTGTAGTTGAAGCCCCTCATCTCAGCCATTTGTTCCTCTTGGTTTCTGAGGACAGGACAAGGAGTAATGGGCTTAAAGTGCAGCAGGGGAGGTTTAGATTGGACATTAGGAAAAAATTCCTAACTGTTAGGGTGGTCAAATATTGGAATAAATTGCCAAGGGAGGTGGTGGAATCTCCCTCTCTGGAGATATTTAAGAACAGGTTAGATAGACATCTGTCAGGGATGGTGTAGGTGGAGCTTGGTCCTGCCTTGAGGGCGGGGGGCTGGACTCGATGACCTCTTGAGGTCCCTTCCAGTCCTATTATTCTATGACCCCTCCTTTGCCCCAAACTCCTCATCCACAATCCCACCCCAGAGCCTACATTCCCCTCCAGAGCCCTTAGTCCCCCTGCACCACAACCCAGAACTCTTTCCCACACTCCAAAGCCCTCAGCCCCGTCCCTGCTACTGGTCATCCCTGTGCCGAATGAATTTTGTTACATGCACCCATATGGAGGGGACATGTAGCATCTCATCTCCATATTGGTGCACATACAATTCATTCTGCATGTGAACATAAAATATTAGAGGGAACACCAATTTCATGCTGACAGTATCCCCTTGCTGTTGGAAAGTGCTTGGTGTGAAAGGTGCTGGAGAAAGGCAAATGTTTTTTATTAAGAAGGGACGTGTGAAGTGGTATTTGTTTATTGGTGACAACATTCTCTGCACTCACCCGAGGCAGGTGGTTTCGTGATTTCAAACAGTACCGTGCCAGACTCCATGTCTCGGATTTTAAACCTGGTGAAATCTATTTTGTACACGTTTTCTTCAGGAGTGCATAAATAATCTGTGGAAGGAAAGAAAATTCAGTAAGGAAAGGGTGCGTGGCACTGGCTTGGACCTCAGCCTGGTCTCTGGGACCACAACCAGCAGAAAGGGGGGACAAAGGCACCCCCCAAAACCCCTTCTTGATAGTAGAACGTTACCGCTTATAGGGGCCACAATTCCCAGCTTGCAGTGCTCCATGCTGATCCAAACAGAAAGATGAAAAGATGGAAAAATACCTTCTCCCAAGGCATGGAAGAGTCCTCACCATGCCCTGACCCTAACCCTGCACCTTCTGGATCCACTTTCATCCAGGGCACTGAAGAGCAGCCAACATTCGAACAAGCTCTGACTGTGTCAATTTAAGAAGTTGTGCTTTGTTTTTTTAAACACGCCCTCTGGCAGGCTGCAAACGGTAAGCTGCTTTGCAGGCACTACGCCGACTTCACCCAAACAGAACCAGAACCCTAGGACACAATGCTGCCGCCGCCTCCTCCATTTACACTAGGCTGGGGGGAGGGGGGAATTGTATCATCTTTTCACCAAAGCATATAATAGCAACCTGTAGGGTTGCCAGATGGTTCAACCATAAATACCAAACACCCCCCGCCTCCAGCAAAAAAAAAAAAAAAAAAAAAAAAAAAAAACCAACACCAAAAAAACTCCCCACAACCACACACCCACACTGGGGAAAAAATCCTGTTGAGGGGGGGGGGGGGGAGACCAAAGTTGTTGAGGGGAAAAAGGGGGGGGGAGGGGGAACAAACAACCAAAAAAACCCAGCACAGCATTAAAACAGCATGGCCCCTTTAAGAAGAGTCTTTAGGCTTTTCGCCAGTGGCCATCTTGTTTTCTTGATCAGAGCCAGAAGGCAGCTTCCCTGCGGAACCAGGTAAGCGGAGGGTCCAGGGGAGAGGTGGGGGAAGAGGCTGGGGCCAGTTGCTGAGCATGTGTAGGGTTGCCACCTGTTCAGTATTTTCGCCTCCTGGCAGGGAAAAAACCGTCAGAAAATACCAGACATTTTAGGTGTCCGGTATTTTCTGATTTTTTTTTTTTAAACCAGACAGGAGGCGAAAATACCAGACTGTCTGGGTCAATACCAGACACCTGGCAACCCTAGCAACCTGCCCACAGCTATTTTTGATAGGGATGTAAATGATCACCTGGTTAACCAGCAGGTGCTGGAGCAGTTCCCCGCCTGCACCTGACTGTAGTGGGCCCAGCCCAGCTCCCTCTCTGCTGCTGCAATCCACATGCTGGCTCCCCGAGGAGCGAGGCCCACAGGGGCCGCTAAGGCTGCCGGCCCTGTTCTGGGGAAGCTTTGCTGTGGGCTCTGCAGTACAGATTACTGAAGCTTTCTATTGCAGAGCCTGCAACGTGTGTAACCACTATGATTTTAGCAGTTACACCATTACATTTTTAAATCAATTTTTACATCCCTAATTTTTAACTAGAGGTGGGCTGCTAATGGTGCCCTTTCCTGACTCAATCCCTGCTCAGTTCTTCTGGATGAATACCACTCTTTCCAACCCTGGTCCTGCCTTGTTTTGGGACCAATTCCAGTTCCCTCCCACCAGGTTTTACCTTTGTGCAGGGTGGGACAGAGATCAATGGTTCCTTCTGGGTACTCTCCATGTTAGAGGCACAGATTAAAAGCAGCTGTGAAAACTTATCTTATGGTGGCAGCATTAAAATTAATTTGGGCCACGAAATACACTTTATACTGCAGTGTGTGTAACCACTATGATCTTTAAAAATAGAACCATGTAACCGCTAAACACATTTTTACATCACCAAATACATAAACGAAGAACAGTGTGCCTGGCATTTCAGAGACACTTGCACTACAGCAGTACTTCTCAACCTGGGACCATGTGGAGGGGCCAAGGTCAGCCCCCACAGGATAGGGGAGGGACCACCCCAACCTTGCTCTACCCCTTGTTCAGCTCCATTCTGCCCAGCTCTGACCCCAGGTGCAATTCTAGCTCCCCTCTGTTCTACCTCTATCAGCAGCTTTACCCTCATCCCCTCAGAGCTCCAATTCCTTCTCCATTCCCAGCTCTGCCTTCAGCCCACGCATCTCTGCTGAACCAGCTATGCAGTAATGGAGTGGGGTGAGGACAGATTTATTACATGTGTGCGTGGTAAGGGGGAGAACTGCAGGAGAAGTTTGGGAACCACTGGAATCAGAACTCCTGAATTCTAATACCATCTCATCCTCTGCCACTAATTACCATGCTTTGGACTATGGTCTTACCAAATTCACAGCCATGCAAAACTCATCATGGACTGTGAAATTTGAGTTTTTGTGTGGTTTTACTCTATGACACAGATTTCACGGTGGAGTCCAGTGTTCCTCAAATTGGAGTTCCTGATCCGAAAGGGAGCTGTGGGGAGTCAAATGGTTATTTCTATGCTGCCATCAGAGATGGGAGGATGGAGGCCACAGAGCAGTAGCTGGATGCCCAGCTTTGAAAGCAGCACCCTGCAAGCAGCAGCAGAGGAGTAAGAGTAGCAGTACAATCCCTCTACAACAACCTTGTGATGTTCTCCCCATTCCAAAGTTTCAGAAAAATTTCAGATTTGAATAGCTGAAATAATGACATTTATTATTTTTAAAATCCCCAACTGTGAAATTAACCAAAATGGACTATGAATTTGGTATTTTATGAATCAACAATGTGCCCTTGTAGCCAAGAAGGCTAATGGCATACTGGGTCCATTAGTAGGAGACCTAGATAAGTGATTATTTCCCTTTATTCGGCATTAGTGAAGCCACATCTGGAGTATTGCATTCAATTCTGGGCACCCCATTATAGAAGGGATGTGGACGCATTGAAGAAAGTCCAGCAGAGAGCAACCAAAATTATTATGGTGCTGGCGCAAATGACTTAGGAGAGGCGGAGGGATTTGGGCTTATTTAATCTACAGAAGCGAAGAGTGAAGGGGCTTTGATAGCAGCCTTCAGCTACCTGAAGGGAAGTTCCAAAGAGGATGGAGAGAGGCTGTTCTCAGTAGTGACGGGTGGCAGAACGAGGAGCAATGGGCTCAAGTCACAGCAAGGGAGGTCTAGGTGGATATTAGGACAAGCTATTTCCCTAGGAGGATGGTGAAGCTCTGGGATGGGTTACCTAGGGAGGTGGTAGAAATGCCATCCCTGGAGGTCTTTAAGTCCCAGACTGACCCAAGGCTAGGGCCCTAGAACCATAGAGTTGGAAGAGGCCTCAGGAGGTCACTGAGTCCAACCCCCTGCTCAAAGCAGGACCAATCCCAACTAAATCATCCCTGCCAGGGCTTTGTCAATCACTTAATGCCTGTGCCCGATTCCTCATCCCTAAACTTGGGATCAGACCCACCTTCCAAGGGCGTAGGAAGTGTCAATTCAAATAAGGGCTTGTCTACACTTTCAGTGGCGCAGCTGCACCGCTCTAGTGCACAGGGGAGATTATATCTATGCAGCTGGGAGAGCCCCTCCTGTTGACATTAAATACTGTACCTCCTGGACAGGCAAAAATCTATTTCAACGGAGAAGACATTCCACCTTCTGCACCTGCTTTGGTCCAGTGTAACAACCTCACAGAGGGCTGTGGATGCAGTTATCCTGACATATGTTTGTACAGACTGAACCTCTCTAGTCCAGCACTTTCTGCTCTAGCATGATTTGAGTTAGCCTGATGTCCACTTATCATGGGTTTGACCAAATTTCCTACAGTTCTATAAAGTTTTTTTTATGGGTCTTAGGCTATACACTATAGCCTCTTGAGCAAGAAATATGCAAATGAGGTGAAGCATGGACTATCGCTGCATCTCATGTGCATAATTAATGAGGCTCCATTTTTGCGCAAGAGGCTTTTTTGCAAAAAGGAGCTGTTTACACGGCTCCCTTTTGCGCAAAACCCCCCTCTTGCTCAAGAGCTGTTCTTCTGCATTTTTTAAGGAAGAACGGCTCTTGCAGAAGAGGGGTTTTTTGCACAAAAACGGAACCTCATTAATTATTCAAATGAGGTGTGGTGATATTCCACACTTCGCCTCACTGGCATATTTTTTGCATAAAATGGAGACAGTACAGACATAGCCTCAATGTTCTGTGCTGTTATTTAATTCTAATTTACCTCTAAATGTCTTCTAAGAGCCCAGTAAGCAGTGGAAGTGTTCGTAATGCTGCTAGACAATATTGTGATTTGGCAAATTTTCTGGTTCGGCACCCGTCAGGTCCCAAGGATGCCGGACTAGAGAGGTTCAACCTTCAGCGTAGTGTATCCCAAGCCTAACACGTGTGAGGGAATTACCCTAAGTTCCAGATAGGAAGAGCATGCCTTAAAGGGAGCACAAATGAAGGGCTTATGGTAACTATGGTGTTGGGTATAGAAACCCTTAGAAAGATACCTCAGTGTGATTCAGGGCTGCCCCAGTACAATAAGAATGTGTCCTAAACTCTGCACGTGACTAGCACGACAGAGAAAAAGATACCCTGTGTTCTCTGCACAATGAACTGTACCAGGAAGCAGACCGCAAAGCCCTCAGGCTGCGATCTGCAATCACAGGAACCAGACCCCAGCACTCTAGAATAGAGATTAAGACATGTGTCTGGTTACGACCATGAACATTTAGTTTGAGAACTGATCTGGTAGCTCTTTATAGACTAACTAAACATGAAGATGGAATCATGAGCTTTCGAGAGCACAGCCCACTTCTTCAGATGACCAGTTTTGGATTCATCACGTGACTTCAACAAGAAAACCCTGATCACGTGTAGGGAGATGGTGTCATGTGAAGATACGTGCAGGTTAAGGCACAACGCAGGGCCAGGTCAAACTGCTAGTCTGATCTGACTGGAAGGCTCTAGGTCAGGGTTTCCCAACCTATGGGTCACCATTACATTTCAAAAGGGTTGCCAGGTATCTCCCCAGGAGGCTCTTAAGGAGCCATTCACACATTTTTTGAATTGCCCTGGGGCACCAAGTCTTCCTGAATTGTCAAAATGGGTCCCCATCTGGAAAAGGTTGGGAACCGCTGCTCTAGGTAATACATAAGTTAATTTGTAACGCACAAGCACACAGTATCACTTCCAGAGGCTGCTGCCCGCTATCAAAGGCCATGATGAGGCAACTGGGCACTCAGGGGCAGCCACTTCTGAGAGGTGTCAGAGCCACTGTCAGCAACATGATCAGACCACATGCTCCAGACAAGTGAACTACATGGTAACAGTCACAATGTGGTGGGGGGGGGGGGGGGGGGAGGAAAGGGTTGCATCTGGGCAGGTCACGTTGGTCCACAAGTTAATAATTAGCCATTTTTCTTCTGCAGAATTCTTCCCCAGCTAGCACCTAGCAACAGTTATCCCCATCCGTGGCAGCAGTGGTTGCTATAGTAACAGTGTCAGTGGCTCATCCCAAAGAGCAGAGCTGAGCTACGTGCAGAAGGCTGAGCAATCTGTGTCTCGGACATTGAAAAACCCAGTGTTGGCAGGGAAGGAAACCAGCACCTCCTGTAAACTATTGGTGAGACCCTACCCAACCCACAGACCTGCTCTACACATAAATATTCCCACACACCAGTAGAAGCCACGTCCTGCAAGCAGATGAGTTGGGTGCCAGAAGGCAGTCATCTCTAACTAGCCTATGACAAAGCAGATGAACACCAGCCTCCTCTCCATAAAGGTACAACTGGAGACTCCAGGCTCTAACCCGGTCTTCTCCATATTCACAAGGTGGCTGCACCTTCACAGTCAAGGGGGAGAAGTGGCCCCAGGCAACTTTGCAGAACACTGTGCTGCATCTGGCCTGCCGTCTGCCACCCAGCCCGTAGGTGCTGAATCTCAGCTACCTATAGTCACATCTACCAGCTCCATCACATTCTGGTCAGTCTTTGATTCTGCTTCCATTTATAGACACAGTCAGAGAAACACCTGCAGTCTCACTGCTGAGCACTGCCCACAAGCTAAGGCCAAAGGACCCCAGCTAGAACCATGCTCAGAGTACAAGGCCATGGTGTAGAAACATAGGCAGCCCAGGGGCCAGCAGTGCTGTCATCCTCACCAGAATGACAGCTCAACTAGGGATGTAAACGATTAACCAGTAAGGACTGGAGCAGTTCCCCGTCCGCCCCAGGCAGGGGACTGCTCCAGCCTCTTGGAGCCCAGCAAAGGCAGAGGCTGCTTCAGCCAGCCAACTTTATACTTCAAAGCCCATGTAACCACTAGGATTTTGACCAGCTACACAGCTACATTTTTAACCAACGTTTTACATCCCTAAGCTCAAACCCTCAGCATGGTTGAAGCAAGGGCCTGGCCTGGCGGGAGGGAAGAGCCATTCCTTCAGTGAGCAGAACGAAGTACTCGCATCCCAAAGCCCCTCGTCTCAGGGCAAGAAGGGGCTTGGTGCTGAGCCAGCACGAAAGCCCCAAACAAGGGATGAAAGGAAAGGGACAGTCTCCAGCAGGCTAGGCTTCCCCACATGGAGGTTTTATAAAAGAAATAAGTTGTATACTAATTTAGGTAAAACAGAAATATTTCTCATTCACAACTTTGCTGCTCCAAAGCCCACCCATGAGGGGCCTGGAAAGACAGTGCAGAAACACTGGCAACCAGAGGCTTTAAACTAGGTTTGTTGGGGAACGGTGACCTAAGCGGGGAAGTCAGATACCGGGAAGAAACACAAGGAGGAAGGAGCAACAAAAGAGGAACCCTTGACTGGAATGGGGAAGGTAGGGTAATCAAATGGTTATCTAAGGAGTTTGTACACAAATGCAAGAAGCCTGGGAAACAAACAGGAAGAATTAGAAGCCTTGGCCCAGTCAAAGAACTGTGATTTGATTAGAATATCGGAGACTTATTGGGATGACTCACATCACGGTCATGGAAGGGCATAAACTGTTCAGGAAGGACAGGTGGGGGAGAAAAAGAGGAAGAGTTGCACTGTATGTGAGAGAGCAGTATTATTGCTCAGAGCTCCAGTATATAGAGGGAGAAAAGCCTGTTGAGAGTCTATGGGTTAAGTTTAGAGGTGGAAGCAACAGGGGTGATGTTGTGGTTGGTGTCTGCTATAGACCGCCGGATCAGGTGGATGAGGTAGATGAAGCTTTCTTCGGACAACTGAGAGAAGCTTCCAGATCACAGGCCCTGGTTCTCATGGGGGACTTTAATCACACTGACATCTGTTTGGAGACCAGTACACAGACAATCCAGGAAGTTTTTGGAGAATGTTGGGGATAACTTCTTGGTACAAGTGCTGAAGGAACCAACCAGGGGCCATGCTCAGCTTGACCTGGTGCTCACAAACAAGGAGGAACTAGTAGGGGAAGTAGATGTGGGTGGCAACCTGGGAAGCAGTGATCATGAGATGGTAGATTTCAGGATCCTTACAAAAGGAAGAAAGGAGAGCAGCAAAACACATACCCCGGACTTCAGAAAAGCAGAATGACTCCCTCAGAGAGCTAATGGGCAGGATTCCCTAGGATGCTAACTAACATGAAGGGGAAAGGAGTCCAGGAAAGCTGGCAGTATTTTAAGGAAGCTTTATTAAAGGCACAAGAAGAAGCCATCCCAATGCGCAGTAAGAAAATCAAATATGGTAGGTGACCAGATTGGCTTACCGGAGACATCCTTGGTGAGCTTAAACACAAAAGTTGGGCAGATGACTATGGAGGAGTATAAATATATTGTTCAAGAATGCAGGGGAGTAATCAGGAAGGCAAAAGCACAACTGGAATTGCAGCTAGCAAGGGATGTGAAGGGTAACAAGAAAGGTTTCTACAGTCATGTTAGCAATAAGAGGTGATCAGAAAAGGTGTAGGGCCCTTACTGGAGGAGGGAGGTAACACAGTGACGGATGATGTGGGAAAAGCTGAAGTACTCAATGCTTTCTTTGCCTCTGTCTTCATAGACGAGGGCAGTTCCCAGACTCCTGCACTAGGCAACACAATATGGGAAGGAGGTGGGCAGCTCTCGGTGGAGAAAGAACAGGTTAGGAACTATTTAGAAAAGCTAGAGATACACAAATCCATGGGCCCAGATTTAATGCATCTGTGGGTACTGAGGGAGTTAGCAAATGTCATTGCAGAACCTTTGGTCATTATCTTTGAAAACTCATGGAGATCAGGAGAGATCCTGGATAACTGGAAAAAGGCAAATGCAGTGCCCATCATTTAAAAAGGGAAGGAAGACAATCCAGGGAACTACAGACCAGTCAGACCAGTTACCTTAGTCCCTGGAAAAATCATGGAGGGGCTCCTCAAGGAATCTATTTTGAAGCACTTGGAAGAAGGAAAAGTGATCAGGAATAGTCAACATAGATTCACCAAGGGCAAGTCATGCCTAACCAATATGATTAGCTTCTATGAGGAGGTAACTGGCTCCATAGATATGGGAAAGTCAGTGGATGTGAGCAAAGTTTTTGATATGGTCTCCCACAATATTCTTGCCAGCAAATTAAGGAAGTATGGATTGGATAAATGGACTGTAATGTGAATAAAAAGCTGGCTAGACTGTCGGGTCCAATGGGTAGTGATTAATGGCTTGATGTCAGGTTGGCAGTTGGTTTCTAGCAAAGTGCCCCAAGGACTGGTTCTATGGCTGGTTTTGTTCAACATCTTTACTAATGACCTGGCTGAGGGGATGGATTGCACCCTCAGCAAGTTTGCAGATGACACTAAGGTAGGGGGAGAGGTAGATATGTTGGGGGGCAGGGATACGGTCCAGAGTGACCTAGACAGATTAGAGGACTGGGCCAAAAGAAATCTGATGAGGTTTAACAAGGACAAGTGTAGAGTCCTGCACTTGAGACAGAAGAATCCCAAGTATGGTTACAGGCTGGGGACTGAATGGCTAAGTAGCAGTTCTGCAGAAAAGGACCTGGGGGTTACAGTGGATGAGAAGCTGGATAGGAGTCAACAGTGTGCCCTTGTAGCCAAGAAAGCGAATGGAATATTGGGGTGCATTAGGAGAAGCACTGGCAGCAGATCTAGAGAAGTGATTATTCCCTTTTATTTGGCTCTGGTGAGGCCACACCTGGAGTATTCTGTCCAGTTCTTGCCCCCCTCCCTCCCCGCCCACTATAGAAAGGATGTGGACGCACTGGAGAGGGTCCAGTGGAGGGCAACAAAAATGTTTAGGGGGCCGAAGCACACGACTTATGAGGAGAGGCTGAGGGATCTGGGTTTGTTTAGTCTGCAGAAGCGAAGAGTGAGGGGGGATTTGAGAGCAGCCTTCAACTTCCTGAAGGGAGGTTCCAGAGACGATGGAGAGAGGCTGTACTCAGTAGTGATGGATGACTGAACGAGGAGCAATGGGCTCAAATTACGTGGGGGAGGTCTAGGTTGGATATTAGGATAAATGATTTCACTAGGCGGGTGGGGAAGCACTGGGATGGGTTCCCTAGGGAGGGGGTGGAATCTCCATCTCTAGAGGTGTTTAAGTCTCAGCTTGACCAAGCCCTGGCTGGGTTGGTCCTGCTTTGGGCAGGGGGCTGGACTCAATGACTCCTGAGGCCTCTTCCAGCTCTAGGATTCTGTGATTCTCTTCGACCGTAATCCACCTAGCATCAGGGTCTCTAGAACAGAGTCCCATCTTGTCAGGCAGGAAGAGCCGAAATCCAGGAACTCTTCGCAGAGCTCCTCACAAACTTCAGACTCCAACTATCTAGTCAGCTGTTTCAGTGCGCCCCAACTGTCCGTGTATCCCACCCCTCTCTGGTATGGTCCGTTATTTGGAATAGAACAGAGGACCTAATTCATGCTCCTCTGCACTGAACACCTTTTGTCTAAGCCTAAAGAGGGAACTCTCTCTCCCACCCCCATGACAACACAGTCCTGTGTCAGCAGTGGCACTTCCCTGGGTTTTCATTCCTTCATCAGTGTTGATACGCCAGGCGGCCACAGCTGTTTATCAGAAGATGGCCCTTTTCACACAAAGCCCTAGGGAAACAGATCACAACTCCAAGCACTTGCATATGCACACACAGCAAAAACACTATACACTACAGCCCTAAGGTTGCAGATAACAAGAAAAGTGTTAAGGCCCCAGCAGCACTGAGAACTTGGCCACGTTTCAGGACCTACATTTTGTGGAAGACGTTATATGACCCCAATATATTGAGCTGTACATTTAACAAGAAAAAAAATCAACCAGTACACATGTGCAGCATAGCTGGGCTAACGCTGCTCACTATATTTCCATTCTAACTGTACACACTTAACATTGCATTAGGAGGTGTTTGCAACTAAATTCCCAGCTTTCTTTCTGAAAGAGGATAAATCCTGACCTTGTCAGCTTGTGAGGCTTACAGATCCCAAGGCTGTCACCAGCAGAATTTGCAAGCTCCTTTCTCTACAATACCTTATACAAGCGCTGCAGGTTTCATAAGAAGTAGTTAAGCTCAAAGCCACAAAATTATAATAGGTTAGAAATAAATGCAGGTAAGATAACACACAGAAGGAGGCGACTGCTCAGTATCAAAGTAACCGATAAGAGTCTCCAATCTAACATGCAAGACAATTCTGTAAGCCTTTGCTAAGGCAGCCCACCGATCACCAAATGGTCAGCTGCAAGCCCCTCACTTCCTTTACAGATTAGCAAATAAATCAGTCACCAAAAGAGAAGTTCAGTGGCTTTTGCAATACTTCCCCTTCCTTCAGGAGCAGGGGAGCACTGCAGAATGGCTTTCTGCCTTACTTAGGAAATGCAAGCAGAGCATGAGCAGCAGTCACACACAGACCTTGCTGTCAAGTCATATCTAACAACACGAATGCTGAGAGAAGGGAAGCAAAACAAGACCCTGACCTGAACGAAGGGTGTCTGGTGCCCCTTCCAGCCCCAATCCTATGGCACCCACCGGTCCACACAAGTGTCACCCCTCAGGGCCCGAGTTATTAAAACCCTGCACAGATCACAAATGAGATAAGTTTGGGGATCTCAATCCCCAGTGAATGTTTACGACTACAGAGCCACCACATGGTTGGTTTGGTCAGCACTGAGGAGACCTGCAGGACAATAGCAGTTCAGCCTCAGTCACTGGCTAACTCTGGCATAAGGAAGGGAGAAGCACAAAGCACTTGTGAGCCAGAGTTCACCCTGTGTAGAAGATGCTAGAAAAGGGGGCTGTGCAGGAAAGCCCAAGGCTGGCATGTGAGCCAGCAGCAAGAGAGGCAGCATTCACTTGTGTCTCTAATGCTACTCTGCACACCAGAGCTGCTCTCAGGTGAGAAGCCTGCCTGGATTTGGAAAACCCCTAGAACAACCAAGGTTGGTGCCAACCAGATTTGGCAGAGAAACGATAAGCCGGTTTTACAATGGCAGTTCCACGAAGCGCACACACATTGTGAAGCGAAGCAGGGCACGGCTTCTGCACCCCATGCAGCCAAGACACAGCTGCAAGTGGAGGAGGAGGACACGTCGCTGGCTGCCCGTCCCAAGGAAGGGAACTACTTATTCCTACTCCATCTCACCAGCAGACACTGTCAGCCCTAGGGGACTGCCAACCCTTGAGCGTATGCGGTTTTCCTCCTATTTCTTCAGAGGGACTCAATTCCCCAAATGGTGCATGTGCAAGACTGACAACATAGTATCTCATTGCACCAAGACAGTGATGATGGCCTCCTGCTACCCACTGAACATAGCTCCCATCATCACACACGCCTTGGAGCAGCATCCCATTAAGTGGCTTGGTGGCAGAAAAGGCAGTGGCTGAGCATAGGGCACAGAGGACACGTTACCTGGCATGTCCACACATCCCAGTGACTGATGCTAGAGAGGCCTTAGAGCTGCAGGGAAGGTGCTTCAATGAAACAACCCCAGGCAGAAGCAAAAAGCAGGAAAAGAAAAATAAGCAGGTGGCCAGAGAATCTGCTTGGGAACGCTGACCACTCTCACTTGGCCGCATCAGAGGGGTAGCCTCAGCCCTGCCAGATGCCACAGCCAGGTACTACTTCCTCCTACCCCTAAGTAGCTGTGAACAAACTGGCATTAGACAAGTGTGGGGAAAATCCAATAACTCCAATTGTGTCAAAGGGGGGACTGTGCAGAAATCAAAACTCTCTAAAGAAAACTGCTGTAAGGGTTAAAAGTTTTCCAGATCTCTCTCCCTGTATCAGAAGCAAAATGCAGGACAATGTAGCACTTTAAAGACTAACAAGATGGTTTATTAGATGATGAGCTTTCGTGGGCCAGACCCACTTCCTCAGATCTGAGGAAGTGGGTCTGGCCCACGAAAGCTCATCATCTAATAAACCATCTTGTTAGTCTTTAAAGTGCTACATTGTCCTGCATTTTGCTTCAACTACCCCAGACTAACACGGCTACATTTCTATCCCTGTATCAGAGTGAAATCAAATTAACTCTAATCAAAGACTCTTACAAATGCCCATCTCAAATTCATGGATACTCCTAGTCTGTCACAAATTATCATGTAAACTCTTATCTTTGTCAGTTTGCCTTGTAAGACCACTCACTCCACATTCTCATGTGCCTTTGTTTTGTAAAACTTACTTCTAGCACTCCTGGGGTGAACAGAAGTCTCAGAGTACTTCTGCTGAGACTTTGATATGTTAAAGAATAACAATCCACAACTGAACTGTCTAAGCATTCTGTATAAAGGATCAAAAACCCTGTAACTCAGGGCTGACTGCTATGGCTGCCAGCCTGCATGCATGTATAATAAAGTTTTCTCTTCTAGGTTTCTCTCCTGCCTCACTGATTTGATTTGACCTCCAGCCTCGAACCCTTCTGGGGGCTCTGTACCCCAGGGGGGCGAGATTTCCCCTTCACAAGCTAGCACATGCCTGTTCTCACCTTCCCTGGACAATGGCAAACTTGCTCCTAGTCTCATTTCAAGAGATACACTAAGAGCCCTGACAAGGGCTCCTTTTGGCAACAAAGCAATGAGTATTCACACTGCAATGCGACTTTTGTCTGGAAAAAACACCCCATTTTGGCAACAACAACAAAAAACTTTCACCACTGGGAGACGTTTCTCTTTTCCCCTCCCTTTATTGTTGACAAAGAGCCAGTGTGGACTAGGGATGTTAAATATCAGTTAATTGAATAGTCAAGTAACCTCACAAATTCTTATCCGTTAGTCGACTATTCTTCCAGCCTCACTCCCAAGAAGCCCCCTGCCATGCCACACTGCTGCCCTTATCAGAGACTGCAGCACAGGGTGCCAGGTGGGAGCTGGTCTATGAGGGGAGACCGTTTAAAAAACAGCTCCCCTTGCGGACTGGCTGCCTGTTGCCCTGTGCTGCTACCCCTAACAAACAGGTAGTGGCACGAGGTGGCAGCATCCCCTGTCTAGAGGGTGGTCTGGACCCAGCATGAGCCAGAACTGAGCGGAGCTGCCTGTCCGCCTGGCTCCTAATACACTTTAAATGTAGAGCCTCAGCAGGGGTAGGCCCCAGACCCATCACAAGCCAGGGCTAAGCCAGGCTGATGGCCAATCTGCTAAAAAGTTTACTGGCAAGTGGGGGGGGGGGGGAGAGGGAGAGGGAATGCATGTAGTCTATAGCATTAACTTAAAAGCTTTTGCTTATCGGTTAATCTACTACCTATTACATCCCTAGTGTGGACACTGCTGTTTTGTTGACAGAACTGACCTCTGCCAGTATCCCACAATGCCTGTCCTGATGGCTGCACTCAGTGTTTTGTGATTTCTGCTGCCCAGAAGACCTGCACTAAGAACATAAGAAAGGCCATACTGGGTCAGATCAAAGGTCCATCCAGCCCAGTAACCTGTCTGCCAACAGTGGCCAATGCCAGGTGCCCCAGAGGGAGAGAATCAAGCAGGTAATGATCAAGCCACCTCTCTCCTGCCATCCATCTCCACCCTCTGACAAACAGAGACTAGGGACACCATTCCTTACCCATATTGGCTAATAGCCATTAATGGATTTAAATTCATGGAAGTTATCTAGTTCTCTTTTAAACCCTGTTATAGTCCTAGCCTTCACAACCTCCTCAGGCAAGGAGTTCCACAGATTGACTATGCGCTGTATGAAGAACTTCCTTTTATTTGTTTTAAACCTGCTGCCCATTAGTTTCATTTGGTGGTGCCTAGTTCTTCTATTTAAGGAAAAGTTATTTACTTGTTCCCATTGCACTTTCTCCACACCACTCATGATTTTATATACCTCTAGCATATCCCCCCTCAGTCTCCTCTTTTCCAAGCTGAAAAGTCCCTGTCTCTTTAATCTCTCCTCATAGGGAACCCATTCCAAACCCCTAATCATTTTAGTTGCCATTCTCTGAACTTTTTCTAATGCCAGTATCTTTTTTTTAAGATGAGACCACATCTGTATGCAGTATTCCAGATATGGGCGTCCCATGGATTTATATAAGGGCAATAAGATATTCTCCATCTTATTCTCGATCCCTTTTTTAAATGATTCCTAACATTGTTTGCTTTTTTGACTGCTGCTGCACACTGCATGGACATCTTCAGAGAACTATCCACGATGACTTCAAGATCGCTTTCCTGATTAGTTATTGCTAAATTAGCCCCCATCATATTATATGCATAGTTGGGGTTATTTTTCCCCAATGTGCATTACTTTACATTTATCCACATTAAATTTCATTTGCCATTTTGTTGCCCAGTCACTTAGTTTGGTGAGATCTTTTTGAAGTTGTTCACGGTCTACTTTGGTCTTGACTACCTTGAGCAGTTTAGTATCATCTGCAAACTTTACCACCTCACTGTTTACCCCCTTTCTCCAGATCATTTATGAATATGTTGAATAGGATTAGTCCTAGGACTGACCTTTGGGGAACACCACTAGTTACCTCCTCTTTCATGAAGTGTCTGACAGTTGGTCTGTTTGACGAACAAAGAGCAAGTCACTGGAATGCTCTTCTTCTGCCCTGCTAGGAACACAGCAGCAGGCAGGCTGCTGCTGCAGGGAGAAGGCCCGAGAGACTGCTTGGATATTCCTCAGCACAGAGAGCTCACAGAGCTACTCATGTTGCCACCGCCAGGAGTTGAAGATGCTGTGGGAGACACAGGAAATCTCAAGAAGTCCAACGATCAGCTCTGCCTTCCCACAACACAAAACTATGGGATACACACCCATGGGCATTGCTCACACTGTCGCTGATGGTACCCCTAGTGGGGACATGATTTGTCAACCGAGGGAGCAAGTATGAACACCCTCTGGCAAGTTTTGTTTAGTCGACTTTTGGGTGTTGGCACAAGTTTGGTCAACAAAACTTGGTAGTGAGCCATACCCTAAGAGATTTGTTCCTTCAGTAACTACCCAGTTTAATCAAGTGAGTGCCATAAATTAGCATGAAAGGCCCCAGCTCCCCTTGCAGAGTGCATTTCCTCTACGCCACATGGCCTTGGTTGGGGCTGGCCAGTTCTGCAGTGGGAACGGGATGGGCTAACACAGCATTCAGTGCCAAGAGCTGGGGAGAGCAGAGAACCAGCCTGGGGCCTGAAAGGCAGCCAAGCGGATGTGATTCTCCGAAAAAGTTCTGCAGAGCACACTAGTACCCCTCTACTCCCAGGCCAGGGACAGGCCAACCAGGATTTCCACATGAGCCTGGCCAGAGCACCTTTCATTGGGGCAGCTTCAAGGAATTAATGGGAGATGGAAAGATCAGAGGCCTCCAGTTCCAGCACATGAATTTACAGCACCCTTCAAGGGGGTAAAGAGGAAAAACCTCTAGCCCCACCAACCCTTAGTGGTAGGCATTAGGGATGTTAAGTAGTGATTAATTAGTTAATAGAGTAGTTGATGGAATTTCCATCGACTACTTGATTAGTCAACTTGGGGGGGGGGGGGGGGAGGACGACCGGGCACATAGGCAGCCTGGCTCCTACTACATTTAAAATGCAGAGCCACAGTGGGGTAGCTCCCAGGACTGCTTGCTCCAGCTCCAGTAGTGCTGCAGCTCTGCCTCCCCACCCACCCCCACACATCACAGAGACGATGGTAGGGGGGAAGTGAGTCATCAAGTAGTGACTTGACTACACGATAAGCCTAAGCTTAATCGGGTAGTCGACTACTTGACTGGACATCCCTAGTAGGCATCTCAACATTAGGGTAGCTGAGCTCATATCTGGCTGATTTTAAACCTTTAATTGTGATGGGGAGAGGCAGCAAAGTGCCAAAAGGGGGAGGAGGATCTCACACTCTGAAATCAGCCCTTGGCCATACAAATGAGGGAGACAACAGCACTCACTGGAGGACAATGCATCTTGCCAACGCAAGTTGAACAGGAAACCCGAATAGAGAAAAGAACCCTCTAGGGAGCACATGGCTGTTTCCTAACATGCTTTAAGAATCCAGGTCAGCTGCTATTTTGAACCCTGCTCCAGAGAGTTAAGCCAGGTGTAAGACGCAGACACTGACGCTCAGCTCCTAGCGATTAACAGATTATCCGACTGGAGATTCCTAGGAGGAGGGGGGCAACTAAACATGCAAGCTGGTGATGCAGGGAAGGGCACTTTCAGTCTCCCTGGCTTCGTATATAGCCCTGTGGGAAGGGGGCGACTTGGAGCACTGGGGTATTACTCTTGTCATCCGGAGCAATGCAGCAAAAGGAAGAGGAAAGACGACTCGCCAGATGCAGCAACAGTAAAACTTCCTAGAGAAAAGGGCAGGGGAGACCAAGAAGCAGGATTCCAACAAAGCACCAAGCACTGGAGCACAGTAGCGGGTCCTAGGTGTTTCCAAAGCTTCTTGCTCTGAGCTGAAGGCTGCCCTGCCACTTGATTCCTCTTGAGTTTGTTGTCTCAGACAAATGTGCAAACACTGCTATGTAGGGGTATCTTGCCTTCCACCTACTCCAAACTCACAGCAGCCCAGAGAGGGGCTGTCAATCTTGCAGGGGAGGGGAGTGTGAGGGAAGGATAACTCAGATGTTTTTGAGTTAGGAAAGGGGAAGCAACTGAGCTGCTCAACAGGAGCCTTTTGAGAGGAAGGGGAACCAGTGATGCATCTCAGCTAGCACCATGGTAAGGAGGTGACTTCATGGTTCCCCAGAGGGACCAAATCCTCACCCAGCTCCATCAGAGCAGAGCAGCTGCTGCAGGCTTCCTGTGGCTGCATGTTTGTGGTGCTCTTGGGCCTCATTTCCCATGTTCCTGCTAGGCTCAGTCCCCCCAGGGCTCTGATGAGCCCTTGTGTGCAGAGATGGCTGCCCCATCTCAAGAGAAATATACTGGAATTGAAAAACGTTCAGACAAGAGCAGCAAACATGATTGGAACGGCTGCCATATGATGATAGATTAATAAGACTGGGATTTTTCAGCTTGGAAAAGAGACTAAAGGGGGCTATGATAGAGATCCAACATGACTGGTGCAGAGAAAATTAATAAGAAAAAGTTATTTACTTGCTCACATAACACAAGGACTAAGGGTCACCAAATGAAATTAATATGCAACAGGTATAAACATACAACATACAGTTAATCTGTGGAATTCCCTGCCAGAGGATGTTGTGAAGGCCAGGACTTCATCAGGGTTCAAAAAGAGCTAGATAAATTCATGGAGGATAGGTCTGTCAATGGCTACTAGCCAGGATGGGCAGGGATGGTGTCCCTAGCCTCTTTGCCAGAGTCTGGGAATGGGTGACAAGAGATGGATCACTTGATTCCCTCTGGGTCACTTGGAACTGGCCACTGTCAGAAGACAGGATACTGGGCTAGAGGGACTTTCTGTCTGACCCAGTATGGTTGTTCTTATGCAACATATAACAGCAGCCCAAGAGGCCCCTGCATTCTGATCTCTGTAAAAGTCTTCACCAACCTTAGAGCTACACATATCGGACTGTGGACACATCAGGATGTGTCAATCTCACCTAGCTAGTTTCAATGGAAGCCACAGATGTATGGATTGTGACATTTCTAGTCAAATCATTTAAGCACCAAGGCTTTGTGTAGACCAGCATTTCTCACTTGCAATCATCAGGAGCTTTTCATGCAGCCATGATGGCTTCTGGGTTGTGGGCCGGGGGGGGGGGGGGGGGGGGGGGGGGGGGGGGGGGAGAGAAAGAGAAAAGAGAGAGGAGGAAGCAAAGCATCAGCCCCAGCCCTTCCCCCTGGATGTGCTGTCCTGCATCACTTCTGGAGACATGTGTGGCACAAAGCTGAAGGAGCAAGGTGAGTTCTCAGCCCACCTTGGGGAGCACTGGTCTCCAACCTTGATGTAGCTGGACTTCAGGATCCTGACCACATGGCCCCCACAGAGGTTCTGACCAAACACTGGCATCTGGGCTCCAGTCGCAGTGCTTTTGGTTCTGACCCCAAGCTCCACCCATGGGGCCGCGGCGGGTGCTGAGCCCCAGATACCAATCCCAAGCCCTGGCTGCATGGCAGTGGACTTTGGCACCAACTCCTGGCTTTGGCTACACAGCCTCAGCAGCATGACCCCCAGCTGCATGGCAGCAGGGTCTGGCCCAGGATACAAATTCCTGTCCTGGCCACACAGCAACATGCACCAGGCGCTGCCCCGGGCTCTGCCCAAAAGCCCTGGGCTTTGCCAATGTAGCAAACCCCAGCTCTGGCCATACCACTCTTGCCTCAGGCTCTGACCATGGGCACTGGCCCCTCCAACTCCAGCTGTGCAGATCCTGCTCTGGGCTCTGCCCACTGAGCCCCAGCCATGTGACAGAGGGTGCCAACACCAGCTCTGGCCATGCTATGGCAGGGCTCCCCACCCACCGCTATCACCTCTGGCTTCTGCCATCTCTCCCAGCCCTGTGGTCAGTCCCAGGCCAGACTCTGCCTTCCTGGCCCATATCCATCCCACCATGGCTCCGGGCTCCCATTGCCTCCCCTCTCACCTCTCCATCCAGGGCTCAATTTGTCCTGGGGCTTGCTGAGAAAAGTGATATTCACAGACATGCGAGCATCACTTCTCACAGCAGACTCTTAAGCTAGCTGGGAGGCTGTGAAATATGATATAGGGATGTTTGTTAATATCAATTTTCACAGCCTCCCACGAAGCTACCAAGTGTCCCGTGAAATGTGATTAAAAACACACACACACACACACATCACTTTTCAAAGCATTATTTTTATTACTGAGTCTGCAGAAAACATCCTACATAAATTGCAATGGCTTGGGTGCCTGCACACGCATATTTATTTTATTCTCCTAAAGTTAATGCCACCAGCAAGAGTTGATGGCTGTACTTTGAGGCTACCAAAAATACTTTGTGAGAAGCCATAGGCGAGGCAGTGCACTAGCGCCCAACAGGTGGAGGGAAAATGGGCCTAGGGAAGGGCTTGTGAGGGAAGACACACCAGTGCACATGAACACTGTGACGGCGCGTTGGGGGTCCCCCGTCTCCTGCACCCCGAAATGGCACAAACAGACTGCACCAGCCGGTGGAATAGAGGAAGTTTATTGCCTCTCCAGGATACAGCACAGCACAGATGTAATCTGGTCACAGAGCTGGGCTAGGATGCCTCAGGCCCCCTTGCGATGGGGGGGGAGACTGGGCCCCTAAACTCCAGCCCCTTTCCCTAGGCTGTCTCCTCCATGCTCCCAGACAGCAACTAACACACACTCTTCCAGCCCTGCCCCCCAGCCAGGGCAGCATCCACCTTCCTTTGTTCCTCTCCATGGGGGGGTGTCTGGCCATACCGGTTGAGAGGTCCCTTTGCATAGTGACTCATCCTGTTTTGCTGGGTCGTGGTACCCACGGCAGCCAGTGGGGGTTACCCCAGAGCCAGCAGCATAGAAACCAGCCAGGTACCTCCACTACGTCACAGACACACTACACACCATAGAGCCAAGCCTCACACCCCCTTCCTTGGATGTTATGTTCAATATTTGTTAAAGTTTATAACTGTCTGAAAAAAAATCCCTTCCCTGGGATTCACAGCTTGAGACCTGTCATATCTTAGTCCTACCAGCTTCCATGGAGTCTTCCAAGCTAGAGAACAGACAAGCCCTAAATTACTAGAGTAAAGCACATGCAAGAGAGCCCCACCTGGCATTGCCTCCTCTCCCTGTCCCCACAAACCAAGGCTGCACACTAAGGATGTTACATTTAGATTAATCAACTAATTGAATAGTCAATGTAATTTGCATCAACTATTCGATTAGTCGATAAGGACGCCTCCGCCTTTGAAATGTAGAAGAGCCCTGCTGGCTCTTAATACATTTCAAAGGCGGAAGCGCTGCAGGGAGCGCGGGGGCCAGCAGGAGACTCAAACAGTCCCCTGCTGGCCCTGCAGCACTTTGCTTTTCAAATGTAGCAAGAGCCCTGATCTTGCTAAACTTCAAAGGTGGAAGCGCTGCCAGTTCCGCTGCAAGCCTGCCCTTCTCCTCTTAGGGCTCATCTTCACTAGAGAAACAGGGACTAACCCACCCCTCGCAGCCCAGCAATTCCTTAGATCAGTGTTTCTCAATGCTGTCCATGAAATCACTTTGAGAAATCTGCTAACTGGTCACTCCAGTATGTTTATTTACCAGCTCCAGGGCCTCAGAGCCTCACGGCTCCCATTGGCTCCGGTTCACCTTTTGCAGCTAAGGGGAGCCCCAGGAAACAGCATGGGCAGGGCTGCCACTTCCCGCGGCTCCCCTTGACTGCAAATGGCAAACTGGAGCCAATGGGAGCCATGAGACTCTGTGGCCCTGGAGCCAGTAAATAAACACACTGGTGATTTCTCAAAGTGGTTTCGCAGACAGCACTGAGACACACTGCCTTAGATTGTGTCAGTCACACACCGAATCCTACCCATTCTGCTCAGCTTCCCCAGAGCGGCCCCACAGTTACGGCATTTGACGCTGTGGAGAGTTCAAACTCATGCCAGTCCAAACAAGGTATGGCAGTCCTCCTAGGGCTATCCCAGAGTGCCCCAGTCACTGCAAAAGTGCCTCTCTGGCAAATCAGCCTCCACTGCAAATTGTAGACTAGCCTGATGTCACTGCCTATATTAGCTGCTCCCCACACGGAGGTAAGCTTTGGTTACAGGCTCTGAACTGGGCTAGACCACAAGCCCCTTACAGATTATTAGGAAGGAAGATCAGTTAATAGCACAACCAAATAATATGAAAACAATTCTAGCGACTCATCATGCTGGAAGTCCAACCTAACCCTACTGCCAGCTGCCAGAAGAGTCACTGCAAAATACAGTGCAGAAGCAGCCCAAACAGCCTCCCATGTGATGCAAGAATGGAGGGGACAATATTCTATGAACATGACAGAGAATCCATTTTACTGAACTAAAGAGTTGGGTAGCCTTCCAAGTACCCGTCAGAGCTGCATTCAGCCAGCCCAATTCACTTATCCTGGGCATCTAGGTTTGTTACACAGACCATAAACCTGCCAGAAGAGACCAGGCAGGCAGAGAGATAAGTTTGCTGTCCTTTCCCTAAAGCCCCTCTTGCTGAGAGGGGTTCAGATTGGGCTCAGGCACTATTTGGCCTCCAGCTCCCCAGCACTTCTTTGATAGCTGTGTCATAATTAGACCTATGATTTTACCCTGTCTGGGAACTCTACTGGAAGAAGTGAGAAAATGTTCATCAACTGTCACACGGTCTCTAACAATAAAAGAGGATGGGAAACGGTGCAAAAGGAACCAGAAAAATTGAATTAGTATAAACAAAATGGCTCCTGATAGAATAGAAAGACTGAAAATCATGCCTGGTAAATAAGAGTCAACGAATTAAAATTGCTGAATTGAAAACTAGGCCCATTTGGTGGACAAAATAATGAAATGAGCTATTCTTTTTGGGGTCCTATGAAGGGAAACAGTCTCTGAGACAGATGACAGAACAAGAAGCAATGGCCTCAAGTTGCAGTGGGAGAGGTCTACACTGGAGGGTGGCGAAGCGCTGGAATGGGTTACCTATGGTACATCTACACAGCAGCGTTATTTTGGAATAACTGACATTATTCCAAAATAGCACAGTGTGCATGTACACTACAAGCCTTTCTTTCAAAATAATATCAAGCTGGAGGATTTCTTATTCTGACTCATGGTAACCCTCATTTCACAAGGAGTAAGGGAAGTCAAAGGAAGAGTGCTCTTCCCTCAACTTCCTGCTGTGTAGACAGCGCCAAAAACCAAATTAAGCTACTGTATTTCAACTTAAGCTATGCAATTGACATAGCTGAATTTGCATATCTTAACTCAACTTCTGCCCTGCTGTGTAGACATACCCCTACGGAGGGGATGGAATCTCCATCCCTAGAGGTTTTTACATGCAGACTTGACAAAGCCCTAGCTGGGATGATTGAGTTAGGATTGGTCCTGCTTTTAGCAGGGGGTTGGACTCTGACTCCTGAGGTCTCTTCAAACCCTAGGGGTCTATGAAAGCCAGCTACCACACTAGCTGGCTGAAAAGCAAGAGATGTACTGGGCTTCACCATCATGGCTACCACTCCACTGTCTTCTGGGACCTCAGACTTTCTTCATCTGAACTCTGACCAGATGGGGCCCAAAGAGGAACCCAAATGACAGCACTACCTCTCCAGCTTTGGCTATATCCCTGCCACCACCTGGGATGTGAGATTGTCTCCCTCAAACACCCAAATGTGCCCTTTACCTTCCCACCTTATTTCTTCTTTTTCCTAGCCTTCTCCTTTTTCCTCCTGCTTAACAGGAATGTGGTGCAGCCAGCCACACCTTCAATATCTTGCAACACTGCTATCAGCCAGTGGGGAGAGAGCAGCTACAAGCAGCAAGCTAACCAACCTGATGATGGTACAAGTTGCGATCTTGTGGTTTTCAGCAGCGAGGTTTCAAGTAAAAAGCAGTCCCAGAGCAAGAAGATGAGCTCTCTCTGCCTCGTGTGGACATTTAGCTTAGTTTGCTTTGGATCAGACTAATAAAGGCAGCAACATCTGAACTCAATTCTTCTCTTTTCTCCACAAGGACAGCTATTATCACCTTTAATACCATCTAACAGATGGTCTAGTGAGGGATTGTTCGATCCTCCAGCTAAAGGAAAAGGGATGTTACAATAACAGCCTTGCTTAATGCTTTATATTCCAAGGGCTTTTTCCTTCTTTTCTCTATCTTTAATGGAAGGCAACATGTTTGCCATGGCACAAGCAGGCCAAGGTTTCTTTGTGAGTTACAAACCCAAAGTTGTTTTAATGCTGTTCGGCGATGGGCAGTGTCAGGCTCACATGAACAGCTCTCTCCTTGTGCCCATGTATTCACTACATTAATGCAATGGTGGCCCCATCATTTCAGGAGAATTTAAGCATTTTTCACATTCTGGTGTTCAGCCTGTCAGATGCCTCTCAGAGAATGGAGCCATTCTAGCCTTGCAAGATTGCAGGAGTCTTCTCTGCACTAGACCTGCCCTCTAGACCACCAACCCCACCAATGGAAACTTCCTGGCAAGATTCCTCCATCCAGACCCTAGCCTAGAGGCAGGGTTGCATGCTCCTTGGAAACCCCAGAGAAAGAGCACCCCATTTCACAGGGGTGAGCAGCCCCACTGACTCATCTTACGAGGGGGATTAATTGAAGCCAAAGAAATGACATGGGAATTTGAGGCAGTTTTGCCAATTGTTGTGCAGACATATCCAGCTGCTCAGACTGCAGGTGGGGCATGGGAATCATGGCCGACTAGGAGCAGATCAACTCACTTGGGCTTTGCCTCTGCTTGCCACTAGCCCCAATTGAGCCACTGATGGCTAGCTTCTGACAGGACTCCTCCAATGACTCACCTCCTCAAACTTGGGGTTCGCACCATGGTAGCTACCAGTGGATGATCCCTCAAGACAGTGTCTTAGACCTTCACCCAGAAAAGATGAAAAATCCTTTCTGTACCACCGTGGACCTGTACCATGCCTGGGTACACAGTAGGTCTTGCAACCTATGTATCTACTAGTCTTCATTATTGTCAGCAGGGGTCTCCCACAGGCAAGGACACCTTTCTGGGCAGGCAGCATTGGAAGGTCAGTGCTCTCTTGGGCTGCATGGCATGTAGGCGTTGGTCACGCAGTCATGTGTTCAGAGCATGTGCCAGCCCTAGACTGACAGAGGGACATTTCTTCCCCTCCAGATGCCTTGGTAATTAACTGCATTCTGAAATTAGCCCTCTCTCCAGTAATCCCAAGTTAATCAGGCTGTAAGATTTTCCTCTTGTGAGTGTGGCTATAAGAGCAAGTGATCAATCCTACTAATAGCAAATCAAACGGTACACTCGCCTTCCATTTAATCTATCTGGAGCACTGCCAGAGGTGAGTTTGTGGAGGAGACATAGTGCTTCAGTAACAGCAGCCCTGCGTTCTTCACAGAGCCAGCTCTGGACAGGTCTGGTGCAGGTCAGTGCAGTGGAACTGAGGGAGAGTTTTGCATGAAGAGGACACAACACACTCAGTATCATTACTTGGACACCTCCCACCTCAAGCTTATTAGGGACAGGGAAATCTTGAGAACACAGCTCAGCTGGCTGCATACTTCAGCAAACAGAAGGAGCTTCCAAATGGGATGCAAGTGTTCTTTTGCCAAAGAGCTCACCCTGCCAGCTGCCCTGAGCAATCTAAAGGCAGATGCCTTGTGAGGATTTTTCAGTGGCTCCTTAAGGACCAGAGACCTCCTTCCATCCACTTATGGGTTCATAACAGGGCTCACACAGTACATGCATGGATGGCTCAGCACTAAGCTGGTTTTTATTGTCAGTGGGTATTACTCTGGTAATTGCTCAGTAACCAGCTAGGGTGTTGGAGAGAGCAGCTGTTCCTCTTACATAAGCCCACAGCATTTTAGACAGAGCTCTTCCAGTTCCACCAGCCCAGCTCTGTCAGGGAGGCATGGAGAGAGGGAGCAGTTCAGTGCTAGCCCAAAGGGCACTCAAGTCCAAGGACTCTGAAGAGCAGCAATATGCATCCTGCATTCAGAATGATGTTTTCCCCAACCAGGGGCGACTGATTCCAAGTTCAACACACCAAGAAACAGTCACTGAGAGAAGTCCTGGGTCTCCTTCCTGCCCATCACAGGACATTAACAGTCAAGACCCTGGGGAACTAGCTCTTCCAGCTTTTGTCATGGTTGGCAAATTTCACCAGTGCCTCAGGAAACCTGGCGAGTGGCTGCACAAAGCAGAGTGGCCAGGGGATAAGAACACTCAGAGGACAAAGGGCAAGGAGAGCAGAGTTCCAAAGACCCAAAGCTTGTGTCAGCACCTAAGTCAGCCCGGCCCATGCTGGGCCCCAACCCATTAGAACCAGGTGAGCAGAAGACTCCTTAGCCCTGCTCAGCCATAGCCAGGATCCCTCAGCACAGGAGACAAGCAAATCTCCCCAAGGTCAAGTCACCTTATCTGCAGGATTGTAACAGAATACAGGGTGTGAAATCTGTCCTGAAATGCAAGGCTAAGTCTGTCTCAACTCTTAGGGGTTACACTATGACCTTCACAGGGCAGATTATCCCACATCTCCCTGCTGAGAGTGAAGGGGGCGGGGCTTGCACCTTCCTCTGGGGCATCTAGTGACTGTGGGTAATAGGACATTGGAGGATACGGATCCCTAATCAGATCCAATCTGGCTCCTGCTGCATGCACTGGACCTGTGAGAGGAAACCCATGAAATGGCCAGTGTTCAGTTTGGGATTTTCTGAGTGCTACACTAAAACCATGGAGACCTCATGCAGTGTTTAGAGTCAGCTCTGGGCTGGGAAAATTGCCTAAAGCAACTAGGTTGGTCCACAGGGCGTAGGGGAGCTGAATTTGAGAACAGTTGGCAAGAGAACAATTGTGTGCACTTGCATTTCACACATCTCCTCCAAGTGCCAGAGGAGGCTAGAGTACATTTCCCTGCCAGACTGGCACACCTCAATCACCCGTTGTGCCCCAGCAGCAGGAAAGGGATGAGACTGGAAGGGCTATAAGCCTCCCCACTGAAGCCAGCCTTCCCATCCCTGCAGCACCTTGCATGAGGAGAGGAAGGACTGCAAGAATGGCTGGATGTTTTCAGTACTCTAGGTGGCACTGAGCAGCCAGGTGCCAACTATTGACATTCTATAGATTTCAATTATTTACACAATAGGAATGAAAAAGGAGCCTTAGGCTCTCAGGCGAATGCTGTCCAAAAGAGGAATGGCACTGAAGAGCACTCTTCAAAAAATATCCTTTTGCACTTCCAGGGTGCCAGTGATAGATACCATAGGGAGGATCAATGCACCAGGATTTGATGCAGACCTCATGCATCTCTTGAGCTCCACCAACTGCATGTGGGGGGACAGGCTGCATCTGCAAACCACTGAATTCCACATGTGCCTTTGCTACAGCCCCTGCCCGGCACACTCCTTAAGTGCCCGTGGGAAGGCTTGGCACCAGCCAAATACAATACTAGTCCCACTTGAGATCAAGTGGAGCAGTCACACAAACTGAGTCATTCTGCACAGCCTAGTGACAAAGAACCAAGGCCCCTGGAGTGAGAGTGGGCTCCCTACAAGAACCAAGCTCTCAGGGTCTCTCAGGCACCTGCTCAAGCAGCACCAAGGGAGGTAAGTGATAGAAATGTAGCCGTGTTAGTCTGGGGTAGTTGAAGCAAAATGCAGGACAATGTAGCACTTTAAAGACTAACAAGATGGTTTATTAGATGATGAGCTTTCGTGGGCCAGACCCACTTCCTCAGATCAAAACAAGGGAGGTAACTAATGCTTGCTTTGTTTCTGGGAGTCCCGTCCTGGAGAAGGGGCTACAAGTCTGGGCTCAACAGTTTGCTCCCAGCCAGATATGCAATTTGGAGCAACAAATGTAAGCTTCTCAACTTTGCATCAGGCTGCTAGATCTGGGCGAGAAGAATGCTTTACAAGCGCCACAACGGGAAGGATGTGTTAGTGTCAGACGGCAATCTATACTTGTGTGTTCCCTTAAAAACTCTACTGAGAGCGCACACCGACATATCAATCATTAGATGAACTCTAACCCCAGACATGGCTGCCAAGCACCACTGCCAGTTACATGGATTGGTGTACAATGCTTGTTGAAACACTTAAAACGCTTGTTTAATCACCAGTTTCAGTGACCTGCGGCAACTATACCAGTGTTTGCCCAACGACAAACAACGTACCTCCGCTCTAACCATGGGACATGAGACCCATGTCCTCCATGCACAGCGTATGAGACCGGAGTCACCTACAGCACACATCCCAAGTATCTTAGCTGGGCGTTGGGGAGGACTCTTTCCCCCAGAGCCATTGAGTGTTAACAGCCACTCTTCAGAGACCCATGCTGCTGCTCCCCAAGAACAGAAGATCTGGGTGGGACCTCTCCCTGCCCCTAGATCCTTCACACACAGCTGTCCAGGGAGCACTCACAGGGGATACCCATCCCCTGCTCAGCCTTCCAAGCCCTACTTCCTCAGAGCCACCAACATCACTCAGGTGCATTTTAGCACCAGACTCTTTGGGGCTCCTGTTCCAAACACCACCAGCCAGGCATGAGGCTCAGAGGGGAGTACCAGGAGTAACCCCCTCTCCTGTATCTGCAGAGCCCTGCCACTGTGAAGCCCCAACTGCACAAGGCTTAGGAGCAGAGCTGGCCTGGGCTTTAGCAGGGCCTCTTTGGGACACTGGCTAGCCACCAGACCAGGAATGCCACTTCTTCAGAGCTTTGAGCTCTACTAGCAACCCCTTTCTTTCTCTCTGCTCCAAGAGCTGCCATCTACAATGGAAAGTGGCAGAATCCTACCCACGAATCAGTAGCAATGTCATGATGGAAAGAAACAATTGTTTTCATTTCTTGCACAGAGAGTGAAGCCTGCCCGAGCTGGGATACAGCATCCCTTTCACTCAGGATCAGCCCCACTGCATCCACCCGGCATTCTAGGCACAAGCCCAGGGATGGCCTAGTCCTACGCCTAATGGTGTCTGCATTATAAAAATCAATCCCTCATGGAGGTTGGGTCCATCAATGGCTATTAGCCAGGAAGGGTAGGGATGGTGTCCCTCGCCTCTGTTTCTCAGGAGATGGGTGACATGGGAGGAATCACGTGAGGATTACCTGTGGTGTTCCCTCCCTCTGGGGCATCTGGTATTGGCCGCTGTTGGCCAACAGGATACTGGGCTAGATGGACAGGTGATCTGACCCAACCTGGCCGTTCTTACGTTCTTGGTACTTCTGTGATCAGCAGAGGCCAGAAAGACTTGAACCCCCAAGTCCCATTGCAACATGCTAGAGGCACACGGCTGGAAAGCACAACAGCCTGTTCCTCATCAATCAGCAGGGCTAATAACTCAGATGTGTTACCCCACAGTGACTAGCCTCCAAAGGACTGGTTCCCCCTTTGAACCTACACAGCACAAGGGGTCACCTGGAGGCATTCTCCTGCCCTCTGCGCAAAGTCCCCAGTAGAGACCAGCAGCTCCATGGATACTTTGTGCATGGAGGAAGAGAAGCTCAGAGAGCAAAGACTCTCTTCCACAGCCATAACCTGCCCCTCCTCTTGCAGCAGTGACCAACATAGGGCATGTGGGCTCTCAGCAAAGCCAGCTGAACAGAAGAGGAGTTTAAGAACAGACTATGGCAGAATCACAAAGCGATTTAGAAGGCACAGAAAACCCCACGCGAAACTATTTTAAGGAACAATCCTGGGTTACAAGCTTAGCAAACCATGGTTTTTCTCCCTGATCCTCTTCCCCACCCCAAGCCAAGTGGAAGGTGGGAAAGTCACTGCAGCTCCCCCCATCCAGTGAGTTACGTTGATGCTGTTCACCCCCAACTCCACAGCCAGGCACAATGGCAAGAAGTGCCATCACCATTCAGTGCTGCCCCCAGCACCCAGGGCTCTGCCCACAGGGCTGGCTCATGCATAGCTGTCTTGCAAACACAGGAAACCAGGCCACAAACTTCAGATTGAACTTCAGACCAGGGCAGGTGTCTCTGGGCATCAGCTAGGGAACATGCAGCACAAAGCCACCACCTCAAGCTGTCCCATAGTCTGTCCACACGGACAGAGAAACATTGTGTCCCACTGAAGCTGTCCCCTCTAACAACAAAGCTAAAGGCTGAAGGAGCTGGGTGCTTCTGAATTCGGAGACTTAGTTGGCCCTGCATTTTCAGGGTTTAAGCACCAGCTCCTCAGCCTACACCATCAATGCCCCCCTCTTCGGGGGAAGGTGCTGTCCTGTGCCACCCCTTTGTCCTCAGGCAGCCCCCAGAGACACAGCCCACATGCAGTAAATACCCAGTGGCAGGGCTGGCCTTCGGGAGATGGAGCGAGAGGACAGACAAAATTCAGCAGGTCTCCGACGTACCCCCCACCTCCGCCCTTGCCCAACTGGGCAAAGCAGGGCCTCTGCCCTGGCACAGACTGCTGGGCACACAGACAGGAGGGAAGGGCCGGGCCAGGCTAGCAGAGGCCTTAGGGAACAAGGGGTCACTCCAGCCAAATGGGGACTGGAAACAAGGCAGGAGCCCTATGCAAGCCCAGGGCCCCAGCCAGCCCGCTGGAGGGTGGGCACACCTCCCCCTGCAGGGACTGGAAACAAGGCAGGAGCCCTATGCAAGCCCCGTGCCCCAGGGCCCCAGCCAGCCCGCTGGAGGGTGGGCACACCTCCCCCTGCAGGGACTGGAAACAAGGCAGGAGCCCTATGCAAGCCCAGGGCCCCAGCCAGCCCGCTGCAGGGTGGGCACACCTCCCCCTGCAGGGACTGGAAACAAGGCAGGAGCCCTATGCAAGCCCCGTGCCCCAGGGCCCCAGCCAGCCCGCTGCAGGGTGGGCACACCTCCCCCTGCAGGGACTGGAAACAAGGCAGGAGCCCTATGCAAGCCCCGTGCCCCAGGGCCCCAGCCAGCCCGCTGGAGGGTGGGCACACCTCCCCCTGCAGGGACTGGAAACAAGGCAGGAGCCCTATGCAAGCCCAGGGCCCCAGCCAGCCCGCTGCAGGGTGGGCACACCTCCCCCTGCAGGGACTGGAAACAAGGCAGGAGCCCTATGCAAGCCCCGGGCCCCAGGGCCCCAGCCAGCCCGCTGGAGGGTGGGCACACCTCCCCCTGCAGGGACTGGTAACAAGGCAGGAGCCCTATGCAAGCCCCGTGCCCCAGGGCCCCAGCCAGCCCGCTGGAGGGTGGGCACACCTCCCCCTGCAGGGACTGGAAACAAGGCAGGAGCCCTATGCAAGCCCCGTGCCCCAGGGCCCCAGCCAGCCCGCTGGAGGGTGGGCACACCTCCCCCTGCAGGGACTGGAAACAAGGCAGGAGCCCTATGCAAGCCCAGGGCCCCAGCCAGCCCGCCGCAGGGTGGGCACACCTCCCCCTGCAGGGACTGGAAACAAGGCAGGAGCCCTATGCAAGCCCCGTGCCCCAGGGCCCCAGCCAGCCCGCTGCAGGGTGGGCACACCTCCCCCTGCAGGGACTGGAAACAAGGCAGGAGCCCTATGCAAGCCCCGGGCCCCAGGGCCCCAGCCAGCCCGCTGCAGGGTGGGCACACCTCCCCCTGCAGGGACTGGAAACAAGGCAGGAGCCCTATGCAAGCCCCGTGCCCCAGGGCCCCAGCCAGCCCGCTGGAGGGTGGGCACACCTCCCCCTGCAGGGACTGGAAACAAGGCAGGAGCCCTATGCAAGCCCAGGGCCCCAGCCAGCCCGCTGCAGGGTGGGCACACCTCCCCCTGCAGGGACTGGCACCCCCGAGGAAGGGGAAGCGAAGGGGCAGGCCGGGGCCCACGGGGGCGGGCCCCTCTGCAGGGGCAGGCCGGGCCGAGCACTCACCGCCCGTGATTTTCTGCAAGCCCAGCACGTCCTCGGGGCCGATGAGCGGCTTGCGCAGCAGCTCCTGCTCCTCGGGGCCCGCCGCCCCGCCGCCCCGCTTCACCCGCATGGCCGCGCTGTCCGGCCGGCCCGCGCGACTCTCGGCGCGGAGGGCGGGCTCACTCATCCCCCGCCCGCGGCTTCGGCGTCTTTGCCGGCAGAGCCCAGCTGCCGCCGATCCGCCCGGGCCTAGCTCCGCCCGCGGCGGGTGGGGCCACGCGGCCCCTCCCCGCCGTCAGTGGCCGGGAGTTCCACCGACCCTGCCTGTCTGCCCCGTCTCCAGCCCAGCCGCGGTGCTGTCAATGCCCCCGCCGGGCTGCGGCCAGATGCTGGCTGCCTTCCCTCCAAGCCAGCAGAAACCGGCTACCGCGGCCAGGGAAAGACATGCTCGGTTGCCTTCCCGCAGGCCAGTCTGTAAGTCCCCTCCACTCAGCGCCCCACTGCCTGCCCTCATCCCAACTCTTCTAGGGCAGAAATGGCAGAGGGTGTGGGGAAGGGGCTTTCTGGTCAGGTTGCTAGAGGGGAAGCCTGCGAATCAGTCTAAAGTGCAGATGATACACACGGGAGGTTCAAGGGCTTTCTGCAGTTCACAGCCATCCTCTATATAGCCCCTTCTTCTGTAAGCCAGTTTTCAGAGGACTGTGACTCAGCTGCAGGAGCAAGACAAAGGCTAGAGCAGTGGTGAGCAACCTGCAGGCCATGGGCCATATGCAGCCCGTCAGGGTTCTGTGTGTGGCTTAAGAGACATTTCATTCACCAGTGTCCACATCCGGAGGGTCAGATTATGCTAGTTTCTGTCTCTGTCATTTTTTCCCCTACCACTATTACTAAAGTGACAAGGGCATAGGAAGGGAGGGCTGGTCACACGCAACACTGACTGTGAGAGTTCTGTGCTCTCTGCATCCAAAGTGCTGTTCCAGTTCAATTGGCACACCCCACAAATTCCAGTTAGCAAAACTACCCCACCCCAGAAGACCACCTTGATTATAAGTCTTGTGGCCAACTGAGATGAAGAGCCTATGCTGCCCGTTGTTGGTATAGAGCTTGCAGTCACTGCCTGACCCCTCTCCTCTTCCCAAATACTTTAAGCAGTGTGGAGCTGCTGGAATTTTTAATCCAGAAATTTCTTATGCTTCTATTTCTGAAAAGTAGCTGTTTAGACCCATCAGGATGCTGGCTCACATCCTTATTTTAAATGAGATATAGCAAACTGAAAGGCATTTCCTAAGGAGATTTAATAGACATAATTAAGGTGGCTACTGTCAATCCAGACTAGTAGCAAATGCACATTTTAAAGAGAAAAGCAAAGGCAGTTGCAGGTTTATTTCACACTACTTCAATGTTTGCGCACGCACACACAGGTTACCTTACCAGTTCAGCTAGCCTTGCACTGGATGTGCCTGGAGTTGGATAATGCAACTTCAGGAACGGTGTAGGCCACGCAGCATCAAGTTGCAATTCAAAGAGCACTTGCTAGCAGTCTACACTGAAGTGTGTGATAGGTCATGCTGTATCCTCATTTTCAGCAGCAAAATTGAATCAAGAAGCTAGGAGTCCATTCAAATCCTGCTGCTAGGCCAATCCAGGCAGAAGTTAGTTCAGTTCTACCCAATGCTGCAAACTAATGGAAATACACCCAACTGCATCCTGATCCAACTCTCAGCCTCTTCCAGCCTTCTCCATTACCAAAACAGAAGTGGGGCTGGCTTTCAGCAACACTGCTTCTCATTCAAAGTAACACTGGCTGTACCTGGAACATAATGGACAGCTGAAACTTCACTCTGTTAGGAGTTTCAGGCCCCATGCAGTAGGAATAGTAAGTACAGCAGGTCAAGTTATGCTAACAATACTAGGTGGTTGCGTCTAGACTGGCAAGTCTTGCCAGCTGTCTACACTGGCCGCTTGAATTTCCGCAAGAACACTGACGATCTCATGTAAGATTGTCTGTGTTCTTGCGGAAATGCTATGCTGCTCCCATTCGGGCAAAAGCCCTCTTGCGCAAAAGCATTTGCGCAAGAGGGCCAGTGTAGACAATGCGGTATTGTTTTGCGTAAAAAAGCCCCAACTGCGAAAATGGCGATCAGGGCTTTCTTGTGCAAAACTGCATCTAGATTGGCATGGACGCTTTTCCGCAAAAAGTGCTTTTACGGAAAAGTGTCCGTGCCAATCTAGATGCTCTTTTCCGCAAATGCTTTTAACGGAAAACTTTTCCGTTAAAAGCATTTGCAGAAAATCATACCAGTCTAGACATAGCCGGCAAGGGGATCAGGATGAAACAGCAGGAGCTGGATTGAGGTGGGGGTAGTGGAATGGGGGAGGGGAGGTAAGAGGGCAGTAGGAGCTGCTGCCCATGACTGAAGCCCTGGTGCCTCATTACACCTCACTGGTGTAGCGTAGGTAGGAAACAGCCCAGACGGCTCTGATTCCACAGCTGTGTTTTGAGACATCTTGCCTGCTACAACTGCCCTTTTCGGGTAAGACTGCTGGATAAAGGAAGCAGGCCACAGTGGGTATCAGAATCAGTGGTTATGAGATGGATCTAGTTACTGACCAATCAAGAGGACTGCATGCTACAAACCACACAGGATAAGATTCTAGCCAAGAGCACTGCTTGGTGCCTCAGACCTGTCTGCTTTGATTGTTCATTTCAAGGCAGCTCAGTTAGGGAGGACAGCTTGCAGCCTAGAATCATAGAGCTGGAAGAGACCTCAGAAGGTCATCAAGTCCAGCCCCCTGCTCTATGCGGGACCAATTCCAACTAAATCAACCTGCCAGGGCTTTGTCAAGCCGAGACTTAAACATCTCTAGGGATGGAGACTCCACTACTTCCCTAGGTAACCCATTCCAGTGCTTCACCACCCTCCTAGTGAAATAGTTTTTCCTAAAATCCAACCTGGACCTCTCCCACCACAACTTGAGACCATTGCTCCTTGTTCTGCCATCTGTCACTACTGAGAACAGCCTCTCTCCATCCTCTTTGGAACCTCCCTTCAGGAAGTTGAAGGCTGCTATCAAATCCCCCCTCACTCTTCTCTTCTGCAGACTAAACAGACCCAACTCCCTCAGCCTCTCCTCATAAGTCATATGCTCCAGCCCCCTCATCATTTTGGTTGCCCTCCGCTGGACCCTCTCCAGTGTGTCCACATCCTTTTTGTAGTGGGGGGCCCAGAACTGGACACAATACTCCAGATGTGGCCTCGCCAAAGCCGAATAAAGGGGAATAAAGACATCTCTGGATCTTCCGGCAATGCTCCTCTTAATGCAACCTAATATGCCATTAGCCTTCTTGGCTACAAGGGCACACTGGTGACTCATATCCAGCTTCTCATCCACAGTAACCCCCAGGTCCTTTTCTGCAGAACTACTACTTAACTGGTTGGTCCCCAGCTTATAACTATGCTTGGGATTCTTCCGTCCCAAGTGCAGGACTCTACACTTGTCCTTGTTGAACCTCATCAGATTTCTTGCGGCCCAATCCTCCAATTTGTCTAAGTCATTCTGGACCCTATCTCTGCCCTTAAGTGTATCTACCTCTCCCCGCAGCTTAGTGTCATCCGCAAACTTGCTGAGGGTGCAATCCATCCCCTCATCCAGGTCATTAATAAAGATATTGAACAAAACCGGTCCTAGAACTGAACCTTGGAGCACTCCGCTAGAAACTAACCACCATCCTGACATCGAGCCGTTGATTACTACCCGCTGGGCCAGGCCTTCTATCCATCTTTCTATCCATTTTACCGTCCATTTATCCAATCCACATTCCCTTAACTTGCTGGCAATATTGTGGGAGACTGTATCAAAAGCCTTGCTAAAGGCAAGGTATATCACATCCACTGACTTCCCCATGTCCACCGAGCCAGTTACCTCATCATTGAAGCTAATCAGATTGGTCAGGCACGACTTGCCCTTTGTAAATCCATGCCAACTATTCCTAATCACTTTCCTCTCATCCAAGTGCCACAATATGGATTCCTTAAGGATCCCTTCCATGATTTTTTCAGGAACCGAGGTAAGACTGACCGGCCTATAGTTCCCTGGATTGTCCTTCTTCCTTTTTTTGAAGATGGGCACTACATTTGCCTTTTTCGAATCCGGGATTTCTCCCGATCTCCACGACTTTTCAAAGATAATGGCCAAAGGCTCCGCAATGACATTTGCCAAACCCCTCAGTACCCTCGGATGCATTAAATCTGGGCCCATGGATTTGTGTATGTTTAGCTTTTCTAAATAGTTCCTAACCTGTTCTTTACCCACCAAGGGCTGTCCATCTTCATCCCATCTTGCGTCACTTAGCGCAGAAGTCCAGGAGCCAACCTTGTCCATGAATACAGAGGCAAAGAAAGCATTGAGTACTTCAGCTTTCCCCACATCATCTGTCACTAGGTTACCTCCTTCATCCAGTAGGGGCCCCACACTCTCTCTGATCACCTTCTTCTTCTTAACATGCCTGTAGAAACCTTTCTTGTTATCCTTCCCATCCTTAGCCAATCACAATTCCGTTTGCGCTTTTGCCTTCCTGATAACCCCCCGGCATTCTCGAGCTAGACATTTAAACTCCTCCCTGGTCATTTGTCCAAGTTTCCACTTTTTGTAAGCTTCCTTTTTGTGCTTAAGTTCACCAAGGATTTCCCCTGTAAGCCAATCCGGTCTCCTACCACGTTTGCCTCTCTTGCTACGCGTCGGGATGGTTTCTTTCTGTGCCTTCAATAAGGCTTCTTTAAAATACTGCCAGGTCTCTTGGACTCCTTTCCCCTTCATGTTAGCATCCCAAGGGATTCTGCCCATCAGATCTCTGAGGGAGTCAAAATCTGCTTTTTTGAAGTCCAAGGTGTGTATTTTACTACTCTCTTTTCTTCCTTTGGTCAGAATCCTGAAATCTACCATCTCATGATCACTGCTTCCCAGGTTGTCACCCACCTCCCCTTCCCCTATTAGTTCTTCCCTGTTTGTGAGCAGGTCAAGCTGCGCACGGCCCCTGGTCGGATCCTTCAGCACTTGCGTCAAGTAGTTATCCCCAACATTCTCCAAAAACTTCCTGGATTGCCTGTGTACTGCCGTATAGGTTTCCCAACAGATGTCGATGCTAACAGATGCTATGCCTGGGGCACAGCAGAGCACGGACAAGGAGAGACAGCTGAGACTTAGTGCAGACATACATAAGGATCTTGCGCAAAACGGACCCATCCACACTGCTTGTTTTTGCACAAAAAGTGACTGGAAGAGATTATGCAAATGAAGCATGAGAAAATGCTAATACATGCTTCATTTGCATTGCCTCTTCTGGCAAAACTCTTAGGCTGCGTCTAGATTGGCATGATTTTCCGGAAATGCTTTTAACGGAAAAGTTTTCTGTGAAAAGCATTTTCGGAACAGAGCGACTAGATTGGCACAGATGCTTTTCCGCAAAAGCACTTTTTGCGGAAAAGCGTCCGTGCCAATCCAGACGCGCTTTTCCGCAAAAAAGCCCCGATCGCCATTTTCGCAATCGGGACTTTTTTGCGGAAAACAAATCTGAGCCATCTACATTGGCCCTATTGCACAAAAGCTTTACGCAAAAGGGACTTTTGCCTGAATGGGAGCAGAATAGTATTTCCGCAAGAAGCACTGATTTCTTACAGTAGGAAGTAAGTGCTTATGCGGCAATTCAAGCAGCCAGTGTAGACAGCTGGCAAGTTTTTCCAGAAAAGCGGCTGATTTTCTAGAAAAACTGGCCAGTCTAGACACAGCCATAGTGTAGACATAGCCATGAAGTTCGCAAACCTACCCGAGAGCTTAGCAAGGACGCAAAGGGTTACATGGATAAGCCTTGTGGATAAGGGAGAAGCGGTGGATGTCATATACCTAGACTTTAGTAAGGCATTTGATACGGTCTCGCATGATATTCTTATTGATAAACTAGGCAAATATAACTTAGATAGGGCCACGATAAGGTGGGTGCATAATTGGCTGGATAACCGTAGTCAGAGAGTTGTTGTTAACGGTTCTAAATCCTGCTGGAAAGGGATAGCAAGTGGAGTTCCTCAAGGGTCTGTTTTGGGACCCGTACTGTTCAATATCTTCATCAATGATGTAGATATTGGGATAGAGAGTACGCTTATTAAGTTTGCAGATGATACCAAACTGGGCGGGGTTGCAACTTCTTTGGAGGATAGGGACATAATTCAAAATGACCTTAGCAAGTTAGAGAAATGGTCAGAGGTAAACAGGATGAGGTTTAATAAAGAGAAATGCAAAGTGCTCCACTTAGGAAGGAACAATCAGTTCCATACATACAAGATGGGAAGCGACTGTCTAGGAAGGAGCATGGCGGAAAGGGATCTAGGGGTCATAGTGGACCACAAGTTGAATATGAGTCAACAGTGTGATGCTGTTGCAAAAAAAGCAAATATGATTTTAGGTTGTATCAACAGGTGTGTTGTAAGCAAAACTCGTGAAGTCATTCTGCCGCTCTACTCTGCACTAGTTAGGCCTCAGCTGGAGTACTGTGTCCAGTTCTGGGCGCCACATTTCAAGAAAGATGTGGAGAAATTGGAAAGGGTACAGAGAAGAGTGACAAGAATGATTAAAGGTTTAGAGAACATGACCTATGAAGCCAGGCTTCATGAACTGGGCTTGTTTAGTTTGGAAAAAAGAAGATTAAGGGGGGACATGATAGCGGTTTTCAAATATCTAAAAGGGTGTCACAAGGAGGAAGGAGAAAATTTGTTCCTCTTGGTTTCTGAGGACAGGACAAGGAGTAATGGGCTTAAAGTGCAGCAGGGGAGGTTTAGATTGAACATTAGGAAAAAATTCCTAACTGTCAGGGTGGTCAAATATTGGAATAAATTGCCAAGGGAGGTGGTGGAATCTCCCTCTCTGGAGATATTTAAGAACAGGTTAGATAGACATCTGTCAGGGATGGTGTAGACGGAGCTTGGTCCTGCCTTGAGGGCGGGGGGCTGGACTCGATGACCTCTCGAGGTCCCTTTCAGTCCTATTATTCTATGATTCTATGTCAGAAGTATCGAAGGGGACTCCAGGCAGAGGGCAGCCAAGCGCAGTGAAGTATTTATGCAGAATGGGATGCCACCACACAGTTCAGTCATACTTGGGAGGAACTAAGCAGTCTTTGGGCACCAGGGAATCCATTGCTGAGCACGTTCCAGCCCAATTGGCCATGGGGAGTAGTTTGCCACTGCCTACCAGAGTGTGGAGAACTGAGTCAGACTCCTCTTGTCCCACAGTGCTCCATGGCCTACTCAGCTTGGCATCTGGTGCTCCGTGGTAGGTCATGGGGTGTTCTTTCACCCCGGTTTAATAGCCCAGGGTACGTCTACACTACAGCGCTAGTTCGAACTAACTTAGTTCGAATTAGTTAATTCGAACTAAGCTAGTTCGAACTAGCGCATCTAGAACTAAAAACTAGTTCGAACTAGCGTTTTGCTAGTTCGAACTAGTAAGTCCACATTGAGTGGACTCTGAACAGGGCTTAATGATGGCCGGAAGCAGTGCCGGCAGGGCATAAAAGGAGGACTTAGAGCATGGAGATGCTGTCTCAGGCTAGCCGAGGGCTGCGCTTAAAGGGTCCCGACCCCCACCCCGGACACACAGTTCTAAGGGGTGCCCCGCTTGCAAAGAAGTTCTGGCTTGGAGTGCCCTGAGTGCCCACACTGGGCACATCACAGCACTCGGCCATCAGCCCGGCTGCACTTGCCGCAGGCTGCCATCTGGGGAGAGGGAGTAATTGGGGGGCTGCAGGAGAGCTTCCACCCCCAGAAGCCCGCAGAGCCAGCCCAGTCCTCCCCATCGGGGGCTCGTACCCCATTCCTCCCTCACCTCCTTCCACTTGCCCTTCCCTAGCCCCCCTTCTTATTGATGTACAAAATAAAGATAACGTTTCTTCCAACATTGACTCTGTCTTTATTGAAAAAAACTGGGGGAGACTGGGAAAAGGAGGTGGGAGAGGGGAAGAGAAAGGCTGGGAGAGGGGAGGCTGTGAAGGCTACAACTAACATGATCAGGGGTTGGGAACAGGTCCCAGATGAAGAGAGGCTACAGAGACTGGGACTGTTCAGCTTAGAAAAGAGGAGACGGAGGGGGGACAGGATAGAGGTCTCTAAAAGCAGGGGTTGGGTGGAGAGGGTGCATTCAGAAAAGTTCTTCCTGAGTTCCCATAAAGAAGGACTAGAGGACACCAAAGGAAAGGAATGGGTAGCAGGCTTGAAACTAGTAAGAGAAAGTTGTTCTTGACAAAGCAAATAGTTAACCTGTGGAACTCCTTGCTGCAGGAGGCTGTGAAGGCTACAACTAGAACAGAGTTGAAAGGGAAGTGAGATCAAGTCATGGAGGTTGGGTCCATGGAGTCCTATTAGCCAGAGGGTAGGAGTGGTGTCCCTGACCAAAGTTTGTGGAAGGCTGGAGAGGGATGGCACGAGACAAATGGCTTGGTCATTGTCTTCGGTCCATCCCCTCCAGGGTCCCTAGGGTTGTCCTCTGTCGGCAGACAGGCTACTGGGCTAGATGGACCTTTGGTCTGACCCAGTACGGCCATTGTAAGCTCAGGGCTCAGTGTCGGGGGTCTCAGTGGACCCCCTTGATTTTCATGCACACCTGGTCCTGGGTGGCCAGGCTGGCAGCTCTCCTGCCCTAGACGGCCACTTTCCTGTGCCTAGTGCGGAGATCGTGGACGAGGTCCACGATGTCCGCACTAGCCCAGGAAGGTGCCCGCCTCTTGCGGTCCAGGGCAAGCTCCCGGGAGCCGCCAGCCTGGTCCCGGCAAGAGGGGGTGGGCTGGGGGGCATCGGGTGGGTGGGTCTGTGCCGTGCCAGGTTCAGGGTCTGCTAGCTGGGTGCTGGCAGGCTTGCACCTGGCACGGGCAGCGTAGCCAGCCCGTGCCCCTTTAAGGGGTCCGGGGCCGGGAGGGGGGCATAGAGTTTCCCTGGTGTTGGCCAGAGTGGCCACCAGGGAAACCTGGGGAGGGCTAGCCTCCCACTAGTTCGAACTAAAGGGCTACACAGCCCTTAGTTCGAACTAGCTAGTTCGAACTAGGCGTTAGTCCTCGTAAAATGAGGTTTACCTAGTTCGAACTAAGCGCTCCGCTAGTTCGATTCAAATTCGAACTAGCGGAGCGCTAGTGTAGCGCATAGGAAAGTTAGTTCGAACTAACGTCCGTTAGTTCGAACTAACTTTCTAGTGTAGACATACCCCCACAGACCAGGCCCGCTCTGTTGTGGAGTTCCTAGAACCACTGGCTGCAGCTCCTTAGAAACCAGCACACAGAGTAGAAACTCGCAGGCCCTCTCATCCCACTTCTCCTCAGCCAGCCCAACACCCAGCGAACAGTTTCCCCTCTGTTCCACTTCACTGGCCCAGAACTGGACAGTTGCCTGCAGCCCTCTTCACCCACAGCAGAGCAGCAAGCTTCTTCCCCTCCAGAAGGGCAAACAAACATACTGGACAGGAGACTGGATCGAGGCAACTGGCCAGTGAGCAGCACGTCCCCACTGCCTGAGAACCTGATGGCCCAGAACCCATCCCATCCAAAACACACACGCACAAGCCATCCCACAGAAGAGCAGCACTGGCTTGGGCTGCCCTGAAGGGCAGAATCTCTCCCAGGCCAGTGGGGTACAGGCTGCTCACATTCCCAGGTAAGGCAATCCCTCTCAGCACAGTCTAGTTTTTAGTTTTATTGAAAAGAAACTGTTTTGCCCACCATTCATCAGTGCATCACTCTCATGTTTGTCCCCTTGGCAGCCCGGGGCCCTCCGCTGGGACCAGCAGGCTGCCAGCTAAGAAACCCAAGAGGCACTTTCGGAGCATCCCTGAAGCATGAGCAGCACTCTCCTGCTCCAGTCCCTTCAAGGAAGCCCTACCCCACTTGCAGGCACAGGCTGACCTATCCATGCCCCCTATACTAGGGGGAAGAAGCTGAGTCCAGCACATGCAGGTGGGGTTCTGCCAAGACCAAAGCTCTCAACAGGAGTAAAAGGAAGGTGCCCTCAGCTCTCCATGTCTCACCCTGCTAAGCAAGGCAACCCCAGGGGCAGGCCAGCTGGAGGCTGGGCTAGATGGGAGCACTCACAGGAGACAGAGACTCCAGAGCATCTTCCAGAAGCTAGCACCAAGCCTTCAGACTCACAGGAGAGCCCCAGGGTGAGCGCGCAAGCGGGCAGGGAGCCCCAGCAATCCCTGTTCTGCTGTCTGGTGGTACAGCCAGCTATAGGAACTAGAAAAAGTCGAAGCAGCCCAAGCTCACACACCTTGGACCCGACTGGCAGAAGCATTTTGCTCAGATGGCCAGTCACAGGCAGCTGCACTCCAAATCCCACAGGTGCTTCTGACTTGGTCTTGTGGGGTTCCTGCCAAGGAGCTCTTTCATGCAGATATTTGGGCTTGGGTTGGAGCCCACAACTCTAGGACCCTGTGAGGTGAAAGGGTCCTAGAGTCCAGGCTCCTGGCTAAGGATCCACACCACCACAACACAGCCCCTTAGCCTGAGTCAACTGGCCTGGGCCAGCTGCAGGTGTCAAAGGCAAACCCAGAGGTCCACATTGGGAAGTGGCCATGCTGGATCAAAGCCTCAGTTTCTGTCCCAGCACCCTATTTCTGCCAGACTATCCCCACTGCCAGGATTCATAACAAATCATCTGAGTCCAGGTCCTTGAACTGGGTCCTGGCTGTTGCTACACAGACAGGCTGTTATGAGCTAGCTCTGAGCTCCCCTGCCCTATGGGGTAGCTGCAGACAGGCTCAGTCAGTTTTCATGGGCTCCTTCTTGCTCTGTGTGGCTTCCCGGAGGATCTTCACCAGGGACAGCAGAATGGGCACCGCCATGGGCAGGAAGAGTGGGATGTAGATGGCAAATTTCTGATCATCGGGAAAGTAGAGGAGATGCAGCAGCGAAGGGTCAAAGAAGGCCCGCTCGGAGGAGGTGACTGCCTCTTTGCTGGCCTGGAATGCGGTGCCCAGGTGGCCTGAGGCCAGCTCTAGCAGAGCAATCTGCGCTGATGCTACTGCACGGTATACCTGGATGGGAGCACACAGAGTCAGCACAGAGTAGCTCCTTGTCTGGTCCAAGCACTTCCAGGCACATGTGCGGTGGCTCAGCTCTGGCAGCCGTGGTGGCTGATTTTTGCATTGGGACTGAGGCAGTGGCAGGAGCTGGAGCATGAAGTGCCTCCTTCCCCCTCCCCTCAGCAATAGCAGTCCAGCTGCCCCCCTCCCACACGCAGCTAATTTTGCCGCCTGCGGCACTGAGGCAGCAGCAGAAAGTGCCTCCCTCCCACCTTGGTATTGGCGGCCCAGATGGGGCTCCACACTCCCCCCAGCCCCCATGGGGGTGCAAGACATGCTTGAGGAGGGAGAGAGTGCAAAGGAGGAGGGAGCACACGACACCAATGGTTGCTCCCTCTGCCCGCATGGAAGTAATGGCCATGCTCACTAGAGAGGGTAGCCTCTTTCTCTGGGGAGTGCGGAGGTGGGGTCACAGAGCAGGAGGGTGTTGGCATGGACTCTACAGGTCAGAGGTTAATGGGTCAAAGGATGCTAAGGAGGCACTGGGGAGCAAGGGGCTGGGTAGAGCTTAGGGGGACAGGAAACATGAATATGCAAATAAGATGTTACCAGTCCAACAAAAGTTTGTGAATGGGTTTGCCAGTCCACGGCATAAAAAAGGTTGCCGCTGCTCTAGTGACTCAAGCTGCTAGGCCTGATTCAGCCCTCTAGGACAGTGGCAGGTGGCTGCTGCAGGTCTGGGGGCCAGGGTGCACCCTGGACCCCTAACCCCTAGAGCCCCCATCCCTCCACTAACCACTGGGCCCAGCCACTGACCCCCCCAGTGCCAGCCTGCTGTCCTCAGAGCCCCCCAGTGCCAGCCCCCCATCACCAAATGCCTCAGTGCCACTCCCCCCCCCCCCCCAGTATCAGCCTCCTGTCTGTAGAGCCCCACTGCACCTAAATGCCCCAGAGCCTCCTCCCAATGCTTGGCCCCGTTATTAGCCCCATCCCCAGAGCCCTCCAGTGCCAGCCCTGCCCCCATAGCCCATCACTACTAGCCCCACTTCCAAAACTCCCCAGTGTCAGCCCACCACCTCTTAGAGTTCCCTAATACTTGCCCTGCCCCCAGAGCACCCCAGTATTAGCTTCACCCCAGAGCTCCCCATTGCCAGTCCCCTGCCTCTTGACCCCCCCCAGCACTAGCCCTGCCCCTGGAACTCCCAGTGCCTGCCCCCTCCTGCCCCCCAACTAGACCTGCGCTGCTTCTCAGCCACCAGCTGAATGCTGCTGCCCAAGTCACAGCTGCGCTAAGGCTGCCATGCTGGGCTCTGCCACACAGTGAACTGCTCTTCCACATCCAGGAGAACCCCCCACCCCTGGATGGCTGAGAGGTGGGGCAGGACATGCCTCTCCCAACAGACACAGCAGGAAGGGGGGAAGAGAGTTGGGCGGTGCATCCCAGCCCCGACTCCCAGAGCCAGCAGGGCCTGGTAGCCAGCAGTTCACAAACTGGCACTAGCCCGCAGACTAGTGGTTGGGAACCGCTGCTTTAGGTTAATGGACTCTGACAATCGTTGCCTTCCCCCTCCCCAAGAGGGAAAATGATTACAGAAGATTGGGGAGACAAGGACTCTGGCAGCAGCAACATGTAGGGCTTTTGTGTGAGGCTGGAAGCCACCTGCCTGCCATGTGGGACCCTCCCAACAGCCACCCACCTCAGAAGCAACATCATCCTTGATGACAATGTTCCCGATCTTGTCTAGCAGCTGGGCCAGAGAGGTGAGAGTGGTGGACACTGTGGCAATGTTCTCAATTGTCCGGGTCCAAAGCAGGCGGTCCAGCTCCCAGTCAGCCAGCCCCTCGCTCCCAGGGCTCACCAACAGGAAGTCCTCTGGGAGTGACTCCCGGGAGATGCCAAACAACAACCTGTGGCAGAGAAGGGCAGATCAGGTCACCAGGCCAGCTCTTCAATGGCTCGCACGCCCTGCAGCAGAGGCATGGAATGGGCACAGCTCTCAACTTCCTTTCCTGGAGCGAGTTCAACCACCAACACTACTGAACAGCCATCAGCCAGGGCAACTCCCTAGGGGGTGAGAGGAGCCCCAAGCCAGCCAGTGACCCAATGACGTTTATCCTCACGTTGCCAGAGGGCCTAGGAAAAGCACAGAGCTGCCAGAGAAGGGGGCGACATGGAGGCAGCATCTCAGCCTGAGGGGGCCATGCTGATCTGGTGGGACAGAACATAATGAATACCGAGAATGCAGGGAGCAACGTCCTTACCGTAGCTGGGCCAGGAACACCTCCATCACTTGCACCATGTCCACGTCTACCCGCAGCGGGAGAGAGGCCTTTTCAGGAGCTGGCTGGTCAATGTTGTACACCTACCAAGACAGCAAGAGGCAGCCTCTGCCCCACCACACAGGGACCCCAGCCGTTGTCCACAGCTCTCAGTCACCCTGCAGTGCTGAGCAGCTGTCTTATTCAGGCTATTGACAGAGGGCCTAGGCCCAGGCCCAGCCCAACTATCTCCTATCATAGGAAGGGTCAAGAAACTGATGCCAAGTGGAATAAGCTGATAGGGTGTGAGCATTGCTGAGCCATGGCAGGACACTGCTGGGCCTGGAGGAGCTCTCAAGCACAGCACAGGGCTCCAGCTGGCCAGCTCCTGCCAGTCACAGCCCCCAGGATGGAGGCAGGGGACCAAAGGGACGGCATAGGCCCTCCCACGGGAGCAGAGCGAGGCTTTGCTCATGCATGGCATGGCAGGGCTGGGCCGGGCCAAGCCCAGCCCCTTCTCCTTACCATGATCCCACCCCAGCGGGGGCTGTGAAAGGCATTAGTTCCCACAGGAGCACCGTCTTTGTCCTGGATGTAGAGGGGGGAATGGACACGCTCTGGCACATACAGCAGGAAGTTCAATACGGGGTAGAGCGAAGTGGCACTAGAACCTGTAGCAACACAAAGTGACCCCCATAGCTTTTGTGGGGCAGTCCAATAGGGAAGCTGCTTGCAGAGCTCACCACCTGGAATGTTCCTGTGGGGCAGAACGGGACCTCCCCACCTCTCAACCTGTTCCTGAGAAGAGGTGTGTGGCCTGAGGGTTACATCGGTTCTTTCAATATTGCCCATATGTTGAGATCCTACGTGAGTCGCAAACAGCACGAATTCTGCTGGTCTCAGCGCAGGGCTGGGGAGAGGACTTTGCCTGCCAGCCTTTCCCCTCAGCAGCACCGAACACTCAAAGCTGCTTTGGGCAGGGAACTGGACTCCACCTCCTGAGGTCTCTGCCAGCCCTAGGATTCTGTGAAAGCAGCCACAGTAAGGACACAGGGTGGCACTTACCCAGCCTGGCTTCTACCGGATTAATGACGTGGGGGAGACTGTGCGCGCTCAGGATGAAGCTGGAGGAGGCCTTGTCAAAGCGGGGTGAGACCCCCAGGACGGCATAGTACAGGATCTGAGGGGATCACCAAGTAGATGAATGTTGTGGGAAGGAGACCATCTCTGTGGCCAGCCTGGGTGGAGGCACCTTCTCACTCCCACCCAGCCTCTCACCTGGGAGTCCACAGAGAAGTTGGCCACAGAGCCCAGCTTGTTGAGGAAAGGCTGCACATAGCTGCTGACAGCTGCCTCGATGTCCCAGTGCACATCATGGGACTTGGGATCCGGGTTCAATAAGCTGAAGGTGATTTCGTATCCTGGGAGAGCAGAGGCTGCATCAACATCCCACTGCAGCAGCACATGCCAGGGCAGTACCTGCCCACAAACCAGGCTCAGTCTGGCCATGCCCAGGGCAGGAATGCCTGAGCACAATTCCAGATCTGAGCAGATGCCACATGGGAGAGAGAGAACAGAGCTACACTCCAAAGAATACCTGTGGGATCCAGCCTCACACTCCTAAGCTAAGCAGCTCCCAAGCAGTGGCACAAAGCACTATCAGGGTGGCTTGCCAGGACACACAGGGGTGTTTGTTAATCAAAGGGAGGGGGGGTGGCTGGGAATCCCAGGGTAAGGGAGAGGAATGTGGCCCACGTGGGCTCAGTGGTGCCCCCAGTCCTGCCCAGGGAAGACAGCATGCTGCAGAAAACCATGGAAACAGCTTCTTATGTCAGGTGCCCACAGCGTCCTACCCAGGCTGGATTTGAACGGGTGCCTTGTGTCCGTGGGCATGCGGTCAGACAAGGCAGTGGCGATAGAGTCAATGGTGAAGGACATGGCCTGCACAATCTGCTGCACCCGGGCACTAACAGCAGCCAGAACATCCCCTGAGCCTGGCATACACCGCATCACAGCACTCCGGTGATTCCCGACGTACACGCCAACACCCTGCAGAGAAGGCAGGGAAGTAAATCAGGGCAGGATGTGTGACCCAGTCTTGCTCCTGGGAACAGAGCAAACAGGGCTCAGTGCACCCTGGGCAGCCTGCATAGCCCCTAGCAGGGGTGCCCCACACCAACCCCTTCCTAGGTCTGGACAGCAGCCTCAGCCCTCAGGCAAAGAGGGTCTTGGACCCCACTGGCAGACACCTGGATTGGGACAGGAGATGGACCACTAATGTCGGAGGACAGCGGAGACACCACAAAATACACAGGCTAGCCATGCCCTTTCCTGCCTATGGGGCACACACCATGAACCATGGGAAGCTTTTCTGTTTATGCAGAGGGGTACCCTTCCATGAATGCCTCTTCCCTCTTAGATCATCCATTTCCCAGACCCCACCACGTGGCCCTTGTATTATGCCTGGAGGAAAGAGGGCGACAGGAAAATCGGGCATTTTTCTGGGCAGGTCCCTGTAGTGCACAATCCCTCTGGGGGGCAATCAAACTGCTCTCTTGCTCCAGGGACATCGCTTTCTCTCATGGGTAGCAGCAGGCAGCCCCAGAATGCTCTGAGCCCCATTCCTAGTCCCAACGTGGATGGATGCTGTACCTGAGGCAGTAGAGGGGAGGTTTCTGGGATCACGTATACAGTCAGAGCACCCAACAAGTCCTCCTGCAGTGGGTGCAGTGCAACGTCTGCCTCTGGGGCAAAGAAAAGAGTTAGCATTGTTGGGATCCTCACTCCACATCGCACATTCCAGGTATCATGGTAGCATCCATGGGGGATGGAGCAGAAGTTATCAGCTGTCCAAAGGAAATAATCCAGAGAGGAGAACCCCTCCCCCACTCCCAGCCCATAGAGGCAGGGATTACCTGGCTCCCTCACAACCCCCACTACAACACAAGTCTATCTCCACAGTCACAATCAGATCCCTGCACCCACCCCCCCAGGCTCCTGGAACCAACCCCGGAGCACCCATTCCTGTGCCCCAAGAGCTCCACATGGAGCTGATCAGTAGCAATCCTTGCAGGCCCTTTGCTCCTCATAACCAGCAGTGTTTCTGGGCAGCACAGCAGCAGCTTCCCCAGCTGCCAAATTACCACCCACCACCTGCATCTCGCTCAGGCCTAGCAACTGGATGGCATGGGAGAGTCAGGACTCCCTGCTCTTCACCAACTCTACCAAAGGCAGCCCAGTGCATCCTACAGAACCAGCATAAACCTGTACCTTCCACAGTGGCCACGGCCAAGGCTGCCTGCTCTGTGACGGTTGCACTCCGATAAGTCATCACATAGCAGGACGTAACGCTTGCTTTTGCTGCAGAGAAGGGAGAGAGCCGGTGAGGCCACCTGGCCCTGTGTGTGTGCTCTCCAGCATCAGGGCCCAGCGCTGGCAATCCTAATAAGGAACCAGGGACGAATGGGGAACAGTACCTTCTCCTAGCTGGGCATTTGCCTTAAGTCTCCGCTCCCAGAGTTGGGCAAAGTCTCACTGCCCAGATGGTCCATCCCCATAGGCAGGACACTAATCTGTGTTCCCTGGGGTTGGCCCAGACTGATGTGTCACAAACAATGGGGTTCCCCTCTCTGGGGAGAGAAATTCAGGATGACCCACCCCACTGGCAAGGAGCTTCTTTTCCTTCCCTTTGTTTTACTCCAATTCTTGTTCTCCTCCTACCACACGGTGTATCCCCAGACACTCAGGAGCCCTGTGTTCCAAGCTACACTCAGCTCTCCGAACCTTCCCTCCAGCCCAGGGCGTTCAGTCTTTCTTACTCCAAGCCTGCAGGCTGGGATACCTGGGGAGGAGCAGTTCTGAGGGCAAAAGCAGGAAGCAGACCATGCTTCCTGCCCTTAACCCCACAAGCCTGTCTCTCTCTAGCCCAGTGCCTAATTGCTCTGGGGTCACAAGCAGCGTTCCCTCTAACATTATCCATCCTTGGCAGGTTCACATTTCTTATGTGCACCACCAATATTGAGGTTGTATGAGGATGTGCAGCATGTCCTAGTACAAACAAAAAACTAGGTATGAATATATTTTTTAAACAGTAAATAGGTACGGAAGACAATATATTAAAACAAGGGATAAGTAACAAGGAGTAATGCTTAAGATGTTTATTTAATATGAAATCAAATAAAGAAAACTAACACTACTCTTAGAGTGCATGTATTATTGTCCTTTCTAACAACTCAAAAGCTAACAAACACACCAAAATGGGGCATACTGCAAATAGCTATATAAATAAATCAAAGACATAGCCATTAAATCTAAAAAATATGCAAAACTTTAAGCTGCTAAACAAATTATGAGTCATCTAGAAATAGTCATGCTCTCCTTGAAAATATTAATACAGTATTTACTGATACTGGAAAGGAGAGTGAAAGGCATTCACTCAGGCTTATACACTTTCTCTGGGGAATGTTTAGGATCCATGCTAGCCAAATGAAACAGAGATCTGTAAAACAGATAAAAGTTCTGGTTTGAAATTTTCACTGTGTGTGTATCACTAACTCAAAGAGTAGAAGCCTCCAGAATCCAACTCCAATTGAAAGCCAAAACAAATTAAACAGGATTCATGGTAAAGTTCTTCCAGTTTTAACAATTTACCATATATTAACTAGACACACAGGATTAAAAACAACAACATTAAGATCAGAGTTTGCAAACATATACAACACAAAAAAAAGTTAAAAGAATCCTCTCCTTTCTTACCTTAAGCCATTAACATCTATGTAAACTTTGTTTGAAATTTGACCGTGCAAATGTCATGAGCTAGGCCTTTTGTTTCAGTATTTAAAAGGAGCCTAAAAGCTTTTAACTCACCTAAAATGTTGGAACTACCCCATACAGCCGGCCCCAGCCCAGGAGAGAGTCCTATGTCTGCAGCCCAAGGGGGGGGGGGCACATGGAGGAGCAGGAAGAAGCTGATACATATGGGAAATGGCTTTCAAGCCAGCTCTCCATGCATAGTGGCTCCTATGGAGCCGCCTGCCCCCCACCCCCCCAGTGCTGCCTTTTTATCAGAGGCAGCCGGGTGGGGGGCCGGAGCCAGTGCTACTCTCCCTCCCCCCACCCGCATGTAAACATGAAACTTCTAAAATTTCAAGAGGTTACATATTTACGCAAATACCCGGCAATCAGAGGTTCTTACAGTTTAACAGGTTCTCCTCCTCCTTTGTGTCTGAAAAAGGCAGTCTCCTCTGTTGAGCTCCCGACAGAGCTCCCTTGGCAAAAACCACGGAGATGGGCACAGTCAACTGGAACTGAGCAAAGAGCAGCATTACCTGGCAGTGCAAACCAGCCCCTCACTATCATCCCAGCTTCTGGCAACCCCCCACACCATCCTCACAGCCCTTCTGGGACCCCAGGGACACCCTGCATCACCCCCAGCCTACTCAGAGTCCCTGAAGCCCACTAGAACTTCAGTAATATCTGAACCCTAGGAAGGGAGACCGCTGAATTGCTGCTGCCACCAACTGGAAACTCCCGTGTCTGTATCAGGAGTCCATGCCAAAGAGCACAGACAAATACATGACATTTAATGAGGAGTGGCCACTGCAGGGCAACAAACTCCTGCCCAGATGAGCCAGTCCCTAGCACAGGCAGAGGGCTAGCAAAGCAAGACAGGTGCATTCAAATGGCACAGTTCTCTGCTTACCACTCTGCTCCTGATCCCAAAACCATTGCCCAGTAGAGGGGCCTGTATATAAGGGCAGTGCTGGGCCCTGGGAGGACTGAAAATAAGGCCCCAACAAGCACCACTCACTGCCACGGCTGGAAAGAAGGGCAAACAACAGCCAGGGCTCCTGGAGGCCTGTGGGTGTTACAGGCCAACCAACTTCCAGTCTAGGGAGAACATGCTGCAGGGCTTAGCACTGCGCTCAGCTGCGTGAGGACTGGGGTGAGAAGGGGCCTAGACTGCGAGAGGAACAAAGTGAAGTCAGCCTTGGGCTGGCTTTTTCCCCAGAGTGGGGGGGTGACCGCAGGTCACTCCTGAAGCCAGAGGCAAAGCAGGCTGCAACAAGGCTTGGATAAGAGTGGGACAGCTGGCTCCCTGCCAGAGGCTCCATGCTGCTCCACCCCATCTAGCGCAGGACTCCTGCCCCCTTCCCAGGGAGGCCAGCCATAGCCCACCAGCCAGCCAGGCAACCCTCTATCGCTCGCCACAGGGCCCAGCACCTACCCGGAGGGAGCCCAGTGCACTGATCCCCCCGTAGGGCAGCGAAGCTCGGTACGTCTCCGTTGTCTTCCACCAGAGCGGCAGCCCCAGCGCCAGGGCCACGGCGGCGAAGGAGAGGGCAGCGCGCGTCCCCCGCGCCTTCTCTGCGGGCGGGCAGACAGGCGGCAATGCAAAGGCCTGATGCCCAGGGCCCGACCCCCCCGAGCCCCCATGGCCTAGGTGGTGGGGCGCTGGCCCCGCCCACCAGGGAGCATCACCAGCGGCCCCTCAGACAGGCCAGACAAGGGCCCCCCCCGCCAGCCGGCAGAGTCAGAGCCCCCCCCCCTGCAGCCCCCCCTCCCCAGCCGGCAGAGTCAGAGCCCCCCCTCCAGCCCCCCCTCCCCAGCCGGCAGAGTCAGAGCCCCCCCCCTCCAGTCCCCCCCGCCAGCCGGCAGAGTCAGAGCCCCCCCCTCCAGCCCCCCCCGCCAGCCGGCAGAGTCAGAGCCCCCCCCTCCAGCCCCCCCCCGCCAGCCGGCAGCGTCAGAGCCCCCCCCCGCCAGCCGGCAGCGTCAGAGCCCCCCCCTCCAGCCCCCCCCGCCAGCCGGCAGAGTCAGAGCCCCCCCTCCAGCCCCCCCCCGCCAGCCGGCAGAGTCAGAGCCCCCCCTCCCCAGCCGGCAGAGTCAGAGTCCCCCCCTCCAGCCCCCCCCGCCAGCCGGCAGAGTCAGAGCCCCCCCCTCCAGCCCCCCCCCGCCAGCCGGCAGAGTCAGAGCCCCCCCTCCAGCCCCCCCCGCCAGCCGGCAGAGTCAGAGCTCCCCCCTCCAGCCCCCCCCTCCAGCCGGCAGAGTCAGAGCTCCCCCCTCCAGCCACCCCCTCCAGCCGGCAGAGTCAGAGCTCCCCCCTCCAGCCCCCCCCTCCAGCCGGCAGAGTCAGAGCTCCCCCCTCCAACCCCCCCCTCCAGCCGGCAGAGTCAGAGCCCCCCCTCCAGCCGGCAGAGTCAGAGCTCCCCCCTCCAGCCCCCCCCTCCAGCCGGCAGAGTCAGAGCTCCCCCCTCCAGCCCCCCCCGCCAGCCGGCAGTCAGAGCCCCCCCCTCCAGCCCCCCCCGCCAGCCGGCAGTCAGCCCCCCCCGCCAGCCGGCAGAGTCAGAGCCCCCCCATGCAGCACCGGCTCCGCACCCGCCTCGTCAGCCGCCATCCTCTCGCTCTCCGCTCCCAGACCTCCAGAGGCGGGGCCTGCAGAGCCCAGCCACTCAAAAACGGGGGAACCAGCCGGCGACCAATTGACGCAGGGCGAGGAGCGGGGAGGGCGGGCGGGCGACAGCCTGGACCAATCAACGCTGACTAAGCGCTGAAGCACGGGTACGGGTCCCGCAGAGGGACACGCCGAAGCGGTTATCCCGCCCGCCACAGGGGCGAAGGGAAGGGAGGTGGGCGGGTCCAGGCGAGACCGGCCGCCCCGCCCCGCGGGTCTTGTCGGCCGCAGTGCGCATCGCCGGGCACCGACTGCCCCCCCCCCCCAAGGGACCGCCCGGCCCCAGGCACTGCACCCCCCCATCGGGCTCCCCGTCCTCGGGGCACTGGATCCCCCCCGTCAGGCTCCCCGGCCCCAGGCACTGCACCCCATCTTCCGGGCACTGCACCCCTCTCCCGCCCCCAGTCAGGCTCCCCGGCCCCAGGCACTGCACTCCATCTTCCGGGCACTGCACCCCTCTCCCCCCCCCCGTCAGGCTCCCCGGCCCAGGCACTGCACTCCATCTTCCGGGCACTGCACCCCTCTCCCCCCCCCGTCAGGCTCCCCGGCCCCAGGCACTGCACTCCATCTTCCGGGCACTGCACCCCTCTCCCCCCCCCGTCAGGCTCCCCGGCCCCAGGCACTGCACCCCATCTTCCGGGCACTGCACCCCTCTCCCCCCCCCGTCAGGCTCCCCGGCCCAGGCACTGCACTCCATCTTCCGGGCACTGCACCCCTCTCCCCCCCCCGTCAGGCTCCCCGGCCCCAGACACTGCACTCCATCTTCCGGGCACTGCACCCCTCTCTCCCCCCCTGTCAGGCTCCCCGGCCCCAGGCACTGCACTCCATCTTCTGGGCACTGCACCCCTCTCCCCCCCCCCGTCAGGCTCCCCGGTCCCAGGCACTGCACTCCATCTTCCGGGCACTGCACCCCTCTCCCCCCCCCGTTAGGCTCCCCGGCCCCAGGCACTGCACCCCATCTTCCGGGCACTGCACCCCTCTCCCCCCCCGTCAGGCTCCCCGGCCCAGGCACTGCACTCCATCTTCCGGGCACTGCACCCCTCTCCCCCCCCGTCAGGCTCCCCGGCCCCAGGCACTGCACTCCATCTTCCGGGCACTGCACCCCTCTCCCCCCCCCAGTCAGGCTCCCCGGCCCCAGGCACTGCACTCCATCTTCCGGGCACTGCACCCCTCTCTCCCCCCCTGTCAGGCTCCCCGGCACCAGGCACTGCACTCCATCTTCCGGGCACTGCACCCCTCTCCCCCCCCCCGTCAGGCTCCCCGGTCCCAGGCACTGCACTCCATCTTCCGGGCACTGCACCCCTCTCCCCCCCCGTCAGGCTCCCCGCCCCAGGCACTGCACTCCATCTTCCGGGCACTGCACCCCTCTCTCTCCCCCCCCCGTCAGGCTCCCCGGCCCCAGGCACTGCACCCCATCTTCCGGGCACTGCACCCCTCTCTCTCCCCCCGTCAGGCTCCCCGGCCCCAGGCACTGCACTCCATCTTCCGGGCACTGCACCCCTCTCTCCCCCCCCGTCAGGCTCCCCGGCCCCAGTCACTGCACTCCATCTTCCGGGCACTGCACCCCTCTCTCTCCCCCCGTCAGGCTCCCCGGCCCCAGGCACTGCACTCCATCTTCCGGGCACTGCACCCCTCTCTCCCCCCCCCGTCAGGCTCCCCGGCCCCAGGCACTGCACTCCATCTTCCGGGCACTGCACCCCTCTCTCCCCGCCCCCCCGGTCAGGCTCCCCGGCCCCAGGCACTGCACTCCATCTTCCGGGCACTGCACCCCTCTCCGCCCCCCGTCAGGCTCCCCGGTCCCAGGCACTGCACTCCATCTTCCGGGCACTGCACCCCTCTCTCTCCCCCCGTCAGGCTCCCCGGCCCCAGGCACTGCACTCCATCTTCCGGGCACTGCACCCCTCTCCCCCCCCGTCAGGCTCCCCAGCCCCAGGCACTGCACTCCATCTTCCGGGCACTGCACCCCTCTCCGCCCCCCGTCAGGCTCCCCGGTCCCAGGCACTGCACTCCATCTTCCGGGCACTGCACCCCTCTCTCTCCCCCCGTCAGGCTCCCTGGTCCCAGGCACTGCACTCCATCTTCCGGGCACTGCACCCCTCTCTCCCCCCCCGTCAGGCTCCCCGGCCCCAGGCACTGCACTCCATCTTCCGGGCACTGCACCCCTCTCTCTCCCCCCGTCAGGCTCCCTGGTCCCAGGCACTGCACTCCATCTTCCGGGCACTGCACCCCTCTCCCCCCCCATCAGGCTCCCCGGTCCCAGGCACTGCACTCCATCTTCCGGGCACTGCACCCCTCTCTCCCCCCCCCGTCAGGCTCCCCGGTCCCAGGCACTGCACTCCATCTTCCGGGCACTGCACCCCTCTCTCCCCCCCCGTCAGGCTCTCCGGTCCCAGGCACTGCACTCCATCTTCCGGGCACTGCACCCCTCTCCCCCCCCATCAGGCTCCCCGGTCCCAGGCACTGCACTCCATCTTCCGGGCACTGCACCCCTCTCTCCCCCCCCCCGTCAGGCTCCCCGGTCCCAGGCACTGCACTCCATCTTCCGGGCACTGCACCCCTCTCTCCCCCCCCGTCAGGCTCTCCGGTCCCAGGCACTGCACTCCATCTTCCGGGCACTGCACCCCTCTCTCCCCCCCCGTCAGGCTCCCCGGCCCCAGGCACTGCACTCCATCTTCCGGGCACTGCACCCCTCTCTCTCCCCCCGTCAGGCTCCGGGTCCCAGGCACTGCACTCCATCTTCCGGGCACTGCACCCCTCTCCCCCCCCATCAGGCTCCCCGGTCCCAGGCACTGCACTCCATCTTCCGGGCACTGCACCCCTCTCTCCCCCCCCCCCGTCAGGCTCCCCGGTCCCAGGCACTGCACTCCATCTTCCGGGCACTGCACCCCTCTCTCCCCCCCCCCCCGTCAGGCTCCCCGGTCCCAGGCACTGCACTCCATCTTCCGGGCACTGCACCCCTCTCTCCCCCCCCGTCAGGCTCTCCGGTCCCAGGCACTGCACTCCATCTTCTGGGCACTGCACCCCTCTCTCCCCCCCCCCCCCATCAGGCTCCCCGGTCCCAGGCACTGCACTCCATCTTCCGGGCACTGCACCCCTCTCTCCCCTCCCTCTACTCATAGCAGGCCACAGGCAGGGGGCTGTTCCCTAGGTACCAGTTAACTGTTACCTGCTCACATCCCTAGACCAGACCCCTAGCTCTACTACTTGTAATGTATATTTTACAGTGCCATGGAGGGCTGCGCCTGGAGTCCATGCGACAGGTAGTCCAGGTAGCAGTAATAGGGATGGAGCACACCTCACCAGAACAGTTCAAGAGAAATCTTAGGTGCAGCAGAGAGAACAGAGCATGCATCTTGTTTTACTACAGTACTGGAGTAGGCTAAGCTCTCCGCTGTTGGAGGACAGCCACCATCCTTGTACAGAGATGGAGGCACTCTACTGAATTGAGCACATGGCCAGAAAGTGGTATAGCTCCTCTCTCAAGGTACGTGTGGGGGCGCCTGCCTTGACTACAGTGTGGGTCTCTTAACAAGCAAAACCCAGGCCTGTCTCAAGTCTGGTGCATGTAGGCATGGCATATGGGGGAAGCTTTGAGAGGCAGGAATGTTTTGCATAACAATGCAGATAAGAAGCTTCAGGGGGTAGCCGAGTTACTGTGTTACAGGAAAAAAACCCACAAATGCTCGGGTAGCACTTTATAGACGAACAAAACATGTAGATGGTATCATGATACCATCTACATGTTTTGTTAGTCTATAACATGCTATTAATGCAGATTAAGTATGGTACAGTGAGACCCCGTCAAGAACACGACAGTCAACCTTGTACTGGTACTTCTGTTTCTGATAAGCAAAATAAAATAAAATAAAAATGCAGCCATAAAACTGTTTAATTATGCACATAGTTTTTGAAACATCCTGAGTAGCAGGATGTACCTCAAATAGGGGCATCAGGCATCTTACATAATACGTAATTAATTGGTAAACATTATTAGAATGACCAAGTCTCACTTTACTATAAAATGAGCTTAGCTAGAAGAATTGATGGGAGGGAATGAGCAGAATTGGCTCACAGCTCCTGCTCGTTGTAAATAGACCCTTTACACGGGTGACAGCCGTGCATGGCAGCCTGACAGGTGAGAATCAAAGGGACCACAACGTCCTGCCTAGTACTGTAGGTAACAGATGGTGAAGTGTAAGTAAACTAGGCTTTATGGTATTACATGGATTTTCAATTAATTGCTTTAGAATATAAGGTTTAAATTGTATAATTGTTTAAGGCTTATAAAACTTAACTATATTAACTGTTTAAAGCTTGCAATAAATAAGCAAGTGGTAAGTCTCTCTCAAGTGTCCTGAAACAAAAAACAGGACTATGTAGCACTTTAAAGAGTAACAAGATGGTTTATTAGGTGATGCGCTTTCGTGGGCCAGACCCACTTCCTCAGATCAAATAGTGGAAGAAAATGGTCACAACCATATATACCAAAGGATACAATTAAAAAAAAAAAAAAAAAAGAACACACATGAAAAGGACAAATCAAATTTCAGAACAGAAGGAGGATGGGGGGGGAAGGTAAATGTTTGAGTTAATGATATTTGAGGTGATAATTGGGGAAGCTATCTTTGTAATGGGTAAGATGATTAATGTCTCTGTTTAAGCTTAGGTGTAAAGTGTCGAATTTAAGCATGACATGCTATCAGGTGCCGAAAGTGTCTGTCTGCTATGTACATTGGACAAACGTGCCAGACACTTCGCTAAAGAATCAATGCCCACAAAACAGATTTTAGACAGGATCACAAAGAAAAGTTTCTTGCCATTTCAACTAGAAAGGACATTGTCTCAACAACGTGATTACCTGTATCCTGCTTCAAAGACCTTTTAAGACTACACTTGAAAGAGAATCCTCTGAACTGTCATTCATGCTTAAATTCGACACTTTACACCTAAGCTTAAACAAAGACATTAATCATCTTACCCATTACAAAGATAGCTTCCCCAATTATCACCTCTAATATTAACTCAGACATTTAGCCCCCCCCCCCCCCCGCCCACTCCCCTTCTGTTCTGAAATGTGATTTGTCCTTTTCATATGTGTTCATTTTTTTTAATTGTATCCTTTGGTATATATGGTTGTGACAATTCTCTTCCACTATTTGATCTGAGGAAGTGGGTCTGGCCCAGGAAAGCTCATCACCTAATAAACCATCTTGTTAGTCTTTAAAGTGCTACATAGTCCTGTTTTTTGTTTCAGCTATGCCAGACTAACACGGCTACATTTCTATCACTTTTCAAGCGTCCTGGTTTTCCTCAGATCTAAAATGAATCCAACCACATGACAGTATGTCTACACAACAGTGTTATTCCCAATTAAGTCTGCATCTACACTCCAAACAGTTATTTCAACATAATGTCAAAACAATGAGGAGCTTGAGGACTTCTTACTCTGATTCCTGTAACCCGCATTTTACGAGGAGCAAGGGAAGTTGGAGGAAGAGTGCTCTACCTCTGTCAGACAGCTTATTTTGGTTTTGGCGCTGTCTACCTATTTCAACTTAAGTTATGCAATAGATATAGCTCAAGCTGCGTAGCTTATTTCAGCTTTAGCCCTCAGTAGCTCCATCTGCCACTGAAGTATAGCCATCAGAGGTGGAACTTGGCAGCTGCTGAGTTCAGCACCAGTGTCCAGCTGAAACAGAGGAGAGGAGGTGATAATGGCCAGCAGAGACCTGGACTACTGAGAGGAAGAGCTGGATTTGGAAGCAGTATCCATGTGGGTGTGTTGCTCCAGAGGGTGTAGCTGGAAGCAGCTACTTTGTCTCCCTCACCCAACTCAGAATACCCATGTTAAGTAGGCCACCACCTCCCTGGAGAGAGTCCCCATTCCTACCTTCCACAGGAAAGCAGCAGTCACTTGTCACTGTCTCTAGACTTTATTTGTTACACTATTTGGTACATCAGGTGCATATGGGGAACACAACACATGTCAGGACCTGGCTCCCCTACTAGCAGCTGCTCACACCCAACTCTGCCAGCCACAGAGCGATGGCAGCAGCAGCCCTGTACTACGGGGTGGAGAGCACACATTCAGAATGGCAAAGCTACAGCTTCACACCAAAGTGCAGTCGAATGCAGTGTGGGGTCCCACACAGCCAGAGCGCGGAGGCCACACAGGGCAGGTGGAGAACGGGCACCGGAGCACCAAGACAGTACACTTCCTGCCCACAAACACCCCTTGTGAACAGGGCCTTCTGCCAGAGAGCTGGGCATGGAAACTGAGGAGTTCTCCCCTCCCCACACCCTGCCAGCCTAGCTTCCCTCCCACCTCAACAATCGTGGGAAAGGAGAACTGGAAAGCTACAGGGAGAGTGAGACAGGCTACAGCCTGCACTGTCTGGCCAGTCCCTATCGGAAGACCTCTATCAGGGACCTCCCCCTCCTCTTTCACAGGCACAAAAATCAGTAGCAGTTAAAAGAAAACACAAGACTGGGGCTGTACGTCCAGGTGGGGCTCGCTCTTCCCTTTCTCTCCCCCACACCGGAGGTGGCTACTTGGCTCCTGGTGGTAGCTACAGTAGAAAGCTGGGGGTAACTGGTGGCTGATACGGAACGTAGCGGAGTGGGAGATTGGTTGGTCAGTGTGGCTAGAAAGCCCGCCCGAGTCTCAGTAGGCATGGTTAGCAACATAGAGGGACCGCCCAGCAGCACCCGAGTCATCTCCACTGCCCTCGTACTTGCCAAGAGCAGCCAGACTGTTCACCTAAGAAAGGGAGAAAGCAGTTAGCACCCCCAGCCATGGCACTGGCTGCTGCAACCCCCAGGTTGGACCAGAGCCTGGCTGGGAATCCAGTTGTGCCATATGCCATGCTTACTTGGGAAGAGCAGCCTTCCCCTCTCCCCTCCAATTTGCAGTTTCACTGTTACCTACACCAGACTTGTTTTAAATTCACAATGGCCATTCCAGACATGCAACATACTCCCTACCATGCTGCACTGGGCTCAGCCCACCCCTGGACTAGCACAGCAGCTTGAATGGGCAATTCTAGCAAGCACTGGACTGAAAGTGGTTAAGCAGATTTCACCAGGATGCCCTCAGGTGCACTCTTCCTGAGATCAGGAGCTCGAGGCAAGGCACCTTCTGACCCTTGCTGTCCAGGAGTTTGCAGGACAGAGAACAGGGGAAAGGACTTTTCACAGCACACCACAACCTGCAGCTCAGTACCTCGGCCCGCTTCACAAACTCCTCCGTGGCAGCGCTCTCATTCTCCTGCTGGCCACGCCAGGCGCTGAGCGCCGACGCTTGCAGGGCACGTCCATAGGAGAAGGTCAGAGCCCAGGGCCGGGCCAGGGGGCAGTTGTTGATGGCGTTCAGGTTAACGGAAGCTTCCTCCTCACTCTGCCCCCCAGAAAGAAAGGTGATGCCTGAAAATAAGGAGAGGTTAGCTGTGTGGACACCCAGAGCCCCCTACTCCTGCCTTCCACACAACCACCCACTGCAAGAGCAAATTACAGCAACCCCACAGGCTGTGGGGGCTGGGCTCTGCCTGGCTCAGCTGGGAACAAGCTCAGCTCTGCCAGACCCTGCCCACACTGCAAATCAAAACTGATCCAGCGATGCTGCTCACAGCTGTGCCAGTGGCATGCCCAGAGCACAAAGGTTCCTCCATCAATCGAGCCACGACCTAAAGAGGACAATTTACTATAGCAACAGGAGCCCCCTGTCGATCCTTCTCCCCCCTTTTCACTTGAGGGTGTTACAACTTGATTGTGGCTCTGCCAGCAGCGGCAGGGCTGCAGGACCAAGCGACTGATCAGCCCAGCTATGCTCCAGCATCCAGGGGTGTAGGAGCTGAAAAGCAGCTGCTTCATGCCCTGGCTACCTGGGACTGCAGGAGGCACAGTGCGGCGCAGCGCTGTCACCGTAGCCATGGCAATCTCCTCAGCGCTGTATTTGGTCGGGCAGGCATGCCCTGGGGTCACCATGTTGGGTTTCAGTAGCGTGCCCTCCAGGTAGATGTGATGGTCACTCAGGGCCTTATACACAGCTGCCAGCACCTGAAAGCAAGGCAACGAGAGCTGAGCTCCCATGGCTGCTTTCTGCTCCAGAGAGCCAGCCCCGAGATCTCCCCAGGAGACTAAAGGGTCCCTTCTCAGAGCCCAGGAAGCTGCTGGGAGGGTCCATGTGCCCAGCAGGGCCTGTGGTGCAAAGGTGTCACCCCAGCAGAGCGCCTTCTGCCCATCAGGGGTTAAGACTGCAGGCTCCTCCGAGTGCCTGCCAATCTGCCTGGGGGACAATGGGGCACAGTGGCAGCTGGGGTGGGCACATTTCTTTAGGCAGCTCTACTGAAATATCAGCCCCTGGTATCCTTGTGCACACTGCCCCCATGGCCCTGCTGGGTTAGGACTCACCTTCTCAGTCACATACTGGCAGCGCTTCAGGTCATGGTCTCCATCAGGCAGGATCTCTGGTTCCACAATGGGCACAATGCCATTCTGCAATTGGGAAAATAAGGAGAGGTTAGCTGTAGCAACCCACATGGCAGAGTGGGGGATACATGCCAGACAGCCCTCCTCACCCAACCAGGGAGAGCAGGTTCACCCCCTCAAGCTTTCAGTCCCCAGCCCCAGCGCACACATTCCCTTTTCAGAGAGGAGGTCTGCAGCTGGGGTAGCAGAGCCATGGAACACACAATGAAACTGAGGCCCTGGGGTCTGTGTCAAAGGTGCCATCCAAAGTCACCACCCACCTGGCAATGGGGGCACTTCACTGTGCCAGGGCAGCGGTTCTCAAGCAGGGTGCATGTAGCCCTGATGGCACGCCGAGGTCTCCAGGAGTACAACTCAGTTAGAGAATTGCCCAGTTTTACAACAGGCTACATAAACAACCCGGCTGTGTCTACACTGCACCCCTTTTCCGAAAGGTCCCTTATTCCTGATTTTAAGAGGAATAAGGGATCTTTCGGAAGAGGCTTTATTTTCCGAAAGATCCCGTCTAGACTGGCACTTTTCTCTGGCAAAGCCCCGAGCTGGAAAAAAGCGGCAGCCATGTTTATACAAATGAAGCGGGGATATTTAAATCCCCCGCTTCATTTGCAATTCCGACTTGTCTCATCTGCATCCCTTTTCCGGAAAAGGGGTGCAGTGTAGACACAGCCCCCTAGCGAAGACAGTACAAACTAACGCTTCCATGACTTGTTCATACTGCTCCATGAACTATACTCTGAAACGCAAGTACAATATTTATATCCCAATGGATTTGTTTAATGAGGCCATGGTACCACCACGAGAGTCAGCAATCTGTCAGCCCTGGTATATTGTGACGTGTCTGTGGTGTTGTGTCTGATTTAATACTTTTTCAAGTGAAGCGACCCTTGGGGGATCACAAGACAAGTCAGACTCTTGAAAGGGGTATGGTCGCCTGCAATGGGTGAGAGCTGCTGATGTAGGGACTGAGCACCTGGCCCTGCCAGCCAGAGGCCTCCTGGCTGCCCTGGGCTAGGACCTTGCCCCGGGGCTGCATCGAGTAGAACATGGTGTGGGGGAACTCCACTGGGCTCAGGAACGGCATTCTGGATGGGGCCAGTGTGGTGGAAGCTGCCTGGGATAGCAGACACAGTGCCCACCGCCAGTGCAGTCATAGTGGTGCCAAGCTCCAGTATCTCAGCCTGGCACACCACCAGGCTGCCCTCTCACCTGCTGGCAGATGCTGGCGTAGCGTGCCAGGACATTGGCGTTCTCAAGGATGGCCAGGGCCGAGGGGGTGTTTTCACTGATCTTCAGCACGCAGCGCCACTTGGCAAAGTCGGCCCCGTCCTTCTTGTACTGGGCACAGCGCTCGGACAGCCCGTCCAGACCTGCCCCAACACACAGCTACCCTCAGCCAGGCTCAGCTGCAAACATCCACCTGCCCCCCAGAGCCAGCTACTGCCTGGGCAGGAATCCCCATGCTGCAGGCACACAGCAATGGCCCCAACTTCACCCACCAATGCAGAGAACTGCTGAGAGGCGTGAGGGGTTTGCTCAGGGTTATAGATCTCGGCTCCCCAGTGTCCACCCACGCACAGAGCAGCCGGCTCATACCTTGAGTTGTGGTTTCTCCATCTGTCCCAGCCAGAGGCACAACACCCTTGTCCACCTGTAAACAGAACAGCAGGGCACAGGTGAGGCTGGGTGGAGACCACAGAGAGGGCCCTGGCATCCCTTTCCAGGAACTGGCTGGAAACACAGGAACTCAGGGCATGGAAATAGGTCAGGAGCCTCAGTGTCTGGAATAGCAGCCCCTGCCTGAGTGGAGTGGAGCCATGGCAATGAACAGGCAGCCATAGCAACAGGAGCAAAGCGGAGCCTGGTGTGCCGTCAGGTGGAGCAGCTGGGGTGCCTCCCTGCTGAGCCACTCCCGCCGCCCCCAAGTGCAGCTCCATGCACAAGGCCTGATGCAATACAGCAGGGTCTGCAACCTTCTTAAGCACAAGATCACTTTGTGAATTTAAATGCAATCCAGGATCTACCTCCAACCCAAACACTTTGGCCCCGCCTCCTTCCTGCCCCTTCTCACTCCATTCTCACTCACTTTTATTAGGCTGGGGGCAGAGGGATGCGGACTCTAATCTTGGGCTAAAGGATTTGAAGAGGGGGCGGGATTCTGAGCTGACCCTGGGGCAGGGAGTTACTGTGCAGGAGGGAGTTCAGGGTGCAGGGGGACTTAGGGCGAGGGCAGAGGGTTCAGGACTGGGACTGAGGTTTGGAATGAAGGCTCCAGCTGGGCAGCTCCAAGGCAGAGGGCAGGAGCAACACAGCAGTGCTTAGAGGGGCAGATGAAGTGCCAGCACTTGGCAGCCTCCTGGCCAAAGCTGTCAGCATCACCTGTCAAAGGCTCCAAGATCTACTAGAAGAGCCTGATCCACTGGCTGGTGACCACTGCACCACAACACTGGCACCAGGGAGTCCCAGTGCCCCTGCACCACAAGCAGAGCCACGCTTGGCAGCTCTTAGCCACACACCTTGATGCCCACCACGATGCCCTTGTCTTTGATCATCCTGACAAAGGGGGTGCCATCATCCCCCTTCTGGTACATCGTCTCGTGGAAAAAGATGACACCTCCAATGCACTTCTTCACCCGGTTGTCAGCACTGAACAGGATCTGGCGGTAGAGCCGGCGGTTCTCCTCCGTGTTCTCCACCCCAATCTGGTTCAGGCGCTTGGCCATGCTTCCTGGCAGGACAGAGGGGAGCATGAATGATGCATGGCACATGTTTCCCTGGGGGAAAGAGGAGCCCAGGAAGCCCTGAGGAACATAAGATTTGCCACCGAGCTACTAGGCACCAGCCACCCTGATACCTAGGATCATGAATGTCATTGGGGCCGGAGGCTGCATCAAGAGCTACACAGAGGGAGGCCTCTAAAGACAGCATCCCATGTTACCTGACACTGCTTTTCATTCCAGCCAGCTACTGAGCCAGCAGAGCTGGAGCCTAAGACACCAACAGTGACTCGCCTGTTCTGTGCCGTTTTGAGACCCTTAGTGCCACATTCTCCGCCAGACCCGAGACAGCACTGGGGATTACAGGGAAAGAGCAGGAGCCCCACTCTCCCCAACAGTGAAGGACTCAGACCAACCTACGGACTCATCTGCTGCCAGGATCCCCTTGCCCGGGGCCACGATTCGTAGTGCGATATCAGACAGTTCCTTCTTTTGTTCAGCTGAGAGCGCGGGATACTGGTGCGTCATCACTCCGGACAGCAGGAGTCTCCTGAACTGGGAGGAAGCAAGAGAGACAATTAGGGAGCAGGGACAGATGAATGTCTTCACTTCTGCCACTAAAGCTGAGTCCTGGTTACTTCTCCCACCCTAACCCTAACCCCAGCACTAATGAGCACTTGTCTTCCCTACTGGTCAGTATGTGCCATGACTGGCTGCAGTAGCTTCACTAGGGTAATACTCCCGCTTGCCCCTCAGGAGGCGGTGTGGCAGCTCACTGCTCCAGCCCCTGGCTCTCCATGATGGTGGTTGTGGTTGTGCTAGTCCCAACCTTCCCCCGCAGGCAGCATGTACAGCGCAGGCGTGCAATGTCCCTCTCACTTTTTCCATAAGCTAAAGAAATTTTGTTCTGTGCACGGGTAGAAACACACGCTGCCAGCCGTGGTGCTCTGCTCATCAGCCGAGTGGTGCTGGAATCTCTCCTGGGTGGCTGTCCAGGCACACAGTTTACTGCAGGAGTGACTAGTGTGCTGGGTGGGGCGGAGGAAGCACCTGCCCCCTCCATCTCAGACCACTGCAGGTGGTTACCAACCAGACACTGCAGTAAACTTCAAGGTCATTTGCTAAACCCGGTGACCCCTGCAATAGGCAGGAAACCACAGGACCACAGCTGCAATGACTCCTCAGCTACCCTGTCCCCCCCACAACAAAAGAATTAAGCCCATCAGAGCTCCCCAAACCAGCCAAGACCCCAGTCTGGCATCCTGAGGTTGGGGCGGGGGAGATCGGCAAGTTCCAACTTATCTGTCCAGGGCTGTGTCCATGCGACAAGCATGGGGGTGCAGCCGCTTTCCACCCTGTCTCTGTCAGCCACCCTCTGGCCAGAGGCTTCTCTGAACTGTCCCTGAGACAAAGAGCCAGACTCATCCATTTAACTGTCCTCACCCATCATGGGCCGTTACATAACATGCAGGCTGCAACCGCACAGGCACGAGCCCAGCCTCGTGTGCCAGGCCCAGCCTGCCCCTCCCCCTGCCAGCCATCTCAGTGCTCTGCTGCGCAAACCGAGACAGGACTAGAAACAGTGCATGGTGCTCCCAGCACATCCTGCCACAAGCTGCCCAGCCTCTGCTACAAGAAGTGGGGAGGAATCTTGGGACTCCTCCAGTTGGTACCCCAATCAGCCCAGGTGTGGGAACTCCCCTAGCTAGACAAGAGGGGCTATCTGCTAGCACCATCTCCTGTGCCCCCAGGCAGGGGAAGGGGCAGCACATCAGCCCCCTTTCACAGTGGGAAGCAGCCAAGGACGGTTATTCGCTTTGATACACAAAGCAAGACTGAGGCAGAGCCAGAAGCCCAGTGCATGCACCCGCCTTCCATTCCAGACAACACAGTGATGCTGCTCCAGCAGAGAGCAGCCTTGGTTGGCTCCCATGAAGCCTGAGGGGAGCAGCTAGGAACCCGGCTAGCAGGGAGTAGCTGGTCAGAACAAGCCTGCAATGCACCACGTAAGGCAGGGAAATGCCACAAGCCTAGCTGCTCCCGCACAGCACTAAGGCTACCTGAGGGCTTCATGATGGGCATGAGAGCTCCAAGACCCAGCCAGACTTGTCAGCTGGGCTCCATCCTGCACTGCTCCCAGCCCAACTGGCTGATGCAGCAGGCAGCTCTTGGAAGGGAATGGCCCTGACCCAAAGCTGGTGCTGAGACCACCATTCTGCAGCCAAGTGGGGCCGACCCCTAACGCCCTCCCATGACTGGAAACAGACAGACCCCATCAAGGGAAGGTCTGAGCCAGGGTCCCCAGCCCAGCCTGTCCCCTGAGCCTGCCTAGCAGGTCCTGGCCAAGATTTGCCAAGGGGCCAGAACATGCCAAAATATGACTCAGGCACTTGGGGGTCATAATGGACCCTGATGCTGTATGATCATCTGGGTGTGCTCAGCTAGAGACAGCACATGACCTCTGGGCAAACAGCCACCCCCTAGCATCCCTCCCCCGCATCCCCCCATCACTTCCCCAGTCTCCCCGCATCCCTCCCCTGCACCGGCCCCCCATGACTTCCCCAGTCTCCCTGCATCCCTCCCCCGCATCAGCCCCCCATCACTTCTCCAGTCTCCCCGCATCCCTCCCCCGCACCAGCGCCCCATCACTTCCCCAGTCTCCCCGCATCCCTCCCCCGCACCAGCCCCCCATCACTTCCCCAGTCTCCCCGCATCCCTCCCCCGCACCAGCCCCCCATCACTTCCCCAGTCTCCCCGCATCCCTCCCCCGCACCAGCCCCCCATCACTTCCCCAGTCTCCCCGCATCCCCCCCGCATTCCCCCCATCACTTCCCCAGTCTCCCCGCATCCCCCCATCACTTCCCCAGTCTCCCCGCATCCCCCCCTTCACTCCCCCCATCCCTTCCCCAGTCTCCCCGCATCCCCCCATCCCTTCCCCAGTCTCCCCGCATCCCCCCATCCCTTCCCCCATCCCTTCCCCAGTCTCCCCGCATCCACCCCATCACTTCCCCAGTCTCCCCGCATCCCCCCATCACTTCCCCAGTCTCCCCGCATCCACCCCATCACTTCCCCAGTCTCCCCGCATCCCCCCATCACTTCCCCAGTCTCCCCGCATCCCTCCCCCGCACCTCTTCTCTGCTCCAATTTCCCACTTTCTCCTCAACAAGCCTCCAGCGCCCGCCCCACCGCCTGCCTTTCCCACGAGCCGGAGCCGGGGCCGTGACCTTGCTGCGCCCTTCAGCCCGGCGCCCCCAGGCCAGGTTCTGGGCCGGGCCCTCGGGCTCCCCCCCGAGTCTGCGGGAAGCGGGGTCCTCACCGGGAGACTCGCCGGGCTGGGCTAGGCTGAGCTGGGCTCTCCGGCGCTGGCGCTGCAGCTCTGCGGGGCGGGAGGCTGGAGCGCCGGGGAATGAGGCTGGAGCCGATGCCGCAGAGCTACGTGACTCCGACGGGCGGAGCCGCTGACTCCTCCCAGCCTCCCCCGCAGGGCGCGACCCGGGCGGGGAACAGCGGGTGGCTGGCTCCAAGGGGGAGAAGCGGGCGCCATGGGGCAGTTGCCAGGGAGGGGCAGCGGGGGGGGGGGGGGGTATGTGCAGTTCCCAAGGCGCCATGGGGCAGTTGCTGGGGAGGGGTAGCGGGGGGGTATGTGCAGTTCCCAAGGCGCCATGGGGCAGTTGCTAGGGAGGGGCAGCGGGGGGGGGGGGGGGTATGTGCAGTTCCCAAGGCGCCATGGGGCAGTTGCTGGGGAGGGGTAGCGGGGGGGGGGGGGGTATGTGCAGTTCCCAAGGCGCCATGGGGCTGTTTCCCAGAAGAAGGGAATTCCCACACTCCCTGGGGATAGCTGGGTCCCCCCCACAGGGAACTGAGCCCCCTTGCCCAGTGCTGAGCAGTAGGGGTGGGGTCGTACTGCACATGCGGACCTTGCCCATCCAGCAACCTCAACAAATGGGGCAGGGGAAGAGCCAGGGGCAAACCAAGCTCCTGAGCAGTGGCAGGGCAGGTGGGAGCCCAGCCCTGCTGCCTGTGCCATGGCCCGATGAGCAGAGTCTTACCCCCGCATGCACTGGGAGTCAGGGCGTGAATGGAGCGCGCTGGTGGACTGCAGTGCCCAGACAAAGCACATGAACCAGTCTGGAGAAGCAGAGGGAGCCGGGAGCCTGGCTTCCATTCTCCGCCCCCCACCCCCCAACCATAGAGCACCCATGGGGAGGCCTGAGTCCCTCAGAGGTGAAGGGCCCTGGCACTTACATGCATCGGCAGGGGAGGGGTTGCAGGGAGGGCTACCCAGAGGAACAGGGAGGGGCATGAGGGAGAACCCCATTTAGCAATTAACATGTTGATCTGGGGGGGGAGCTGCACCATCCCCCACATGCTATCAGGCATCACCTGCGTTTGCATGGATTTCTCCCCCTTCCCCCTGCTGCTCTTGGGCTAGACCCCAAGCAGTCAACCCCTGCAGCTCCCTGCGTGACCCCTGCGGCAGCTTGCCAGCTGCACCCACAGCATGCTTTCCCCACACCAGGAACTGGTTGCCAGGCCTGCTCCATTCATTGTTCCTTTGTGCAGCACTGAATGGCTTCTTAGCTAACGGGACATTTAGAGCTGTAGGCCCTGCCAGGCAGCATGGCGCAGTGTGGGGAAAGGGCTCTTCCCCTCCTCAGTTCAGCTTCTGCCGCTGGAGGCCTTAGTGAGGAGCTAGCAATCAGCCAGGAGGGCATCACATGCAGCATGGGGGCTCTCCTTCTTCTAGAACAGCAGCCCCTGACCTCTAGCAGCTCCTAGACTCTAAGCTGAAAAGGCGTCTCTCTGGCTGCCGTGCTAGGGCCTGTGGTGGCATCTGGGAGGGTCTATACTTTGCACTGCACAGCAGACATACCCAATAGCAGGGCTAGGTTTCAAGGACCGTGGGATGAGTAGCAGCACGGGGTAGCTGCTTGCAGCAGCCCAATTTAGGGTGTCTAGGCACTGTGGTAGATGGGACCCCAGCTACTCAGAGGTTCCTGTTCCTAAGACTGATCCAGTCAGCTGACTGCAGTAGGGGCAGGATAGGGAAGTGAGTTTCCCTGCACCTCACACACTAATCACCTCAGCTGCTGGCAGGTTGAGCAGCCACTCCACTGCGCAGAAGGCCAAGAGCTGGGACAGCACCAAAGGGGGGAAGCCATTAAAAACCCCACAGAGCATTTGTTTGTTTCCACAGTTGCTTTTAGGCTCACTGCGGTAAGTGTGGTCACAGGCAAGTGCTGTCCTGACAGCCTCTCTGCCATGGGAGCAATCAGTAGCCCCATGCAGCTACAAGCAGGGCAGAGCATGGCCCAAGGGAGCCAGCACAACCCTAAGATTTCAACTCAGGTTTTCCAGCAAGCTGTCAAGGGAGGAAGCCCCTGCCAAGGGTTGATGAAGGGGCAGGGGGGAGTGGGAAGGAATCTCAGTCCGAGTGAAACAAGTTTTCAACAAGGCCCTTCTTGGAGATCTGTGCTCAGGGAAGGCTCCTCTAATGAGCCTTCTCCCCTCACAGGACAGCCCAGCCAAGCCCTTACCAGTCCTGAAAGTTGTGTGGCTATTTGCTGGCCAGAGTGACAAAGATGAGTCCCAGCGCGGTGGCCCAACAGGTTGCATAAGTCCATCTCTGCAGCATGCACACTGCACCACCTGACAGCTGGAGAGTTCCCTTCTCCCCTAGGCTCCAGTGGAACTTCCACCCCACCCCACCCCTGCTTGGCCCTGGCAACTCACGCTGCCCCAAGAGTTGAGGTCCCCAGGAGACAGAACCCTCAGGCTACTGCCTCTGCAGGAGGCTCCCACCTTCAGGAGGGATCAGACAGATCTGAAGACAAGGAACTGAGGATCTAGGACACTTAAGAGCAGCAACTGCCTCTAAGGCCAAACTAGGTCAGTCCAGCATGTGCCATTAGCGGCCCTAAGGCTCCTGCAGGGTGGGAGGGTGCTAGCTCTGGCACAGCAGGCAGTGGTGGGAAGGCAACAGGCCCCGCTCCACCAGGGATTCCACTTCCTCTCCTGGATGAGCAGTTGCCTCCCCTGTGTTAAGCCCGAAGGAATGGGACTGGGGAGCCAGGCTGCTCTGAACAGGGGCAGGGGCTGTTCAGTCACGTGCTCTCAGACAGTTGCTATGAATGGGCCCTAGCAGGCAGGAGAGAACCCCAAGACTGAGCTCCAGCCAGGCAGGGGGAGAGTCTAGTACCTTCTTGGGCAGGTATCCTGTTAGTGAGCCTCCCCCCCCCCATGAGTGCTCTGGGGTGAGGAGAGCAGCACAGGGTGCCAAAACTTTAATAAATAAACACACAGGAGGAAGTTGGGCCGGGGGCGCATCACAGCTACAGAGCATCTCCCGAGTCTCTAGCGCCCTCCCTCAGCTTCAGCCCAAAGTACTGCAGCAGGTTCTGGAGCTCCCGGGAGCCGGCTGTCACCGCAGCAGGGATGGAAGAAAGAGCCTGGGAAAGGAGGAGGAAGAGTTAGGAGCCAAGCCGGAGGTGGGAGTATGGCTCTAGCAGCTGGGAATAGGACAGGCAGAGCAAGGGTTTCCACCAGTAGCCCTGAGCCTGAGGCCCAAGCAGCTGTGTGAAGGGCTCTGGCCTGCCAGTTAGGGGCAGTGCCTAGGCCTTGGCAGGACCTTGAGCCTTCCTGAGAGGAAGCAGCAGGGGGGGAGAGAAGTGATTATTTCAATGACAGCAGACAAGTCACTTAACTGCCCTCAGCATGGGGCAGCAGGTGGGGGGACCCTCAGGGACAGCAGCCAGATGGGATGGAGGGACCTTTCCTGGGTCCCCATCCCATCGTGCCTCTGGGCCCCAGCCCTAAGAGCAGTCACATTGCTGTTCTCGTGGCCACAGTCCGTGTCCTTCCCAGACCCCTGCAGCTAGAACAGGCCCTGCTGGAGGCTGCCTCCCCTGGAATGGTTTCAGGTGGGAAAGGGCCAAGCCACGCCCCAGGTGCACTGCTCTTTCCAGGGCTCTGGGCTGTAGTGGGGCCAGGCTGAGCTGTGTGTCAGGTGCTCTGTCAGCAATACACATCTGTAGGGAGAGCCCACTTCCCCCAGCAGCCTCACCTCTTTGATCTTCTCTTGCATTGCCTCATGGCTCCTCAGCAGTGTCTGTGTCTGGTGGAGTTTCCCCTCCTGGATTCTCCTCTGCAAAGGAAAGCACAGAGCTGTGCAGATGGAGGGGAGGAGGGAAGCAGGCAATCCCCAGAGCTGGCATTTTCACTGCTTAGCCCCCAGGCAGGGAGGGGGAGCAGCCACTCCCCAGCCCCATGCCTTACTTGCTCTTGGTTGTCTCTCTGCGTCTCCAGGAGCAGCTCCCTCAGCTTGTTCACCTGCAAGACAGGACAAGGATCGGCGTCCAGGCAGGGTGCAGCTGGATACCCTGGAGCCTGACTCAGGCAAGAGGGGAACAGACCCCACCAGCTCTGAAAGAGCTGCCCTCTCTCATTCCCAGCATGGCGGCTCTTCCAGGCCTAGCCATGCACAGCACTCACCCCCCACCACGTAACCCACTACCGAGTCACCAGCAGGGCTGTGGCTTCTCTTTGGACCCTCTGCCATTCTGGGAAAAGAGCCAAGATATCAATGGATCCAGCGCAGAGAGCTAGAACAAAGCTGTTGAGGGAAGGAGAGGGTGTTTTCGGGGGCAAGGGGCGGCTTTATGAGCCGGGGCGGGGAGGGGGGAAGGAGCCACATGCAGGTCGCGAGCCACAGGTTGGCCACAGCTGGGCTAGGTGACCCTGAGTGCAGTGCACGGGGCCCTACTAGAAAGGAGCCACAACGTAGCAAGAACAGCTCCTCTCCTGGCAGCCCAGGGACACCCCTAACCCTAACCCCCAGCCATGAGTGACCCCCCCGGTCATCCAGTCCCTCCCTCCTGTTCCCATCCGGGCACTGCTGGCTTCACCTCCTGCCGTAGCAAGACTTTCTCCTGGACAGCCTCAGCATCCAGCGTCGTCACGCTAGGCTCCCGTCCCCTCACCTCCTCCCACAGCACACGAGCCTCTGTCTCCACCCGCCGGAGCAGGTGCTGCAGGTGAGAGACCTCGGCCTTCAAATGCTAAAGGGAGAGAAGCCAGTGAGACGCTGGGAAGTGGGGCAAAGGACTCTGTCCCCGGCGTGAGGACCCCCCGGGCTGCTCCTTGGTGTGCTGCCAGTATAGGACAGTACAGTGGGCAGCAGGGCCGAGGTGATTCAGGATCTAACCCCACCCAGCCCACAGAGGTGGGTACCGTGACTTCCCCGCTCCGGTCAATGAGCTGCAACATCTGCTTCTCTTGTTGCCGCATGATGTCCTGCAGCTCCTTCTCTGCCTGAGGAGAGAGAGAGGGCACTGTGTTAGGACAGGCTCTCCCAGAGAGGCACCTCCCTTGGAGCAGAGCTACAGAAACGCTGCTCTCCCAGGAAAGAAATGGGCACAGGTGTCTGGGCCCAGGGGGGTTTGTCCATTGCAATCAGCGAGACAGACACTGCTCACAGACACTCAGTGCATCATGGACAGAGCGGAGAGGCAGTGGGCTGGGCACAAGCCTAGTTCCCCAGCAGCTTCAGGCAGGTGAGTCCTAGCACCATTCCCTACTGCCAGGCCATCAGACTGCATGCAGTGATGGGGCCCCGACCTCCCCAGACAGTGAGGGGTAGGACCCTGGCCTGCGCCGATGGATCTGCCCAGCTAGAGGGGGGCAGTCCTGCACCAGGCTCCCCCCGCTCTGCAAAGTCCTGGCCCAGGACACAGGAGAGGCTCAGTCTAGAGCACTGGGGAGCCTCACAAGTGCCGCATTCAGTCAGGTGAGCAAGCAGCTGCAAGATGTGGAAAAAAACAGTTACCTAGATTCTCCTGTGTCCTAGAATCAGAGCCTGCCTGCTCCTTGGCCCAGACCAGCTCTGCTCTGGAGCTCTTGCCTAACCCACTTCTGGAGCCTGCTCACCTGAAAGCTGACTTGCAATGTCTTGTTCAGCTTGGCAATGTTTGCATCGCGAGCATCAATCTCGGCCTGGAGCCTGGACTCCAGGCTCTCCAGCTGGTGCTGGTGCTCAGAGCTAGGAGGGAAAGAGCCAGACAGTGTCTTCATAGGGCACAGAGCGGATCCAATAAGGGCTGCACAGCCGCGCTCTCAGGGGAAGCCACACACTGCTCTCAGCCTCACCAGGGCGACACACCTCTGAGTCTGAGACACTGGGCTCTGTCACACTCCCACTAGTACCCAGTTTCAGGACCATCCATGGAGAGAGAGTGATGCATCGCCCATCAAAGGCATGGCAAGGAGCCCATCCAGTGCTGCCGAGGGGTATCAGCTGGGCTGGGACTGGACCCTACGTGCATGGAATCAGCACCAGGGGTAATGGTGTGTGCTGGCTGGAGGCTGACAGGGTGGGCTCCAGGGGACACAGTGGCAGGAGTGGGCAGTGGGGAGTGACAGACCAGCAAGGAGCAGGCTGCTGGGTACTCCCATCATGTCTCCTTTGACTCCAAGCCAGATGCAGAACTCACATTTGGGCCTGCAGCTCCTGAACCTCATTGTGATTCGCCTTCTGGCTCTGGGAGCTCACAGTGACGAGTTGAGACACAGCAGCTCGCAGCTCCAAGGCAGTCTCCCACAGGCTCTCTTCGATCTCTGGGGCAGGGATGTGAAAGGGTAACTGGTAAGTATCACCCTTAATAGGGGAGACTGACCGGTTCAGGGTAACTGGTGCAGACTACAACAGCTCCCCACCTGCTGTGGGCTGCTCCAGTCATCTCGATTCTGTGCCTGGAACAGTGAGTAGCTTTAGCCTGCCTGCATAGCTAAGACCCCCACTCCTTTGCCTCTTGGTGCCGAGCAGTTACAAGAGGAAACCAGCTGTTGAGTCACACCTGGAGGAAAGGCACAGGCCTGGCTCCCTGGGAAAACCTCATGCCCTCAGGAGTTTGCACTACCCTGCTCCAGGACATGTTCTCTCATCAGACCAGGGCCCCTTTACACTGGGGCCCAGCCAGGGCAGATTTACTGACAAGGGAGCAAGTGGCTAGGCCTGGAAGAGAGGGCAGACCCGGTTACCTGCTGATATCTCAGCACTTGTGCACCAGCCTCCAGCAGCTTCTTCATCAGTGCCTGTAACAAAGCAGATCAGAGGGGACTGGCACTGGTTACCCATCCATAGCCCTGAACCACTCCTAGGCCACGGTGCCTGCACAAACCCAGGAACTTCCCTTCTCTGCCAGTCCCTGGGCTCAGGCCCCGCGAGAAGAAACTGGTGCTGAGGCCTCGTTCAAAGCCCTTTCACCATGCCCGGACTAGGCCATCTCATGGCAGCTATGACCCTTGCAGCGGAAGAAGCCACCCCCATGAGCAGGCATCATGGGAAGCAGACTTAATGCAGATGAAGCCCTGGGCATTGAGGGGCCCAGTGGCACTAGAACCACTTCTGGGGTGGGGGTGCTAGGCTGCACCCTCTTTAGACCTATTGAGATTGGGTTGCTAACTCTCCTGGACTGGACTCCCTTGCTGCCTGCCACAGGAAGGGCGAGCAGAGCAGAGGATGATGGGAGCTGGAGAGTGCTTTCCCAGACATGGGAACAGCCTCCACCTCCATTGAGGGGAGATGTTGCTTCAGTGGCACCATGTTCTTTTGACTCCTGAGCATGCAGCAGAGCAAAGCATTATGGGAAGGGGTGTGCCACTGACCCCAGTGGCTGCATCTCCAATACCAAGGGCTGCAGAGCAGAGGGAGGGCCCCGCACTACATGGGGGGTGGCAGGTGTACAGACCACTTCATGCCCCTTGTCTGTGAAGCAGTAACCCAGCAGCCGCCACGTAGGCAGTGTTTCTGGAGCTGCAAGTCCGGGCAGGAGGAGACAATAATCAATTTCTGACAGCCTCATCCTACCTTTTCCTGCCACAGCTTTCAAGACGCTGCCCACGAAGGAGCCAGGCATGCTGTGAGGGGTACGTGCTATGCTCCTTGAAGTAGCAGCAGCAGCAGCCTTCAATGATAAGAGAGGGTCAGAAGGACTGTACCTCACTGATGCCAAGGCAGCAAACAGATTGCTCTGCTTCTCCAGGGCAGTCTGTGAGCGACAGCTGTGGGGTCTGCGCTCCTACCTCTCCTTGCAAGGCAGCCTGGAGAACATCTGTGAGGTCCAGCAGCCTCCCCTTGGTCTGAGCAAGCTCCAGGGCGGACTTCAGGAGTTTGTCCCTGTTGAGCTGCAGGCCCAGGGCTTCTACCTTGCTGCAGTCCAGCGCCTCACAGAGGGTGTCCCGCTCTTTCCTGGGAAGCACGGGGGAATCAGAGCTCACTCAGGGCTCACCCACACCTCATCCAGAGAGACGGGAGCTACGTCAGGGCAGCTGCGTGGCCTGGCAGTGATTGAGCTCCTGGACTCGGTGGCCAGAGCAGAGGGGGATACTTGGAGGTGGCATGTGAATAAGCAGAGGATGAGACCAGCTGTGCCCAGCCAGAGCACCCAAGGGCTTCCCAGAGGAACTGGTGCACTCAGGCATGTACCAGGGTGCACTAGTGGGCTCATTCTCTGGAACTCTTTGCCTCCCAGACCTGGGGAAGGTTGGAAGGGGACCCTGCCCAACAGGGGCTGAACAGAAATAAGCCCCTCTCCCTTCCCGCAGACACAGGCTTTCAGCACACCAGGCCAGACACAGCAGCAAGCTGGGTGGGAAGGCCCACAAAGGGCTCGGAGCGGCATAGAGCAACTGCTGACTCACTGGAGGTGCTGGTAGGCATCCTTTTGATCCTCAAACTGCATGCTGCGCTCCCGCAGGACTGCCAGGGTGGCTTTCAGCTCCCTTTCCGTCTCTGTCAGCTGCTCCCGGCACACCCGGTTCTCCTGGTCAATGAACTGGGGTGGAGGGAAGAGACAGCCCATGAGCATTCACTAGTAAGGACAGGGAGCTGGTACAGCATGGGATCCTCAGTGCATGCAGATCAGGAAGGGCTAAGGAGGGCCACATTCATACCAGAAGCTGGGGAAAAGTCGCTCAATTCCCACTCTACCTTCCTGCAGGTGCCCAAGCTGAGGCTCTGGCCCTGCATATCAGGGAATCTTTCCTCTAACAGGTCTCATAGCCAAGCAAAACAGATCTGTAGCCTTTCCCCTTCTCACCTGAGTGCTGACCACAGCGATCAGAATACTGAGCCTGGGGTCAGTAATATGCAACTGCTCTCCATGGCATTTATAACCTTGTTCAGCCCTCGCAGCTTGGGAAACGCCGTCCTACTCTGCACTCAACCGGTTCTTCCGGGACTTCAGCCACAGCTTTTGCAAGAACTGCCAGAGTAGGACTCCCCTTGGGATTGCAGCCTCCCCAGGACACAAGAGCATCAGTCTCTAATGAAGCCTTTAGGGTATTGGATGCCAGAAGGAGCAGTAGAAGGGCAGGGTGGCAGTCAGAGGGATGGGCTTTCACAGCACGTCAATGGGGAGGAGGCAGTTTTGTGGAGAGATTTAGCCTCCAAGTGGCCCCTTGGCTGACAGGTTTTATGGCACCAGCACAGGTAGGACACTACTTATAACAAGTCCTGGGCTAGTAGGATTTGCATCCACACAGTTAGGGTGCCCAGCTCTCTCTCTGTCCCTCTGTGCAGCTTTATGGGGCAGGAGGTTTTTGGAAGGACATTAGAGTGAGGCCTGGCAGCTCCAGTTCTGGGCTAACATGCAGGGAGGAGGTGGCGATGTTAACTTGTCCTAGGCTAGGGGTTACCATCATGGTCTGTGCAGTGGGATGGAGCATGCACCCCCAGCACAGCGAGTGTCCTGTGCCCACAGCAGAAGGGTTAGCCCAGCCCCCAGGACTCTACCTCGCGGCACTCCGTCATCTCACGCAGCTCCTGTCGCACCCTGTCATGCTCCTGCCGGAGGAGTGCCTGCTCCCTGGCCAGCCTGAGGTGGGAAGGAAGCTGTTGGAGTGCAGTTCAAATGCCAGCTGCAGGCTCTGGGCCTGGGTAGGGCAGCTGGCAGGATCTGCCCAGGAGATTCAAGCAGGCCAGAAGTGACTTTCAAGGGAAGGGAAACAGAACCGGAGTTGTCAGAGTCCCCTTAGGGCATCACATGTGATTCAGTCCCTGGCCTGCACAGCTCCCCTACAACGCTCGGGGTGGGAGACTCACTGCGCCATCTCTTCCGCCAGGGCTGCATGGTTCTCTTGCAGCTCATCCCGCTCGCACTGCAGGCTGGCCAGGTCTCTCAACAGCGTGCTGAGCTCTAGGGCACAGGGCACAGCAGGGTAAGCTGCACAGCTGGCATCCCCAGATCCCTCTGTGCTAAACTGACAAGGTAGAGCAGCCCTGCCTGCCCATCCCCAGAGCAGCCTTGATCCTGATGTGCAGGACATCAGACTTACCCAGCAGGGGGAGCTGTCAGCAGGGGGCCCTCCAAGAGCTCTGCAGGACACTGACATCCCAGCAGAACAGGCAGCTACTTCTACAGGAGGTGCCCTCCAGCCAACTCAAGAGGCTCAGCTCTGTCCTCGGCATAGCAAGAGATGGCCTGGGCTTTGTGTGCCCTGCACGAGTGTCTCCATCTCTCAGATGCTGCCCCCTCTAGGCAGGGTCCCGCTAAGATTTTCCATCCACGAGCAGAGTGAGTTTTGTCTTGTGCACCCATATCAAGGCCATGGGTGCTTGTTCGGACTGCACGTGTGCCACTGTGGCACCCAAGTTATAAACTTCTCCCTTTCCCCTCTGCTGCCATGTCTCCCACCTGCTCCTCATCTGCTCCCCTGATGCCTGCTACTGCTGCCCACCCTCCTCTGCTGTCCTGGCTCCTGCCCATCTCACTCCCCTCAGCCCTCCTGGGACTTGCCCCTACCCCATCCTTTCTAATCCTGCACCAGCCCTTCCCTTCCCCCTGTGCCCACCTCCTCTAAACCCCCTTCCTATCCCCTTTCTTAACACCTCCCTCTACCCACCTGCCCTGCCTCTCTCCTCTGCTCTCTGGTGCCCATCCCTCCCCTCCACATGTCTGCTCTTCTGCTTCACCCCCACATTCTTCCTGGCACCTGAACCTTCCCGCGGTCTCCCTCATCCCTCACTGCTCCTGCCTTCCCAACACCTGCCCCCCTTGCCCTCTTCCTCTCTGGTGTCCACCCCCTCACCACCTTCTGCCCCCATTCGCCTCATGCCCCTTTGCGCGCTCACACATCTTACGGGAAACTCTGCCTCTAGGGCCTCTGCACAGCCATACCTGCTCCCAGCCTGGAGTTTGCCACAGTCAGCTGATCCACCTGGGCCAAAGAGTCCTGCAGCTCAGCTGTCACTTCCTTCAGCTTGCCAGAAATCAACTCCAGCTCTGTGCTCGCCTGCAACAGAGCACGGTATGATAGGGCATTCCAGACTCGTTTTTGGCATATGAAAGAACTCAAACGTGAAATTGCAGAATTGTTAACTGTGGTTTGTAACCTATCCTTCAAATAAGCTTCCGTACCTAATGACTGGAAGATAGCTAATGTGACGCCAATATTTAAAAAGCACTCTAGAGGTGATCCTGGCAACTACAGGCTGGTAAGTCTAATGTCAGTACTGGCAAATTAGTTGAAAACTATAGTAAAGAATAAAATTGTCAGACACATAAATGAACATAATTTGTTGGGGGAAAGTCAACATGGTTTCTGTAAAGGGAAATCATGCCTTACTACTAATCTACTAGAATTCTTTAAGGGGGGGAGGGGTCAAACAAACATGTGGACAAGGGGGAATCAGTGTACTTAGATTTGCAGAAAGCCTTTGACAAAGTCCTTCACCAAAGGCTCTTAAATAAAGTAAGTTGTCATGAAAGGAGAGGGAAAGTCCTCTTATGGATTGATAATTGGCTAAAAACAGGGAATAACGGGTAGGAATAAATGGTAAGTTTTCTGAATGGAGAGAGGTAACTAGTGGTGTCCCCTAAGGGTCTTACCTGGGACCAATCCTATTCAATTTATTTATAAATGGAGAAAGGAGTATAAAGTGAGATGGGAAAATGTGCAGATGATACCACACTGCTCAAGATAGTTAAGACCAAAGCAGACTACGGATGTGAACGACTAGTTGTCTAGTCGCTTCCCTCCCACCTTGCTGCCTCGATCAGAAAGAGGCAGCAGAAGGGGAGAAAGACAAGGGCACTTCAAAGTGGCAACGCTACGTGGAGCCTGGAACCAGAGCCCAGAGTCAATGTGGTGCTGCTGCTTTGAAACACTGCCTGGAAGCTGGGGCCAACTGGGGTGTCCCCAGGCTGCACGTGACGTTTCAAAGTGGCAGCGCCGAGTGGAGCCCGGGATCACCTGGGGACTAGTCGATTAGTCAGTTACTCAAAATTTAATATCCCTAAAGCAGACTGCCAAGAGCGTAAAAAAAGATCTCACCAAACTAAGTGATCGGGCAACACAATGGCAAAGGAAATTTAACGCTGCTAAATGTAAAGTAATGCTCATTGGAAAAATAATCCCAACTATGCACATGATATGATGGGGGCTAATGTAGCTACAACCACTCAAGAGAAATCTTGGAGTCATTGAGGATAGTTCTCTGAAAATATCCACTCACTGTGCAGCAGCAGTGAAAAAAGCAAATGATGTTGGGAATCATTAAAAAAGGGAGAGAGAATAAGATGGAGAATATCTTATTGCCCTTATATAAAACCATGGGACGCCCACATCTGGAATACTGTGTGCAGATGTGGTCGCCTCATCTCAAAAAAGAGATACTGGCAATGGAAAAGGTTCAGAAAAGGGACCCGTTCCAAATGATTAGGGTTTGGAATGGGTCCCATATGAAGAGATTAAAAATAATTGGACTGTTTATCTTAGAAAAGAGGAGACTGGGGGGAGGGGGGGCTATGATAGAGGTCTATAAAATCGTGACTGGTGTGAAAAAAGTGAATAAGGAAAAGTTATTTACTTTTTCCTCATGATATAAGAACTAGGGGTCAACAAATGAAATTACTAGGCAGTAGGTTTAAAACAAACCAAAGGAAGTTTTTCTTCACTCAGTGCAGTCAACCTGTGGAACTCCTTGCCAAAGGATGTTGTGAAGACTAGGACTTTAGCAGGATTCAAAAAAACAGCCAGATAAATTCATGGAGGGTAGGTCCATCAATGGCTGTTACCCAGGATGGGTAGGAATGGTATCCCTAGACCCTGTCTGGAACTGGATGACAGGAGAGGGATCACGTGAGGATTACCTGTTGTGTTCACTCTCTCTGGGGCATCTGGCATTGGCCAGTGTCAGCAGATAGGATACAGGATTAGATGGACCTTTGGCCCGACCCAGTATGGCTGTTCTTATGACAATCACTGGAGCACCCTTTATGCAAGATAACCTATTGAATATACTTATCCCATTTATATGCATGTAGTATTTTTGTAGAGCCAGTTAGGAAGATTAACATGTGGACAGGTCACCTGTGGCTGGGATCCACCTTGAATGCTGTATTTTCCCACAAAAACAGAGGGAAAGTTTGGACTGAACATGAAGGATTCCTGCCTTTTGCAAAACCTATTTAAGTGTGGGGAGAGGTAATCCAGGTGTGCAGTTGTCCCTGGCTATTCCATCCAAGATGCCTCTTGGAAACAACTAAGACTGAACTGGAGGAAGGAACTGGGATAGGCTGGAAGGATGTCTGGTCTCTGAAAATGATTAATAGAACAACTTTAAGGGTGAGATATTACATGTAACTAGTTTTAGTGCCGTGATGTCCAACATACTAGTCACATGTGACTAGTTGGCTTGAACAATGTGGCTAGCATGCTATAGCAGTAGCCATTATAGTGGCTACTGCTTCAGAACTGGTTGGATACCATGGTTTTAGTGTATTAAGCTTAGCTTGCGTGTTCTGCTTTATTTTGATCAGTAACCTACTTTGTTCTGTATACTCTGTCATGATCACTTAAATATATAGTAGATAAAAGGTAGGGTTTTAGAGTGTGTGTGTGTGTCTGTGTATCTGTTTAAGAACTCCTCCTAAACAGTAAAAACTAGGATCACCAATTTTGGTATGCAGCTTCCTCTAGTGAGATAAATAGAAAGGAACATAAACACTGTCAAATCAAGTGTAAAAATGTAATAAGAAAAGCAAAAAAAGATTCTGAGGAACAGCTAGCCAAAAACTCAAAAAGAAATAAAATGTTTTTTAAGTACATTAGAAGCAGGAAGCCTGCTAAAAAAACCTGTGGGTCCCCTAGATGATTGAGCTATAAAAGGAGCAATCAAGGACGATAATGCCATTGCGGAGAAACTAAATGATTTCTTTGCTTCAGTCTTCACGGCTGAGGACATTGGGGAGATTCCCAAATCTGCACCGTCCTTTGTGGGTGATGAATCTGAGGAACTGTCCCAGACTGAAGTGTCATTGGAGGAGGTTTTGGAACAAATAGAAAAATTTAATGTTAACAAATCTCCGGGACCGGATGGCATTCATCCAAGGGTTCTAAAAGAACTCAAATGGGAAATTGCTGAGCTATTATCTGTGGTTTGTAACCTATCCTTTAAATTGGCTTCTGTACCTGATGACTGGAAGGTAGCCAACGTGACACCAATATTTTAAAAGGGCTCTCGAGGCAATGCTGGCAATTACAGACCGGTAAGTCTAACTTCAGTACCGGGCAAATTAGTCAAAACAATAGTAAAGAATAAAATTGTGAAGCATGTAGAAGAACATAATTTGTTGGACAAAAGTCAACATGATTTCTGTAAAGGGAAATCCTGTCTTACTAATCTGTTAGAGTTCTTTGAAGTGGTTAACAAACATGTGGATAAGGGGGATCCAGTAGATATAGTATACAGGCAGTCCCCGGGTTACGTACAAGATAGGGACTGTAGGTTTGTTCTTAAGTTGAATCTGTATGTAAGTCGGAACTGGCGTCCAGATTCAGCCGCTGCTGAAACTGACCGCCAGTTCTGACTTACATACAGATTCAACTTAAGAACCCCAAGCTTCCCCAAGTCAGCTGCTGCTGAAACTGATCAGCAGCTGATTCCAGGAAGCCTGGGGCAGAGCAACTCTGCCTCGGGCTTCCTGTAGTCAGCGCTGGTCAGTTTCAGCAGCGGCTGACTTGGGGACGCCTGGGGCAGAGCAGCTGGGGTGCTGCTGGGTTGCTCCAGTAGCACCGCTCCTCAGCGCTACTGGACCAACCCAGCAGCACCCCAGCTGCTCTGCCCCAGGCGTCCTGATTCAGCCACTGCTGAAACTGACCAGCAGCGGCTGAATCAGGACCTGGGGCAGAGCAGCTGGGGTGCTGCCGGGTTGGTCCAGTAGTGCCCAGAGGGCGCTGCAGGACCAATCGGCAGCACCCCAGCTGCTCTGCTCCAGGGTCCAAAACAAAAGCCTGGTCTGCTGGGGGGGGGGGGCACACTAGCCGCGCCCCCCCCCCTTTTCCGCCCCCCCCAGCAGACCAGGGATACGGGAGCAGAGCCGCAGCTCTGCTTTGGCAAAGTCTCAGAAGCGCGGGGAACCGCAGCTGCTGCCGCTTCAGTCCCCGTGCCTGTGGTCTGCTGGGGACCGTCCCCAGCAGACCACAGGCACCGCGACTGCAGCGGCAGCAGTGGCGGGTTCCCGCGCTTCTGAGGCTTTGCTCTGGCAAAGCCTCAGAAGCGCGGGAACCCGCCCGGTGCCCCTGGTCTGCTGGAGACGGTCTCCAGCAGACCAGGGGCACCGGAGCAGCTTACGAACGGGGCTCTCTCGCCCCGGAGCTCGCAGGTAGCAATCCGCTACCTCGACCTCCGGGGCGAGAAAGCCCCGTTCGTAAGTGCGGATCCGACGTAAGTCGGATCTGCGTAAGTCGGGGACTGCCTGTACTTAGATTTTCAGAAAGCCTTTGACAAGGTCCCTCACCAAAGGCTCTTGTGTAAATTACATGGCCATGGGATAAGAGGGAAGGTCTTTTCTTGGATTGAGAACTGGTTAAAAGACAGAAAACAAAGGGTAGGAATAAATGGTAAATTTTCAGAATGGAGAGTGGTAACTAGTGGTGTCCCCCAAGGGTCAGTCCTGGGACCAATCCTTTTCGACTTATTCATAAATGATCTGGAGAAAGGGGTAAGCAGTGAGGTAGTAAAGTTTGCAGATGATACAAAACTGTTTAGGATAGTCAAGACAGAAGCAGACTGTGAGGGACTCCAAGAAGATCTCACCAAACTGAGTGATTGGGCAACAAAATGGCAAATGAAATTTAATGCAGATAAGTGTAAAGTAATGCACATCGGGAAAAATAACCCCAACTATACGTACAGTATGATGGGGGCTAATTTGGCTACAACAAATCAGGAAAGAGATCTTGGAGTTATCGTGGACAGTTCTCTGAAAACTTCCACACAGTGTGCAGCGGCGGTCAAAAAGGCAAATAGGATGCTAGGAATTATTAAGAAAAGGATAGAAAATAAGACCCAGAATATCTTACTGCCCCTGTATAAAACTATGGTATGCCCACATCTTGAATACTGTGTACAGATGTGGTCTCCTCACTTCAAAAAAGATATTTTGGCCTTGGAAAGGGTTCAGAAAAGGGCAACTAAAATGATTAGGGGTTTGGAACGGGTCCCATATGAGGAGAGGTTAAAGCGACTGGGACTTTTCAGTTTAGAAAAGAGGAGACTGAGGGGGGATATGATAGAGGTCTATAAAATCATGAGTGGTGTGGAGAGGGAAGATAAAGAAAAGTTATTTATTAGTTCCCTAAATAGAAGAACTAGAGGACATCAAATGAAATTAATGGGTAGCAGGTTTAAAACTAATAAAAGGAAGTTCTTCTTCACACAGTGTGTAGTCAACCTGTGGAACTCCTTGCCAGAGGAGGCTGTGAAGGCTAGGACTATAACAGAGTTTAAAGAGAAGCTAGATAATTTCATGGAGGTTAAGTCCATAAAAGGCTGTTAGCCTGGGGATAAAATGGTGTCCTTGGCCTCTGTTTGTCAGAGGCTGGAGAGGGATGGCAGGAGACAAATCGCTTCATCATTGTCTTTGGCCCACCCTCTCTGGGGTACCTGGTGCTGGCCACTGTCGGCAGACAGGATACTGGGCTAGATGGACCTTTGGTCTGACCCAGTACGGCCATTCTTATGTTCTCTTATCCTAACTTAAATCAAGGTCAGAGTTTGGTTGTGCCAGGACAATGGGATGTGCCTGGAATATGACTGTTTCTCACCAAATGGAAAAACAGGGGTGTGGTAGCAGGGATAGTTATATCCCAGAATGACCACAAGCGGACAGAAAGCACCCTAGCCTCAGGGAGCAGCTGCTGGCCAGTAGCATGGCTCTCACCACATCCCCTGCTCTGTTTCCTGCACTGCCCACTTGACTCCTGCCTCCTGCTCCCAAGCCATGAGCCCCCACCACCTCCAGCTCCTGCCCTGACTCCTTCCTTAATGACCCGAACAATGCTGTGTCAATTTCCTAGTACTTTATAAAATTACTTGTGTTTAATAAGCCTAGTGTAAATAATTGTTTCCTGGGGGGAGGGAGAGAGCAAAGAGTCTGTGCACCTCTCTTTCCACTGAGAACACAGGCTTAGATTAATGAGTTTAGTCTGGTTGGAATTCCATACGGCGCAAGACAGATTGATTTGGAGTTCAGCTCCCAGAGAGGCTGGGTATCTGTGTGCTGGAGACAGGTATCTTGCTGGCCTGTTTTCAGTTAAGGCCTACAGCTCTGGGGGCAAGGCCCAGACCCTGGGTGTGTGCTGCAGCAGGCTAGTGTGTGACTCAAGAAGGGCAGTGGGGGCCCAGGCTGGAAGGGCAAACAGGTTTGGTGGGGTCTTGGCACAACAGGTGCTGAGGTCCCAACCTGTCACACATGGCACCTGGCTCATTGCTCAGTCCTGCCTCTTTGGGGTTCTCCCAAAGGGAGTCTGCTGGCCTCCATATCCCAAAGGAGGGGAAGTGCTCAGGATTTCTAACGTCCTCCCAAAGTCACAGGTGGAGGCAGGGCAGCAGTTCCCCACCAGACTGATGCTGGGAAAGGGGCCATATTCTGACCCAAGCCTGGGCAAAATACAGCATGCAGGCCACTTCTGGCCTTCCAAAACACTGGATCCAGCTTGTAGATGCAGCAGGGAACCCCAGGAAGGCTCCCTGCTTGCCTCGTCTCACCCCACCCCACCCCACCCACACGACACTCAGAAAAGCAGCTTCCATGCTGTTTCTCTTTCAAAACTGCAAGACCAGAGGAGGGGAGCAGGCTTCTGGCACTGCCCCCACCCCCAGCACAATCCCACTGGCCGGTTTCTGGCCAGAGAAACCGACCAATGGGAGCTGCCAGTTTGAATAACTAGCAGCCACGAAGAACCATGCCCCCTCACCTCTGTCTCAGTTATTCACACATGCACATGACCCTGCAGCCTGTGTGGGGGCAAAGCAGGCAGGCAGAGTGGCTGGGTGTGAAACATGCTGGGATGCTGGCCAGGAGTCACCCAGTTAAGTGCACCCCAATTCTTTCCTTCCCCAACCCTCTCCCCCCCGCATACCCAAACCTTCTGCCCCCCTCCTGCACTCATATTCCCTCCCAGATCTGGCATCCCAGTCTCCTGCCCCAGATCATAATCCCCTTCTGCCCTAGGTCACATCCCAAACCCCTGCACCCCAGTACCCTGCTTTAGGTCACAACCCAAACCCTGAACCCTAGTCCAGTGCCCCAAGTCACAATCACCTCCTTCACCAAAACTCCCTCCCAGATCCCACACTCCCTCCTGCACCCCAAGGTCCCTTCTGCACCCAACCTCCATCCCAGACCCTGCACTTCTTCCATGAATATCATGGAAGAGTGTAGCCCTTGACAATTTTCGAAAATCTTGGGAGTGGCCTCCCATCAAAAATTATTGCCCACATCTGTTCTGCCCTCTGGATGGCAAACATTTCCTGTGCCTCACTCATCGGCTTCTTGGCACATTTGGGTCTGTACCATACATCTGGGGGACAGGACTCCTGGCAGCAGTCATTGGCTGCTTAGCATGGCTCTGCACACACAGCCCCCCTGGAGGAAGGAGGTACTGAACTTGCTCTCAGCATTCACTGAACTCCAGCCACTGCCAAGTGCCCCAGGAAGCCTCGGCAGCCCCACTGCCAAGGGATGGTGCAGCCTCAGCACACGTTAACTGCAGGACCCACACGTGGGAGGTTCAGCTGGGCACGTGGCATGCATGGGTGCTGCTGAACTGCGAGAGGCCCCTCACTCCAGACACTGGCAGTACCTCCAGCAGTACAGAGCTAGCAGTGAGAATGGGGCTCAAGCCAGCCTGGGACTCAGAGCCCCAATCCCCAGGCTCACCAATCATGTGTGCTGCTCGCACTCCTACCCCACTCCAGGGGCAAGGCCCACTCTGGGCCCAGCACCACCACACCTCTGTCCTGCCCTTTGAAACAGTCTCCCACAGGGTTCTGAGTCTGTTACCACATCTTTAGCCTCGAGTGCCTCAGCAGCCCTGCTCCGCATCTCATCCCGCTCCGCCAGGCAGCTCTTCAGTTTGGTCGCCACTCTGTCCAGCATGCTCTGGTCCAGGGAGAGCAGGGCCCTCATTTGGTCTTGCTAAAAGAGGAGGAGGAGGAGAGCACACCCATGAGCACAGCCTGGAGTCCTTGAGGATTCCCAGTAGCTCCAGACATGACACAAGTCTGCTGCATGCTCCTCCAGAGGTGCAGCTCACCCAGCCCGGGCAGTGAACCCAGGGCACTGCCAGGCAGGTCCAGCCCTCTCCAGAATTGAAGACCCATTCTGAGGTCTGACAGATGCATACTACAACTCAGAGTTTCAGCCACAGAGCAAAGCAGAGCCCGCTGCAAACAGTGTGCCCTATATAAGTCTCACCTGTTGTTTTAGGGCCTGTCTGTCTTCCTGAAGATTCTTCAGGGAAACATTTGCAGAGTCTAAGAGTGACTGTGACTCCACACTCCAGGATTTCTGCAAGACAAGAAGCACATTCATGCCACAGATCTGACTATGGGAACCCTATTGAAAAGCCCCCACTGCGGCTTAGGACCAGCCAAAAATCTCTGAGAGAGAGTGTGGATATCCCACACTGGGCTGGAAGGAGTTAATACTCTGTGGGTGGAGGAAGTTCCACCCTCCAGTCATACTGGGCATGCTCCAAGTGCTGGGTTAGCATAAAAGGGCTGGATGCTGGAGTAGAAAACCTGCAGTAGGAGCTCTAGAGGCAGACCAGCCACAGATTCTGGCAACAAGAGGCCCAGAAGACTGGACTGAACCTCCAGAGCTGATGGAACCTCCAGACAGTGACTTGCACTGTGGAGCCGAAGGAGGCCAAAGCTTCATGGATAGCCCTGATGCCAGAGATGGAAGGAAGTGACCCAGGGAGGGTTCACAAATGTTATGATTTCTCCCAGTGTACTCAGTGTGATTCCCTGCTAAGCTAGTGGTAGATCATTCAACCACTGCCAGGACCCTGAGTGAGGGCCCAGTAAAGTTGGGTGGGTTTGGGCCACCCCACCAGGGCTAATCACCCCACCTCCTCCTGCTAGCAACCCCTCAGTACTAGCCACTAAGCCACACTATCCTGGGGTCATGGACTGACTTGGGTCACCAGCAAACAGAAAGTAGTAATAGCTGTGTCCATACACCCCAGTGACACCCCTCCACACATACACACACACACACCCTTCCCAGAGGGGATATGCATACACTGACAGAGTCCTGGACCCACTAGAGATCTGGTGGTGTAACTAAATTGCTGCCAGTGGTAGCAAAGGAACATGTATAAGTGACAACCTTTGTTAGGCATCCTCCTGCCTGTGGAGACAGGCCAAAGTATCTGAAAATGCAGATAAGCAGACAAGCCATGTCCCTAGAGTGACCATTTGCAGAGGACATTGGATTGATTCCCCCAAGCAGGGGCCAGCTTGTCACAACATCTGGGATGGGGAAGAGAACATTCCACTTGTGAACCACCATTGCCTCCTTTAAGTGCAGGACTTGTTAAAGAGGAGTCAGGAGCTCTCAAGAGATGGCCTTGCACATTCAATCAGCTCCAGCTGGGTCCCTGGAAGCCACACCTGGACAGTCAGCCTTGGCCTTAAGGGTCCTCTACCCTCCCTGTACACAAGCCCCTCCAGGACCTACCACTACCTCCCTGGCCTCTTCCAGCTCCTGTTGCAGAGCCTGCTCATCCTCCCGGTTCCGCTGCAAGGCCATGAGTCTCTCTCTGGCTGCCAGGTACAAATCATGATAAAGCTGCTCCTCCTGGAAGACAGTCCATCCCCAAGCCATCACTCCCAGAATGAGGAGAATTGCCTCTCCCAGGAAGAGGTGAACTGGGCTTGAGCCAACTCTTCTCAGCAGAGCCAGCCAGGCAAAGCATGTCTTCTTATTCCTCCAGGGACATGGGTACCAGGCTGAGCCTGAGAAGGGCAGCATCTCTGCCCAGGAGGGCTAGATTTAAGCAGTTCCCTTGACAGATGAATCACCATTAGTCCCAACAGCTTCCCTCAGGTGCTGCCCCTCCCCAGATCCCCATGCCAAGGGATGCAGCTACCCTCTCCTAATCACTGGCTACTGATATGCTCACTTGCACCTTCCTTCCTTGAAGAGCTGGTGGTCAGTGGTTCAGTCAGCCAAGTGTAATCAGAAGGCCAGGAAAGGCAAAGGCTGCTGCACCTCCAAATCAGCCCATGCGCAAGATTCAATTAGCCAGGGCTATAGCAGCAGGCAATCACGGAACCAGGTTGCATCAGCTCTGACCTCAACAATCCTCGCTCAGCCCACATCACTTCCAGTCCACTTCCCTCCAATGAGACCTTGGGTGGCCTGCTGATTGGGAAGGCTGGAGGCCGTATGTGACGTAGTGGGAATAGTGTTCACTGCTTGCTTTGTTATGCTGTATGAGATTCCTACTGTCTTGTGCTGCTCTGCAGTGACTGTGTGAGGGTGGGGGGGGGGGGGGAATCCAGTGGGGGATGGGATCTTTGTGGGAGAACTCCTGAAGGAAGGCACGTAGGGAATGGCCCAGGCCAGCCTGTCACCTGACCCTAGCAGGAGAGATGCAACCAGCAAAAGTCAGATAACACCAGGGATGGGCAAGAGGCTGGCAACGGGCTGGTTCCGGCTGCCAAGCCACTGGATCTGGCCTACAGCTGCCTTGCCAGAACTGTAAGGCAGGGATCAGGTGGAGCTTTAAAAAGCCAGCTGTTCGCAGTTCCTAACTGCTGAAGAGGGAGACATCTCATGCTGTTCCCACCCCCAGCAAAATCTCTTAGCTCCCAGTGGCCAATCTCTTAGTTTCCAGCCAACAGGAGCTGAGAATTTTTGCTGGGAGCAGGGGCAGTGTAGGAAGCCTTCTCCCTCCCTCCCTCCTTGACCCCTCCCCTTCCGCTCATGCCCAGAGAGGAGCCACATGGAGCAGCAAACAGCCTGAAGCAGTCAGTCTGCTTCAAGTTTCTGCTGGCAAGCGCCTCCCAGCAACAGCCTGCCTCTGGCACCCTAATTCCTCCCTTCCCCAACCCTCTGCCCCCTCCTGTATCCATACCCCCTCCCAGATCTGGCACCCCAATCTCTTGTCCCAGATCACAATCCCCTCCTTCCTTCAGTCACGCCCCAAAATCCTGCATCCCAGTTCCCTGCCCAAGGTCACAGTTGACTCCTTCACCCAAACTCCCTCCCAGACTCCGTTCTCTCTCCTACAGCTCAATCCCTTTTCCTAAGCTCCCTTCCACACCCAACCTCCATCCCAGACCCTGGAATTCCTCCATTAATATCCTGAAAGAGTGCAGCCTTCGATCACCTTCCAAAATCTTGGAGTGCCCCCCCACTCCCAGTCAAAAATTATTGCCCACCCTGGATAACACCTTGGGCCCTCCTCGAAGTGAGACAAAGGAGTGGGCAGGGCTGCTTTGACAGCTGGGACCAGTTGCTGAGTGTGTGAGGGAGTTTTTTGGCTGGCTTAGGGAGGAGGAAATCTAGCTGGCTTGGGGGGTTGTTGAGCTGTGCCAGGAGAGAGGAATGAAGATCAGAGGGTTCAGCAAAGCCCAGCTAATGGCCCAGCTGGGAGAGAATGATTCCCCCAAGGAGCTGGATCCTGTCCCAGCTGGGAGTAGCCAGACAGCTCCAGAGTATGTGCACCAAGCTGCTGAAATGGAGGCTGCTCCTGCAGGACTGTGACATGGAGATGGCCTGTATTAAGGACAGTGCCAAGCCCTGGTTCATTGATCTGGTGTGGAGAGAGGGGCCTGAGTGATCCTGCTCAGTTCAGTCTCGTAGTGGGGACTGCATTCACTGTTTCCTTTGTTATGCTGCATGTGATTCCTACTGTCCTGTGCTGCTCTGCAGTGACTCTGGGTGGTGCCCAGCTGGGAATGGGATATTTGGGGGAGACCTCCTGACAGAAGGCACTAGGGAATGGCCCAAGCTAGCCTATCACCTGACCCTAAGGGGGAGATGCAACCAGTGATAGTCAGATAAAACCTTGTTGCTTCTCCCTCCCTCCCCCCGAAGCTGGACAAAGGATGGGGCAGGGCTGGACCAGTTGCTGAGTGTGTTTTTCAGCTGGCTTAGGGAGGGAGTCTAGCTCAGAGTTTCCCAATCAGTGGTACGAGTACTTGAGAGAAATCGCGCGCGGGGGGGGGGGGGGGGACAGGGCGTACATCAACACAACTAAAATGTGGAGAAAACTGAATTTTTGTTTTAAGTTTTACAGCACTTAAATTTTGGATGTAAAAAGTACAAAAATAATAATCACCCACCTGGCTACAATTAAGTTGTTTAAACAAATGTGTTGCAATGATAGAAAAAAATTTGTGTCTGAAAACTGTAGGTACCAAGGGTACTTTATAATAAAATAAAATTTTTTAAAAAAATAAAAAGGGTTGAGAAACACTCGTCTAGCTGACTTGGGAGGCTGGGTAGGGGCCCAGGGCCCAGAGCCCTGGCTCTAGGCCTCCTGACCTCCAAGATAAATTGTACTGAATGCTCATGGTTCCTGTAACAACGAATCTGTGCTACACTGTGTCCTTGTCAATGAATAAACCTTCTGTTCTATTTGCTGGCTGAGAGTCATGCCTGGCTGAGGATGGGGGTGCAGGGCCTGGTGACTCTCCCACACTCTGACACCATGTGCTAGCTGTGGTGCAGGAGTCCTGCCAGCATTGACTAGGGAGCAATTGAGAATTTGGGAGCTTAGCACTGCTCGCCTGCAGACCTAGCAGGGGATCTGGACATGCCCCACAGTCCTGCAGAGCCATTAGTGAGCAAAGGGATTCGTACAGCCCCTACCTCTGCAGCGTCTGAGCATCTCAAAACTTTTAGGCTACATCTACACTGGCAGTTTCTTGCGCAAGAACAGCTGTCCTTGCGCAAAAACTTGCTTGCTGTCTACACTGCACGAGCATTCTTCCGCTAGTAAGTTTACAGTATAGCGTTGTAAAACAGGGCTTCTTGCACAATAGTTATTCCTCTCCCCACGAGGATTAGGCCCTCTTGCGCAAGAGCTCTTCCACAAAAGGACAGTGTAGACAGGCAACATGAATTTCTTGCGCAAAAAGCCCCTATGGTTAAAATGGCAGAGCTTTCTTGCGCAAGAGAACATCTACACTGCCATGGATGCTCTTGCGCAAAAGCACATGGCAGTGTAGACACTCTCTTGTGGAAGATTTTTTGCACAAGAACTCTTCCGCAAGAGTTCTTGCGCAAGAAGCTGCCAGTGTAGATGAAGCCTTAGAGTGTCTCTACTGGGAGGCCGGCAGGGCTGCTGTCCCTATGACAGGTAGAAATCTGAAGCATGGAGAGATTGACTTGCCAAAGATCATACAGAAAGTCCAGCTAATTCCCTTCTGCTCATCTTGCCTGGCACTGCATTTGTGTGTGGGAGTGGGATGGGGAAGGAGGGGCAGCCAAGCACCCTTTTGCCTGGCTGCAGTCGTAGGTTTCACTATCTAGTGCAATGGCATCAGGGAGAGTTTGACCTACTCAGCCAGAGGGGAGGCAGGCACAGCTCATGGCTACACCTCCCATTGGCATCTGCTTGGGAGCATCCCACTGCAATCTCAAACACAGGTGATCATCTCTTACTACTTTGGGATGGGCGATGTCCGTCTGCGTGAGCACATCTCTTTGCTCTGCCGGTCCCAGATGAGGAACTGGCCCCTGGCTCTGCTGCCAATCCCGTAGCTGGCATGAGAGGGCTTCAATGATGATAAGTGTGCTCTCCAGCCGCCCCTCCAGTTCTGCTCGGGACAGGACACTCAGGTGCTCCCGTGAACAGCTAGTGAAAGAAGATACTTGTGAGGGGCTTCAGGAGCACAGAGTCCACGAACTAGAGAAATAGCTCACAACTTAGGAACACTGACTAACCCCCAGTACCTGAGCATGTAAGGATCAGGTCTTGCCCTGCAACCATATGTAGAAGCCCAACGTCATATCCCCACATTCCATCTAGATTACATTAAAACTTATCAGGTTGTTAAAAAGAGGTAACCCTGTGCTAATAGCACCCACCATTAGCAAATACAGAAAAAGGTTGAAAGATGGTTAGAGAAAACTGAGTTTGAAAGTAATTAATCTAGCAAGAAACAACTTATCAATAGTTGTGGTTTGAAGTCCTCGTTTCCGTATTGTCTTTACGATCTGTCTCATTCTTTGTTTCTGTCTGTTACATAATAATTTTGCTAAGTGTAAAGTAAATTATAAATTGATTGGTTAGAGAATTTTGTTATAGTTAGCATTGTAAAAAGTTAGTAAAATGATTGGCTAAGCACTAAGGTATAACTAAGCAGGACTCAAGTTTAACTGTATAAACTGGGGTCTAAGAAGGAGATCAGCAGGAAAAACATGAATAAGTGTTATGCTTATAAGCACACAGGATCTTGATGTATTTTGGTAGGATCCCTACTGACCTGGTGTCAGGTAACCCTTCCAATTGGGTCAGGACTTGGTGGAGAGGGCAGGCCTGGGTTCCCTTATCTTGGCCACCACCCCCACCAGGATGGTGACCATGTTTATCAGTAGAGCTGACTCTGTCCACTGGGCCACCCCGTCTCGAGATGCAGGGCAGCCCTTCAAACTCAGTTGTGGTGCACCTCTTCACCCCACTCTAAGGAGTAATGGAATGTACCAGCCCCACAACACAGGGAGCATATGAAGGCTAATTTAGCTACAACTAATCAGGAAAGCGATCTTGGAGTCATCGTGGATAGTTCTCTGAAGACATCCACACAGTGTGCAGCAGCAGTCAAAAAAGCAAACAGGATATTCGGAATCATTAAAAAAGCGATAGAGAATAAGACAGAGAATATCTTATTGCTCTTATATAAATCCATCGTACACCCACATCTGGAATACTGCGTACAGATGTGGTCTCATCTCAAAAAAGATATACTGGCATTAGAAAAGGTTCACAGAAACGCAAGTAAAATGATTAGGGGTTTGGAACGGGTCCCATATGAGGAGAGGTTAACGAGACTAGGACTCTTCAGCTCAGGAAAGAGGAGACACGAAAGGAGGATAGGATAGAGGTATATAAAATCACGAGTGGTGTGAAGAAAGTGAATAAGGAAAAGTTATGTATTTGTTCCCATAATATAAGAACTAAGGGTCACCAAATGAAACTAATGGGCAGCAGGTTTAAAACAAATAAAAGGAAGTTCTTCTTCACACAGCGCACAGTCAATCCGTGGTACTCCTTGCCTGAGGAGGTTGTGACGGCTAGGACTCTAAGGCTGTGTCTACATTGGCATCCCTTTCCGGAAAAGGGATGCTAATGAGACACTTCGGAATTGCAAATCCGCGGGGGATTTAAATATCACCTGCGGCATTTGCATTTACATGGCTGCCGCTTTTTTCCGGCTCGGGGTTTTTGCGATTTTCCGGAAAATAAACCCTTTTTCCGGAAGATCCCTTATTCCTACTTAAGGGATCTTCTGGAAAAGGGCTTATTTTCTGGAAAATCGCGTCTACACTGGCGCTTTTCTCCGGCAAAAACCCCGAGCCGGAAAAAAGCGGCAGCCATGTAAATGCAAATGCCGCAGGGAATATTTAAATCCCCCGCGGATTTGCAATTCCGAAGTGTCTCATTAGCATCCCTTTTCCGGAAAGGGATGCCAATGTAGACACAGCCTAAGGCTATGTCTACACTCACGGTTTCTTGTGCAAGTAATATGCAAATGAGGCTAAGCGTGGAATATCACCTAGCCTCATTTGCATACCTAATGAGCCACCATTTTTTTCAAAAGAGGCTCTTGCGCAAGGAGCGTCTACACTGCCCCTTCTTGTGCAAGAAAAACCCTCTTGCGCAATGCCGTTCTTCCTGAAAAGTAATAGGTATAATGGCATTGCGCAAGAGGGTTTTTCTTGCACAAGGGGCAGTGTAGATGCTCCTTCTTGCGCAAGGGGCAGTGTAGATGCTCCTTCTTGCGCAAGGGGCAGTGTAGATGCTCCTTCTTGCGCAAGAGCCTCTTTTGAAAAAAAATGGTGGCTCATTAGGCATGCAAATGAGGCTAGGTGATAGTCCACGCTTAGCCTCATTTGCATATTACTTGCGCAAGAAGCCGTGAGTGTAGACATAGCCTAACAGGGTTTAAAAGAGAACTAGATAAATTCATGGAGGTTAAGTATATTAATGGCTATTAGCAGGTCTCGCCAAGTGGCAGCAAACTCAACTCGCCAGCCGCAGAGTTCTGTGCTCTGCGCATGCGCAGATCGCTCTGTGCCGGCTCTTCCGGGGTGTAATCTACTTGCCACAGGTGAGTAGATTACATTGTTTGTCAAGCCCTGACTATTAGCCAGTATGGCTGTGTCTAGACTGGCAAGTTTTTCTGCAAAAGCAGGTGCTTTTGCGGAAAAAACTTGCCAGCTGTCTACACTGGCCGCTTGAATTTCCGCAAGAGCACTGACGATCTCATGTAAGATTGTCAGTGTTCTTGCAGAAATACTGTGCTGCTCCCGTTTGGGCAAAAGCCCTCTTGCACAAATGATTTGCGCAAGAGGGCCAGTGTAGACAGCACAGTGCTGTTTTGCGCAAAAAAGCCCAGATGGCTAAAATGGCGATCGGGGCTTTTTTGCGCAAAACCGTGTCTAGATTGGCACGGACGCTTTTCCACAAAAAGTGCTTTTGCGGAAAAGCATCCATGCCAATCTAGATGCACTTTTTCGAAAATGCTTTTAACGGAAAACTTTTCTGTTAAAAGCATTTCTGGAAAATCATGCCAGTGTAGACATAGCCTATGGGTAAGGAATGGTGTCCCTAGCCTCTGTCTGTCAGAGGGTGGAGGTGGATGGCAGGTGAGAGATCGCTTGATCATTAGCTGTTAGGTTCACTCCCTCTGGGGCACCTGGCATTGATCACTGTCAGCAGACAGGATACTGGACGGACCTTTAGTCTGAACCAGTATGGCCATTCGAATGCCTTGAGCCCTAGGAATTTAGTAGAGGTGGGTGCCCCTAGAGCAGGTTCTCTCAACCTATGGGTTGGGACCTAAATATGGGTCGCCATTATATTTCAAAAGGGTCTCCAAGCGTCTCACCAGGTGGCTCTGCCCTCCCTCCTCCCCCCATTTTTTAATTACCTTGGGTTACCAAGTCTTCCAGAATTGTCAAAATGGGTCCACATCTGGAAAAGGTTGGGAACCGCTGCCATAGTGTTTGGGTAACAGAAGTTTCTGCAGCTAACAGGTAGAGCCCAGCAAATCCAGATATCCACAGGTATCTGAATCTGCAGAATCCACAGCTCATTTCTGTGGATACAAGTTTTATTTCCATGCAGGGCTCTTATAATAGGGACACTTACTGCCAGAGCAGGGAATCTGTTTCTGCTGCACTATCCTTTGCGCAGACAGACCATTCCGCAGAGGTGTTCGTACTTTTCTCCAGCAGTGCTGGGGGAGTCATCCAGGTGCCTGCAGAGCGGCTAAGGACAGGGGTAACATTTGTGCCTGCATCTTGCTGCAGAGCTGGCAGCGGTAGGCTTTGCCTCAAGGACTCCGACACAGAGATGTGCATGTTTTTCTCCAGCCACTCCAGTGGGGTCATCCAGAAGATGGGTATAATGTGGCTGGTACCAATCTCAGAGGTTCTCTGCAGCCTCCCAACAGCCTGGCTGTCCTGAAGGAGAGGGAAAGACATAGCAGTGCCCTGAATATCCCCGGGGGACCTGGCACCAGCAGGTTGGACTGAAGAGGAGGCTTATGTCTGGAAGGTGTTCTGCTCAGAAGCTTTCCCTGAAGGGAGTAAGGATGTAAAAGCCCATTTAATTGGTTAACCAGTTAACATACTTTTTTAACCAGTTAACCAATCAAAGGGTGGCTGGGATGTGGGCCTTCCATCATTCATATCCCTGGCAGGAAGGAGCAGCAACTCTTACTACCCTAACACAGCAGAACCTGCACCCAAACCCCTCTTGCACCAGCCCTGAATCCCCTCAGAGCTAGCACTCCACATGCCCAACCTCCTACTAGAGATGTTAAATATCAGTTAATTGAAGAGTCAAGTAACCTTGTTACATTTTAATTGGTTAGTCAACTATTCTGTAGTCCTTGGAGGCAGGGCTGGCAGCCACTGTATCAGAGACACCAATGCTGGGTGCCAGCTGGGAGCTGGTCTGCGAGGGGAGCCAGTTTAAAAACCAGCTCTCCTCACACACCTGCTGCCTGTCACCCTGTGCTGCTGCTTCTGAGAAAGAGGCAGTAGTGAGGGGTGACAGCAGGCCCTGTCTAGGGAGGGTCTGAGCACCCAGACCCAATGTGAGCCAGAACTGAGACAGGATGCCTGCCCACCTGGCTCCTAATACACTTTAAATGCAGAGCTACAGCAAGAGTAGGTCCTAGACACATTGCAAGCCAGTACTGAGCAAAAATGTACTGGCAGAGAGAGGGGAAGAGGGAAATGCACAGAGTCTATAGCCAGGGCTTACCAAGCAGCGGCAAGCCCTGCTCGCCAGCCACACGGTTCGGCACACTGCGCGGGCTTGTAATCTACTCGCCATGGGCGAGTAATTACACTAATTGTCAAGCCCTGTTACTATAGCAGTAACGGATACGCTTTTGTTTATTGGTTACTCAACTCCCCCTGCTGGGTGACAGTGAACGGGGGACGAGGGGGAGCGAGCTGGACAGGTCGTTCTTGGGTTGCCCTTTAATGTAGAGAATAGCCGTGGACATAAAACAATGGGTGATATCCAGCTGGGGCCCGAGTCCCCAGCAAGACACCAAGCGCCTCCCCGCTCAGCCCCGGCCCCTCTCCCCATATCACGCGCGGCCCAGCCAGCTCGGGGCCCGGAGCAGGGGGGGGGAGCGTGTTAGGGCTCTTGGCCGAGGCACCCCACGGGGGGGGCAGCAGGAGCAGGGCTTGGACTTGCGGGGCCCGCCCTTCCCTGGCCTCTCGCCCCCAGCCAGCTCGGGGCCCAGAGCAGGGGGGGGGGGGAGCGTGTTAGGGCTCTTGGCCGAGGCACCCCACGGGGGGGGCAGCAGGAGCAGGGCTTGGACTTGCGGGGCCCGCCCTTCCCTGGCCTCTCGCCCCCAGCCAGCTCGGGGCCCAGAGCAAGGGGGGGGAGCGTGTTAGGGCTCTTGGCCGAGGCACCCCACGGGGGGGGGGCAGCAGGAGCAGGGTTTGGACTTGCGGGGCCCGCCCTTCCCTGGCCTCTCGCCCCCAGCCAGCTCGGGGGCCGGAGCGGGGCCTGGACTCGCGTTCACACGGGGGCGGGGGCCACATGCGGAGCACGCGGCTCTCCCGGGGAGGAGGGGCAGGCGCGCGCACTCACCGCCTCCATGGCCCCCAGGCAGCCGCTTGCTCCGCACTGCTGAGACCCCTCGGTTTGAACGCGGCGCGCCGTCCCCATTGGCTGCCGTCGGCAGTGACGTCAGGGCGGAGCGACGCAGGGTGTAACGGCCGGGCGCGAGGGGGGGCCGGGGTCTCTTCCCCCCGCACACGCGGGTCCCGGGGCCGCTGGATCCCAGACGGGCGGAAGTTGCGGGCTCCAGCGCTGGGGGCTCTCCCGCTAGGGGCGCCTCGCAGTCCCGGGGCCACGCGCCCCCCTCACCGGCCTGCGGAGAAAGCCGGGAGCGCCCGCCCTGTCCGGCTACCAAGGGCCCGCGCGCTCTGGTAGGCGCTGCTGAGTGTTGCATCGAGCATGTGTCCGGCAGTGCCCAGTGCCCACTATGGACGCCACCTTGGGCTGCTCACTGGTAAAGAGATGCTCCCCTCCCACCTGCAAATCCGAAGACATTTAAATTCCTTTCCTGTGTCTGTGGCACGTTGCATGGTGGCTGATCCAAACACTCCCCTGCTCGGAGCAATGCAGAGCTGTTGGATCTAATCAGTGTGTGGAGCAAAGATTCAGTTAATTTGGAGCTGCAAGTGACCCAAAAGAACTGGGACACGAATGGTTGCATTTCTCAAGCCCTGTGTGCCAAGGGGCATGAGTTAGACACCGTACAATGCAGAGCCACTATCAAGGAACTCTGACAGGACTACTACAAGGCAAAGGAGACAAACGGCCTCTCTGGTCTGGTTTGATCTTCTCTGGAGACTGCCAGACAATGAACAGGCCAGGGAGGGGGAGAATTCCTGTGCCAACCCCAAATTTCTGGGAAGCCCAGGCAATCTGGAGCTGGTTTGATTTCCCAGGGGAGTCAGGTTTTCTCCTTGGTGGATTATGACTTTTCCTATTGCAGTTGCACTTTCTCTGCTTTGCCATAGCCCCACCCCGGGTCCTTTTGGCCAGCTGACAAGCAGTGGTACGAGTCCCCTTTAGGGTACTCGAGAGAAGTCTGGGAGGGGGTACATCAATACCACTGAAACATGGAGAAAACTGAATTTTTGCTATTAAGTTTTACAGCGCTTTATTACTTTTGTACTTTTTACACCCAAACATTTCATTGCCCGCCCGGCTACAATGAAATTGTTTAAATAAAAAAAGAAAAGTTGAAAATCACTTAGAAAAGTTAGATGTCTGCAAGTCACCAGGGCCTGATGAAATGCATCCTAGAAGGAACTGATAGAGGAGGTATCTGAGCCTTTAGCTATCATCTTTGAAATATCATGGAAGATGGGAGAGATTCCAGAAGATTGGAAAAGAGCAAATATAGTGCCCATCTATAAAAAGGGAAATAAAAACAACCCAGAAAACTACAGACCAGTCAGTTTAACTTCTGTGCCAGGAAAGATAAATGGAGCAAGTAATTAAGGAATTAATCTGCAAACACTTGGAAGATAATAAGGTGATAGGGAACAGCCAGCATGGATTTGTAAAGAACAAATCATGTCAAACCAATCTGATAGATTTCTTTGATAGGATAACGAGTCTTATGGATAACGGAGAAGTGGTGGATGTGGTATACGTAGACTTTAGTAAGGCATTTGATATGCTATCGCATGATCTTATCAATAAACTAGGCAAATACAACTTAGATGGGGCTGCTATAAGGTGGGTGCATAACTGACTGGATATCCGTTCCCAGAGCGTAGTTATTAATGGTTCACAATCCTGCTGGAAAGGTATAAGAAGTGGGGTTCTATAGGGGTCTGTTTTGGAACCGGTTCTGTTCAATATCTTCATCAACAATGTAGATATCGGCATAGAGTTTGCAGATGATACCAAGCTGGGAGGGATTGCAACTGCTTTGGAGGCTAGGATAGGAGAAATGGTCTGAGGTCAACAGGCTGAAATTTAATAAGGACAAATGCAAAGTGTTCCACTTAGGAAGGTACAATCAGTTTACAGAATGGGAAGCGACTGTCTAGGAAGGAGTACGGCAGAAAGGGATCTAGGGGTTATAATGGACCACAAGCTAAATATGGGTCAACAGTGTGACACTGTTGCAAAAAATGTAAACATGATTCTGGGCTGCATTAACAGGTGTTTTGTGAGCAAGACAGGAGAAGTCATTCTTCCGCTCTACGCTGTGCTGATTAGGCCTCAGTTGGGCTACTTCTACACTGCAGGCTTCTTGAGCAAGAACTGTTTTACACAAGAGTTCTTGTGCAAAAGGTCTTCCACAAGAGTGCGTCCACACTGCCATGTGCTTTTGTGGAAGAGATGTGCTTTTGCGCAAGAGCGTCCGTGGCAGTGTGGATGCTCTCTTGCACAAGAAAGCTCTGATAGCAATTTTAGCCATAGGGCTTTCTTGTGCAAGAAACCCCTATTTCCTGTCTACACTGTCTTCTTGTGGAAGAGCTCTTGCGCAAGAGAGTTCATTCCTCATGGGGAGAGGAATAACTCTTGTGCAAGAAGCCCTGTTTTCTGACGCTTTACTGTAAATTTACTTGTGCAAGAATGTGTGTGCAGTGTAGACGCCCTGCAAGTTCTTGCGCAAAAAGCCTGCAGTGTAGACATAGCCTTAGAGTATTGTGTCCAGTTCTGGGCACCACATTTCAAGAAAGATGTGGAGAAATTGGGGAAGGTCCAGAGAAGAGCAACAAGAATGATTAAAGGTCTAGAGAACATGAGCTCTGAGGGAAGACTGAAAGAATTGGGCTTGTTTAGTTTGGAAAAGAGAACATTGAGATGGGACATGATAGCAGTTTTCAAGTATCTAAAAGGGTGTCACAAAGAGGAGGAAGATAACTTGTTCTTCCTGGCCTCCGAGGACAGAACAAGAAGCAATGGGCTTAAACTGCAGCCAGGGAGGTTTAGATTGGACATTAGGAAAAAGTTCCCAACTGTCAGGGTGGTTAAACACTGGAATAAATTGTGGAATCTCCATCTCTGGAGATATTTAAGAGTAGGTTAAATAAATGCCTATCAGGGATGGTGTAGACAGTACTGGGTCCTGCCATGAGGGCAGGGGACTGGACTTAATGGCCTCTCAAGGTCCCTTCCACTCCTAGTATTCTAGGATTCTAAGTCTCTATAAATGTTTTGCAATGGTAGAAAAAATTCTTGTGTGTCTGAAAACTGTAAGTCCTGGGGGTACTTATAATTTTTTTTAAAAAAAAAGGAGTACAGGCAGTCCCCGAGTTATGCAGATCCGACTTATGTCAGATCCGCAGTTACGAACGGGGCCCGTCTCCCTGGTATCCAGCAGACCAGGGAGAGGAAGCAAAGCGGCGGAGCACGCGGGCAGCGGACAGCCCAGACACGTCTGGGCTGTCCGCTGCCCGCGTGCTCCGCGGCTTTGCTCTGCTTTGCTCCCCGTCTCCCTGGTCTGCAGACCAGGGGGACGGGGAGCAAAGCGGCGGAACACGCGGGCAGCGGACAGCCCAGATGCGTCTGGGCTGCCCGCGTGCTCCGCGGCTTTGCTCTGCTTTGCTCCCCGTTTCCCTGGTCTGTGGACCAGGGGGACGGGGAGCAAAGCGGCGGAACACGTGGGCAGCGGACAGCCCAGACACGTCTGGGCTGTCCGCTGCTCGCGTGCTCCGCGGCTTTGCTCTGCTTTGCTCCCCGTCTCCCTGGTCTGTGGACCAGGGGGACGGGGAGCAAAGCGGCGGAACACGTGGGCAGCAGACAGCCCAGACACGTCTGGGTTGTCCGCTGCCCGCGTGCTCCGCGGCTTTGCTCTGCTTTGCTCCCCGTCTCCCTGGTCTGCAGACCAGGGGGACGGGGAGCAAAGCCGCGGAACACGCGGGCAGCGGACAGCCCAGACGCGGCTTTGCTCTGCTTTGCTCCCCTTCTCCCTGGCCTGCAGCGGCTGAATCTGGATGCCAGTTCCGACTTACATACAGATTCAACTTAAGAACAAACCTACAGTCCCTATCTTGTACGTAACCCGGGGACTGCCTGTACTTTATAAAAAAAGGTTGAGAAACATTGCTCTAGGCAACATCTTGCTTCATATTAATGTTGCTTCCCTTTAGGTCTTTATGTTGTAGGGTGTTTGCTGGCATCAGAGTGGTGGGAGGCTTGGTATAGTGGAGCAAGAGGTTGTAAATTTGTCATTAATAATACTCTGCTATAAATACAATTACTTTGCCACAAACAGAGTCATTTGGCTGGGGGCGCCGGGCTGGGCTGGGTTGGGAGTAGAGCGCACGCCTGACGGGCGCACCTGATGCTTAGAGCAGAGAGCCGGGAGCTGGGTCACATGCTGCCTCCCTGTACACACTGCGAGTTGCTGGCAGCAGGAGCAGGCATTTTAAAAATAAGATTAATGTACCCCTCCGGTTCCTCCAGTGCCTGGCTCTGTGGGAGCATGATTTGGGGGGGAGGGAGATGCTGTGGGGTACCTGGCTCTGGGAGAGGGGAATTTGGTTGGGGAGGTGCTAGGGGTGCCTAGCTCTTCAAGAGGGGGATTTAGTTTGGGGGGCGCTGGGGGTGCCTGGCTCTTGGGGAGGGGGATTTGGTTTGGAGTAGCGCTGGGCTGCCTGACTGGGGGATAAGAAGATAATAATATCTTATAAACCTCTACCTTTTCCCTCTGCTGCCATGTCTCCTCCCCTTGCTCCATCAGCTCCCCTGGTGCCTGCTGCCCCCCAACCCCTTACCCTCCTCTGCTGTCCTGACTCCAGCTCTTCTCACTGCCCTCAGCCTTCCTGAGACCTGCCCCCCTCCACCAGCCCTTCTCTCCTCCCTGTGCCCACTCCTCCAGTAGCCCCACTCTACTCATGTGAGTTACCCCTCCTCATCCCCTCCCCTAACACCTCCCTGCCTCTCTCCTCTGGTGCTGGTCCCTCCCCTGCAGGTGTCTGCCCTTCTGCTTCACCTCCAGAATCCCCTGGCACCTGCACCCTCCTGGTGCCTCCTCCTTCCCTCACTGCCTCTGTCCCCTTTGCCCTCTTTTTCCCTGATACCCATCCCCTCACCACCCTCTGCCCCCATTCCCCTCATGCCCCTGTGCCCTCACACATTCCTTGCTCCATCCCCGCCTTCCTCATGCCCACCCTTTCTTTCAAGCCTTCTCCCAGCACCTTCCCCTCCCCCCTCTAGCCCCCAGTGCCCTTACCCTTTCCTCTCCCATCATCACCCTGTTCCCCCTCCCGCTGACACCTCCCCTCCTGCCCTTTACCTCACTGTCTGCACTTGGCCCCCTGGGATTTGTCTCTCCTGCACCCCTGTCCCTTGGTGCCTTCCCCTTTCTTTTTCTTCTCCTGACCTCCTCCCCTCCCCTGCCCTCAGCACAAGCCCCTTCCCCATATTTTTCCCCTCCTCTCCTCTCCCCTCCCCACAGCTCAGCCCAGCCCCTTCCCCTCCCCCAGAGCCAGTTCTAGGTTTTTTTGCTGCCCCAAACAAAACATTTTTGGCCGCCCCCCCCCTTTTTTGTTGTCTTTTACACGTTTGCATTTTGCAATGGTTTTTTGTTTGTTTGTTTGTTTTCATTTTTGTCCCAGCATTTTAGCCCTATAAATAGCAAATAGCATTTTCATTCGTTTTTTTTTTTCCATAAAGGCAAAGGCGCTTTAAGTGAATTCCCCCTTTCACTTGCTGCTGGGTCACAGCAGCCTTTTCCCTGCCCTGTCCAGCCCCTCCCTATGGACAAGCACCCCTCACTCCTGACCCACAGCGGGAGCAGAGTGCAGGGACAGCACAGAGCCAGAGGGGTGCAGGGAACAGTGAGGGTGTACAGGGTGGCACGGGTAAGGCACAGAGGGATGCAGGGATGGGGGGAGACGAGTGCGGGGTGTGGTGATGGCACGGAGAATGGGACGCAGGGAACAAGAGGGGCAGAGGGATTGGGGGCTAGGGGCAGTGCAGGGAACGGGCTGCACAGAGCTGGGGGGGCAGGGATCAGGGGGAGCAGGGTGCGGGGTGCAAGGGTGGTGCAGAGCCAGAGAGTTGCAGGGAAGAGGGAGAGCAGGGGATCCGGGGTGCAGGGGATCAGGGTAATTACCGGTGGGAGCAGGTAATTAAGGAAATCATATGCAAACACTTGGAAGGTAATAAAGTGATAGGGAATAGCCAGCATGGGTTTGTGAAGAACAAGTCATGCCAAACTAATCTGATAGCTTTCTTTGATAAGATAACGAGCCTTGTGGATAAGGGAGAAGCGGTGGATGTCATATACCTAGACTTTAGTAAGGCATTTGATACGGTCTCGCATGATATTCTTATTGATAAACTAGGCAAATATAACTTAGATAGGGCCACGATAAGGTGGGTGCATAATTGGCTGGATAACCGTAGTCAGAGAGTTGTTGTTAACGGTGCTAAATCCTGCTGGAAAGGGATAACAACTGGAGTTCCTCAAGGGTCTGTTTTGGGACCCGTACTGTTCAATATCTTCATCAATGATGTAGATATTGGGATAGAGAGTACGCTTATTCAGTTTGCAGATGATACGAAACTGGGTGGGGTTGCAACTTCTTTGGAGGATAGGGACATAATTCAAAATGACCTTAGCAAGTTAGAGAAATGGTCAGAGGTAAACAGGATGAAGTTTAATAAAGAGAAATGCAAAGTGCTCCACTTAGGAAGGAACAATCAGTTCCATACATACAAGATGGGAAGCGACTATCTAGGAAGGAGCATGGCGGAAAGGGATCTAGGGGTCATAGTGGACCACAAGTTGAATATGAGTCAACAGTGTGATGCTGTTGCAAAAAAAGCAAATATGATTCTAGGTTGTATCAACAGGTGTGTTGTAAGCAAAACTCGTGAAGTCATTCTGCCGCTCTACTCTGCACTAGTTAGGCCTCAGCTGGAGTACTGTGTCCAGTTCTGGGCGCCACATTTCAAGAAAGATGTGGAGAAATTGGAAAGGGTACAGAGAAGAGCAACAAGAATGATTAAAGGTTTAGAGAACATGACCTATGAAGCCAGGCTTCATGAACTGGGCTTGTTTAGTTTGGAAAAAAGAAGATTAAGGGGGGACAGCGGTTTTCAAATATCTAAAAGGGTGTCACAAGGAGGAAGGAGAAAATTTGTTCCTCTTGGTTTCTGAGGACAGGACAAGGAGTAATGGGCTTAAAGTACAGCAGGGGAGGTTTAGATTGGACATTAGGAAAAAATTCCTAACTGTCAGGGTGGTCAAATATTGGAATAAATTGCCAAGGGAGGTAGTGGAATCTCCCTCTCTAGAGATATTTAAGAACAGGTTAGATAGACATCTGTCAGGGATGGTGTAGACGGAGCTTGGTCCTGCCTTGAGGGCGGGGGGCTGGACTCGATGACCTCTCGAGGTCCCTTCCAGTCCTATGATTCTATGATAGGGGCGGCGTGAGAAACAGGCAGCGCGGAGACGAAGGGGCGCAGGGCTGGCGCAGTGAGCTGGGCGGCTGGCAGGGAGCGATCTCTCGCCAACGGGGGGGCTGGGGATGTGGCAGGACTGGAGCCGGCGGGGCAGGGCGGGGCCTGGCTGTGCCACGCACCGCAGCCAGCTCCCGGAGACACGTGGCCAGAGCCGAGCTGCCGCAGCCCTTTAAAATCGGCGGGGCCAGGTCACATCAGCGTCCTGGTGTCTGCTGGCGTCCCACCCTCTGGCTTGCGCCCTGCCTCCTCACACCAGAGCTAATGCAGGCACCCCGGTGGCAAAAATTGCTTCACTTCGCCCCCCCCCCCCCCCGGCAGTGCTCTGCTCCTCCGCCAGCTGGCGGATCAGATAGGGCCGTGCCACCCGTAGTGCAGGCTTCAGCCAGCCTGTCACAACGGCCCACTGGGCCAGTCCACCCCTCTACCTGCCAGCTGGTAAAATCTACTTGCCATGGGTGAGCGGGCGAGTGTATTTGTCGAGCCCTGATTATGATCATCTAGTCTGACCCCCTGCACAATGCAGGCCACAGAATCTCACCCACCCACTCCTGGAATAATCCTCTCACCTATATCTCAGATATTGAAGTCCTCAAATAATGGTTTAAAGACCCCAAGATGCAGAGAATCCTCCAGCAAGTGATCCGTGCCCCATGCTACAGAGGAAGGCGAAAAACCTCCAGGGCCTCAGCCAAGCTGCCCTGGAGGAAAATTCCTTCCCGACCCCCAAATATGGTGATCAGCTGAACCCTGAGCATGTGGGCAAGACTCACCAGCCAGATACCCAGGAAAAGTTCCCTATAGTAACTCCTATCATCCCACCATTGGCCTATTTACCACCGATAGCAAAAGGTCAATTAGTTGCCAAAAACTTATCCCATCAAACCATCCCCTTCATAAACCCATCTAGCTTAATCTTAAAGCCAGATAGGTCTTCTGCCCCCACTACTTCCCTTGGAAGGCTGTAATAGAACTTCACTCCCCTAATGGTTAGAAACCTTCGTCTAATTTTGAGTCTAAACTTCCTGATAGCCAGTTTATATCCATTTGTTCTTGTGTCCACATTGATATTGAGCTTAAATAATTCCTCTCCCTCCCTGGTATTTATTCCTCTAATATATTTAAAGAGAGCAACCATGTCTCCCCTCAGCCTTTTTTGGTTAAGGTAAACAAGCCAAGCTCCTTGAGTCTCTTTTCATAAGACAGGTTTTCCATTCCTCGGATCATCCTAGTGGCCCTTCTTTGTACCTGTTCCAGTTTGAATTCATCCTTCTTAAACATGGGAGACCAGAACTGCACACAGTATTCCAAATGAGGTCTCACCAATGCCTTATATAACGGCACTAACACTCCTTATCTCTACTGGAAATACGTCGCCTAATGCATCCCAAGAGCGTATTAGCCTTTTTCACGGCCATGTCACATTGGCGACTGGGTGGTACACAGTCACGCAGGCCTTGGTGCACGTACAAAAAGTGTTCTGCACATGGGTGGGTCAGGCGAGAGGGAACATGGCGCCCGAGGAGACCATGAGGGTCAGAGGCCAGCCCCATGGTGAGGTGGAAAGCATGCCTGAGCCCGTGCTTCCTAGGCTCCTCATTGCCTAGCCAGCTTCTCCGTGGATGTGTCCTGTGGGTGGGAATAGGGGCCACACTCCCCGTTTGGCAGAGCTCGTTATGTGCATGTGTCAGCCGAAATGGTCAGGGCAGTGTGTGCGTGTGTGTTACACCCAAGTCTTCAACTGCTGAGATGCAAAGTCTCGTTGCAGTGGGCAGCCTAGGAGGCTGGAGGACGCCCCGGAAAATAGTTTAACGTCTGTGACTTTACTGCTAGGACCGGGGTCCCGTCGCAGAGGGCAGCCAACAGGCTCTCAGATGCCCCGGTGTGTGTGTGCGCTATACACCCTTGACTTCAACTGCTGAGACCGGGGTCCCTTGCAGCGGGCAACCTGGAGGAGGTTGACGGGTGCCCCAATAAGTTTACAGGGAGAGCTTATAACACCTCAGATTTTAGCTGCTAGAATCCAAGATTCCTCGCAGCGGACAGCCTTAGGGAAAGACTGAGAGGTGCCCCAATGGATCTGCCACCTGGGAGTGACACAATCCAAAACACCCAAGCTCTCCCTATACCTGTCCCCTTTGACCGGCTGAAGTTCTTTTGTTTTGTGTTCGGTTCGGGTACAGCAGCACGGGTTCAAGTCAGAAGCTTGACACGCACTGGCTTATTTATAGGAGAAAGAAAGAGAAAATAAAATAAAGAAACTTGGTTCAGTATATATATATATATATATATATATATATATATATATATATATATATATATATATATATATATATATATATATATATATATATATATAAAAATAAATGAGGGCACCCCACTTATTCCCAAAGTTTATAGCTAAATCACCTTACCAAAGGCAGTTTACAATAGAAATGAAGCAGTTTGCCTTAAGAAACTATAATAAAGTAACTAAACTTATAACAGAGTGACAATTAAAGCGTACACATAAAGAAACACATTGCAGGTACAATTCTCACCCCTGCGTTCCAGACTTGGCGTGGCCAGCGTCTTTCTCTCAATCCTTCTCTCAATCAATTCTCATTGATTAGGATCGCTTCCCAACGTCATATACTGGATTTGTGCAGAGGAGGTAGCAGTGTCCACAAAAGGCCTAACAATACATAGAAGCATGCAGCAAGCAATTACAACAAGTAAAATGGTTAATATAGTATTTACAATAGAGTGAAGGAATGGAGTTAACGAAAATCCTAGGTGTTGGGCTAGCCAATCTAGCCATGAGGCTTTACATTCTTAGTTACAGCATGTCTTATCCCATACCGTTCATTGCCACTTCCCTTGCCTCCCCTCTTGACCTCCCCCCAGAGTTATTTAGAGGATTGCGGTAGTTGCTGTCATCGAACTATACCGGTCCCCATCGGAAGATGTCACTCTTGTTTCACTAGTCATTGGGGCTGAGAGGGACAAACTTGATTCCCAGTCCAGTAGAGGAGTCAGGTAAGGTGTTCTGGTACATCAGTAGCAGTTGGGATGAGGAAGAAGACCATGGTGAGTTGGAGTACCATGTCTCATTTTAATAGTCTGTAACTAACAACAGTGGTTGCAAGCACTACAACAGCAAGCGGTGTATATATATACAAAAAGTTCATGGTGGTTTCCCGGATCCACACCAGCATGGGGAGGGAACCATCCCACTGGAGCACTGTTCAGGGCTATTGCCTCAGTTTCCTGTAATAAAACATAAGGTTTGCCGGTCTTGGATACAATCCAAGCCTCAGTAATGGTTATTGGTGTTAGCCCAGCATCTGCAGTGGTCTAGACTCCTTTTCCCTTATAGGAGTGCAGTAAATGGGTTTGTGTCCCCAAACTGGGGTATTGGGACAAGGGCTATTAAGTGGTTTAGTCCCATGATCGTAGACAACCCTGTGTCACATTACCGAATTGGAGGGAAGCAGCCAGATCGCTGCTGCACCCCTAGGTGGGGGTGTTGGCCCCAGAAATTGGTATAAAAGGGAGCCATGTGGAGTATTGAATGGGAGCTTATCGTTTGTTGATCTTATGTACGCTATTTATGTGAGTATATAATGTCTATGTGTGTAGGTAGGAATCTGTAATCTGTGTGGAAGCTGAATATTTCTCTGAATGTGGTTAAGCATTGCTATGGACAGGCTGAGTAGTGAAGCCCTGTGGAACAATGGCTCTCAATGGGCTATGGACACACCCAAAGAATGGGGGCTGTCAGCTGAGAGCAGCCAGCAGGGAACATAGAGATTGGCCTCTGACCAGGTGACTTGCTGCATACAAGAAGAGGCCAGGAAGGAGGTATAAAGAGACCATGTGGTCGATGCCATTTTGTTCTCAGCTCAGCACTTCATCCCAGAGGCAGCACTGCAGGGATCGAAGAGCCCGGAAGACCTGTGAACCCATCCTGATCTTAGGATGTGCAATAAGAACTTTTAAACCAGCAGCTGCAACATCTCTGCTAGAGCCTGCATCGAGAACTGGGAGATTCGGTGCATGTAACGTACTGTACTTTAATAACCTTACTCTCATGCTTTTCTTTATTGTAATAATAAACCTTTAGATATATATTCTAAAGGATTGGCCCAGCGTGATTTGTGGGTAAGGTCCAGAGGGTAAATTGACCAGGGATCTGTGGCTGGTTTCTTGGAACCGGACAGAACTTGTTCGGGGTAGGTGGGATTGGGTGCTAGGACCCCCCCACCTGTGTATGAGGCCCGGGGCCATCTGGGGCACGGATATTGCTGGGGTGTCGGAGGGGTTTTGCTCATGAGGCTTCAGGCAGGCAGCTGAAGCGCTCTGTGGGACTGGTTTGTGGCCTGTGTGGAGAGGTCACCAGTCTGGGGGCTGTAAGGAGCCCCGGATTTGAGCAATTCGCCCTGAGCGGGTGCCCTCAACAGTGCCCAGACACGGCCCGATCTGTCACACCCTGTTGTCCATTGGGTTGGGGAAGCAAAACCAATTCTTGAAACAATTTCTACTCCAGTTAAAACATACTTCCACCCTTGCTTTCTGGTGGGCGGTGGACCAATATAATCTACTTGCCAGGTTGCCCATAGTATTTTTCCACCTCTTAGCCTGGCAAACCGTTGCCCTTCTGTTATATGTGTCCTTGAGTTCAGCACATAGGGTGCAAGCTTGTACCAGATCTCTGGCTTGTTTGTGGGTGATAGGCCACCCCCTGGCATGTGCCTGCCGCACCAGCTCATCGCTTCCTGTGTGTCCCAAGGTTTCATGTAGCCAAATGTACAGGCATTCCCAATCCACCTGGGCAGCAAAACATTTGTGCTGCTGCATCTGCTAGATTATTTAGCTGTGCAGTCGGTGTGTTATTCTTTTGGGCACATGACTTATGCTTAAGGCATGTTGGGTTGCATGCTGGTACATCCATTTCCAGTATTCCAATCTCCAAACAGGCTTTCCACCTATTTCTCAGTTATTATTCTTCCAGTTAGTTATCCACTGGGTGGCTCCAGCCCAGATAGCATAGGAGTTAGTGTAAATCAGTGGTCCCCAACCATTTGGGGTTGCCGGGCGCCAGGGGGCGTGGCCATTCGCCCGCCGGGCGCCCGGGGGGGCAGGGCCCCCCCATAGCCGCATTCCGGGGCCGGCGCTCTCCCCTCAAGAGCCGCGCGCCAGGGGCTGGCGCTCTCTCCCCCCTTCCCCCAAGCGCCGCGCGCCCGGGGCCAGCGCTCTCTCCCCCCCCTTCCCCAAGCGCCGCGCGCCCGGGGCCGGCGCTAATGCTCTCTCCCCAAGCGCTGCGTGTCCGGGGCCGGCGCTAGCGCTTTCTCCCCCCCCCCATGCACCACAGGGCGTGAATCCGCGGCGCTCCTGGGGCCGGTGCTCACCGTGCGCCACGCTCCCGGGGCCGGCTCCGGCACCACGCATGCGCCACGTGCCCAGGGCCAGGCCAGCCCTGAGCACTTGGCGGGGGCAGAGAAATGCCCCCGGGGCGCCATGGCGCCCGCGGGCACCGTGTTGGGGACCACGGGTGTAAATTGTACTGGCACCTGCCTCACAGGCTGGTTTGATTGCTGCTAGCTCTGCAAGCTGAGCTGTTCCTTCTGTGTTTGTGGTCAGGGGTGCAGCGGATGTATCTGCTGAGACAGCAGCAGCCTTCCCTGTCCACTTTCCTTTGAAATAGGTTAATGTCTGGCTACAGCATGGATGAATCTCTTCCTGCCCTGTATGTCCTTTGGGCTGAGAGGCATTTTGCTCGCTTGAGGTGGGGTGTGGTCCTTGGCTGCAGGCAATTTGGCTTGGTAGCGCTGTGATTATGAAGGAGAGTGACCTGCATGCAAGGAGAGATGCTCCTAGTTTCTGGGGTGCCTACAGTATTGTCCAATGTTCAGCTATGCCTTTCTTCAGAGGAACAGAGCACATCCTGGGTGGGCAGGCATGTGGAGAGATCTGGGGGGGCTGCAGTTTTTTATAATTCATGGGTGAGGAATCTTTTGGGAGTCAGGCCAAAATCAGTTTGGGAGGTCACAAACAAGTGACACACAAACCAACGAAAAAAGCCCTCCCTGACGTGGCCCCCAACGGAGAGGGAGAAATACATTCCCTTTGCAGGCTAGAGCACTGGAGGCAGGGGCAGATGAGAGTTTTGCGGGGCCCAGGGCAGCACACTTTCATGGGGCTCCCCTTTGGAGAAAAAATAGAAAAAAGGCATTGAATGCGGAAATTGAAGTCTATTTTCATATTAAATGTGATTTGGGTAAATTAGATAGAAACTTAATTTAGTTGGATAATTTTTATTTTAATTATATTGTAAGTCACTCAAACAAAATTCTGCATTAATAATTAAAAATTTTCATTTGTATTTAAGTCTATTATAGCTGTCTAGCTCTTTTGGCAGCACATTCTTCAATTATGTCATTAAAGTCCATTTCTTTACACAGATCGTTTTCAATTGATATAATCGAAAGACCTACAAAATGCTCCTGGCTCATAGTAGATCTTAAGTAATTCTTTATTAGTTTCAATTTTTCCATAGTACCTTTTAGACTGAGATTACATTCTTCAAGTTTTCTTTTTTTCTTTAATTTCTGGCTTCCCGTCAAATATTTTCTACCTGCGTCTCTCACTCTGCTAGTCATTTTATAATTTGAGGTTGTTGGCGAATTTACACTTAGAAAATTGTTATTTATCTGTAAAAAACAGAGTGAGTGACATGGTGCATGTGCCATGGCCACAGCCAACAGGTAGCGCGTGCGCAAATCAGTTTCAATCTGTCACCCGTTGCGTATTCACATTACTTCATTACACATGTTTCACATATCAATATTAAATGTTCATTATTAAAAAAAACTAGCCAATAGCCCGTCATAAGATGGGATTTTGGGGTCTCTCTTTCTCAGCTCTCTTCCGCTTCCTGCCTCTCTCTCCTCCGCCTCCTGCCTCAGCTCTCCTCTGCCTTCTGCCTCTCTCTCTTTCTCTTCTCCCCCTCCTGCCTCTCACTCTCTCTTTCTCTTCTCCTCCCCCTCCTGCCTCTCACTCACGGAGTCCAAATGGTCATTTGTATCTCTTGCTCCCATGCGGCGGCCTAGCTGAGTGGCGCAAAACGCAGCCGAGTGCCACGGCGGGAGGCGAAGGGGGATGGTGCGGTGACGTACATGGCCAGAGGGCGGGACCTGGAGCCTCTGTCACGCCCTTCACCTCCCACTGTGGCACTCGGCTGAGTTCTGTGCTGCTCAGCTGGGCCGCTGTGCGGAAGCAAGCAGCACAAGCGACTGTTTGGCCCGGTAAGCCACCGAGTGGCGTGGGAGCAAATGGCGCACCGCCAGGGCTCATCCCTCTGTCACACCCCCCCCTTTAAATTGGTCATTGCTCCTTGTTCCTCCCTCTCATCCCTTTCATGCCGCCTTGAGAAAAAGTCAGCATTCTGGTGGTTTGCGCCGGCCCTGAGGGCTATGTCGAGTGCGTAGGGCTGCAAGGCCAGGTACCAGCGCATCACCCGCGCGTTCGAGTCGTTCATCGTCGGTAGCCATCACAGGGGGCCTGGTCCGTTACCACCCGAAGCGATTACCTAATAGATAGTATCACAGCAGGTCAATCGCCCATTTCATAGCCAGTGCTTCTTTCTCTATTGTCGAGTACCTGCGTTCTCGCAGGAATCGTTTACGACTAACACAAACTACTGGGTGTTCCTCGTCCCCATCTCCCTGTGACAGGACGGCTGCTATTCTGCTTTCAGAGGCGTCCATTTCTACAGTGAAGGGGCGGTCAAAGTCGGGTTGTGCTAATACCGGAGCCTGAATTAGGCAGTCTTTTAACATCCGGAAGGCTTCTTCACATTCCGGGGACCACCTCACCTTCTGGGGCATAGCCCCTCGGGTTAAGTCTGTCAAAGGGGCGGCTATTGCTGCCAAATTGGGCACAAAGCGGCGATAGTAGCTTGCTAGCCCCAAAAACTGGCGGACCTATCTCTTGGTTATTGAGGGCTGATAACTTCTCAACGCCTCTATTTTCTCTACCAGGGGTCATAACTGGCCCCGACCCACGGTATAGCCCAAATAGGTTACCTCCCTTTCTCCAAAATGGCACTTCCTGGGGTTGCTGTGAGCCCTGCGTCTTGGAGTGCCTGTAGTACTGCTGCGACTCACTGTAAGTGTTTGGCCAACATTCTACTTTAGATGACTATGTCATCAATGTAAGCTGCGGCATATTGGCCATGCTTTTTCAGTACCTGGTCCATAAACCTCTGGAAGGTGGCGGTTGCTCCGTAGAGACCGAAGGGCATGCGGACAAAATGGTACAGTCCAAACGGGGTTGAAAAGGCCGTCTTCTCTCGTGAACTTCCGCATCATCCCTTTGAGCGTCTGATTAAACCGCTCTATGAGGCCATCGGTCTGCGGATGATATACAGAGGTCCACAGGCTTTTGATTCATAACAAGCGGCATAGCTCCCCCATTAAGCGAGATGTAAAGTTTGTACCTTGATCAGTAAGTATCTCCTTGGGCAATCCCACGCAGTTAAACATCTTCATTAACTCCATCGCCAAGCTTGAGGCGTTTGTGTTTCAGAGTGGCACCGCCTCCAGGTACCATGTGGCATAGTCCAATACAACCAGGATGTATTGGTACTCTGTTCTTGACCTTTCTAGTGGCCCTACTATATCCATCACTATTCTTTCAAAGGGCACTTCTATTATCAGGAGAAGGATGAGGGGGGCTTTAGGTACACTGCGCAGTGCCACCTTTTGGCATTCTGGGCATGACCTGCAGAAGTCCGGTACACCCCTGGCCAATAAAAGCGCTGTAATATCCGTTTTACTGTTTTTTCATACCCCAAGTGACCTGACCAGGGGTTAGCATGTGCCACTTCCATAAGGCGGCGGCGGTATCGTCAGGGCACAAGGAGTTGTCGGTGAGCGGTCTGTTCCTCCTTCCCTTCGTTGACCCGATATAAACGGTCTAAGTGTACCTCAAAATGGGGGCCCGCTGGCCCTTCCACTGGTGACTCCTCCTCGTCACCCCTCTCTCAGGCCGTGGTCCAGTCATGCCACAGCGTGGGGTCTTTCCGTTGTTCCTGGAGGAAGTCACCCTCTGCTAGTTCAAGGGGGAGGTGTTCCCTCGGGTCCTGGCCTCCCGTTGGTGGGGTCTGCGCTGCTGTACCTCCCGGGGGTTCCCCCAAAGCTCCCAGCTGGCTTTCTGTTACCCCAGGTATCCCTCCGGCTTGCCAGTTGCCCACGGCTCTTCGGAACTCCATCCAGTCCCGGCCCAGCAAGACTGGGTACGCCATCCTGGAAGCTACGACCACATAGTACCAACTAGTTTGGACTCCATCCCTGATCTGCACCCATGTGGTGGCATACTGGTGCAAATCTCAGTAGACACACTGTACGTGTATGGGTGGACCCCACAGGCCCTTCGGTGCAATTAAGTCCGCCCACACTATGGTCTGACTACAGCTTGAATCGAGGAGGGCTACCACTCGATTGTCCCCAATCACCACAGGCCGCATAATCTTACCTTCACCCTCCTCCGGGAGTACTCCATTGCCAGATAACGCCTGAGCATATGAGCAATCCATATAGGGACAGTCCTTAACAAAATGTCCTTCCTGTCCACAGCGGAAGGAGGTCCCCCTGGGTACACTGGTCTTCGTGAGGTTGCGTCCGGTGTTGGGCAGGCGTCCTGCCGTGTTTTGAGGTGTTTCCCGGGACGGGATGGACCAGGCAGGCGCCAACGGTCAACGTGTCACCCCTCTTCCGGCCCCCCACTTGCTGTCCTTCTCTGGGCTCCCCTTGGCGCGGGGTCCTCTTCCTGGTTTGATTCGCACGGGTGGGGGTGGCCATCCTACCTGGTTCGTGCCCTCAATTCCCTTGGCGGCCTCATAGTCGTTCATCAATTCCACCGACTCACACAGAGGGGTGATGTTGGCGTACCCAGCGTTGCCCGCCGCTGGGCAAGATGTTTATAAACTGCTCCAACACTACCAACTCTGCCTCCTGCTTCAGGCGTAATACCCATCTGGTCTAAGATAGCTTCTTTCAGTTTATAATAGTGCAATGCGTCCCAGTAACTTAGGCTTCAGAACGCCAGTTGCTCAGGTCCCATTAGATAGGGGGCCAATAACGTGGCCCAATGTGCCTCCGGCCATCTGGCTGCGGTGGCTACCCATTCAAATGTCATCAAGTACGCCTCGGGGTCACCTAAGGACCCCATCTTGGTCAGTCTGACAGTCGGTCAAGGCTCCCCACCATCTTCCTCACATACCTCCTCCCCTTGGCCAGCAGGTCCTAGCCCCAATGGCGCCAACATCTGGGTTTGGCGCCTCCACTGGTCCTGCTGGTTTTTAAATTGCTCGGCCAGATGCTTTATCAGCTGTCTCTGCTGCTCCTGGTGTTGCAACAACAGTTGTTGGATCAGCAGGGTCTGCTGTTGCTGACTCTGTCTCTGGGATTCTTTTATCCATTCCAGGAACTGGGCCGGATCCATCTCCCCGCTCCTTTCCTGGAGACGTGAATGGCTCGCCTCCACTTTTGTCCTCTAACAGGAAAGACAGACTGTATCCCACTCCCCTTGGGAGTGCTCCCCCCTTCTGTTCAGGGATGGGGACCCTTCACAGTGCCCACGTTCTCCACCACCTTGTGACAGCCCTATCCAGCTGTCCCATTCACCTCCCTCCTTGGAGGTTATTGTCATTCAGACCCCACTTGGAGGCAGCCTCCTGTCTCTTGCGGTCGCTTGGCCAACCCCTGCAATGGCAGACCCACCTTCAGTGTCGCTGACAGATTACCGCACTCCTCGTGGCGACTGGGGAGGGGAAAGGGGGGCCCGGGCCCACCCTCACTCATGGGCCCCAGCCCAGGGACCTAAGGACTCAGATCTGCTAGGATCTGGTCCGGCTGACGGGGCATCCCGCCATAACTTGTCAGCCCGCCAACCCTTCTGGGTTCTGCCCTGGGCTGCTTCCTTTCCCCTGCGGCTCCCCTCTGCTCCAAGGCTCACCTTCTCTTTGGCTGACAGGATGCCAACGGGGGGGGGGGGGGGGGGCGGTTGACCAGAGTCTCCAGCCCCTTAACACCGGTTCACCCGAGCTGTCCCAGGCCTAGCTCCTCGTGCGCCACAGCCCTGGCTGTCCTCTCCGTGCCCCCCTCCACTGGGTATGGCAGCGGTGCTTTTAAACGCCGTGCCATTTCCGCCCCTCCCGACATCAAGGGGCAGGGCTGTCGCACACCCACGCCAGCTCCCCTCCCCTTGCGGGTTGCTATAGCATACGCACTTCCCTGCACTGTGCCGCCTCCGCTCTGCCCTGGCTTACGGGGGAGGGTGGGGAACGTCTCCGCACCATCCCCTCTCCCCCAACTCCGTGCCCTTGCAGCGCCGCCCGCGGGCTGTTCGGCCTGGTTAGCCACCGAATGGTGTGGGAGCAAACGATGCACCGCCGGGGCTCATCCCTCCTGGTGCCGAACAAAGCCTGCTCGGCAGGGGCTGCAGTGCGGGGCAAGGGCGCCCCATCACAGGCACCTATCAACCTCTCTGGGCTGCCTACTGCGAAGAGACCCTGTGTCCTAGCAATTGAAGTCTCGGGTGTATAATAGAACTCACACACACCCCACTCACTAACCCGACTGTCGGCTGACACCATCCGAACCCTCGGATTAAAAATCTCTGTCACTAACAATACTGGTGGCCAATAGGCTGTCCGGGGTGGATCTTAACGGACTGGTCTGTCCGCAAATGGGCTGCGACTTAGGGCGTTTCTTGGCTGTGTGCTAGCCAATGGGTTTTCAGAAGACAGCGTTGGAGGAGGACTGTGTCGGCCAATGGGCTGTCAGCAAGGGTGCCCATTACGCGCTGCCCTGTCGGCCAATTGGCTGTTGTTGGTCCGAAGAGTGCACTGCGTGTGGGGCCACGAGCGGATCTTGGGTCCAAGCGTGAGGCTGTCCTGCACCAAGCCTGCCTCTTATCAGCTGGGCTCCGTGTCCCGCGCGACAGGTTCCCGCCTTGTCAGTGTTTACAGCTGGGGCGGGAACCTGCCTTGGGCGGGGGTCGCTGACCCACAGAACAATCATTGGGGGGGCACTCAACAGTAGCAAAACCCCCACGCCGATGTGCACCTCCCAAAACATCTTGCTCCCCTGCGGGGGGAGGACAGGAGGGAGCAAGGTTTAAGCTTCTTCAAACCGGATTCGCTCCTCTGGGGTACTAGAGCCAGTGGGTTTTGTGGCCCCTGAGCTCCGGTTGCAGCCACAATGGAGGGTACCAGTGTGCGGGACGGGACTGCCAGTGGGTGGGACAAGGACGGGGGTACAGTTGGGTGAGGGTGGGAGGTGAGGTGCAGGAGCAGGCTGGGGGCGAGGTGTCTGGCCAGGGGGAGGAGGCAGGTGCAAGGGAAGGTGTGGGAGCAGGCTGGGAGTGGGGTGTCTGGCTAGGGGTGAGGTGCAAGAGTGGGCTGGGCATGAGGGGTCTCAGTGGAGGGTGTCTGTGGGTAGGCTGGGGGCATGGGGTCTCAGCCTGGGAGAATGGGGGGCACTAACTTGCTTTCACAGTGCTGCCAGCATCACAGCCCAGGATTGGCCTCCCGCTGCTCCCATTGGCAAGATTTTGGCAAATGGGAGAAGCAGGGAAATACTCCAGGAAGCAGGTCCATGCCCTGCTGTGGAGGGGGAAGGGAAGCAGCAGTGTGTGGAGCCATTTCTAGCTCCTCTTCTTCCCTGCAAGCTGGATCCGGCAGAGAGCCTTGGGGCTTCTCTGCCCGTCCTTCCCCCCTCACCTCCGCAGGAAGCCGGTGCTCCATCTTTGTGGGGGCTGAGAGGCTGGAGCCCCAGATGGCTCCCTGCTGTGGAGGCAGTGAGGCAGGGGGATGAGCTCGTGCTGCAAAAGAGCCTATTTGGCTCGGGTGCCACAGCTTGCTGAGCCCTGCTCTAGTTGGTTCCTGAAATGGCTTTGTAAGAGGAGAGCCACTTAGAAATCCATCGAGTGCTTGGGCCAATTACCGTGTTCCCCGGCAGGTACGTGTGCTACCGTTTTGAATATCTGATTTGTGTCCCTGACTCCTTTGTCGCAGGGTCTGTCCAGTGTGGCCAACACACGTGGCCGAGGGGCCCAGCTGGCAGGGGGTGGCACAGATCGCCTTGGATGTGCTGTTGTATGAGCCGCTGATGTGGTTAGGTCCTGCGATGACATCGCGTGTGCAGATGTGCGGACAGGGCTGGCACTGGAGTTTCTTGCGGGGGTGGCTTCCTGGGTGAGTGTCTTTGAGGTGGGATGTGTGGTTTCTGGAAAGAATTAGTTTCAGGGTAGGGGGGTGTCTGTGAGCGAGGACCAGCCTGTGTCCCAAGGCCTGTGAGAGCGAGGGATTGTTTTCCAAGGTAAGTTGTAGATTATTATTGATGCACTGGAAGGGTTTTGGTTGAGGCCTGTAGGTGATGACTAGCGGGATTCTGTTGTTTTTCTGGGCCTGTCTTGAAGCTGATGCCCGGGCACTTGTCCGGCTCTGTCAGTCTGTTTTTCAACTTCCACGGGTGAGCATTGAACTTTTACAGATGCCAGACAGATCCTGTAGGTCTGTGTCTGTGGGCCTGGCACAAATCCGGTTGTCTCTTAGGGCTGGAGGTAAACAATGCTCGGGTGACGTGTCTAGGATGGAAGCTGGAGGCTGTAGGTCAGTGTTCATGCGCGTGTCGTCTTGTTGCTGCTTCAAATGACCTGTTCGTTGCTCACATCCACTCACTGGCCACGCCCGCTAAATGCTGGCGTTGGGGAGCGGAGGCCTCCCTTGGTCTAGACCGGCGCGCCAATCTTGACGGGACCAGTCTTTTGTAGGATTCTTCTCCTGTTCAGGTCTCTCTAGCTTGCTTTGTCAGCTCTTCATCAGTCACCATCTGTTCTGCTTCACATCTATTTATCTGGAAGTTGTTTTTCTTGATCATCTGGCATCAGTATGTCAGTGCCTGCTTCCCAGGGTTGCTCTGTAAAGGGGTGCTTGCTCTTAACTCCAAGGCCATCCCTGTGTCCTGCACTCATCTGCTTTACATTGGGCCCGATTGATGGTACCTTGGCACCCCTGAGTCTTCTGGCTTCTTTGACTATCTGTACTCTAAGACTGCTGAGCCTTCAAGTTGTTCACTTTCCAAACACTCACGTTCCTCACTCATTCACTCCCCATGTGCAAGAACTCCACAGCTGTTTCCCGTGGAGAAAGGGACACAGTTGCCTTAGTAAGGTACCAGTCTACTTGCAATGCCTAGCTTCTGTTAGTAAAATGGCAGTTAGCACAGAAAAGATAACTCGGACAATGGACTAGACAGAATGAAATATCTTGTTAGAGACTGACCCTCTCTTCTCCCCCCACCCACAAGGGGCTGAGGGCCACAGTGCTCCTGTGTGCCAGAGCTGGAGCTGGGCTCTGGTGCATGCCCAGAAGCAACCAGACTAATGGGTAAGGCATCAGCCTCTGGGCCTGGGTTTTTGGGTTTGAGTCCTGCCCCAGCCCTGCAGTCAGGGCAGCCACCATCTCCAGCCTCCCTGGGGCTGGGCTGCAGCCAGGGCAGGAGAGCTAGCTATTGGCTACCACCTCCAGCTACCCCCGAGGCTGGGGCTGGCATCAGCTGAAGATTAGGGAGGCTAAGGGCATCGCCTGAAGATGAGGAAGTTGGGGATCCCCAGGAGCCCAATGGACAAGGCATCAGCCTCCGGTGCCTGGATTTATAGGTGCCTGGACTTATAGGGAGCCTCACCTGGAGAAAGGCTGCACTTGGGCATTTCCCAATGACCCTGAGGTCCAATGTGGCCAAAAGTTTCTGGCCGCACACAAAAAGCCCTCACTGATGTGGCGCCTGACTGAGAAGGAGAAAGACACTCCCCACATTCGCATCGCATGCTGAGGGGCGGGGGCTAGCCTAGTAGATTGTGAGCACGCTAGACCCGTGGTAGGGCAGCAGGGAGCTGAAGCACCCACATAGGCTCCCCAATTCAGGAGGGTCCCCGAGCCTTGAGGGCCAGATCCAGGCAAGTGACCCCCCCCGGCCTGAGGTTCCCCACCCCTGTCCTAAAGGATGGCCCTCATCACCACCAGAGGGGGAGCAATTCTAGCCACACCTCAAGGACAGCTGAGTTGAGGACCAAGCTGGCCGTGAGGTAAACCCCAGAGGCTGCTCTCTAGGCCTCGCAGAGTTTAATAGATGTTGAGGTTGGATGAGATCATTAGGGCAGCAAATCTGACCCCTGCATACCACAGTAGCTCCTTTTGGATCCAAGCACACAGCAGAGAGGCAGCTAGTCTCCGCTAGCAGACCTCAAGAAATGAAGAACCCGTCACTTGCTTTGGTAGTTTGTGCCAGTGGGGAATCATCCTCCCAGTGAAGTATTGGTGCCCTATGTCCAAGAGGAACGTGTCTGGTTTCACCTTCCAGCCACTGGCTCTTGTCCTGCCTTTCTCTGCACCATGAACCGGCCCTTTGGTACCCGACATGTTCTCTCCAGAAAGGCCCTTAGACGTCCAGGTAATGTTGCCTATCAGTTTTCCTTGTAGAAGCCAAACCCATGGAGCTCAAGAGCTGAGCAGAAGGACTTTCTCTGCAGCCCTCCAGACTTTTGGCTCTTTGCTGCCCCATCTTAAAGACAACTTTTCAAAATGTGGCCTCTGAAGCAGGCTGCAGTCTCCAATCTCAGTCTCGTGGACGCGTCACCTCCCTGCCCTGCTCGCTTCTCTGCTCATGGGGCGGAGCTGGCGGGCAGGGCAGCGTGGAAGCCACAGCTCAGCCTCACAGGGTCAGTGACGCGGCTCCTTCTTTTTCCGCTTGACCAGGGCCGAATCCACTCACACATCAGCAGGAGCCAGGTGATGGGAAATGTGCAGCCGGGCGGGCTCTACACACTGCTCCAGTTCTGCGCCAGCCTTGCCGACTTCCCCTCCTGCTCCGTCGCCCCGGGTAGGTGGCAGCGATGGCGGGAGAGGCCCTCTAGAAATGGGCATGGGGGGGCTCTGGCCCGGCTGAGAAATGGGCATGGGGCGGAAGGGACATTAGAGCTGATGCTAGAGTCCCCTGTTGCCCAGGCTGGGTGGGGAGCGCCCCCCGTCACACTAGCAGCCCACGGGATGAGCAGACTATAGAGGGTTTGTGGATTCAGGGTTTCTCCCCCAGAGAGGCCGTGGTGCCTCAGGCTTTAGCTGAATGAGTTACAGCAGGAGGGTTTTGCTCAGGAAGGCCAGGCAGGAATAGCTGGTGGGCGGGAGGGGTGCAGCCAGCCAGGCCTTGGGCATGGAAGGTAGAGTATCGGTGGGTGATGAAAGTGGCGCTTTGTGGGGAGGGGTTTGCGAGCTGCCTCCATGTCAGCTACCAGAGTATATGCAAAACCTGTGACTGACATTTCTCATTCCCAAATGGAGTGCTTTGAATTACCGTCAGCATGTGCGGCGCATGGTCCAAAACACGCTCCTTCCTGGTGAGAAAGAAATTGCAGAAGAGTGCAGGCTTTTTTGCAAAACTAATTTACTTGGGTTCAGTTATTTGGCTGGAAGGGGACAAGCAATACATAGAGCAGGGACACAGGATGTCACCTGTCTCCCACCCACCCACCGCCTCGTTAGCAGCAATGTGGGGGGAAGGGGAGCCAGTGCCGTGGAGAGCCACCTGTTCCCCCGCCCCTCCCTCCTGTGCACTCCTCCGATAGAGAGGCACAGCGCGGAGCGTGAGGGGGGCAGACGGAGCTGGTACCTGCACGAAGCTTTCAAGCCAGCTCCCGGCACGTGTCAGCTATCAGCGGCAGCGGTGGCAGGCAGGATGGGGGTCGCCAGGGCTCACTGCGGATGGAGGCAGCTGCGTGAGATGCCGGGGCAGTGTCAAAGGAAGCAGTCCGTGCTGGGGGGGGGGCTTCCTGGGAGTGGGGGCTGGGAGTGCACTGGCTGCCGGCCCCACCTCAGGAGACTATCGAATAGTTGTGTAACCGATAATATTTGTATGGTTACAGGACTATTCACTTAATGGCTGCCTAACGTCCCTGCTTGCCTAGCAGTCAGCGCTGGCTGGGGCTTGTCAGTTGGGCAGGGGGAGGTGAGGGGCTGGGGGGTGCTTGGCACTGGGGGGGGCAGGAGGGTGTGAGGGGCTGGGGGGTGCTTGGCACTGGGGGGGCAGGAGGGGGTGAGGGGCCAGGGGGTGCTTGGCACTGGGGGGGAAGGAGGGGGTGAGGGGCAGGGGGGTGCTTGGCACTGGGGGGGCACGAGGGGGTGAGGGGCCGGGGGGTGCTTGGCACTGGGGAGGCAGGAGGGGATGAGGGGCCGGGGGGGTGCTTGGCACTGGGGGGGCAGGAGGGGGTGAGGGGCCGGGGGGGTGCTTGGAACTGGGGGGGCAGGAGAGGATGAGGGGCCGGGGGTGCTTGGCACTGGGGGGCAGGAGGGGGTGAAGGGCCGGGAGGTGCTTGGCACCAGGGGGGCAGGAGGGGGTGAGGGGCTGGCAGGTGCTTGGCACTGGGGGGGCAGAAGGGGGTGAGGGGCTGAGGGGTTGCTTGGCACTGGGGGGGCAGGAGGGGGTGAGGGGCCAGGGGGTGCTTGGCACTGGGGGGGCAGGAGGGGGTGAGAGGCCAGGGGGTGCTTGGCACTGGGGGGGAAGGAGGGGGTGAGGGGCAAGGGGGTGCTTGGCACTGGGGGGGCACGAGGGGGTTAGGGTTAGGGTTAGGGTGGTTCCCGCGGGTTAGGGTGGTTCCCTCGAGGGGTGGTTCCCGCGGGCGGGGCACGCACAGAACGTGTCCCGCACACGGGGGGGCGGGGCGGCCTGAGCCCTGCTCCCCGCGCTGCTCGCTGCCTGGGGGCGGGGCCGGGTGCCCGCTGAATCCCCCCCTGTGCCCGGGGGGGGCAGTTCAGCGGGGAGCGCTGTGGAGGGGGGATGCTCTGGCCCTGGCTGCCTGCAGTGCTGCCCAGTGCCCGGCTGTGCCTCCTGCAGAGGCCGAGAGCATCCTGGGTGGGGGCGTGTGGGGAGAGGGGGCTGGAGTGGCTGAGAATTGGGGGGCAAACAGGTGACAGACAAACCAACCAACAGAAAAGCCTCCCTGCCTGGCCCCCAGCTGAGCGGAGAAACGTCCCCCTGGCGCCAGAGCACTGCAGGGCCCAGCCTAGTCGCTTTGTGCGCTCCAGCCCCACGGGGTGGGGAGGGGGCAACGGTGGAGGAGCCCCAAGCACCCAGGCCTTAGGTTCCCCACCCGCCTTCTAAGCAATGAGCATTTTAGGCCTGGCTGGACTAGAGAAGGGGGCACCAGGGGAGTTGCCGCTGAAGGCGCGCGGCCGCGCACAAACACCCCTCTGCTGCCCACCTCCGTTGCGGAGCCTTGCAGCGGCACTCGCCTTCCTGCTGGACGGGGAATGGCGCGGTTGTTTTCCTGATCTGGTGGAGGGCGGCTGCCCCGTTGTGTCCCTGCTGGGGCAGCCTCGCCCCACCTCCAGCTGCTATTGGGGCTTCTGTTTGTTTCTGTTCATACAGTTTGCTGCAGTTTTCCATCCACGAGGACCTGCATGAAGCTGGTCCAACCAGAGATATGGGGATCGATTTTTAAGAGTAAGAGGTTTTGTTTTTAAAGCAGGGGTGAGGAACCTAATACCCCAGCTCACGTGAGTGTGGCCCTGGAGACTCAAGGTTCCCACACTAACGCTCTAGCTCCCCTCCGGATTGGAGCAGACAAAATCTGCTAGCCTGCCCCCCCCCCCCCCCCCACAAGCTCCGGTGTGCGAGGGGAATGTGGGAAGCTTCTTCCTCCTTCTCAGTTGGGGCATGTGTTAATGCGGATGGTGGGGTTTGGGATTTTTTTTTCTTCACACTTGTGTGTAGGGTTGCCAGGTGTCTAGCACTGAGCCAGACAGCCCGGTATTTGCACTTTTTGTCCGGTAAATACATTTAGAAAGTACCGGACATACAAAATGTCCAGTATTTTCTGCTTTTCCTCTGCGCCCAGCAGAAATAAACCGGGGGCGGGGAGATTGGCTGACTAATTAAAGGGGTCACAACTGGATTTTGCTCAACAAAAATGTTCCTGGTGGGGTTTTTTTGTTTGGTTGGCTTTTTTTCCTCAACAAAAATTTTCCTGGTGCTTTTTTTTTTTTGCTGAAACCATCTGACAACCCTACTAGTGTGTGCCTTCCGCCCCCCCAATAAGGTTCCCCATCCCGTCTGAAAGCGAGAGTTGGGAGAACAGGTTACCTTGCGTTCCTGTGTCCTTATAAGGAAGTTGAAGGCTACTATAAAATCCCCCCTCATGGTCTCCTCTTCAGACTAAAGAAACCTAAATCCCTCAGCCTCTTCATAGAGCAATTGCTCCAGCCCCCTAATCATTTTGGTTGTCCTCTGCTGGACCCTCTCCAATATGTCCACATCCCTTCTGTAGTGGGGGGCCCAGAACTGGACACAGTACTCCAGATGTGGCCTCACCAAAGCCGAATAAAGGGGAATAATGACATCTCTGGATCTACTGGCAATGCTCCTCTTAATGCAACCTAATATGCCATTAGCCTTCTTGGCTACAAGGGCACACTGTTGATTCATCTCCAGCTTCTCATCCACTGTAACCCCCAGGTCCCTGTCTGCAGAACTACTACTTAACTGGTTGGTCCCCAGCTTGTAACTATGCTTGGGATTCTTCCATCCCAAGTGCAGGACTCTACACTTGTCCTTGTTGAACCTCATCAGATTTCTTGTGACCCAATCCTCCAATTTGTCGAAGTCATTCTGGACCCTATCTCTGCCCTTAGGCATCTTTTAGCCTTTTTGTTCTATTATTGTTTTTCTATTTGGTACTAGAAAATCAAACTTTCCTCCTGCTTGGGCCTCAAGTTTCACTCCAGCAGCCCTTCCACAAGTAGAATCGTCTGCAAAATAAAATGTCAGGGCGACCGTCATTAAGGTGCTTGTCCCTGTAAGGACATGTGACTGAACTGGTTGTTCAGAAGGTTTCTGGTGAATTGGTTTATGCACAGGTATGCCTCCCGTTCTTCTTTAACCACCGCAGTCTCTTGTTTTTGTCCGGAAGCAAATTCTCTGCCAAGCCACCTTTTTTCCCTTTCATGTAATTGTCTGCTCCTTCCTTCGGTGTGGTAGACTTGTTCTAGTGTGGCATTAGACAACCGAGCCACAGAAAAGTCTGCCTTGGTACCACTGAGTACCGGCCCAGACCAAAGTAGCTTTCAGACACCTTAAGAGAGTCTTAATTTGCAATTCTCCCCTTTCTTCTCCTTGGATTTTCAACTAGGAAAGTGTGCTAATCATCTGCTTTTGCGGAAAAACTTGCCAGCTGTCTACACTGGCCGCTTGAATTTCCGCAAAAGCACTGACGATCTCATGTAAGATTGTCAGTGCTTTTGCGGGAATACTATGCTGCTCCCGTTCGGGCAAAAGTCTTTTTCCGAAAGACTTCTGCGCAAAAGGGCCAGTGTAGACAGCAGAGATTTCTTTTCCGCAAAAAAGCCCCGATCGCGAAAATGGCGATTGGGGCTTTTTTGCAGAAAAGCGCGTCTAGATTGGCCACATACGCTTTGCCGCAAAAAGTGCTTTTGCGGAAAAGCGTCCTGCCAATCTAGACGCGATTTTCCGAAAATGCTTTTAACGGAAAACTTTTCCGTTAAAAGCATTTTCGGAAAATCATGCCAGTGTAGATGTAGCCTGTATCTAGTGGTCATGTGAGCTAAGATCAGCTCATATGGCTGGAGTCTGCAAACATACAGTTTTTCAAGACAATCCTGAGGAGACAACATTGATATGTGTATGTTAAAGGAAGAAAGTTTACATACCCAGTATCTTGTGAAGAACTTGTCACCTCAGCACAGGGTCCCGGGGCGGGCTTTACCATAAGGGACCCGGAGAGATCATCTAGGCCAGCTGGAGGGGGCAGGGGAGGGGAGGGGAGAGGAGAGGAGGTTGGCCACTGAAAATGTTGCAGTATTAATTTTCCTTTTATTTGACTTCATATCAAACAAATATTTACAGTTTAAATGACCTTGTTAATTCTCCCTTGTGTTAGTACTCTTTCTTCCAGAACGTTTTAAAAACACAGACGAGACATGTCTTCGCCTGGGTGGCAGGCGTCCGAAGAAGGGCACGTGACCTCGATCTTGGAGCACGAGACAAAACTCACTCCGCTCCTGGAGGGGAAATGTTAGAGGCAACACTGGGCTCCAGTGAGCAGCAGCCAGGTGACGCACGTGTCTGTCCTTTCCACACACCTGGGGTGGCCTAGCTCCTAAGCGTTCTCTGTCTCTTTTTCGGTCCCTGTAGACTTGGAGGAGATGAGAGGCTGGCAACGTGGTGGCAGAGACCGAATGGAGCCACCCCCCCGAGACCCTGCCGGCAGATGGAAACCAGACAGTGATCTATGGAAGAAGAGCAAATAGCAATTGGCTCAAGGTAAGTATCGAGGGAGGGCCGCACAGACGTTTGCGAGCGTGGCACGGGTCCCTGAGAAAAGGCCCTCTGGCTTGTGGTGGAAGAACTTGAAAATACGAAGTACAAAAGTCACAGTGTTGTACTTAAAAGAAGTACTCGGGGTCTTTTTCAGAGGGATAAGGCAACACGCCACATTTATTGATCACACACACACACATTGTATATATATATATATATATATATATAATTTATTTATTTATCACATGCATATGATAAGTATTGATTATTCTATGACACTCATGCACTCACACACACACACACACACTCATGCACAAGCACACTCCGTCTTGCTGTTGTTACCAACTTGTTGCTCCCCTTAACTTCACTGGCCAAGTGAGTTAGATGGGGGAGGGGTGGAGCCGGGCTTCTGCTGATCCGGATCGATGCTCCGATGGTGACAAGATGAGACCCGGAGTCCTCTGCAAGACAACTCACTTTTATAGCAGCTTCCTTCTTATGCAAATATATCCCAGATTCAAAATCTGGGTCTGTGTCCTTTGGTCCCTTTGTGGGTGCTGTCTGTTAAGAGAGGGTGTTTTCCAAAGAAGGTGCTTGCTTCTAATCCCCAAGGCCTTCAATATGTCTGCTCTTCTTTCTTGAGCCCTCTTGACACCTTGGGTCTGGCTTCCACCCCCTTTTCAACTGGTGTTGCTCTCTGGAGGTGCTTGGCTCCCAAGTGTTACTCATTCACACCTCGTTCATTCAACTGGGCAATTGATTACAGAGTGGGGGGAGAGAGTGGGGGAAAGATCTTATTCTACTCCTAGCAAATGACATTTTTACCTCTTTAACTATATACTCTGTATTAGAACCCTATATAGAAAACTTGTAGAAAACTAAGTTACAAGGTTCTATGGATTCAGGTTCTAATACAAAGTTACAAGGTCATATGGATTAATACAAAGTTACAAGGTTATATGGAGAGGCACAATGTCAAGTCATATGAAGTACACAGATTTATCTACAACAGAAACTGAACACCGATTTTTGTATTTTTAAAAATGTCATTAATCCCCCCTCCCCCCGCCGCCCCCCGAATCTGGCGATACTTAACGTGTCTAGGATCATACGGAAAACTAAGTGAGTAGGCTGCCAATTGACCTAGCGTCACGCATGCTGAGAGTTGGCAAAACTGGGATTGAAATAAAGACTTGGTCTCCCAGCAGCACCGAGGAGCCCCAGACATGGATTAGGGCCTCGTGGGAATAGTTGTCTCCTAATTGATCTAATCTTTGGCTTTTGAGTTTAATATTATTGGTGAGTCCTTCTAGGCGACTGTTACTTGGTGTGCATGCGTGCGCATGTAAGTATGAGTGCAAGTGTGTGCGTCCGCAAGTGTCCATTTGCGTGTGTGTGCACGTGCCTGCGTGCAGGCAGATTGAGCAGATGCGTGTGTGCGCATCTGAGCGAGGGCATGAGTGGGCGCTCAGGCGTGTTAATGTGTTAATTCGCGTTTGTGAGTGTGCCCCGCCCGGATCTCAGCCCTTGGGCGCCCGAGTGTGCACCCCGCCCGGCCGGGCCGCTCCCCTGTAGCGCCGCCCCCAGCGCTGCGCCCGCTGCCTCATGGCCCGGCTTGGTGCGAAGCTGCCACTGCCAGCTACGAACAGCAGTGCACTACTAGTGACGTCATTGCCCTGGCGCGGTGCATGCAAATGATGGAACGCGGGGCACGTTCTATCGGCTCCCCGGCGAGTGACACGTGGGTTTGTGTCGCACACAGACGGGTCCCAGGCTCCGTCATTAATGGCAGGGGCGGTGCCTGGTCTGGGGACGGGGCCACTGACTGGCAGGAACTCAGCTGGGACACAGAAGTGAGCGGCAGAAAACTCCTCGGGGTCTCCGGAAAATCCTCGCGCGGCCCCTCTGGGCTTGTGAACGGGACGCAGCAGAGGCAGCTGCCCCCTCCCCCCCCACCCGACTCATGCTCCCCGCTGCACTTTTGAAGGCAACAGCAGCGTCAGCCTGTCCCGCTGCCCGTCCCCGCACAAGCCGGCTGGGAAATTTGGTGTTGGGGGGGATCAGACTGCACGGGGCGGAGAGGAGTTTGGTGGTGGGGGAGGATCAGACTGCATGGGGCGGAGAGGAGTTTGGTGATGGGGGGGGGGATCAGTCTGCATGGGACGGAGAGGAGTTTGGTGGGGAGGAGGGGAGTTTGGTGGGGGGGAGCAGACTGCACGGGGCGGAGAGCAGTTTGGTGGGGGGGGGAGCAGACTGCATGGGGCGGAGAGGAGTTTGGTGGAGGGTGGGAGCAGACTGCATGGGGCGGAGAGGAGTATGGTGGGGGGATCAGACTGCACGGGGCGGGGAAGAGTTTGGTGGTGGGGGGGATCAGACTGCACGGGGCGGAGAGGAGTTTGGTGGTGGGGGGATCAGACTGCACGGAGTGGGGAGGAGTTTGGTGGTGGGGGGGATCAGACTGCACGGAGTGGGGAGGAGTTTGGTGGTGGGGGGGATCAGACTGCACGGGGCGGACAGGAGTCTGGTGGGGAGGATCAGACTGCTCGGGGCGGAGAGGAGTTTGGTGGTGGTGGGGGGAGCAGACTGCATGGGGCGGAGAGGAGTTTGGGGGGGGAGGGGTCGCCGCGGGGTCTCCTCTCCCGAGTGGGGCGGGGCATCAGCGGCGGACGCTGCCGTCTCTGAGGCAGGAGCCCCGCCCAGCAATGGGGCGGGGCGGGATGAGGGGGAGTATGGAAAGTAGCCGCCGTGGCTTGTGGGAAACTGAGTGCCGCTGTCCGCAGCTCCCATCGGCCATTGCAGGGCCAGGGCAGGCCCGGCGCTGTTCGGTTGGGCGGGTGCAGCGGAAGTGACATCACAACGCGGCTCTTGAACAGGGAGCGACGCGGTTGGTACCGCGCGCGTGTCACTCCAAGTGCCATTGTCGCATCCTGGGACTTGTAGTTTTCATAGCGCTGCCTCCCGGGGCATGTCGCAGTCCGCCCCGCCCCCCGGCATAGCCCCGCCCAGCGTGTTCCAGCTTCTCTCCGCCCCCAACTGCATCTCGGGACGTCCCCGCAGCGCTACTCAGGCCCTGCTCACGTCTGCCCGCGCCCTATGCACAGCCCCCCCCCCCGACCTGCACCCCCTTCTCCACCTCAGTGCATTCCACGCTGCCAGCCCAACCTGCACCCCCTTCCCCACCCCCAGTCCATTCTGCACCCCCTGCCCAATCTGCACCCCTTTCCCCACCACCCAGTCCATTCTGCACCCCCTGTCCAATCTGCACCCCTTTCCCCACCGCCCAGTCCATTCTGCACCCCCTGCCCAACCTGCAACCCTCTTCCCCCACCCCCAGTCCATTCTGCACCCCCTGCCCAATCTGCACCCCTTTCCCCACCACCCAGTCCATTCTGCACCCCCTGCCCAATCTGCACCTCTTTCCCCACTGCCCAGTCCATTCTGCACCCCCTGTCCAATCTGCACCCCTTTCCCCACCGCCCAGTCCATTCTGCACCCCTGCCCAATCTGCAGCCCTTTCCCCATCCCCCAGTCCATTCTGCACGCCCTGCCCAATCTGCACCCATTTCCCCACCCCCCAGTCCATTCTTCACCCCGTGCCCAACCTGCACCCCTTTCCCCACCCCCAGTCCATTCTGCACACCCTGCCCAACCTGCACCCCCTTTCCCCAACCGCCCAGTCCATTCTGCACCCCCTGCCCAACCTGCACCCCCTTTCCCCACCCCAGTCCATTCTGCACCCCCTGCCCAACCTGCACCCCCTTTCCCCACCCCCAGTCCATTCTGCACCCCCTGCCCAACCTGCACCCCCTTTCCCCACCCCCAGTCCATTCTGCACCCCCTGCCCAACCTGCACCCCCTTTCCCCAACTCCCCAGTCCATTCTGCACCCCCTGCCCAACCTGCACCCCCTTTCCCCGCCCCCCAGTCCATTCTTAAGCCCCTGCCCAATCTGCACCCTTTTCCCCACCCCCCAGTCCATTCTGCACCCCTGCCCAATCTGCACCCCTTTCCCCACCCCCCAGTCCATTCTGCACCCCCTGCCCAATCTGCACCCCTTTCCCCACCCCCCAGTCCATTCTGCACCCCCTGCCCAATCTGCACCCCTTTCCCCACCCCCCAGTCCATTCTGCACCCTCTGCCCAATCTGCAACCCTCTTTCCCCACCCCCCAGTCCATTCTGCACCCCCTTCCCTGACCACCAAGTGTATTCAACCCCTCCCCTGCCACCCAAACTGCCTCTCGTGTTTCTCTCTTGTTGCTCTCTCGTATTGGCCAATACGTTCTGTCTGTTTCTGTCTGTGTCTTTGTCCTTGCTCTGCGTCTGCCATGTCCTTGTACAGGACACGTACAGGCATTCCAGGTGAGCATCTCTACGGGTTAAGGGCCCAGGAGCTAAGGGGAATTCTGCAGGTACGCCAGTCAGGGCCCAGGAGCTAAGGGGAATTCTGCAGGTACGCCAGTCGCGCAAGGGAGAGCACGGGAGACCAGTGGTGCGTCATGGCAGACTGACTCAGTATTGTTATAATGGACCCGATACAGAGGGGCGGGAGGAGGGGGGGGCTAAAGCAGTGGTCTCCAACCTTTTTACACCCAAGATCACTTTTAAATGACAGACCAAGCCAAGATTTACTGCCCTGCCCCTTCCTTGAAGCCCCGCTCTCTCTATTCTCCTCCTCTCCATCACTTGCTGTCCCCAATCCTTATACTGCTACTTTTCTTTAAAAAAAACAATTCTTCTGTAGAATGAGGTTTTTCCAACATTTGGCCTGTCTAGACTGGACCAAATGTCAGAAAAAAAAACCCTTCTTTTGGAAGCCACCTTATTCCTTGGGGAAAGAGGAATATAGGGCTGACCGAAAGAGCCTGATTGCTCTTCCACTAAAAAAGCGGAAGAACAAACGCAACCCTGGATGCAGAAGAGTTTTTCTGAGATATCTCCAGAATCCTGAAAAACTCCTGCAGTCTAGCCGGACCCCCGCTGGGTTGAGACAGGATGTGTAGTCTCTGCGGTGGGAATGAGGGATTTGGGTGTGGGAAGGGGTGAGAGGTGCAAGCTCTGGGAGGAAATCTGGATGCAGGAGGAGGTGGAGAAGGGGACACTGGCTCGGGGAGGGGGCTCCAGGCTGGGCGGTGTTGGGATACTAAGCAAGTCACAGGCTTGTGGATGTGAGAATGCAGGAATTTGGGTTGGAGTATGTGAAGGGCTCAGGGCAGGGGGTTCCAGTGTTTGATAGGCTCAGCTCTAGGGTCTGGGGAAGGGGGAGTGCAGGAGTGGTTGTGGCCAGATGGGGGCTTGGCCCCAATTGGGGGTTTGTTGGCCAAGCTCCATTTTTAAATAAAATACTATGTTAAGCACAAAAAGTTTCTGCATTGTCTTTATTTATGAGAATGGCAGGGAACCTGCCTTGAGTCAGAGGTCACTGACGCATAGAAAAGTCCTTTGGGAGCAGGGGACACAATACTGGGGAGGGGTGCTAGTGGGTTCTGGGACAGGGAACAGGGTGCCAGTGGGGGCAGAGGAGAGGGGGCAGGGTGCCAGGACAGGTTTCTGCAGCAGGGGACAGGGTGCTGGAGGGGGGGGACAGGTTTCTGTAGTGGGGAAGGCAGGGGGACAGGTTTCTGCAGTAGGAGACAGGGTGCCAGAGGGAACCGGTTCCTGCAGGGGGGGCAGGGTGCCGTGGGACAAGTTTCTGCAGAGTGGGGAAGGGTTATACAGCGGGGTCGGGGGGGCAAGGGAGAGGGAACGGGGCCAGGAGGGCGGGGGACAGGTTTGGGGCAGAGGAGAGGAAACAAGGTTGGGGGCAGGGAGTTCCCTACACAAGCCAAGGAGGGAAGCCTCCGACCCGCGCTCCCTCCGGACTGACCGCAGGGCAGCCAGGCTGGAGTGAAGAGAAGCGGCTGCCCGGAGAGCTGGTCATGGCGCTCAGCCAGGGTGCACCAAGCTCCACGTGGGCAGGCGCAGAGGAGAAGCCGCCGATCAGCTGGAGCGCGGGGCAGCGTCTTTCTGCTGAAAGCCACAGTCAGCTGGCTGGGGTGTTTCAGCCCTCCAGACCTCCCAGCTCCCACCATTCCTTGCAGCTACACACCTGTGTTGTTGCTCGGTGAGTAGCTGCTCCTCAAATGAGGAAATCTAATGTAAATGTACTGCGCACGCACGCAGTTCAGAGAGGGCTGAAGAGCTACTCTTAGAGCCTCAACATCTACCGGTAGATCGTGATCTATTGGTTGGTGACCATGGGGCTAAAGGCTAGAATTCCCGCAGCCACAAACCTTAGCAAGTGAGAGCTCACGCTGCGCTTTTTTTTTGCCGCCCTTGCAGAGGAATCAGTGCGGGGCTGTGGGCGGAGAAGAAACCGCCCGAGATGGACTTGAGCTGCCTGGACGTAATTCTCGGGACCCGTGAAGGGTCCTCAGCGTTCGGCCTTGCCATGTCTGTGTGTGAGTAAGAGATGCGTGCTTTCAAATCTTCAAGCGTTCTGGCAGTAGGTTTCTTCTGAGGCAGAGAGCTTCCTGCTGGGGCACGGAGCCTGGTGGCTTGGGGACTGGTGAAGGGGTAGTAGGCGGTTCAACAGAGCGTGGATAGAGATTCAAGGCCTCCGTTCTCTCCGTGTTGTTGGAGGGGCAGCGGCAGCCGATGGTGGAAGGAGAAGCGATGCCGCATCCTTGCGGACTGAAAAGCTAAGTTGTTTGTTTGTTTTTTCCCCTCTGCTGTGTTCGGTAGCGAGCGATAAGAAGTCAACCCTCCCGGTGTCCTCCCGTCTGGGAATGGAACGGAAACGAGAACAGCGAGCTCGGGAGCTTGGTGGAAGCGAGGCGAGAACCGTCTGGCTGGGAGCGGAGCAGCCATCGCTGACAGGGAGATAAGTGTTGGGTCTGGAAATCTCTCGGCTTACGGCCCACTCGGGTCTAGGAAGGGAAGTCACGTTTGCTTAGACAGCGAGTCCGAGCGGAGGTTCCCGAGGTGCTTCCTTGGTAGCTCCCGTTTGTCAGGGCTTCCGTTTGTCAGGGGTGCTGGTTTCTCTGGAACACGGTGTCCTTCTCAGCAGACGCTTGGCTCGAGGAGGAAGACGCAAGGTGGTAAGGTTTCTGACTGCCTCTTATGTGTTTCTCTCTTGTTGCTCTCTCGTATTGGCCAATACGTTCTTTCTGTCTGTTTCTGTCTGTGTCTTTGTCCTTGCTCTGCTTCTGCCGTGTCCTTGTACAGCACACTTGCAGGCATTCCAGGTGAGCATCTTCAAGGGTTAAGGACTCAGGAGCCAACGGGAATTCTGCAGGTACGCCAGTCGCGCAAGGGAGAGTGGTGGTGCGTCATGGCTGACTGACTCAGTGTTCTTGTAGAGGACCCGATACATAGGCGGGAGGGGGGGGGAAGGGCTAACGGATAGAATTCCCACAGCCACAGACCTTAGTGAGTGAGAAGTCTTTTCAGTCACGCCGCTCTCGGGTCTCGCTGCAGGGAGGGATTCTGGCGCCGCTCTCGGGTGGTGCAGCTTGGGGGTGTCTCTAGCGCCGCTCTCGGGTCTTGCTGCTGGGGGGGAGGGGTCTCTGGGGCCACTCTCAGGTCGCGCTGCTGGGAGGGAGTTTGGCGCCTCTCGGGTCCTGCTGCTGGGGGGGGGTCTCTGGTGCCACTCTCTGGTCATGCTGCTGGGTGATGCTGCTGGGGATGACTCTGGCGCCTCTATCGGGTCCTGCTGCCGGCGGGGGTCTCTGTCACCACTCTCGGGTCGTGCTGCTGCGGGGAATCTGGCGCCGCTCTCGAGTCACGCTGCTGGGGGGGGTCTCCGGCATCGCTCTCGAGTCGCGCTGCTGGGGGGGTCTCCGGCGCCTCCTTGGGATCATGCTGCTGGGGGGGGGTCTCTGGCTCCGCTCTCCGGTCGCGCTGTTGTGGGGGGGGTCTCTGGCGCCGCTCTCGGGTGATGCTGCTCGGGGAGGTCTCTGGCGCCGCTCTCCGGTAGTGGTGCTGGGGGTGGGGTTTCTGTCTCCACTCTCGGGTAATGCTTCTGGGGGGGTCTCCGGCGCCGCTCTCGGGTCGCGCTCTTTGGGGGTGGGGTCTCTGTCTCCACTTTCAGCTCAGGCTGCTGGGGGGGGGGTCTCTGGCGCCGCTTTCGGGTGATGCTGCTGGGGGGGGGTCTCTGGCGCCACTCTCGGGTCGCACTGCTGGGGGCGTGTCTGTGGTTCCGCTCTCGGGTCTTGATGCTGGGGAGGGGTCTCTGGCACCGTTTTCGGGTCACTCTGCTGGGGGAGGTCTCTGGCTTCGCTCTCGGGTCACGCTGCTGGGGGGGTTCTCTGGTGCTGCTCTTGGGTCTTGCTGCCGCGGGGGTTCTTTCGCGCTGCTCTCGGGTTTTGCTGCTGGGGGGTCTCTGGCGCTGCTCTCGGGTTGTTCTGATGGAGGGTGTCTCTGGCGCCTCTCTCGGGTGATGCTGCCGAGGGGGGTCTCCGGCGCTGCTCTTGGGTTTCGCTGCTCGTGGGAGGTCTCTAGCGCCGCTCTCCGGTCGCGCTGCTGGGGGGGGACTTTGCAAGCGGGGCCGGGTACTAAAGGCACCAAGCAGCTGGCGGAATCACGGAGAACAAGGGTCATGGGGTCGGGGGTTGGTTGAGACCCTTTGGACCAGAGGCAGGGGGTCCAGGCTGCCAAATGTGTCGCGGAGAACCTCCATCTATCAGACCCGGCTTCCTCTCCGCGCTTGCAGAAATGAGCAGCTAAAAGTGTTAGAAGCCAAATCAGAGCGGCTCGTGTGTGTGTCAGAAACGGCTACGGGGAGCCAATTGCGACGGCAGCTGTTTGTGACATCACACCGGCCCCGGGACTGCGGTGTCACCGAGTAGCCGCTGAGAATTCAGGAGTCCATCAGCTGCTCTGTGAACCGACATGGACCGGCCTCAGCCCCACCAGCTCTGCTTTCCCTGGCTCTCCCCCCCGTGCCTCAGTTTCCTCCTCTGCAATCACCTCATCCCCTCCCCTGGACCTGGCACCTGCCTCTCGCTCCCCAGTGGGGCCCAGGCTGCACTTCAGCCCGGCCGGCCACTCCCACCCGTCACCCGCAGGACCAGCCGCGGCCCCGCCCCCTAAACTGCGCCCTGGCCGGTGCTCCTGCCCAGCTCCAACCAGTCAGTCTTAACGGACTGCTCTGTCAGCAAATGGGCTGTGATTAAAGGGCGCGTCTTTTATCTGAGGAGACCAATAAGCTGACCCGGGAATGATCTTAACGGACTGCTCTGTCCGCGAATGGGGTGTGACTAAGGGGCGCATCCTGACACTGCTGTCGGCCAAAAGGCTGTCTCTGGTGGATCTTAACGGACTGCTCTGTCCGCCAATGGAGCGTGACTCAGGGGCGTGTCCTAATGCAAATGTTGTACCAATAAAAGCAAGCAGGATCTTATGAGGGGGATAAGGCAAAAAGCCACATTTATTGTAAAGATAAAGAAAAGATAGAAGCAAACAACGTTGTTTAGCTACTTAGTCCTATCACTGCTTAACCCTTATACACTTATATATATAAATATTCAGTCAATCATTCATCCATTCATTCAAGTTCTGTGTATTTGTTATAGTTCCCAGCCTGGCAGTTGCTTGTGACCGAATACTGGCCAGGTATTCTGTACACAAGTGATGGGAGTAGGGAGCGAAGTCCTGGACTCTGACTCCATAGTCTTTTAGTCCAGTTCTTATAGGAATTTCTTCCTATGCCAGTCTATGGGAATTGCTGCACCATGCTGATGTCCAGGGTGGCTGCCAGGTGCTCGTCAGTGATCTCATCGGGTGGATCTCCAGTACTTGGTTTTCTCCACTTGACACCTTTTGGTTGCACTGGCACCTGACACCTTCTTCAGCCCTTTGTTGCTGCATTCTCAGGCTGGCACCTCTCAGAACCATTCATTCATCGTCCAAGCACTCTCTCTCTCTTACGTACATTCCCTAATTAATGTTTCCCATACAGTATTTTGCATAATAATACAAGAGTTGTAGTTACAAAAAGTTACAAAAGTTTCTGGGTGGCATTTCTTAAAACATTCTCTCTCTGAGCGCTGAGTTAGTTACTGTTATAGTTACAATGCTTCACTTTGCGATTAGGGTTAAGTGCTTCACAATGCTTTGAAGAGAACGGTTGTCAATTGTGTAACAGTAAGTTTGAGCGTGCCCTGGCACACAGAGAGGGGAGCTGTTTCTGGCTACATAGTAGTATATTTTTAACAGTTTGAAGTTACATGACCTAATATTACATTCCTAACAAATTATATTCTAGAGGGGCAAAAATGTTTAGATTTATAATTAAACAATCCTAACAAATAATAATAATAATAATAAAATCATAATAATAAATCTAAACACTTATCAAGCTTGATAACACTAAATCTAAACACTTTCACAAGAATAAATCTAAACACTTCTATGCTTCTTCTACTTAACAAACTTATCCTACTTAGACTTTTAGTTGTGGGGAACAAATTCTGGGGAGTCACTTCCACTTGGGGGAATCATTTTTAATACTTGACTATGTTATCCCTATACTAAGGCTGGCCAAGAGACTGTCCCAGACTGATCATAATAGACTGTTCTGTCCGCGAATGGGCTGAGAGTAAAGGGCGTGTTCGGAATCTGTGGCGCCCAATCTGAGGCTGTCCGAGGTGAATCTTAACGGACTGCTCCGTGCGCCAATGGGCGGTGACTAAAGGCGTGTTCTGGGGCTGCTGGCGGCCAATAGGTTGTCCGGGGTGGATTATAACAGACTCTTCTGTCCGCGAATGGGCTGTGACTAAGGGGCGTGTTCTGAATCAGAGGCACCCAATAGGCTGACCCGGCTGCGTCTTAACGGACAGCTCTGTCTGCGAATGCGGTGTGACTAGGGGGAACGACCTGCCACTGCTCTCGACCAATAGGCTGTCCGGGGTGGATCTTAATGGACTGCTCTGTCCTCGAATTGTCTGTGACTTAGGGGTGTTTCCTGGCTGTGTGCCAGCCAATAGGCTTTCGGAAGACAGCCTTGGCGGAGGATAGTGTCGCCCAATGAGCTGTCAGCAAAGGGGATCCTGCCTCTGGTTCGGCCAATGGGCTGTCGCAGGGGGGCGTTGTCTGACTGGGCGGCCGGCGCCGCCATGACAGGAAGGTCCGAGGAGCGCACGGGGGCGCGAGCGAATCCTGGGTCCGAGTGCGAAGTTGCCCCGCACCCAGCCCACCTCTTGTTGGTGTCTGGCCCGGAGGAGGAGGGGGTGTGAGAGCAGACTGCATGGGGCGGAGAGGAGTTTGGTGCGGGCGGGGAGCAGACTGCATGGGGCGGAGAGGAGTTTGGTGCGGGCGGGGGGGGGGAGCAGACTGCATGGGGCGGAGAGGAGTTTGGTGCGGGCGGGGGGGGGGAGCAGACTGCATGGGGCGGAGAGGAGTTTGGTGCGGGGGGGGAGAGGGAGCAGACTGCATGGGGCGGAGAGGAGTTTGGTGCGGGGGGGGAGAGGGAGCAGACTGCATGGGGCGGAGAGGAGTTTGGTGGGGGGGGATCAGACTGCACGGGGCGGAGAGGAGTTTGGTGGGGGGGGATGAGACTGCACAGGGCCGGGAGGAGTTTGGTGGTGGGGGGGGGGATCAGACTGCACGGGGCGGGGAGGAGTCTGGTGGGGAGGATCAGACTGCACGGGGCGGGGAGGAGTTTTGTGGGGGGGAGGATCAGACTGCACGGGGCGGGGAGGAGTTTGGTGGGGGGGAGCAGACGGCACGGGGCGGGGAGGAGTCTGGTGGTGGTGGGGGATCAGACTGCACGGGGCGGGGAGGAGTTTGGTGGTGGTGGGGGATCAGACTGCACGGGGCGGGGAGGAGTTTGTTGGTGGTGGGGGATCAGACGGCACGGGGCGGGGAGGAGTCTGGTGGTGGGGGATCAGACTGCACGGGGCGGGGAGGAGTTTGGTGGGGGGGGATCAGACTGCACGGGGCGGGGAGGAGTTTGTTGGTGGTGGGGGAGCAGACTGCACGGGGCGGGGAGGAGTTTGGGGGGGGAGCGGTTGCCGCGGGGTCTCCTCTCCCGAGTGGGGGCGGGGCATCAGCGGCGGACGCTGCCGTCTGAGGCAGGAGCCCCGCCCAGCAATGGGGCGGGGCGGGATGAGGGGGAGTATGGAAAGTAGCCGCCGTGGCTTGTGGGAAACTGAGTGCCGCTGTCCGCAGCTCCCATCGGCCATTGCAGGGCCAGGGCAGGCCCGGCGCTGTTCGGTTGGGCGGGTGCAGCGGAAGTGACATCACAACGCGGTTATTGACCAGGGAGCGACGCGGTTGGTCCCGCGCGCGTGTCACTCCAAGTGCCATTGTCGCATCCTGGGACTTGTAGTTCTCATAGCGCTGCCTCCCGGGGCATGTCGCAGTCCGCCCCGCCCCCCGGCATAGCCCCGCCCAGCGTGTTCCAGCTTCTCTCCGCCCCCGACTGCATCTCGGGACGTCCTCGCAGCGCTACTCAGGCCCTGCTCACGTCTGCCCGCGCCCTATGCACAGCCCCCCCCCACCCGACCTGCACCCCCTTCTCCACCTCAGTGCATTCCACGCTGCCAGCCCAACCTGCACCCCCTTCCCCACCCCCAGTCCATTCTGCACCCCCTGCCCAATCTGCACCCCTTTCCCCACCACCCAGTCCATTCTGCACCCCCTGCCCAATCTGCACCTCTTTCCCCACCGCCCAGTCCATTCTGCACCCCCT